>NC_072398.2:35100000-36520000 GCF_028858775.2 Pan troglodytes
CTTGCCCAGTTTGCTGGTGCTGAACAAGGAGAAAACAAGCCTTCCACTTAAGGAGCACAGCCAGGGAAGGAGAAAGATAAAAGGCTGAAGTTGATACACAATTCAAAAGCAAACAGGAGGGAAAACAGAACTTTTCTTATGAGGCCAAATAAAACACCAGTGAAGGAAACTGAAATGAGTTGGCCTGCAAAATGGGGCCAATGAAGCCACTTGGGCATCAAGCACAAAACAAGCTGCGTGCGGGGAGCAGTGGAAGAGCGAGTGTGTTTTGGCAGCTTGTGAGTTCTCCATGGCAGAAATAAGAACTTGTACATATGGGGGTGGGCAGGAGAGGGGTGGGGAAAAAACACCCACCCCTAATAAACTAATCTCAGCTAATGTAGTGTTTATCAAGTTCCTGGGATAATGATACCATGTGTGTCATTATCATCATCAAAACCCAATCTATGTTTTAAAAAGTTACAGATGATTAACACAACATCAAGTTGATGCAAACAATTACTTAAAACCCACACACAGACACAGACACATACACACACACACACACACGCATACACACACACAGAGAGAACCAGGAGGTCCCAATATTCTGTAGAATGAGGGAGGCTGCAGCTGTAGGCCGACAGCTTTCATATCCTCATTTGAATAATGTGTCCTGAATCTGTCACTTTATTCATTCTCCTTATGCTCAGTGTACTCTACATCAACAACAAATTAAGTTGTAAATAAGAGACAATCATCACTTTTGTTTTTAAGCAGCTACTGCATAGAGAATTTCAATGTACGCTCCTTTTCGACAGGGGGAAAAAGAGGTGCTAGAGTTTGCTTTCATAAGCACAAATATGGGGAAACCAACAGAAACAAAAACAGAAACAGTTTACTGCTGCTGAGGGGAGGGAAAAAACATTCTCTAAAGCACACCCATCCATTACCAGCTGAAATTTCTTCAAAGAAGCTACTCAAACATATAAAGACAGAGGCTAAGTTTTTCAGACTACATTGGAAACCCATGCAACTTATTAACACCAGTCTTTCAATCTTAATACACAAGTGGCATCTTTGCTTAACACACCTTTAGACAAAAGGACAAGTGCATTAAATCAATTATAACACAGGTGTAGGAATAAACCAATTCCACATTCGTCTCCATTAACTTCCGGGAGTTCAAATTACTGCCACATGCATAGAAAATGAAAAAATTAAGAATAAAAAAAGTCCCTACCTTTACGTCGGAGAAGTAGGTCTTCAGCATATTGGAGCTGGGATAACGGGTATAAAAAAACATGAGCTTTGCTTTTTTCAAGTGATTGGGTGACAATCCTTCCTGCATGTAGGATGCAATTGGTTAAGGAAAAGCAATTCTGTAAGCACGAGGACTCCCACCTCCCTCCCTCCAGTCCCCACCTCCATAGAGTCTGGGAGTCCACCAAGCTGCGGTGGGAGTACTGGAAGGTAGATGACACTGGCTATGGCATCCATTGCTAACTTGCTGCCATTTGCTCAGTGACCGTCGCCTGTCAGAGGTTGCCACATGCAATGGTGAGGATGCACAATTGAGTTGCAGAATCTTGGCTACTTTAGGGTGAGGATGGCAAAGTATTTTCCTTGCTTTAGGTCGGTAGGCTATCTATACGTTCACTTGTTGCTAAGGAGACAAATGCACCCAACATGTACTACACAACTCTTGTCATAAGAGGTTTTTTTTTCTTCCTTGCAATTACAGTTCTGTTTGTTCTTCTCTCCACACTCTGCAGTTTAAAGCAAATTATTCTACTAATGTACATGAAAATATAAAATGCATTATTTTGAACACTGCTATGCAAGTTTCACATTTTACCTTTTAGTGTTAATCTAATGGAGCATCTTGACTCACTTGCTTTTTATCTTATTATATCCTTTTAATTGTTTTTCCTTTTAAATAATAGCTAAAACTTGGGAAGAGTAGTTTTGGCATGGAGAGGACAGGGAGGGGGCTGTTGCTTTTGTGAAAGCAATGGTCCAAAACCAAATACAATTTGCCTGTCTTGGATTTATAGTTAACTCCTTTGAGAGTGACGCAGTAGTTGGGGCTAACAAATCAATACATGTGGGTTAGCAGATCAATAAATGGCCACTTACCCAAAATAAGAAGGCCTATTTATCTGGAAACATCATTACCTTTTAGATCTGTAAACAGCAGCAACTAAAACAGTTCCCAAGAGAATGTGAGGCTAACCATAACAATCCAGGCTTCCTGATTCTCCCCCAGATTCTTGGCACTCCTCAGCAGACTCAGAGCTGGGATGGCTCTGGTCACATCTGTGCCGCAGCCTGGCCCTGCCATTTCCTCAGCAAATTAATGGCTTTATAATTTATCAGAAATGAAGATGCACGTGGAGAAAATCAATGTGGTCCCCCACAAGGTCAATTAAGGGTCCTTCCTAGAAGCTTCTCTAAGGATTTTCTTTTAGAAGAGTGTCTAAGAAAAATAAGAAAAAAAAGAAAAGAAAGTGTGCTTGTGTGTGCAAACACACACACACACACACACACACACAACTACCCAACAAAAATTTCACCCCTTAGGCAAAAATGCCAAATAAACACAGATATTTAGGAAAGGTAAAATTTTCCAAATGACCTTCATCAAGTCTAGCGTGACTAATCTTAAGAATGGAGGGAAACCAGAAAGTTACTAGAGAAGCATAATCAAATTAATATGGATAAGCTCTTGACTACTTATAACAGGGTGTTTAACCAAATATTCTGCTGAGAATTTGTTCAATTAACATTCCCTTTAATATCCCATGCAATTTTAAAAAGATCACCTTGGTCTGTAAATAGAAAAGTTAAGTAGTGCAGGTTTTTTATTTTTTTATTTTTTGTTAAACTGAAAATAAACACTGAAGAAATTTTGATTTTATATCTGTAAGCCAAAGCAGCTTAACTGAACTTGTGTTTTTGTTTGAGATCCTTAATGATTACAAAGACGATAATTTATGACTGACATACTTCTTGTGCCAAGGAGAGGGCTGAAAGGCCCTCCAGTAACCTCCATTAGACTGATACAGAAGACTAAAGGAGCCCAGCACACTTCAGGACCATCTGTCCAAATGGATAAGTGAAATAATAGTTGCAAGCTGTCTGCGACTGCCTTGTGATAAGAGTTTTAGGCAAGTCCAAACTTTGACAGACACTCTCAGATCTGGGTTCTAATCTTTTCTTTCAGATGGCTACATTAAGACAACGTCATGCATTTAATTGGAAGTCGCAAATCTTTTAAAATTTGGTGTCATACAAAATACAAAGTGTTTTTCTGTGTTTCTTAGATGGGCACTGAGCTACCAAAACTTCCTGAAGCTTTTAATACATCTAAATTATGCTAAGATGTTTTTGTTCTTTTTATCTAAAAAAAGTAAAATATCCATTTTATTTTGATCAGTATTTAGAGGCTTTTTATCTAACAAAAAATTATTCTGATTTGGATTTCTCAAGTTCATTTTTGCTTTAAAATGTTTCCTGTTGGTAATACTTGGAACTGATCAGTTGAAATGGAACACAGAATTAATCTTTATCTCTTGCTTATTGTGTAATTAAGATAAAATTCCCATAAAATATATGTTTCTAATAAACTATTAAAAATAACTAATGAAACATTTAAAAGGCAACAGTTAGATAATCCTTTTTTTCTCCTCAAAATAAATCTGAACTGACCAATTGGTTAATTTCCCTTTTAAGTGCTTGTGCTGAAAAGCAACTGTTCTTCCAAGAAAGCACTAGCTGTTTCCAGGATACTTACACACGCACAATGACTCATGATGGAATAGATTCAGTAAACATACAGCTGTACTGAACACGAGCTAAGCTCCATTCAAGGCCAGGAAAGAAAATGAGCACAAATAAATATTAAGGAGGTAAAGGGGAGTGGGGTGAGGGGGGATGGAACGCAAACAAGATCTGTCCCAGCAGCTCATGTGGCTGTGCCTCAATTCTCTTAGCCATAGCTTTGTGAAGACAGATGACATTCAATTCTATGTGTAATGCAAAATAGACAATAACTGTTGAAACTTGAGACAGCTGCCAGGTGTAAAAAAAAAAAAAAAAAGAAAAAAGAAAAAAAAGAGAAAAGATGATAAATCCATAAATTAATGAAAGACATCTGCTCGGGAATATAAAAGATCAGAGAAGCAGGGTACTGCAGCTGAACGTAAAGCAGTGTTCAAACAACCTGAGAACCTAAGTGTTGTCTGTTTACCAAGTACAATATAACCTTACCTAAACAGCAGCCACGGGAGGAGCCGCGGAGGCAGCAAAAAGGCAAATGGGAGAATAATAAGCTGTGAAAGCGGAGGAAGAAAATTCTTTTTTTCCAGCTAAACTCTGGATTGTAGCTAGAGATTGTACGTGCTGCAGTTCCCAGCAAATGGGTTGAGACTACTTACATTTTCCAAAACATTTGAAACCTAAAGAATTTTAGTTCTGCCTTATTCCCTAATTTGCTAAGTTTCTAAGAGGTTTTCCCCCTAGAAACTAAAATGGGGAGAAAAGATCTAAACTCTCTCACATAATGACAGTGATAGAGCAAGTCGTAACTCCCACTAGGAAGTTCACCATAATCGGAGGGCTGTGTAGTGTAGGGAATTTTTTTTAAAATTTACTTACTTTGTAATTTTTTTCAGGGGAGGGGGGTAGTGTAGGAGCCCAAAGTCTTTTGGTCTTTAATCTACATGTTTCGCTCTAGCTAATATAAGTACTATAGCCTCCACAAGACTTCTAAAAATGTATAAGATCAATTTCTGTGGATGGTTTCACATTTCAGAAATTCATTTCTAATCTATGGTTCCTGGTTAGATTTTAATTTCAAATTACTAAACCATTTTCCTTTCTAAACTTCAAGTCTTTCTAACATTCTCCCTAAAAGTTGAGTAGAAAAAGCCGGCTGTTTCAGAGAACAGGCTCAATTTCTTCACCTGCACGTCTTAACGGCTTATACTACTCCTCTTGTGCTTTAACTGGGTGCATGCAAATGTTTGGGGCCTAAACAAGGCTATTTTTCTTGAGATGCAAAGAGGATGGATGACAAGGAACATCATGAAGAAAAGCAATTGGCTGACTGTTTCTTTTGGAATTTGAATAAAACTTAATATTTGATTAAACAGATTCATTTGCAAAGATACTGAACATATTTTTAAAATCCAAGACATGAGCCCTTGGAGCAGGTGCACTGAAATTCAGTTTAACTTGCATACACATTCACTATTTCCCTTCTACTAGATGGGATAATGAGGTAGTGTGTTCTATCCTACAGAACATATATGTTTAATGTGGTGAATGTAGAATGGGTTGACCTGATAAGCTGGTGTTCTTAATAGTTCTTATCTTAGCTACTTTGTTCAAAAAATAGATGGTACCTTTTGGAGCGGGAGATAATTTTTCCTGAAAAATTAAATTATATATAACAGTTTGGAAAGCCATGAACTAAAAATAAAAACATAATAATAGCAATCACAGTTGTACCATTTCATTACATTTCTGCCCATTTCTATTGATCTTTTCGAGGAATAACTGTACAACCGGATCATATATGGCCCCGTATGCCTAAAATTGAAGTAAGACATCACTCACTGTGATTCCCAGATATTTCTTCAAAGTAAAAGCTTGAGAATTTTGCCTACACACTAACAGTTAAATCAAGGGAAGAACACACTGCCATACAGAGGTAGAGACAGGAGAAAAGTGGGCCCAATCTCTCTACAAACCAACAGATCCTCACTGGTTTCAGAATTGTGGGAACTATAGAAAAGGTTGTTTGCCTATCTTACTCTTCCTGAGAAATAATATAGCAATGAGATAAATGGTTAAAAGTGCAATGTATTAATAGTAGAGGGGGGAAAAGAATAGGAGCATAGAAGGCCAAAAGGTGGAAAATGTAATCACTAATTGCCACGAGAGGCCGACATTATTTAGCTATATGAAAGAAACAAGTCTGAGTGTGAGCAACTAACATTTCACATGAACACGGGTGTTTCCCAACAGAATCACCGCTCGACAGAAAGTTATGTTGATAGAAGAAAGGAGAAGTCATGCCTCTGAAGAAGAAGCAACTATATTTTCTTTAAAGCCTTTGATATGTATCAAAATAAAAGGAACTTATTTCAATTCAAATCCTCAAAATTCCTCCGGGGATTTGGAGAGGTTGAGACAATGAACATAGCCAACACTTAAAGCAATCTAAAAGATTTTTTTCCTAGAAGACTAAAAACAAAAAGCACAGCCATAATTATAATGATCTGGTTATAATGAAAAGTCTAATTTAAAGAAAAACCATAAACTGGCATCTTGAACTAAAGAGCTTAGTGTGGACTTACAGGAGTTTTGAAACCTGGCATTAAATCATATTCACCAAAATTGGCACGCATGTCACTTTACTCTGTGTGTGTGTCTGTGTGTGTGTGTGTGTGTGTGTGAGAGAGAGAGAGAGAGAGAGAGACAGAAAGAACCCACTATCACAACTACCTGGTTCAAAATGAAGTTAAGAGATCTCTGGGGTGCAATGGGGTCTTAGCCCTAGACATTAGCCTTACATGAACCTCTGAAGATGCTCTTTTTGCAAAGGGCACAAAAACCATTCAAGCCATTGTGTCTTCTTACTTTGCCTTTCTCATCACCAACAGCGATATTCCAATCATTTGATCAATATTTACTGCCTGCTTATAATATGTAAGGCATGGTGCTTGGGGCAGCTTTGATTCATGGCTGGTGGATTGAATTTTAGATCTTCAAAAGGTCCAAGTGAAATCAACAACCAAGCTAAAACTCCATTTCTACGTATATGTAGAAATCTCCCACATCTTTCTCTTCCCTTTCTGTTACAATGTTCTTCTCTTGCTCAGTATAAGAGAGACTCCATGTTTAATCTGCCCAAGCAGGTCTCATGATTAGGGCCCTAGTAGTTCACCCTATCAGAAATCTACACTATTATCCTGAGAGTTGGCTTGAAGTACGACCTCCACTAACCAGGAAAACATATTTCCACCCATAGCTGGGACTTTGCACTTACGTGGCAGCCTCTGGAGTGGGCTTAGATACGAAAATGTCAATCTCTAGTCATCAAGACAATTGCTCAAAATCCTAAATTTAGTCACAGCCAACTTAATTGCTAAATTTTATATCCATCTGTTTATTATATAAGAAACATGCCTCCACCTGCCCCCAAATGCTACTATTCTACTACTCCCAAAAGACCAACGACCACAAGATTTTTTAAAAATTTACAGAAAGAACCGATATACAGAGAGAAAAAAATCTTCAGTTAAAAATAGCTGGAGTTCGGGATAGGCCTAATAAAAAAATATAACTGTTATCTCTACATAAACGTCAGTTTCAGAATTTAAAAGAATCATAAAAAGAGCCATTTTTAAGTCGAATACAGCTGAGTTTTATATTTAATTGTGCTCTCTCGCTTTCCAAAATAATTTGCTTTGTGTATGTTGGGACAAAAGATTTCTGTGTATGGCTGAACAGAGGTTAATCATGCATAGAGGCAGCTGCACCAGACCCAAAGAACAGACCTTGGGTGAACGGGAGAGAGACCGATGCTGTCTGAATAAATCAGTACCTGTATATTTCCTTAAAAAAAAAAGTCTCACTTAAAGATGAAAGAGAGACTAACTCCCCACCCACATCCATTTTTCTTCCTCCTCAACCTCCCACTTGTAAAGCGCTCTTCCTAAGATTTCATCGGGCTGTCTTTAAACGGACCAGAAGCCTTGCAGATGGTTTACACTGAGAATTCTTCTTATGGGATCTTAGGGATCTGAAAACTGACTTTTCTCCTTATTCTATTAAACTTACCATCTTTAAAAAATATCTGAGAGAATTCAATCAGTATTTACAATGAGACTGTTTTCTCATCTCTAAATCTACTTTTTTATTTTTTTTTAAGAGATAGGGATAAGAAGATAATGCAGGAAGAACAGCAGAAAAAAAACACTGCTGAGAAAGCACATATTAAATAGGAGCTCCTCAAGGCAGTGAACAACTTGTGGAAGCTGCAAAGATGTTGGCTTAGTTTTAAGCTTTTCTGCAATCAGGAATGGCACACTCATGCTGACAAAAGCCTATTCCTTTGAATAATGGGAAAGGTTGCCTTCTTAAGAAGATACTAATCTACATTACTCTAGATATTGTGTAAACCCAACCTTTTGGGAAACCTTTTTTGGTTTGTTTTTTCCTCGAGGGGAAAATAAAAGGATATTGCACTTCCCGAATAAGGTGATATTTCAGACATATCTTGAAGATCGCCGCACTCGGACTTTATGAGCGACAAGGAGAGCCCTTCGGCGGTGCTGGGCGGGTGTGCTGGTGAACAAGGGTGGTGGCTCAGGTGGTGAGATGACATCTTGGTCCTCAGACTCGTGGTATCCCTAGTTAAGTCTAAGGATTCAGGAGAGGCTCTGTCTTTTCCAGAGAAGGAGCCGGAGGGAGCACCTAATGGGCTCTGAAATGGATAGGCCATCAAGGGAAGGGGGAAGGGGTGGCGGAAGGTGGACGTGGTGAAGCCCGTGGTGGCAGAGAGAGGCGACTGGTGCAGGGGCTGGTGGTGGCCGCCAGCGGCAGGGCCGGAGGCAGACTGGTCAGAGGAGTTTTTGCGGACAACCAGGGGCAGTGCTTCTGTCTGGTCAGTGGAACTGGCCATCTGCACATTGCCAAAGGTGTCCAGGGGGTTCGGAATGATGACGTCGCCAAAGCACTGCAGGCGCTGGTTGGCGGTGTGGAAATTGTGGTTTTCCCCATTGACTGCAAATCTGGCCTGGGGGATCTGGAGAGGTGGGAAGACCTGAGGAACCTGGCGGGAGGGCTTGGCCGAAAAGACTTTGACCACAGTGTCCACAACTTGCGACATGGCAGTGTTCAGTTCCTGTTTCAAGGTCTCAGCCAAATGTTTGCCTTCCGGTTGTAAGGAGTTTGGCCCATGGTCTCTTTCTTTGTTGTTGCCTTCTCGCTTCGGCTTGTTTTCAGCCATTTCCTGCTCTCTGATCAGGGCTCGAGCTCGGTCAATAAACTGTCCTGGGTCTAGCTCGCACATCTCATTATCTGACCTTCCGACAGAGTCCTGGGCCCTGGCATCCAGGATCTCCGAGCGCATGCTGTCTTCAGACAGGTTACCATCTTCATCATTTTCCGAATCAGTGCTGTCATAGATTTGGTAGAACTTTTCCTGCAGCTGGCGCAGCTGTTTCTGCATGTCCTCCAGCTGCTGTTTCAGCTGTCGGCGCTCCTCTCGCTTCTGTTCTTTTCGGGCTGAAACCAGCTGCTGGAAACTCTGTTGCTGCTGCTGGGGAAGCTTTTGCTTGCGTTTGTTTTCTCTGTAACTTTCTCGGGGACTCACAGACTGCGGGGCCATCTCTCTTTCATTTTCATTGCCCCTTAATGCCACACTGGGGGAATGGCTCATACCCCGAATTATATTCTCAACCCGGGCGCGCTTTGCTCTCAGGTGCTCATCACATAAGCGATCCATATCAAACTGGCTCATAGTAGGCCTGCCAAAAGGGGAAAGACACTCTGGGGGGCTGTCTCTTGAAGAGTTGCTGCATATATCCTCCTGATGTACTTCGGAGCCTGTACTAGAGAGACCGCTGGCTTGGAAACTGGGCTCCGTGCCACCATTTTTGTTCATGTTATTTTTCAACAGCTGGGAAATTATGGTTGCTCCTGGAAAAGGCATCATGGCATCTTCATACGAGTTCGCCCTCTTCAGCAGCTTGCGGAGTACATTTGACTTTTCCCCATCTGCATGCTGCACCACTGAATACTCAACATCCTGCTCAGAACCTTGGGGATTCATGGCACTAAAAAACGTTGCTCTTGCCTTAGCAAAAAATGCAGATGCTGTCCCTACCGTCCTTTTCACTCCAATGTCAACTCTTCTCCTCTTGGTTTGCCGGCTTAAGAGGGCTGTGCTGTCATGGTCAGGCATCACTGGACGGTTATTGTGCCATCTTCAAAAGCTCGTCAGCTGGGCACAGCTCAAGAATCCCGGGACCCTGGCCAACAGAACAAAAGGACTGATGAATCATTTTCTTTAAATTTCTCCAAATTTCCTGACCTCAATCCTGAATCAAATGCAAAATGCATAGGCTCTGGGATTTATGGCACATTACAATTATTGCAATTTATTATGCACTCTGCTTGAAATGAAACATTTTTAAATATTTCTGCTCCACTGGTTTAAGATGGATTAAGATTAAAAAAAAAATAAAGCAAAAACTGCTTAAGCACCAGTAATATGATTCTCTCTCACAAATGCCTAAAATGATACTGTTTATCTTCAGAAGAAACAGTAGATTATAAGAACACAGCCTCTGACAACCAATTGATTAAATTTTGGGCATTGAGATTCATATTATAAGGAAGATGAAAGTGCTCTATACTTAAGAAATAAGGTTAAATTTTGAGACTGTGAGAAATTCACATGAAAAATTGCATTTCTGCATTACAATTAGTGTGGTTTTAATGCTATTAAAGGAAAAGGACTCTAAAATAAATGCAAATATATAATAGAGAGCTTTTATTCTTGAATTTTGCAATATTTTTGTCATATGTAAAATGGGAAGGAGAACACCCTTAGCAGCAGCATCTTTCAAACATAAATGGTCAGTTTAGCATTGAAATAAATGCACAATAGTCATTTTATAAGTCTGCTTATTTAGCTTAGCTATGCATTTTTTACTTGTAAAATCATAGGTGAAGATGATATCTGTTGATATATCTTAATGTAACTATAAGAATATTTATACATTTTCATAATGTCCTTTTAATGACAAATTATTACAAAGTTGGATTCACTGCAAAACAAGGATGTTACCACATTTTAGAAATCAATATGAGGAATAATAAATTATTGACCGAGATAAAGATAAATATATCTTCAGGACTAGTTTCCTTCTGTTTAAATCTGCCAAAATAATATGTCCAATGCCCAAAGAAACTCTTTAACATACATGATTTGTGAACCTTATTTCCTGTGCCAAATTAAAGGAAAAAAAAAAAACAGAAAAAACTGAAAGAAGATATATAAAGAAGAAGGAAAATAATGTCCATCAAATGTGTGAGAAAGGGAAATATTTCTTTGTATATTAACTTCCATTGTTTCTTGGAAACACAATATAAAAAGAGAACATCCTTCTTTGAATTTCATAAATAAAAGGCACTTGACATATTGTGTAACTTATTAACTAGTGATGCTAATCCCAAATTTTGTAGACATACAAGATGTCACATCTTTTTGTTTATAATTAACATTTTATGAAGAAAATGAAATTTTTTTTTTCACGTTGGGTTTATCTAATATTAAACTTCACGTTTGCTTAACAGAGCACATCTTCACAATAACAGGGTCCATTGCCAAAGGCAGCGTGCAGAGTGTCTGGAACGGCTCCCATCTCTTTCGGTTCACCTGTAAAAACATCTACGTGCTCCCTAGGACTGCATCTGTGGCTAGCTTTAAAGAATGACTATCCATGCAAATAAGCATAATTTCAGCATGAAATAACCTGTAAAAATCAAGAAAATGCTCAATGCTTAGATGGCAACAATATGTATATTTTTTTAAGTGACAGTGATTTCCTCATGAAATCTTTGCTCCTGGTTTCTATAGAAAGATAAAACATTTTAAAAGAGCCTACTTTAGGGTATCATGAAAGCAAAATGATACCTCTTTATATATATATATATATATATACATATATATGTATATATTTTTTTGCATGCTTGAGAATGAAATACTTTTTGCATGCTTCAGGATAAAATTTCCTGAACTTAGAATGGAGATGGAGTTCTCAATAACTACAACATTGGGTTCAAAATTGAATTCAGAATGACTGAGACCCTTTCAAACACTAATAATAAAATTGGTTTCAGGAATACAAAAATGCAGTGACAAATACTACACAAACACATTAGATCTGATAAATCAGGTTAGCTGTCAGATGACAGAAAGAACAAGGAGAGGCTGAGACAAGAAAAAGGATGAATCATTTCAAAGCTCTGTTAATCACAGAAACACTTGCATGGGGGGCGGTTACAAGGAAGACTTTTTTCTGTGTGTATATCACCTTCCCCAAAATAGAGCTTATTGCCCTTATTTTTAAATTTTACATCTTTTCTATTTGTATGCAAATCCTTTTCTCTTGACTATCACCTGCAAAGCACATGGATCTCCAATCAAAACGTCAAACAAACTTTTTGCAGTATTTTTTCTCTCCCTGTTCACCCTAACACCCAAACTGGACTTTCCTCCTGCCATCCTTGCTGTGGGAAGAGCAGCTCTGCCACAGAGGCTTGGAAAGGACAGACTGGTGTCGCTGATGAGCACAAGGTCATCCCCAGGCATCCTTCCTTTTCCAACTGCCATTTACCTCTGCGTCAACTGCACTTCCTCTCATCTAGCCTAGGTATCAACAGCTGCATCCCTGCCCCATGCTGGAGCCAAGAGGAGGGCTGTGCTCTTCCTAAGGTGGAAAGAAATGCTTGTGGAGTCTGTTAAGAACAAGATATAACTCCCTTGATATTCACCAAACTAAACTAATTTTGTAATTCTATTTCAGTCAACATTTTTAGATTAAATAACGATTTGTATCTGTCTTGGGCTAAAAGAATTTAAATACTTTTAGGTCTTGTTGTAAAATGTCCAGCTGGAACATAACAAATAAGACAAAACAAATGGGAAAAATAAGATAAATTATATAATCCAGGACAAGGCATTATATTAATAGGCACAAATAAATGTATCTCTCCATATAGCTTAGATTTAATTTAGAAATAAAAGTATAGTGGTAGCACACACTGGAACCATAACCCATGGAAGCTATAGGCATGATTAAATAATAATAACCGGTTGACACAGCACTTTATTAGCATCACATTTCATAAACAAGATATCTATATGAATATATTTACCACATAAGAAAATGTACTGTTACGTTACCATAATATAAATTAAATCTCTTAAAAACATTTCCCAAGTGCTTCCATGATATTCCAGTTCAGAATTTAAAGGAAGCCATGGAATGACTTTATCATTGATATTTTTTAAACTCCTTTATTTCTCAAGATATGTATTAAGCCATCATGTTTCACCTGCAATTATTATTGATGCATATCATATTTGCATTTTAACATTAATTTTCAGTTTCACTAGGCAATATGAAGCTTTTGATCAACACTGGTGGATGTCCAAATCAGCAAGGATGCAGAAAAATACTGATGAGAATTTGAACCCAAATGTATTATTGATCGGATACACTTACTCTATTCCTGTAAACCCCTCTTTAATTAATGTGAAAGTCTATATAGAGTTTTTCATCATTAAATATTTTGTTGCATCACTTCGTATATAACCTACACAAATGCTTTAGTAACTCTTATACAATGCATATCTTAACATAGCAGATTCCTCCCAGAAAAAGATATTATAAGAATAAACATCCAGGTATAATCAAAACAGGTTTTAACTACTCCAAAAGAGTCTCCTTTAATATCTGAATTATCTGACATTCTCTTTAACATGCAAAATTCTAAGGAAACTGATGACTTAAGGTTAGGAGGAAAGAATTTTCAGTAAAGAATTTCAAAGGAACACTGCAGCGTGAAGTATAAAGTGGTTAAGTGCTCTACTTTAATAAAGAAGTTATTTCGGGGAGGAGGATTCAACTTTTACTGCATCTATCTGGAGTCCAGATTCTGGACAAAGAAGTGTTTCATTATGGTAATTATCCAGATAGTTCAGACAAATCTTTTATGAGGCAGGGAGAGTGTAAGGTTGGCATGGTTTCCTGCTTGGATTATTTAGATGATCTGTCTTTGTTGATAAAATTATTTGAAGAAATTGTGCAAGCCTACACTTGACTTCTTTTCGAAAATCATCTTTGTATGGGCCTCTAATCTACTTGGGTCAACCTGGTTATGAAATTTCAAATAGAATATCATTAACAAAGAATATTTCAAATCAATCTGGAAATTAGTGATTCAAAGGGGAAAAATCAGATGATCTGATTTAAGTAGCCCCTGAATCATTAAATTGTCCCCTTCACTACATTCAAGAATTTGTTTCTGCTAATTAGCAACTTTTTCTTCAGAGATACTGGAGATATTTCTGCTCCCTATCAGGTTAAGAAAACCTTTGATATTTATTTTGAAGAACTCACTTGACATAAGTTAATACCTAAATTAACTAAGATTGCGTTATCAGGTTTTTAAATTTCCTGTCATAATATACTTCTCAAATCATTTAAGATTTCATTTAAGATTCTCCCATCCCATCAAAAATTCCACACATTTTTCACCTGCAAAATGAACACAGAACATTTTCTGAGACATGCCTAAAATATTAATTTCTACTTGTTTAAAAAGTGACAACTTATCAGATAGGTAAATAAGACAGAGTGTGAAATAATCTTAAGAAAATACACTTTTTTCTTTTTGCAGAAAATTGAACTCTCTAAATGTCCTTTGAGAATGCACAGGCAATACGTCTGAGAAATTCCTTATGTATATGGTTCCTTTCCAAGTTACACAGGTACTTAAAATCCTATAATGATACATCATGCACAATCTATTTTCATATTATAACATCAGTCACATTTTATAATTTCTTTTGTTAATCTGAAACCTAAAACTTCTTATATTAACACTGCAAATTCAAGACAATCCCTAAAATGATATAAGACATTCATGAAAAGAGGCCTGTTTGAGTTTTAAACAAATAAAGAGGAAGTCTGGCAACTTACAGAATAAGCCAGCTTAGGTTTTAAGATAGCATGTGCTGCTTATAGAGGAATGATGCTAGGAAATGAATAAAGTGAGAACAAAGATGCATGTTATGTATGCATGACTTTTTTTTCCCACAAGGTGGTGATTAAACTAAATAGAATTCTGCATAATGGACACATAAAATATCAATAAGTGCCAAGCACAGATAACCCCTATTAAAAATAAAGCAAATGAACATAGGCATAGATGACATTTTAATTACCAAAGAACTTCAAAAGCATCCAAGGAAAGTATTGGGTGTGTGTGTGTGTGTTTGGGAGGTGGGGGGATGTTAATGTTGAAGTCTACAGAATAAATGACACATACGATCTCATTTTCATGGAAACAATAACTACCCAAACACAAAGCCAATGAGCAAAAACCATTTGCCAACCAACCTATTCCTGTGCAACTCAGTCTACAGAAGTAGTCTGTTTAAAGATAATTTTAAAAGGCCAAGTTTTAAGAAGCCAGATATAGTGCTTACATTGAATTCCCAACAACTTTCCTCACACATCAAGCCACAGTCCTTAGCTTCACCTATTTTACTATTATATATACATGTCCATGTTTTAACCCATGGACAAGTTAACGTGAATACTCTCGTTTTCCTCCCTCAACACACACAAAAAATTTCATTTTGGAAATACTCAGAAGTTCTAGCAAGAAATTCCCTGTAGAACTGACTTCTCACATCTTGCATCAGAATAGAAAAGCACAGTTACCTTCTCATGTACTTGAGATTTTCTTTCTCCATCAAATTCATATCTAGGACATTCGGCACATGTCTGGGACAATGACAGGCTCATTCTACTTTATGAGATTATTTAACATATGACTTGAAAGAGTTTATGTACATACCTATTCTTTCTGGGCAAGGAGAAAGCATGCTTAAAAAGATAAGCTTTAACAACAGTAACACTTTCAAACTGACTTTGGAATTCTTGGCAGTTACACACCACTCATTGCTACCCAAAGCATATACCACACACACACACACACACACACACACACACACACACACACACAGAGGACAGTTCTCTCTCTCTCTCTCTCTGCCAAGCACAGACCTGGGAGATAGGCATAAACTGGTAGGAAGCAAAGGAAAAGTCAGTCTCCCTCCACCTGCTGCCTAAAGTGGGGGTGCTTTGGGCTGACTGGCAGACAGAAGCCTGGGACACAGCCTCAGCAGTAGACTGCCAATATCCTTAAGAAAAATAAACAAACACATACCAACTTGCCCCCACCCCCCACCCCAAGAACTCACATGGCAGGGCTCAAAAGAACAACAGCCCAATTCCCATTAGCCCAGACAATCCTATTAACCAGGACAACCATAAATTCATAAACCTCTCCAACCCTCGAGCAAGCATTGTGGTCTAGAGCTGTACAGACACACACAGACCCAGAGGAAATTTGCACCTGTCTTTCTTGACACAACACACCTGTCAGGCCCTGCCCATGCGCACTCTGCTAATAGATTTCTGCCTACCTAGGTTAGGAAAGGAAATGAGTTCTTTTTTTTTTTCTTTTCTTTTCTTTCTTTTTTTTTTAAATAAGGGAGGGCATGAGTGGAAAAGAGAACAGGAGAGGGGAGTCTTCTAGCCTTGACTTTGCGAGGAGGCCACCCTGTGCTTCCTCTGTTTTTATAAGCTCAAGGAGACAGCACAGACCTTCTCGGAAAAATAAAAACAAGCAGGTGAGTTTCCAGCCTTCCCCCAGGCAGAGTAGCCTTCTGGGTTGCCAAGAACAGCAGTTTCACACTCCAACCTGCCTCCTTGAGCTATTTAAGACTAAGCACCACCCCTCCTTCTAGTTCTGTTCTCTGTCTGCCTGGAGGGCTCTCAATTTCCCAAGAAGCTGGGAAGGGGCCAGAGACCTGGGAGTCTGTGGAAAGCTACTTACTCCTCCTTTACCATCCCCACCCTCCATCACTCCACCAACCTTCAGCTTCAGCAGGAGGAGTAACGGGCTGGCACACCAGAAGAATCAACAACTTGCTAAACTGGACTTTGGGTGATGTCTCCCCCCGCCCACTGCGTCCCCCTCCTGATCTGCTCAGGCAAGATAGCAGCTCTTCCCTCCCTCTTCCCGCCCTCCTCACTAGTCTTCCCAGTAACAATTACTCTCACCTCTCCTGTCCTCCCTCCCCAGTCCTCCTAACTGGGGCAAAACGGTAGGTACCACCCAGACGAGACCAGACCGAAGCTGCCCAACACCATAGTCTGCCAGCGATGGCTGGGAGATTCATCGCCTCCCATTTCTGCTGCCCAAGAACCCCCTACTCTTACCCGGACCGCGATCCTCCGGTCCTCCTCGTGCTGGTGTCCCAATCCCACCGCCACGCGACCCCCCGAGCCTCCCGGTGCCGCCTTACCCTACTCAACTTGACCCAGCCCTGGGTCCAGGAGCTCGGAAGAGGGGCGCCGCGCGCGTTTCCCGGGACCCATCACCGCACCCCTCCAAGCCGGATTTCCACAATTCGGCTTCGACAGCGTTTTGAGACGAAAGTAACAGAGCGCCCCCCCACCTCCCTCTCTCCTCCTCCCAGCTCCCGGTCCTCTGCTGGGGTTAAAAAAGGAGAAGTGAAAGGTATGCAAATGACAAGCAAATTGGAAGAGCCGGGAAGAAAGGCAGCTATAATAAACAAGACAAAGAGAAAGGACGAGGGGACCGGCCCCGGAGTTTTAGCCTGGGGAGATCGGAAGGATGGGGTTTGGCGGAAAGCGGGGATCTCCACGAACAAAAAAGCGACCCGGTCCCTCTCGCGGTCCTCTCTCCTGAGAAGAGAGAGCAGGAGAAAGAAGGAAAGGGAGCAAACGCCTCCTCACACCCCAGAAACAGTACACAAAAGGTGACAAGATCAGCGACAAGTCCAGCAACATCAGCCTCCCCCCCATCGCCACCGCCACCCCCAGCCACCAGCAGGAAAGAGAAAGAAATAAAAGCCAAGCGGATCACTTACTCTTAGGAACTGGGAGGAGCGGAGCGCTGAGTTCCACGGAGGCTCCCGCTTAGAAACTGTTTAGAGGCTATTTTATTATGATTCATTTAAATAACACCATTTTCTCCTGGGGGGAAAAATGTTTACACGGGTCTGAGTAATGGGAGGCTCTTTTCTTCCTTTCTCATTCAAGAACAAGCCAGTGCAAGTGATTCTGGAAAAGGGGAGGGACTCACGAGGGGAAGAAGAAGATACTTACGCGGTGCAGGGAGCAGTGGGACCGAGCCTCTCTCTCTCTCTCTCTCTCTCTCTCTCTCTCTTTTTTTTCCCCCCGGCAGAGAGAGGAAAACACGCGCGCGCACACACGGTGATATCTTGCGGGTGATGAATATGATAATTGGACAAGGGACGGTGAGTCTGTGCGACAGCGAGCGAGCGAGCGGGGCGAGTGGAAGAGGGAGAGGGGAGAGAGAGGCGGGAGGGGAGGGGAGACGAGAGAAGAGAAGCAGGGTAGAGGCGAGGAGAGGGAAGAAGAGGAGAAGAAAAGAAGAGGAGCTAAGGGCAGAGGAGAGAGCAGGAGAGGAGGAGAGAGAAGAGCGGAGGAGAGGAGAGAGCAGCAGAGGAGGAGAGAGGAGAAGGGTAAAGAAGAGAAGAGGAGCGAAGCGGAGAGGGAGCAGGCGGACCCGGCGAGAGCTCTTTTGCGCCGCTCTGCTTTCCCCGGCTGCAATGGTGTATTATTTCAGAGCGCTCCCTCAGCTGAGGGCTCCGCTCCACAACAAGATTTACTTTAAGACACAGCTGAAGGAAACAGGAAGACTGCACGTCACAGTCTATCTGACGTACCCGGCCCCAGCACCCAATCGCGAGGCGCCTTCGGATTCAAGGGGGGATAGCAAGGCAAGAGAACTTGGGAGGAAAAAAAAATATAAAAGGGGTGGGGGTGAGGGGCTGGGAAGAGAGGAGGGGAGAGGGGCCCTGCGCTCCCCCTCCCCGGCCTCCATCCCCGGCCCCCACCCCCACCCCCACCCTGCCACTGCTTCGGGACGACTGGATCGCCGCGCCTGGGCCGGAGCGAGCCATCTGCGGGCACTATGCAAAGCGGGAGACGGCGCGAGCGGCGCCCGGCTCACACTAGCTCTTCCAGGACGCAGGTCCTTTTTTTTTTTTTTCTTTTTCTTTTTTCATTTCCCAGATACAGCTGATCGAGTTCGCCGAGTGGCCGAGCGAGTGAGCGCTCCTCCGACTTGGGTGGAGGAAGGCACGGAAAAGTATACGGGAGAAAAAGTGGGGGTTTTAGGGGTGGGGGTGGCATAGGAGGACGGAGGGGGGGATCTGCAAATCATTCCACTTTTTAAACGATCATAGGTAGTGTCAAGGATACGTGTCACCCTTGGTTCCTTTTAAAGGGGAGGTGGACAATAAAATACAGGTAGGTTTGGTATTAAAATAATAGGTGCCAGAGGTTTCACATCGCGTCCGCTGCATCTGTTATTAGACGAAGATCAACATTGGCTGAGTCCCAGTTAATCTCCAGTCCAAATTTTTAGGAAGAGGAATATTTACCCTTGGTTACCTCTGACATTATTTGGATTGTAGGTAAAGCAGCCTTTAAAAATATATACGTTGCAAACATCTGGCGATTACCCTTCACTAATTCACTCGCCCCAGAAAGACCAAAGATAGCTGTTCAATACAGGATTTACACAGTTTTGACGCCTGGGCAACAAACTTTAAAGTTTATTAGGCAAGAAATTTCAAACGCATAAATCGCAGGCTCTAAAATAAAGCCCTAGGAAATTTACTTTGGTTTGACATTTCTTGCTTGAAAAATAACCAGCAAAATTTCTTTAGATAATGTGGCTCTTAAAGATCTCCTTGGGCTTTGCAAGTTACAAATGCAAGCGAGCCTCAGCCGCAGCTAGAACGTCCCTTTCACCGGGCACAGTAAACGGCTTTTAATAAAGCAGCCGCGTTTATGACCTAAAGATCCTATAAAAGCTGGGACTTGCAAGAGCTGCGAAGCAGAAACATTCATACATAGTCTATTAGACACTCATTTTTGTAAGTAGGAGGAGGACAAGTAGTCTTGGTGTGTCCCTCAAATTTAATCAGATCAAAGGTTGAATCATGCTGTGTCGTGACAACAGGGTATTTATGAGGTGTGTTACAAGTACACTGGCCAAACACTACCAATGTCTTCTGCGACACACACACACACACACACACACACACACACACTCCTTCCTAGGGAATTTACAATTTCAGCCTCAAATTCACCAAACCGTAAAGAGGATATTAAGCCCTCCCTTTGAATAAGAATAGCGATGTTAGTATGTCCGAGTCTATCCCGGCAGGAAACTTTTGGCACGAATTTCAAACAGTGAAAAGGAGAAAAAAAATTAGGTCGGTCAGGTTAGGTGTCGGCGATAAGAAAAGAGATTGCGGGAGCATCCCCAGCCTTCTTCTTTCCCCTTTTGCCGCCCCCAAACACTCCCCCCACGCGTCTATCACGGAAACAACACAGAGGAGCGCACACGCAACACTCACACCTCCAACTATTGACTGTTGTATCAGGTGTTCTAACCGGGATGTGACAGTTTAGGCTGGGAGCAGAAATAATCAACATACCCATTAGATACAGGATGGAATAATGCTTCTACTGGTTGGGTCCCTTCGAGGTAAGCGGGTGTATTGAGCGGGGAAACTTGGGATCTGAGAATGGATCAAAGTTACTTTCTTTCTTATTTTTCGTCCTACTAGTTTTCTTTAAGAATCTTGGTTTGTACATATAAGTTAGCGCCAGCCCACAAATAAACTGGTAGGAGTAAGGGCTATATACCTTTCCACACCTTAAAACCATCTGCTCAGTTTGACATTTAAAAGGGCGGAGAGCAGAGAAGGAGGAGGGGGGAGTAGGGGGAAGAAAGGAGGCAGGGACAGAGAAAAAGATTCAAACGCGAAAAAAATGGCTTGCACTTTAGCCCACAAGTTTGTGTCAATTGCACATAGCGCTTGAATGCACGTTTTGCACACACCACGCCCGGGAACTGGCGGCGGGAAAAGTTCCCTGAGAACCCCAGTAAGTCCTGTGTCACGCCGTGGGGAAAAGCAGGCCTGAGTCGAAGTCGGGGTAACCCGCTTGGCGAACAAGGAAGCTCTCCCACCCCCAGCCTCGGCGGCAGAGGCTCCCGGCTCGCGACGCTCTGCCGCGGCGGTTCGCAGCCCGCATTAGGGCGCAGGAGCGGCGACTTGAAATAGGAGCGCGCGCGACGCTAGGCGAGCGAGATCGGTTCGCAGCCCAGCTCCGTGAGCTGCCTCGGCGCAGCCCTGTCCCGTGTCCTGTCCTCTACTGTCGGGGAGGCGTACAGGCCAGGCTCCTGGCAACCTCTCTTGCTAGAGCTGCGGCATTCTCCTGGGTCTCGGGCGGCCCTGGAGCAAGACTTGAGGCCCGAGCCCCCTATCTCGGGCGACTCCCGCTTTGTTTTCTGATAGGGGAGAAGCCTGGAGACAAGGAGTCGCCTAGATATTGGCTCCATCTCTGAAACCAGCCGCCAAGCCTAGGGTTAAGACAACTCCTCCCTCCGCCCCACTTCCAACACAACCCCAGTAACTTAGAAGTTAACGCAAGTTCTGACCGGTCTTGTAACAAACTCTATCCGTGCAGGTTGCATTTACTTATTTATCTGAAGGGTGATCTGCGTGTTCTTAGACAAACTCGCAGTTATCACTCATGCATCTGGTTCTGGGTTAAATACACTTCGCCTTGACATTTGCTCGGTGTATGCTCACGCCTCCTGTTCTTTCTTAAAGCGGTTAGGTGGGGGCAGGAGGGAAGACAGTGTGTATAAGTAATTTAAAACCTTACAAACAACTGTTATCAGATCCTAAACAAACCAATTCTGAGAATTACAACCAGATTCAGTTGAGAGGCAAAAGTGGACGTGGATTTTGGAGAAGGATGCCTAAGGACTTCCAGGTCAGCCACCCACCACTACCACCACCACCACCACCGCCACCACTACCACCATCACTATCAGCACCCTGAAGAAGGGAAGAGAGGAAAACCAACCCCAGGGTGCAGGCCTGCCTGCTGCAAGCTTTCTAGAGGCAAAACTGCCTGACGGCCTCTCACTCTCATCTCCTGTGCTCAGTGTGACGCCAAGCCCAACCTGGATTTGTTCTGAATGGGGGGGAAGTGAAATGCCACAAGATCAGTAGCAAGTAGCAGCTGCAGCGTTTTCTCTCCTGGGAACCCCACTGCTTAGAAGCCTCCTGAGTGATGTTTGTTTAACCAACAGCTTTCAAAGTAAACAGAAGCCAATCACTCCAAAGAAGTTGAAATATAACCCTTACAAGAATTTGGATCCAGGGGTGCTGGCAGAAAGAAAGTAATTTTTAAAATGATAAAGAACCCACTCCCAAATAAGAGTCTGCCACATTGCTTTAAGGAGAGCAGAATTGTCATGAAAATATAATTTCATCGAAAGGGCTCATTACAATAAGTTGACCTCGAAGAAAATCACTCTTCGCCCACCAAGACACACCCGCGGGGATGAGGAGGTTGTCAGTGATTGAAGGGACACACTACCACTTGATTTTATGGAAGTGGGCGAAAACAATCAAAGGGAAGTACATTCCCTGCCCTGGAGTAGTGAAGTGTAGGCTGGGAGCTCTTCGCCGCCAACCCTGGCTTTGCCTCAGGCACCGAACTTTCCAATACCAAGATATTAACAGATGGTGGTGAGCACATGGAGGGCTGCTACTTACATAATCCAGCCACTCCGCCCGGCTGCCCAGAGCCCGGCGAGGAACCCGCCAGGCCGCGCGCGCGCCTTCCGAGGTGTGCTCCCTGACATAACTTGCCTTTCTCCAACCCCACCCAGCGTTTTGACAGTTAGCATTTGAAGAGGCCGTGATTTAAAAAACCAAACAAAACCAAAAACACCCAAAACATTGATTTGGCTGTGCTTTGTCTTCTTCAGTCCATAGTAGCGAAGAAGCTGGAGACCCAAAGGCCGAGAGAAACGGAGGGGATGCCTTCGGGGAGAAAGGGGTGCTCTCCCTACGTATCTGGGGGTTCCCGCGAGTGGAATTTACACAATTTACAACACTCTTGCCCACCATCTTTGGTTCAAATCCACATATCTTTTGCTGTCGCTTAAGTACAAAGGCAGTCTCGGGCCGCAACTCAAGGGGAGTGAGGTGGGGTGAGGGTGTGAGTGTGAAGGGGATGCCTTTGCACGCGGGGGCGCAGTGGGCAAAGTTACGCAAAGCCTCTGGGCACCGCTACACTTCCAAGCTGTGGCAGGGTTTTAAGCGCTCGATCCCGCTCGCAGGGAGTCCCTTTCGGATGTGTGGCCGCCTGCTGCCTTCACGCCCTCAGCCGCCTCCCAAGAGGCCCTGTCCCTCCTGGTGTGCCTGTGTACCTCCTCCAGTGTGCCGGGGCACGTGTGCTTCCCGAGCCTCCTCCCTGACTGCGACTCGGGACCGCCGAATCCTGCGAGGAATACGCCTGCGTGTGTTGGAAAAGTTTCGGGTTGGGCAGGAAGGCTGGGAATCTCCTCTCCAGGCACTCGGCGGGAGCGGGGCTTCCTCGCCCGCGGCTTCCTCCCAGTGCCCTCCTCCCTCCCCGGCCCGCCCTTCCTAGCCTCGGCCCCGCGCTAGGTGTCGCGGCCTCTCCGGCCAGAGAGAGCGAGCGCCAGATGCTGCGGCTGCCGCGGCGCCGTGCTCCGCAGAGGGCGCGCCCCTCCTGCCTGCGCGGCCAAGTGGGGGTCCAGGCCGCCCTGCTGGTCCCTCCTCGCCCTGGCCCCGCGGCACTTGCCTCTTCCCGGGCCATCGCAGGGGCTGCAGCCTCGCTCAGCTAGCCTGGGCTCAGTGCACGCCCGGGACGCAGAGGGCAACCACCTGCTCCCGGCGCGCCGCAGAGCCGGGGAACGTCGTGGTGGCCGGGGGATTTCGGCCGCCGCCAGGCCTGCGCTGCCCCCGCGGCCTCTCCTCCCCCGCCGCCCGCCTGTTGCTGCGGGGACAGCCGGTGGACGCGCTCGACCTGGGAGGGGGGACTCCCTCCCGGGACCGCGGGAGGGGCGTGCACGTTTGAAGGGATGGAAATCTCCCTTTCTGCCCACCCCCTTTCTTTTGTCAATTACTCTAAGGATGTTTGGCCGTTACTCCCAGCTTCCCTCTCTTTGGTCTTTCACGTCAAGGGTGTGAATTCGGGGGTGCTCCATTTTCAGGGGCTTTGGTGATAGGACTGAAGTTTTCCATATTGTCCATCTTACCAGAAGCTTTTATTCAGGGTGAGGAGTGGGCTAGAAATAAGTAGGTGCCTGCCTGACGCAGCGAAAAGAGAAGGACGCTCCCAGTTTGGATCCATTTGGAGAGAGAGTAACTGGAAAGTTGCATTTTGTTTAAATTAGAGCAAGATGAAGTTGAAAGCCAGATTTCTATATTTTTTTCTGGTAATATTTCTTTTATGAAGTATCTAAGTGTCTGTTTGTCATCATTTTGAGATCAAAAGGAAAATCCATATGCTGTATAGTTTTTCGAAATTGCTATTTAAATATGTTTTAAATGTTTTGTCCAACGTAGAGTAGGCTGCTTGGAGGCAAGGCTGGTGACAGGAATAGCGGGATGGTTTGATGTGGAGTGGTGCTTCCGAAGACCTGACGAATCATCGGAATCACCGAAGGAGTGTTTTTTGTTGTTGTTGTTGTTGTTGTTTTAAATAAAAATTTCTGGGCCCACCCCAGTGAGGTAATCAGAAGAAGGACCTGGGAATCTGGGGGTCACCCTTTGTCTTTAATTACTGCTCAGCTGGTTTGTTACTGACTCTGTGACCTTCAGGGTGTTACTTAATCTGTTTGAGACTCAGTTCTTTTTATCTGTGAAGTGGGGATAATATCCAAATCATAGATTTATTGAGAGACTTCTACACGACTAAACTTGTTCAGCACATGACTAGTGCTCAATACTTGGAAGGTATGTTGCCCACAAATGAGTGCTGTGTACACTCGAGCTGACATGTATTCTTATAAGGACCTGTCCCTATCCCCAACGTTTTGGTGAAGCCAGCTGGACTGTCATGGGATATGTATGTGTATGCACATTTTAGCTCATGCATAGTTGTCACCTTTACATGCTTTCCCCTCCCCCGTCTTTTAGGCCATAAAATAAATCAGAATTGGCACATTTGGAAGCTAGGCCCTGTGCTCTTGGACCTAGAACTGTCCATCAGGCCTACTGGCAAAGGGGGGAATTTACCAATCTGAAGTCTACTTCCTCCTCCACCCCACCCCCACCTTTTTTTGGCCCTTTCACCTTCCCTGCTTTATAGATGGCAAGCATCTCCTAAAGAAACCGCTGGTCAGACCAATGAAACCACAGGACAAAGAGTTCTCTTCAAAAGGGAACAACAAGAAGGAGAGAGAGAGAAAAAAAAGACAACATTCCTAGGTAAAACAAAAGCAAATGTAGATCATATGTTATATGTTTTTACATGTTTGACTCAACAACCTCCCCCAAATCCATGTAAAGTAAAATATAATCTTTCATAAAGTTCTGTTCAAACCAATGAATAGAAGCATACCCCAAGGTGATTACGGGACAGCCAGCCAAGGACAGCTGTGAGAAGGGAAAGGAAGCTAGGCAGGAAGGTGCCATGCTCGGCTGTGACTGCAGAAGTGGGGGGGAAGAAAGCCAAGGAAATGGAACGGGCTGAAGCAGCAGACAACAGCTCAAGAGGGCTGACAGTTTTTCAACTGCAGAGGCCTGTGAGCAGCTTATTAAACATCCCGAGAAAGGTGTTTTGCTGGTACTCTCAAAAGGCTTGAGATAAAGTAATCGTAGATTCCCGGGGGCGGGGGGAGTAAAGAAGGGATTGCCAGCGTGGGGCGTCGGTGGGCCCAGCCCCTAGTGAATGGACCCCACGGGTCGGGGTGAAGGCACTGCACTCTCTGAATGAGGGAAAGAGGAAGCATCACCCCTAGATGCCTGTCCTCCTGGTGTCCATGGTCTTTGGGCAAGTGTGGAAGGTTCCTGCTCTCTGGCTACTTTCTCTGTCCCTGTTTCCTAGGTGGAAAAAGTCCGTGACTTTAGGGGACAAAAACAAAGGGCGCCCCCCAAAAACTAGAGAGAAACATATTTGGGGTCAAGCTGTGCAAAAATGGATGGCAACTTCTGGCTTCTCCTCCCCAAGCACCCTCCTGGTGGAAAGAGCTCTATTTCCGACACTTGCAGGTGGACAGGGGGCAAAGGCCGAGAGGCAAAGGGTGTTGGTGGGTGAGTTGGGGGAGAACGGGATGGGGAGGGCTGGGGGAAGTATGTCTGCAGAGTGTGAATGGGCGGGACAGGGGTAGTGTGTAGCTGTGTGTGTGTGGGAGGGGCAAGGGAGTGGAGTTGGGGGAGCGAGTGTGGGTGGGCTCTGTCGGGGGAACTTCGAACTGGGGGCGCGGGGGAGGTGGGTGGAGGGGAGTTGGGTGGGCGAAGAGCGCCAGTTTCCCCGGAGGAGGCCCGGGAAACAGGCGGGGAGGGGGCGTGTGGAAGCGTCGTTTGAAGGGCGGAGGGGCAGGCCGGAGAAAAGGCGAGGCGGGAGGCTAAATCTGGCAGGGGCTCCAGCCCGGCGAAGGCCGACGCGTCTCGGCTTCCTCTCGCCTAGACTTTTGAAGCGGCTGGCTCGCTAATCCCGGGTTGGCTGAAAGACTTGGACCCGCAGCCTCTGGGGCCCTGCGTCCCGGACTCTCTCCCGGGGGGCGCTGTGGGTAGGGAAGCGGGGCTGCCTTGACTCTCAGTGCGGGTCCCCGGCGCCCTCTCAGCCTACTGGGGGTGCGGGCTGCGCCTCGGTGTGTGCCCCCCTTCAGCGCCTCGACAGCGCCCCTCACGCCAGCTTCCTACTTCCTCCCAGCTCCATCTTCCTCCGTCCCCTCCCTAGGCCCTGCTGCTCCTTTCACTCCTCTGGGTCCCTGTTCCCTGCCCCACCGTCCTTTTCCCACCACCATCAGGCGAGTTCATCCCCTTCTCTCTCCATTGCTAATCTTCTGATGGCGGTGCTGGGGAGAGCGGGAGGGGGTGCTTAACCCAAAGTGGACTCAAAGAAAACAGAATAATTCAATTCATCGGATAATTACTGTTTGCAAGACACTGCTAAGCATGGCAGGTGGTGACCCTTTGAGGGAGCAGAGTGGACCGAAGGATTTTGGTTCTGACCCAATATGGGCAGTTATGATCGGTGTTTGATTTAGGCAGATCTCGGAAAACTCAATTAGAAACTCTAGTCTAGAAGGATCTGGACGAGGGGCAAAAGTGTCAACACCTTCTTCTCTCCTATTCCAAAGTGATCTTTCCGTGGGACTGCGGCAAGGAGGCAGCAGGCACAGTGAAATTGGGCGGCGATGGATACTCCCAGCACTTGCTGAGCACTGCTACGCCTCAGGACTGGGACAGGTGCTTTACACCCCCACAATTCCCGTTTCTTGATTCCAAAATGTCGTAGATTATAAGACACACCATTTAAAGATGGCCTTTAGGACAAAAGGAAAATACGAGGATCTTAAATGCACAATGGATTGTGAGACACTGATTTTAGGAACATAAGATATGAGAAAAAGTGAATCTTAGAAGTGAGGAAATAAAGTATAGTATGTGTAATTCTCCCAACAGCCAAGAGATGAATTATCGCCATGTTTGAATGAGGGAACTGAGACTGGGGAAGGCTTCACCACTTGCTCAAGGCCGCAAGGCCAGTAAGTGGCACAGCCAGAATTGGAATCCGGGTCTGCCTGTAGTCTGAGCTAGAGCAATTTCGCTTAGGGCAGTAGCTTCTGCAGGGATTGGGCTGTGTCAGCCCTTTTCCATAACCCTGTTTTTGTCTTGACCCTTTTACCATCAACACCTGCCCCCACACCCCAAGCTATGGCTATTGGGGGGAAGATAGGAAATAGTTTAATTACATTTTTCACATTCAAAATAAAGTAGTTAAAGGGTAAAAACCATGTATGCCAGGTTTACTGTGCACCACAGGAAGTCGATGAATTCAAGGATCCCTGTATTGCTGAAAATAGAATTGTAAAAAATAAAAGGGGTAGCGGGGAGAAAGTGAACGAAACTAATCCTATTAAACGTGGTAGCATGTTTTTGTGGCACGCAGGGAGAGATTAAGCACAGGAAAGGGGATAACTACTGCTTCAGTTTCACTAAACTAATGTGACAACTTGTCATTGGAGATCTTTACAGCTTGTTAGTAGATGACTAGCTGATTCAGAAGTGTTTTCTATCATTCCCTTTGTGTCCCCATGAGTTTTTGTAAAAAAATTTTCTTTCTTTTCCTGTTTCTTTCTTACTCATGCTGCTCTATTTTGCTTTATAATCCTCAGTGTCTCCTTCAAGTCAAAACATTTAGCTGGCTCTAATCAAGATTTGGTTTTGAAAATGCCCCTTGACCTGGGGTAGCCCAAAGAAGCCCTTGTTCTTCATACTCAGCCCCGGAACGGTCCTGTGGCTTGAGAAACTGAGCTTCTGGGAGAAAAGCTCCCTTTTTGGATTTCACTTTTCTGCCGTCCTTCTCCTTTGCCCTCCTTCCTTTTCTTTATTTTTTGTTCTATCCTTTTATTCTTTTCTTTTTGCGTTTAATTTCTATTCCTCTATTCTCTTTTCCCCTTTCTTTATTTTTCTCTCCAATTTTCCTCTTCTCACTTACTTTCCTTCCATCTTCTCTTCCTTAGAATTCCTTTCTCTTCTTTCATGCATTCCAATAACTGTTTTCCCTTTTCTTCAGATAAGACAGTTACATTCATAGAGAAAAGTTATGAATTTTTGATGGTTTCTAAGTTGAAGTAGCTCCCAGTGAAGGGGGCAGTGGTGAGGGGAGGGGCAGGGAGCCCATCACAGATCCGCAGGGAACAAAAGGCTGATCAAAGTGAAGAGGAAGCCAGAAGTCTAGGCTTGGTCACTGTCTTTCCAAAGCAGGTGTCTAGCTTGTTTGGAAACCTGGCTGACCGTCCCGCTCTTTTGCTTTGGCATCACTCTCTCCCACTTTCCCCCTCCCCCTCTGCAACTTTCCTCACTGGCTTACCACCAGGCGAGATGTTGAGTCAATGGAAAAACAACATTCGCCAACATTAAAGGGAGACTGTTTAGAAAAGGAAGGCCCTGCTGAGGTGCAGAGGAAGCCTGTGCATTAACACGGGCCACCTCTTATCTGGGGCAGCTGGGTCTGAGCTGCCTGTACTCATTCCCTGGCTTTGCCAAGGGGCCTTGGGGAGTGAGGGGTGGATTCTCACCCACGGGCATCACCAGACCTTTTAGAGACAAAAAGCAAGTGCTTTTTTTTTTTTTTTTTCTCCCAGGGACTTAACTGGAAAACCTTTACACATAAACACTGTTTTGCAAAAGGCACATTTCTCTAAGCCTCTGTCTCTGGACACTTGTCACGTGGACCTGGCCCCTCTCATTTTCAGTGCTCTTGAGGACTCCCACGCCTTGTAAGGACTGGCCATTCTGTCCTGAATGTGAATTATGGGGAGGGGCAAGCTAAAGTGACCCAAAAGAAAAGAAGAAAAAGGCATGTGTGTAGGTTCACCCTGGCTCTAAATTGCTTACCGTTAAGTCTTGAGCCAGCTCCTGACGGAAAGATAAGGTAAATCCCTAATCAGTCAATAATTAACCATAGCTCCATTAATGATCCAGTCAGCCAAATCCTGCTGACACCTTTAGAACCCTGCTTTGGTGGGAAGGATTAGGCAGAATCTTTCGACAGAAAGGCCCATCTATTCAGACTGCCGTAGACCCCACTCATGGGTCATCACAAAAGGAGTAAAGTTATGCCTGTGTCTGCCAGTGAAGTCCTTTCTGGGGTTAACTCTGTAGGATAACTTCCAGAAATTTCACTTTTGGAAATCTCAGCGTGTGTGTCTGTGTCTGTGTGTGTGTGTGTGTGTATGTGTATACACAGAACAGCTTGGAGATCCAATCTGGTTCCAGGTTGGTTTGAATCAAATCCCAGCTGTGCTCTGACTGTTGTTACATTATTCTTCTGAGAGGATCATATTTTCTCTCCCTTGACCATGTTAGTTTGTAGTTTATTCCCAGCATCTCTAAATATTCTGGTTCCTTGTTTCTCAATGTTAGTTCTTCTTCGATTCATGATAAAAGGAGAAGTGCTTTTGAAATGATAAACAACCGCACATTCCTATCAAAGCATGAAAATTATTTTTGAATTTCAGATAAGTAGAAAATTAAAAGACTAATAAATATTTGATTTTGGTACTTCTGGTGGATCTTTTTTCTTTTGCTTTTCTTTTCTTTTTTTTTTTAACTTCTTACAGGAGCACATGTTTACGAAGGTGGGCTTAGATCTTTTTTTTTTTTTAATTTAAATTGTGGGCTTTTGGTTTGCTTTGCTTTGTTGTTCTAGACAGCATTTAGTATGTTACCAGATGCATGTAGTTATAGATATTAGACCATTAGATGAGAAAAATCTGTATAATCAGTGTGGTTTAAGTGTTTCCTAAGGTCAAGTTGTAGGTCATGACCCTATGCCAATCAATGAACTTTGCTCCTAATCTTATGTTTAAATCACTTGAAAAAGACATTCTTTTAGAAAGAGAAATAGAGTACAAGAGTGTGGTATGATATGAATCCATCTCTATCCCAGGACTAAAGAACAAAGATCGTTTGGCTGTGGGGGCACTCTTCCTGCATGTGGAAGATGGTTCATTCAGCTATACTTCCATTGGTTCCACATCTCAGCCTCTGTAATCACCAACACACTGTTGTTCTCCTCTCCTCATAGAACCCAGTAGTCTGGGTGTTCAATTAATCTTTGGCTGCTTCGGGGAGTTGCCAATGAGTGGAAATTCTGCCAATGATCTGTGACACCCTTTTCAACAAACATTAATTGAATGACATTTCTTTTTTCCCCAAATCATCCATCTGTCCTTTCTTATGCAACTTTTGAGTTTCAAAGGGTAGAAGGCAAGATTTCTTTTGGTCACACATGTGGCCTAAGAAGACAGTCTATGTATTGAACACTATAATCTACTGTAGCCTTGTAAATAAGTCTAAATATTCACCAGTCTGAACCAACATGCTAAATATAAAATGAATTCATTCAGCCTTCTTTTCCATTTGCCCATGAAAACATCTTGCTTTTGTGAAGGCCTTTGGAAAAATGTAAGATCCAAGGCTTCTGTATGCTTTTTAATTGTTTAGGGGTACAAATTGGAGTGGAAAAGTAAGGTGAAGGCAGGAAGAACATTTCCAAAATTCATAGGTTAAAAAATATAAGATCCAGTTTTTTTTAGTTTATACATAATTTTTAAAATTGTCCTAAAGTACCAAAAAGCATCTCACTTATAATAGTGCTGTTTAGTAAAGCAGAGAACATACATCAAGTTGTCTTTGAATTCCCATTGCTTGGATATTAAAAAGAAATTTTAAAAAATGGAACTGGTATCTATTTTTCAGTAGGTCAAAAGGCATGTATAATTACACTCATGATTTTTGAGTATCATGCTAATGAGGCTAGGAAAATGTAGACCTTGACATTGCCTTGTTTAGTTACATTCACTATGAAAAAAAGAATATTGTTTACCCCTCAGGAGTTTTCTTAAGGAAAAGAAAAATCAATCTCTATCAATGAGCAATATTTTTCTCCCCAAGGGATATTGATCTGAACATTGACTTCACAATGGGTGAGTTATTTTCCTCAGACTCCCTACTATGAATTGTTAGGTGACATGTCTTTTGTGAGCCAATAAACATGTTGTGTCTAGTGTAGTAATCTCATCTGGGAGATGACAATTTCTGTAGAGTGGTTAGTTTGTAGTATTTCACCCTTTGTATGTCTGTGTTACATATTCCTGAGAAGTATATTTCAAGTTTAAAAAGCATTACTTCTCATATTCTTCTTAGGAGAACAGTTGGCAGTGAACAGTTTCTTTCCTACATGCTCCTCAACTGCATGTCCTCTAAGCTTGTGCATAGACCCATGACTCATGAATAGTCTTATAAATGTCTTCATGATTCCCTTTTCTCTCTTTATGCAATGGTACAATTTGACATCTTTAATTTTGAAAATAAAACAGATATTCAATTTACCAGAGAAACCATTCTTTAAAGGAACCCTGTAATGGGTGGAGATAAGGGAAAGGATAAGGACTCTAGAATTCTTGTTAATGGGCGTGATCATACTCTATCTGTTGGATTCATGTATAGTATGTTTTCTTTGTATATGTAATCTTGTAATGTTTTCTTCTATAATATGTAATCCCAGCACTTTGGGAGGCTGAGGTGGGTGGGTCACTTGAGGCCAGGAGTTCGAGACCAGCCTGGCCAACATGGTAAAACCCTGTCTCTACTAAAAATACAAAAAAATTAGCCTGGCGTAGTGGTGCACACCTATAGTCCCAGCTACTCAGGAGGCTGAAGCAGAAGAATTGCTTGAACTTGGGAGGCAGAGGTTGCAGTGAGCTGAGATCATGCCACTGCACTCCAGCCACTGCACTCCAGCCTGGGCCACAGAGGGAGACTGTCTAAAAAAAAAGTTTTCTTTATTAGTTTTCTTAAAGGGCACATTTAGAGTTTATATTAGATTGCCTTGAGCTGATTTCTTTATTCACTTATTCTTTGAAAAATATTAATTTACACTTCTACCAAGTGCCAAATACTGTACTCAACACGGATGATACCAAGACCCACCAGAGACACTAACAGTGCCAGGAAGAAATTAGGTAGGATGGCTATGGACACACATTGGCACAAAATACTTTAGGAGTCCGGAGGCTTGTCTTCATGGTAGTTTGGTGTATCAATGAAGCCTTCAAGAAGGAGGTGAATATAAGCAAGTAATTAGTCACACTGGGGGCTTAGGAGAGGAGCAGAAGTGGGTTTATGTCCCTGTTGCAAGGTAAGAGAACTCTTAAGCAAGCCCCTGTACCTCTCGGAGCCTTAGTTTGCTTGTCTTGTCTGTACATGGGGGATAGTAACAATATCTGCCTTATGAGATTGTTGTGAAGATGAAATGAGAATGCATGGAAAGGCCTCAACACTGTGCCTGGCACAAAGCAGGCACTCAGGAAGTGTGTACTAGAAAGGTGGAATAAGGGTGACATTTTAGCTCAATCCCTAAGATTTATTCAACAACCTTTTGGGCACCTGGCACGTGTCATGTTCTGCTAGGTCCTGGGCAGGAGACCAACTGTGAGCGTGAAGAGGGATAGAGTGATGGGCAGCTCGTGCAATGGCATGGGGGGATATCTGTTCCATGTTTGGGGGGCCTGGGGTGGCCTCTTGCTGCTGGAATTCAGAAAACCAGGGGAGGCCTGGTGGAGGCAGAGGCAGCAAAGTGTCCTGCCACACTAGGAAGGGCCTTTTGTGGCAGTAATGGCCTTCAGGCAGTCAGGAAAGAGACAGTGAGTCAGTTCATCTGTGGTTTCTTGGTTTCCTCTAACTTTTCCATGGGTGTGTATTGCCTTTTGGTAGTGGGCTGGCTAGACTACATTCTCTTCAGGAACAAAGGCTGCCAACTTTTTGTGGTCACCACCCTCCCCACATTGCCTATTATAATCAGGTGTTTCTGGCTGATACTCAATAAATATGGTTAAGTTTTTCTACTTCTGTATGTTCTGAAATATTCCAGCAGCTTCTCATGCCCAATTTCAGAATGCTCACATGAAAATGCTTCATTTTGTGCTTGGCAGAGAGATTCATGAATTAAGAACTTTGGTCATGTCACTGCTTAAAACTCTCCATATTGCTCTTGGAGTAATTCTACAATTTTGAACGTGTCCTACAAGATTTTGGATAATCTGGCTCTTGTCCATGGCTTCTGCCTCATCTCTTGACTCCCCCTTTCCTCACCATGATTCCACATCACTGGTCTTTTCCCCTTTATTTCAACCCCGCAAATACCATTATACATGCTGGTGCCTCTCCTTGAAAGGCCTCCTAACCCCCTCTCTAGACAAGCTCTTCCTCATTATTCAGGGTCCAACTTAAAAGCCATTTGTTCAGGAAAGACCTCCCTCATTTCCTAGGTTAGAAACCCTAATTATACATGCTCATAACTATAGTTTTATTTTATTCTACTTTCTCTAATGGAAATGAATAGTCTCTTTGGACATAAGCCTTATTTATTCAACAGCATTCTTCGAGCTCTTAATGTGGCCTAAATGTTGGGTACACCACACAGGAAGACAGTCAAAGTCCCTGCTTCATGGAACTAGTATTTTAGTAAGTGATGCAATGAATAAAAAACAAATACAGATATGATATGATGTTAGGTAGTGATAAATACTTTGGAGAAAAGCCAAGCTGGGTAAGGGCACAGAGAGGACTGAAGATGAGTTGAGGATGTTCAGAGAGAAGGTTGTTCTGTGTAGAATTCCCATTACCTAGCATGGTGCCCTGTATCTGGAAAGTGCCTGACAAATATTTGCTGAGTGAGAATCACATTGGTGCCAGTAGACCTGAAGGAGTAAAAGAGATGTGAATAGGGCTAACTGGGTTATATAATTGTGCTTCTTTCTCCCCAAGTTCCTTAATTACATCTGGGAAAATGTAGTCTGTGCATTAATTCTGTATCTAATATGAATTATCCACCTCGATTCTCTGCTAAAGTTGATTGCATTCACACCTGTCCAGTGGTAATATTGCATATTTTCTTAATCGCCATGGGCAAAATCACAACTGGTTGGTGAATGAAATATTTATGCTTTGAAGAATTGGTGTTCTAATTCCTTTCTATTTATACTGATGATCAATTATTTCTCAGTGAGGAGGAGGCGAATTTTTTCTGTGATCTATGTGCTTCTAAATGACTAATGAAGTCAATCTGGGCCTGGCAGATTTTGCCACCACTTGGACAGACGTAGCAGTCGTGGACGTTGTGTTACTTCTCAGCTTGCTGGTTCCCTGTTCCCTTTGCAATGATCTCATTATTGGCATTTTGTTTTCAAAGTGTTATCGTTCCCATTTTGCATTATGCCTCTGTGTGCTCTGTGTGGAGTGGTTTTTTTTTTTTTTTTTTCAGATGGAGTCTTGTCTTGCTCTGTCACCCAGGCTGGAGTGCAGTGGCGTGGTCTTGGCTCACTGCAACCTCCGTCTCCCGGGTTCAAGTGATTCTCCTGCCTCAGCCTCCAGAGTAGCTTAAGGCACTGCCTGCCACTGTTCTTTCAACCAAGTTTATCTTCTTCAAGAATATTCTGAAGATTAAATGTCTTTGATTAGCAAAATTTTTTTTTAATTTTGGTGAAATTGGGAGAAGGGGACTTATGCTTTCATAAACATCTTCTTTAGTGGAATAAAAAACTGGACCTGGGGCCAATTGGAATGGAGATCAAGCCAAACGGTGTTCGTTTTCTAGACTTTGTTTAAAAACTGAACAGCATGAGGGAAACAAGGGACAAGAACGGTTCCTTTCCTCTTCTCTGGACCCTAGCACCCCTCTGTGTGCTGTCATCTGGTCCTGCTTCTTCTATGAGATAGTCTCTTTCCCTAGCCCAGAGACCTTTTCTGGTTCGCCACTTCTATAGCTATCAGTCCATTGCTCTGTTGTATCACTCTTTGGGCAAAAAAAAGCCCATCACCTCCATATTCTTAAGTTAATTTTCATTCTTATCCACACTATTTGGGGCTGTCCAACCTCTCTTTCTGTGATTATCTCCGTGACCAGATCCCAAATTCAACTCCCCAACAGAAAATCACCTATTTTGTATCTGCCATTAACCAGCTGCCTTAGCCACCCCATGCCGTTGTAATGAGGTCTTCATGTTGCTGCTCGTGGGATTGGTTAAGAAAAATACTGAAAAGAATTGGAATCTATCTCCATCACCGTGTTGTTTCTTTTTAATGTTAGCAGTTTGTAAATATATATATAACTTATCAGCAGCTCCTCCTTTCCTCAAAGTATAAGCCCTATAAAATTTGGGAAATGTGTGTGTTTTGTTGACCAAAATATGCTTGATGCTGGCCAGAGTAAACATGCTGAATGAATCTCTATGGAATATAGGAGTGAATGTAGAGGAAGAGGAACTTATTTCACCCTAAAGAAGTGAAATGAAAGCAAACTTTGGTGGGTTTTGTCTAACTGTGGGCAAATTGGTATGGACTGAGAAATTCAATTAACTGTATCCATCAGTTTTTGTCTTTGGGGAGGAGTCATGAGACTAAGACCCAGAATTCTTGGTCCCACCCCTTTTGTGGCATTAAAAAAAAAAGCCCAAACTTGGCATATTATACCAACCAGATTTTTTTCTTTGTCTCAAAAAGGCTCAGCTGAACACTAGATTCTTCACCCAGTGCAACAATCAAAAACTCAGAAAACCTCAGCTGCCTCAGATGATGTCACAAAACCTTTAAGAATGCTTACTGCTGAGTTGGGCACAGGTCCAGCAAACACAATTCTTTCTGCCAGTTATTCAGGGTCTTTGACAGATTAGGTGGTCTTTTTTATTCTTCTTCATCTCCTTTTTTTTTTCATCCTCTTAAAAGGCAGTTCAGTTTACCTCTAAGCAAGACATTAACTCTGGCTACCCCAAATAACATTTTAATTGAAGTCTCAGTCCAAACAAATGCCCAGCCTCTTTATTAACCCCAACAGTGTAATTTTTCAACCTAAGGCTGATTCAGGGGGAAACTGTCTCGCTTAAACTGCCATGCAACGGAACATGGCAGTTTTCCTCAATCAGTCTCTTTTCTGACCTTAATTTGAACCTTAATCTCTTTTAACCATGTTCTCTTTATTAGCTGCTCATAGCCGTGGCACAATACTAATTTTCCTGTTTTTAGGCTATCAGTTTACAAAGGTATTTCACTCCTCCTTCTACCGCCAAATGTAATCATTAAGGTTTCATGAACTCTTTTGGGAGAGAAAAGTTAATACTTACTCTTGTTTTTTGTTGTTGTTGTTGTTGTTATTTTGGTTTAGTAATTTAAATAGCTGCTTTGCAAAATGTTCTGTAGAATTTTAGATGGTTTATTCCTGAGGTATATAAGATTTATGTACCAAAACCCCTATATATTTAATTGTTATAAAAACCTAAAGAATCATTTAAGATTATTACAAAGGTCTTTTTTTATCAATAGACAGACCCACACCTATAAAATAAAGTAGAAAACTAAGGGCATTATCTGAATAATTCAGGCAAAAATAATATATTTTCATTAGAAACCTCAACTTTTAGGAGAGACCTGAATTATCCAAATAATTGCCTCAATTCTTTTTCTTGATTTTTGTACTTAAATATAAACTAAGTAAATACAGGAAAAAATAATTGTTTTCTTAATTATACCTTCCCATTTTTTGACATTGGTCAAATGATCCAAAGTGAAAAGAAAAAAAAAGCACCCTTTTCAATAACAATGAAAAAAAAAGTGTTTCTTTATTTGTAGTCTACCTTAATACAGCAAAACTATGTAAGTAGAAAAACAGTGCTTATGATCATGTGCTCAATTAAATTTATAATAGGTTTTTGTACTTTTTGGCATTAGCATGAAAGCATATTGGTTATTATTCTTTATAATCTAATTGGGGGCTTTGTATCTAGTTACCCCTCCATTCTCTGCTTAATACAATAGTTTGTTGATTGCAAAAATTACGTTTCTATGACTTTAAAGTCCTAGAACTAGGATTGTCATTGAAAGTTGGAGATTCAGCTCGGTGTTTGGGGCAGGGACCATGTGCCCCCTGTGTGTGAGGAGGTAGGCAGCTGGGAACAATTGTCTGTTCCCTGCAGTGTTCAGTGGCATTAGCAGTGTGTTGGCATGGTAAACTTTGCCTTCCTTTCACTGGCTCAAACAATTAGGGGGAGTTCTCCTGGATCATAGTTTATTATATGTTATTAAATTCCATTATTCAAGAAGTTGCTGCTATGATGATAAAAACTTCTCATCATTTCCCACAAAACCTCCATCTTCTTTCCCATGTATTTTCTTTTCAGTTTATCGTTTGCTTCTCTGATAGACAAGGTGTCTTTTTATTTCCTGTTGGTACTTATTTAAAGAGCTAAGAGCTAATTTGAAAATACATCTTTGAAAGGACAACAAAAATGAGATGTGAAAAAAATGGTTGAAGATTCTTAATTAGTCCATTATTTGACACGCACGATTTAACATGGTATGCTTAGCATTGTGCATTCCCCAAAAGAACAAGGCTCTTTTTTTATCCCAAACTTTAACTCCCTCTCATTCATTATATCCCTTCTTGTCACTTTCCATTAGCTGATCATGACATCCTTTGCTGGAAGGGTGAGCAAGCAGATTACTTCCAAACTGGTGTAAGTGACACTCAAAAGACTGGCCTAAAGGAGCTTCTGTGATAGCAGCAAGCTCCTCGGGCCCTGGAGTTGGAGAATGTCACTTCAATAATATATTGGAGTCCATTGTCACATCTTTTCTGCAGCAACTTGGCAACCGTCCAGGAGTGGCAGGAATGGGTCTTCTGCTGCAACTCATGGGGGATAGTATCTAATGTTATTACTGTTGCTGATAATAATAATAGCAACAACAATTTATAGTGCCAATCCAATCCTCCTAGCATCTTGCATTTTACAGATGAGGAAACTGAGGACCAAAGAGATTAAATAAATTGTCCACGGTCACACAGCTGATAAGCGACAGAGCTAAGGTTTTAAGTGAGGTCTGGTGGATTCCAAACTCATATCTGTTTCTATTATAGCAGCATACTGACTTCTGGAAGACTTCAGCACATCTCCCTAAATCTGAAAGGGAAAGAAATGATCAAAGGACTAGTCATTTTGATGCAAGTGTCACCAGGCACTTCTAAATGTTGTAGCAGAGGATGATGGAATGAGCCAGTCACGGTCAAATACACATAGATAGATTGTGCTGACTAAGAAAAGAAGTGGAGAATCTGATGCTCCGATCAGATCAGCCCTGGATAAATGAATCGTTCCTCATCCTGGCCCCCCACAATCCCTCCCCTACTCCCAATGATCTGACCTGGGGAACAGATCCTCGGCCTTGGAATGGGATTGACATGGAAAGAGACAGCAGCAGACTCTGATCTGAACAGCACCAGGACCAATCCTAGGTACTATTCAGATCCTGACACCAACCTCTGGCCTTCTATGGTTTTCTGCTCCTAAGAAAACCACGTTGTCTTCATTCATCAAGTTTCAGGTTCTTTTTTCCATTAAGCAAATTTTAGTTTCTTATCCCAGTAACCTTTGAAAAGTTCTGATTATAAAATAGAGAATGTGGAAATACAGAGTAATACATTGGAGAAAATAAAAGTCACCTGTTATTCTATCACCAGGAGAAAACAGCCTATGGTCTATATCTTTCTAGTCTGGGCTGTACATACATATGCTGGGCAGTAAAATGTGGTGGTTATAGGGATAGACTCTGACATCAGACTATCTGTATTTAAATCTAAACACCTCCTCTAGCAGTCTGACCTAACCTCTCTGGCCTCCAGTTTTCTCATATGCACAGTACTTTCCTCTTATAATTTTTGTGACACTCAATGATCTAATGGATGTAAAGTAGCTAGGCCATGGGAATCCCTTACTGCACATTAGCTACTGTTCCTTATGTTTTGGTCCAGTGTTCTTGTCTTGTTCGCTGTTTCTGACTGTGCCCCAGCCTCCTTGATTTGAAGACCATGGATAACTTCATTCTCAGTGGTGATTCTGTTCCTTCTCAGTGCATTTGGTTTGATCAGCCTTCCCCTGACACTGCATCCGTGACTTTTCAGGTCTCAATTCCTACCCATTTAAACATAACTCTTAAGGAAGCATTGACAGCATCTTACCTTATTTTTGTTCCTGTCTGCTGGACATATTTCTGCCTGGATGCCCTGCTTAACCAGCCTGGCACTAAGGCAAAACCTAAGCAGCCCTTCCTGTTCTCATCTGTCTTGAACTCCTTGAGGTTAGTGCAGATGGAGGCAAGATCAGGAGTTCGTGATCACAGAGACACCAGCAGCATCAACCCACAATCTTGGGCCTCTGGAATGTCAGTGACAAATTAGGTTCCAAGTATATATAGGCAACACAAAGGCAAGTTTATTTGTTTAAACCATTTTGAATGTGAAAAAGAAGGTAATTATGAAGGATATTTCTTTATTATCTTCTTTAAAAATCCTCTGTTGGTAAGCCCATCTCTCAGAGACCTTTTCACCACTTAGTAAAAAACTCTATCTATCTATCTACTTACCTATCTACTTTTTTTAAATGGGGAACTATGTGTGATGGGTGAGTGGATGTCAACAACAGGAATCGGAGGGGTGGGGAGGGTGAATTACATTTAATGAAGCTGGAAGTTCACATGGACCTTTCAGACTTAAAAAAAAAATGTTGATTTTACATGCCAAAGTCTTGAAAGGGGCTTGACGGCTCACGGCTTTAGTGTGTTTTTCCAGATGGCAGATGCCATTTTGTGTTTTGCATAAACTGACTAAATTTGCTTGCTCTTTGTACTTATTTCAGAGAGAACCATTCTCTGCTTTCAATAGGACAGAAGAGCTCCTTGGCACTGGATGCCTCCGGGTCTGGTTGAGAGAGGAATGGTTAGGAGACTGTTCTGAGGATACGCAGACATCATCCAAAGCTTCCTACATTCAGATGAGGACAGAGGTTGGGCCAGAGCTTTGTATGCTTGTTACCTAAGGATGGTTCTGACCATGTAAGCAGATCACAGAAGGTAAGCCATGCTGAAGAACTTACAATAGTTATATTTCCAGTTTGTCCATTTTTAGCTCCATGGGTAGCAAATAGGTTCATGATGCTGTTATTTCAATTACTTTACATCCTGCTAATGGCTAGTTGTGTGATCCTGTAACTTAATTTCTCTGTGCCTCAGTTTTATCTGAAAGAAAAAAAAAGATAATAGCACTTATCTCTTAGGGTCATTGTGAGGATTCCATGAGTTAGTCCAGCCAAAGGCTTTAGAACAGTGCCTGGCATATAGTAAGTGCTCAAGAAATGTTGGTAATTATTATTGCTATGATTCATTTCCACAAGAATTTGCAATTTTTTTTCTTTTCTGCTAATTGACTTTGTCCAACTCCCATCATCTTTGGGTCATTTTTATGGAAATAGACTGGTAATAAGAGTGGTTAAGTTACAGGCTTTCTAGTCAAATAGAGTCAAGTTGAAGTTCTTAAAGCAATATTTAAGAGCTGTATCTTCTTGACTTACTTTCTCTAAGCCTCAGTTTCTTAATCTATAAAATAAGAAGGATTATAAATCATTCTACTATAAAAACACATGCACACGTATGTTCCTTGCAGCACTGTTCACAATAGCAAAGACTTGGAACCAATCCAAATGCCCATCAATGAAAACCTGGATAAAGAAAATGTGGCACATACACAGCATGGAATACTATGCAGCCATAAATAAGGATGAATTCATGTCCTTTGCAGGGACATGGATGAAGTTGGAAACATCATTCTCAGCAAACTAACACAAGAACAGAAAACGAAACACCGCATGTTCTCACTCATAAATGGGAGTTGAACAAAGAGAACACATGGACACAGGGAGGGGAATATCACACACCGGGGCCTGTCAGGGGGTGGAGGTCTAGGGGAGGGAGAGCATCAGGACAAATACCTAATGTAGGTGACAGGTTGATGGGTGCAGCAAACCACCTGGCACGTGTATACCTATGTAACAAACCTGCACGTTCTGCACATGTATCCCAGAACTTAAAGTATAATAAAAAAATTTTAAAAAAGGATGATAATAATAGTTGCCTCTTAACACTTCAAGAGGATTAAATGGGACAATACTTGCACAATGTCTGGCAAGCATATAAAGATTATAAAGAATATTATGTATTGGTATGATTTTTGCTGCACCGAATATACAAAACAGTGCTCTTATACTCAAAAGTGCTTCTAGAAGCTTGTCAAGTTTCCAGGGCTCTAGTGTCATGTCAATATTCCACCAGAAAAGAGGAAAAAATCCACAGAAATAGAAAGATGCTGGATGCTGTGACTTTACTAGGACCCTTTGCCAAATAATGAAGTGGAATTGAAAGGGTTGAGTCTTGCTCAGCATAGATTTTAATTCAAGTTAGAAAACTCAAATTTCTTTTTAAAAATTGAAATCGTATATTTTTAAGATGCACAGTGTGAGGTTTTGATATACATATACATAGTGAGTTGATTTAAAAATCAAGATAATTAATATATGCATGTCTTCACATAGTTAACTTATTTGTGTGTGGTGAGAACACTTAAGATCTACTCTCTTAGCAAATTTCAAGTATACAATACAGTATTATAAACTACAGTCCCAGTGTTATACATTAGGTCTCTAGAACTTGTTCATCCTGCATAACTGAAACTTTGTATCTTTTGACCAACATCTCTCCATTTCCCTTACCCCTTTGTCCCTGAGAGCCCCTACTCTACTCTCTGCCTCTATGAATTCAACTCTTTTAGATTCCCCATGTAAGTGAGATCATCTAATATTGTTCTTTCTGTGCTTGGCTTATTTCATTTAACATAATGTCCTCCAAGTTCATCTATGTTGTCATAAATGACAGGATTTCCTTCCTCTTAAAGGCTAAATAGTATTCCAATATATATATACACATACGTATATATATGCATATATACGTATGTATATATATGTGTAAATATCACAGAATTTATTTATCTGTCAACAGGCAATTAGTTTTTTTCTATATCCTGGTCATTGTGAATAATGCTGTAATGAACATGGGAGTTTAGATACCTCTTTGAGATGCTGATTTTATTTTCTTAGATATATACCAGTAGAGGAATTGCTGGATTATATTGAAGGTCTATTTTTAATTATTTGAAGAACCTCCATTTTGGAAAACTCAAATTTCTGAGCAGACTGATCCTGGACTCGACGCGGGGAATTGTTTGAAAGGGTAGGAACTAAAGCCTTATTCTTCTGTCCTAAACCAAAAAGTAAAGTGTAGAGCAAAGTAGCTTGTAGGGAAGAAATAGTTACTTGTGCTGGTTGCTTCTTATGGGGGATGTGGTATTTGCATATGATAAAATACTCAAATCTCACATTTAAAAAAATGTATATTTCTTTCCCCAAACTAAAAATGGATAGGAGTTACATCTGTAAATGAAAGAAAACTGTCTAAATATTATAATTGTGTTATTAAAGAGTTGAAAATGATTTCAGTCACATTTGCCATTCTCATCCAGCAGTAATGAGTGGTCCCTATTAATAATTGAATAAAGAGAAAATAACTAAACACTGGAAACTTTTACCCCAAAGCCAGCATGAAACCTGAAAAACTGAAGAACTTGGATCAAGGAAGCATAAAAAAATCAACAGTCTTGCAAATATCTTATTTGCCATATAGATTTGTTTTGACGTCTTCCTTCCAATGCCTATCACTCCTAACAGTCAGAATCAGATGCTATTTGAGTTGCAGGAAAAAGTGCTAAAGTAACTTCCTCCCACAAGATGACAGCCCCATCTTTTTCTCTCAACCTCATGCTTAGAAATTACTCAGAGTAGAGAGTAGGACGCTATGGTTAATTATTATTAGCAGTAAAATAAAAGAGAAAAGCAAGATCAAATAAGAGATGAAAGGGAAAGTGCATGTCAAAAGAAAAAGGAAGAAAAGTTGGAAAGAACAGGAGGAAGCTGTACTATTAAAGTGGGGAAAATAAATTACATGGCAGCAAAAAAGAAACAAAAAGAAAACTTCGGAGTCCAATGCAGAAATGGCTAGCTGACCAATGAAGATTCATCCGCCTCTCCTTCCACAGTGTAGAGTTCCTTCTAGGAAGCAATTGCTCAGCCAGAGAGACAATCTCTCTCTCTCTCTCAGTCTCTCTCTCTCTCTCTCTTTCTCTCTCCTTTCCCTTTCTTCATCTTCTGGCTGGATAATGCCAGGATAACCCTGATGCCAGAAGATGTAGAACCATAACATGAAAGAAATCGGGATCCCTGAATCTCTTTTCAGAGGAATATCCACATTAGACTTTTTGTGAGTGAGAAATAAACTTTTAGATATTAAGCCATTGAGCTTTTGGGGATTGTTTGTTATGGCAGTGAGCATTACTTACCCTGACTAATACAGAAGTTGATATCAAAAGGGAGCTCTAGAAGTAGATGCTTGTTCTTTTTATCTTTGCTCGAAAACCAGTTAATTATTTCCTGATAGCCTCTTATTGTTTTACTGTGTTCCCAAAAGCAGTCAATAGCAACCAACACATGTTATTTTTCACCTACAAGCTCAAGAGTCATGTGGTCTTTCAGGTTACCAAAGGCAACAATGTTGCCAAGTGTTTTTCCACTCCATGATATGGATCTCCAGCCATCCAGTCTATTATATCTGTTTCTAGAAACACTACTTGACTATGAAGTCTATATCACATATTTTACAATTTTGTTACAGGACACAGTATTTAGTATCAAATATAACCATCAGATTTAATTAAAGAAATAGAAGTCTGATAAGATGCAATGTGCTCATCATACCATTTCCTCCCTCTGGGCACAGAGGAAGACCATAGTCTCACCCTTCCTTACAATTTAATTGGGGCCTTGAGACCAATTTTTTTGTTTTGTTTTGTTTTGTTTTGTTTGTAATGGAATGTGAGAAGTACTGTATCAACTTTATTCTAGCAGTGAAGAGGGTTTATGGGCTTTCTCTATGTACTGTCTTCCTCTTCCACAGAGATCTTAGGTACAAGATGAAGCCAATCAGCCTATGTCCTGAACAAAGAATAACCTTATCTTGTTATACTATTCAGAGTCTGGGGGGAGGGTATTTATTACTGAAATACATCTATCCCATTCTGACTAATATTCTCTAAGTATTTTAGTTCGTTAGGAAGGAATACAATATATGGAATTAGAGGTTTTATGAAATCACTGGGAGGGCTGGGAGTGAAGGTCAACTTCCAGGAAGTATGAAGTGTTGGAATCCCTGGGAAGCCAAGTTGTCACCAATGGTCTTAGCTGTCTACAGCACTGAAGTGGATGATTCTCAGAAGGATGCTCAGAAGCTGACACATAGCCCCATGTCTGCTATCTGCCAGTGTGTCACAGACCCGCCTGTAGCTACTGAAAAATGTCTTTTTCTCTTCCATTTTCCAGTGATTGCAAGAGCACCTCTCAATGGAAGATTATACCAAGAACTCCATGGGCAAGAGAGCTTAGGAAATGTAGTTTCCAGGCTTTCAGTCCTTGTAATATGGGAGGACCTTAGGGTCAGAGATGGTACTTACTGAGTCTCAACAAAACAATGCCTGGCACACATGGTCCTTATCCTTCTTATGGGAAATTCAGGTGTCATACTTCCATAACCCATCACTCTGGAAAGCTCCTTGAGGATAGATCTTACAATTCTCCATCCCCAGTGCCAGACAATACCAGACAATAAATCATTTTGAATTGATTTGAATAAAATGATAATAGATTCAATAGAAAATAAGACTTTCCCATGTGTTGAAGCTAGATTTCAAGAACTTTGTCCATCGAATCTGATAATTCTCCTTAATGACTGCCCTAGATTCTGCCCCAGCTTAAGCTATTTTGCTCCCTAGCCTGCTCAGAGTGACCATGAAGGGCTGCTTGCCCAACAGGTGACCTTGAGCTTACTCTGGATCCTGTTTGTACAGACAAATAAAAAAGATTTGGTGATGGTTGGTTTATTGGATCCATGGAGACCTTCAGTCATGTCTTTTTTGTTTTAAACTGCATCGTGAAGTTGATTGTGTAGAGTTAGTCAAAGAGCCTCTATATTTTATTCCATGTGCCTTCTGCCAATGCCTACAAACCTGCCTGTGGCTACTGAAAAATGTCTTTTCCCCTTCCATCTTCCAGTGATTGCAAGAGCACCTCTTTTGAACACAGCCTTTGGGCTCTGAAAAAATTGGAATCTCTTTGGGAATGGGGAGTTTGTGAATTCATGTTGGGGCAGGGTGGGGAGTATTCTGTAATTGAGAAGGAGGTAGGGTGGGTTTGTGCACTAAGAAGGACTTATTCTGCCATAAGAAATGGATACTCAGAAAAGAGAGGACCAGACCCTGATGTGGTTTCATCTGAAAAGGCACAAAGTTAAAACTCCAAGGAAGATTAAATACATCCTCTTGATATTTATTTTCCTCACCAAAAAAAAAAAAAAAATGAAAAATGAAAGAAAAACAATTGTGCTTGTGGTAAGAATGATGGTAGAGTGACTCAGAATTATTGGCAACCATCAAAACAATGAAAGATGTGGATCATGTCATTAATTGATCTTCTTATCATTATGAAATGGTGACCATATCCAGCTAAAGAGCTCTGTGCACATAATGGCACAATTATGGGGGATGTGATGAGGTAAGAGCTGCTAGTGTCCAACATTTAGCCTCTTGTTTCCGTTCCCACCCACCCTGATCTCTGGCTATATTTAGTTGCTTTACACAGTGTTATCTAGCTCAAAGTCTATTCTACAAAATTAAAGGAAGAGAGAGAAGAGTGAGAGTCTTCATAGAAAGATCAGGCTCCCCAAAGTCTGTTTTCCCTGGTTCCCCACGTTCCTTCTTGGTTAATATGTTTTCTTCTCCTTTGTACTTAGGATCATGGCTGAAATGCAATCGTGAGTTTACTTTGTGGAAAGGGAAGCAGGGCACTGAGCAATCATCTAATGAATACGGTCAAGATGGTTAGTGAATTTGGAAAATTCCACTCTCAAAAAAATTACTTTCTCTATTCTGTAGCAGATTTCCTCTTGGCCTTAATTACCCACAGAGTTGTCCAATTTTCTGATAGTCTTTACTGTTGTTGACATCACCTAAATAATTTATTTAATGGATTTCACTGGGTTCATTTGGGAACCCTTTATTCTAAGTGGCTTTCTTTTATCAATCCATTTACTTATTCAATAAACATTGAACACTGTTTCAGTTATCTATTGTTGTGTAATAAGCTACCCTAAATCTAGTGACTTAAGGAAACAATTTATTACTATCACTCATGGTTCTTGGGACTGATGGACTCCGGTGGGCAGTTCTTGTCTCTCGTTTGGTTGTAGTCAGATTGTAGCTGAGACTGGAGCCTTCTAAAGGTTTCTTCACTCATATGTCTGGCATTGGGCTAGTCAGGAATCTCTCTCTCTCTCTCTCCACATGGTTACCAAAGCTTTTTGGTCTCTTGGTAATCAGGCTTTTCTCTTGTGACAGATTTCCTCAAAGCAAGTGTTCTAAGAAATCCAGGTGGAAGTTGCAAAAATTCTTAAACCTAACCTTGCAAGTCATACAGATCACCTCTTCCCTCTTGTATATGCCAAAGCAATCATGGGGGAACCCAGGATCCAGTAGTTGGACAAATAGATTTGGTCTCACAAGAGGGGAATAGTTTGTGTATTCAACTAGGGAAAGAATTGATGTGTTCATCTTAATGAGAAGCTGCCACAAGCACCCACTGTGTGGCAGACACTATGCTATGTGCTGGTACAACATGTTGACAAAATGGGCACAATCCCCTTGGTTTGTGGAGGTTAAAATCTAGTTTAATTAGCTTTGACTTGACAGTTTTCACAACCAACTGCTGCGCAATACATTTCAATATTAAGTCTATTTAGTTATGAAATGTGCAAAACATCTATTCTGGTCATTTGTGGTTTGGTCATTTTGACTTTTTCAATAACCAAACTGAATGAAATTTGTGGGTATGTGATCTGTAACTTGATGATCACCTTGATGAGCTGATTCATTCATGAATTCTTTTTTTAATGCATTCTTTAAAACACAGTCTGAGCAAAACTGGGGTGTTCACCTCTTGCTTAACAAGCATGTTGAGTTCCTGATGTGCATGGGGGCTGAAACTGAATTCGTTGACTCATAACAGGGAATATAAAATAAATTGAAAAGTCAGATTTTGCCCCAGATGAGCTTCCATTCTTGTTAGCAGTTTGGGTGGTATGCAGGTGGAGCAGCTTGTGACAATGACAAAGAAAAAGGTGAACCCAGACAGTGCATGATAAACTAGACAGGTGGTATCAGTTTCCTTCCTAAGAATTATCTTTTGGAGAGAAGTAATTGATTATTTGCCTCCACTTTCTTCTCTCTTGTGCCATAAACAGAAAGTGATCTAGGTTTGTTAAGTAAAAGGAGATTTCAGGACAGGAATGTTGACAGAAGAATTGGTGGTGTTCAGCAAATCTCAGGTCTTATCGTTTCTGGCATAGGTTATGTCCATTCAGTGGTACAACTATGAGGGGCTGGGGGAGGAGGCTCATGATGACACAAGAGATACCTTGACATTTCAGAAACAAAGGTCAAAGCTTGAACAGGTCCAAGAGCATGCACAATTCTTGTGCACACATGTCAAGTTCCTGACATGAGGTTAGTATTATGTTGTGCCTTCTTATGTTGGTATCTTTATGTTGTCTTACATAGCATAAAAAGAAATTATGGGATATTTTAAGCAAAACAACAACAACAACAATATGAATGTTGCCTTACTTACCTGGATGTTTCAAGCAAAACTAAAATTTGGCTTGCCATACCAATTGTCCTTTATCAATCCATAACTTTAATTTCATAGCTCATACTTCATCCGTATGGGTCCTTTTCTCACATTAGTGAAACCCGTGTCCCCGGGGTGTGATTTGCTAAATTAAACTTCTTTTCATTCATCATGCCAATTTATTTTTCTGAAATATTTGCCCCCCGTTTTTCCCTGGAAATTTATAATAATCAGATTTTAATTATATCCCACTCTTTTTTCTGCCAGCACATACTTGTTTGATATGTTTTATGCTATATTATTTTGTGCTTGCTGATATATGACTTTATAATTTTTCATGGGCATGTGATTTGCCCAACTAGATGGTAAACTGAATGGCAGGAGCTTCTCTATACATACAAATTTACATGTATGTGTTTACATATATAGATGCATGTGTAGTATATGTACCCAAACATACATAAGAAACACTTCTCAACAGCTGATCAGCTCTTTCCACTCTCCACTTTCCTTTTGTTTTCATAAGTTAGAGTCAAGTAGGCTATTTTGCAGTTACCTGGTGAATTGGATCAACGCATATGTCTGATGGATAATTCAGACTTTTAAAAAAAATTTTCAACTTCATATCCACTAAGATGAAAATAATCTAGAGTATTGCTCATCTTTTCCCCTGGGAAAATTGTTTTCATAAATTCATGAAAAATGTAAGTACTTGAGCTAAGCAAGTGCTTGTGATTGATTATTTGGGACAAAAATGATTTTTTAATTGAATTAATGAAAGTCTTTATCTAACTCACCAACTCAGAAAAATTTCCTACCCAACATGTTAACCTTACCTTTTCTAACCAATTTGCTGTTCTTAAAACCTTTTTGTTTACTAAGTTTGCTTAAACCTTTGTATTTACTAACTTTGCTGCTGCCACTGTATACGCAGGTATGTACATTGATGAGGAGCTTCCCAACTTGTCCAAGATCAGGGCCACCAGGAAACATTTTCAATCCTCCAAATATGGTGAATTATTTTGGCATCCCTGACATCACATGAAAACAAAATAAAGCTTTCTTCTCATAATTAGACATATACTTAAAATGCAGATACTCCTGGAAGCCTCATTATAATGATGGGTCCTTATTCACAGATGATGATATTGACTACTAGCAGATATTTTCTTGGAAACAGGTTTTTGATTAGGCCAAAGTGGTGATTGGATTTGGGAGAATGACAGCTCACTGCATTTCTTAAAGCAGGGGGCTCAGATTTAGGGTATCTATACCTCATGAAGATTTCAAAATGATCCATTGGTGTGCAGAAAGAAGATATTTAACCTTCTATTTATTTCAATGTTTTATTTCATCTTAAATTTAGATTTTTTTTGGTGCATGTGTTTTTGATGCATAGAATAGAGTAATACATATGTAATTTATAAATGAGAATACATAGGATGGACATGTTCAAAAATTTTTACCACATGTGATCTAAAAATTTAGAAACCATTGCTTTCCAAAGGTGAATTGAACATGAATAAGGGCTTCATGATGCTATGGGGAGGAACGGGAAATGATTACGGAACAAGTGTTTGTAATCTGGGAATTCTGACTCTGGTTACTACTGGTTCCAGTTATTTGATCAATAGGGAGTTCACTAACTCTTAATCTGACGCCAGGACAGTCCCTTTTAAGATGTGAAGAAATTGCTCAATGTTAGGATGTTGACCGAAGAAAGTAGATTTCAATCATGCTTTTTTTTTTTTTTTCATTTTGTTTTCTCAAGGGTCCCATGGGAACAGAAAGTTTTGAGGGAGTTTACTGTTTGTGCAAGATGACTGGTTGGGTAAAGAAGTCCAAAGTTTTTTATCTGCAGAACAAATAAAACCTGGGCAAAGGTAACTGAAATGAACGTCTCCCACCTTGTCCCTTTTGCATGTCTAAGGTGATGTTTGTGCCGATGGTTGCACAATGGAGAACCTAATCTATGCACGTCAAATGGAGAGGAGGTGCATTTTAGAGTCCTCATGACTAAAAAGAGTCAGTGACCTTTATTCTTCTTACTTTGACAGGCAATTATTTGATGACAATGCCTATATAAAAATCATTTAAAATGAAAAATATATTTGTTGATGAATTATTGCCAAATACCCAGGTATTGTTTGTCAGACAGCCTCTGGGTGGCTGAGTTAGAGTTTTTTCTCTTTCTCCAAAGATAGACACACACAGCTCTAAGGAAGTATTAAAATAAATTTATAAATTCATGGTTACTCGGGACATTTGTTGTTGCTGGTTAATGACAACAAGGACAACTGGATTGTCCTTATGATTACTCCGCAGCAATTACTAAAAAATATTCTGAATAAACAAACATTCTGAAAATGTGAATCAAAGTGTGGGGCTCAACTTGTGTTTTAAAAGATAAATTTCTATGTATAAATATTGACAAGAGAGTGGGATACGACTGAATTGTTGAGGTTAAGCATTTATTATGGGGAAAAAATTAAAATGCTTTGGAGCTCAGTGATCCTTACTGACCAGATATTTACTTAACCATTCTTTTCATTTTGACTCTTTGTTATTGTTGTTTCTGTAGGAACTTAGGTTTATAAGCCCCATTAAAGGGGCATTTTATATAGGATAGTCAAAAGGATGATAATGAATGAGCCAGCAGCCAATTATGGATAGAAACTAAGTAAATTACACAGCTGACTTCTCATTTTTAAATTAGTTGCTATAGAGTTTTACAAACTTTCCCCGAGACATTTATCATCCAACAATTTTTCCTCAAGGAAATATTTAAAAAAGGGTTTAGACATTAAGAACAAAGTGGTAAAAGTGAGACCCTCGGCCTTTTTTGGATATTTGAAAAAAAATTCTAATGGGACTGAAACTGTGAGATGGGAAATCCACAGGGAATTGTGTTTGTCTATGTGAGTATGTATGGATATATGTATAATATAGAACAGGGGTCCCCAACCCCTGGTCTGTGATCTGGTAGGATCTGGGCCACACAGCAAGTGGTGAGTGGCGGGCCAGCAAGTAAAGCTTCATCTGTATTTTCAGCCGTTCCCCATCACTCGCATTACCGCCTAAGCTCTGCCTCCTGTCAGATCAGTGGTGGCATTAGATTATCATAGGTGCTCAAACCCTATCATGAACTGTGTATGTGAGGAATCTAAGTTGCATGCTCCTTATAAGAAGCTAATGCCTGATGATCATCACTGTCTCCCATCATCTCCAGATGGGACCGTCTAGTTGCAGGAAAACAAGCTCAGGGCTCCCACTGATTCTACATTATGGTGAGTTGTATAATTATTTCATTATATATTACAATGTAATAATAATAAAGTGCACAATAACTCTAATGTGCTTGAATCATCCTGAAACCATCCCCCCACCCCGGTCTGTGGAAAAACAGTCTTCCACGAAACCAGTCCCTGGTGCCAAAAAGGTTGGGGATTGCTGGTATAGATAACAACTAAAATAAATGTCCAGATTATCTGAATAATTGCAACATTTACTGGTATAATTGTTTAAAATTTAAAAGAAAAAACTGAAATTTTCCAGTATGGAAAAGATAAATTCCAGTTTCTAAGCTTAAGCCTGCTATGACCTGTGGCTTGGAATTTCATGTGTGAGCAGTTATTCAAGTAGAATAACTAATTGTAGTAAAAACTTAGGTTAATTAGTTGGAAGCACTTCTACTATAGACTGTGAGCCACTGAACCAACCTGTAAATGGGGATGAACTCTTTCAAGGTCCAGGGTAGACTATGATCTTTCTGAGATTACAAATTTGTAGTTTTTCCTGAAAAAAAAAAAAATCTTTGGAGTTTCCATCAAGCTCTAGGATTCTACCAGCCAGGTATCCAGGGTTTGAAACATTGTGTGTATGAATAATCTGCCCTGACCTAAAAGGAGCTACTTTCTGAGGAAGGTTATTGGCTGTGGGGAGATGTGAGTGTTGAGAGACAGAGTGAACTGCATGAGTAGAGATGGTAGAAGAGTCTGTGATTCAAAAATGGGTTTTGAAACTTCTGGAGCCTATTAGATTAGTCAGTTAATAGTTGTGAAAAACGATGGGTGTATACCCAGGATCACTAAGTCACTTGAGTGAAGAAGATTATAGAATGGAAGAAAAAAGAGAGAGAGAGAAGGAAAGAGAGGAGAGAGACAGAGCCATAGCATGCATGAGGTGTGCGGCTGGCGGGCCTCATGCTCCAGCGCCTGGATTTCCAATCTGGCACTCAGCTTGATGAGTCTGTTTATTCAGCTCCAGTATCAGACGTTCCCTTTTCCTGCCTGAAGAAGTCCCCTTTGAAGAACGGCTCTGCTGGGGAGCAGTTTCCCCTTGGATGGGCTACTCCTGTTTGCAGTCCTAAAGGAAAAGATCTGGAAATACCACAAGAATGTTCTTTAAAACGATATTCCAGCGCCACGTGAGGGGAGGATGAAATAGCTGTAAAAGATGTATTTCCTGGTTGAGGTATTTTTTTCCCCTCTCAAGTGAATTTGGCGCTGAACAAAGGTGTCACATGAATGCGATTGGGGTCATATGTTCTTGGGTGCCTCCAGATCTGTGTGGGCAGGTGGAGGCTGGGGGTGGGAGGGTACTTCAAGCTTCTGTAGGCCTGGAGAGAGAGAGAGACAGAGAGACAGAGAGAGACAGAGACAGAGAGAGAGAGCATGAGAGAGAGATCATGAGAGAGACATAGGGAATTCCAGTAACCTAGTCTTGCATGTCTTTATCTGTAAAGGAATCAGTGGTGGTGACTTATCAGAGGACCAGCCTATACTTTCAAAGCAAAGCCACAATGAAACACTATCTAGAGAATTGAGGCACAATGTTCATAATCAAACTGGATATTTCCAAGATTGACTAATGTACTTTGGGTTTGATATTAATTTCTTGTACTTCAGGGACATGTTTTACTTTTTTTTTTTTTTTTTTGAGTCAGAGTTTCACTCTTGTTGCTCAGGCTGGAGTGCATTGGAGCAATCTCAGCTCACCGCAACCTCTGCCTCCTGGATTCAAGTGATTCTCCTGCCTCAGCCTCCTGAGTAGCTGGGATTACAGGCATGTGCCACCGCACCCAGCTAATTTTTTTTTGTTTTTAGTAGAGACGGGGTTTCTCCATATTGATCATGCTGGTCTCCAATTCCTCAGGTGATCCGCCTGCCTTAGCCTCCCAAAGTGTTAGGATTACAGGCGTGAGCCACTGCACATGGCCATGTTTTACTTTTTCAAAAGAGTTTTTCATCTTGTGAAGTAGCTGGAGTAGATGCTAATCTCCTGAATTTTCCTCTTTGGAAAAGGATGTGGCTAAAGAAAGAGAGATGGTTTCCTAGCCTGTTATTGGTAGGGCAGAACGGCAACCCAGGCCTCTTGTTTCTTGGACCAGGTCTCCTTTCTCTGTGTTCTTGAACCTGTACAAAGGGACAGTGGGAGTTTCAGAAAAAAGGAAGGTGACATTCTCTATCTCCTCCCAGGCGTGTAGAAGGTTACTGTGACTTTGAAGCCACAGCTTTGCTGTGCCCAAATGCTCTCTCGGGGACTAGCCATAGGGAGGAGATTCAAAGTGGACCCTTCAGAGGGTGAGTCTCATGTTCTAGTCGCTGTGACTGCCCAGGTCTGTGGTTGGTTTGCTCAGTTTGCACCTAGGCCTCAGAAAACAGTAGTTCTCCGGTATGAAAAGGGTTCTTTGTTCAATATCAGAGATGAAACTTTTGAGTGAGAGAGATGCCACTTCACGGTGAGGCCTGGTTTTTCATGAGAGAGGGTGGGATCCACACTCTCTCTCTGATTCCTGGCTGAGACTTCTAGGACTCACATTGGCTCTTGAGGTCTAGGAGCGAGGTTCATGCATAAGGGACCAGAAAGCACTGACAGTGTGTACTTTAGGAATAAGAGTGAACCAGAATTTCCTTTTCGGGAATATGAAGCCTCTTCTAGGTTCTGGTTCAAGGGGGAAACTAGAAGAAGTGTTACTCATTGGCTGCTTTTCTGCTTTGACACACAGAGCCTTACATTTTATCATTTCTGGATATTTGTCGTCTCTCTACATGTAGAGCCGGAGTTGTTTGACATTTGAGCAGTATCTTGTAATTATTTGTATCCTCTAAGGCTTCCTAGTACTTAAACTATCTGATGAATGAATAGGAATCAATTTTCAGCCAATCCCTTATCCCAGTGTCTCTCAGCCTGTAGTTCGAATAGGCCTCACCTGGGAAACAGGCATGTGTACTTTGAAATGAAACCCGAGATGAATCTCATGTGCACCGAAGTTTGAGAACTGCTGTTTTATCCTTTTCTCCCTTGGCTTTAAGAACTTACTGTGACTTTGAATAATGCTATAAGCACAAACACAATCTCAGGTTTGTGTAATGTTTTATGACTTCTTCTAAGGCTTATTTCACATGTTTGTCTAATTTAATCCTGATTTAATGAGGCTAATTTAATAACAGGCCTATGATGTGAGTTCTTTTTCCACCCATTGTACAGAGGCTGAGGCAGAGGAATGATATTTTTTCGATCCTGTTTGTGGCAGTATGTGCCAATTTGTGGCAGAGCCTGTACTCATCCCACCTTCTGAGTCCAGGGATGGTGTTCTTTCCCCTACAACCCCTGTGGCTCTATAGCTCTTTCAGGCATAGCTGTTCTTTGTGTGGAAGTGTTATTATTCCTGACAATGCTTGCTGTCCACATAGCTGGGGCTAGTTACCATGATATATATGTGAAACCAGCAGAAGCTAACACAGTCTGTATTCCTAATGAAGTATATAGTAGGATAAGTGGATAAGACCATGAATGAAGTGTTCTTTCATGCAAATATTAGAGTACAACATTTTTGTTCGTTATCGGATTGGAAAAGCACAACTGGGAACTGGGGCTAGGTGAAAGTTCTTTCAGAGAAGGACAGCCCGTTTGGTGATGTGTGATGTAAATTGTGCTCTCCTGACTTTTATTTCCATCTTGTTTTACTGGAAATAATGGAGAAAGAATGGGAAGTGAGCTGAGACCCTTGAACTTGCTCTGCAACCTGTAGTCCCAGTAGGGTTAGCTCTATTGAGGCTCACTGTTTTAGATGTCTGTGAGGTTCACAGCTAGAGCCAAACAGGACTCCTGAGGAAGTAGCGTAGACCTGTGGAATGCTGTAAAGGTGGCTAGCTTATATCTCCCTTAATTCAAAAGATCAGAATGCTCAAACGTTCACTTGATGTTCAAGGGAACATGTAGCCATGCTTTCAGTGGCAATTTAATGGTTGCCAGAGTATTCTAAACAGGACTTTCTGGATGGCTGTTTATGCTTTTATTAATTGCAAAGTACAGACAGCCATCAGAAACTGAGACTTGTCAACTGAAAGAGAAGGTGGGCTTGAAACTTCTGCTGGTACCCAATTCTCTTCCACTTAGCTGGGAAAGGACCTCTTCTTTAATCATGGAGTAATGGATGATTGATATGACTGTACCCTGATTAGAAAAGGTTTCATTTTACTTGTGCATGGTACATGGAATTAGTTAAGGGTTGCATAGGAAAAGAAGTGATGGACTATTGTTCACATTAAATTATAATGACAGCCTTCCTAACCACTGTGTATTTATTATGTAAGAAAAGAAAATGTCTGGTAAAATTCTGTATAGGTTAATAACACCTTCATAATATACTCCTTCTTTTCTATTGACTTGAATAGCCCTCCTACTGACTTTTAATGGATTATTAGAGTTAATTACATCAATTGCAATATAATTGAGTCTTAAATACTATGTAGAAACCTCATACAATTATGGAAAAACAAAAGTTATCTAGACATCTCAAATCAAAAAAGATTTGGAATTCCTGCACATTTAATTTCTGATAATCACTAGTCAGTTTGGACATTAAGATTGCATGGTGTCTTGTTTTCTATTTGGTAGGTTTTGACAGAATTGATAGTTTTACAACATTTAACTCAATATGCATAGAAATATAAGATTAAAGCTGTGAGTGCACATTTTTTTTTTTCTAAAAAAATATCACTCCATGGCTTAAAAGCTGAAATGTGTTACCTGCCTAACATTGACAGAAACAAACTCAAGGGAAAATCAAAAGTAGATTTGATGTTGACTTTTAGAAATCTCTTCTCTGCTGGTGTAAAGATTCCTGTGGGTCTTAGGATTTGTTACCTGGGGGCTTTAAAATATGACAAGGGGATGAACTGTGTAAAGGGGCCAAAAAAAAAACCCTCCCATTTTATTACCTAGATATAGACTATGTGTTCTAATGTCAAAACCACTGGTTGAAAAGTGAAACATCATTAATATCTGGTTTTTGATGTCATATAGATGAAAAGAAATCCCTGTAATGGAGTTATTGGAATGCAATCTTTTTTTTTTAAACTGATTTTGAAAAACCAGTTTATGGGTATTGACACTTGTAAGTGTGAGTTTTATTTGATGTAGTAGACAAGTCACAGGGATGAGAATCAGCAGACCTGATGTTTTCTGTCTACTTGGCTCAGTGACTTGAAATGTCTGGGCCTCAAACGTTCTTTTTTGTAAAATAAGAGAGAGACTCTAACTTCTCTGCCTTGACTCTCCTGCCTTTTTACTCTTAGTGCTCTTATTTTCTACAGTAACTCATTTGATTCCTCATATAAGCTGCCTTGTATCAATATGCATTAATCAATATGCCTTATATGTCTGTCTGTATATATATATATATATATGTCTTATTTTCTTAACTAGGTTGTAAGTTTTCGAGGACAAAGATAATGCCACATGTATCTCTGTATTCTCATAACAGATACTAGAGTTTTCTAACATAGAATAGGCTACTGTTTGGTGGACTGAACAGTCAATCAAAAGGAAGTGTTTCCATTTGTATCCCCTGAAAGTTTTGACATAACAAAAATAATGACAGTATACCCTATTTATTATAATAGTTTAATTTGTAAAAGCATTGTACAATGTATGATTTTATTTCATGAAACATTGATTGTGCTTTAAATCAGACGAATTTAAGATGTAACATTTCACTCAGTTTCTTATCAACTGAAATGCAATGGGGTTTTTAATAGAACGTAAGCAGCCTATTCTAAAGTTCATTGGGGCCGGGCTGTGGCTCATGCCTGTAATTCTAGCACTTTTGGGAGGCTGAGGCGGGTGGATCACTTGAGGTCAGGAGTTCAAGACCAACCTGGCCAACAAGGTGAAACCCCATCTCTACTAAAAAAAAAAAATTAGCCGAAATTGCTTGAACCCAGGAGGTGGAGGTTGCAGTAAGCCAAGATTGTGCCACTGCATTCTATCCTGGGCAACACAGTGAGAATCCATTCCAAAAAAAAAAAAAAAAGAAAAAGAAAATTCATTTGGAAGGGAAACAAATGACAGTAGTCATAAAAAAAAAAAAACAGTTTGAGAGAAGACTTGCCTAGTAGTTATCAAACAAACTACACATCCTAAGAAATCTAATACACAAGTGTTGTGCTAGAGAAATCAACAAATCAAAAGGGCTAGAGTCCAGAAGCAGAACTAAGAATATAGAGGAATTTAACAGATAATATGGAGGCATTTCAAATGAGTGGCTAAATGGAGACTGTTCAGTAAATGGTATTGTGACAACTGGCTCTCCATCTGGACTCATACTATACACAAAAGTAAATTCCAGATGGAATAAAGCTCTAAACATAAAAATCAAATCTATACCAGTATCAGAATGAAATATAAATTAATAAAAAATAACCCTAGGTTAAGAGGTCTTTGTAAACAAGGTGAGAAATCCAGAGGCCATTAAGGAAAACCTGACAGATTTGACTTCATAAAAAAAAGTTAAAGAAGAAGTGACAGATTGGGACAAAACATTTGAATTATACATGACAGAAAAAAGGGTTACTATCTATTATTCAAAGAATGCCTTCAAGTTAATGAGAAAAATATAACTAACACTTAAAAAATGGGCAAAAAGTATAAAATATGTCATTCTCAGAAGAAATCCAAATGTCTAGCAAACATTTGAAAAATATGCTCAACCTCAATGGTAAAAGACATGTAAAATTTAAAAGAGTATATGTTGCCATTTTGTACCTATCTGGTTGGCAAAAAATTAAGGGAGTTGACTGGATATATCAATTAAAATGAATGAATATACTGTATAAACTGTCAAGGACAGATGTCAGTAACATGTTGTTAGGTGAAAAGGCAAGTTGTAGAACACTGCACATTATGTTATGTCATTTTGGAATACTTTTTTAAAAACTAGTATATAAAATATATTTTAACAATTGTTTATGCATTATAAACATATAATATAGCAGTTATCTCTTGGGATGCTGTTAGGATAAGTAGAACTCTATTCTTTGGATTACTTTTCAGCTGGAAAACATTCTCTTATTATGCTTTATTTTACAGTCATCAAGCTTTATAATTGATCTTTAGTAGGTAGTTACAAGTCATTAGTTCAGAGGATTTAGCTGAATCAAGTATTGTATGAATACAGTGTAGCATTTTATGGACTATCAGTCAATTCTGATCAAATTCTTCAAATCACCTTGTCGAATTGGGTGAATTAAATAGGGTTCTGTCCCTAAACTGTGGCTTCAGTCAGATCTTATCTTCAGTCTTTTAGATTCCCAAGGTTTGTGCAAGGGCTATCATGCATCCGCCTCCTCTGTCAGCTGTCCTTATTCCATATGACATCCAGGCGCACTCCTCACCCTGAGTGTTACATGAATCCCGACATCCCGGAATCCAGGCCCTCAGCAGGGTTAAACAAGTCAATGTAAATACAGTCTTGTGATTCATTTGAACTTGCTTTCAAGTTGCTTGTTAACAGGGAGTTAACAAGTTCAGACCTTTGGTCAGATGGGTCTTTAAGGAAAGCTTTTTTCCCCATTCCAATGACTTCCTGTTCATGGGAAAATGAGAGGAAATGAACCTCTAACAGGAGGATGGACCCACCCTTTTCCAGTCGTGTGGCTAATTTGTCAGGTGTAATATTGGCACCTGGTGGCTTGTGTTGGCTTCCTGCCCACCCTTGGTGGGGAAGTATCCAAATACTTGTAACAGGCAGTGGAAGACTTCAAAGCCATTTGTAAAAGAAAAGGATATTGTCATTAAAGAACTCAATGGTGAATACTCCCAATCATTTAGTGATGTCAAGATAAAAGGAAAAATTTAAAAACACATTATCTGGAGTTTTTTCTGATGTATCATATGACCTGTTAAAACAAAGCAATGTAGTTGATTTGGTGATAATAAATGTTCAAATATATAAAAACAATATATATTTATTGATAATTTAGTGTTCTTGTTTTTGCAAAATTAGCACAGGTATCAATTATTTATAAGATGATTATGAGTTATTTCTTTAAGTATATAATCCTTCTTTCTTAAATTCACTTTTCAATAGGTACTCTCTTTGTGCCTGATAATGGAACTGTTTCCTTTGAATCAAAACGAAATAACTACAATAATATTGAGTGGTTCAATAAATGAAAAGGGATGATATGGATTGTCAGAATTCATTAGGAATTTTGGCTGGAAACACCTAGTTTAGTTCTATACCTCTCAATTTTCAGCTAAAGATAGTTACTTCCTTTTGAACAATGGTATAGTTAATAGTCCAGCAATTCAAAGTAGATCAGTCCATAAATGAGGATTAATTGAACTATAAGCAGTGGTCATTAAACCATAATAAATTCTGCAGAACAATGGAACTTCCTTCAGTTTTTGTAATTAATATAAGCTATATAGGCTTAGTGTGTCTAAAACTCTCATGGCAGAGTCAACAGTCATGGGTACAGATAAAAAGATTAGTCTATTAAAACATACATTCATAGTGTCATCATCTGTAAACCTCAATCAGCGAACTGTTTCTATCAAATGATCCATGAATATTTATTGAATTTTTTTTGCCTAACATAGTATCAGACAAATTTAATAAATTATTAAGTGAATAGATATTTGTTGAATAACTGCTCTCTTGAAGGGTATATCACTGGATTTGATCTGGCAGAGACTGGATGACTTTCACAGGGAACAGCAAGGATGAATTGCATAGGATTTCCTCAATCTTAAGAGTTGATGGCAAAGTGGTTCCAGTTTTCAAAGACCTTAGAATAGTTTATTATCTACCTGACTGGCAAGCTTGAAACACATAAATAATTAGAATTAATACATTGTATACACTAAAGTGTCAATGGGATTAGGACTTGGGCAAAGAAGAGATCAGTGTTGATCAAAATAATCTTGGAGGAAGAGGTTAGTTAGCTGAATCTTGAGAATGAATAGTATTTAGACAAACAAAAAGGGAAATAGTGGATATTCTAAGTGGGTGGGAACTGGGAATGAGTGTAGAGTGAGGGAGGGTCTTGGGGAGGTCCAGATGACTACAGCATTGGTTTCAGGTTCCTGCATGGCAGGAAATAAGGTAGATGGGTTGGATGGCAATAATATGAAAGGTCTCATAAGCTTAGCAGAGGAACTTCCAGGTTTCTGAAGGGTAGGGGTAGGGTAGTGTGATTTAAGTAGTCATTTAGGAAGATTTTTCTGGCAGTTTGACTACAACAGGGAAAGGGTGTAGTGGGGAGATTTGTTAGACTCTTGTGGGAAACAGAGTGAAAAGACAGCCATAGATGGTGATGGTAGAAAAAGAGAAAGATAAATGAATTCAAGAGACATTTTGAAGGAAGGAAGGATGGGGTTAGGTGGCATTGGATATAGGGGTTGGGGAAGGAAAATAAGTCAAAGATAACTCCAAAATTTCTACCCTAGAAGCCTGGATGGTTAATAATGCCACTGGCCACTTGATGAAGGAAAATGGTGAGTTTTTTTGTAGACAAATTAAATCTAGGTTCAACTGGGATATCTTGTGGAGCTTTCTTATAAGCAACTAAAAACATGGGATTAGAGAGTAGCTAAGGGGCCAGAAAAAGACATAAAGAATTAATGATGAACAGTTACTCATTGCCCATAAATCAAATTTCATAGTTGGATTTTCAAGGCTGCTGTCATCTAGTCTCATACTGCTTATTCAACTAATCTTCAGCTACGCCATAGTCTGTCCTCCTCCTTCTGGGTCAGCTAGTTAGCAATTATGCTTTTCTTCACCTTGTGACAAAATCCTTGCTGTTTTTCTTGCCTGGAATTCTCTTCCTAGATCTCTAGTTATTAATATCTCCCCAAGCTTTAGGACCAGCACAGGTCCCTCTCACACCATGAAAATGTTCCTCAAAAATTCTAGTCCACAGTCTTCTCTCTCTGTTTCAAACATCTGTAGCATTTAGAGGTTGCGTTTGTATAAGCATTCACTCCTATGCAAGTCTATGTTGTTTAATTAGGTCAAACATAAATGTCTACCTTGTTTTGTCAGAAAACTATAAATGCCTTGAGGGTAAGGATCAATGTTCCTCTTGCATCAGTTAGGAATTATATTTGACTGTCAAGAACAGAGGCTCCTAATCAGAGGCTTAAAAATCAAGGGTTTTATTTTTATCATATTGTGAGATGTATGGAGGCAGGTAATCCCAAGCTGATTGATGTGGCAAATCTTGGTAAGAGCAGAGACTCACTCAGCCTCTCCCCACCTTCTCATTTAGCCCTCCTTAGCATGGATTTGTCACTTCAAAATCACAATCTGGCCGATCCTCTTCAAGCACAGCATCTGTGCAATAGACAGAGAAAAGTGGGAAGGCAAGGGGCAAACGGGGCTTGCAGACTGAATCAGCCTGGCTTTTTAACGTGCTGCCCTAGAAGCTCCATACCATGATTTCTGCTCACCTTTCATGGGTCAACAGTTAGATATAGCGCCACCCCTATTTGCAAACAATGCTCCAAATATTTTCAGTTTGACATATTGCTATTCAACAAAGTCTGCATTATTTTAGTAAAGAGAAGGGCTATTGGTAACTAGAAGGCAACTAGTTGTCTATGATCTCTGTCCTTCTATGTATATCTCTTCAAACATGCATATATACATATGGATGTATACACATATAAACTTTTATTCAGATACCTACGTGTATAACATTATATGTTATATATGCATATATTTTTATATTTAGAAATACAGACAGAAACAGAGGGACAGAGATTATGCTTTATCTCTATCCCAGTATCTGTATCTCTCTATTTGAATAATAATAATAATATATATAATTTATATATACATATATATGGAGAGAGATTATGCTATATTACTCTCTTCATCTGAGCAAATCAAATAAAGATTACAATAAAAATAACCTGATATTTTAAATACTATGCTGATTACCATGCCTGTCATAGACACAATGGAGATATTTTTTCATAAGTAACTATTGCTTTCTTTACAGAATTAAACCAAGTATTTTTTCCTTATTGTCATAGAAGCTTTGATTGGTTTCCTATATTTGGCATTACTGTTTTTTTGTTTGTTTGTTTGTTTGTTGTTTTGAAACAAGGTCTCAGTTAGTCACCCAGGATGGAGTGCAGTGGTGCGACCACAATTCACTATAGCTTCAAAGTCTCAGGCTCCAGTGATCCTCCCACCTCAGCCTCCTGACTAGCTAGGACTACAGGCACACACCACCACGACTGGTTAATTTTTCTTTTTCTTTTCTTTTTTTTTTTAGAGATGAGGTTTTGCCATGTCACCCAGGCTGGTCTCAAACCCCTGAGCTCAAGCCACCCTATCGCCTTGGCCTCCCAAAGTGCTGGGATTACAGCAGTGAGCCACTGCCCCTGGCTCAGCATTACTGTTGGCAGGAATCTCTGAAAACATTTATGCCTCACATTTCTTAGAAGTTAAAAGTACTGAATTAGTGATGAATGTCTGCATTTTAGGTTTCCCCCTTTGCTCCCTTCTATCTCTTTGATTTAACCAGGTGTCCTCAAACTATGTTTGTGACACATTTTTGAATCTTAGCATTATTATCAGCACATATGAAAAGATGAAAAGACTTTAGAGTAAAACCAGAGAAAAGATGTCGGAGTATTGTGTGATAACTCTGCACAATGATAGCCATTTTAACACAGTCTCACAGAGCCGGTAGAAGCGTCCCCCTAGAAGAGTCCCCCAATATTGGGTCTTTTACTTTGTTACTGTATACTCTCTTATGTACTCCCAAGGAAGTGAGTTGATCAGTTTATGAGCAAAGCTGTGATTAGGACTCAGGTCACTTAACTCCAGGCTCAAAGCTCTTCCTACTACATTATTCATGACAACAACAACAGCAGCACTTTACATCTGTGCAGAACCGCACAGACTGCCTCACCGATCATGCACTAGAGACAGAATGAATATTATTGAGCCCTTTTGATAAGGAAACATTATACAAAACTCATGGCAGGTAGTGGAAGAGCAGCTATTAGGATGTTCTTTCACACTCATTGGTCATTGTAGGGGCTTCCCCTGATAGATTACACATATCCTTGGGCCTGTTAACCAGGCCAACAGATCAGAATGCCCCAATCTGAATCCCTTGGATTAATCTGTTGGGATAAGGTGACATTTGCTTGCAGGGCCATTTCCTAGCCACTCTTCGTATTATTTAGTCTTCCTATTATTACATTAGTCTTAGCCAATGTAATTGTGTCTTGGTAGTGAAACAACCAAACCAATAAGAAAAAGAAAAATCTGCTATATCCCCTTGCTACACATCATTGCCTTCAATATGGCACTTGCACTTCTAATTTTCCAAGACAACATTATCACTTAGGGTTTAGGCACATCTTAATCTGCTGACTGATGGAGTGTGTGGCAGGCATTTTCACACTAGGACCATATGTGATATAATCACCTAAGCATTGCAAAGGAGATAGGTAGAGGGTCTATTGCATATCTATTAAGAAGATGACAGTGCTTAGGATAATAAGAGTGGTAGCCTGGATGGATGGTGGTGAGATAGTTAAAGACAATCAGCATTAATTGGAACTTCCTTGTTTGTTTTCTTCTGAAACTTTAAAGTTATCCAAATGGAGTGTTAATTTAAGAAAAAAAAAAGAAATGTTTTCTTGGGAGAAGACAATATTTTGAAATGTTTTTAATTTACAAGAGCCTGTTTCGTTCAGTTTCCCATTGCTGCGTGAGGTTGAACAAATGTTAGCTGCAACAAATTAATTAAGTTTGCAGAAAGTAGCAGCAGGGGATTGGAAACTTGAAGTGGAAGTGAGCATTTTGACTGTAAACATGTTGCCTGCCTGAGAGACTATATCTGGATTGAGTGGTTGTGGAGTTATCCAAAGAAATGCAGTATATCTGGGAAAGTACGTCTTGGCAGGGAGAAAAAATAACAATGTCTCTTGCTGGCAAATCTATTCATTTATTTCCTGGGATCATCTCATGTGTTTTGTTTGATTCTGGCCACACACTATTATTCTGCTCTCCTCTCTGCAAATGAAGGTGGTGCTACAGACTTGCCCTCAGAAGGAAAGGAACTAATATTTATCTGTGCCAGCCTCTTTATATATGCCATTTCTTTCTAAGGGTAGATATAATTTTCTTATTTTATCACTTCTTGGCCTTTTGGTGAAGACCAAGTGTAGTATCTGTTTTTATCAGTTTAATTTTCTTATTTTACAGACAAGGAAACTAAGACTCAGAGAATTTAGGAACTCACTCACAATCAGTTTAGAGGCAAAGAGATTGGAATTTGAACCCCAAATCATCTGATACTAGAGCTTTTTGAGCTACACCAGGATGCTTTCTCATGGTTATGGTGGGGGAAGGGCTGCAGGGATCCCTGGCAGCTTCTTGCCTGGTTTCCCTTATGGTTGGGGGAAAGGGAAAGGCCTGGGGCCATGGAATATGGAAAGATGATCCTCCGATTTGAAGGTGATCAGTGGATTATACCTTGAGAAACAATGGATTAGAGAGATTTCTCAACAAGATACCTGAACTAGGGCCCTTGTAGGCTTCTGGCTATGTTGGACTAGTCATACTCCTTCTCTTAGGAATTTGAACCCAGACATAATACCAAATGAGAGGAGAGGATATATGGCAGAAATGAAACCTGAATGAACCATGATACAGAGTGTCCAGGGCAGCCATAATGGACTCCGAGAGATCTGAGGTTGTGAGTAGAACAACCATGACTAATCAAAGGAAGGCTTTTCTTGAGAGAGGAAGCAAGAGCAGAGACACAGAGAGAAGAAAGGTCATGGCAAGTTGAGATAGAGTCAACCCCAAGTCCTTAGAGCTGTTTTAGCAACCAAGGTCTTTGTGTTCCAGTCATGATGCAAGCCATGTTGATCTTGCCATTACAAGCTTACCCCTTCAGTTTCATCATTTTGCTTTCTGCACTGCCAACACTAGACATTATTACTCTATAAAGACAGGCTTGTGCCAGAAATTTTTTAAGAATGCAATAGACCAATTCTTAATTCACACTGAATAGACCACTAGATACTACAAAATTTTTAGAATATCAGAGAAGAATTGCACACAATTTTCTTAGAGATTAAATAAGACTTAAGTACAGACATCATCTTTTATTAAGTTTGTAATAGATGTTACTGGTAAAAATGATCAATACAAAATAAAAATTACAATATCTGAAAGTACACACTGTACTTGGTAAAATGTAGTACAGTCTAAAACTTGTCTGAAGAATGTAATCTTCTTGACTAAGTTTAGATATGCAAAATTTGAAGGTGTAAAATTAAACTTGGTCACAGATGAAAATTCTATGGTCACACATGAAAACTCACAATGGCAGAGCAATGAATGATGGAATTTCATATGGTCAAAGATACTGATCAATAAACCACATCTTGGTTGTAAATATACATGGTGAAAAATTGAACTAGATGAAAATCATGTTAGTAAAATAAGAATGAAATGCAAAAATACCAGGAAAAGCCTGACTATTCTATATAGAAAATTATTTGTGGAATTAATTTATAATAATGGGGGCTTGTGTGTTTCTGAGTAGAAGGTTGAGGCAAGTTGTTGATTTCTGCTGTAATAACTAGAAAAATTGGATAAATTACAAAAATTATATTTTTAAAGACATAGGAGATGTAGGAAGCAAAAAGTTACAGATAAGTTAAAATTCCAGAGAGATGCCCCCTTCACAGATGAGCTGAGGTCACTGACCATTTTCTTCCCTAGGGACTATTGCAAGTGCGCTCACAGACTGTGGATTGGTCAGGTTTGGCTAGGCCAAGGGACTCTACCAGGAAAAGACAAACCTGCAGAGGATGCTGATAAGCTGGGATCTGGGGGATTTTAAAGGTCTTAGCCAGTTTTCCCAAAGGACATTTGCTGAGTGTGGGGACTGGGGGAAGGGATGCTAAGAGACTAGGAGGCTGGGCTGGAAAGCCGAGTCAAGTGTCTCACTCTCTCACTGCCTCAAAGCACTTGGAAAATCCTTGAGACGAATAGCTACAACAAACACACAACTGTCCTTGAGATTTTTGAAAGCAGAAGTGAACTAAGTCTAGCTGAAGCTGCAATCTAGCTCTAAGCCAGTTCAATTTCTGATTGGATGGAGGTGATTGATAGATAGTCCCTCTCCCTATCTGTTTTTCAAAGGAAAGCACAAATGCTCTGGGGGAAATAACAAAGACAGCCGTCTCGAAGATTATTTTACACATAATGTTTACCATACAATTAAATACTATGAGGCATGTGAAGAAGTAGAAAAACATGACTAAAAATAAAAAAAAAAGCAATAGAAGAAAACCTATAGATGATCCAGATATTGGAGTTACCTCAAAGGCCTTAAAATAACTATTATACATATGTTAAATAAAATGCAGAAAAATACATACAAAAGAGATGAAAAGATGAAGGTCAACTAAGAATTTGAATCTACGTAAAAGGATCAATCAGATATTATATAACCTAAAAATATTATAGCTGACATTAAGAATTTGTTGGACAGGTTTAGCAAGAGCTTGGCTTGCGTACGGCAGAAGACAGGATTAGTATACTCAAAGATAGGCCCAAAGAAAATAGCAAAATTAAATCACAGAAAGAAAAATAAAGTTGAAAGAATGGAACAGAGCAAAATAAATATATGAGACATAGTAAATGGTTCTAACATATGTGTAATTGGAATCCCGAAAGGATAGGAGAGAGACAATGAGGAAGCAGCAAATTTGGAGATAACTGTTGAATACTTTCTAAAAATTGACGAAAGACATTACGATTCAAGAGGCTCAGCAAATTCCAAGCAAAGTAAATATAAAGAAAATCACACTTAGGTACATCATAGTGGAACTGCTAAAAACCAGAGATACAGTGCTCACAGACTGAGCGCTGAAAACACTATGAAATTGAAACACTGAAAACGCTGAAAAACAATAGAATTTGCTCCAGAAAATTGTTTCTCGATGAAAAGTTTTTCATGTTGCTGTTAACTCTGATTGAAATGTTTACATTCACTAACACAAAGTCCACATGTTCTTGAGGTCAAATTGGAGGAGTTAAAACAAACCAAACCAAAACAACAGCCATGGTTAAAACATCATTTTTTTTTTTCCTCACATGAGTGGTTGAATTTGTTCCTTGCGAGAAAAGAACCTAACTGAAATCTTCCTCCAAGCATTTCTACCTTACCAAGACTCTTCTTCCCTTACCTGATCATTCTACCTTTTTGGCGGAAGATGGGGCTTTTAATTCTGCCCTTTTGTTTAATTGCTATTTGCAATCCTGGAATTCCTAGATTTTCAAAGTTGCCTCTCTCTTGCCATTGCTTTTTCACCAAGAAATGGCCAGAGAAGGGAAGGAATAGCTTGTGAGGTTCTAATAACACAATCAGCTTGGTTTTTGACCCTGAAAATCAGCATCCAGCACCATTCACTTTTACCTTTGGCATCTATTTACAACAGTAGAAGCAGGCAGTCAGTAAGGAACAGTACAATGGATTTTACTTCATGTTCCGGATTTACTCAAGTGATTTTTAAAAATAGATGCATATACAAATATCACAAAAGGTGTTGTTCTTAACTTGGAGACAGATGGATAGTGGGAACATTCTAAAGCACCTAGAGACTGATGGATTTCAGTTAGTGTCCTGTCTTTCATGCACATAAAGGGATGGATTGGTTTTGCCTGGTCCACATATTTGTCAGTGCCTACATGTTTCCAGTTATGTTCTGCTGCAGGTCTTAAGGTTATTTCACCTCTTTTCTTTTCCCTTTCCAGTTCCTGAGCCAATACTTGTCAAACCTGGTACTGTATCAAGATCCTCATGACCTATACCAAATGCAGTCTGGAAGTGTGGTTGGCTGCTCAAATCAGGAGTCAAGTGTTCATATACAAACCCCTGCAAAACTCTCCCCCACCACTCGAGTTCTCCCACAGAGTCTGGAGCACAGTCAGAACTGAGATTTTTTTTTATCTGGGGCCCAGATTTTCTTCCTGGACCTTGTTATTCCCTCTCCCAGGAGATAGACTCTGATCTGGCATCCGTGACTGTTATCTGGAGTTCAGTCCTATGTGTTACAAGATTATTAGTTCATTCACTATTTCTTTTAATGAGTTTTTATTGATTACTTACTATGTGTGTGGCACCATGTTAGGTGCTGAAAATACAGTGATGTATAAAATGATGTAAGCATAGTTCTCAGAGAGTAGTTTATTATTCTTGTGGGAAAGAAAAGCATTGAATAAATAAACAACTACATAGCTCATTAAAAACTGGTAAGTACTATGAAAGACAAGTACAAAATCCTAAAAAAAAATAAAAAATAAAAAAAAAAGCAAAATCTGAGATTGGGTCAGGGAAAGCCTCCTGAAGTCAGCCAAGTGAAGACAAGGGGAAAGAGTGCTACAGGTAGAGAAAAAGCAAGTGCAAAGACTTGGAGGTAGCACTGAGGCCTTTTGAAGACTTTAGCAGAGGCCAGTAGGACTACAGTGGCTGTTGCTAACCTGCTGAATTAGTTTCCTTTGGCTATCATAACTAATTACCACAAATTTAGTGCCTTAAAATAACAGAACATATTTTCTCATAGATCTGGAGGTTCAGAAGTCTGACATCAGAATGTCTGGGCTGAAATCAAGGCGTTGGCAAGGCGGTGCTCCCTCCAAGGCTCTAGGAGAGAATCTTTTTCTTGCCTTTTCTGGTGTCTAGTGGCTGCCAGCATTACCTGGCTTGTGGCCACATCAGTACAATTTTCAAGGTCAGAACCTTCAAATCTCTCTGTGTTCTATCTTCATATCACCTTTCCCTCCGTGTGTGTCATGTCTCCCTCTGCCTCTCTTTTATTAGGATGCTTGTGACTGCATTTAGAGCACATCTGAAAAATGAAGGCAGTCTCCCCATCTCAACATCCTTAACTTAATCCCATCTGCAAAACCCAATTTTGCCATAAAAGGTAACATTTACAGGTTCCTGGAAGTAGGACTTGATATAATATTTGGGGGGGCCTTTATTCAGCCCACTACAATGGCTTGCAATGCAATCCCCAGGGGAATGTTTTAAGATGCAATGCTCAGGCTCCATCCCCGATCCGTTAAGTCAGAATTTCTGGGTAAGACCTGGGCATGGGAATTTTTTTTAAAGCTCCCCAGGTGACTCTAATATATAGCTAGGACTGGGAACTACTGGGCTGGAGCATTATGAGGGATTGGAAGTTGTCATGGCAGGCAGGGTATCACCCCTGGAGATTTTTGCTGTCCCATTAAGAACCCTTAAATATCAATGCTGTCTGCATAAAGCTGTCACATAATGTACTACTTTGAACTGTTTTGTAACCTGCTTTTCTTGGGGTTCTTGACCCTTTCTCCTTCAGTTCTTGCTTCTTCTTCCCGTCAAGCTGACACTGAGGCCCTAGAATGTGTGAAACGTGAGTCCATTCTTGTTGTGAAGAATATGCTAACAAATCAATAGAGAACACACTTAGCTGACTTCACACAAACATGTTCCAATTCTGCTCTAGAATTGGAAGTGAAAGTCTGTAGAGCATGCAGTAAGGGAAACTAGTAAATTTGTTAAAAAAAAAAAAAAAAAAAAAAGATAGCTTCAGTCTGAGCAAAAACCACCTAGAAGCAGGCCCAGAATTAGGAAAGTATACCTGAGACCTAGGACCTCCAGCATTCACTACTTGTCTTAGTCATAAAAGAGGATGTCTTCTTTCCCACTCTTCTCACTTATCTATGAAAATATTGAGGTTTTTTTTTTTTCAGTGAACATATTTGGAACAAAATGGGGATTTGGCCTATCAATATCTATCAAGATCCCTAATGGTTATCAGTAGCTTTGGTCTTAAGGACAAATTTGGTCTCACAACCATATAGACACGTCATTTGGAAGCTATGAAAATGATCATGTAATTTGCTGAGAATTTAATAATAGGTGGGAAAAGAGGCAATTTAGGGAGTTTCTATAAAGCCTCAATAGCTACTTGCTAGTAGATAGACATTTTTAAATGTCAGGTTGGGAGAAATTCCCAAGCTCAACTTACCATTGGTCCATCAGGGATTAATTTGAGGGCAGCCATCTTTGCTTTTTCAAATCACTAAATTTTCTCTGGAGAAGTAAAGATGCAATTACCTCACTTTGTTGAATACAGTCTTTCCATGGTCAGATCTACTAACAGACCCCATCCACAAGGGAATATTGGTGACACCTGGGAAATGTGGGTTGTGTTTCTAAGTACCGAGAGTGTTGAACTGGAAGTTCTTTGCAGATAGGTTCAAGGTCTACATAGCATCATCCTTCTGACTCTAACCTGACATCATCCCTAGCACAGCACCATGTTGTTTGCTGCTCTTTGCTGCTAACCATCACCTCAACTAGGGCTGGACATCATGAAATGATTCAATGAAAGCATGATGCTTCTTTTGGGAAGTCCTTCTACCACCTTCTTCTCTTTTCCACCCATATCTACTCTCTTCTTGTTTCCATAATTACTTGCATCAAATTTTTTCATCTCTCTTGGAAAAAATATTAAAGTGTATCTGCTTACTAGTGGGTACTCCCTTTGGGAACTCTTTTAATATAGGGAGGCTAGGTGGTGGTGTTTCTTTCTGGGTCTTTATGGTTGAGCATGCTCACTGCTCAAATAAAGATCTGAATGAATGCTGGCCTCCTTTCAGAACCCCTCTTAAATGCTTTCTACTGAACACATCCTTCCTTTTCCTAAATGGCACTTGCACATCTTGTGAATATCTCGTATTTTTTTCTCTTGATTACCCCATCTAAGTGGAAATCTGTGATACACATGGCAACCACAAAAAGAATTCTCACCTGCTAAGAAGGTCTGGCAGGTGGTCCCAGTAATACCTTTCTTATCTAGGAAGTAGCTCAATTATTTTCACCTCTGACAAAGTGATAAACTTCAGAATACTCACCAAAGCAAGAGGATAGAGGGAATGGAACTGCTAGCTCCAGCACCCCAATGTGGAGTAAGTTGTCTGAACACAGCCTCGCTCTCTAGCATAAATTCCCCTCTTTCTCCAAAGAGCCACAATGGCCGAGGTGTTGGCATGCAAATACTTGCAAAGTGAAAATAGATACACTTCCACAGCTCCTCATCCCTGGCCTCCAGTGGACAGCCTGCCAACCATGCATGCATGTTGGTTTGGCACCGAGACAAATGTTCCCTGGAGCATAGACTGAAACCACCAAACTGATATCACATGGGATGCCAGCCAAATTCTGACCTTGCTCTCTGTAGGTGAGTGGCTGTGGAATTAACCTGTGATGGTTTCCTGCTCCTGCCTGGTTGGTAGCCTGGGTTTTTCTGTTTGTTTTTTCTTTCTTTTATTTTTTAATGCCACATTTCAGTCTTGTTCTCCTATTCCACTGGTATCTACGAGCCACAGACCACTCTCTTGGTCTTGGCTTGTTGACAGTGGGCAGCTACTTAGTTCCAAGAAATGGGCAAATGACAAAATTCCTTCTTGCCATGGGTCTTCTCGCCCCTTGAGAGGGAAGGGCCACCAATAGACTGCTTTAAAATCACACCCAGGTGGCGGGGCCTGTGGTCTGGCATCGTGGGCATCTGTGATTGCTGTCTGTTCCTTTTGCATCCTCTTCTTCTATTTTTCCCTGCTGCTCCAGCTTCTCCCATCCCCCTTTTCTGTTTCCAGCTCTTATTTATTCAGTGCTTCCAATAGTCTAAGTTTTTCATGAATTCAGGGCTTTAATTTAGCATGTGGGGTGCTGGCTCTTCCAGCAAGCTGCTTTGGTCATTATTTCCAACTTGAGGGGATAAAGAGGCAGCAGGGTGCAGTGGAAAGAGTCGGGGCCTGAAGCCAGAAGGCCTCGGGTACTAGTCCCAGCTCCGTTTCTAACTAGCTGTGGGACTCTGGCTAGGACACATCCTGGCCACGGGCCTCAGTTTCCTCACCGATGGGATAAGGAGTTTGGATGAGAAGATTTTGAATGCTTGTCTCGTTTTATCATTCTATAGAGCTCACTGGTGATGTGAAATCTGTGTTGGGTTGTGCCAGTCTCACTTTTGTTTTTCTTTTGAAAAACTTTATTGTTGAATGGATGTTAATGAGGAGATGCGAGAAGAGTCCCTAAACAAGATTTCTCAAATGCAGAATATGGGGTGGGGGGAGGAATCTATTTTTAAAAATCACTATCTAGAGGTTTATAGCCTAGAAATAAAATTCCCCTTCCTATCATAAAACGTGAGACAATATTTTCCACCAGGATAAGAAAATGATTCAAGTGGCATTTGTTGTTTTCTGAGGATCCTATTTCTGTACTGTAGCATAAGCACATAGAATGGTTCAAGTAAAATTGTACTTTTGGAAGGAAAAGGTTAAAGTTGGCTACTGATATTCATCAGGAGATGGATATTTAATCTTTAATCTCTTGTCCTAGGCCTCTACTCTGGATCAACTCATTATCCCGAATAAACGATGTGTCATTCCCATTATTTATGTTTCACTGCAGCCAAAGTATCTGGACCTCGTTTTAGTAAGCGCCATTCATTTCGACCCATTCAGTATTAATCTCCCTGCTAACATCTTTCCTGTTCTATGTGCTGCCCCTTATTTGCTTTTATGTTTTCTGCAGAGTGTTTATAAAAGGATAATCTTTTACAAAGCAGACAGAATTTTTGTGTATAAACTGCTCTGTTTGAATGCCTCATTGATATACCATCTAAAAACTGAAGTGTTCAGCAAGATTAGCAAAGCCCTGAGCTATTGAGATGAGGGAAAACATGAGAACCAGGCTCTTCTCTATAGGAGGCAAAGGTGACGGAAGATGCCTTTGCTTTCGCAGTAGTAGCAAAAACAGAGCCATTGCCCCCACCGGGCCCCGATAGACCTAGTTGCTTGGAAATGAAAGGGGTACAAAGCAAGCTGCTTGAAGTTGCTGGGGAAAAGGTGAAGAGTGTGGTCATATGACTTCTTTCCTAGAATTTTCTTAGAAAATGCCATGACTCTACAAACACTGAATTTACATGTAGTCCCCACTTGAGCTAACTCTTTTAAACTTTCATGAAGTATCCACACGCTGTTGCTCAGTTGTTCATTGATGTTACATTACTTGTGTCATTCTAGTCTGCCCTATGGAAAAGGCAGTACTATAGAAACCAAGCAAAGATCCAAAGAAGGAGGATGGTCTCTTTCTGCCATCTGCATTTTCTCTTTCCAAGGATCAGGAGCTCCCCCAAACAGCTCTCTTTTGCAGAGAGGAGGTAGAGATCACTTCATTTTACAATGGACAAAGAAGGGTACTTTGTGGAATTTTGCATGGCATGGGGTCCCAGATATGCCACCGATTAAAAAACTTAACAGATGGACTCTGAGAATAGGAATATGTTCAAGAAAATTAAAAAAAAAATCAGTGGAAGGGGGTTGCAAGTCTGGCCTCTGTGGGAGCTGAGCATGGGAAGCTTCACTGAGCAAATGCTTTGTACCTTAGATAGGGTGAGTTCAGCTGGTAGAGATGGGTGGAAGCATCTGAAGCACAAACTGTGCTTGGGTTTTTAGTTGGCAAAGCTATGAGGGAAAAAAATCCCAAGATGAACAGTGCCAAAAATTATACGTGCCTTCAAAGAGTATTTTTTTCCAACAAATTGATCACTTTGATTACTCAATAATAAGGCTTGTTATTTTATGAGGTGTGCCCTTTGTATACATGAGAATTTTTGCTTACATTTCCACATTTATTAGAGACAAGTTCAAAACAGACATGTGGTCGTGTCATTTTAATGGCATAAGCCCTTAAATACTAAGGGCCTGCCAAATCTCTTCTGAAGATCTAAGCTATAAAAACACTCAGAATTTATCTGTCAAGACTATCAACAAGACACACTATTTAGGATTTTATCGTCACCAAATGGCAGCATTGTTGGCCATTTATTACGGTGTTAACTAGGATGGATGCCCTTGCCTTAATCTACAATCCCCACCAAGATGAGGGCTGACAAATGTTGGAGAAGAACTGAATCCGGCTTCCTCGGGGTGCCCCGTGTGGCCTTTGGAAAGATGACAACCTGACGACAGCTAGTTCTCACCACTTGGCAGGAAAGCTTGGTACTTGGGGTGGGGAGGGACTGGGGGAAACTGGGGAATTCTTACTGCGAGCCTGAGTCAGTTGCATTGTCTAAAAGAACAAAGTGACTAGGTTTTCATGGTCAGTCTCTTGACTACGGGAAATTCATGGTGTTGACTCCTTTTACTTTGTAGAGCCTCCTCCTCAAGAATACACAAAATAAGCTCCTGAAAGAGTGGGGGGCTGCTTCAGTTAATCTCAGTAGTGCCTGGTTTGAACTTTCTTCTATTTTTCACTCTTTTTTACTTCTATAATTTTATTTCCTCTTCCCCCTGATTTTCTCTTTAATTTGCTTTGCTTCCTCCCTCCCTCCCTCCCTTCCTCTCTTCCACTCCCTTTCTCCATCACTTCCTTTCTTTGCCTTGGCACTATTGGAGACTACAAAGGGTATAGAAGACATGATCTTTGCTTCAAAAGGTTTACTGTGTGAATTGGTAAACAAGGCCAACACAAGAAGTGTCTAATGCAAGGATGGCCAATCGAGTTCATTTTGCATTTCAGCACCCATCACTCATTAAAGGCTGCCTGGAGCTCTGTGTTCGGAGGATTCTAACTTCAGAACCAGGCTCAGAGGGCATGAATGCCCTGATCAACTAGATGTGACAGCAAAGGACACAGGGAGACTAGGGAGGAAGAGCACTTGTGGCAGAAACTTGCCACCCTGGGTCTAAATCAGAGTTTCTCAACTGTGGCATGACTGACACTTAGCATTTAGGCTGGCTCGTTCTTTGTCATTGGGGGCTGTCCTGGGCATTGCAGGAGGTTCAGCAGCATCCCTGACCTCTCTCCACTAGATGCCAGTGGCACCCCTGCAGCTGGGACCATCCTTTGGACATTGCCAAATGTCCCTGAGGAGGGAAGGAGTAAAATCGCCCCTGTTCTAAAAGTAGTGGTCAAATAATTAACACGGAACTAAGTATAGAGAAGTAAATGAGAAAGTCAGAGGAGCTGGAAGAATGCACAGCTTTGGGAAGCGGGTGAAGCTGTGTAGGAAGTGTAGAAGGATTTGTCATGGCAGAGAAGAAATTCTCAGTCACTGTCGTTGTTGCATTGGGCTGTATTTCCATGGTTCTAAGGTTGTATTTGTGACTAGACCAGAGCCCTGGGAAATAGTCTTAGACCACAGCAGGAAGGATTGAAGTTACACTATAGTTTATTAATTGTAAGATTGGTGAAACTCTGGGCTACATTTTCAGTGCAGGTAAAGTTTTCTGTGCTGGAGAGCTCAATAAACAGATTGATGGTGTTCCGTAGGGCTGATTAGAAGGTAGAGGGGCCAGAGACAGGGAAACAAGAAGAAAAGTCCCCTGTGCAGCCCTAAGAATCTTAATGGGACCTGGGAATCTAGGAGAAGAGGGAAACTGGAATCACAGCCATTATCAACTCCCTTTATGGAGGTGGGTTTATTCACTTTAAATTTCTTGACTTGATCGGAATATCAGTAAACAATGAACAAAGACTAACATATTCGATGAAGTTAGCCGGTGGCTTCAGGACACATTCAAAGAGTACAGATCAGCTCAGGTCCAGGCTCTGTTTCCATTTATGGCCCTGGGTCATTTCATGGGATGTGTGATGCAGTGGAAAGTTCTGGGTTTGATTTTGAGCTCTGCTTCTTGCTCAGATGCTGTGAGACTTGTTTGGGCTCCCCATGGCCAAGTCAAATTGACACATGAAATTAACTCTCTGTAGAATGGGGGTAACAATAGTACTTACAGGATTCGTGATATGAACCCTCTCTTGATTCCACGAGTTAATGAAAATAGAGTGCCCCTTGTAGTATCTCATTAAATATTATATTATCGTTGCTGGTGTTTTTTTTTTTTAAAAAACATTTATAGATAGGGACTAAGTTTCAGGCAGAGGGAGATGAGAGGGAGAGGAGGGTCCTTGGGAGGGCAGAGAGAGGCAGGGTCTTGGCTTCATTGGTGTGCAACCCATACGGTTACACATGCTAAGCATGGGCCCCACGCTTAGGAGGGCTCCATGCTTGGTTTGATGCTCTGCTGTTGCTGTCTCCAAATACTTAATAAGTTTTGACCAAGGTATCCTGCATTTTCACTTTGCACTGGGGCCCCACAAATTACGTAGCTGATTCTGGAGTGAGAAATGGGGGAATCTTTTAAAAAATGTCCTAACAAGTATTAGTGAGCTATCTGGCCTCTGCAACATTTCAGGTTCCCTTTCCTCTCTCACTGAATTCTGCAGGCATGAAAACTGCCACAAGACATTCATTTTTAATGACTTGTTATGGGCTTCTTAGCAATATATCTTTGGGTATTAAGGTGTGGAGTCAGAGGCTTAAAATGATTGATGTCTTTGCTCTGCACAAGGGGTCTCCCACACTTACCTAGTGTCAGATATCCACTTGGGAAATTTATGAGAGCTCTTGGCAGCCTAAGCGGCCATCAAATATTAATCAAAAATATGTAATAACTAATATATACTTAAAGAATTGAAGACAATTAATATTCAAGGGAAGAATTCAGGGACCCATAAAAATAACAAATGCTAAAGAGATTCAGTCAAGGTTGGCAGGTTCGGAACTAACCCTGCTTTTATGCTTGCTTTGAGATTCTGGGCTCACTGGTCGTTCTACAGATGCTGAGATGGCAAGAAGAGGGGCTTAGTGCGTTTTCCACCAGATTTCCAGATTAGGAGATCTGGGCTTATCCTAATGAAAGAAGCAAACTTCTACTTCAGAACACTGAATTTCTGAATGTTTACCCCCTTCTTTTGTCTGTACATCTTTTCCATAGCACCAAAACACCCAATTTGCAACTAATTCTTTATGGGATTCTCTCTTGATAGCCCTGGGAAGACAGACTGTTTCTTATCTTTATATCTTCAATACCCAGGACAGTGGCTTGCACAAAGGATCTGGTTGAACCATGTGGCTTTTCCACTTTTGTAAGTCACAATTCTGCAAATATCAGCCATTTACATGGTTCAACTTAATAAATGCTAAATAAAAGACTTAAATGAGTACATACTGAACCTGGCCTTTCTAGTAGCTTTTAAATTAGAATCTAATAGCTGCCCCAGAGCAGGTTGGAAACATTTTCATAATTCTATTTCGATTGATTGCTGGAACTCCTGGAACTTCTGTGGATCCCATAGGCAGCAGACAAACATCCAGTTATTTTTTGGGAAAGTCTCCTTTTGCCTTTCCTTCGTCAACACAAAGGGGCGCAGACGCGGACCTGCCTGGCGATTGGCAAGGTGCGTTTAACTGTCTCCCATTGCTCCTTTTGGCTGAGTTCTTCCAGAGTCTTTTTCTCCCTTGCATTCTTGGTCACTAGCCCTTTCTCGCCACCGCTCTGTGTCACGTCTGCTCACCATGGCAGCATTGGGTACACAGAGAAGTTAAGTAATATATTTAATTTTTAAAATATTTCAAATTTTTAATTGACAAATAAAAATTGTATATATTTATGACATACAGTATAAGGTTCTGATATATGCATATATTGTGAAATGGCTAGATCAAGCCAATTAATGTAGGCATTACCTCATATTCTTGCCATTTTTGGGGAATGAGAACAGTTACAATCTCTTAAAAATTGAAGGGATTTATTTTTATTTGCAAAATAAAAGTCATTTGGCAGCAGAACTCAGGTTAGTGGGGCTACCTGTATATGGCTCCCCAGTTGATATACATGGAAAGACAGAAATGCAGAGCTTCACTAGGGACAAGGGACTGCTCTTTAATCCCTGTAGAGAAGTAGATATGGGCAGGCCGTGTCTGCTTGGAAGAGAGTAGTTTGTTCGGGTGTTGGACCACCATGGCAGTTGCTGGTCTCTTCTGTTATTGTGGAAAATCAGGAGCGGAGCCTGTCACTTGTCATCTGTTCTTCGAGTGTAACCAACTTTTCTTCCATGGGCCATTTGGTGTGACTACGAATGATGGCTCTGGCTAAATGACACCATCCTGATGGTGGGGTAAACAGAAGTGATGCTGGAACAGGCGCCTTGGATCCGGCCTGTGTTTTCAGAGAGCTACAGAAAGGGCCTGGGATGGAGAGGAATGTTCAGCACAGTTGGGGCAGAGATCTTGCATTGAAACTCCTTTAGTCTCTAATGTGGTGAATGAGGATTAAACCCCTGAGCCACTGAGGCACAAACCAAGCTCCTGGTAGGAGAATAAATGTATATGAGCTCACTTGCATTTGATTCCATATGGTGATTTAGAAGGGGCATGAAATCGTAATGTCATTTAGCTCAATTTCTGCATTTTATTTTAAGTCAGGAGATACAGGCTCAGGGAGGCCAAGAGGCTTGTCTCAGGTCACATGGCTGCTACTGGCAGAGCCTAAATGAGAACCAGATTTTCTGCCTCCCGGTCCTGTGCCCCTTCTACTCTGCGGTGCATATATTCCCAGGTCTATTTTCTCCATTCTTAGTTACTATCGCTTTACTACAGCCATTTGTTTTCTGAGGATTAGAAAAATAAAAAACCAAACCTCTACTACTATATTAAGTGTGCACACCAGTCATAAAAATTCAGAAATATTAAAATGGGAAGGAAAGGCACCGAGAAGCAGTGTAGAGGCTAGAAAAGCGGGTTCTGGATTTCAGAAAGATTGGGCTCAAATTCTTTTTCTTTTTTAAGGCCACATCATTTTTTATTTTACTTTAAGTTCTGGGATACATGTGCAGAATGTGCAGATTTGTGACATAGGGATACATGACTTTAAGTTCTGGGATACATGTGCAGAATGTGCAGATCTGTGACATAGGGATACATGTGCCATGGTGGTTTGCTGCACCTATCAACCCGTCATCTAGGTTTTAAGCCCTGCATGCATTAGGTGTTTTCCTAATGCTGTCCCTCCCCTTGCCTCCCACCCCCTGATAGGCCCCGGGTGTGATGTTCTCCTCCTTGTGTCCATGTGTTCTCATTGTTCAACTCCTATTTCTGAGTGAGAACATGCAGTGTTTGGTTTGCTGTTCCTGTGTTAGTTTGGTAAGAATGATGGCTTCCAGCTTCACCCATGTCCCTGCAAAGGACACGAACTCATTCTTTTTTATGGATGCATAGTATTCCATGGTGTATATGTGAGGTTGGGCTCAAATGCTAATTCTACCACTTACATCTGATCCTGGGCAAGTTATTCTGTCTCCAATTCATCATCTGGGGGCTAAAAACAGTATCTATTCCATGGGTTGATGTGATTAGTAATTGAGATAATATGTGCAAAAACACTTGGCACAATCTCTGGCACATAGTCAGGACTCAAGAAATTTGGACTTTTTGTTTGTGTATGTATTTGTGTGTGTGTGTGTGTGTGTGTGTATAGTATTTGGGATGGAGGAAGTGAGGGAGAAGTGCTTCAGAGGTGGCAGCAATGTGCTTCTGAGCGTGGCTGCGTGGCTCCCTATTTCAATCCGCCTGTGAAGATTTCCTGAGGCATATGACCCTTCCCGCCATGACCCTTGGTTTCCAGAGGCATCTGCTGGTCAGCCCCTAGGCAACACTTAAATAGGAAAACTTTTGCCTTTCTGTTACTAAGACATGCTGATTTCCAGATACCTTAGCACCCTTTTTATTATCTCTCTGCCTGGGGTTTAATAACAGTTAAAGGAGATAATTCATGCAATGTGCAACAAAGTTTACTTTGTGTACATATATTTGCTCTGCACATACCTGGCATATAGTAACTGCTCAATAAATATCAGTGGCTATTATAATCTAGAGCTCGTTGGGGAGTTGTCTGAGTGAGAAAAGAACAAAAGATACCCGTTTTACAAACAATTTTTGTTTCATCTCTGGATGGCATATTCATTTCTGAAGCATCTTCACACTCAGTTGCTAAGAATAGGATATATTCTTTCCATTGTACAGATGGAGTAACCGAGAGACTGGAAAGTGACATCACCAACAGGCGGTGACCTAGGGAGTCAGGGCCAGAACCAGGTCTGGAATACAGACTTCCTGACTCCTGACCCAGGTTCCCTTCTGCCCTGTGGCCTTCACAGGACGCCTGTAGAGACCAGGGAAGTATCTGTTTCAGGGCTCTCTGATTTGCCCTTGGAAGTTTATCATCTATCAACTGACTGTTGACCAAAAACACACTGATTCCTGAGGAGACCTTACAGGATGTCCTGTTGAGACTTTTCCTCCTCTTTTCGTTAGTGCTTTGCTGGCAGATTAAAATTCAGCGGACCCCATTTGTAGGAAGTCTGATAAAATATTCTCATCTCTATTGCAAACAAGTTCTCCATCTGCCACTTGGCTGAGAGGATCCGACTCAAACACTCTCAAAGAGGGGAGAGTGATACCAGGCAGAAGAAGGTACAGGAAGCAGCAAGGGGTTTGTGTCTGGACGTGTCTACCTGATCTATTGTCTGATGGAGCTGATTAGCCAGCTCTGTTAAGCTGCTGGCTTTTCTTCCCTAAAACGCCTGAATGCACCTATAATTACTTGCCCTATTATTTGGTATCTTATAGATGTGGCTCTATATATGCAGTGTACAAATCTCTAAGAGAAACAACACATTTGGCATTGGGCCTAGGATACAGATGAGCTATGGGAGGAAAAGATTGGAGAATATACGTAGTGAGATCAGAAAAGCTGATTTGAGAAAGGTAAGGCAGATTGCAAATTGCAAAGCATTCAGGGAAGTCAGTGCAATTCACCTGAGAAGACATTTATACTAGTATTTGCAAAGAACTGTATTGGGATGAATAGAAAATGAAAAAGACATGACCCTAGATTTAAATTTGTAAGGGTAACATTCCTTCCTTCTACACATGCTGATGCTCAGTAAGTACCTATTATGTGCAAGGCACTTTGCTGGATCCTGGAGGTATACTGGTGAACAAGAAAGATGTGAGTCCACCCTCTCAGAACTTACAACTTACTGGGAGAGAGCAACAAGGAAAATAAGATCACAGTTTGGGATAAATCCTAAGAAGGTAATAAAGAAATTGGTGTGCTAGAAAGTCTAAGGGTTGGTGGGGTGGGTGGGGGGTGACATGGTGCTGTTTCAGATTGGTGAAGTCGAAGTCCTCTCTTTAGAGATGCCCTCAAGCCAGATATATGAAGAGCTAGGCAAGAGCATTATAAGCAAAGGGAATTTCAAATGCAAAGATCTGAGAAGAGAAATCTTGGCACGTTCTAGAAACTATATGAAGGACTACATAGCTGGAATGTAGTGGGGAGAAAGATGACAAAGCCAAAATGGGAATCTAGATGAGAAGTGATGGTAATTGGACTAAGGTGTGGCAGTAGAATGGAGACAAGTGGATGCATTCAAGGTCCTGGGTTGCAGGGAGGGAGGGTAGTAAGATCAGTGGCCCTTTCTGAAAAATTGAATATGAAAGTCAAATAATACTCAAGTTTCTGGATTAAGAAATCTATGTAGCACCTGGTTCTGGTATATGGTGGTGCCACTTATCACGCTGTTATATGGTGCTGCCGCTTATCATGATGGGAAGCCTACAGAGAGAATATCTTTGTAGGGGGTGGAATCGAGATTTCCATTTGGAGGCTCATTATTTGAGGGGAATGTCCAGTTGAACACACTAAGTACACATGGTTAGATATGTGATTGTACCCAAGCTCAAGAAGAAATCTGATTGAAGACAGATGTGCTATGTGTGTTTAGAGAATGAGGCAATTAATGCAGATGAGGGCAATATAGAAGAGTTTTAAGGGCACGCTAAATTCAGCAAAGAGCATAGGCAAAGGAGTAGAGAGTGGACAGAGGAAGAGTTTGAGAAATGCCTTTCTTTGTATGATGAAAGGAGAGGATTGATGATTAGTGATTTTAAAAGGATTCCACTTCTACATCCTTCTCCAGAGAAATTTAAGTGGGAGAAGGGACCGGTAAGTATTGCTTTATCATTAAGAAAATGAATAGTCAAACCACAGACTGAGAAAACAAAATGCAATACATATATATGACAAAGGGCTCATAAGCATAATATATAAAGAACTCCTACAAATCAATGACAATAAGACAAAATATGAGCAAAAATCTTGAAAAGACATTTCATGAAAGAATATGTACAAATAGCAAGAAGCAGATGAAAAGTTGTTAGTCATAAGGGAAATGCAAATTTCCCTGCAGTCAGCTACCATTTCACACACATGATAACGGCTAAAATAAAAAGGACTCTTGGCTGTGCATGGTGGCTCATGTCTGTAATCCCAGCACTTTGGGAGGACGAGGCAGGTGGATCACCTGATGTCAGAAGTTCAAGACCAGCCTGGCCAACATGGTGAAACCTCGTCTCTACTAAAAATACAAAAATTAGCTGGGTGTGGTGGCAGGCGCCTGTAATCCCAGCTACTTGGGAGGCTGAGGCAGGAGAATCGCTTGAACCCAGGAGGTGGAGGTTGCAGTGAGCAGAAATCATGCCACTGCACTCTAGTCTGGGCAACAAGGGTAAGACTCCATCAAAAAAAAAAAAAAAGATTCTCAATACAAAATGTGAGGATGTGGAGCAACAAGAACTTTGGTATATTGTTTGTTGGTAGGTAGTGTAAAATGGCACCTATTATAGGTACTATTTAGAAAAACTGTTCAGTAGTTTAAAACTTTGAACATATGTCTACTCTATGACCCAGCAATAGCAAATTTTAGGTATTTACCCAAGAAAAATGAAAACCTCTACACAATATGACTTGTACACAAATGCTTATAACAGTCTTAGTCATAATAGCCCCAAATTGAAAACAACCCAAATTTCCACTAACAAGGAAGTGGATCAACAAAACGATGTTCTATCTGTACAATGCAGCACTATTCAGTAATAGAAAGGAAGAAACCACTGACAAATGCAACATCGTCTGAAAAACACCACTTGAGTGAAAGAAGACAGGTGTAAAAGAACAATATGTGCTATAGGATTCCATTTACATGAATTTCTAGAACACACAAAAATAATCTATAGTAATAAAAATCAGAAAGCAGTTACCTGGCAAGGGTCATGAGGAATATTTCTGGGGTGATAAAAATGGTCTACATCTTGTTTAAGTGGTGGTTATATGGGCATATACAATTGCTAAAATGCACTGAAGTGAATATTCAAGATCTTATGGTCTATGCATTTTATTATATGTAAGTTATAACTTAATTTTTACAAAAATCTATATAGCGTAACTCCAGAGCCTGCATGCTTAAAGTACTTCACACTCTTAGGGGAGTAAAACAGGAGGTGACTACTTGCTGAAAATTTGAGATAAAATGGATGTATTTAAATTAGCAGGGTCTAATGGCTTGCTTTCTAAGAAACGCACACAGCTCTTAGATTGATCTGGACTCATGTGGACAGGAGTTGATACGTTGTTGAATTAGAGCCCTGAAATCATTTTGGTAGGTACAGTTAAATACAACTTGCATCTATGTAGCACCTGCTGTATGCTAGACCCTGATGTTCTGTGTTTTCTAAAGCAGCCTGTTGGCTCCCCAAGGGCGACGACTTTTGGCTTCTGCTTATCTGGCCTCCCCCACAGTATGGCTTTGCTCTTCCCCTAATTCCTCAGAGGACGATGTCCAGCACAGAGTGGGTACCAAGTAAATATTTATTCAATGAATGAATGAAGAAATGAATTAATAAATGTCAAGGGTTTGACTTAATCTGTATGACTATAAGGGCTAAGTGTCTAATTTTATTTTTTAGAAAATAAATGTTACATGATTTGACATTGAAAAAAATCCAAAATTTTAAAAAGACTTCAACAGTTTCTCTTCACTCTGTACCTAAGAGTAGAATAAGTAAACACAGGAAATAAAATTAATGGCCTCATTTTCTGTCACTTTTATACTTTTAATCTTAAAGGCCAAACTGGTGACAACTGGTCTAGCGGTTGGACTTTGGATTATTAAAAAATATTTTGCAAGAAATAAGCTTGGCTTATGTGAACCAACAATGAGATAACCTCCTTTGGTAAGAATGACAGCAACAGTTGATATTTCTGGGGGAAAACACTAACCAAAACAAGAACCAAAAAAATCCTTTCCATTCTCAAGAGGCAAGGGGATATGAAAGAGATTAAATGTAGCTGCAGATGCCAACAGACAAAGCCTCTGGAAGATGTGTTTAGTGAGAATCTTTTGTCAAAATTTACTAACTGCCAATAATTTTTACATGACATATAAAGTGGCAAAGTAAAGTATTTAATGATTTTGATTTTGTATCTAGAATATGTTTATAGAAATAAAACAGAACTAACCTGGGTCAAATGCTTCATTCTGTGAATGCTTAACACTGTGAATTAGCTTAGTGATAAAAGAAAATAAGTTTCAATAATTACTGTGTTAAAAAATAGAATGTAATAATTTATGAGTCAACAACCTTAACTTAAAAAGAAAATCTATTCTAGTTGTAATACATTTGATTTCAGATGGAAGAGAAAACTTGTTAAATATTTGAAAATTTATATAAAATTAAATTTTATGTATTGATTCTAAAATGCAAAGCCCAGGTAATAGGTATTTAGTGAGTGTTTTTCTAAAATTTTAAAATTAGTTTTTTGAAGACAATGAAAGAAAATAGAGGATTTGTTTCTTTGTCTTTTCATGGAATTTATTATTTCTTGCAAGAATATATAGCCTACTATAAAATAGAATACAAATATTGTAGTCTTCAGAGTAAAAATAGGACAGAGGGCAAAGACAATGTTTGTTACAGAGTGAGGACGTGGTAAGAGAGAGAACTGCAGAAGAGGGAGAATTTGCAGATACACAGGCTTTAGCGTCTTTTACTGTTTAACTGACATTGAACCACAAATTTGGTTTTGAGTTTTCTGATGCCCAAATAGAAAAGGGAAACAGAATTTATTGACATGTTTACAACAAAATTAAATATACTGACCTTAAGCAAAACGTATCCTAATCAAAAAAACAAACAAACAAAATTCTTAGGGTGAAAAGGTGTATGTGCATGCATTTGTGTATGTACGTGTATACATGTATGTTGATTTCAGTGGACTGAATATCAACATGGACAGTATTCTCAACAATATCCCTTCAATAAATACATTAGATAATTTTATTCTGTAATTTTGTCTTAGCATCAACTGTGTATGAGGCCAAGACAAAAAGATCATACGCATATTGGTCTTTGATGACTTTACTTAAGAATAAAACCTAGACATCTAGTGGAAGGATAAATTGCATTTCAAACCACCTGCCAGGTTCCCCCAAACATCCTTTCCAAATAAGTTGAGCTGTGAAGAATTTGGAGTTGACTTCATTGGCATGGGTCTTCAGTGATGGCGTTGTGTCATGGTAATCTGTTAGCTTCATACATCAACTTAGGAGAGTGTTGCAGGCTAGTGAAAATTGAGAAGCCAAGTGAAGTGAGGATATGGCAAATGGGGAAGGTTAGGAAATGGCTGAGGACCACAGGTATGATGGAGCCCTCCTGCCCTGAGAGTCCATATATGTAGATGAGTCCATATACGTAGATGACAGTGTCATTGGGCTTGGCATCACTTTTACTAATTGGGTATCATGAGGGAAATCTCTTAACTTCTCTCTGTTGGTTTCTTCTCCTTTGCAATGATACAGAGGTGCTTGTTCTCCATTCCTGATGCTTCTTACCATGTCGAAGGTGTGGCATTTGGGACCCTCTTCATCTCTTTACTCACTTCCTCCAGAGGAGGTAAAGTGACTTGCCTGATTGACACAGTTAGGAAAAATAAATGGAACATGTTTGACCCAACCCTCTCTTTTCCTTCTGGGGAAACAGCCGCCTGCAAGAAGCAGGAGTTCTCTTCCTAGCTACAGGGAGCAGACTCCCTCCCCCAGTTCAACATGGCCAGTACCTAAAAGAGCAATTCTCCTAATTCTGCGGCTCTCATACTAAACAGTATCCTTCTGCTTGGTCTTTATTGTAATAAAGATTTTATTTCGCCTTCCATCTGCCACTCCTTTGCTTTATTTATCAATTGCAGGCAAAGAGGGATGCCACTTATTAGCCCCCTCCAGAGACCCCCAACAGGATCAACAATTTAGTCACACCCATCTTCCACTAAGTGAGAGGTTTAAAGAAGATGGTGGCATCGTGGTGGTATGGCATGGAGAGTTATGCTGTTGGTAATTATGATGTTGACCATTTCCCCCCAGGTCCCGTTAGTCTGGAGGTAAAATTGAGGAATACCAACCACACTATCCATAATAAGACAGTAATCTCTGACACCACAAGAGCATCCTTGGAGTCTCAGTGTTTCCCGCCATATCCTTATGTCCTACAGATGCCTGCCAAGTGCTCTTCTTGAGCAGCTGTCCCTCTGGGCTATCTATAGTGTTTTGCTCCTCTGGGGTGACCCTGTTCATCTTGGCTGCAGCTGTGGCTACTGTCCTCCTAACTGCTCTCAGGATCCTTTCCAACACAAGCATCATGCCAAAGTACAGAATGTACCTTCACTCCTGTTGCTGGGTCACCACAACGCTTCCTTGAGCTCTTAGTTCATGTTGGCCTTAAGGTGAAAAATATGGGGTCTCTACAAGTGGACACCAAATTAACAAATATGTAATATTTCTAATACATATTAGGAAGAGCCACATGTTAAAGGTCCTGGTTGTCACATGTGCGGGGCCCAGAGGATGGTGTGGTAGGCGCTTCTGGTTCTTGCTGTTGGAGAACACGGCTGACATGAACACCATTTCTGGAAGCATGACTTCCCAGCATGGCTTCATATGCCTTCTCCATCTGTTCCAGAAGCATTATTCTGGGCACCTTGACAGGAGGAATCCAAATGAAACCAAGAACAAAAAAGTACATTTAAAAATTTTTCTCCATATACCTACAGATCATGGATATGAATTAACACTTGCCTTGTGATCTTTCAGGCCTGGTACATTGGGTGGAGGAGGTTTGAGGGGGACAGAAAAAAAATTACACAAGACAAAACCCAAAAACTATTAAAATAACAAAAGAACCATCTTGTTTCTTTTCTATCCTCATTTGCTCTTTATTTAAAAGGGAATTTTAAAAAACCCTGCTATTTAAACAAACCTGTTGACTGGCAGTTTGCTTTTATGTGACTTGGACCTCCTTTGAGCAAATACTAAATAGTATCCTTCTGCTTGGTCTTTATTGTAATAAAGATTTGATTTTGGCTTCCGTCTGCCACTGTTTTACTTTATTTGTCAATTGCAGGCAAAGAGGGATGCCACTTATTGGCCCTCTCCAGAGACCCCACAGGATTGACAATTTAGTCACATCCATCTTCCACTAAGTGGGAGGTTTAAAGAACATGATGGCATCGTGGTGGTATGGTGTGGAGAGTTATGCTGTTGATAATTATGATGTTGGCCATTTCTCTCTAAAACATAGAGTGAGACTGTGTGGTTTAACAGTGATATAAAAACTGTTAGAGGGGCCTTCATCAGTTTCTTCATTATGGGGTATATCAGTCCATTTTCACGCTGGTATAAAGAACTGCCCAAGACTGAGACTGGGTAATTTGTAAAGGAGAGGGGTTTAAATTAACTCATAGTTCAGGATGGCTTGGGAGGCCTCAGGAAACTTACAGTCATGGCTGAAGACAAAATGGAAGCAAGACACCTTCTTCACAAGGTGGCAGGAAGGAGAAGTGCCAAGAAAAGGGACAAGAACCCCTTACAAAACCATTAGATCTTGTGAGAATTCCCTATCGTGAGAGCAGCATGGGGGAAACCACCCCCATCATTCAATAACCTCCACCTGGTCTCTCCCTTGGCCTGTGGGGATTACGGGGATTGCAATTCAAGATGAGATTTGGGTGGGGACTACAAAGACTAATCATATCATGGGGTGATTATGTCTTGCTTTCAATCACCAAATACCACTTAAAACATTTCCCCAAAGCTATGAAGACAGAAAGCACGTATAGATTCCTTCACTTACAGGTAGGCTGAGCCAACTGAAAACTGTAAAATTGACGAGATCCTAAAGTGAAAAGAAAAGCAACTGCTAGATAAATCAAAGTGTCTGCTAAGTCAAGGACAAGGCAGGGAAAGACTCAGTGTTATCTGTTAGAGTCTGATATATGGGACAGTGAGGAGGAGGAGGAGGAACAGAAGGAGGAGGAGGAGGACTACTTTCCTTCTCCCAGGGAAAACTTCCCCTGCCCTGCTCCTTTCATGGGGCTCAAGAACATCATGGTGCTCACTTGATAATGCAGGTGACGCTCTTTCCTAGAAAGTCGGAGTTCTGCCTGGGATCAAAGGTGGTTAGACCTGCCCCAAACATCATAAGTGTATTAAAATTTACATTGGTATTCACAATAAGGAAGGGGTCATGATGGTAGTATTCTATTTGGATCTAGCCTCACGCAGGCCAATTTTAGGCAAATGTGTGAGGCTTATGTATATGCGGCGATGCCATATTTTATTTCTAAATTCTTTCTTGTCTTTTTAACAGAACATTCTTAATTCTGTCTTTCACAAATTCAAAAACTTACAACAACATAAAGTGCTACCCCTCAGAGGGATATGGATATTTCAGCAGGAATTGAGGCCTTCAGGAGTCTTTGGGACAGTGGGTGGAGGAGGGTTTGAAGCAGGAGAGAAAGGTCCACATAGACGTTGCCAAAGTCCCACCACACAGATACAATTTCCTACCTTTCCAGGGGGCAGGAATCTAAGATGATGAGAAAAGTGGCTGAATTTCAAGTTTTCAAATTTTCTTAGTAATGTTTGATAGAGTATGAGTTTGGCTGCATGTAACAGAAAACCCAAAATAACAGAGACATTGTAGGGGATATACAAGCCAGTGCCTGTGATGGTGGGAGAGCAGTGCCTGCTGTTTGTCCGTGCTGCTGTGGAGCTTTGTCCAGCTCCAGCAGCAGCACTGTTGCCTGGTGGCTCTTCAGCATGATTGGCTTGTGATCTTGGTAGCCTACCTACCCTGGTCCCTGGTTCCTGTCCTTTTTTTTTTTTTTTTTTTCTTTTTTTTTTGAGATGGAGTCTCGCTCTGTTGCCCAGGCTGGAGTGGAGTGCAGTGGCGTGATCTTGGCTCACTGCAAGCTCTGCCTTCCGGGTTCACATCATTCTCCTGCCTCAGCCTCCTGAGTAGCTGGGACCACAGGTGCTTGTCACCATGCCTGGCTAATTTTTTGATTTTTTTTTAGTAGAGATGGGGTTTCACCATGTTAGCCTGGATGGTCTCGATCTCCTGACTTTGTGATTCGCCCTCCTCAGCCTCCCAGAGTGCTGGGATTACAGGCATGAGCCACCGCACCCATCCAGTTCATGTCCTTTTTCTGGTCTGGTTCTTTGGCCTTTCTGGTGATTCTGTGAATTTCCTTTCAATAAAAGTCTTCTCTTTTTAGCTATTCACAGATCATCATCAGCCAGAGGTGACTTCTGTTGCTTGCAGCTCAGAATCCTAGATGTTTCCGGTGGCACTGAAGAGCCTCTGCTGAAGCTCTATACCATTTGCCATTTACAAAGGGAAATGAAATAATAACGCTGACCATTTGTGGAGCACATTCTGTGTAAGTCGCTTTACCTAGATTGTCTCTTAATCTTCAGAAACCCTTGAGTAGATACTGTGATTATCATCATCTACATTTGATACATGGAAAGCTATATTTTGAACCCAGAAATTTTGTCTCTAGAGCTTCTTCTCATAACAACCATGACAGAAGCCCTGTCCACATCTCTAATTTCCTTCAAGGCTTTGTCAACTGTCAAACTCCCAGCAAAAAATGCTATTCTTTACCAAGTTTGCCTTGAGTACCCAGCAATCTTTTCCTTATTTTTTATTTTACCTCTGGCTCACACTTTCCAGCCCTCATTTTCATGTCACCCTGAAGTTATTTCAGATCTCTTTATATCTTCCTCTTCTAACTCTAGTGTGAGCTCCTTGAGTGTTCTAATCCTGGCAGTACCACTCAGGAGAAAGTGGTCACAGGCTAGATACTTTGAGAATATAAATGTGACCTCACCACATTGCTGTGGGTACAGGTGGTCTTTAAAAATGCTGTGTTTAATACCTGGTTCACAAGGACACTGGCCAATCAGAATAGTCGATGGCCGTACATACCTGGGATGCCTGTCCTGTGCAAATGGACTGAATATTCACTTTGGTTGTGAAAAAGTAATTGATGTGAAAAGTCTTTGTAAGTTGTACAGCATAACAAACATTCTAGGCATTATTACCTTCTCTTTCTGTCTCAGCTGCCACAAAGCCTAGCATATTCTTATGTACTTGGTAGGTACTTAATAAACCTCTGAATTAATGGACGAGTGAGTGGATAATCAGCATGGTCCATTTCTCCGACCTCCCAAGGTGAATGTCAAAACCAGTAATTCCCTATTTTGGTTGAATGATGAGACCCTGGGTCATCTCTTTGATTATTTGGTGGGAAAAGGTTCATGAACTTATCAAACAATTCTCCCACCGTACTTAACTTTGATTCACATATTTGACTGAACACTAAGTGATATATCATACTACACCTTCAGAGAGATGGAGACCAGGGCCTTGCAATCAAACCAAGGAGGTTGCTGTGGCCAGTCCGGTCTCAGCTTTCCTGGGCTGCCTGGCTCAGGTGGGGTGATAGGTCTCCTCCTCTGTGCAGCCTTAGGAGTGGCCTGGCTACTTAAGGGCTCTGTGTGGCAAATCTCTATGGAAAGCAACAGCTCCCCAGAGCACCCAGTGAATCAGCCTCAACTGCCCCAGAGCCTGCCTATCTGCCTGGTACTCAGAGCCTGTTGCTGAACCCTCTTTTCATCCTTCTGTTCCGTCTTCCATTGCTTCCACACCGACAGCTGCAGAAACACATGGAGGTTGCTTGGCAGCTGCTAGACACAGATGCTGGGCTCTGTAATGCACTTTTTTCCCCCTCTGCCACTGCTTCTGAGTGTTTCTCTGGCTGCCTGGATGTCTTCATTACTGCCTGTTGGGGGAGTGTGCTCCGAGGTGCTAGTGGGGTGTGAAACCTCGGGGGATTGACTGGTGCTGCTGAGCAGGCAGGATGGCTAGGTACTTAAGATCAACTTTGCCTTTTCCACACTCGACACCAGGTTTTAACTGTTCTGCCTGCCTGAGAATCATTTCAAGCTGTCTAGGAGGAAAATAATGTTGGGGTGTCTTTTTCTCTCCACCTCTGAAGCTCCTGCCTTCCTCCAGGCCCTGGTTAGTTTCCTGGTTGCCTTCTTGCAGTAATCTGTTTTAACTGGCCTCTTTGCCTCTGATTTACCCCTTTTCTTCTTCTTTCAATAGTGCTCCCAGACTGATTTCCTGTAATCAAATCTTACCACGTCTCCTCTTTTCTTGGAATCCTCCTAGCTTGCAAGATAAAATTTGTACTTCTTAGTGTGAATTAAAGCTCCTTCATGACTCAGCTCTGCTCACCATCCCAGCCTCATCTTTCATTCAGCCATGTCTGTTTTGACTGGAATATAACTGTTTCTTAACTGGGTCTTGCCTTTGTGTTCATTTGGTCAGTCCAAGAATTCTTTTCTTCCCCTCCTTGTCTATTCACCTGGTTCGCTCTGTCTGAGCTACAGCGGTTTCTAGGTATTCTCTTCTACCTTGACCTTATCCTCAATGGGCCAAACTGTAGAAGTTGCCTACAAAGCCATCTCCCTATGGAGACAATTATTTGAGCAAATCTGCTGGTTAAACAACCTACTGTGTTCCAGGCGCTGAGATGCAGACATGAATAAGAGACAGTGCCAGTCCTCAAGGAGTTAATAGATCATTGGACAGATGGATCACAAAGCACACAAATACATTTGAAAATGAAACGAGTTCTATGATAAAGTTAAGTACAAGATGTTGCAGGAATTAGAGGCCCTCCCGTGTGCTCCTGCAGCCTCCTGAACTTCTTTCTGTTAGCTCCTTAATACATTAGCTGTGTGTTTCAGTTTGTCTCTCCAACAGTCTCTGAGTTTCTTGAAGCAGGTATCGTATCTTTTGTTTTCTTCATGAGCTTGGCACAGTGGCTCATGCCTGTAATCCCAGTGACTCAGGAGACTGAGGCAGGATGATCACTTGAGGCCAGGAGATCGAGGCTACACTGAACCAGGATCACACCACTGCACTCCAGCCTGGGTGATAGAGTGAGATCCTCTCTCTAAAAACAAAAGCAATCAAAAAATGAATTTGTATCCTTCATGCCCACCCAGTGCCCAGCACAGTGTAGGAGGTCAAAAAACACTTGTTGCAATGGCACTTGAATGATTGTGTCCACGTGGAGATGTCTGTGCAAGAGGCTCTCCACCTCTTCACTTTGGGCCACCACGTGTCTGTCCAAGTGAGTGGCCACCCCAAGGAAGCATCCTGGAATCCTCTTGGGTTGAAGGGCGCAGTACAGATCATGAGGAATTAAGGGGCTTGTAGGTTCTAGAAATGTTCTACTTTGTTTTACAACATGAAAATCTAGCTTTCAATAAGGTATTCAGGTCTGGGGATTGGGAACCATGATCCCTCTACTTGTTCCTCATCTTTCCCCTCTTCCTTGAGAAACCCTCTCTCTGCTTTTCTTTTCTTTTGCTTCTGGCCAGAGAAAGCATCCACTAAACAAAACGGCATGCTATTTAAAAGTAATATCTATATACATTTTAAAGAAAGTAATTTTTACATCTGCACTGGAGAGAGATTAGAAATCTCTGGCAAGCAAGAAGAAAAAACAAAACCTTGAGTAATCTTACTACCTAGAGCTGCCCAAATCACTGCTGAAGATGTAATGGTGTCTATCCTTCCAGAATTTGCTCTACATATATATATTAACAAAGTGTTTGAATGAAGACTCTGGATTCAGGTTGCTGAGTTTGAATTCTGGCTTCACCACTTACTAGCTGGGTGACCTGGGTCATAATGCTTAACCTCTCTGTGCCTCAGCTTCCTCACAGCTCTGCAGAGTTCACAGAAAGACTTAGAGCATGGCGCTGTTGTGAGAATGAGATACTATACCATGCGTTTACAACAGTGCCTGCTGCATAGTAAGCAAGAATTTATTTAATTAACAAATATTTCTTGATTCCCTATTTTATGCCAGGCACTTTTCAAGATAGCATTTAACACCCAGAAGATCCACTGCTGGCATGCAGCTTTTATTTTGGTTTAACAACTAAACACATGAACTATTTTTGTTACTACAAAACACATTGTATTATATATTGTGTGGAACCTGCTTTACTCATTTGCAACATCTTGCTATGTATTATGACATTTTTTCTGTGTCATGAAACCTTACGTTATTACTACAAATGGTGAGATAGTATTTCATTGAATGAGTATTGTACTTTATTTAATAACCTACTTTTGCTACACATTTAGGTAGTCTCCAATTTTTCAGTGTTTTAAAGACTAGTCTGATGGAAATCCTTATACACACATCTTTGTCCATTTACCTGGGTATTCCACCCAGACATGACTTTAGAAGTGGAATTGCAGATTAGAGGAAATGCACACGGCTAGGGCTTTTGGTAGAAATGGTCTCCTGTGAAGGTTATGCACCAAACTGCAATCCCACTCACTTTGTAAGAGATCTGAACTCCCATCTGAACCAATAAGCAACTATTTCATTACTTCTAATTTTCTAAAATTAGGGCAAAAATGGTATCATATCATTTTTATTTGCTTTCCTTTAACTTTCAGTGAGTCTGGATTTAAAATATCTATACATTTCATTGGCTATTTGTGTTTCTTATTTTCTGAGTTGACTGTTGATATCCTTTGAAGCTTCAGTCCTGACTTTGATAAGATGATCTTGGATATTGCTTGAGATTGAATAGCCTTTCTCTGTGAAAGACCTAGACCTGGGTTAAACTTTGTGAGGTAATGGTTTCAAGGGACATGTGCCCAACCTTCTCTGCTATGTATTTGCATTTTCCACTAAAAACGTCTAACATGTTATAAATTTGACTTTTCTGCACTTCAGCAGTGACACGGTTAAAATACTAATGAAAACTTTTTGTACGACATCCCAGTGGGAGCAGTGGCCACTTTTGCACAGGCTGAAAGATGTTAAACGCTATCTAGTGTGTGTAATGGATATGTGATTTGCTGCATGCCTGTATTTCCTGTATGGTAGATGTTGGCATAGCTGAGGGCACATGTCCATATCTTGAGTTGAGGTCAGGAAACAGTGTATGTATTTTTGGGTCTCTGTGAAATTACACAAGTTCTTCTGTATTTCAGAGTGCTGAATCTATCTCCCAAGGGACAGTTAGTTCAAAATTTGCTTCTTTGAGGAAGACTACCTTGGTTGCCCCCCGATCCTTAGATTACTTTCCTAACTCTGAACTTCCTGAGCACATGTATTTCACATCTAAATTTGCTAATGCATTGCTAAACATGTCCTCAATGTAACTTGTGCATATAGTTTTTCTCACAAGACAGGAAACGTATTTCTTCTTCCTTTGCCTATGACCTTCTTTAAGTTGGATTTGGGGCTTTAACACATCCCCTCAAACAGACTCAACCCATAAAGTATTAACGAATGATGCAGAGCTGACTATGATTTCATGGGGAGATGGAGGAGAAAGCTACATGAGACCACATGTACCAAGACCACAAAGACCAGGATTTTCACCTTCTCTCCTCAAAGTTCCTCTTTAGCCATGGACCTCTGGGTCTCTTTCTGCTTCTCTTTCTCTCTGAACTCTTCCCCAAGTATTCACTGAATACCTCCTTCTTTCTGTTACAAAGAAATTCAGTTCTCTTCTGAATTTTCCAGTTAAAGGCACCAGCTGATACTAATGCCCAGTAAAGCCAGCATCTTTTCCAACAAAAGTGAATTTCTTTCTATTGGGAAGGTACTGCGAAGAGAAGGAAGGTCTCCTCCAAGTCGTTCTGCCAAGCTATTTCACAAGGATTGGTTTTGTCCCTTCAACCAGTTTGATGACAAGGACCATGACTTGCATTGTTTTATGTCTCATCTCAGCTGCCTTTTCTTCCCTTGCTTCCTCCCGGGCTGAGCACAAAGCAGGTTCTCAATAGACACTGGCCAGCCGGTCAGGATTCTCCTGTCTATTTCCATCACTTTTGCATGGCAGTTCGTTCTTAGGAGACCCATGAATCCATGGACAAACAAATGATGGAGCCTTAGTATACATCTGTGTTTTAAGACCACATGTGTTTTCATTTCCTCCTTTAACGGCCCCTGATTGTAGGAACCATCCAGCAAGCATAACACCTCTGCCTGTGTCTTAATCAGATGCATCCTGCACCTCCTGGGCTGAAACTCATGCCCCTGCCCACTCTCTTGTGACAGGGTGTATGGAAGAACTCAGAGAGTCCTTGCCTGCTTCTGCTGTGTCCATATTCCAGTCCCTTCCTGATAATTCACTAGCCTTCTGGACCCTAGGGTCTTGTTCCATAAACCCGTGGTGCTCACCCTGAGGCTGTGCCAGGCCCTACTTCCAGCCTGTCTGGCTCTGTGGGTTACACCTGTTCCCAAGCCTTGCCTGCCTCTTGCCTATCCAGTGCTCTTCCCTCTCCAGGCATCCAGTCCTTACCTCTTCTGCCCAGACCTGCCCTGCTGAGGCCCCTGCCTGGCAGGACATGGCGCCTCTGATGACCAAAAATAGAAGTTGTATAAAAGAACGGTGGGACCCAAATAAAGTTTGAAGCAGGAAATATAATGATCCTCCAAAAATATGATTCTGGTGCTTCCACAGGAGCCCTGTCCCTGCTTCAAAGCATGTGAACTATCTTTATTTTGCATTCAAACTATCTTTTGGGGCCAGGTTTCCTTCATAACAGCTTATTGCAAAACGGATCTGAAACCCTAGGGAGTTTATCTGTAGTTAGGTTTCTTTTTCTTTCCAGTAACTGTGGGTCGGAGGTATTCCAGCCATTATTAACTAAAGGACTACTCTGTTTTATGACATCTAATCAGGTGGATGTCCCACTGGGAGGACAGATTGTGCTCTTTTTTTTCCCTCTGGACTGAGGAGATAAAGAGATAAAACTCATACGTTGTTTTATTTTTTTAAAAAATCAACAGCCTATCCCCCTGTGAGATCTTCACGTGAGCCTGTTATGCATGGGAGCCTGGTTTTAGTGGGGGAGACCTAAGGGCTTGTGGCTATGGTGTTTTGTCCTCTGAATGGCTGGGCTTGCTCTGGTCTACAAAAGTTTCTATTCAGGATCATCTTGGATCCTGGTGACTTGGACGAAAATGGCAAACTCTTAATATGTCTATAGACCTGGGCTGTCCCCGGATGTCTCCACTTGGCTGAGAAACCAAGTTCACCCTCAGTTTGGAGACGGAAAAGGTCCCAGTGCTACAAATACTGAGAAAATAGCTTCTCAGAGCTTCCATTTCCAGCTACATACAGTGTGCCTAATAATGCCTGACTTGAGAATTTCCCAGGGACCTGATGAGCTCCCAGGCAAGGGTAGATGGGAAACACCCAGCTCTATTCAAAGGCAAAGTGTTGATGGGGCCTTGGTTATGATGCAACTCAAGCACCCTAGCTTCCCTATAACTAGAGTTATAGTAACTCTAGTATCCCCACCTTTATGAAAACCCTTCTTGAAGCTACTGTGCATGTGCTTTCACACCTGCTGCCTCTCTGCCAGTGTATCGAAGTAGGATTCCCTTTTATTTGTACTGAAACTTCTTCAAATCAGGAGATGTCCCCTGGGCTCAGGGCTTTGGAAACAAATCAGGAGGTGTCCCCTGGGCTCAGGGCTTTGGGATTTGTGAACAGATCTGTTTTCACTCTGTCTGTACTTTTCATGATTGCGTAAGTTTCCCTCATCTTCCATCAGGGTTTGCGTATGCAGTGTGAGTAGGTTTTAGTCCTTCAGGCTGTGCACACACAAAGGTCCCTCCAAGGGATGATGATCATTTTAGAGTCTTTCCAACTCTATGATCATTTTAGAGTCTATCTGAATCGCTGTCAGACCTTTGGCATTTCCACATGTGCATCAGCAACTGTCTTGTATTCCATAAGTGTAGGTTCTCAGAGGACAGGAAACACCTTCTTGGTAATGTCTTAGCCCAGGGCCTGCCACAAAGCTATGGTTTGAAAGACATTTAGAAAATGAATTTTTGTGAACTTATGGCTAAGGACTTTTAGGCAAATCAGTCAGTTTCCCTGGCTCTGGCTTATCAAGTCTCAGCGCTCAAGAAGCCTGTAGGAAGAGACCCCAGTGCTACCCAGGTTTTTGGTAGAGAGTAGGAGATAGATTTCGAAGTGAGATTTGAGAGTCTTAAAAGGGAACCCTACCTACAAGCACCTTTTCTACAAGGCCACAAACTTGTTTTATTCAAGGCGTATCTCTTGTTTGAATGTAGGGACCATCGGGTTTAGCAGATAAACACATAGGCTCTGTGGCTGGGCTGCCTGGTTTTAATCTTGGCTCTGCCATTTGCTACATATTGACTTCACCTCTGTGCCTTATTTTTCCTGCCTGTAAAATGGGGATAATAATAGTTCCTACCTAAAAGGTTATTATGCGGATGAAATGAATTAATATTTCTTTTTTTTTTTTTTTTTGAGACGGAATCTTACTCTGTCGCCCAGGCTGGAATGCAGTGGTGCACTGCAACCTCCACCTCCCAGGTTCAAGCAGAAATGAATTAATATTTCTAAAGTGTTAGGAGATGACTGGAAGAGAGTCAGTGCTGAATAAACAAACAAACAAATGTTCCCAGGAGGGGCATAGGTAGGATTAACACAGGAAAATACCAATATGTGAATAAATGTCTCCTCCCACCTCATGCAGGAGACAGCAAATAACAGGAGCTCTGGGTAGCACAAAGCAGTCAAGAACAGCCTTTCCAGCCTGAGGGTGGAATTTACCTTTTCAGAAATAAGTGATAAAAATAGCAAAAATTATTATCATATATGGAACATCTACCCTAGGCTGGACCCTGAAGTAAGGATCCTTTGTTACCTAGTTCAGTCCTTACAGCAATCTTAAAAGAAAGATGCTGTTTTCTTCCTATGGATGAGAACTCAGAGAGAAGGAAAGTTGCGGAGACTCTTAACTTGCCCAACACTGTTGGGTCAACAAGGAAGAGCACCAGGAGTCAAAAGCTGCGCTCTTCATCAACAGATCCTCTGTGATTTCATCTATGTATCCATCAGGGCAACTTCTGATCTTGATTTCATTTCTCCAGTGAGTGTCCTCACTAGGATGCTGAAGTTTCTATTATCAGTTAGTCACTTGGCTTCTGGAAAGAGCACTGAATGAGGTGGCAGAAGACCCACCTTCTGGTCTAGCTGACACTTACCCCACCAGCTTGGACAAGCTCTTACCTCTGTGGGGCTATGGAACAGGAACTACTAATGCCTGCCCTGGCCATCTCAGGCAATGTGGTGAGGCTCAAATGATATAATTCAATTTAAATTCATCAAAGGAGTGTTCACTGTAGACTCAATACTATGCAAGCTGTGTTTACATGTATCTTTCATTGTAAAACTACTTAGGAAACACTTTAAAATGCAAGATATTTTTCCTATGAGTTTGGCAATGTGAACTAGTTTTTCTTAGGGCCTGATTGCTCCTAGGCAAGCTAAATATTAAGGCCTCAGAGCTGGGAGACCAAACCCTGTATTTCAGAGAGTGAGCCTCACTCTTGAGACTTCCCTGGCTTTCAGCCTGCCACTTCCAACTATTACATGAGTAATAGGTATGTTTAGAGCTGCTTCAGAATGAAGATGTCAGCAAAGACGGAGAAATCCATCGGAAGCCCCACCATGAGGATCTCTGCCAAGTTGGGGTCTTCATGGAGCACAGGGACTTCTATCCCTGCGCCCATCCACTCGGGCAATTTTCAACATGTATTTCTGATGTCGGGAAGTTGGGTTGGCTGTGTCCTTCGCTGAGAAGAAAGATATCAAGACAGAAAAGAAGGATCTGAAAGGTAAGGGGCTGATAAACAATAAATCCGGGATTCATATTCAGATAGGATGCACAAAGGTAGCAGCACTGGTTGGTCCCAGCCAGTATCTGTTCTGATTTTTTAGTGCCCATGTGGGAGGCTTATTGAAAATACTGACACTCACCTTGGATAAAGCTTGGCTGTTTTTTGGGCTTGTGGAAGGTCTCCCTGATTCTGTGCTCTGTCAGGTGCCAACTCTTTTCCCACCTGTCTCATAGGAATATAGTAGTTGCACAGTAAATAACGTGATCTCGGGGTTGGGATCCTCTGCAGGACACACTAGCGCCAACACACAGTAGCTACAGTGTCCATTCCCCTGACATCCAGAAGGACGGGAAGGTTTGCTTTCATTCCCCAAACACTGAGAATATGACCAGATCTTTAATTCTTCAGCGACCACCCTGTGCTGATGCTTAGAAGGTGCTCAGTAAGCATCCAGTGAATGAATGACTGCATTTATCAGAAAGCATCCAGGCAGCACCAGTTTAGATGAGGTGTTGGGTTACTCAACCTACAGAATCAATGAGGAAGACTAAGTCACAGCTCTCAGGGAATTCCCAGCTTAAGGTGAACAATCCCTATGTGACCAGTGTAAAGGACACACAGATACCCACACGTTATTTGTTTAAACATTTAACTTTAAACTAAAATGAAAGGTTATTGTGGAGTGAAATGAAAGAACCAAGGGATCTTGAGCATGAATAAAGATTTTTTTTGGAAGTAAAGGCCCGGGAGAGGCAAATTCCTTTGGAAACAGCCCAACATGTGGCATTTCTCATCCCTTCCTTTTTCAAAGGCTGGTTTTGTTGGGTTTTTAACTGAGAGCCTCAGGATGGAGGAGAAGCTATCTTCTCAGCACAGAGTTTTCTCCCCCTTTTCCAAAGGGAAGGCAGATTTGGGAAACTGGCACTGCCCCTGCCCAGATGGCAGCCAGCAGCTGGCTCTGGCAAGGGGAAGTTCTCACTCTCGGCTGCTGGCTGCCCGGCCCCCTCCCGTTTCCCCAGCAATGCCGGCCGGGCCATTGGAAAGGAGAGCGTGTGAGAGCCTGGCCATGCCAGCAGTGCGTCGCCACCCTGACCCGGCTGCTCTGGCTCTGGCACCCAGGCCTGCAGCAGGGAGCAGGACACACGGGCCCAGCAACTCCAGCCAGCAGCTCCAGCCCTGCTTCCTGCCTCAGCTGCTGGCTTGGCCCTGTGCTCAACTGCACAATGGCTTCTGACATCCCCGGGGCTGCAGCGGGAGGGACAAAGGGTAGTGGGGATCTCAGGGAGAGTGGGCTGGCCACACAAGCATAGGCAGATTTGGGGAACGGGCACCCAGATGATCAGGCTGGCCCACGGCTGCCACCTTCCCACACCAGACACCTCTCTGCCTTTCAAGTCACCCTATGTGTCCTCATTTTCTCTATCCAAGGCGCATTTTATTTCCCTCCTTCTTCCCTCCCTCACCTCTCCCCTCCCTCCCTCCCTTCCTTCCTTTCTTCCTTCCTCCTTCCTTCCTTCTTGTCCTTCCTTCCTCCCTTGTTGTCATTCCTTCCTCTCCCCTTCCCTACATTTCTCCCTTCCTCCCTCCCTGCTTTTCATTTTTCCCTTCTTTCTACCTTTCCTTTTTCCCTCTCTCTCTTCCTACCTTTCCTACTTTTTTTTCTTTCTCTCCTCTCACGATGTCTTTCCCCTACATTTTTGCTTTCCTCCTCCTTCTTTCTTTTATTCTTCAAACATTTATGGCTGCACATTATGTATCAGATCTTCAATAGGTTCTGGGAGAACAAATATCATAATGCTTGGCCCTGCCACCGAGGAGCTCACAACCCATTGAGGACATCTGCGCATTGGGATGAGTCTATGACAATTAACGACAATAGACTGTGTTAAGTACAGCACTGTAAAAGTACACAAATGACTAATAATGCAGAAGAAAGAGCCATTAATTTCCACCTGACCCATTTTGGGGAAATGGAGCTGAGGAGCTGCCGTTTTTAAAATTTAGTTGCTCATTCTTTCTTCTCATGCTTCTGAGGAAAAGGTTTAATGTTTCTAGGTCTGGTAGGAAATAATGAAAGGTTTGCTTTTGTTTCAGCTCTTGCTTATGACCTAGGTCCTGAAGTTTGAGTAGGTAGTTATGCCATCTGGGAATGGGGCCTCCTCTGAGTTTCTGAGTGGCTTTAAACTCAGATACCTCAGTAAATACTTGTAACAAAAAGAGTCTTGCTGTATAACTTTTTTACATGATGGTCTTTGGCTGGGTTGTTTGTATTGAAATAAGTATTGGGGCTTTTAGTGAAATATGCTTGCTTTCTTCAATGATAATTAATGTTTGCTCTGAAATATAGTGAGCCCTCCGTATCAGTGGGTTCTACATCTGTGGATTCAACCATTTTGCAGGTCAAAAATATTCAGGAAAAAATATACTATTGCTGTCTGTACTGTACATCATTGTATTAGGCATTGTAAGTAGGCACAAGAGGATGTACATAGGTTGTATGCAAATACCACACCATTTTATATCAGAGACTTGAGTATCCTTGAATTTTGATATTTGTAGGGGATGCTGGAACCAGTACTCCACAGACACTGGGGAATGACTATAATCTTTGTGTATCTTTCTCTTTCCTCAGTTGGAAAATCATACTAAGAAAAAAATATATCACCACTTAATTACACCCAGCATTTTTTGGCATATGCAGGGTGGCTATGGTGGTTTGCAGGACCCACTGAGTTTCCCAACGTCGCTGGTACCCAGGGGATGCAGGCTGTAACTCTTGTCGTGGTACTACATCTTGAAACACAGGTGTCCTGTCCTGGAGCTTTAGGAAGTAGTGCAGATGCTTCGTTGTCATTAGCATCACCCATGGTAACATAATTATTATGTACAGTTAAAGGCGAATGATAGTATTTAAGAACATCAAATAATGCTTTTCACAGTTGGAGGCAAGCAGAGTAGTCTGGAAAAGGTTGCTTGACCACTCTGTGTGTGAATTAATGAGGAGGTCAGGAATCCAATGTCATCTGAGGCAGTTAGTGACATAGCAGAACATGACTGCAGACTGCACCCCAATTTGGGCTAGTTTTCTTGCAAAGGAAATGAAGTTTGTCCATATGAAATGTAAATACAATGTATTATTATGATCACTTATGTGAAAACTTATGTTAATGTAAAAACCTATACACAAATGATAATCCCAGCTTTTATCATAACAGCCTTTGTTTTTGTTTTGTTGTGGTTTGTTTTGGTTTTGGGTTGTGTTGTCTTAATTTTTTTTCAAATTTTAAAACAATACAATTCACTTTTTTGGGGGGTGTACAGATCTGAGGGTTTTGACAAATGCACAGCTGTGGATCTACCACATGGCCATGATAAAGCATGGCTCCATCACCATCCCCGGGCCCCCACCCAGCCCCAGCTCCTGCCTTCCAAATTTCCTGGGTCATACTTTGATATTCAGTCCCCTTCCTTACTCCCAAGGCCTGGAAAGTACTGATCTGTTCTTTGGATCTTTTCTAGAGTGCTATGTAGATGGAACTATACAACACCTAGCCTTTTAGACCTGGTTTCTTTCACTTGGCAGGTGTGTTGAGGTTCATCCTTTTGCTGTTGTATGCATCAGGAGTTTGCTCCTGTTTATTGCTGGGTGGTGTAGGTGTGTGTGCAGTTTATTTATCCATTCTTGGACTCACTAAAGGACTTTTGGTTTGGGGCTGTTATGAGAAAAACTGAGATTAACATTTGTAGGTTTTTATATACAGCTAAGTTTTTATTTCTCTTAGGTAAATATATAGGAGTGAGATTACTGGGTCATGTAATACATGTGTTTTTAACTTTAGGAGAATCTGCCAAAATGTGCCATTTTGTGTTTCTGCCAGCAATATGTGAGCATTCCAGTTGCTCCTCATGCTGGTACTCGGTATGGTTAAATAAATAAATAAAAAATTAGCCATTCAAGTAGGTCTGTAGTGGCATTGCATTGTGTCTTAATTTGTAATTTCTTAAGAACTAATGATTTTGAACCTTTTTTATGTGCTTATTTACTGTCTATACATCTTCTATTGTAAAGTGTCTATTCAAATCTTTTGCCCATTTCTTTGAATTGGGGACTTTGTTTTCTAATTATTGCTTTTTAAAAGCGTTTTTGGTTTGTTTATTTTTTGGTTTTTGTTTTTTTGTTTTGAGATGGCATCTTTCTCTGTTGCCCAGGCTGGAGTGCAGTGGCGTGATCTCAGCTCACCACAACCTCTGCCTCCTGGGTTCAAGCGATTCTCCTGCTTCAGCCTCCCGAGTAGCTGGGACTACAGATGCGCACCACCCACGCCCAGCTAAATTTTTTATGTTTAGTAGAGACGGGGTTTCACTATGTTGGCCAGGCTAGTCTCAAACTGCTGACCTTGTGATCCACCCCACTCAGCCTCCCAAAATGCTAGGATTACAGGCATGAGCCACCACACCTAGCCTAAAAGTGACATATATATATATATATATATATATATATATATATATATATATATATATATATGTATGTATCATATATATATATATGATACATACAAGTCCTTTTTAAGATACAAGATTTGCAAATGTCTTCTTCCAATCTGTGATTTGCTTCACCATTCTCCTAATAGTGTCTTTTGCAGAACAAAGATAAAAAAGTAAATTAGATAAAGCTCCATGTATCCATTTTTTTTCCTTTTGTGGATAGTACTTTTGATGTTGTATCAAATGACTTTTTGCCTAACTTAATGTTACAAAGATTTTCTCCTAGAAATTTTGTAATTTACATTTACATTTAGGTATATGATCCATTGTTAGTAAATGTTTGTAGATAGTATGTGTTACAATTCTTTCTTTTCTTTGTTTCTTTTTTCTTTTGGCATATTGACATTCAATTGTTCCACTACCATTTGTTGAAAAAGCCTATCCCTTCTCTATTAAATTGCCTTTGCACTTTTGCCAAAATATAAACAATTATATTTGTGTGGGTTTATTGCTGGATTCTTTGAGAGGGATATTTCTATGTCTAACATCTTATTTCACATAGTCTCTGTCTTTCAAAATAAGTGCTTTCCTACTGGATAAATGGCACCCTATATATGAACTAGAGTACTTTAGTACTTGACTAGGCAGAAGAGAAGCAGCTTTGGCAAACCTAGATTAGAATTATTTTTGCCATTGATGTTGCAGTGTGACTTTTGTGTTTAGGACTTTTTGATCCTGCAGAAATGCAGATGAGGCTCAAGAAAAAGTGTCATAAAGATTAATGAGGGCCATGGCTGGAAGAGGACCTGGGATTTACGTCATCAGCACCCAGATATTGGTATGATTTCTTCTGGCTCATTTTACAGTGAAAATATTTGGGAGGGGGAGAGCAGTGGTGAAGATACCTATGAGAATAAACGTGTTGTTAGATTATCAGCACTTTAAGAGGTCTGTCTTCTTTCATAAAAATGCAGCTCTTCCCATTGCCCCTACAGTAAATAGGCAGTAAGCAGGTCTCAGTATCTCTTGTTTACTTTCTGCTGCATCAGGTCAAATACACAAATTACACAGGAAATGTACTTAATGCCTGAGTCCCCATGACATTTCTTTGGCTCTCCTTTACCAATAGAATTATTCTTTTACAATTTTGGAATGAAAAGCATGCAAAATAGTGTCTTCATATTGCTTCAATGCTTTCCACCCATGCCACTCATTTCTAATTTTTCATGGCCTTAAACTACCATCTGCTGGAAGGGTGGGAAGGACACTCACAAGATCATTGTGTCCTGCCCTCCAGCCTCAGGCCTGGCTGCACTGGGGCCACACAAGTCAGAAGCGTTTTTATCTTACTCTGAAAGGTTTTCAGAGCTTAGTTCCCATCTTTGGAGGTTGTATCTTTTGGGTGGGCCCAGCTCTTTCTCCCAGGAATGCATTCTCTATTGATGGATGAGGGTCCTGCATTCATACCAAAAACTTGGAGGTTTGACCGTGGTAATAATTTTGTGTCTCATTGGGTACAGTGTTTACTGCTCGGATGATGGGTGCACCAAAATCTCGGATATCACCACTAAATAATTTATCCATGTAACCAAGCACCACCTGTTCCCCCAAAACTCATTGAAATTTAAAAAAAGGTTAATTCCAAGGGGAAAGAGAAGAGTAGATGAAGAGATTTGTTAAAGAATAAAACATTATAGCAAGACAGGAGGGATAAGTTCTGGTGTGCTATAGCACTGTAGGATGATTATGGTTAACAATAATACAGTTTCAAATAGCTAGAATAGTATCAAATGTTCCCAACACAGAGAAATGACAAATGTTTGAGGTGATGGATATGCTAATTACCCTGATCTGATCACTTATAGTTTATATGTACCAAAACATTACTATGTACTCCATGAACATGTACAATTCTTATTTGTCAGCTTAAAAAATAAAATTAAAAGAATGTTGTTAAAAAATAAAAGTCTAAGGAAGTAAAAAAGAAACAATAATTTTTTGTCTTTGGCCAACTTTGCTTTTTTTCCTTTATAAATCATTCAAATATCTGAAGTCCAAATACTAATACTAAGGACAGTTTGTGATTAACCTTTCTCTGCTCCAAGAAGTAGCCAGCATCAGGGATTCTTCCTTCTAAAATAGCTTAACCAGTTTTTAATACACCAGAAAGACTTTTGCTCACAGCCTTCTGGTCATTTATTTTCCTTAATAGCCTTTTATGAGGGACCTTATCAAAAGCTTGCAAGGAAATCCAAGTAAATTATGTTCCTTGGTTCACCTTTACCTACTATTTCATTAACTTTTTCAAAAACAATATGACATAGTTTTCAACATAATTAAAGGGGTTGGGAAAAAGGGAACTTTAACTACCGCTTGACAGTTGCTGTGGTTGCTTAGGAGAGCTGGGTCACTGTTCATATTCTGCCTCCGCTTAAGGACACTAATTCATTTCTCAGGCTGTCTGGCGAGGTCAGCCACTAGTTCAAGGTGGAAATGACAAGTTTTTAGGCTTACAAGTGTGAAGCACTCAGCTCTCCAGAGAGCACGAAGGAAGGAAACCGCAAGTTTATCCAGGTCTGACCCAGAGGAAGAGGAAATGATGGGAAGAACCAAGACAAGGGCAGAGGGAGGTGTCTCTTTGGAGGGGGAGTTACTCTGAAAGAGTCTCAGACACTCTCAAGTAACTCTTTTTATTATTTTTTTTTTAATGAGAAAAGGAGGGACTGATAACAGAACTTGGGAAAACGTTTAGTGTTGTACTGTGGGTATGCAAGGCCAGAATGCGGGGGTGAGCAGAGGCTGGCTAGAACAACAAGGAAAGGGTTAGGAACTCAAATAAGCTCACACAGCTAGTAGTAGCAGTATTAAAAAATCATCATCATCATCATAACAATAGCAGCTGTATTTGTTGAGTGCCTCCTTTGTGCAAGTATGTGCTAGGCATGGGCACATGCCCATCTCATTGAAGCTTAATAACCAGGGATGGGAGATATCATTATCCTCATTTATAAATGAGAAAAATAAGGCACAGAGAGTTTAAAGGACCTGGTGAAGTTCACACAATTAATAAATTATCAGGTTTGGGATGCGATCTTCTCTTTTGAATTCTGAAGTACGTGGATTTTCATGGTGCTAGTTAGTCAATTCTTAGCACATTCCATAGCAAAACTGGCCCATAAGTCAAATATTTAAGTAGATGTTCTAAACATTCTAAATATTAATTACCAGTTTTCATAAGTATTATTATGCAATGGTTTTTAAAAAGGCAGATCATATTTAATTTATATTAATGACGCACAAAGGCATTTCAGGCTTGCAATTCTGAAAACATCTTTATGAATCTCCATTTCACTGGCTTGAGAAATTGGAAGTGCTTGTTTACAAAAGACTCTGGCTGACAAAATGCTAGTAAAATTGGCTTTTAATGCAGAAAGGAACTAGTAAGGAAAAGCAGAAAAGCTTCCATTTCTTTCTGGCTTCCTTCTTGGTTTCCACTGGCTCCATGCCTATTTTTCCTTATGTCCTAAGAAACGGGCCATTTTTAGTCTTTTCCATGACTTCGGAAAGCCCACCATAATTGTCCTGCTACATGCTTCATGCTCCATAGGATGTGATGCCCGAATGTTGGAAAGCATTTGTTTTTAAAGTGTCTTTTAAAGCTTGCATCCTCTCCCCAGGTGCTCCTGCAAGCTGCTAAGTTCCAAGTGACCATGACACCTTAACTTCTGGTCTGTCCATGGCTCTGGTGAAACACTCAGTATCTAAAGGGAGCACGTAAGCACCTGAAGGCACCTCTGCCAGGCTACGTGGCCCAGCTAGCAGGCTCCCAGCTCCTGATTTGTCCAGACAATGACCATTCAGACCAGAAGCCTGAGAAGCTGAGGAACTAGAAAAGCAACTTGAACTTTTCGTCAATGAATGAATGTAGTAATTGGAAAAAATGCAAATATCGCAGACTGAGAGAAAAAGAAATCTCCTTCAGGGAAGGAGGTGGAAGTACCCTCATGGTGGTGGGGGCAGGGGACCTTGGGTTTGCTTGTTACCTCCAAGTCCTTGCTGGTCTTTGCAAGGTCTCTGAGTCTTGTTGCAGGATGGGTTTGGCCTGTTGCCTGGGTCCCTGGGCTGGCGTCGCAGAGGAGTTGCTCCTTTATTGTGTCTTTTAGAGTTTGCCCTTAGTCCTACCCATGGTCCTGGCCATTTGCATCTGGAGGTAGAGTCCTTACACTCTGTAGCCAACTTGTTCTAATCCCAGGCTTCCACATGTCCTCCTGCCTCTCAGTACCATTGTATCATGCCACAGGAGTATTTGTGAGCTTCTGGCTCCATGTGTACCAAGTACAGACAGACCTTGGGAAGCCAGAAACTCTATTTCATGGCACCTAGGCAACTACCTGAGCCAGGTGAACTTACCTGGCCATAGTACCATATTACTGATTGTTGGATAATTCACAGTGGGTCCCTTGAAACCTGTCAGTGTTTCCATCTTGTCTCATTTGTTAAATGGGAAATATTTTACTTGCATTAAATCCCTCATAAGTAATTTTAAAGTAGGTTGAACCTGTGTTTTTAATATAAAAATGTTATTTTTGAAGCATCTAGTTGGTGACTGAGAAAAGAAAGATAAGAAAGATAATCTTTTCTCAGTTTATTCAGTCATCAATGAGGAGTCAAGTAAATGAATGACATATTGTAATACAACATAGATAGCCATAAAAATCACCAATCCCATTTCCTATCCCAGAGCACACAGGAAGACTTCGTTTTCTCCTTTTGCAGTTTTGTTGAGGCCATGTGACAGGGTTCCAGTCAAAAAAATTAGGACAGAGGGATATAAGCCACTTCTAGTCGTGTCCCTTAAAAGCACCTTAAAGAATATTTCAGTTTTTGCTTCCTCTTCCACAATCAGCTAAGAGGCCATTGGTTTAAGACTCTAGCCTTAGAATATGGAAGGAGTTTGGGTTCCTGAGTCACCGCTTGGAAGACAGCCTCCAAGGAGAACTTCTAGACTTGCATTGGATAGCTACCTAAGGAAGAAATAAACCTGTGTGTGAAATCACCGAGATTGCTGTTACAGCAACTGGTATTTATTGCTGTAATCTAGAAATTGGTACCAGAAGTGGGACATTGACATAACCAAACCATATTCCTTAACCTTTACATGATCCTAAGTATGTATCATTGGTTTAGTAATACAGAATCTGGCAGGAAGGAAACTAATACCAGAAAATGGAAAGATGGGAATTAATGTTATATAGTGATAAATCCAACTATTGCCTACTATTAATTAGAAGTTAGTCCATGTGCCTGGTATATATCTTTAGGGGAAATGGTTAGCAAACAAAATTTTAATAGTGGTATTGGCTAATGTTGGAATATCTCTTTCATGTATTACAAGAAAGTTACAAGAAAGAGATGACTCAGGAAATAATTATTGAGTTTGCAAGCAGAAATAGAGTGGAATACAGAGTCAAGAAATTTGGCCTCGTAGGGTTGGAAAAAATAAATTTCTTTTGGACTCAAACAGTAAAATAGGGCACCAAAAATGACTTTAAGTGATAAATATCTAGCAAAAGTTCTCATCTGAATGAGGTCATTTGAGGTGAAAATCAGATAAGTCGAGTGGTCTTCTCACCTATTGTTTCTTATAGCCTCAATGTAATTTGGTAATTATGTTGGGAAAAAAAAGGCATGGAGGTGAAGAAACAAAGAAAAAAAGGTAAATTTGATAACAACGTTTAGAAAGTAACTCTAGGTATAATTACTGGCACTTGGGACTGACTAGAAGCAAATAGATCTACATCATCTAAGATTTTGATAATTGTATTACGATGAAACCAGGAGCCTGGACTTAAAAGGCCTTTGCTTGGTCCAGGCTTAAAACAACTTTTGAGTTCCCAACACATTGCAGACCAAGCAAATGTCAGGCTTCTAGAACTGTACTGCTCTGGAGGAAAATGTGTTCACCTGAGCCTACTTCACATGTGGCTAAGGAGAAGAACAAACACAGGAGTCCTTCTCAGAGTCAAGTCCACACATCTCCACCCCACCCAGAATATCTGAGCTTCACCATGTTGGCACAGAAAGGTTTCAGCATTGCCAAGGACCATGATGTGTCTTGTCTCTTATTTCCCATTTCAAATAGGGTTATTTATTGCAGTTTTCCTGTCGTTTTTTCCACCATTATATATGGTTTATGATGGTGGAGATGTGGAATATGGATAACTAATCTTTTACATATGTAGGTAACTGCACTGAGAGGTGCCATGTCAGACTGATGAATAAGAAAGATGGTGCCTCACCCAGATATCCTGGACATTGATCTGGAGGTGGTGACTAAATGGGACTTAGGGTGTACCCCTTGGCATGGGGTGAGTGTGTTCTGTGAGAGGAAGAGTGAAATGAACATTTGGTGTTCAGAAGGGCAACCTATGGCAAGAGACTTTCAGTATTCACCATTTTTTAGTCTCTCCTTGGGCACGTAGGAAGGTTACATCTTCCAGGTGACCCTGCAGTTAGATGGGCCAATGGAATGTGAGAAGAAGCAATGACTGTCACTTGTAGAACAAGCGTTTTAAACTTGGTGTGTCTTCTCTGTATTTTCTCCCATCTGAACAGCTGGAGGCAAAGGATGCCAAGATGGGAAAGCCACATAATGGAAGGATCCTGGATTTCAGAGCTGTCACTTGGAGGAGGGGCACCCAGTGAAGGTGTCTTATCTAACCCACACCATATCTTCATGAGTAAGACATAGCCTTGTATCGAAGTATAATACTTTGGAAGTTGTATTTGATAGTGGCCTGCATTGATTTCCATGACTAATATACTGTTCTAACTAAAGTCTGGTTCTAAAAACTGGGAAAGCTCTTTCTCTTGGAAGAAGTGAAATTGTCCCCCTACCCCATCATCACCATCACCATCATCATCATCACATTTGGTTCAAAAAAACTTTTTGAGTTTCTATAATGTGTCATGCACCATGGCAGATCTTAGAATGAAAAAAGGAATAAGACACTATTCCTGGCCTTGTCCACAATCTTGAGAGAAACTTTTCTAAACAAGTAATGAAATAATTATTTCCTAAGTGTGACACCATTAACGTATGACACAACTAGCTGTTTGGAAGTTGGGGCTGGGCAGTGATAGGTAAAGGCCTTGCAGAGGAGGTAACATATGTATCAGCTTCTAAAGGATGAAGAGGGATTTTCTAGGCAAACAGGGCAAATGGAAGGCTTCCTAAGTAAAGGAAGAAGTGTGTGCAAAGGCATATAGGTATGAAAATCAGGAAAGTGAAATTGATTTCTACAATTGGAGATAAAAAACATATTTATTACTCTCATAATTATTATCAACTTCATCATCCCATCAACATTATTTATTAATTTCCATGCAGAGTGGCCATATGGATTTGATCCCTATCCTTCAGAGGTGCTCAGCCTAAGGGAACACGGATAGTAGATTAAGCACTGACCAGGTGAGTTGAGCTCTATAATTTACTGGCTGTAATATAAGCCAAATCACTTGACTTGTCTTTATTTCATTAGTACTGTTGTACTGAAGAGATAACTCATATTTATTATTTCTGATCCATAGAATTGTCATACAAATTCAGTAAGTAAAACGTGAAACCTGGTTTAAAAAAATAACATAACGTATATGTTTATGCTTTTATGGTAATGAAGGAGGGTTAGGGCAATAGGACAAGAGTCATAGAAACTTGCGTGCTATCACACAAAAAGGACATGCTGTACTTCTTTCTGGTGGTAGTTTACTGGTATCCTCAAACAAATCATACCTGTGGGCTGGGGTACACCTGGTGAGCGAACGATTCTCGGGGGCTAGGGGCATGCTGATGTAGTGAAGCCCATGGGGAAGGCTGGGTCAGGTGGGATGTTTACTCAGTGTGCCTGAAGGTGGTACAGCCAGAGCAGGGGTCAGGATCAGAGATTAAGAGGAAAACATTCTCGTCAGAGAGTGGCTTGTTTTTGGCAGGGTTGAGGGGGGAGTGAGTGAGTAAAGCTGTAAAAGGTAAATAAATCCTAGCTCTGAAGCCAAAAAGATAAACAAGTCAGGATGTAAAACATAAGTAAGATAGGACAAGTGGTTCAGAACTAAGGCTTCAAAGAGTCAAATCACTGAAGGGCTACCTTTCATTGTGTTCCCTTCTTCATGGCCTGGGTGTATGACAGGGTAGCACATTTTTACATGTGAGTGGTCTAGGCTGTGACAAAGAGGTATGGACCTCAGTCCTTTTTTTTTTTGAGACAAATTCTCACTTTGTCACCTAAGCTGGAGTGCAGTGGTGTGATCTTGGCTCACTGTAACCTCTACCTCCCAGGCTCAAGTGATTCTCATGCCTCAGCTTCCCTAGTAGCTGGGATTACAGGCATGTGCCACTATGCCTGGCTAATTTTTGTATTTTTAGTAGAGTCGGGGTTTCACTGTGTTGGCCAGGCTGGTCTCTAACTCCTGTCCTCAGGTGATCTGACCACCTTGGCCTCCCAAAGTGCTGGGATTACAGGTATAAGCCACTGCACCCAGCCTTAGTCCTTAAACTGAACATTATTGTCCTGGTCTTGAGACTTGAGAGCTCCAGGTGAAATAAAGATTTGGAATTTCCTGCCATCTTCCTTCCTCTCCATTTCTAGGTATTTGACACATTTCAAAGCTTCATCATAGCAGTGACTCTTGATCTATCAGTGGCACCTGAGGAGACCATGAAGTAGGCATGGGAATGTCATTGGCCCCCAATAATTGGAAATAAGTCCCTAAAATATCCCATTTTGTCATAGCGATCCATCATGGAGCTGTTATCCATGCATCTCCTAAAACCTGCTTAAGCCTATTTAGATGGTCATAATACATAACCTTGCAAGGACACAAGGCCCTCATAGTCAACTGCTTTGTAAAATAGTACTTTCACATCTTTGAGATCCTAAATCTACCTCATTAAAGAGTGAATGCTCCTAGTATTTTGAGATCTGTTAAACCGTTTCATTTTTATCTATTGAGATCTTAAAGATTCTGACTGAGGTGTAGAGCGTTATCTTTGTAACCTAACTAAGCCTATACGACATTACTTAACTGAAAGTTACTGGTGATGCATCTGAGAATCTCAGACTCAACAAAACTCAGCCTAGAAACTTGGATGACGTTGCAGCCCAGCCAAACCATCAGTAAATCCTTGGAGCTTTAGCTTTCTGCTCTTCCCCTCCCCCACATTTACAGTGCCCTCTCTTTTGGGAGAAGGATGGTGGAATTACTTTGGATTGGAATTAATGGTATAAAGAGCTACCTTCTCATCTGAGTAATGCTGATTCATCTCCATCTCTGGTCATTTGCTACCTATTAGAAATATCCTGACAGCCTGCATCTCATTACCATTGCAGCAGGGCCAGCTCCCAAGAATAACCTTCTAAGGAGGATGAAATGTACGCCCGTGGCTTCTAATACCAGGGCATTCACATTCATATTTTTAGCAGCATATATCAGAGTTAGCCCAACCTTTAGTGTACTGTATGTACTTTTAATAATCTCCATAAAAGCCTGATTTCCAATCCCTAGGCTCAAGCTGACAGTGTAAATAAAATCACCCAAATCCACAGGGTAAGAGAAATGAAAATGACATGGATTAAAATTTGGTCAAACCTCTTTCTTTTTAAAAATTCTGCTTCCCTTCCAATTGGATCACAACCCTCTGTGTGCTCAGCTTAAGACCAGACGGTATGCTTTCACTTTTATTCCTCTCTGCAGCAGGCTTACAGTATTTAGTGAGAGTCTGTAAAGAATGTGTGCTGGGTAGAGAGTTAATACCATAATCCCCCATCGTTGGGGTCAAATGCTGAATAGAGCAAAAGAATTAGAAAACATGTTACATACAATGGCAGGAAAAAATGCATCAGCACGCTGTTGCTAGCTGATGAACACTAGCATTCATCACCCACAAGTAATGGCCATGAGGTAATAGAGTATATAAAGAGATGTGTACTTGAAGTGTAATGTGTGCACAGATGCAGGGATGGAAGACTTAAGCAGAAGTCTAAATACCCATATACTCTGGGAAGTATTTGTCACTATGTTCAATTGCTTCTTTTTAAGTACCTGCTTGGATTTAGTTCCTAAGTAACACATTTAGCCACTAAATTGTTTCACAGAGTGGAACCTTGAGCTATCTCTTTTCACTCTTCAGCAGTGGGTGTGAATATAGTTCTCAAAGTGCTGTAATACATCTGTCTCTGGAGAATTCTCTTAATGAACAAGTAGAAATTTGAGGCACCTCAGGAAAAAGAGTTGAACAGCCACCTTCTATTCTGTCTCGGGAAAGTCAACTAAACACCCCTGGAGTAAGATTACTAGCAAATAAATAACTTTGTATGGAATTTCTACAAAAAGGAATGAGTGTGTGTGTGTGTGTAGATGATTTGATCATAAAATGACAAGTTGGATTTATTTTAAATAAGATCCTTTTGTCTTAGTCCATTTTGCTATTGCTATAACAGAATACCACAGACTGGGTAATTTATGCACAACAGAAGTTTATTTGGCTCATGGTTCTAGAGGCTGGGAAGTTTAACACTGAGGGGCTGCATCTGGTAAGGGTCTCCTTGCTGTGTTATCCCATGGGAGAAGATGAAAGAGCACAAGACGGTGCAAGAGGGAAAAAAAGAGAGCTGAATTTGCTCCTATAGAAAACCTGCTCTGGAGATAACAACATTAATCTATTCAAGAGAGTAGAGCCCTCACACCCTAATCACCTCTTAAAGGTCACGCCTCTCAACACTGTTGCATTGGGGATTGTGTTTCAAACACATGAACTTTGGGGGACACATTCAAACCATAGCATCCTTTGAAGTAGTAACTATTAGAGACTGATATTTTAAGATTTTTATTTATTTTTAAATTTACATATAGTAAAATCTACTCTTTGAGGTTTAGAGTTTTATAGTTTTGACAAAGGTATAGAATCAGGTAAGCATCACTGTTATTAAGCTACAGAACACTTTTATCATTCTCAGCAGTCCTTTGTGCTGTTGCTTTGTAGTTAAAATTTCCACCCCTCACCCCTGAAAGTCACTGATCTGTTCTTTGTTTCTATAAGTTTTGTCTTTTCCAGAATGTCACATAAATGAAATCATGTGGTATTTGCCTTTTAGGTCTGTCTTCTTTCACTTAGCAAATGCATTTAAGATTAATCCATGTTGTAGTATCAATGGTTTGTTCATTTCTCTTATAGACTAGTATTTTGTCTTTGTAATTTTCAACTGCATTTCAAGACTAAATGACTGAAAGCTAATGGCCCTAAGAATAAAACTATTAGGAAAATTATTAATTAGGGTTTTAGAGCTTTCTGTGAGGGATTATCTTTTGTTTACTTACATAAGACACCAAGATATGTGAAAATACAAGTGAGGTTGGATTCTAACCGGGAAGCATAAGACATGCTATGAGTAATTTAGCATGTTAGCTCTTTCTCACAGGGCATATTGACTAAATTACTAAAGACTTATTATTTCAAGTAAATAAGTTATTGGTGCTCAAAACATAAATATTAATATGACCTTAATTGTATACGTTATCTTTACATTTCTATTAGTCCACAGTCAGCCTCCCACTCTTCTCTGCTGGCTACTCCTCTTCTACCTGACCCATAAATGCTAATATTCCTTTTCTCACACTACACCTGTTTTCATGGACAAATCATTTATACCCATAAATAGATAGGGATGGCCAGTCTACATCTCCAGCCCAGGTTTCCCTCATGAGTTACAGACACATACAACCCAAATATACACCATTCCAAACAGAGCTCAATATCTACCAAACCAAATGGTTCCCCCTTCATAGGATTTTCCATACACTTCTCTTAGCTCTTATCTCACTTCCTGTTTCCTCCACCAGACTAAAGGCAATGAACATGTGTCTTTCCCCTAGTGCCTGTTATATAGCAGGAATTTGTAAATATTTGTGGAAAGAATGAGTGCATATGATACTCATGCACATATAAATAGGGATTTATTTCTACTCCAAACTCCAATGTTTATAAATGGTTTTTATATGAACAAGTGACTAGGACACACATTTATTTCTGCCCCAACCACCAACCACGATACTTGCACAAAATCTAGAGGTCAATGTCTCTTTTATACAGCAGAGAAAATAATTAGCATATTTCACTTTTCTTCCTATTACATTTTCTCACTGAAGTCATATTTTTTATTCAATCTTATACTTTTTCATGTCTTACGAAGTTCCCAAGTATTATTTTCACTGGTTGAATAATATTGCCTCTAAAAGGAGTCCTTCTTGTTTTACACTGAAAGTTCAGTTTGAAGCATCATGAGGACCTCATGATAGAACTAACTCCTATTCAACAGTCTATACTTTGTACCATTGGTTCTCAAAGGATGGTCCCTGAAGCAGCAGCATCAGCAGCCTCTAGGGACTTGTTAGAAATGCAGATTTTGGGGCACCACCCCACATTTTCTGAAACAGAAACTCTAGTGTGAGATTCAACAATCTGTGTTTTAACAAGCTCTTTGGGTGATTTCAGTGCTTGCAAAAGTGTATGCAACTATTGTCATACACTTCCTAGTGATGGTCCGCTTGTCATATAGTATCTTCCTGAATTAATTCTCACTCTTTTTATTCACTCAGGTCCCTCATCAGTCATAAATCACACTCATATTGAAAACAAGGCTGTGTATTTGACAATTAGTTTATAGAGTAGGGCCTGAGGTCTTGTTGTACATAAAACATAAGAATGGCAACGGTGTTTTTTTAAAACTTAGTTTTAGTAACAGAAAATTCCTTCAAATGTAATATTATGCAAAAGCCATGTGTGTGTTTGTGTGCATGCATGTGTGTGTGAGTGTGTGTGTGTATGTGTGTATATGTGTGTGTCAGATGAAAGGGAATTACCATGGTTGACTGTTAAGAAAGCAGTCTGCCTATTTGACTGGGCTTCCTCCTGGCTGTCCGCTTCTCCACAATACCTCCAGGCAACAGTTTGAAAACCTCTGAGTCAGTGGAAAGGGAACTAATATGGATCTGGGGATCTTGGCCCTAGCCTGTTTCTTTGGACAATTCATTTAGCATTTCTGGGCCATACTTTCCTGATCTGAAAATGATAAGTTACCTTTAAAATTTCTCAACTGGTTGGAAGTTTATTTTTTTCTTCTGTATTTTTAGCTTCTGACAGAAAGGAATATGGGCTGTCTTGAACATTCTCCCTTCCTTGGAGACATAGGAAAGAGCTGTTGGCTTTGCCATTTGCTAGTCCTCTGACTTCTTCTTCAGTATTGACTTAGAGGCATTAATGAATAAACAGGGCCAGGCTGCCACCATTTTGAGTGCCAATAAAGAGAAGGAAAGCTTCCATGAGAGTCACATAAACATTTAACAGATTTTCAACCCCGGCACTTGACTGGGAATGTGGGCTGATGATGGGGGGATGTGTGAAAAATTGAGAGAATAGCAAAACACAGTTGCATTGGACTTCTATGCCACCTCCTCCCACCTTCTCTCTCCCCTCTCCCCTCTTCTCCCCTTCACCCTTACTCCTCCTCTTTCTCCAAGAGCTTGCAAGGTGCTGGCCTAGAGTTACCCTTCCCATAGTACATTATCTAACTCTCTATGTTTCCTTGATACTCCCGAGGCCAAAATCTAAAATGGGTAACATAAATTTTGGTTTACTTTGACATTCCCTCCCACAACTCATTGGGTTGTGGATTTCCACCTTACTCTTTCTTGCTCCCTCCTGCTCCCCCATTTTCCCTTTCGGTTCTCCTGACCTTCCCTGAGGCCTCTTCTAAGGGACAACTCTAAGCCAGCTGGCCTCCTCTGAGTTAAAGGGAAGATGAGCCCAGGTGGGAACTGTGCTGTCCCACTCTCATGCAACAGTAGGGTTTACTGGCATGTGTCTTGGGGGAGCAGGGGGTGGAGCAATGGGGGACCTGAGGGAGCAAAGTGTTCTTATCTTATCTTCTTGTAGCTTTGCTCTGCATAAACTCTCCTCTGAAGCCATCTGGAAAGAAGGCCCTTCTGGCCTCTGCTCAGCCAGTGGCCAGGGGCTGATTCTCAGGGGTTCTGAATGCTCTGTCAGTCATTCCCTGGCAGAGATTTTGATAGAAATACAAGATATACTTTAATTAAATGTGTACTCCCAAAATGGCCTGGTAGGGAAAGCATACTGATAAATATCTATGCTATTGCTTACATTTGACAACAGACTGTACTATTTGTGCACATACAATTACTTTTTAAATGGGGATTTAAAAAATGGAATCTAGATATATGTTTTTCTATTTTCTTTTATTTTATGGAAAGCTAAAGACAAGACTGCTTGGTCTGGACAGCTGTCAGCCCCTCTATGTCCCTTCCCTCTTTCTCCTGCATTTGTAGCTTCCCCGACACTTTGGTCTTCTTTCCTGCAGCTTGTAAATCGGTGCAAGTTTCAGCTGTCCTTTTACTCTCACGTTCCTCTTTCTTTCTTGCTCTGCTTCTCTTTCTCTCTTGACAGTCAAACTCACAGAGATCAGAGTTAAAACAAAGGATCTGTGATGGTGCCTCACTTTCTTCCTCCAATCACCCATAAATCCTCTGGCTTCCACTGCCCTCTCCACACCCCCAACACTACTGAAACTATCCTGCCATTTCACATCCCATGGCAGCTTGTCAGTCATTGTCCCATTTGACTTCCCTAAGGGAAATTGACAATTTCCTTTGGAGTCTCTTCCCTCTTTGGGAGCCCACAACCCCTTCTCTTCCATCTTTCCTTGTAGCTCATTAATTTATGCTTCCCAGCCTTTGCTGTTTTTTAAATGAGGGTGCTTCTTGTGGTTCTGTCTTTTGGCCTTGGCTTTTCTAGGCTCTTTACTCCTCCTGGGCAAAATGAGCTATGCCCTGGGATTTAGCCATCACCTGTCACTGATATAGTTTCCAAACCCAGTTCGTCATTCCAGATCTCCCTCTCGTGGGCTCTACACATAGGTATTTTGGAATGTCTTTACTAATAGGTATCTAAAAATTAGGTTTGTTAACAGATTAAGATTTTCATCTTACCTTTAACTCTGTCCCTTTTGCTTGGTAAATAGCATCATTCGGCCACCCAAGTGAGAAACAGAGATGCATCCATGTCTTGACTATGCCTAGATCCAATCAACCAAATCCCCCTAATCCTACATTTGACATTTCCCTTTAATGTCTCCACCAAACATGATTTCAACTGCTCCTGTTTCGGTTCAGGTTGTGATCACTTTTCATCTGGGTACATGCTCTCTGGAATCCTGCCTTCAGTCTCCTGCACCTCCAAATTACCTTCAATTCACTCTCCAGATGATATTTCTGGAATAGCATTATCCAGTACAGTAGCCACTAGCTGCCTTCATCTATTTAAGTTTAAATTTATTAAAATTAAATAAAATTTAAAATTCAGTTTCTTAGTTACCCTAGTTACATATTGAGTCCTCAGTAGCCCATGTGGCTAAGTGAATAGTGCAGACAGGGAATATTTCATTCATTCTAGGAACTTCTAATGGATGATGCTGTTCTAGAATATAGTATGTCATATCCCTGATTGCTTTGCTGATGATTCCATGCAGACTCCAGATTAAACTCTAAATTCATCAGCTTGGCATGTAAGATCCTGCCCTCCACCTCCAATATTTGAACCTTGTGCTTCAGTCATGCCCACCTGCTGCCCCCATCCCCAGGCCTCTTTACTTTTGGTTATGCTGTGTCCTCCAGTTGGATAGGCTGCTTCCCTTTGTCCAGTTAGAACACCTGTGTGTTCTTCAAACACAGTTTAAGAACCATTCCATCTGTAATGCTTTTCTTTTCCTTTCTAGGCAGACTTCAGGCTCACCTGTTTATGATTTGCCCTGGCAGTTTATGCGACACCCATCATAAACTCTCTTAAAAAATGTACTTGTTCACTGTGGAAGGCTGAAAAATGGCTCCACATAATTGTGAATAATGGCAAGAGGGACTTTGGAGATATGATGAATGATCAAGAGATAGGGAGAGCATCTTGGATTATCTTGGAAGGCCCAATGATGCAATCACAAGGGTCCTTATAAGAGAGATGCAGGAGTGTCAAAGTCAGAGATGCAGAGAGAGGAAGGATATGAGACTATGGAAGCAGAGATTGGAGTGATGCATTTAAAGATGGAGGGCACCATAAGCCAACGAATGCAGGCAGCCTCTAGAAGCTGGAAAAGACAAACAAACAGATTCTTCCCTGGAGCCTTCAGAAGCAACACAGCCCGGCTGCCTCATTTTGGATGTCTGACTTCCAGAACTATAATATCATAACTTTGTATTGTTTTAAACCACGTAGTTTGTGGTAATTTCTTTCAGCAGCAATAGGAAAGCATACACTTGCTTCCCTATTGCTGCTGAAATAGGAAACATCTTTTCCATTTATCCATCCATCTATCTGTGCCACATATCACTGGACATAGATTTGGTGAGTACCTGAATGTACCAGTCCTGGTTGTGTACTGATGTTACAGTGATGAATTAGACCCGGCATTACTATTAGGGGAGGTATGAAAGGGGAAAAGAAGAAGGCAGGAGTCCTTGAAACTTGGAATTTTATAGGTAACTGGGGGCTAGACTCTGAAGGACCCCTTAGACCACTGTCTAAAGTTGGGATTATTTTCTGTGGAAAATGCAGAGCCATCGAAGATCTTTGCATTATGAATTCATGATCAGATTTATGTCTGAAATAGTTTGGAAATGGATAGATGCTAAAGGCAAGGAGACACAACCGGCTGCTGCAATTTTCTGGGTGAGAAATAAGGAGAGGGCAGTAAGGAAAGAGATCTGGTAATATTTGGGTGAAATTTCAGAGGCAGAATTGATAGGGGTTTGTGATCAGAGCAGCAGCATTGATAGGAGTTTGTGATCAGTTAGACACTGTGCAGAAGGGGGCGGTATCCAAGATGACTCTGCTCCAAGATGACTCTGAGAACGGATGACTCTAAGCTCAGTGCCTGGCACACAGTGGATAAGAAACAATTGTCTTGAACTGAATTATGCGGCAAAAAGACAATGGAGTAGATCATCACTGGGAGGAAAGGATGATGCCAATGAATATGAATAGTGGAGGAAAATAAATAGAAGAATAAGTGTGTGTGTGTGTGTGTGTGTGTGTGTGTGTGCGCATGCCCCTGCAGGGTGCTGGGAAAAGAGGATGTAAAACATGTGCCCGGTTATCCTGTGTGATTTTTTCCTGCTCAATTTAAGCTTTTGCTCTTTAAGCTAGAACCATGTTTAGAGAGTGAATTCAGAAAACTGTGTAACCACCTCGAAGATGCCAGATTTCTCTCAATGGCAAGCTTACCAACTGTTTTGATCTGAAATCAAGGGTTTTGAGAAGGGGAGGGAGAACAAGTTTTTTGAATTGATTTTTGATGCATTTGTTGTTTCATTCTGGAATGAGGGAAGTACCTTTGTTTCCTCCCTCTCCTTACCTTCCCATTGTTATGGGGAATCATGGTGTCTAAACCCAGGAAAGGAATGTGCTCTGGTACTGCATGAGGTTATATAGGGCTCCTTTGCCCAAGACCCTCTGCAGGGGCTCATGGTGGTGAATATTTGCTACACTGAAAGGGCATTTATGATCTCTGCTCCTCAAAGACGCATCCCACATTCACCACACTGATGGAGGAATAAGCACAATTATCTAGCAAAAGTCCTGAAGCTGATGTTTCCTTCCAACCATGCTCTGCTGCGTAAGGACGTGGTCCCAGCACAGCAGAACAGGGTCCCTGGTGGGCAGACAAAACTTTTCTTGTATTTTTGTTTCTAGAGAATATTGTTCTAACTGATATTAATTATGACTTTGCAGATTGAAGGAAGGGGGAAAGTCTTACAGTCTAATTAGTTTGGGAAATTCTGGGTTATACAAATATACCTGTCTATAGGACTTCTCAGGACTTTTACTTTATGAATATGACCTGTGACTGTCCAAGAATAGAATAAAGATTTTCCTGAACTTCCTGGACTGCAGAGCCCTGTAACATTGTGTGGAATAGCATTCCATGCACCATTCTGGAAAGTGCTGTCCTACGAATAGAGGATGGCCAAGGTGTTCTGATATGCCAGGCACACTCAGCACGAGGCACGACAAAGACACTTCGCCGTTATCCATCTTCAGATTTTCCAGTGAGCATGAAACACCAAAAACAGACCAAAATGGTAATTGGACTAGTCTTTTTCTTCTGATACTTTTAGTTTGGGCTTGAATGAAACTTTGCTGATGGACCAGGACATAGGTATGAATCAGAGCCACTTCTATCATCAGCCCATATCCTACCACACTTAAAGTTTCATTTCCTCCTTTCCCCAACCCCCACCATGGCTTCTATCATAAAGCAATTCATGTTGGTTTCCTTCTTTAACATTGTTTTAAAAATACTTTGAAAATATTGGGCAATTTTCTTTGGATATTGGAGCATAATCCAAGAGGAGCTAGTCATTGATGTTCTGTTTCTCTTAATCCCATGTGACTACTTTACAAGTGTATAGTACTTTGCAGTTTTCAGGGATCTTTATTACCTACAATCTCATTTGATCCTTTAAACAACTGTATGAAGAGCAGAGGATTAAGCCCCATTTTATGGAAGAGTGAAGCAAATAGCATATTTGGATGCCTGCTTTGTGCCAGGTGTTCTGTGAAGTGTTTGGCATACACGAACATATTTAAAGCTCTTATCAACACTATACAGTAGGACATGTGTTATCCTCATGTAGAAATGAAGAAATTGAGGCTAAGAGAGTGAAGTCACTTGCCCAGGGCCACATAACTTATAACAGGAAAGTCTGGCATTTAAACTCATGTTTGTTCTACCCCCAAATCCACTCTCCTTCCACCATGCCACCCTTAAAGAGGAAGCTGGGAAAAAGGGCACCTAAAGATCTGCCCAAGTTCACACGGAGAGTTTGGGAAAGTACTGGGATTAAGACCTAATCCACTTAACTTCTAGTCCAAGGCTCTCTCTGCTACATATTTTGCTGTCCCACAGGAAGGCATTTTCAAGAATAAGTGATGATTTTTGAAATGCCAGCAGCAACAATAACAACTGCATGAGAGCAATGAAGAAGAGGGAAAAAGCAATGGCTCAAAGTCCCTACCCATCCCACAAGACCCTCAATGTTGACAGTAGAGGAGACCCTGCATTTTTGAGAAAAATGCCACCTAAACGTCATTTTCTTGTCACATAGGAAAGGGTCTGGGACCACTGAACTACTCTTAGGGAGATTTGGCTTTTCTTGCCTCTTCTTTTGATGAACAAATTCTATCCTGCTCTAGTGATATCTCTTATTTCCACTAATCAGACAAATATAATTTAGTAACATTTACTGAGCCTCTCCCCCATGTGAATCCCCCATGCTGGTGTCAGGGGGATAGCACTGAAGGTGAGTAGGGCACACTTTCTCAGAGCCTGCAGACTACACAGAGAGGCAAGTGTGAGAAGCACTACTCCAGAAGTGCAAACTGCCAGGAAAGCAAGAGGTGAGGTACTTAGAGGGATTAAGAGGGAATCCTGGGCATTTCTCTCGTGTGATGTTCACCCTAATCACTTAGCATAATGACTGAAGGCATCTCTCTTGTAACTACCATGTACTTAGTTCATCAGGGACATTTACTGTGAAGCCCCTAAAACATAAGAATAGGGCACATTTTTGTTGCCACTCTTCCAAATCCATAGTCTTTTTAAAGGTTTCCTTGAAACCAGATTGGAACAAAAAGGTAGTTACGCTTCTTTATCCTGGTTCCACCTTGAGAGCTCCTTGACCCACACTAGACTGGAAAGTGAAGCAAACGAGAGAAGTGGTCTGGTCTTTATTTGGCTGCCGAGTCCCAGCCCTCTGCTTGGGAGCGACTACGTGTGTCTCAGCTCCAGCTCTGTTTCTAAACTGTCCCTTTCCCTCTCTGCAGGGGTAGCAGAGTCTGAGTGTGGAGGCTTGTGCAGGATTAGTACTGATGGGAACGGTGTGTGTCTCAGTCAGCTCCGGCTGCTATAACAAAATACCATAAACTGGGAGGCCTAAACAATAGAGATTTATGTTCTTACAGTTCTGGAGGCTGGAAGTGCAAGATTAAGGTTGTGGCTGACTCAGTTTCTGATCAGGGCTCTCTTCCTGGCCTGGAGATGGCTTCTGTCTCACTATGTCCTCACCTGGCCTTTCGTTGGGGTGGATTTGTTTGTGTGTGTGCATGTGCAAGGGTGCTGCTCTCTGGTATATCTTATAAGAACCCTAATCCTATTGGATCAGGACTCCACCCTTAAGATTTCATTTAACCTTGATTACTTCCTTAAAGGTCTCATCTCCAAATACAGCCACACTGGGGGTTATGGCTTCAACATATGAATTTGGGAGGGACGGAAACATTCAGTTCACAAAATTTGCTCTCTGGCCCCACCCAAATTCATGTCCTTCTCACATGCAAAATACATTCATTCCATCCCAGCAGCCCTAAAAGTCTTAACCCATTGATTGTGAAATAGTCCAAAGTCTAGTCCAAAGTCTCATTTAAACTTCATCTAGATCAGATATGAGTGAGACTCAAGGTACGATTCATCCTGAGTCAAAATTTCTATCCAGTTCTGATCCTGTGAAGCCAGATGAATTATGTGCTTCCATAATACAATGGTGGAACAGGCACAGAAAGCAAGAGGTGCTTTCTCTTCCCAAAGGAAGAGACCCCAAAAGGAAGAAATCAGAAAGAAGAAAGCGGTGATGACTCCCAAGTAAGTCGACAACCTAGCAAGGTAAATTTCATTAGATGTTAAGGCTCAAGAACAGCCTTTGATTCAATGCTCAGCCCTCCAGGTCCACTGGGGCAACAGCATCACCCAACATAATTATAGGGTACCCTTTAGCTCCATGGGGGCAGCCTCACCCTCATAGCACCAGACCATGGCCTTGCCTCTGAGGCTGTTGGCAGTGGCAACCTGGTCCCCCAAAACTGAAGAGGCCCCACTGGGCCTATGCTGGAAGTGTCAGCCCTGATGATCTCTGAATTGCCTTTGGGGTCATTCTTTCCTTTTCTTGAAGAATAAAGCATATTCTTGGCCAGATAGCTCTATTGTCCAGTCCTGTAGAATCCCAGAAGTCTGACAGTTTCTTTCATCTCCTACCATTTTTTCCATCCTCTTTAATCTTTTAGTCCAGCTGGCAGAGTTTCTGCTGGTATAATCCCATCTCTATTCCTGGGTTTGCTGAGGTGGCTGATTGAATTCGAGGTTTACACCCATACTAATCTCTTATTAAACAATTGTTTAGTCACACTTCTAGTGTTCTCTTCAGAACAAGCTTTCTCCTTTTTTTTTTTTTTCAATATAGATAAGCTGATAATTTTCTGAATCTTCAAATTCTGGTTCATTTTTTGCTTAACAATTCCTTCAATTTTTCTTTCTCCTCTCACATTTTACTATAAGTGATAAGGAAAATCCAAGCTGCTCCTTCAACACTTTGCTTGGAAATGTCCTCAGCTAAATATTTAATTTTGTTGCTGGCAAGTTTTGTCTTCCACAAAACATTAGAATACAATTCAGCCAAGTTCTTCGCCACCTTATAACAAGGATCACATTTCTTCTAGTTTTCAATAACCTGCTCTTCATTTTCATCTAAGACCTTACCAGAATGGCCTTTAACATCCATGTTTCTAATGGTCTGTTGATGATGATATACATATCCCATAAGATGATAGAGGCTTTCTCTGTACCTCTTGTCTTTTCTTTCTGAGCCCATACCAGAATTGCCTTTAACTTTCATATTTCTACCAAAAGTCCCTTCAAGGCAATCTAGGTTGAAGCTAGCATGTACCTCAAAACTCTTCTAGCCTTTCCCCATCGCCCAGGTCCAAAGCCACTTCTGCATATATTTTCAGGTATTTGTTACGGTGGCACCCCACTTCTGATGTTAAAATCTGTATTAATTTGCTCAGGCTGCCATAATAAAAATGCCATAAATTGGGTGGCTCAACTGATAGTTCTAGAAGCTAGAAGTCCAAGATTAAATGTCTTGCAGGGTTGTTTTTTGGTGAGAGTGCTCTTCCTCACATGGCAGAGAAAAAGGGAGAGAGAGAGAAGGAGAGAGAGAGAGAGAGAAATGTCATGTCTCTTCTTATATTAAAGATACTAAATCTATCAGATTGGGGCTGTGCCTTTATGACCTTATTTAATCTTAATTACTTTCTCAGAGGCCCCATCTTCAATAAAGCCATGCTAGGCGTTAGGCCTTTAACATATAAATTTAAGCGGGAGTTGGGGGTAGTCACAAACATTCAGTCCATAATGATGTGGGAAAGCATTCTGATTCTTTTCTTGCTCATTTGGGCTGTGGGGGTTGACTGAAATGGTGTATCCTAAATGGGAAAGCTAGTGGATGGAGCAAAGGCCTGGGAGTCAGGGGAAAGGAATCTACTTCTAACTTCTTTTGGATCATTTTACTATTCATATATTAGTTTCTTTAGCTATTGATTGAGAATCTATAAATCAGGCCTTCTGTGATAAACAAAAAGTTTGAGGATTATGAGGGAAATGTGAAAAATGGTTTAGGCTTCATAGAGAAGAAAAGGCACTGTGTAAATCCAAGGCACTTACAGCCTCCTGAGTGAAAAATTCCAGCAGGTTCTTTCACATTGGCCACACTTATGTGTGCCAGTGCCCAATAATTTTCCCTCTTGCACATTTGGGCTTCCAGATCATTAGGCTGAGAGAAGAAAATTCTTCCCTTGAGAAAATGCAGAGTCACTACTTCCCCTCTGTCCCCCCAGTCATAGGCTCAGGGAATCTCTGAGAATCTCTGGAAGGGACTTAAAAGTCATTTAGTCCAGCTGCCAGTATATTCCCTTGATAAGCAGACAAGTGGGAATATAAAATAAAAGTGCAGTTAATTTTCAGTTATTTGGTTACAGATTCCTCACAGACACAGAGTGAAAGATTTGTGTATTTGGAGGTGGTGATTGGGTTTCCTCTTATCTTTTTCTTCTGCAAGCGAAAACAATCACAAATCATTCCAGTGTTCCTTAGAGGATTGATTTCAAACTTTTGAAATCACATAAATTGAAGCCACCTTCATCTATGTTGATGCTGCCTTCATTTTCATTCCAGAAACTTTTGGCTATTCCCCATTCAGAAGGGATTGACTGCATTTGAAATCAGATGACAGAGGAATTGCTCTCCCTGATATTACCCTTCAGCTACATCCCAGTACCGAGAGACTCTGCTAACTGCTATTGTCATAATGACTAGCAATCAAGGCACAATCACTGAAATGAATTGAATTATTAATTTCAATAGCACCCCATGGTGCATTTATAAATTCCACCATCTGGGGAACATAAATATGGAGGTCCACATTCTAAACTTGGAGGCATAGTGCTGGATGCCAAGGGCTGTATCTTTGAAGGCAGTAAAGATTTTTCAAGATACTGTATGTGGAGCAGCAAGCTGTGCATTTCAGAGAAGGCTCCGTCCCTGGGTCTCTATTAGTGTTACCATTTATTTTAAGGTTCCCTCCCTACTTATTTTTTTTAACCAGTTCTTATTGATAGACCCAAAGTATAAAAATATTAGTTTAGAAACGGTACAGGATAGGAAATAAAATGCTAGTCTGACTTGAACTATTTAGTCATCTACCTCATTTTCTCTTCATTAAATTTCCTTTCCTCCTTCCCCAAAGTCCCTTCTCTGATTGACTTTCTTCCAATATGTAAATCTCTGTGTTAAAAAGTATGTTATCCTGAGACAGCTATTCTTGGGTTTCAAATGTTTTCAAAATCTGTCTAAAACTTCAAGATAATTGTTCTTGAAGCAGAGGAGATGGAGAATCCAGGATTGGTGTGTAACCACTCATATAAGAGATTTAACTCTCCTTCTTCAGGTGGAAACTATTGAACAGATGTTGGGGTTCAGTGAGCCTTCCGTGTTTGCCATCTGTGACATCCCCAAGGGCTAGGAAGAGAGGGGCACTTCTAAAGAGCATATGTAAATGACTTCCATGGAGCCCTGCAGGGGCACCATAGGCCAGCTTCTTCCTAAGGTGGATTACCCACTCAAAGCCAAGTCACAGCCCTGTCCTCAGTTGCTACACACCATTTCTTACCATCTACAACAACTAGATTTTTAATGCATGGGTCCACTTAAGACACAGAAGAGAAATGAGAAATGCAGAGTTTTCTGAATGATAAATAATTCTAGAACATCAGTGGGGTTATGCAGCTCTTGATCTTCTTGTTCTCTGTGTTTCCAGAGCTTTGGTGTAATTTTGGGGCCTTGACTAGCTGGTGAGGAAGATGACTGTTCCCTCCAGTGCCCCTACATGTGCACATCTAATTAGACATAGTTTAGCCAGCCCTAGAAATTAGTGCAGGCTTACAAGCCAGTGTGATTTCTAGTTGAGACTGAGGACATACTCTGAAGGTCTTCCCCTATCACCCATGCCACCCCCCTTTGCTGATGTTCACTGGCCATTCAATGGAAGATACCTCTGGTATGTGAGGTTAAGTGAAAATATTTCAGGATGGGATTTTTTAGTAATTGTATTTTAGGTTGATTACCTTCCATTCCCAGTAGAGCTAAACATCAGAGTAGCTTGAGATATAGTGGTCTGAAGCTTTGGGAAAGGGTGGGTTTGGGCTTGATTAGAGTTTCATTTATATACTGTTTTAGATGCCATTCTCATAACTTAACCAAATTAGCTTGTTATTAACCATGTTTGGACAAGAGAATAAATAGACTCTGCAATCACAATGGAGTTAAATGCAACCTCTGACCTTCATTGCAGGTCCTTGCCAGCAGCTTCTTTTTCCTTCCCCAGGTTGTAAGCATAAATGTACTGTACGCTGAATTTGAGGCACTGGGCCTCTAGTAACTGCCATGTCCTGAGTTTATTAATGACAATGTAGGACCCAAAATCAGTGATTTATGCAATTTAGCCACGGCTCTCCCTAACCTCTATGGGAGTTAGTAGACTGGAATAATTACAGACTAAATAGTGATGATAAGGAGGAAATGTACTGTAGTTGGAGTTAGTGGGCTGAGAAAACAAATGCTGCCAGTCTCAGGAGAATCTGTTTGCTGTTGTAAAGGAGGAGAAAACTGGAAGCAAAGAGAACTTGCTCTGATCTGTATGAGTTCAGTAGCTGGGGAAGACTATGTAAAGTTGTCATGAAAAATCCAGGAGGTGGTAAACACAAAAACCTTTAGCATCCCACTCTCTGTTCAGCCTAACACCCAGCAACAGGAAGACAAATACTTGGCACTTTCTTTGAGGTGCAAATCTTAAACAGTTCCTGCTTTGCACTCAGAGCCAAGCTGGTGAGCCTGGAGGAGCTGGTGTAACTTCTCTTTGGTGCCTGACTTCCTTCTGACTCAAACACAGGAGAAAACCTATCACGCAAAAGAACTGAGAAACTTCCTGGGTTTGGGGGTGAGCTGGAGTTACTCAGTGTGAGCCATTCACAACAACAACTCTTGGTAAGTACAGGGCTTCTTTTCTCTTTGAGTATCAAAGTAGCTCACCCTAAACAACCAGCAGTTCCATGTTTCCCAGCTGAATCTCTCTGAGGCCCATGTCAAGTGGCCTGGCTGAGGCCATGGTGGAGAGCCCAGGTACAGGGGCACGTAGGAAGCATGGCTTCCTGCCAAAGAAGATGCCTCCCACCCACCCCCTGCCCAAGTCTCCTTGAGGCCCTCTACCTGGATAGACAACGCTACCTGACACTGCCCTGCAGCAGATAAAGGGAAAGAAGATAACTGGCACTTCTTTCTGACATGGAACCTTATGTGCCATTAAGCAAAGTGGGAAGAAGGATGCCTGGGAAAATTCAGAAGTATGTTGGTTATGCCTTCAAGGATAAGTAGTATGAGAAACAATTGTTTTCTCACTGCTTGGGTAATATCTACACAGCCTTCACCTCAGGAAGGCAGAAGCCTGCCTGAGTTTGGTTTGAAATAGACTCAGCACTTCCTTTTCAAGGGTATGTACTTCCCCAGGTGACACCCTTTCAGGTAAATTTTTCTTTATAATAAGATTTGATGGCCAATTTAATTGGCCCCTAGGGCCACAGGATACATAAATAATAAAGCTCTATGGAGAATTATTTGGGGAAATCTATATAAAATCCAGAGAATTCACAAAGTGATCTCTTATATACCCTTCATTCTTCTACTCGATGCTTTGCAAGTTTTTCATTAGGGAAGCAGCATCAGATCTTGCTTCTTTAGGGGGACTTTCTGAGGAGGTTTGGAAGAGATTGATTCCACTGCAGGGCTCTCTGGCTACTCCAGGCCCTGTATCCCTGCGCCGCAGGCTAAGAGAACAGTATCTCCCGGTGCACATCTGTAACCCATTCACGTGGGTGGGTTGTGATCCACCTGTGGGGAAGCGCTGCTCTTCTGTATCCAGGTGTGCTTGTTGGGACTCTCTTAAATGCGAGGGATCCTGCTTTACTAATGCCTCTGAATGGCTGATTGCAAGCCTGCATTGGGTGCTTTGACTTTTAGGGCTGCCTCCAAAGCTCCCAAGAAATTAATCACAGGAGTCCTCTACCTTTGAGAAAAATCCCACAACTCTGGTTCAAAGAGTTACTTATGGATTCCTTGGGGCCTTGCCTATGTGATGCTATGGGGTCATCATCGGATATTATTGTGTGTCCTTGGACATTACTGGGAATCATTGGATAATCTACATGATTATCATGTGGTTAGGTCAGGCCCACCCACATTCCAGGGCTACCTCTGGCCCTGAGCAAAGGCGGGCTGATTTGCTTCTGAAGATGGATGGCACAATGTCTAGCATATGTGGGCTACCCAGAACCAGCTATAGATCCTGTCCTCTGATTGTTCAGATATTTCATATTTGCCTGGATCTCTGATACTTGGCCCCTAACTCTTTTAGGGGAGGTTCTCTGGAAAACAAACTTTGAGACGGGCACTTGTCTGCATGTGGCTTATTGGGGAGTGCTGTCATAAGGGACCAAGCGAAGTGGGATTGGCCAGAGGCGAAAGTTGAACTGTGATACAATTTTAACAGGGGCTTGGCCAATCTCACAGTGAACTCTAGAGTTAGGATGGCTCTTTGGAGCTGTCCCAAATTGAGACAAGAGTGCCAGGAATTTTATGCTTCCTGGCTCCGAGTGAGGCAAGGGCGTTCAGCCTGAGCCAGTCATGAAGGTAGCTCTCGGCAATAGATGAAGGGCTGCCCCGGGGAAGGGGGTAGAATCTTGGTGAGGCTGCTGTCTTCAGTTTAGGGCAATCCCCAGAAAGGAACTCACCTATGAACTAATGGAGGGGAATAAGCGTCTTGGTCTTTAAGGAGTATGTGTGTATGTGTGTGTAGGGCTGAGTGACACATCATGGTAAACACTGTCTAGTCCACCCTTTGAGCCACTCAGATATGTTTCATTTGTCTAGTAAATTTGCCCATTCTGGAAATAGCCCCTCCAGAATTTTGAATGGTCTCCTTGGAAAAATTAACTGCAGTTCCCACTGCAAGAGCTGGTATTGAGGCTACAACTGGTATTTATCATCTCCTTCCTCTACGACCCATTCATATTTTCCCTACCTAGCAACACCTCTGCCCTCAGTTAGCACTTAACGCTACAATAGCTCATACTCCACAGACCAAGGAACCCACCAAGTATGTCAATTTCAACTACCAAGTATGTCCATTCCAACTATACCACAAGCAGCCAAGGAAATGACCACAGAGTGGATCCACTGACCCAGTGGACTCACTGTGAGCCAGCCCTGGGCTAGGCCTCCATTTGCTACATTGTCTTTTTATGCTCCTGTTCTAAAAGGGTCCACAATGACATTTTGGACCCCCAGTTTCTTTTTGAGCACCTCAGACCTCGTGTCTGACAGTTCTCACATATCTGAAAGTTCTCAAATATCTAACAGTTCTCAAATATCCCCCTTTCCCTAATGTGTGGTTACCTCAACCAATAGCCATAGGTACTTTAAGGGAGGGTTTGGGGGAATTAGTACTGTAAATTTTTGCCATGATATTGCAGGGTCCTTCCTCTTGGGACCTGGCTTTTCCTTCAGGTGATGGACTCAGGTCCAGAAACTGGGCAAGGAGTCATGACTTACTGGGGCAGCTTCCCTCAATCCCTTCCTCCTCCATCCTTGATTTCTTTTGGTCATATAAACTACACAGTATGCTTGTTGGCTGTATATATATTTATAGTTTGCCCCTAGAACGCTAAGTTCTATGAACCATCTCCATGGCCTTAATTCCTGCTTCCCCTGCTGATCTTGATGCTTATACTCTTACTGCACCCAGCTTGCTTCTGATCGTGACTTGCCATCACCTGACTTCTATTATACAGCCATCCTATCATCTTCACAGCTATAAGGGAACAGTTTTGTAACAGCAACTCTTACTATCAACTCTGGTCAATAGAGGACAGCTAGCGCTGAGTTTTTGAACGATGCCGGTGCCTCTCTTACTAATGTACAGGCTTACTTTGGAGATAATTGCACATTTGACTCAAGACCACTGCAATAAAGCAAATATTTCAATAAAGCAAGTCACACAATGTTTTTGGTTTCCCAGTATATATGAGTTATATTTCCACTATACTGTATCCTATTAAGTGTGAAATAGCATTATGTCTAAAAAAAGTACATGCCTTAATTAAAAATACTTTATTGCTAAAAATGCTAACCATCATCGGAGTCTCCAGTGAGTTGTAATCTTTTTGCTGGTGGAGGGTCTCGCCTCAATGTTGGCTGCTGGGTGGTCCAGGGGGCTGGTGCTGAAGGTGGGGGTGGCTGTGGAAATTTAAAAAAACAAGACAACAGGGAAGTTCGATCCATTAGTGAACTGTTCCTTTCATGAAAGATTTCTCTGTAGTGTGTGATGCTGTTTGATAGCATTTTATCTATAGCAGAACCTCTGTCAAAATTGGTGTCAATCTTAGCTAGATCTTCTGGATAACTTGCTGCAGCTTCTCCATAAGCACTTGCTGCTTCACCTTGCACTTTTATGTTACAGTGGTGGCTTCTTTCCTTAATGCCATGAACCAATCTCTGCTAGCTGCCAACTTTACTTCTGCAGCTTCCTCACCTTTCTCAGCCTTCACAGAGTTGAAGAGAGTTAGGGCCTTACTCTTAATTAGGTTTTGGCTTAAGGGAATGTTGTGGCTGATTTGTTCTTCTATCCAGACCACTCAAACTTTCTCCATCCCAGCAATCAGGCTGTTTTGCTTTCTTATCATTCCTGTGTTCACTGGAGTAGCACTTTTAATTTCCTTCAAGAATTTTTCCTTTGCATTCAGGACTTGACTGTTTGGTACAAGAGGCCCTGCTTTGGGCCTATGTTGGCTTTTGGCTTGCCTTCTCCACAAAGCTTCATCATTTCTGGATTTCGATTTAAAGTGAGAGATGTGCAACTCTTTCTTTTACTTGAACACTTAGAGGCCATTGCGGGGTTGTTAATTGGCCTAATTTCAATACTATTGTGTCTACTAAAATAGGGAAGTACAGGGAGAGGAAAAGAGATGAGGAACAGCCCGTCAGTGGAGCAATCAGAACACACACAGCATATATTGATTAAGTTTGCCATCTTATATGGGCCCAGTTCTTAGTACTCCAAAACAATGATAATAATAACAAAGATCTCCGATCACAGAGCACCATAACAGATATAATAATAATACATTAGAAACAACGCAAGAATTACCAAAATATGACACAAAGACACAAAGTGAGCACATGCTGTTAGAAAAAATGGTGCCAATAGACTTGCTGAACAAAGGGTTGCCACAAACCTTCGCTTGGTAAAAAACACAATACATGTGAAGTGCAATATCATCCTGTAAGATGACCCCCAAATTATCAAAAGCAGCCACCAAGTGTGACTGTGAGTCCGCACTATGCCAAAGAAATTTGGGTTAAAAGCATTTCCCAAATGTTCAGAAGTTTGTAAATTGGTAAAAACTAAATAGTCAAGTGACTGACGGATTTTTCCATTTTCATTTTAAACCGAATTACATGATGTCTATCACATGAAGTGTTAGGGACTTTTAGAACTTAGATCTGTATATCTTAGAGACCATGGACTCTTAAGTCAACAAACAAGAACTTCGGAGGATTCCCACTCAGAAGGTTCCCAGGGTCCTGCTAAACTCTGGTCCACCAGGCAGGTTTCAATCTCTCCTGCCTGGCCTTTGAAAACAGGAAAGAGAAGGAGGACCTGGTTTGTCCTGTGGCTCCAAACTAGCAGGGGAAGGTGATTTGTGTAGGTGGCCAGGAACAGGGATCCGTGGTCGATGAGGTGGAAGTGTCTGTGTCCAGCCCATCACAGGCACGATATCAGGACACAATCACTCTGCTCACTCCATGGAATGGCGTCAGCGTACAGGTGACAGGAGATACCTATGTATTCGACAAGGATGATGATGTAATGGAGGTGCTAGAGAGGGCTAGTCAAGAGAGTGTTGATTTCTATGAAGGCCCTGATTCTTTCAAGTATGAAAGACAATGGTTTCAAGTGCTAAAAACCCAGGTTTGTTCTCAGTCCAGGGTGGGGTTTCTTCGCATCTTTGTGGGGCTGGCGTCTGTTTAAGCTGAAATTGGACATTCACCGTAAGTTTATTTCTTGGTACTACTGCCCTTTGGCAAGCTCTTGGAGCAGTGTGGTTACTTGCCCAAGGTCTCCCCAGACTTTGACCTAGGCCCCCTGCTTTTCAACCACTTCCTTTGCTTTGAGACCGCTGTCTTCTCTGTGAATTGTTCTGTGGCTTTCTTATTTCTACCCTAGCAAGTTTAAACTACTCTGCCTGGCAAGTGTTTCTACCTTCTGGATGGCTCACCTGCCCCAACTTATTTTACTGATCAACACCCCTATTCTCTTCACCTGGCTGTCCTCCTTCTTGTCTAGCACACCTGACTTCCAGGACCTTGTCTGTACTCTTTCTCTTCTCGGATATACCCTTTCTTTTGCTCTATCCAATTTCTACCCTTCCTTAAGGCCCGTGTGAAATCTACCTTCTTGTGAAGACTTCTTCGGCTTTTTCTAGCATTCCTTTCTCTCTTCTCTGCAATCCTATGGTATCTAGAGGCACGTCAATGTAAAATGACACTAAAGTACCTATTGTTTAATAATGCTTTCACAGTACTGTATTTACTGCTTTGGTCCTAAAAACAAGGGCTCCTTAAGGAAAAGATCCAAATCTTCCTATACTTTTGGTGGCAGATGGCGAGTTCTTGTTGAACACTGGCAGACAGAGCTAATAGAGACTGGTACTCTCTCTTCATCGCTCCACCCCAATTTTCTAAGCTAGTAGCGCTACCCCATATATACCCTGGGGGTTCAGGATATGCTGAAGTCCACACTTGGCACCCCATCTACCAATCTAGAAAGGTTCCATTGATTGAAAAACTTGTCAACATCTGTGCAAGAGTTTGAATTGTTAGTTTTCACATCAGATTGTTTCAATCTGGGAATTTTGAGCCTTTGCTTTTCACAGTGGCCTGACCATGCTGTAAATGTGCTTCACTTCTGACTTCTCTTAGGTCCTGCTTGGTTCTCAGCCTCTTTGTCTCATGTCAAGTGTCCTTAACCTCTATGCATAGGCACATCCTCTCCCAAACTCCAGGACAAACATTAAGTTTGCCCATGAACAATTTAAGGAATGACAGCACAGTCTTTTGTGATTCCAATCCCCCAAACCTTGGGCTAGAAAGCTGAATTATTGACCTTGGCCTTGTTTCTGAGACATGTGCTCACATTTGCCCTGGGTCTGAGAGCTGGATCCAGTCTTATTACCTATCTCAGAAATGCAGCTGGTACTCCAACATCTATCCATTTGAGGGTTTGTGCTGCCTTGCACACTTCTCTGATGCTGGCTGCTCTTCTGAGCCTCCTGGTGTTGACCTCAACTGAATTTCCTGCTAAAGCTTCCCTTTTTATGCCACACTGTATCTTGACACCAACCATGTTTCTAATTTCCACTAAGTCCACATGCCACCTGTTGGATTAGACTTCCTTCAGGCCTGTTGTAGACTCTGCTCCCTACTGCTCTACTGTAGAAGTGGGATTCATTCTGGAACTTCATCCTTCTCAGGTTCCTCTGGGCTCATACGTATAACTTAACTACATCCTGGGACATGGCAAAAGCAATTGTCTTCAAAACTCAAATGGGCTCTGCATGAGATGCATCAACAACCTGACTACCAAGGCCTGAAGTGGGAAGACAGACAGGGAGTGAGGAACCTGTGGCTGCACGCTATGACAGCAGCACAGGCAAGATATGAAGGGAGCCTGCAAACCAGGAGAGGCTCATATGGGGTCTAAATTCATGCCAGGGGATGGAATCTGAGTACAGGTGGCAGGCAGAAGATACCCAAAACTAAATTGATATTGGTGTTATGGCAGGGCTGGAGAGAGCTAGGCATGAATAATGTCAAATCCCCACTCAGAGGAGCTGATGGTAAGGGAAAACTGAGGCATAAAACTAGTCATATATCAGGGCCAATATTGAATGGAGAGCCTTAGTGAGCATTTAGGCTCCCAGAACTCTTCCCAAGACTTCAGGAACCTGATCTCCACTGTCTGAATGGCTGAGAGGTTGAAGTGCTTTCTTCTTTTGTGAGGCAACTGGGCTAGCCTATGGAAACAACCCCAAACTCTGAGTGGCTTAAAACACAAAGGCTGATTTCTTGCCCACCCTAACATCTAAAAGGTGGTATAGGGTCAAGGCCATCTTTGCTCCATATTGATGTCACTCAGGATCCCAGGATGACTAAGGACCAGCACTCCTAGTGCTCACATCTCAACAGGAGGCCCAGGTTTGCCGCCACAAAATCAGGAGAGTTGAATATAAGGACGTAAATGTTTTGAATGCTTCTGCTCACATTTCATTGGCCCAAGCCACTTACACTGGGCACACTTAACTTCAAAGGGCAGGGCTGTGTAATTTTCCTTGCACCGGTAAGTAGAGGAGAATGGGATTTTGGGACAATAGTAATGCCTATGAAACTGGATCAGGATCAATTCATGACCTTGGCTTTGCAATGGCTGTAAATTTTATGTGTATGCTTGGGAGGTGGGACATAGGGGGAAGTTTAATTATTGTCTCACGTAGAGGAGAGGGGAAGAAAGCGTTAGCAGCTAAATACATAGGGTCAACAAATACTCTACAGGGTAAACCATACTCTGAAATACAGCTACAGTCTGGAGTCTGGAACTGTGATTCACCTTTGTATGGGCCAAATCTAGCTTCTGGGCATATGTCTTCTTATTCATTAATTAATGCTGCCCTTAATATATGAGCATAGTATAAAGCTAAACAAATGCCGTCAGAATTGGCCTTTTTTTTCTCTTTCCCAGTAGAGAGGATGTTTCTGCAATGAACTGTCCATGTGCTATCCCTCCTTGTCCTCATTATATAAATCACACCATGTGTGAGCTGGTTGGCCCTAGCTAGGGTTGTGGCCCATGGCTATAACTGGTCTGAGAGTCACGCCACTATTTTTGGCTTTACTAGCATCACATCTTAATTGACCAATTCAGTCATTGCATCACAGGAGCTCAATGAAATAACTTCAGTTTATATTTAAAAAAACAACTATTTAGATGTAATTCAGCTTATATTTTAAAAATTCCTAAACAGTTACGTGGACACATAAGCTTATGTACCCCCAAACATAAATCATACAAATCTCTATCTTTCAGAACAGGGAAGTTTTAAGAACCACTTTGAGGAACGTCTATGTTTTCATAGAGTAACAAGAGTCATTTCCATTGTCAAACTCATTGTTGAAGTGTGTCTGCCATAGATCCCTCAGTAGACACTCCAAAGAATAATTCTGTTCCTAGACAGAGCTTCAAGTGTCAGGACTTACAGTGTGGAAGGGATTCAAAGAGGGAGCTAGGAATGGGGATCACAACTGCAGAAGATTCAACAGGGCATGTGTCTTTGGCGTCTTTGTAAGAAAGTATACTCCAGAACACTTCAGCACATTCGTCGTCTCGGAGTGATGCTCTCAAAGCCTTCATTACCTTCCAGACTAGACTACATTGATAACAATTCTTGTTAAACTGAGCCATTCAAGGAAAGGACAATTTCAAGAAATCTCTTGTGGATGTCCATTCTGTGATTATTTGACTGGAGAAGCATTGTCTTTTTAACAAACCAGCAGTCGTAGGCTTTTCTTGGCTCTAGGTGAAGAGGTGACTTCCCTCTTTGATTCAGTGTTCATAATTGGGCTGTCTGTTAGCCAAGGTGGTGAGAAAACAATGCTAATGAGGTCAGGGGTTCAATGCCCACGTGGGTCAGTTAGTGTTTCTTTGTTCTTTGGCCAAAAGTCTATATCCTCTGACTGTGTCCAGCCACTATGACAATAGAGATTGGGAGAGAGTGAGGGAATGTGGATGGCTCTCTGTAATATTATTCTTCCTACTGTGGAAAACAACTCCAAGTTCATGTCCTTTTGTCAGCAAAGTCATCTTCAGGGATGAAGGAGTACCCATTAAGAAGCAATTAAGAAAATAAAAGGTATAGTTCCAACAGCAGTGTCAAGGAGGCTGAAGCTACAAGATCAATTGTCGTAGCTTGAGATCAGCTGGAGAAGGCAGCAGCAGTAAAAATAATTATTATCCAGTGCCAATTTTCAATTTCTTATCATCCAAAGTTTCAATGTTTTCTACACATTTGTGTAAGGAATAAAGTGTATTCGTTTGAGTCTCCTCTCTTTCTCTTTTGTTTTTGTCAGCCACATTCTATTGGAGATCCTAAATAGTAATAAAATGCCCATAGACAGCCAGAAAAAGAAGACTCAGATATTCCCACAAGCAGGATCTCAGCCCTGGAATAACTTAGGTCTGGCTTTTTATCACAATTCATGATTGCCCCATGCTGTACACTGCTTCCTCAGAATTACTGTGCCTTCTGGGATGCTATGTGGCAACATGAATCAGGGAAGACACTAGCCCAGCATGATGGGAAAGACTATGGGCTTCTATGTTGGGCAGACTTGATCTTATGACCTCCTAGTATTGTGTGTGTTTGTGTGCCTGGGAAAGCCACTTAACTGCCTACAGCCTCAGTTTCCTTACTTGTAAAATGGGGATATTAATGTTTACCTCATAAGGCTGTTGGGGAAGAATTCCATGGCCGTATATGAAGTCTGGCAAAGCTAGTATGATACCTGGCATTTTGTAAGCATTTTCCCTGATGACTAGAATTTTTGTTGTTAACACTGCATACATTTCTTTTCATTGTTTGGTAAATTTCCCTCCACTTAATTGCAGAACCATCTGTGTAGAGCAGCCATTACTAATATCTCATTGGCAGATGCTGGTAATGGCTTTCCTGTATCCCTTAGCCCACCTGAATTCGCTAGAGCAACAATAGACAGTTGACATCTTCCCACTTCACGAGCCTGGGTCTGTCTGTTTGTTGGCCTGAGAACTCTCCAGGGCATTTGCAAAACTTAGAAGCATAACAGTTTATGCTCCTAGTGGCAACCCTCAACCAAAAGGAAGATGCAGATGAGGGGGACTTACTCGCAACCAGGTGGAATGATTCTGAGATATATTTCACATGGCTTCTTAGAGGATTCTCAGCACGATGAAGCTCAAATTGCCCACAGCAGCCACCCATTAAGGCAGCTCTATTGGCTTTTCTCCTTTCTTTGTCTTGCTTTTTTCACTTTGTCCCCATTTCTTCACTTTTGATTCCTGAGTTAACCTAAAAAATAAATTTCTAGCACCTAATTTTTATCTCAGGATTTACTTTTGGGGAACCCAGACTAAAACTCCTACTTCATAATGTTTTTTACTTTTATTTTTAATTTGTATACAGTAAAATTAGCATTTTCTGATGTGTAGTTCTATGAGTCTTAAAAATGTATATGTTCATGTAACTACCACCATCATCAGGATACAGAACATTTCCCTCACCCCAGAAAAATGATCTCATACTGCCCTTTATAAGTCAAACCATTCCCCCTACCCTAACCTATGGCAGCCATCCTTCTAATAGAGATTTCCTTTTTGAGAATTTCGCACAGTGTGTAAACTTTTTAAGTCTGGCTTCTTTCACTTAGCATAATGCCTTTGAGATTCATCAATGTTGTTTTTATCAGTAATTCATTCTTTTTCATGGTTGAGCAGTATTCCAGTTTATTGGTTCACAGGTTGATGAACATTTGGATTGTTTCTAGTTTTTGAAGATTATAAATAGTGTTGTTCTATATATTTACATACAGGTTTTCATGTGAACATAAGTTTTTATTTCTCTATCTTAAATACCTAGGAGTGAGTTTGGTGGGTCATATGGTAAGTATATGTTTAACTTTATAAGAAACTGCCAACACTTTCCACAGTGGCAGCACAATGTTGCACTCTCACCGCAATGTGTGAGAGTTCCAGTTGCTCTACATCCTTGCCAGCACCTGGCATTGTCATTATTTTTATTGTAGCCATTATAACACAGGTAGTGGTATTTCACTGTGGTATAATTTGCATTTCCCTAATAGCTAATGATGTTGAGCATTTTTTCATTTGCTTATCTGCCATCGTGTGTCTTTTGCTCATTGATTTAATTGGTTGAATTTTTTTTTCTGTTGAGTTTAGAGAGTTCTTTATATATTCTGGATACAAATCCATTGTCAGATATGTGATTTGCAGCTATTTTCTCCCAGTCTGCAGCTTGTCTTTTTATTCTCTTAATCATAGGGTTTTTATAAGAATGAATGTATTTACACTCTATAGGGTTTTTATAAGAATGAATGTATTTACACGCTAACTTCTTTGAAAGCTAAATACACATGCAATATACACATATGTCAAATTGTGGGGGTGGGGGGCTTTTGGAGAAAAGATATTGACTTAGAACTCACACAAACCTGGGCTTGAACTGTGGTTCGGTTACCCACTAATTCCTTTGCCACAAACTAGCCTGTTAGTTTCCTTATTTGTAAAGTATGATAATAGTACTTACCACATAGGGTTGTTGTGAGGATTAAATGAGACAATATATGTCAAGGCGTTACCCTAGTGCCAGAACATTATAAATTGTTCAATAAAGGTCAAGATTGTATTCATATTATCATATTCCTTTTTGTCTCCAAGGCTTTGCTTTAGCTGCTCCTTCTGCTTGGACTATTTTCCTGCCCTCACTCGTACTCTTTACCCCTGATTCTCACCATTTTTTGGCTGACTAAGATAATTCTTATTCAGGGAAGGCCTCCAGTGTGGGCCAGACTCCTTCTTGGTGCTGTCATAGCACCCTTTAATGAGCGTCTATCACGCTGTTTTTAAGCAACGTAAGCTGCAAGCAACTTGAGAGCAGAAATAATGCCCACCTAAAATAATCCAAGCTGTGTTGGATGAATGAGTGAATGAACGAGTGAATTTCATCTCATGCTTTGTCTGAGGATCCCAGTTTGACATTTCATCTCTGTATTGCCAAATTCAGTCCCTTAAAGGCAGTCTTAAGCACCCCAAATGGATGCCTATGACTAACACCAGGACCCTGCTTGCAATCAGCCAGACAGTGCATCTTTGACAAGTTGGATGCCGAATGCAGAAACTTGAATGCTTTGCATCTATTTACTTTTACCACATGCCATAAAAATTAAAAATACATTGTACCACAAGTGCAGTATTTAGTGTCTCACTTTAATTACATTCAAGTGTGTTGCTAAATAGTCTTGAGAAAACCTTAATGACCAGCTGTTCTACCCTTTTCCCATATGTCAGAAATGGTTTCTGAAATCACATTCTGGGGCAGTAAGGTTGTATAATTAGACAGTGTATAGTCAACACTTCTAGATTTTCCCTTTAAACTGTGGACCCTTTACACTAACATATTGTGTGATTCTGCCAGTTTGGCGCAATACAATTAAATGGCATGCCAAACAGCAACCAAGATATGCAAACTCCATCAGACGTGTTATGATTGCATCATTATCTCCTCATATCTTTTTCATCGTCAGGACTGTATGCGTGTGTGTGTGTGTTTGTCTGTGTGTGTGCAATGCAATATTCAGCATGTACGGCTGACAAAAAAACTTAGTAAAAAGGGCTGTAAATTTTTAATATTCCCTTCATAATGCCATTTATCTCATTAGACTTAGATGTGAGAGTGGCTTTTGCATCTTTTCGAACAAAGAGCTATCACTCAAATACACAGCAACCATTTAAAGAAACAAAACGAAACTAAAATTCCCCATGGTTATAATAGAAGCCAGTATTTTATATTGCATCTGGTGGAGAGATGAGGATTTTATCAATCCCCAAACTAGATTTGAGAGATAAAAGAAGTTGAATTTAGACAAATTTGATTATTATAAAAATAAGTCATTAGTTACTTACAGTTGCTTGACTCTGAGCTGAATAAGTTGTTCGGAAAACATAGTAATATTTTGTTTGATTAAGTCGGGCTAATTCTTTGATTTTTGAGTGTGGACAGAGACTGAAATAGAAATAGAAAATAAGGAAATGTGAAGATTCTATCAACTGGATAATATTCTCTGACTCTTCCTCTCCTTCTTCCCCAAGAAAATGTCCTTGATGCGGTGTCGAATCACAAGTAAAAAAATCTACCTTTGATTTCTGAATTCTGATCAGAAATTGCCCATATAAATACAAGGCAAAGTCATAACTGAAGCTCTCTTCGGTCCTAAAGCATCAGACTTATTTTTTAAAACGGCTAAGAGAGAGAGCTTCACTGTTCTGCTAAGACCGATTTACTACATTTTTCTCTTTAATGCTTGAATTTCCAATGACTTATTTAGATGTAAGCACTGACAGCTGTAATCATGTTTTAAATCTTGCTTTGCATCCTTAGTTATAATGTTGTTCAATTAATATTCAGAATATTGGAAGTGATGTGCCGTTTTGCAAACGACTTGAATACAATCCAATGCTTTGGGAAACTGACTCTCAAGAGGATTAATCAGCATTTAAAACTTGCATTAATAAAAATCTGATCTTCCACCATGGGGCACGCATAATACTTTTTGTTTTTAAACATTTTAGTGTAATACTATGGCATCCTTTGTCCAGATTTTTAAAGGGATTTTAAAATTGAGCTCCTTCAGATCAGTTCTGCTCTGACCCTTGCACATAATGAACACTTGCAATTTAAAAATATAAAGATGTTCTTCTGAGGAGTGTACCAAGCTGCATTTCCATTACTAAAAAGCAATAGTAGACTACAACATGGTACTTAGCATTTTAGTAGTTTCCTCCAATTTATACCCGAAGAGTTTTCAGTCTTTCTTTGACTATTCTAAAGCTCAATTCTTTAAATCCAATCCCTGAGAGAAAAAGATCAAAAAACCATGTTTAAATAATGAAAAGTGATCCATAGTAATAAGGGATCTTTTGCCAAAAATGGTATATTTCAAACAATTTTGATAATTGGTGGTCTCTTTTTATTTGTTTTTAAATAAGCATGAAGAACAGTGAGTTATTTACATGTAAACAAGGATTTGGGTTCTCAATGCAAAATAAAATGACATGATGGAAAATGAATGGGAAGAGTGGACTGAGTACTCCTCAGTTATAGCTAAATGAGAGTGAAATAGAAACGGAGAAGAAAGATGATTGCAAAAGCAGAGTAGGAAAAAAAATCGCTGCTTTATCCTGGTACAGTAATCGATTCCTTTATGACCAGAAATAAATCACGTGCTCTGGTGCTTCTGGCCCTCTCCTCTCCCCTTAGACTAGCTGGCATGCACTCTGGCCCAGGGCCTACAGCTTTTCCTCTGCTGAGACCCAATGTGACCCTCCGGACCATCGGCAGAGAGGAAGGTCTCCTTCTTGGTAAATATTGGGCCTGGAAGGATTCTATTCTTCTCCTTGCATGGTTTTAGAAATTCGATTTCCTAAAAGGAGAGCCGCACGATCCTCCTCTTCGTTTCCACGCTAATGCAGTCAACACCATGGAGCAAATTCTTATCGCGGCTGGGCCTTATTAGGACTACGTAGCATGTGCAGCAAATGGTCTATACGTGCTTATTGAAAGAATCCATTTCAAAGCCCTTATTAAGTGCCTGCCTGCCTGCCCCGGGTATGCTGGCTCCTGTGTGGGAAAGACCTGCTCACCTGCCCCCCGCTTTCTAGCCGCAGGACCCCTGCTCTTCCTTGAGGAGCAGCCTCTTTTGATCTCCTTGAAGTCTGCTTCTGAGATGGAGTGCAAGGGAAGTGCAAAGAGGGCGATGGTGGCACTGGAAAGGGAGCCCGGGGAGCAAAAAGGCAGGACTAGGAAATGGATGAGGTGCCAGCTTCAGACTCGGGTGTCAAACACCGGCAGGGCAGATCTGAAAGGAAGCAAAAGCATTTATTAAGATACGACTGGACAGTAAAATGTTCACATCATGCAACAACTCCGTGCATCTTCTGTTAATGAGGATGTTAAAAGAAAATAAATGTTGAAAAACGGTGGAGCCAAAGGTAGGCTGCGACTCCAGTTCCTCCTGCATGAGGAAGCGTTGGTGGTGTAAATGCATATTCAGCTGTAAACTGTGCACATCTGCAGAGGTGGCTTGGAATGGCTTTGCACTGAGAGTGTGTGATGGCCATAGCGGTTGTTTTGCTACTAGCAAAGAGTCTTGTGTTTTAAAAGCTTCTTTCTCAGACTACTGAAAAGATTCTTGTTGGTCAGTGTGTTTGTTTTCCTTGCCCTGCAACATTTTTATCTCCATCCACGTCCACGCTGTTATTGAGAGAGGGGACAGAGCCTGGCCCTGGGCCTGGGTGTGCACCCAGCTTTCTCTTAGAAAGTGTGCGGTGATAAGGTGTGGGGGTCTTCTCCCTGTATTCTTCCTGGATCTTGGCATTTGGGGAATTTGTTTAGCCTCCTGGGATAAGGTTGAACCACTCCTGTTTTGGGGACAAATTATGAATATTTGGGCAGATTTAAGGCCCACTCTGAATCAGCCCTCTATCAGCTTTCTAAAACTCATCTAAGATCAAGTCAGCTTCTTGCTTTGAAACCTAAATAGCTTCCCTCAGCCTTTTAAAATAAATTTCAAAGCTTTAGCTGGGCATTACAGACTCAGGTCTGTAATCTCGACATTTTGGGAGGCTGAGGTGGAAGGATCACTTGAGGCCAGGGGTTTGAGACAATCCTGGCCAACATGGTGAAACACCGTCTTTACAAAATATACAAAAATTAGCGGGGTATGTTGGTGCATGCCTGTAATATCAGCTACTTGGGAGGCTGAGGCAGGAGAATCGCTTGAACCCAGGAGGCAGAGGTTGCAGTGAGCGAAGATTGAACCACTGCACTCCAGCCTGGGTGGCAGAGTGAGACCCTGTGTCAAAAAAAAAAAAAAAAAAAAAAAGAAAAGAAAAAGAGAAATCCCAAAGCTTTAGTGTTACCGACAGTGCTTCACCATGCGACTTCAGGCTCTGGCTGCGTCTTCTGCTTTTCTTCCACTGTTCTCAGGCACCTTGCACTGAAGTCCAATTAGCCTAGACATCACTCCTTAAACATATAGTGCTATTCCTGACTCTGTCCCCTTGCTAGAACACTCTCTCCTTTGCCTCTTCTCTGCATGCAGAACTCCTACTCATCCTTCAATGCCCAGCTCAAATGCCACCTCTTCTCTGTGGTTCTTCCTGAGCTTCCATGGTGCTTTCTTTTCCTTCTGTTTCCTCTACGCTACTTCCACTCAAGAAGAATTAATTGCTCCTATAGCTGCGAGCTCTTATTATGGTATTTGTCACTTCTGCTATAGGTATTTTTTTTTGTTTCTCTTACACAATTTTGCCACTCAAGAATTGAAAGAGTAGATCCAAAATTGTTATTTCATAAATATTCGTTGAAGTGAACTTACCCTTTAATAAGGGCTATGTGTATTTCAGAATCCTAGAATTCAGAGTTTATAGTCAAGAATTGATATTTAAAAAAATCTATCAAATATAATAATATAATAAAATTAAGAGCATAAGCCTACTCTTGATATTTAAGAACTTTCTTCATATATATACACACACACCTATATATATTCAGATATATATATAGATATATATGTATCTATATATATATATCTGAATATATATACATATCTATATATACACCTTTTTTCTATGTCAGACCCTAAAATACAATGATACATCTAGTAACCAACAGAAATATCCATTTTTTCCTGATCTCAAAAAAACTTAGACTATAATTAGATTGATTTTTTTTTTGTTTAGACTGTATATCTAGTAAAACTCTCTACTTCCAAAAAGATGGGCGCTTACATTATGCATCTCTGAAAAGTATTTGAACAGATTCAATGTAAGCATACATCAACTGCATTGAAGGAATGATTTAAAAATATGGAGTTTTCCGTCCTATGGCATGAATGGGGAAAAGCAGTGTTACTATATTGATTGGGAAAAAGTTCCAAAAGCAAAAGCAACCCCTTTTTCCACCATAGATGGTGGTACCTGTAAAGCACTCTCCAAAGTCACAATATGTTCTGGACAAGCAGATCTCAAGCACAGTTAATGATAATAAGGGTCATCTAGAACAGGAGTCAGGAAACTATAGCCCACAAGCCAAATTCAGTGCACTGCTTGTTTTCATAATAATAAAACTTTATCAAAACACAGACAAACCCTCTTGTTCTCATATTGTCTAGGGCTGCTTTTGTGCTGCAATGGCAGAGGTGAGTCTTTGCAATAGAAACCACATGACCCATAAAACTGAAAATATCTGGCTCTTTGCAGAAAATGTTTGCTGTTGCTTGACCTAGAAGCTTCATTCTGTTTTGTTTGAAAAATGATACAGATGCCTGAACCCCATCTTAGATCTACTAGGAACTGCAGGAATAAATCATGTTAATAATGCTTTTGCTAAATGAATATGAATAAACAGGCGAGGGGAGGGTGTTCAGATTACAGATACAACTAGAACCCACTCCAAATCACAATACATTGCAAGTACCCTCTCAGGCCCCGGACATATGTCCTATTACTTTCTTGTGAGATTCTCTCTTTCTTACAACTTTAACCTAACCTAGAAAAGCACAAATGCCACTGATTGCCTGTGGATCTGAAATTTTAAAAATATTTCCAAGAGTGTCAAATGATGCATGCCTTGGTCTGCATAAACATGGTCATCTTCTGATTGCTTGGGACATGCAGGAAAAAAAAGTCCAGCTCATCATGAGAAATGATGCAGATGGCATATTTGGCATCACCAGCCTGCGTAGATCAGAGATGCATTTATTTACATGACTTTGTTTGCATTGTGACCATTTATCTGGGCCCTTGCTCCACATTTAACCTTTGAAAGGGTCAAGAGGGAGTGAGCCACTTTGCCCTTGGGATTGGATGGAGTGTGCCTCCTGTAGGGGGCATGTTTGCATTTCCTCCTACCTGCAAAATACTCATTTCTTACAGCATCAGAAAACATTTGGTTATGTTATCTTGTGGGTCCAGGAGGAATGTGGAGTGTGCCAAATTTAAGAGCCACTGCCAAATGCCATAGTCTGCATTATGTAGACAGAACATCCCAGTGGAACTGGCGCTAACTGGTTGTAGATTCCAGCTTTTGCCTCAGAGGCAAAAGATCCCTGTTAGTCATTTCCAACTGGGATCATGTCCTTTGCTTTGGTTATGAGATGTCTTTGTATCTGTGCAGCAATATTGGCCTGTGGGTGCAGCTGATTGACCACTGTTACTGACCTCTTTGAGGTTGGGACAATGAACCCTGAAAGCTGCATCAACTGGCCTCAGAACCACCGCCCCCCCAACATGTGACTTGAAGATGCTAAAAAAAACCACATCATGGTCCTTAGAAAGAGCCTTGAGGAGCTTGGTTCTTGACCTGGGAATGCCACTTGCTGGGTTAGTCACTGGAGTGCTCACCTGTAAAATGGGCACAAGTTAATCTCTTTGAGCTTTGGTTTCCTCATCTTTCAACAGGGATAATCATACAGTTGTTATGACAATGGAGATAATCCATACAAAGTATTTGGCATGTAACTGGCATGGAGTAAGCTCCCAGTTAAAGTTTTTATTATTTATTACAATTATTATCATTATCATTGTTATTGATACGCATATCTTACTTAACACACACGGTGGTTGAGATGATCAGATGAAATAACTGATGTTGCAGTGCTCTGTGAATATGCAGAACTTGGCTGATGTAAGAAGGGAGGAAGGATAATTGCTTATAGAGCTTCTCTGTTAAACCTGATTTTGACATGACATGAGCCTTTGGCCAAGAGTCCCTCTCCCATTTGGCATGAGAAGCTACTTTTCACTTTGTTAAACCCTTGGGAGACTGATGGCCTGTCCCTGGGTAAGCAGTGGTGCTGATGGGGCTGGACATCACCGAGGAGGTAGCTGATGTGCTGGTGGAAATTTACCTGAGAAGAACCAGGCCAGGGCCCAGATGCTGCCCAAGCAGGACGTCCTGCTGTGTAGTGGGGGCAGTCTCTAGACACCGAGGGAGTACAGTGGGACATCTATCATAGAAAAAGTGTGTGATAGCAGCAAGCCTTCTGCCCAGAACAGTGTCAAGACAGAGAAATAATAATTCCCTGGTTGGTTTGAAAGTTTGTTACTTCAATGGGCCTGTTAGCCTAGTGGTTGCACTCCACAGGAATTTACTGCTTTCCCATTGCACCTAAATCCATGCAAAAAGGGGCTATGCCTTGAGGAGTCCCAGTGAAATGATCTGCCATTGGGTTGCAGTGTGAAAAGAAGAAAGGAGTAAAGGCTTCCCCTGAGAATAATGGGAAGGTGTGAATACATTAAAGTCCGGTATTTTTATAAGTACCTCACACTGTTTTTATAAGCATAATTTTCATGAAGAAAGATTCTTGCCCTGGTAGAGAACTTGTATTATCTACTAGTTTTTCATGAGGAGTCTGAAATTCAATGGGAAGAAAGCCTAGATGCTCAAAATGGCAGCCACTGGTCATGACAATGGTGGCTCACAGACTTTGGTATCACATGCCACACCATTGGGAGGCCCATGGGTGTCCAGCAGTGTGGTGCACATCACTCCAAAACACTCCTTTGGGTCAATCAATTTGGTAAAAAGTCAACAATAACTAGCTTATTTTCATATGCCTCACCTGCCCAGTTTTAGGCATATAATATATATTCAATACAAATGTAAGACTAATATCATAGCAATAGATCATATTTGTTAAACACGTACTAAAGGCCAAACTTTGTTATATGTGCTTTACATGTTTTGGTGAATTTTATTCTCACAATAACTTCATGAGCTAGCTTATGTTGTTATTACTATTTTTAGAGGTGAAGAAATGAAGTCTTTGAGAACTTAAGTGACTGGTGCTAGGTCACATCTAGAATTGCTGGAGTTGGGAATTCACCCCAGACACACTGACTTCCAGCCCGTTAAACCGTGTGCCTACACTATAGAATTGGTTTAAAAAAGAATGTACAGCTTTTAAAAGAAACAAAACATTGAATTTAGGGAAGTGCCCACTTACAGTGTTTCCTTAACAGATTGCGTTTTTATTCTTGGTGCAATACTTAGATTTTCTATGAGTATAACTTTAGTAAAAATTATGCAAAAAACGTAGTTTATAGCATGTAGAACAAACATTTGGTGATTGGGCTGAGGCCGTAAAATAAAGGAAAGAAGGAATGGAGAAAGGAAATGGAGGAAGGAAGAAAGGGAGAAAGGAATAGAGGAGGGAAGGAAGGAAGGAAGGAAGGAGGGAAGGGAGGGAGGGAGGGAGGGAAGGAAGGAAGGAGCAGAGAGAAACACAGAGAGAGAGAGAAAGAAGAAGGAAGGAAGAAAATATATGAAACTAATTTGGTGCTATAGACAGATGTGTGTGTGTATGTGCATGTGAGTGCATGCATGTGTGTGTATTATAGAAGCAGTAAGAAGAATTAAAGCACCTCTTCATTAGAAGTCCCATATTTTCTTTCTTTTTCCTCTCTGCTTTTCTTAGAGAAGTGTCTAACAGGGACCCGACACATTCCAGCCACCATATTCTCAGCTTGGTTTTATATCCTCCGCTGTGTGTGTGTGAGGGGTCCACAGAGTTATAGTGAAAAAGACTGACGACAGTGTTTACCCTGTGAGTGACTCCACTCCAGGCCCCAAGGGAAAGCTTCAGCTGACAGTTCCCTTAAGCCTGGGAGAGGGAGTGAGTGACAGCCAGGCTCCCTCGTCACCTAATCACATCTCCACTGGTTGGGATGTTCTCCACTCCCTGCAGCCTCTGCCCAGGCAGACAGGAGGCATGGAAAAGAAGGGGAGTTTGCAGGCCTCCCATGGTACTGCCTGTATCCACACCAGCTACCGCCACTCTCCTGTAGCAATGGATGTGGAAAATCACACCGGGATGGAGAAACCCTCTTAAACCAGAGCCTAGTACAGCATTGCCTGCAAAGCAGACCGCACAGAGGGATGGCAAGTCTGTCACCATGCCAGGAAAAGCTGGTCGTGGATGTGTTACACAGAGCTGAAGGGCTGAGGAGCAGTGATTTGCAGTGGACCGGGTAGCCAGCTCTTGGCTAGCACTGTATGAGGTAATAAGATGGTCTCCACCATCTAAAAAGGTTGCAAGAGAGATGAAAGGAGGGATTTCAGCCTGAGAGAAAGAAGCAGGACACACACAAGCCCCCTGGAGAAGAGAGACAAAGGAAGGCACCCAAGGACAGGTGCTAGGCTAGTGAAGAGGTTTTTAGCTGTTCCAGTGGAGAGGGAAGAGTGCATTGTCGGCAGAAGGAGCACATCTAGCCTATTATGAAGGTTCTCAGGCAGTGTCAGGTGACAAGGTTGTGGAGTTAGAGTCAGCCTAGCAAAAGAACTTCCCTAAAGTGCTTTGAAATACAAGAGAAGTGTTGTCGGCCTTGCTGAGTGGTAGCAGTAGTGATGGATGATACGACTTGATAAGCGTTTTTCATAGCTCATTTCTGGTACTGTGTCATTGACTGAAATAGACATCTGCTGTGTTTGTGTCCATTTGACTCTGTTTTCTGGGAAAGTGCTATGGACTAAATTGCACCCCTCCCAAAATTCATATGTTGAAGCCCTAACCCCCAAGATGATTGTATTTGGGGTAGGGATATAATTAAGGTTAAATAAGGTCATAAGGAGGCATCCCTGATGGGGCTAGCATCCTTATTAGAAGACACACCAGAGCTTGCTCTTCCTGTTTCCCCACCTCGTGAGGACATGGTGTGAAAGCCGGCCAGGAGGAGAGCCCTCACCAGAAACCAAACTGGCCAGAACCTTGATCTTGGACTTGTAGCCTCCAGAACTGTGAGAAAATTAATTTCTGTGGTTAAGCCACACAGATTATGGTATCTTGTTATAGCTGCCTGAGTAGATGACTAAGACAGGGACCTGGGATAAGGTGGGGGGGCAAGGGCTGGACCCAGGCTCAGGGAAGACTCTAACCAGAGGCTGCTTGTAAAATTTTGGATTTCTGTACAATGCAGAGGAGTTACCCCCAAGTGGCCCATCTGAGTCCCAGGGTTTGCATTTCAGGGACTCACATTTATTTTGCAAGTCTGTAAACGTTTTTGAAGATGAAAAATGCTGTCTGGAAAGTAGTACCATTAAATCAGAGGGTGAATAAAAGAGTAGAGAAGGAACTCAAGAAAGAAAGAAAAAGAAAGAAAGAAAGAAAGAAAGAAAGAAAGAAAGAAAGAAAGAAAGAAAGAAAGAAAGAAAGAAAGGGAAGAAAGAGAGTGGCCTCTGTAGGCCTATTGGCCTACAGAGAGTACAGTACTTTGGTACTGAATATTTCCTTTACAAATAAAATGCATGTCTCCTAAAACCTACTCCAAATGGAGTCATAGAAACTCAAACACTAGACTCAGGGGAATTTGCCAGTGGGGAAAGAACATTTTGATGATATTTGTAATTTAGTTTTCTCATAAAGAACTGGAAAGGAAATTAATTCAATGATTTGTTAAAAGTAGCCCAGAAAATGAGTCGATTGCTAGAGTCTCAGAGATTCGTGGGGAATCCAGTTCCTGCTAGAGGCAGCAATCCCCTGGTATGTTTGAGGAGATGAATTATCATATTCTATTTGTGGTTGAGGTAGGAGAGCTGTCCCTGAGGTCCTATCCTGTAGAGACTAACAGGGACTACATCTCCCGCTTTCTTGCCATGTTGACTTTCTGTTTTCAGTTTTCCCCTTCTTTTTCAATTTCACTTTGTTTCTTTGCTGTTTGCCTCATCTTACAAAGGGAGATGTGAATCACTTTTAATAAGGGACCATAGGAAGAAATCGCACCAGTCACCTTCTTCTCAATGCTGGTGTTATATTTGAACAAACCAGGGTCATTTGTGGTGAGGACAAGAGAGGCAGTCGAGGGCTGAGTAGAATCCCAAGTGAAGCATGTGGATTAAGGCAATACGTGGTGTTCAGATGAGAGTTTAGAGCATCAGGAGTGAATCCAGTCACAGCCAACTCCAGACTGGCTCAGGCCATCAATCCAACCTGAATCCCCTTCTAGATTCATTGGTAAGATCGCAAAGAACTGTAAGTGATGGTGATAATTATGGCTCCCTTGAATTCAATATGTATTCAATGTGTCTTGAAGAGAAAACAAGTGTTAAGCCAAAGAAATGTAGAAGTCATAGGCATCATTGAAACAAAAGTGGAACAGCAAGACCCCAAAATCAAACCCATGTAAGGGAAGTATGCCTTACATTTCTTCCCACAGCATGGAGTATGCCTTCAATGAAAAGAAGCTACAATTATTTTGTGGTAGATACGAAGTGAGGCATTTTAGATCACATTGTTCTGGATAGCAGCACTTTGAGAAGGTTATTATCCTCATTTGACAGATGAAGCATTTGGGGCTCAAAGGGGTTAAGGACTGTGTGTTTATAGATTCCTCAGGCGCTCATGGTCCAGAGAACATCATGAATCATCTTGGCTCCATAATTTTTGGGGTTACAGATACTTAGAGAGATGGACAGGGAGTGTAGTTACCACACTGGCCTCCACCATGTGGCTGAAGGCCATGGCTTGATTAGTTATTTCTTAATACACATCTGCTGGCTGCAATTGCAAGCCAGGGGTGTGAGCTCCAGGCAGAGGCAGAGGGTGGCAGAAACTTCCAGAGACTTACTGGCAGAGCATAGATTAGCTGTTCTCCCCCTTGACAATTGCCTTGGGCCCCTTGTGTTCCAGAGGGATGGATGATCCAGATGCAAAATAGAGTGAAGATGAAGATACAGATTGGAGAGAAAATGGACTGAGTCCATGGGGAACTTCCTTTTGGACATTCCATGAGCTGGCTGCTCACTCCTTCTCTCTTTCCCAACAAACTACGATGCCCTCAATAAACTATATGTATTTACCAAGCAAATGTGTCATGCACACTTTGAGACTCTTGCGATACTAGCAGAATTAGATATTCTTTCTCTGTGCCCCTAAGATAAATAGATGGTGAATATCACTGTCAGGGTATTTGCTGTGTTACCTGTGTATGTTTGTCTCTCTGCCTTTCTCTGTGTTTGTTCATTGGGAGCTACGATTATGTTGTTATTATCATTAATCTTCGTGTTCCTAATGCTGAACAGAGTGCTTAAAAATGGTTTTTCAATAAAGAAATGTAGTTTTGGATAAAGAAGTGAGGAAATGGCCATAACAAGCTTGTGTACTGTTATTTACAGGGAGACAAACAGATCCGAAAACAGATCTGTCGATTAAAAAGGCTGTGACATAAGTCTATGCCAGAGTGCAAAAAAAGAAGTAGTAGGTGATTTTTGAGATCACTGAAAAAAGGTAAATAGATGGTTTGCTAGATAGTTGGGTGGGGGAAGAGGTTGTAGAAGCATTACCAGTAAAAAAAAAAAAATTAGGTAAAGATCTGTTCACAATAACATAGAATAGCAATGTGGATGACAGAGAAGGGGAGATATGAGAAATTTTCTGCGACAAGAACACAGGATGTGGGCAGAAGTTTGGCAAGGGAAAGGTCTAGAGCAGAGAATCTGTATGCCATGCTAAGGAGATTAAACTGTATCTCAAGGGCAATGGAGGCTGTTAGAGGGTTTTAAGCACAGAAGTGATTTAAATAGAACTACTTTTTCTTTCTTTTTTTTTAAAGGAGGTCTCCGTTGATGATTATGTTCAGGAATGTTTGACAAGGTCAAGATCAGGGCAGACAAGTGTTTTAAGGAGAGAGAACAGTGGGCAGTATGTGGGAAAGAAAGCCCAGAGGTCAGAAAAAGCTTGGTTCATAAAAGAGAAAAACATTCAGAGCAGAGAGGCTATACCAGGAGTTCCAAGAGAAATGCTTAGGGTCAGAGCTGCGGCAGGGACTGTGGGAGAGAGAAGAATAGCACAGGAGAACTCAAGGAGCGAAGACAGGCTGAATGGAGGCATTGACTGGATGTGCAGGAGAGGGAGAGGCTGGGGTGGCTCCTACTCTGGTTTGAGTGTCTGGGTGGACAGTGATGTCACGTGTGGCAATAAGAGAGTTGGTAGAAGGGCAGATTTGGTGGGGGAGGGAGGACTCTGATCATGGGGTTTTGTCCATGTTGTTTTGAGGTGCTGGTGGAAACACAAGTTGAGGTGGTCCAGTAGACAGTGTGAGATTTAAGAGTGAGGTTTGAAATAGAAACGAGAACACTGGAGTCAGCAGCACATAGACGAGTGGAAGTTCAGGAAGTGAATGCGATTGCCTGGGGGCAATCTCGCTCAACGTGTCGTGAAATAAAAACAGTGCTAAAAGTAAAACCTGGAGTCAAGAGAGGGTGTCAACATTTAAGATGGAGGCAGGGGAAGATGAGCCAGCAAAGGGACTGCTGGGTTTCCACATTTATGACTGGAAAGAGAGAGAGAAAGTAGGGAGAAGATACAGAGATTTAAATCTAGATTGAAGACTTAAAGGAAGGTGAAGTTTCCAAGCCTGCAAAGAGGGAGAGGTTGCTAATACAGCAGAGGTAGGTGATACAGAGATGATGGAATGGGTGAAGACGGTCTTGTGGTGAAAGGTGATTTTTGTTTTTTGCATGAAACTGTAGGGAAGGGTGTCAACTAGGGAAAATGGAGGGAGGACTCCAGAATTAGTCATAGATTTTAGGAATGGGAATTCTCACCTTGGTTTTCTCAGTGAAGTAGGAGGCAAGTTTCATTTGCTGAAAGAGGGGGTTGATGATGGGAATGGAATAAGGAAATTGATGAAGAGGTGGACTGGCTACTTTGGGAATGGGGAGAGGCACCTAGAAGGTATAAACACAGTTGAAAATTCGAAGGGCTCCATGGAGTCCCCTGTACCTACTCACTTCCTTGAGGGAAAACATGTTTCTGACTGTCAGAAAATAAAAAAGAAATTTCCACAATACATGAAATCAGCTAAATAGATTGTGAAACAGAAATCATATTCTATTTTAAGGAAGTATGAGAATCCACAGAGTTTTTATATCAAGATTAAAAAAAAAAAGCCAAGTAAGCTAAGCACTGGGAGATGTTGGGGCTGGAATCACCAGTGTCCAAAGATTAAAGGGGAGAGAAACAACTAGCATGGATCATGGATATAAATCAATGTCATTGTGTCCCCTTAACTAACTAGGGAACAAACACGTAAAAAATACTCTAAGCCTAAGTGTAATGCTAGTAAGCAATATAGGTTTGGAGACAGTAACTTTGAGGCAACACAAATTGAAACAGTCGTGTGGGTGCTTAGTAGCTCATGGGAAAGAGCAATGTCAGACTGTAGATGGCCTGCCTGACCCAAAACAGGGGGTTTTAGTGTCCTGCGTAGCAGGGTAGAACAAAGCCTCCCTCTCCAGAGAAGCAGCTGAGTCCTAAGTGGCAGGCCAGTGTCCAGTTAAAAACATTGGATTGAAAACGTGAACATCCTTTTCACAGTAAAACACACAGTGTCCTGGTAGGTCTATTCAAGACAAAAAATATAAATTGAACATTGATGATCAATTGAAAAAACTCTTTGTGATCTAGTAATAGAAATGTGTTACCTTGATAGGATTTAAGATTTCTCTCTGAAAGCAACAGCCAACATCGTACTTAAAAGTAAAATGGCAGAAGCATTCTTATTAAAGGTAGGAGCAAGATAAAGATTACTGTTATCACAATTATTTGTTTAACAATATTCTAAAGTTATAGCCAAAGAAGAGGGGCAGAAAAGAAAAATAAGAAATGTTACTATTGGAGAAGAAGGAAAAATTATCATTCTTTACAGACAATTTGATTGTCCGCCTAGAAAACCCATGAGAATAAACTGAAAAATTATTTGAACTAACTAGAAAGTTTAGAAAGATGATTGGTTATAAAATTAATATAAAAAGTTTACTACATGCAATAAATTATCAGTTAGAAAGCACAATGAAAAAAATATCCTGTCCACCAGAGTAATGTAATTTAAAATATTTAGGCCAAAATTTAATAAAACTTTTGCAGAAGCTACATGAAAAATTGTTGGAGAATTTTACTGAGAGACCTCAAAAAACTTAAATAAATGGAAGCTTCTGCTGTATTCATGAAAAGTAAAACATAGTGCAGTATTATAGATGTTGAGAATGCCTGAATAGATATATTAATTTAATGTGATTTATATACAGATCCTCAATTGTTTTATAAAACAAGTTAAAATTATTATAACTTTACCTACACACATGAGTTTATGAAAATAGCTGAGAAAAAGCTTTGAAAAAATGAATGAGGGAAATTGTACCACCAGAGAGCTGAAAAGTATTGTAACTATACATTTGTACATTCATAGGTAGAATCAGAAATAAACCCTAGTATAATTAAGAACTTAGAATATGGCAAAGTTGGAATTCAAATTGGTAAAGAAAGGGTTGATTATTCATTATAGGATAAATGGTAATGAAAGTTACATCCCCTAGTAGCCTAAGTATAGGAGCCTACATGGATTGCCAGGCTCCACCCCTATGGGCGTCTGCTGCTGTTGCTCACCTCCTAACAGCCCCTGTCTCTCACCTCCTGGGCACATCCTCCATTGCTCCTGTCTGTCACAGTGGGAGCCACAGCAGTTTTAGCACCCAGAGGTGACTCAGCTGAGTCCATGAAACCCAAACTTTCTTAGCAGCTGCTTGGAGTGTTTGGGAAACACAGCTCAGAAGTGCAAACTTTAACCATTGCAAGAGAGAGTTGATGACAGATTCCTCACTCCTCATTCCCTCTCTGTGCCACTGGACTCATGCACTGGTTCTGTCAGCCTCTGTTGACATCCTGCCATAGCTCTGTTTCCTGTGAAGTTGTGGCCAGCCCAGTAATGACATGCCATCTTTGATTTTGTCTCCTCCTTCTCTTCCTCACTTTCCCTTTTCTGTCACTCTTAATGCCCCGGGATTCCTCTCCCCTCAAACCTTGAACATGCAAACTTTACCTTGGGCTCTGCTTTGAAAGGAACTACAATTAAGACCTTCTTCCCTCATACCAAAATAAATCATAGATGGGTTAGAGCATTACAATGTAAAAAAAATCAAAAAGAAAATATTAGTTTACTGTATATCTATAAACATCTATGTTATTGAAGTGTGGACAATATAATGCAAGAATTTAGTAGATTTGACTTTATACAAATCTAAAACCTCTGCAGGTTAGAAATATTATACAGTGTATGAAGGTTCTTGGGGAAATTAATATATATTAGAATATATGTATGGGTATATAACAGTTTTTAAAATATATGTGTGTGTCTATATGTGTATACACATATAGTATATACACACTAGTACATACACATATATACTATATGTGTATATAGTAAAGAATGAATTACTGATATACACATTAACGTGAATGAATCTCAAAGTGACTGTGCTAAGTGAAAGGAGCCAGATACAAAGAAGCACATACTGTATGCTTGCATTAATATAAAATTCCAGAAACAGCAAACTAATCTGTAACAGCAAAAAGCAAATCAGTAGTTGCCTGTGGCCAGGAATAAAGGGAGGAATGAATGATATGGCGTACATGAATTTTGGGGTATTTGAAAATGTTCTATATCTTGATTGTGGTGGTGATTTCACAAATATATATGTTTCTCAAAACCCATTGAATTGTATACTTTAAATAGATGTAGTTAACATTATATAAATTATACATCAATAATGTTAAAAATTATTATTTTCTGTATTCCCTCCTTAATGAGGTCTACCCAATCTGGATTACTCCTTTACTTTTGTAACTTCTTCTACTCAATATTGTGTCGTTATGGAAGACTTAGAGACAAAACTGCAATTGCTTCTCTCTCTTTCTCTCTGTGTGTGTGTATGTGTGTGTGTATGAGAGAAACAGAGAGAATCAAGGAGGAGAGATTAAAGATTTCAAAATGCTAAGGAATTTTTGGGATCCAGAATACAGATGGGCTTCAAAAGGAGTAAAAATAGGACACTGGGAAATTTGAGGTGGGTCCGTAAGAGGCTGAGGTAGCCGTGTTTGATGACCTCAAATTTTTCTCAAATATACAATGGCATCTTCTGAGAGAGGATCCTGGATGGGGCTGGTAGTTGAGGAAAGTAGGGGGTACCATAGACATCAACAAAGGATGCATAAAGGATTCAAGAGAAACAGGAGAGGGTCAAGGGATGGGCAGAACATTTCAGACCAAAGGAACCCTCTGCGCACTTTCAGTGGGTTTCAGCCTCACCTGTCCTATGATGTGCATGAAGGATAGTGCTGCTACTGACTACTGATTATCATCTCCATTTCAGTTTCTCATCCAGACCTCACAGATATTTGACAAGGAATTTCAATGTGGAGAAATTAGAAAATGGAGTTACTTATGCCCTGATCATGGATAGGTCTTTGTCTGGTTTTGCTAAGCACCACCACTAAATCTGGTCCCTCTCCAACAGATGGAGGTGTGGTATTCATGGTACAGATCTATCTCCATCAAGCAACCTCCTGGGTCTTTCCTTGCTAAAAGGATTATATTATGTTGAATATAATGTGTCCATTAAGGACCCTTTCCTTTATATTGGTAGAAAATGTAGTCCTGCTAAGTAGAATCCCATGTGCCTACTAAGTGGGATGTGAGGTTGGAACTGTGGCTGTGAAGATCTATGCCAAATAAATTTTATTATAATGACTTTGGTCTGTATCATCAGTCTTCAATAATTGTACTGCAGCAGACATGACTCTCTTCCAGAGGCCAACTGTTAGAATGCATGACATAATAATAATGCCATGATTAATCTGACTTAGCTCTCACTGGAGGGTCAAGAGGTACAAATTCATAGGCTCCTACAACTACTTTAAAATTATACATGGACACAGCATTTGGGGGTGAAGTATCAACCCAAAAATATGTTGTTTGAAATAACACCCAAAGAAAATAAGTGCTTAGATCCCTGGACTCCTATGAAGAGGGAAATTAAAAGCTTATAAATTGGATAAATTTCTGATATTTTAATTGGGGATTTCATAATTTAAGCTTAGGTTGCAGATGCTCATCATGGCATCATTATTGAGATGATGGAAAGATTCCCTTCACACCCTACCCTTACTCTTATTTTAAAAAAATAGATGGAAAATTTATATATGATATAGATGAGTGATATGTTCCAAATATTAGTCTCTAATCTCTGTGCAATCAGTTGTGCACTTGATTAGCTTTAATTGCCAGGACAGCAAAAAAGAGCACCTTTACTATATCTTGATGTTTTGTTTTTGATCATGGCTTAGTAGAACTAAAAGAAATTGGCTTCAGGAGAGAGTAATTAGCAAGCTAATTAGTTAAGGTCTGTTTATATTTTTATCATCAAGGCATTTATTGGTCTTAACTAAAACATTCTATTTTCTTTTGAGATATTAGGACCCACACAGGAGTGGTGAGGCAATGAAGTGGAGGCACTGTTAGTGGGGAGCGCATTGGGTATGGAGTTCAGCAGAACTAACTTTAACACTGGTTGAGCTCTACCCTTTTTTCTTTTTCTTTCTTTTTTTGAGATGGAGTCTCGCTCTGTCACCCAGGCTGGAGTGCAGTGGTGTGATCTCGGTTCACTGCGACCTCCGCCTCCCAAGTTCAAGTGATTCTCCTGCCTCAGCCTCCCTAGTAGCTGGGACTACAGGCAAGCGCCACCACGCCAGGCTAATTTTTTTTTTTTAGTTGAGACGGGGTTTCACCATGTTGGCCAGGCTGGTCTTGAACTCCTGACCTCGTGATCCACCTACCTCAGCCTCCCAAAGTGCTGGGATTACGGGTGTGAGCCACCCCGCCCGGCCTGCCCTTTTTTCTTTTAAGCCTTATAAGAAGGAAGCCAAAGAGTCCAAAATGACAGGGGTTACCAGGTGGAAGAGAAATACCCTAGGGGTCCCTAAAGGCATAGGATCCAGGATCTACAGGGAGGAATTAGCTTTGGAGAATACTGTTTTAAGGGTTTTATGTTTAATCCTCACAATAACTCTATGAGGCAGGTATTATTATTGTCCCTATTTTTCACATGTGAAAATTGAGGCACAGAAGGATTATGTAATATGTATTCACAGAGCTAGAAAGTGGAGGAACCAGGATTTTTGTCCAGGCAATGTGGGCCAAAACTCTTGTAGGTGTATTACGATTAGGTAATATCTAGTACCTATCAAAAGTTGCTAATATAATGTCCTTCACATAACAAGATTCTTAATAGGTGCCCCCAAAATGTTACATAGTATTAACTTATTTGGATTTCATAGTAGAGACAAAGTCCATTGGTATCTATAGATTTTAAGGTCTTAAACCAATGACAAATGATAGCAGCATAGGCAAGAAATTAATAAATGTGCTCTTTGTTCTTCTCTACTGTAGTCAGTGTGGTTGATACAGGACCCAAATCAAAGTTAACAGGTGTGTGTAGTGTTGAAAAGCATGGGCGTGAGGTGGCCAGGGAGGAAAGCATTCCCCAAAATAACAAAGGGATGAGATCCCAGTTCTTTGGTTTGCCCTCACAATTTTAAGACAACCAGTTAAATCAATAACTTTGGGGTAGAAGGGGGAAGATTCAAATTTGTTAAACACCTGAAAAAACCAATCACTTGGGTGACAGCCTACAGTCAATAATTGCAAAATTAAGAAAGGAATTTTAACTGATTATTTATTTTCTCACAGACTCTAAATTCCTAGCTACTTTGTTAAAGAGGTTTACTGTAAGAATGAAGGCTAAGCCTTCACCCATGTAATTTTCCTTGTTTTGTCGGAGAGAGTGGGGTGGGGGTTGAAGTGCGGGGGCAGAAGCCCTCTGTCTGGAGTATTGACAAGTTTCTTCAGGCTGAATGCACTATGGCTGTATTTTCCATAATGTGGGGGTGCTGGGGGGTTCTCAAAGGCTTTAACATGCTGAGGTGTTTTGTGCAGCTGGGGTGGAGGTAGGGAAGGTGTGCATCTGACTTCATACTTTTTACTTTTGCAAGATGCATCTTGCTGGACTAGTTTCTGAAGAACCATACTTAGTGGTGTATTTGCTTAAGAAACTCCAGCGTATTTATAGCCTTTCTCCATTCATATAAAACTGAGCTTTTAAAAATCCATTCTCTTATCAAATTTGATACCTTATAAATGCATCATCACATAAAAAATGCCTGTGATTTTCAAGCAGATTTTTATTTTATCTTATTTCTTGCTTTTTAACATTTTTATCTCTTGCCTGTAACTTTGGGAAGACCATATCAGGGCTTACATAGTTAATAAAAGCAAACTAAAGCAAATAATCACCTTCTAGTACTTCTTTCAGCATATTCTAATTTTTTAATGGAGAAAATGCATTCTTAAATTAAATATGCATAATAAGGAATACTAATAATAAGAATAAAGTGGAATATGTGAGAATGAATCTAGTGTTGTAAGCAAAATGCATTTGATTTGCTAAGGATAAAAGCTGGCTTGAATCAGTAAGAATCAGTGCAAAAAAGAAAAGCCTCATAATGTTCACAAATTGTCCATAATTGTATGAATTTTAAATATAAAAGTTGGCAGTGGCAAAAGCTAAAAGCCATTAGGAGAGTTACTATTGTGCAATGCACCAGGAACAGCAAGTCACAATCTTATGAAAAAAACCCTAGCTAGAGTTTTCTAAAATTTTGATAACCATACTTGAGACTTGTCTTGATGTTTATTACAATGTGTGCATTGTTCAGCATGGCATAGCCTAATGCATATATGAATCATATTTGAAAAGAGCTACTAATTAACATGAATACTCTTCTTCCATGAAGGTCGTTTATTGCAAAGTTCTTTTTCTCTTCTTCTTTTTTTTTTTTTCCCCTAGCTGAATATCACTAAAGGAGTCCTCAACAACAGCCATTAGTTTGAGAGACTACTCTGCTCTCTTTCTGACATTGGGTCATAGTTTTAAAGAGTCTTTTTCTTACACCAAGAAGCCATAAAAAAATAATATTTAGAGGCCAGAGAGAGAAAGAAGTGAAAAGAACAGAAGGGGTTAGAAAAGAAAGGAAAAAGGAAGATGGGCAAGAAAATCATCTTTCTCTTATTGAACAGTACATCTCACCCCCTAATCTATTCATTAAGCTTTATTCTATTATCAACTTCTTGTTATAGTATTTAAGAATTATTTTGGTGACATGATTACACTTTATTTCCAATGGGGTTGGTCAGGAGATTTTTTTCTTTGAAAACTGTGTTGGCCCATGCTTTTCTAAAATTCACTGGAATGGTCTCTGAAATGTTTTCCAGATATGTAGAAGCACTTAGGGACTTTGTTCTACTATTCTGCACTGAAGGAACTTTCAGAACTTTCCAGTGCTTCAAGTTGGGGTCCGGTAAGCTTTTTGGCTTAGTTGTTTCAAGAAACTTAGCCAGGATGAAGAGCTTCCCAAGGCTTGTGGGGAAACAGTATTACCCTATGCCAAAAATGTCTCTTAGCCAACCACCTTCAGTTGGAGTTTTGTTTCCATTTGTAATGGTTGGTCTTATGTGTCACCTTTGACTAGGCTGTGGTGCCCAGTAGTTTCTTCAGACACCAGTCTGGATGTTGCTGTGAAGGTGTATTTTGGATGTGATTAACATTTAAATCAGTAGACTTTGAGTAAAGCAGATTACATTTAATAATGTGGGCGGACCTCATCCAATCAGCAGAAGGTCTTAAGAGCAAAGACTGAGGTTTCCAGAAAAAAATGCAATTCTGCCTAGAGACTGCAACATGGAAACCCTGCCTAAGTTTTCAGCCTGTAGATTTCAGACTCAAGACTGCAATAACAACTTTTCCCTGAATTTCCAGCCTCTTGTCCTCTACTGATTTGCCAGCCCCACAATCATGCAAACCCATTCCTTAAAATAAATAAATAGATTATATATCTCTAGCCTATTGGAGCTGTTTATCTGGAGAACCCTGACTAATCTAATACAGTACACTATTTAAGTAAAATTGGTAGTAAGCATATGGTATGAAAGATGTTCTTTTAACCACTTGGCCCCTAAAACAGAACTGGATTGGGGGCCAAGTTTGCATGATGCAACAAATTGATTGAAGAGTTTATCACTTTGTTATTTTGTCTACTTGATAGCAGATAACCTATTTGATAAACACATACATTATTTTTATTGCTCAATCTGGCTAGAAAAAATCCAAGATAATTTGTCAATTGCATGCATTTTTCAATGTCTGAAGACCATGGAAGTGTTGTGGGGCTATTAGTAGAGTCAACTGAATCACGCTGGTGAGGATTGGCCTTGGGGGATGTCAGGCAAAAGTTCTCATGATGAATTTGTAATGTATACCTTTTTATGTTATTTTAAGCTTTCAACCAGGTAAGTATTTGACAAGTCAAAATAAAATAAAAGCTAATAGTCCCTGCATCTTGACTCCCCCAAAATATCTCTCACTGCCAGTTAGCCAGTGAAAGGGGCACAAATATGGTGGTGGAGGGGAGGCAGGCCCTTAGGTACTGCCTCTCCTGTCTTCCTGATCACCCCATGAATGGACTCAACCTACAAAATCATGTATTTATTGATGGTTTGTCATATACGAGGCACTGTATTGTGCACTAATTTGTTATGGGAGGTTCTTCTTGAGACCACAGTGTTGCAGGAGGCAGTGTCCATAATACAAGGCAGAGTGTGATACACGCTAAAGACAAGGACTATGTGACTGTATGAAATGGAGTGATCACATCCAACCTGAAGATCAGGAGAAACTGGAGCCCTCCTGAGGACAGAGCCCTTGAATTAGATACAGAAAGGAGGTAGGATTTTGGTCAGTGAATGGGTAAAGAGGATTTCCAGTGTAAAAGCTGGTGTAAGTTAAAGAGTAGGGGGAAGAACATGAAGATGGAAGTGGAAACACAGGCTTGTCCAGGTTGTCTTGAGCTAACCTGAAGTGCAATTGGGATTGTGATCAGAAGGACAGACTAAGGCCAGGGATCAGAGGGACTGAAATTCCAAGGGAAGTGATTTGGACGGCACTGACAAGTCATTGAAAACTTTTGCCTAGGGAGATGCAGGTTACTTTATAAGCCCTCCTTCACTTCTACTGAACACACTGTCTCAAACATCTTTGCTGGAAAAGTCTGATTTTATCATTAAGAAACTGTTTCCTTAAAAATTGGACAATTCCCCCTCCAAATGGAATCTTGCCCTTGTGCAGAAACATGTCTATGAGGGATAAAACTGAGCAGGGTTGGGAAGGCAATGGTGGGGATTGGTGGAGGAAGTGAGGAGACTCAGAATGAAGGAGTTTCCTCAAATGAATAGTAGCAAGAATGTTGGAGTGTGTTTTCCTGTTTGGGAGGTTTAATTCTTCACGGTTTGCTTGGCTGTCAGAACGCTTCACGTTTTTATTTGTGAACATACATGGTGATCATCCTTAAGACAAAAAATCTCATAGCAGGTCCCTAGATGCTCTTGTTCAGAGCAGATGTTGCAATCAGAGCTGGGCTTTCAATTCTCACCTCTGAGATGTTATAAATTGCATTAAGAAGCATCTCCTCCAATCTTCATGTTTTAAAAACAACTTGCTAGGGGCATGTTGGAGGAAAGAAGTTGCAATAGGCAAACTTAATGGATTTACAGATCATCAAGGCAGAACCATCTTCTTGTTGATGCAATCACCCATAGTTCATGTGACCATCACAATAGACCAATTCAACAGGGGAGTCAAAAAAAGAAAGATGTACATATTCAGATCATTAATATGGAATGGCTCTGTGGAGCAATCAGGTTCAAAAAAATTTAAACATTTATTTTACTTTTGGGAGAACATAGAGAAGTGATAAAAGTAGAGAGGGGCAGCCTAAAAGACTGTGTCTTTACTTAGAAAACAGTAGAGCTCATCGGCTTGTGGATCCTGAGCTGGGAAAAAAGTTTTCTCTCAATGGGAAAAGAAGTTTTCTTGTCCCACTTCTCATCACAGTGAGATCTCCTCTCTAGCATCCCTAACGTGGGGCCATCTCACCTCTCCCTGAACTCTTCCACAGGCTCGAGTTTGTACATTCCAACTTGTTGTTTGGGCCTTGTTGGACATAACTGAAGTCTGGATGGCAGGGTGAAAATTGGATAAACAGCCACACTGACTCAGGGGAGATTTTTTTTTAATGCAAACATCTGTTTCTTGAATTTGGCCATGGTAAGACCTAAGGGAAGGGGGAATACCAGTTGATGAAATAAGATCAAGAAGATACTGCCTCATTTTTTCTTCTGTTTCAGGGGTATAAATCCTGCCTTCTCTCAGCCTTACAGAGGAAGAAAACCCTTTCCAAGTTTCCTGTGATATTGGGTTTATGCCCAATTCTAGTTTAGGTGAGATCATGTGGATGCCTTTTCTGGTACTTTGCTGCACTATAAATATAACCTGTTTTGAAAGAAACTTCATATATGCATATAAAAATATAAACTCAGAGTAAAGATGAGTAGGGCAATCAATACATGTTGAATGAGCATTCATTATGTGCCCAGCACATACTGAGTGTAGAAGAATGAATCTTTGCACTTACGAAACTTAAAGTTTTGACAGGGAAACTGATAAGTGGTAAAGAACAATAAAAGACAACTTATGACCTTGTATTAAATTGGGAGGTACTTATATTAATAGTTATCATTATTTGTGACAGGAGAGGACAGGATGGACTACTGACATTAGAGAAGACTTTGAAAAGGAAGTTTGAATTAATGCAGGCTGTAAGGTGCTGAGAAGCTCCAAGCAGGAAGAACCTAGGCAAGAGGCATTTCTAGTGGGGGAAAGTGCACGAGCTGGCAACAGGAGTTGCTTAGTCGATGTATTGTCCACTTGCTGAGAGTTCATTGTATGGGGGCATTCTTATCCCCATTTACAAATAGGCAGATGAAGCTTGGTAGTAGGTAATTTACAATGGCAACAACAACAGTAATGGCTAACATTCATTCAGCACTGACGATGGTCCAGGAACTGTTCTAGGCTTTTTAACTATTTTAAGTTATTTAAGCCCCACAATAACCCTACTAGATCGGTATTATTCTTATATCTTATTTAGGCATGAAGAAACTGAAGCATGGAGGAAAAACTAAGCAACTAGCCCAACGTCACACAGGCAATAAGTGGACAGCCTGGATGAAACCCAGGCCTCTCTAGTTCCAAAGCCCATACTGTATGGTAATGAACACCTGAGGAGAAAGGTAGTGTAGTGAGCAAAATGACACTGACCCTGCAGGAGGAATGAGGTTCCGGGGTGGGAGGGGGCGTGCACATGAGAGGCGAGGAGAGGTAGACAGGCATTCTTCTCATTCTCAACTTTTTGTTTTAACTTGTGAGAGCCCATAATGAACTTAAAATGCGAGTTTGAATACCAAAATTCAGGGTACATGAACCATTTCAAGACATAAAGTGTGCCTCAAACTCCTTCAGAAAGGAAGGAAACTCATCGGAGTGTTTGGTCTCAAGACATTCAACAATCCTAGCCTTGCCCCAGGGCCAGGATGGCTGGAGAAGAGAGATACAAAAGCAGAGAGATGCACTTATGAAACTTAAAGTTTTGACAGGGAAACTGACACCTCTGCGCATCTCCTTCTCCTCTGAAGTACCTGTTATTAATTTTAAAATATTCCTTGGTTCTCTGGTTTTACCTTCTCCACAGGATTTGATCCCTGCTATTCAGTTACAACATAGGATTACGTCGGTCCTCTTTGCACCTCTCAGTAGAACAATGAACCAACCTAACTGTAAAAGTTATATGATATCAGGTTGGTACTCAGGCCACGTGGAAAGAAGAGAAAGTAATGGCATCAGGAGAGCATTCAGGCTAGACTTTCCTTATTAAAATGCCTTCATCTTACAGGCACCATATTGCTAAAATCTCATCATTAGTGATTCATTTCTGTGGATTTCTTCCTATAAGAAAGCCAATAAATCTTCTGCTTTAAGCATCTAATACAGTGGTTTTAAACATAGAATTTTGACAGAAGAATTAATTTCTCTCTAGTGAATCCTTACATGGAATCTCAATATATAAGATAAAAAAATGAGCAAGTCTGAGGAAATCTGGTGCCAATAGAGGGAGAGTTCCTCCTGCCAGCTTAGCCTTTGCCTGGTCCTGCGCACAAGCTCCTGAGGCATTCCACAGAATTTGGAGGCTGTAGAACTTCATGTGAAATTTTGCATGCCTCTCATTTAGGTTGCAAGTAGCAGGATACCTGACTAACCAATGGCTTAAACAAATAAGGTTTCATTTTTTTTTTCTCAGAAAAATACAAATCTGAAGGTAGTGGGCTGCTACTGTTGGTTCATTGGTTCAGAGATCTCAGAGCCAATGTCTTTGTAATTTTCTTACTTTTTGCCTCATGATCTAAAGAAGGCTGCTTCAGCTCCAGCCATCACTTCTTTGCTCAGGGAAAGAAGATGGAAGGGCCGTGCCAGCCATTTCTGTCTCCCAAAATCAAGAACATAAAGATTTCCTGAAAACTTCCAGTTGGCTTCTGCTTAGGTCTTTTTGGCTTGAAATATGTCACACAGTCATCCCAAGGGTCAAAGGAATCTGGGAAAACAAATATTTAGCTATATTTTCACTTCAAAAAAATATTGAGGTTCTATTCTCAAGGAAAAATATAGGTGTTACTATTGAATAGGTCACTAACTGTGCAAGCTGTAGCCTGATTTTTTTTTCATGAAGAAACACATCACACTTTAAAGTTTTCATGATAGAAATTACACACAAAATTCATTTATACTAGGAAACTAGTGATTTCTCTTTTAATGGGAGCGAGAGAGTAGAGGTTCCTGTCATTTGTACAAATGGTGCTGAAGAGACAAAGGTGTAAAGAAAATGATAGTAAAACGTGAAAGATAAATTACTGACAATTCATCGGGTTTTCCATGCAATTTTGACTGAGTGCACATAAATTCATCTAGTAGGATATGAGATTTTCTGGAACAATGAGCCTATATGCAGCTTTGTTTAAAAAAAAAAGGTTTGTCTCAAGTGTAAGTGGCATAGCTTGTTTAACAAAATATATTCGCTTGATTATTCAGAAAACTGATTTGTTGAAGCAAAATTGAACTTAACAGATACATAATAAAATAGAGGTAAAAGTTAACATAGTAAAAAGTGTCCCATTTGCACATGTGCATGCACGCACACACACGCACACACACACACTCAGCTGTAAAGATAAAAACCAGTGCAGGGTGCCTGCTCTATTAATGCCTTTCTGTTAAAAAGTAAATTCTGCTTGTGTGTCTCTCCCTCCTCTTTCTTGAGCAAATAGTCAGGGGACAGTTCATCATGCCTGTCTTTGGGTACAGTTATGAAACATTTTCAGTGGAGAGCATGAATGAGTGGGGACTTGTGCTGAAAGACAGAACAAAAAGAAATTATTAATCATGTTTCCCTTTGTATATTTACTGTTTTGCTTCTGAAGAGAGTATTAGTCCACTAAGAGCTGCATAATTAGGAGATATGCCAGATGGGTAATCTATGTGATTTTAAATTTTTATAGAGAGAACAGAGTTGTAGCTTGATTTTTTTTCAGAAGGTGCTTCAGTTCCATGCAGTTAAAAACAAATATCTTGCCTTAGAGGGTTACTGTATTCCATGCAATGAGGTGAAATATGTTCTTTAGTCCCCCTTCTATTTTTAAAAAACTGGCTTGTTGGAACAGAGGAGCTGAATGGGCCTACCAGATGGAAGGGAAAAGCTAATCACAGCAGAGATGGGAGCTGGGGCTCCCATTGAGGAACTGCTGGGAGCTTTATTTAATCATAATCATCATTACAAAAAAACAAACAAACCATAAATTCCACTTCTCTTGTTTCCAGACCAGTTGAGATTTAATTGTTCTCTCCATTCTCAGGCTAGCAGGAAATCTAAATGAAGTGCTTCCTGAACTTATATTAAAGCAAACTGGGTAAAATATTCAGCCAAAGAGGTTGCTGATTGGGGTTGGTGACTGAAATCACCAGAGTCCCTGAGGGCACTGTTTTTGAAACTATGGGTCCTGACACGTTAGTGAGCTATAAAATCAATTAAGAGGGTTCTGAGCACATATAATTTCTTAGCCAAATAGAGTTGGATAGAATAGAGTAAAAAAGAGTAAAAAATAAAAACGTGAGTCACATATGGCAATAGTAGGTATTATTTCAGAAACATTTGTTTCAATAATATATGTATATTTCTATATACATCATATAATTATCAATCAAAAAAGTTTGAAAAAAACACTGCTATAGTACCATGTGTGAAAGGACACTTACTCTTTAACTCACATCAATTAGAAAGTGATGTAAGGGAAGGGGGATTTGAGGGGGGCTAGAGTGAGACTGAGAAGAGTGGGAAGAAGAGGAGGGAGATGAAGAGTCTATGAGCTCTTCCCTTCCCTTTTAATACACATCATGGCTCCTAACACATTTAAGTGTGGTTGTGCATGTCTTCAACATTTTCACGTAGATATTCTTCCACATGAGGTTTAGAAATGTTTTGCCAGGTTCCTCATTCAAAAACATCATTTGGAATTTGATTAGGGTTGCATTATATTTATAAAAATAATTTGGGGAGAATTGACATCTTTACTGAGTTGAATCTGCCCATCCAATTGTGTAAGCTAGGCCTACATGCCTTCTGGTCTTGTTCTGTGTCCCTTAACTCTGTTGATACTATTTTTTATAAAAGCCTTCCATTTTTTACTCTCTTGCTAAGATGACTCCTGTGTGTTTGGCATGTTTTGATTCTCTTGTTTCTTTTCTTTTTTCTGTTTGGACTCCTTTTTCTCCAGGTATATCAAGTTCTCAACTCAGTAAAGATGTCAATTCTCCCCAAATTATTTTTATAAATATAATGCAATCCCAATCAAATTCCAAACAATGATTTTGAATGAGGAACCTGGCAAAACATTTCTAAACTTCACGTGGAAGAATATCTACATGCAAATAATGAAGACACACACACCCACACTTATACGTATTAGGAGCCATGATGTGAGTTAAAAGGGAAGGGAAGAGCTCATAGACTCTTCTTCTCCCTCCTCTTCCTCTTCTCACTCATCTCAGCCTCACTCTAGTCCCCCTCAAGTGAGGAACTTGGCAAAACATTTATAAACTTCATGTGGGAGAATATCTATGTGAAAATAATGAAGTGTGAGCCTGGTACTGGTACTGTGAGCCTGGAACTGAGAGTTTGGTATACCTGGAGAAAAGGATCTCTTCCATGACATCCTGCTCATGCTGTTCCTCTGTGCAGAAAGCCTCTCCTGCATTTCTTGAGGGATGTTAGTGCAGTTATTACTCCTGCTCAGCTGTCCTCCCTGGCAAGTCTGGCTCTGCAGGGGACTTCTGCAGCAGCCTCCTAACTGGTCGCCCAGTGCTTCCTCTCACCTGCCTTCCATCCCCAGCGTAGTCATTAGGGGAGTGATCTCTAAAACACAAAGCAGATGATGCCTCTTCCCTACCTAAGACATCTAATGGCCTCTGTTACCGATTCAAGAATCCAAACATATTTCAAAACTCACAGAGCTCCCTGTGATCAGGTTCCTGCTTACCTCTGCGACCCCATTTCCTGAACTTGTCCTTGCCATTCAAAGACTTCAGCCACACTGGCTTTCTTTTGGCTCCTCAGCATTCCAAGCCGGTCCTGCCTCTGGCTGTTGGCTTTTCCTAGGACACTCCTGCTCCAGATGCTTCCATGACTAGCTCCTTCTTGTCATGTGGACACTGACTGCATTTTTAATTTAATTTCGATTTTGAGAGGGCTTTCCTGAACCTCAATATAAATGGCACTCTTCATACATCTAGTCACCACCCATCAGCTACTTTTTAATAGGCTTTATAGTGTCTGGTGTTTTTCCATTTGCTCGTCTATTATCTATTTCCCTCTCCCCCACCTCCCAGCACATACTAGAATGTCAATGAGAGACTTTGTCTTGATGGCTGCGATTTCCCCAGCCCTACATAGGCACTAAATAAATGTGTGATGCATCCCTGGATGGTCTCAGTGAACTATGTGCTGTATCAAATACAGAATGCAGAAAACAGTCCTTATCTTCAGAAAGCCTGCAGAGATACTGTGAAAATGACCTGCTCAGTTTTAGGAAATCATTTTGGGGTGTGTGTGTGTGTGTGTGTGTGTGTGTGTGTGTGTGTTTGAGAAGGGCTCTATGGAGGTGACCCCATTAGAAATTAACTTTTAAGAATATATTTTAACCATTAGGGGTACCTCTTAAGAACAGGTTGTTAGTGATATATTTTAATTTTATTTTGCAATGTCTTTTGAAGACTTTGCTCTTGGTGAACTAGGCACTTTAGAGAGATACCTAGATGAATTATCTCCATCCTTAAAGGAAAATGCTTTTAGTGAGATAAAGAGACTTATAAAAACATAACAAGGCAATGGATTGGAACAGTGCCAGAGAGGATGCTCCTATGTGGACCAGTTTTGGAGCACTGGAGTTAGGGCTCTACTTGTCCCAGCACTGTGGTGAACAGTCTTTGCTTTTTCATATAAAACCATGGCCAGGCACAGTGGCTCATACCTGTAATCCCACCACTTTGGGAGGCCAAGGCGGGTGGACTGTTTGAGCTCAGGAGTTTGAGACCAGCCTGGGAAACCTGGCAAAACCCCATCTCTACAAAAAATTAGCTGGGTGCATTACCTGTAGTCCCAGCTACTTGGGAGGCTGAAGTGGGAGGATCACCTAAGCCTGAGGAGTTCAAAGCTGCAGTGAGCCGTGATTGTGCCACTGCACTCCAGCCTAGGAAATAATAGAATGAGACCTCATTCCTCCCCGAAAAAAGAACATAATAGACCATTACGAGCCTATCACACTTTAATTTATTTAACCTCATTTTGGGTGAAATTAACATTTTCCATGTGAAAGAGGAATTTTCTTCTAACTTCAGAAGCAAATCTAGAGAATGCATGAGCCTTTCAAAGGTAAGTTCTATGGTATGCTTTAAAAACAAATATGGTGTAAATGAGACTCAAAAGCTTTCCACCCACATGGTAGTGGGCCACCCTGACTTGTCCCACCTCTAGTAGCTGAGACAAAAGGAGACCTGTAGCCAAGCCTGCTACATGCATGCTGTCTCTCACACGTCAGGTGACATTTCTGTGCAGAGTAGCTCCAGGGTGTGGCAGGGTCAGGCCTATCTCCCTTCAGACCCTAAACTATTTACCAGGCTTCCATGTAAATTAAATTTATAAAGAGCACTGAATCTCCTCTGAAATACAAAGACCCTCTGCTGAATGAGTGTGGAGATCCCAGAGCCAAGATGTGGAGGATGAGGAGTCAAAGACACACGGAGAGAAACTCTTCTAGGTGGCAGGGAGGGTGTGTTAGCTCAGAACATCATCCATGGGTGAGGTCTTTCAGAAGCCTAGTTAATGTCAGTTTCACAAACAAATAAATGAGCCACAATTTGAATAGGAATGATAGAAATGATTTTTGCTTTCCTAGGAGAGAGAATGAGGGTATAATACTGGGCTCTTTGAAGACCGTATAACCTCCTGGGGCTCTGGATATCCATGGGGTACACCTTCTGATCCTGGCCCACAGTAGCACTTCTTGAGTTCATTTCAAGACCGTGGCCATGAAGGCCTGATAGGAAGGCCTGCTGTGTTGCCATCACAAAGGGAAGAAAGTGGTCATGCTTTGGCCTTTCTGGTCCACAATTTCCCATTCTGGGGTTCTGTGAATCTAAAATGCAGCTCCAGGCTCTGTGGGTTTAGTCCTCCCTCTTCTCTTCAGCATCCCCTGAAGCTTGTCTGCTGAAGGCTGGAGAGCTGTTTCCCCACATGGGTCTTCGGGGGTGTGGGCAGGGTCTGGGGCCTCTTGTTTCCACCCATTTTTTCTCCCTGCTCCTGGACTCTCATACTTCTCATTACTATTCTGTCAGGCTGCAGCTAAGTTAGGAGTTCACAGGAAGGGGAGGTCTATGGGAAGGCCTCAGTTAGTAGCAGTCTGTACCTTGTCACCGCAGGCCAAGACTTTAGGCATAATTTTCCACTAGACTGTGTTTATTCTTTTAAAAACCTACCTCGAAAGTTGTCACCAGAAAAAAATCACTCTAATGCAATCATGTTAAAGAGATGAATAATATGCTTTTTCTAAGTACTGCTTTTTATTAAATCACTCTAATGAAATGAGTTTCTAAGTCAATGTTTCAGCCATGGCCATCTTTATTTAGCCTTTCTCTTTACTCATTGGACTCAGAGCCAGCCTTGACAATGTGCTGTTGGCAACCTAGAACATAAGCAGAGGAGTATACAGGACGCGAACTTGATGGTCTCGGGAAAATGGACAACATGACTCAGGTAGGTCTGGAGAGAACAACTCGGTGGTACAACAGCAGGTGTTAAGGTGTGGATCAAATCCCCCCAGTCAAGCTAGTTTTTGATATTCACTCAAGAATCTATCCAAGGATGGCTTATGAATGTGGTTAAATTTGGGGGATAAAAAGGAAAGACATAGGGCCCAGAAAGGGATGAACAAGTATGACGTGGGGTCTTATGGCCCCAGTCAATGGATTGGGTTGAGGATGTAGCTTCTGGTCCCAGAACAGGAGTCCTCAACAGGTGAAGCAAATAGAATTAAGGCTTCTTCGCCCTAAGGTTAAGGTCTTAGGCAAATACCCAATCCCAAGGTGAAGCCAACACAGTAGGCAGATTCACTGTAATGTTATAGCTACTCAAACTCCAGTATCTTGCTCACTAAACTTGAGACCCAGATAATTTTTGACTATGAAGAAGACCTGGAGGTGATACTACAGACCAAATACATGGGTCTTGGTTACAGTATTCAGAGTCTAAAAGAGTAGGTAGGTCAAGTTTAGGTCCACTAGACAAGAAACTACTGCTTCCTGCCATTCAAGAATAGGTGGGCTGGAGCCTGTATCTAGAGACCATTAAAGATCCAGTTGTAAGGACCTAGCGCAGAGGAAGCCAGGTAGGGGCTGACACTGTCTTGGCTCATATTCACACTAAGACTCACTTTTGAGCTGCACTTTGCCAACTTTTTATTGCATATCTACTTTGGTCCACATATCCAAATGATTCTTTAATTCCCTTAGTTACCATAACATCCTCGTGAAGATAGCTTATGATTTCAATCTTAGAGATAAGAAGACAGATACTATTAATTTATATAAAATAAATTGTTACATTAATTATTATTGGAATTATAATTATTATAATACAAACACAAATCTTTTATGTTTCCATAGGAGAAAGCTATATTAGTTTCCTCCTGCTATTGTGACAAATTACCACAACTGTAGTGGCTTAAAACAATATATATTTATTGTCTTATAGTTCCAGACATTAGAAGTCTGAAATCAAGGTGTCTGCAGGGATAGCTCCTTCAGGTGACTTCAGGGGAGAATTCATTGCCTGGCCTTTTGCAGCTCTTAGAGGCCACCTGCATTCCTTGGCTTGTGGCCCCTTCCTTACATCACTCCAACCTCTTGCTTCCATTGTCACAGCTCCTACTACTGACTCTTATCCCCCAGTCTTCCTCTGATAAGGACCTTGTGATTAGACTGAGTCAACCTTGGTAATCCCCCCATCTCAAGATCTTTAGCTTAATCACATCTGTAAAGTCCCTTTTTCCATGTGAGGTGACATCTTCACAGGTTCTGGGGATTAGGAAATAAACATTTTTTTAAAGCAGGGTGGGATTATTCTGCCTACCACCAGAGAGAACGAAGGGAAGTGCTTTAAGCTGGGGAGTTGAAGGTGGCCAGACAGAAGGAAGAATCTTAACTTTCTCTGAGGCTGGTGTGGAGCAGGAATAGGAGCCCTCTGGCATGCAGGAACTTTAGTGAAGGATGGCTATAGGAGACTGGTCCTCAGCAGGGAAGGACCACTGGCAGGGGGGTCTTCGAGCTGCCCAGAGCAACAGAGACCAAGACATTTGGCAGGACCCACTGTCAACAGCAGCATCTTGTAGCTAAAGAAAGAGCCAGAAAGGTGATGACTATCCTGCAGACATGTGGGCCTACTCCCCTGGCTTTCTGAGGACATATAAGCCAGGATTTTTGTGTATAAAGTAAAAGAGTAGGGGAAGGGATCCCCCAAATGACTAAAATAGAATATCTAGTCAGGTTGACCCGTGGGGCTGAAACAAGATTCAATATCATTTTGAGAGTTTTTTTTTTTTTTTTTAAAGAATGTGACATTGGACCTTTCTATTGTCATTTAAAAGCTATGCCTCTTGCAGTTACAAACTTTTCACCATGGCCGTTGAAGGTGGAAGGGCAAGTAAGGGCACAGAACAAAGAGTTTTCTGACAATATTCTCGAAGCAGTCTTTATACCGGGATTAGCAATGAAGGGCCACTTCACTTCCAAATGCTCCTCACCTGGAGGCTAAACCTAAGCCAAACTACCTGCTCGTGAGTCAGGCTCCTTAAATGGCAGATATTATCAGAATAAAAATAACCATATTAATAAGTTTATCCATCGGGGGGTGAAAAGGTGGTAGGGTATTCCCAAAAGGAAAATTAATTTCTTTTTATAATCTGCTGTAGTTTATTTCACATATTCATAACCCGCCCAGTATGTTTTTTCTTTATGATGAGCCATAAAAATGACAAAATACATTAGCCAAGTTCTTCGTTTCTGCTAAAATGACCATATTCAAAAATAATAATAGAGACTTGTATCAGCGATGCAAAAGATGCATGAAGTAATTGGGGCTTAATTTGTACACAAACTGTCAAGGCAGTTTTCCTCACGGCCTGCATCTTCTGAATTCATTAGTCTCTAATTACGGCCAGTGGGGACCAGCAGTTAGAAGGTTAAAGAGGTTCTGACAGGCCTAATCATTGCTCAGGAAGCTGAAAATGTATGCAAAGTCTCGGCAGATGGGGTGAGAGCGGCTTCTGCCAAGTGATAACTGTTATTCCTTTGCACCTCCAAAGCTGTCATCCTAATAGGCACATTTTAAATTTATTAATGCTCTAGTTACAATGCATACACAGTCTCTAATGGTATGGCATTCTGAGTATATAAACTGAGCAATTAACACATATTACCTGGTAATGGTAAAATTATTTGTTGCCTGTTTGACTTTTTTGGGGGAGGGGGTGTCTCCTATTCCAGTAAGAATTGTCCCAGGGAAAGCTTCCCTTTGTTAAAATATAATCAGAGCTCCCTTGGAGATAAATTTCTCTCTTCACTTGGATACAACAAACCAATCTGAATGTCTTGGTTCGTGCTTTCCCCAACCTGCCTCGTCAATCCCCAATTTCTGACCTCTCATGCTAGAATCTGATAGTTAAAAACAATTCTGGTAAGATGCTTGGTCGGACTTTTGGGAAGAGGTGGAGCACTCCAGGCTTTGATGATATGACCCTTTAAAGTGAGAAGAAACCCAGGCTCATATTTCTCATCACTGATTTCTTACTAACACATAAAAGTAAAGCTATGTATGTACTTTCCAACTGACAATTCCACAGTCATCAATATCTTATCCTTCTTTCGTGGCCTCCCTGACTTTAATCCTGATTGCTTTAACACTAACTAATCACCAGCAAGAGGTGCTTTTTTTTTTTTTTTTTTTTGAAACAAACGAGGTCTCTTGTCTTTCCTGTGACTGTACCCATGACATGGGAAGGGCCTTTAATTAAATGCAGCACTTAATGCAACAATTGTTTGCATGTAGGAGGCTATAGAAATGGAGACAGCTGGAATGGATAGTCCCTAAATTGTAGGCTTCGTCGGGACTACAAGATTCATAAGCGGTCCTAATAGCATGATAAGGTGTTAATCTCAGCAACAGAGCAATTATCTGCCCAGTGACTGACTGCCACTCTCTGCACCCGCTAGCCCGTTGCAGCTAATTGATTTACACTGTATAAAAGTAATATAACAACAACAAATGTCTCAGAGACTTTATGTTAATTAAAAACTGTGATTACATTTCCCTACTAGGTGATCTGTTTGAAATTTTTATACCACATAGGAAAGATATCAAACTACTAGGTAATAAGTTTTCTTTGCCAAGTACCAAATAACCCATCCACTGTGGTTCCTTCAGTAGCTGCAAGAATAACCCTGGTTGATTAACAAATATGAGCTCTGTGACTTCGGGCAAGTGTCTTCATCTCTCTGAGCTTCAGTTTTACTATCCCAGTGTGAGGGGTTGGGCCAGACAACTTCTCTAAGATCTTTTTCAGTTCTAAAAGTCCAAAATTTTATGAATTCCAATGCCATGTAGCCAGGAAAGGATTATACAACTGAGCCGCAGCCCAGCTAGTTAGGAACAAGTCAGGCCTTTCATCTTCCATGTCTCATTCTCAACTTGGAAGTTCAATCCGGTTTCTGATTATTGTTTATTTATAACTTGTTTTTAAAACATGTGCACAGTGGACTTTTCCGGCCCCCTTGCTGTATTCTTGCTATATGAGATATCCATTCATTTCCAGAGATTTAAAAAAACTGTTTTCAGCATTGCTTTAATGGGAAATCCAGTGAAGAGAGTCTAGACATGCCCTGCGGTGGGTGTCAGCTTACTGGGTGTGATGTGGCACTGTGGGGAGAAGGGACATCTTTGGGTTGCATGAACTGTGAGTATGCGGGGTCTGCTCAGTGACCTCACCTATGCATGTGAGTGTGGACCCCACTCTATGTCACTCTAGTCAGCTCTGGCCTCATCTGGCTTTCAGTTCCCTGTCTATAGAGTAAAAGTGCCAGGCTGAATGCTCTCTGAAGTCTATTTCATCAACAGCGTTTGATGACTCTGATGCATTCTGACAAAAAGGAATTTCCTCAAAATTAGAGCTTTTCAAGCCAAATGGTATTTAGAAGAAACAGCAGGTAGAGAGAGAAAGAAGAGGCCTGAAAACCCTTTATAAGGAGAAAAGTTTGCATGGAAACCTTCATCATTTTGTGGATGGCAGGTCATGGTGGGAGGCACAATTTATACTCCAGTAAAAATAAAAATATTGATTAAGATTATTAGCCGAAGTTAAAAAAGAATGACCTGGGACTCTAGCATCCATGTAGAAAGCTGGGGGCTGCATTCCCTCCTTCAGGTGTCTCATCCGACTAGTCTAAGCCCTGCTAGAAGTGGTGATGTAGCTGGCTCATCCCTGATGGTGAAGGAGAGTGATCACCGACCCTCCCTTGGAAATGCTCCCATCATGTTAAGGTTATCCATTTTCTAGATGGTGATTCTTGAAGAATGCATCACCTACATCAGAAATCCTGAAAAGCTTGTTATATAAAAAGTAAGCATAGGAGCCAACTTTTTTTTTTGAAGTTGATCTTAATGCCCAACTGAAGTTGGAAAATCACAGTTCTAGAAAGCAGAGGGCCAGGCTGCCTAATGTTCTTCCCTCCAACAACAGTGCTCTTCATTTTCCACTCTATGTGGCTGACTCACAGCCCTCTATGGCGAGGGTGGAGTGCCTAGCATGGAGGTTCCTCCTGTGGGACCTGCCCAGGAGCAAGGCCACAGCCGTGAGCTAGAAGTTAAGGTTGTTGCAGGCAAGCCCAGCTCTGCCCAGAGACCCCATCCTTCCAGCACGAAATGGAACCAGGCTTATTGGAGTCTGGTGTGCCTTCTTGGTCTGAGCCATTTTCACCCAGAGCCTTAGCTGTGAAGCTTCAGCAGGCTTTGACTGTGGAGGTTCAATAACATGTGGGAGTCTAAGAAAAACTATGCCCGGCTCTCTGCATTCAGGCTTACTCTACTTTGCCCACATCCATCCAGTCACACATATGCAAAAGGCCCCTAGTCATTGCAGTTCCTTGGAACTGTGACAACCTCAGAGTTACTCAAGCCCAGTGTTAATCTTAGGAGAGAAGAAAATTAAAAGACTCTGCGGAGTGGAAATCCATTAGTATAATTTCCAGACTCAGTCTGGGAGAGTGACTACTAGAAGCAGCAGAGTGTAGCAATGTGATGGGACCTGAACCCAGTCTGCCTCAAAATCCTGTCGTGAAATCTTGGCTCTATTTCCTGTCCATGGATCCAAGGGTAAGATGCTTAACTTTTCTATGCCTTTGTTTCCTTATTATAGGTAGAGAATAATAGTACTTCCCCCCCTTCCCAGGGTTGTTCTGAGGATTAAAAGAGTTAATAAATGTACAGTTCTTAGATCTATGCTCAGCAGACAGCAAGAACTCATTAATTGTCAGCCATGGCTACTTCTGGATAATCTATGAGCAGGCCCTGACCTTAGAAGGGGCCCACACTTGGTTTAATGCCCTGCTTTTGCCATCTTAAAATTCTTAGTATTAATAATTTGTAAACAAAAAATCCCACATTTCCATTTTGCACTGGACCCCACAAATTATATAGCCGGTTCTGTCTACAAGGTTGTTGTAGGTAAAAATCTCAAGTCTATATAGTATTGAAACTAAAATGACCAACCTGAGCATTATCTTATGAAGAAAGACTAGATTTTTCTCTAAGCAAAATGTGGGCTAAGGTAAATATTCTATGCACATTTGCAGGGCACCAGTGATTACTTGTTTATAGTGATATAATTTAGTGATAATAATATTGTATATTTTCATTTGTGCTTCAAAAGTTTAGCATTACCTGGACATCTGTACTTGTCAACATTGAAATGAACAGTAGTCAGTCTTAAACTTCAAAAAATTCTATTATGATTCTAAATTTCCTGTATTAGTTTCTAGATTTTTAAAATATAGATTTGTCATTTTTTTCTCCCAAAGATGGAGACAATATAACATTAGTTTTCTGCATTCCCTAAAGTTCCCACCATAGTCCTTGGCAACTAGTCATTACTTAGTAAATCATTTTGAAGATGACCAATAAGACGATCATCTGTCATTGATCTAATGAGTGATGGTGGATATATCTGGGTAATAATGAAATTAATATACAATTAGCCCCTTCCCGTAGTACACATTTTGATTGTTTTCAGTTCATGGGCTTTGATTAAAATTTAAAAACTAGGTTATGTGGGAGACTTTACTGCTTATTTTGTGGGAATTCCTAGCAATCATTCCATGATGAGCAAAGGATTTTTTCTCAATAATATCCCACTATAGGCCTTTATTAAATTCCAGAATATTAGAACTACATAGGACCTTAGAAATCATTTTCTCAGTGCCTGATTTTGCAGATGAGGAGACTGATACCCACAAAGGTTGTGATTTCTGAAAATCTCGAAGTTCACTGGTGCTTGGCAAGGGGTTCACCAACTTCCTAGGTTGTTAAACAGGGGATGATCCATGTGGAGGGGCAGTCTGGGGCATAGATGAGTCACTCTAACCCGAGCAACCCATCAAAAATGAGCTGGCCACCAATGGCTGGCATTAACCCCCTTGTAGGATTGCAAAAAGAAAACCTCAGTCACAACTCAATATCCCCCTAGCACCGGGTTCTTCCTGGGTCAGTAGCTTGAGATTTCTTAAGCTAATATTTTCTCCCTCCCTGCTCCCTCCCTCTTCCTTTATATCCCACTTTCTCTGGAAAAACTGCACTGCAAGTATGCCTTTAAATCTTTCTGTATCCAGGTTTAGACAAGCAGCTTTTGCACATAAAGTTTGAGTATTGGCAGTCTTTGTTTCTAGTGCTGTGGAAAGTGAGTCCTGTCTAGCTGTGAGGAGGGGACCCTGGGGGTATTCCTGAAAGCATTTGGTGCATCCAAGAGTAAGGTGGGGTAGATGTGAAGCATATTAATTGATGCTTCAGAGCCTTAACTGTAAGTCAGGGGTCTTGCTTCTCCAGATGCCCTGTAACTCCTTTTGAAATTGGTTCCATTTATCTTTTTGCTTGCTCTCTTACTTGGAGAGACATCCCTCCCTCTCTCCCACTCTTTCTTCTCTGGTCTAGCACTGCCAGGGAGGGGGCAGAAGCCTGCTGGGAGCAATGCCCTTGTGCCTTGTCAGCTATCCCTGTGTGAGAAGCAGCAGCCTCTAGGCAGCCCGTTGGTCCCACTGCCAGGATTGCAGGAGGCGGGCATCAATGCATGTATTAGTTCATTTTCATACTGCTGATAAAAACATACCCAACACTGGGTAATTTATACAGGAAAAAGGGGTTTAATGGACTTACAGTTCCATGTGGCTGGGGAGGCCTCACAATCATGGCAGAAGGCAAGAAAGAGAAAGTCATGTCTTATATGGATGGCAGCAGACAAAGAGAGAGCTTGTGCAGGGAAACTCCTCCTTATAGGACCATCAGATCTCATGAGACTTATTCACTATCAGGAGAACAGCATGGGACAAGACCTGCCCCCATGATTCAATTACCTCCAACCAGGTCCCTCCCACAACATGTGGGAATTCAAGACGAGATTTGGGTGGGGACATAGCCAAACCATATCAATGCATGAGCCTGAGGGTTCCTTGTCCTTAGCAGTGCAGGCGATGCGATTTTTTTCAGAGAGGCTTTTGCTTTAGGTGCTACCTCTCAGGTGAGGGGGTTGAGAACTGGGGGCACCAGGACTCCTGTTTACCAGATGGAGCTAAGCTAACAAGGGAGGATGAGGGAGAGGAAATTGCTACATGGATTCTGGCTGTTCACTTGAAGATGTGAGGCAAATGTGTCCTTCAACTGGGCTGGGAAACAGGGCCAGCTCTGAGTGACATGGAGCACCCTTAGAGGGTAAATGAGGGAAAAGGGCCCTATTGTGTCACTGTCTTGGTCATACTTTGGGTGGAAGCACATCACCTTGGTGGATATGGGGACCTAGGGTCTTTCTCCCTGTAACATAGGAGGCCCTTAATGTTCCTTGCCCTTGTCTTTATGGGATTTTCAGAGCTTTGAGCAATCTGGACAGGGGGGACAGTAGGAGACTGGGACTTTCTATGGATAGCATCGCTAGAGACCTTATCCTAAACTGAAAACCTCAGAAATATTTGGCCTGTTCTCTTACTGGCTGTGTAAACTTTGGAAAGTTACTTAGTCCCTTTTGTGCCTCAGTTTCCTCATCTGATTGTGGAGATCAAATCTGCACCTGCTTTATAGGATTCTTAAGCCATCCTAATGAGATTATATATGTAAAAAGTTTAGAACAGTGCTTGGTTCAACGCAAGATCTTATTGAAAGTTTGCTATTATTTTTATCATTATTGGTGTGATGTGGTGTGGGGTGTGTGTGTGTGTGTGTGTGTGTGTGTGTGTGGCTGTGATAGCCAACACCAAGGATGTCATGGTCACTGCATGAAGAATAAAAACTTGAATGTTTTGGCTGGAGAAAATGGAAACGGCGAAGTGACCTCCTTGGGATCCTCCATTCTGTTGGGAAGAGGAGGTAGTGGTTACCATATATAAGGAAGTATTCTAAAAACTACTAACTCACATTGCAGTACAATCCTAATCCCACATCATTATTAGACTGCTGGCTCAAAGTTCCTCTGGCTTAAGGTTTTCAAGCATCAAGTCTGTATTGAGCTCTCACCGGATACACTGTGAGAGCTGGGGGCCTGGCACACTCATTCATCAATTCATTCATTCACTTAAACACTTTTTGAGCATCTATCGTGTGCCAGGCACTAGGAAAGGGCACTGACGGAGACAACGATATTTTCCCTCACAGAACTTAGGCTCTAGTTGGTAGGTAGATAATAAACATATAAACAAGTCCTTCTATCATATACTATCATGTGATCAGCATATTAAAGAAGGTAGGATGAAGGGATAAGTATTACTGATAATGGGATGGTCTATGAAAGCTTTTCCAGAGGAGGTGATACTGAACACCCTTGAATGAGTGGAGTGAGAGTGTCAGAGGCAGAGGAAGTAGGAAGTAGCAAGGCTTTGATTTATAGCTGAGTGAAGCAGGCAAAGAAGATGAATATTAGAGACATGGGCAGGGCCTGGGAAATAGGCAGGGTAAGGAGTTTAGATTTTATTCTGAGCATTATTGGAAGACATTGGAGTATTTGGGCTGGACAGAATGGCACAATATGATGTATGCTTCAGAGTGATCACTCTGACTGCTGTAAAGATAGTAGATTATAGAAGGTCCAAGGGTAGAGGCAGAAGCAGAAACCAGTTAGGATGTCATTACACTAACCTAGGAAACAACCCCAGGAAAGTTGGCCTAGGATGATAAGAACAAAGACATGAGAAGTGAGGTTAGAGCTAAAAGAACTTACTTCTGTAACATGTGGGAGAAAGAGAAGAAGCCAGGATGACTATTAGGTTCTTGATCTGAGCAACCAGAGGAGTGGGGTTGTGCTTAACTGAAATGGGGAAGATTGGGAGAGGAACAAACTTGGCAGGGAAGTCCAGAGTCCTACTCTGAACTGCTTTGGTTGATCTGGACATACCAATTAGACATCTGAGTGGCGGTGTCTAAGTAGGCAGCTGGGTAAGAGTCTGAAGTTCAAAGAGAAGTCAGGGGACAGAGATAAATATTTGGGACTTATCCTATATAGCATTAGGTGGGACCATTGAACTTGTCTTTTTTTTTTACAGGTGAAAAAGATTGATCATCAGATGTTTCTTATGTATCAACCTGATATTTAAATCCATGAAGGAGAGAGATGACAAAGGCAGGTGGAATAGATAGAGAAGAGATTCAAGGTCTGAGCTCTACATTACTCAAACTGTTAGAGATTAGGAAGAAGAGGAAGACCTGGCAAAAGAATGTCCTGGGATGTAGAAAGAAAACCAGAAGCTTGTGTTCTCTGGAAACCAAATGAAGAAAGGGCTTCCAGAAGGACAGACAAAGTGTAGTGTGTCAAAGGCTCCTGAGCAATCAGAGGAGAGCACAAAGGGGCTCACAGGACTTTGGTATCTGGATCACCCAGTGACACTTCCTGATCATGAGAAACTGTCAGACCAACAGGGGCACTTTCTGAAACCAGCAGTTCTTCAGTGCCCAAATGCAACCTTGATGGTTTAATTTTGGAGGATGGCAATTCATTAACAGCACTCCCCAGTGATAAATATGAAAACCAATAAAACCCCCCACCCAAGGCAATCTCTCCCAGCTCCTCGATTTGAGTAAAGTGAGTAACCTCCATTTCTGCCAACTCCTGTCTTGTCTGAAGCCACATTTCCCCAGCAATGTCACATATGCATTTCTTGATCCTGGTCATTTCTCCTCTTGGGAGATGAATCATAAAATGAGATCTGTGTGCCCTGGTGACTATGGATGCAAGGATGCAAGAGTCTGTTGCCCTGGAGGGAACAGCTGGAAAAGTAGATGGTGAAGGCGGGTGGGGGGAAAACAGTGGAGAAGGCATCTTTGCAGGGGATCAAGGTGACAAGAGTGATTAGTTACATTGTTTTGACATGTGAGAACAGGGGGGTATAAAAATGGATACAGGAAGAGGGAGAGAAAGTAAGGACCAAAACATGAAGCCAGTCATGAATGTTTTTACATAAAAAGCAGCAGATTTATGGCAAATATGTGATGTTTCCACATTTTCTGCCCCCAGTTAGCAGGGGCAGCGCAAAGAGCGTTACTGTGGAGCTGAGCTTTGGGTAAAAGATTAACAGCCAGTCCTTTCTCTCCAGTGTCTGCTTCCTTCTGGGCTTGCCCTGGGGGAAAAGGAGGGCTGGCATGGATGTGCCTGCAGCCCTCACCCTGGATGTTCTTCCACGCCTCTCTGTTCATTCATTGCTTAGTCATTCCTCAGGCATGGATTGAGCCCACTGTGTGCCCAGCACCGACCTGGCATAGGATGGACATAGAGATGGAAAAGGCACAGGGAGCAGGTGACAGAGACAAATCAAGGTCATGGAGAATAGCAGAATAAGATAGAAGATGAAGGCAGGAGATGGGGTTCTAGAGAAAGCGAGAGCAGGACTGACCCATGTCTGCCTCACCTGTTATTGCTGTAGCCTCTTCTCCTTGGAGTATCCCTCCTGCTCTTGCATCACCTTAGGAACTTGGATCAGAGAGGAAAGTTACGGCCTGGATATGTTGTAGTAGGAGGGGACAAACACGTTTGGAGACAGAAATGCTTGGGGAGTGGGTGTTTTTGGGGGATGAGACTTTCCAGGTCTCTCAATTCACACTATGTAGGTAGTTCACTGCACAGCTTAAATAAGAGACAACTCTCCGGAGTGGTTGGCTCTCATCCAAAAAATGTGTTTTGGGCCTCAGATTTCCAACGGAAGGGCTGAAGCGTGACTGGCCTGATGTCAACTACTGAAGTCCACCTGCCCCTGCCCTATCAGGTGTGGAAATGCTGGGGTTCCTCTCTCAGAACCTACTTCCTGAGATGTCGAAATATATCCAAGAGTATTTCTGGGCCTTCTCCAATCCGAAACTGTTTAGTTTTTGTGTGTGTGTGCCTACTTGGCCACACTAAAAGACAGAGGTGGCCTGGGTGAAATGCAGGTTTCTAGAGGCTCTCTGACAAAGCTCAGGCCACCAGCCCCAGGCCAGCCTGTGGGTAGTCCTGGCTGACAGTCACTTCATACCTCACCCGGGCTTTTTGCCAAATTCAAAGTGTGTGTATATGTGGAGTGCTGGGTTCCCACCACTGACAGTCTGTAAGTCATTCACTTAGCTCAATTTGTCTTACTTTCTTCTGAAATTTCTTCCTTCTTGTTCTTTTTCCCAGGAGAAACCAGGAGAAGCAGTCCTAGGGCAGTCTCCGGGCCAGCTTTCCCTAATGAGAAGGCAGAGCTCCTCTTCACCCAGACTTCAGACCTATAGAGGCAGCCTGGGGTCCTGGGATGCCCTTGCACTCAGAGATGTCCCCAGAGTCCTAGGGAAATGGAGGATAACTAGGAGGAAGCTGTTCGTGGCTGGTGATGGGGTCTATACATTCTTGTCCATCTCAGTGCTGTCTGCTATTGAATTTTTGTGCAGATCACATTAACTTAAAGCCAGTTCTCAAGAAGCTCCCCCCGCCCGCGGCATATCCACCAGTTGCTCCCCTTTCCTGCCATTAATCAGGGTCTGCTAATTAGAGAACAAATTCCTATTTGTCCAAACAGTTGCCAACACCCCCACCCCAAGGTAGTTAAATGAGGATAAATGGGTCATTCTTATTAAAAGATGACTTAAATTTATCAAATTCTATTTATGTTTCTTTTACATCCCAATTTTCTATAGATTTAGTGACTCCAAATGATAAGGTCCCAAGCTCATAATAATTTATCCCTTGGGTAACACACAAGGCTTGGTGGTATTTCAGTAATATTCATGACAACAGCAGCAGTCGTGCTAATAAGGACTGATGTCACCAGAGCACTTTCTATGTGCCAAGCATGGTGCACAACACTTTACATGCATTATATCATTTAATTTTCACAAAACCTTGCAGAGGTAAATATTATTATCTTCCTCTGCATATAAAGAAATGAATGTTCAGAAAGATTAAGTCAACTCACTGAGGTCCCATCGGTGCTCTTTCATATGCCTCTGTTGCAGTCTCATTGAACTACTGAAATCAGAAAAACCTGGAGACCTTGTTAACCTTCAGATTCCTGGGCCCCATCTTAGATGCAGGGAGTCAGACTTCCTGGGAGTGTGGCCCTGGAATTTTCATTTGTAAACACATTCCCCAAGAGACCTGTATGCACACTAAAGTGGGAGAATTCACGATCTCTGGCTTTTGTGATGTTTTAAACGCACTATATAATTTCAATAGCAAAAGAGTTGGGCTTTGGGAAGGGAGTGTGTGGTGAACCCTGAAAGCTGAATGGACTTCCTTCCTGTGGTGGAGCAGTGGGAAAAACTGGAGGCAGAGAGCTGTGTTTCAGTCCTTGATTGAGCCCATGTGAATTATTTAATCTCTTTCAGTCTCTATTTTTTTCATTTGTAAACCAGGAAGGATACTTTTATTTTCCAGGTGGTTGTGAGGTGTGAAAGAGATGAGAGTAGAATAAAATGTAAAAAGTTGAAAGCACTCAACAAATGTATTTGGTATTAATCATGGGTTTCCCTGGGGCCGAGGAAGCCACCGCAGGCCTGTACACAATGCCAGCCACCATGTATGGATACGGAGGAGGCAAAAGGACTAGCGAATACTCCCAGGGACTGGATATCTTGAATATCTGTCCAACTTTCTTGGGAGGGGCCATTTCTTCTGTAACTCAAAGGAATTTATTATTTTTCAGCCAGGGAGGCATGCTTTCTATCTGCTGCTGGTACTCCCAGACCAAGCTGTTTCAGTGGGACTGAGGTGTGACTTCTGCCTCGGTTTCATCCATCTGTGCAGGGAAGAGAAAAATGCCTGCACCTCCACAGTCACACCCTCTGTTGGAACCACCTCCTTAAGCCAGAATTATTGAATGTTCTCTATGTGCAAGAATTATTATTATTTCATTTGATTCTCACAACAATGCCATGAAGTCTATACAGACATACCTTGGAAATACAGCGGGTTTGGTTCCAGACCACCGCAATAAAGCTAATATCACAATAAAACGGGTCACACGAATTTTTTGGATTAGGCTTCGGCTTAAGGGAATGTTGTGGCTGGTTTGATCTTTTATCCAGACCGCTAACACTTTCTCCCTATCAGCAATGAGGCTGTTTTGCTTTCTTATCATTCCTGTGTTCACTGGAGTAGCACTTTTAATTTCCTTCAAGAACTTTTCCTTTACATTCATAACTTGGCTAACTGTTTGGCACAAGAGGCCTGCCTAGCTTTTGGCCTATCTAAGCTTTTGACTTGCCTTCCTCACTGAGCTTAATCATCTCTAGCCTTGGATTTAACGTGGAAAATGTGTGACCCTTCCTTTCACTTGAACACTTGGAAGCTATTGTAGGGTTATTAACTGGCCTAATTCAATATTATTGTGTCTCAGGGAACAGGGAGGCCCAGAGAGAGAGACGGGAAAACAGAAAGTCAATGGGGCAGGCAGAACACACACATTTATTTATTAAGTTTGCTGTCATATGTTGGTGCAGTTCATGCTGCCCCAAAACAATTACAATAACAAGATCAAAGATTCCTGGTCATAGATCGCCATAACAGATATAGTAATCACGAAAAAGTTTGAGATATTGTGAGAATTACGCAGATATTGTGAGAAATATGACCCAGAGACAAGAAGTGAGCACATGCCGTTAGAAAAATGGCACCAACAGACTTGCTTGCTGCAGGGTTACACAAACCTTCAATTTGTAAAAATAACTGTAATATCTGCAATAAAGAAAAGTGTAATAAAATGTAGTCTGCCTGAACTTCAATTATTCCCATTTTATAGAAGAGGAAACAGATGCAGGGAGTTTGATCTGCCTGAACTAGTAAATGGTAGAACTCTGGGACTAACATTCCTATCCTCTATGCTACATTCCTAGGAAAGAACGCTCAGACAGGGTTGGACTGAGAGTGTGTTGAGCTTTGCACTGTTTTGAGCCCTCTGAAGGAGTGTCCGTATTTGAAAGCTGGCCTCCTTCCTTTCACTGGCCCTCCACAGTGTGGCCTAAGTTATTCAATTAGGAAGGGAAATAATTGGCAGTGGAGAATGCCTCTAGCAGTGGTAATTACCTCCAGTGCCTTGTAGGAATAGTCAAGCTACATTTCAGTTTATGCTGTAAAACCTTAATTATAATATAAACAGCTGCCCTTCAGCCCAGTGGGGCAGCCTTCCCCCGCCTTCCTTCTCTGGCCTCTGAATGGCCCTGCCTCCTGAATGGTCAGGGAGGTCCAGGGACAGAAGGAGACCTGGGAGGAGGGGAGCCGATGACTATGCGTGCGTTGGGGTTTGGAAGACTAAGCTGGAGGGAGCCACTGCCAGGGTCCCATCTTCAAGTGATGAAGCCAAAGGCAGCATCCCCATTCTTGGTACCACTCACACTGAGTCTCTTGGGGGAGCAGCCTCCAGCTGTTAGCAGTCAGCCTAGTGCCATTAGGCTAGGATAGGGTTTAGCAGGCTATGGTATCATTTCAGGGTAACATCTCTTTCTGTTTACTCCCCTATAAGGGAGAACAGAGTCTTCCCTTGTAGATCCAGACTTCCTGGCCATGTAGGAGCCCTGTTGAGTGCCTGGTGCACTCTAGGTAGTATGCGAGACATGGTTGCAAGGGTTCCCCATTTCAACTTCACAGCACTTGGATATACAGAAAATTAACAACCTCATTTGACTATTGAGGAAAATGAGCCTTTGAAAGTTTAAATGGAGATAAGGCTTGGGAGGCAGACAGCCCTGTAAGTGACTTAAGTTCAGGAAGGAGAAGGACACTCAATATTTTTGTTCAGAGCACTGGGAAGGAGAGAGAGGGATCAGTCACCATCGGGCATTTGAGAAGGTCCAGGACCAGGGGGCTGGTGAGCAGAGCGGGGAATAACGCCAGAGGGGCTGAAATTGCTGATTGCTGGGTTCACAGATCTACCCACGAGCGGCCCAGGTACCCCATGAGCGGCTGCTCTGTGTCATCTGACCACTGGATTGTAACCTGGGCTGAAAGAATCAGAAGTCAGTGTGGCGAGGCAGGAGTCCTCAGATGGTCAGAGCTGACTCTTCAACTCTTAAGGGCAAAATGGAAAATGTGAGCTTGTTGGTGGTCTTCGAAATACAGTGAGCAATCCATGCCCCTGAAGAGCAGGGATAATTATAGGCATGCCCTTGTTTCATTGTGCTTTGAAGATATTGCATGTTTTTACAAATTGAAGATTTATGGCAACTCTGCATACAGCAAATCTATTGATGCCATCTTTTTCCAATATCACGTGCTCACTCTGTGTCTCTGTCTCACATTTTGGTAGTTCTCCCAATATTTCACACATTATTATTATTATTATATCTGTTATGATGGTCTGTGGTCAGGGATCTTTGAGGCTACTATTGTAGTTGTTTTGAGGTGCCATGAACTGCACCCATGTAAGACAGCAAACATAATCAATAAATGTTGTGTGTTCTGACTGCTCCACCAACCAACTGTTTCCCTGTCTCTTTCTCTCTCCTCCAGCTCCCTATTCCCTGAGGCACAATCATATTGAAATTAGGACAAATAATAACCCTACAGTGGCTTCTAAAGGTTCAAGTGAAAGGAAGAGTCACATCTCTTACTCTAAATCAAAAGCTAGAAATGATTAAGCTTAGTGAGGAAGGCATGTGGAAAGCTGAGATGGGCTAAAAGCTAGGCCTCTTGCACCAGTTACAGAAGTTGTGAATGCAAAGGAAAAGTTCTTGAAGGAAATTAAAAGTGCTACTCCAGTGAACACAGGAATGATAAGAAAGCAAAACAGCCTTTTGCTAATAGGGAGAAAGTTAGAGTGGTCTGGATAAAAGATCAAACCAGCCACAACATTCCCTTAGAGTCAAAGCCTAATCCAGAAAATTGGTGGGACTCACTTTATTATGATATTTGCTTTATTGCAGTGATCTGGAACCAAACCCACTATGTTTCCGAGGTAGATCTATATTGAAGTCCTATTTTTAAATTTGTTTTCAATTTCAGTTTATAAGTTCTACATGTTTCATAATGGTCATATGCACAATAGGACATCTTTCTAATCCATACACAAATATATGTTCAGGAATGTTTTACAACTTGGGGTGCATAACGAAAATGTTTGGAGTTCACTGGGATAGAAGCTAATGATTACATTAATTACTAGTTTGTTTTGTTTATTAACTATGCTCAACAGGTAGTGGCTTGTATTAGTCCATTCTCACACTGCATTGAAGAAACTGGGAAAGAGGTTTAATTGACTCACAGTTCCACATGGCTGGGAAGGCCTCAGGAAGCTTACAATCACGGTGGAAGGGGAAGTAAACACATCCTTATTCACAAGGTGGCAGGAGAAAGAAGTGCCAAGCAAAGGGAAAAAAGCCCCTTATAAAACCATCAGATCTTATGAGAACTCACTCACTATCACGAGAACAGCATGGGGGTCACTGCCCCCATGATTCAATCACCCCCCAATGGCTCCCTTCCATGACACGTGGAGATTATAGGAACTACAATTCAAGATGAGATTTGGGTGGAGACACAGCCAAACCATATCATGGCTCAATGTTAATAACTTGGAGTGATAACAATTATTACTCATGGAGAACCTATGAGTTTGCTGTCTCATTCAATCTTGCAGAAACAAGGTAAAGTCGTGTCCACAGCATGGACTCTGAAGCTGGACTCCCTGGATCCAAATCCTTGCTCTGTCATCTGTTAGCCCTGTGACTTGGAATAAGTTACTCAGCCTTTCTGTGCCTTCATGTCTTCATCTGGAGAATGAAGCTCACAAATTCTAGGCTACGTTGTAAGGTACATATGAGGATTACATGAGTTAATGCATGTAAAGCCCTCATAATAGTGCTTAGCCCTGAATAACCATTCAGTGAATGGTTAGTGACATGGATTTTACTGATAAGAAGATGGAGCTTCAGGGAGGTGAGTGGAAGAACTGGCATTCTGGCTAATTCCAAAGCCTATGTGTTGGGGTCCACAATGTAAACCATTCTAAGTCCTTACCAACAACCTGATGGATCCAAGAAAGCATATCTGCTTCTCCTTTAATCACCTATGATTCTAACTCTCCTTGCTATGCCCACCATATCCATTTCCCCAGCCAGAACAGAGAAAAGGACATCCACATAGCTCCTTCTCAGTTGGATGATGCCCAGCAAGTTGGCCCTTGCTGCCCTCATCCCAAGAGGTTTACTGCTCCCGTTGGTCATTTAGGCTTCGCCCAAGCCCCTCAGGTTGTCCCTGCTCCAAGAAAGAATTCTAGAGCCTCCTGGAGTTGTAGACAGGGAAGGCAGGAGTATTGCAGAGCAGAAGGTGCTGCAAAGGACTCAGGTAGCAAAGGATACATGCCAGCTGGACACACTGGAATTGGAACTCACATCACTGCCTCTGCTGTCTGGTTTTCCTTGACAGTCCTTGAGTACAGCATCCACATGTTCTAATTCTGTATAAAACTGAGGAGCAAGATATCTTTGTTCTAAAGACTTTAAACTCTGTGTGAGTTTTAGCAATTTAATAGGCATCTCAGGTCTCTCTAGTCCCAGCTTCCTGCTCTGAGAGCAGTGGTTGGGTGAGGTTTAGGCTCATACAATCTCTGTAAAACTTCAAATTCAGGGACTTCAAGGTGAGAAGTGCTAATCACTATGAGAAGAGTAGGAAACCACAGTGATCTGGGCATCCTATGCTATGGACTCCCAGAGATGAGCTTGCTGTTGACAGCCCCCCTCTGCTCCTCTCGTAGAGATTAGGTCCCTGCTCCCCCACTTCCAAGGCCATCTATTGCTCTATCTTCCATGAGCACCACAGAACAGATTCTCCACCCTCCTTCTCCTGAAGAACACAGCCTTTGGGAGTTTTCTAAAGGTTTTTAGTGTTAGTAGCAGTGAGAAACTAACAGTAAATAAAATTTCCAGACAAAAACGGAAATTTGCAGTGTTTCAAGACACTTTAAACGATGCATTTGAAACGAGTGGCTTGCATTAGGATGCAAATTAACGTCCTTGAGTGGCATTTTATATTTTTTTATTTCATGTTAACCTGACTACAACTTTCCCATCTTCGTGTGTTCCCTAGGAGTTCTTTAATGAAAAGCTGAAGGATGAAGCCCGGGGTTGTTCAACATGGAACAGGCTGGGCTGGCTCCATCTCATCAGTTATCTCTTGGTGGGCAGCAAGACAAGGGAGAGACGATTAAAATAATTGCGCTTTAAGACATCTTCAGCTGAGATCATGCCATTGCACTCCAGCCTGGGTGACAGCAGGAGACAGAGCCTCGCTCTTTTGCCCAGGCTAGAGTGCAGTGGCATGATCTCAGCTCACTGCAACTTCTGCCTCCAGGGTTCAAGTGATTCTCCTGCCTCAGCCTCCCAAGTAGCTGGGACTACAGTTGCGTGCCACCACACCCAGCTAATTTTTGCATTTTTAGTAGAGACGGGGTTTCACCATGTTGGCCAGGAAGGTCTTGATCTCTTGACCTCGTGATCTGCCCTTCTCAGCCTCCCAAAGTGCTGGGATTACAGGTTTGAGCCACCGTGCCCGGCCGACATCTTTAGCCAATAAAAAATTGCTTACAGAATTATAAAGCCTCTCTTCCTGTCAGTTTTCTTAACCTCCTCAACTCAACTGTCCGATGATGGGTTTACAAGCCCTTCAGGACTGCTGTGTTAAGTAAGAGGAATTTAGCTCCCCACATTCAGTGGGAGTTAAATATCCAGGGCCAGGCATAGGAAGAGAAGCTGCCTATGCCTATGCCTATGCTCATAGAAGCCAGTCCCTAAAGTAGAAAGAATAGTTCCCTCAAGGCTTGCTCTGTGGATTGCCTTACACGAGTTGGTTCGTATTTATAAGCCAATTTATCTGGGAATAAATCTCTTTAACACACACAACTAACTCCTCAAGGTGTGTCCAATGGGAACCAGTCTTCCTAAATGAACTGTCTTTAAAAGGGCTTTAACAACGGCATTGTCAATCCCTGAATTTCCACATGAAGAAAAAAAATTCATAGGCTACTTGGGCACATAGAATACACAGAATTTAAGAAACTGCTAAATTAAATCAAGACACCTAAAAACAATTTTTTTCATACACTGTGTTAAGGAGATGGCTATGGAAAGAAACAGATTTTTGTTATACAACCCTGAAGCTCAGTAATAGTGCATCTGACCTGAGATTAACTCAGACAGTAGTTGGCTTTCCCTCTGCCACAGTTCCTTCCCATACTACCAAAAAAGAGGACATGGAATCTTGAACGTATGAAGCCTGTCTTTCTTCCTTCCTTCTTTCCTTCCTTTCTTCCTTTCTTTTTGTCTTTCCTTTTCCCTCCCTCCTTTTCCTTCACTTCTCCCTCTCTCCCTCTTTTCTTTCCTTTTTTCTTAATTTCTTGAGCGTAAAGAAGGGCATCCCACAAAAGTTAAAGTGAAGCTTTAGAAGACTGTTTTTTGTTTGCTTTTTTTCTAAGAAATTGTGTACTACTTCATCTCAAAAATAGAGGTGTTTTATTACATATCTTTATTGAGATGTAATTAACACACAATAAAACTATCTAATTTACAAAGTTGTTTGGAGTCAAGAATTAAATAAGATTAAGTAAAAGAACATATATGAAGGTGTCTCACACAATGCTCAGTGGTTGAATTTCGATATGACATAACTGTTTATACCACCCTTGTGTTAAAAACCCTCAATGGCTCCTCATTTCCTACAGAGCAGTCTAAAGTCTAAAACACAGAAACTTAAGGTTCTTAATAATTCAACCCCATCTTTCTGGTCTTGAGCACTGCCATACTCTCTTACACACCCGACTTGGCAGAGAAACTGGATGACAGGGAACTTTTCTGTCTCCAGAATTTTTTATGCTGCCCCTTTTCTGCCCATTGAGGCTCTTCCTTTCCTTTAAGGTCAGAAGCCATCTCCTTCATGAGTCCTCCTGGAAGATGACTCCTGATCACTCCAGATGGTTATTAATGCCCTTTTCCTATGGCCTATCCCATTATACTGCATGGTTTCTAAGATCTTTGCCACATTCTGTTTTGTGCTATTTATCGTGAGCAGCTCCTTTCTTTCACGTAATTTTGATGAACATTCATTAAGCCTCTACAATACCTGGGCAGTGAAGTAGGCATGGGGATGGGCTGGGCAGAGGTGCAGAGATAAATGACATACTGTGTGCTCTGGAAAAGCCCATGTCCTGGTGAGAAGCATGGAGGTTGCGAGCCCCGCCACGTTCAATTCTGTATCTTTAGCAGTGTCTAAAATGTCCCATGCAGAGCAGATACAGATGTTGAATAAAATCAGTATTAAAGGTGAAAAATATCAGAGTGTTAAATGTAATTGCCTTATTCTAGCAAAAGAGCAAATTAAGGCTCAGGAAGTTTAAATAACATGCTCAAGATTGCCAGTGGCTCTGGAGTTGTAAGTAGAGTGCTATAAATAACCACAAACCAAGCTGAGAAGAGGCTAGCTGGGAAGATCAGGCACGGGGACGATTTTGTTTTGTTTTAAGTTTCTTTAAATCCAGAGTTGTCCTTGGTCATAGGAATCCCATTCTTGCCCATGGAAGTAAACCCCATTTCCTATGAGATGCCACTCTCTGGCCTCAGTGGAAGCTGGGTTTGAATTCTAGACCAGCCACTTACCAGCTTTTTGCTGGGATGAGAGATGATATCTCTGAGCTTTATTTTTCTTATCTGTAAAATGAGGATGGTAACATTTATATCATAGAACTATTACAAAGATCACATCAATAATGAATTAAATAAATACACAAAAATAAATGAGTTCAGGCCCTGACTCCTGGAAAGTGTTGGTAGCAGTGGTGATACTGGTGTTGGTGGTTGGAGTAGATATTATAATTCAAACTCACCTGTCAGAATTAACAGCTAATGGTGTTTGTTTCTTTACGCAGTCATTTGTAAACTTAGTCCCCTAGTTATTTGGGAAGTATCTGCAACTTTACTTTGTAGGGTTCCCACTTCCACATTTATCAACTAACCCCTTGTAGCACTTTGATATGTCAGAAAGAAGTTCATTCCTCATGGTTTTCTGTATCTTCTTCCAATTCGGCCAAGCTCTATGTCTTAACCCAGGGACCATTGCAAGGCCAGGTATGCAGCAATGAATAAGACTGATGCTCTTTTAAGAGCAATAATTTTGACAGTTCTCTCCCCACCCTACCTAAGGTGTATTTTTCTACCTGTTCCTGATGTTCCCAGGAACTAGTCTTCTTCCTTAGATTATTGACCACATCTTCCCACTGATTTGTTGAGTCAACTGCCAGTATTACTTTGCTGGTTCAGACCCTCTTCCTCCTCAGGCTTGCTTCATACCCACTCCAAGCCTCAGTTTACTACTGCCATAGGCAGCAACTTGCCTGATTCCACATTATTGCAATCCTCCAGTAGCCAGGCCCTCCAAGGCTTCTCAATGGCAATGATAAGAAATCAAAGGGTAAGGGTAGAGGATGGAAGTGATGGTGGTCATGGTGGATAGAGAGAGGTGAGAGGCTGGTTGTGGTGTATTTATGCCCTTTGCCCACCAATATCCATAACACAAGTATATTCCAGACAATCTAGCAGTGAAAATTTCACAACTATTCCCAGCTCTACTTCCATTAAGCCAGATAGAAATGGCAAGGGAAGATTCTGGTAATCACAATTGGTTTAGAAAAATAACTTCCAGAGAATGCGATAGGGTGACAGTAGATTCAGATTCATCTTGTTTATGCTGTCTATTTACAGCATTACTGTACCATGAACTCTGATGTATGGATCACTGCCTTATTCTTGAAAGGGTTCCCCAGTGCCTTCTGAATCATCATAATGCAAACAAATGAAAAGGTTATATTGTAATGAGTATCCTCTTAATATGGAAGATACTGTACATATGTTTAGTTTCTTGAAAATCAATTATTTGTGAGGGCGTATGTAGTAAACTATGGCCAACCAGATTATACATGTACTTTGTTTTATTGTACTTTATTATGCCTCATAAATAATTGCATTATTTATCAATTTAAGGTTTGCGAAAACCCTGTATCAAGCAAGTTTGTTAGTGCCATTTTTCCAACAGCATGAGCTCACACTGTGTCTCTGGGTCTCATTTTGGTAATTCTCACAAAACCTCAAACTTTTAAATTATCGTTATATCTGGTATGGTGATCTGTAATCAGTGATCTTCGATGTAACTATAGTAATTTTGAGGGGGGCATCATCACCCATATAAGATGGCAAACTTAATTACTAAATGTTGTGGATGTTCGGACTGCTCCACTGACCAGCCCATCCCTCATCTCTGTCTCCTCAAGTCTCTCTATTCCATGAGACATTTTAGGTAGAAACTAGGCCAATAAATAACCCCACAGTGGCCTATAAGTGTTCAAGTGCAGGAACAGTTGCAAGTCTCTCACTTTAAATCAAAAGCTAGAAATAATTAAGTTTAGTGAGGGAGGCACACTGAAAGCTGAAATAGGCCAAAAGCTAAGTCTCTTGTGCCAAACAGTTAAGAGAAGTTGTGAATGCAAGGAAAAGTCCTTAAAGGAAATTAAAAGTGCTACTCCAGTGAACACAGGAATGATGAGAAAGTAAAACCACCAGGAGGAGCCAAGATGGCCGAATAGGAACAGCTCCGGTCTACAGCTCCCAGCGTGAGCGACGCAGAAGACGGGTGATTTCTGCATTTCCATCTGAGGTACCGGGTTCATCTCACTAGGGAGTGCCAGACAGTGGGCACAGGTCAGTGGGTGCAGCGCACCGTGCGCGAGCCGAAGCAAGGCGAGGCACTGCCTCACTCGGGAAGCGCAAGGGGTCAGGGAGTTCCCTTTCCTAGTCAAAGAAAGGGGTGACAGACGGCACCTGGAAAATCGGGTCACTCCCACCCGAATACTGCACTTTTCCGACGGGCTTAAAAAATGGACACCAGGAGATTATATCCTGCACCTGGCTCGGAGGGTACTACACCCACAGAGCCTTGCTGATTGCTAGCACAGCAGTCTGAGATCAAACTGCAAGGCGGCAGCGAGGCTGGGGGAGGGGCGCCTGCCATTGCCCAGGCTTGCTTGAGTAAACAAAGCAGCCAGGAAGCTCCAACTAGGTGGAGCCCACCACAGCTCAAGGAGGCCTGCCTGCCTCTGTAGGCTCCACCTCTGGGGACAGGGCACAGACAAACAAAAAGACAGCAGAAACCCCTGCAGACTTAAATGTCCCTGTCTGACAGCTTTGAAGAGAGCAGTGGTTCTCCCAGCATGTAGCTGGAGATCTGAGAATGGGCAGACTGCCTCCTCAAGTGGGTCCCTGACCCCTGACCCCTGAGCAGCCTAACTGGGAGGCACCCCCCAGTAGGGGCAGACTGACACCTCACACGGCCGGGTACTCCTCTGAGACAAAACTTCCAGAGGAACGATCAGACAGCAGCATTCGCGGTTCATGAAAAACCAACGTTCTGCAGACACCGCTGCTGATACCCAGGCAAACAGGGTCTGGAGTGGACCTCTAGCAAACTCCAACAGACCTGCAGCTGAGGGTCCTGTCTGTTAGAAGGAAAACTAACAAACAGAAAGGACATCCACACCAAAAACCCATCTCTACATCACCATCATCAAAGACCAAAAGGAGATAAAACCACAAAGATGGGGAAAAAACACAGCAGAAAAACTGGAAACTCTAAAAAGCAGAGCACCTCTCCTCCTCCAAAGGATCGCAGTTCCTCACGAGCAATGGAACAAAGCTGGATGGAGAATGACTTTGACGGGTTGAGAGAAGAAGTCTTCAGACAATCAAACTACGAGCTACAGGAGGAAATTCAAACCAAAGGCAAAGAAGTTAAAAACTTTGAAAAAAATTTAGACTAATGTATAACTAGAATAACCAATACAGAGAAGTGCTTAAAGGAGCTGATGGAGCTGAAAGCCAAGGCTCGAGAACTACGTGAAGAATGCAGAAGCCTCAGGAGCCGATGCAATCAACTGGAAGAAAGGGTATCAGTGATGGAAGATGAAATGAATGAAATGAAGCGAGAAGGAAAGTTTAGAGAAAAAAGAATAAAAAGAAACGAACAAAGCCTCCAAGAAATATGGTACTATTTGAAAAGACCAAATCTACATCTGATTGGTGTACCTGAAAGTGATGGGGAGAATGGAACCAAGTTGGAAAACACTCTGCAGGATATTATCCAGGAGAAATTTCCCAATCTAGCAAGGCAGGCCAACGTTCAGATTCAGGAAATACAGAGAATGCCACAAACATACTCCTCGAGAAGAGCAACTCCAAGACACATAATTGTCAGATTCACCAAGGTTGAAATGAAGGAAAAAATGTTAAGGGCAGCCAGAGAGAAAGGTCGGGTTACCCACAAAGGGAAGCCCATCAGACTAACAGCGGATCTCTCGGCAGAAACTCTACAAGCCAGAAGAGAGTGGGGGCCAATATTCAACATTCTGAAAGAAAAGAATTTTCAACCCAGAATTTCATATCCAGCCAAACTAAGCTTCATAAGTGAAGGAGAAATAAAATCCTTTACAGACAAGCAAATGCTGAGAGATTTTGTCACCACCAGGCCTGCCCTAAAAGAGCTCCTGAAGGAAGCACTAAACATGGAAAGGAACAACCGGTAGCAGCCGCTGCAAAATCATGACAAAATGTAAAGACCATCGAGACTAGGAAGAAACTGCATCAACTAACGAGCAAAATAACCAGCTAACATCATAATGACAGGTTCAAATTCACACATAACAGTATTAACTTTAAATGTAAATGGACTAAATGCTCCAATTAAAAGACACAGACTGGCAAATTGGATAAAGAGTCAAGACCCATCAGTGTGTTGTATTCAGGAAACCCATCTCACATGCAGAGACACACATAGGCTCAAAATAAAAGGATGGAGGAAGATCTACCAAGCAAATGGAAAACAAAAAAAAGGCAGGGATTGCAATCCCAGTCTCTGATAAAACAGACTTTAAACCAACAAAGATCAAAAGAGACAAAGAAGGCCATTACATAATGGTAAAGGGATCAATTCAACAAGAAGAACTAACTATCCTAAATATATATGCACCCAATACAGGAGCACCCAGATTCATAAAGCAAGTCCTGAGTGACCTACAAAGAGACTTAGACTCCCACACATTAATAATGGGAGACTTTAACACCCCACTGTCAACATTAGACAGATCAACGAGACAGAAAGTCAACAAGGATATCCAGGAATTGAACTCAGCTCTGCACCAAGCAGACCTAATAGAAATCTACAGAACTCTCCACCCCAAATCAACAGAATATACACTTTTTTCAGCACCACACCACACCTATTCCAAAATTGACCACATAGTTGGAAGTAAAGCTCTCCTCAGCAAATGTAAAAGAACAGAAATTATAACAAACTGTCTCTCAGACCACAGTGCAATCAAACTAGAACTCAGGATTAAGAAACTCACTCAAAACCGCTCAAGTACCTGGAAACTGACCAACCTGCTCCTGAATGACTACTGGGTGCATAACGAAATGAAGGCAGAAATAAAGATGTTCTTTGAAACCAATGAGAACAAAGACACAACATACCAGAATCTCTGGGACCCATTCAAAGCAGTGTGTAGACGGAAATTTATAGCACTAAATGCCCACACGAGAAAGCAGGAAAGATCCAAAATTGACACCCTAACATCACAATTAAAAGAACTAGAAAAGCAAGAGCAAACACATTCAAAAGCTAGCAGAAGGCAAGAAATAACTAAAATCAGAGCAGAACTGAAGGAAATAGAGACACAAAAAGCCCTTCAAAAAATTAATGAATCCAGGAGTTGGTTTTTTGAAAAGATCAACAAAATTGATAGACCGCTAGCAAGGCTAATAAAGAAAAAAAGAGAGAAGAATCAAATAGACACAATAAAAAATGATAAAGGGGATATCACCACTGATTCCACAGAAATACAAACTACCATCAGAGAATACTGCAAACGCCTCTACGCAAATAAACTAAAAAATCTAGAAGAAATGGATACATTCCTTGACACATACACTCTCCCAAGACTAAACCAGGAAGAAGTTGAATCTCTGAATAGACCTATAACAGGAGTTGAAATTGTGGCAATAATCAATAGCTTACCAACCAAAAAGAGTCCAGGACCAGATGGATTCACAGCCGAATTCTACTAAAGGTACAAGGAGGAACTGGTACCATTCCTTCTGAAACTATTCCAATCAATAGAAAAAGAGGGAATCCTCCCTAACTCATTTTATGAGGCCAGCATCATCCTGATACCAAAGCCGGGCAGAGACACAACCAAAAAAGAGAATTTTAGACCAATATCCTTGATGAACATTGATGCAAAAATCCTCAATAAAATACTGGCAAACCAAATCCAGCAGCACATCAAAAAGCTTATCCACCATGATCAAGTGGGCTTCATCCCTGGGATGCAAGGCTGGTTCAATATACACAAATCAATAAATGTAATCCAGCATATAAACAGAAGCAAACACAAAAACCACATGATTATCTCAATAGAAGGCAGAAAATGCCTTTGACAAAATTCAACAACCCTTCATGCTAAAAACTCTCAATAAATTAGGTATTGACGGGGCGTATCTCAAAATAATAAGAGCTATCTATGACAAACCCACAGCCAAAATCATACTGAATGGGCAAAAACTGGAAGCATTCCCTTTGAAAACTGACACAAGACAGGGATGCCCTCTCTCACCACTCCTATTCAACATAGTGTTGGAAGTTCTGGCCAGGGCAATTAGGCAGGAGAAGGAAATAAAGGGTATTCAATTAGGAAAAGAGGAAGTCAAATTGTCCCTGTTTGCAGACGACATGACTGTATATCTAGAAAACCCCATTGTCTCAGCCCAAAATCTCCTTAAGCTGATAAGCAACTTCAGCAAAGTCTCAAGATAGAAAATCAATGTAGAAAAATCACAAGCATTCTTATACACCAATAACAGACAAACAGAGAGCCAAATCATGAGTGAATTCCCATTCACAATTGCTTCAAAGAGAATAAAATACCTAGGAATCCACCTTACAAGGGACGTGAAGGACCTCTTCAAGGAGAACTACAAACCACTGCTCAATGAAATATAAGAGGATACAAACAAATGGAAGAACATTCCATGCTCATGGGTAGGAAGAATCAATACTGTGAAAATGGCCATACTGCCCAAGGTAATTTATAGATTCAATGCCATCCCCATCAAGCTACCAACAACTTTCTTCACAGAATTGGAAAAAACTACTTTAAAGTTCATATGGAACCAAAAAAGAGCCCGCATCGCCAAGTCAATCCTAAGCCAAAAGAACAAAGCTGGAGGCATCACACTACCTGACTTCAAACTATGCTACAAGGCTACAGTAACCAAAACAGCACGGTACTGGTACCAACACAGAGATAGAGATCAATGGAACAGAACAGAGCCCTCAGAAATAATGCCGCATATCTACAACTATCTGATCTTTGACAAACCTGAGAAAAACAAGCAATGGAGAAAGGATTCCCTATTTAATAAATGGTGCTGGGAAAACTGGCTAGCCATATGTAGAAAGCTGAAACTGGATCCCTTCCTTACACCTTATACAAAAACCAATTCAAGATGGATTAAAGACTTAAACGTTAGACCTAAAACCATAAAAACCCTAGAAGAAAACCTAGGCATTACCATTCAGGACATAGGCACAGGCAAGGACTTCATGTCTAAAACACCAAAAGCAATGGCAACAAAAGCCAAAATTGACAAATGAGATCTAATCAAACTAAAGAGCTTCTGCACAGCAAAAGAAACTACCATCAGAGTGAACAGGCAACCCACAAAATGGGAGAAAATTTTTGCAACCTACTCATCTGACAAAGGGCTAATATCCAGAATCTACAATGAACTCAAACAAATTTACAAGAAAAAAACAAACAACCCCATCAAAAAGTGGGTGAAGGACATGAACAGATACTTCTCAAAAGAAGACATTTATGCAGCCAAAAAACACATGAAAAAATGCTCACCATCACTGGCCATCAGAGAAATGAAAATCAAAACCACAATGAGATATCATCTCACACCAGTTAGAATGGCAATCATTAAAAAGTCAGGAAACAACAGGTGCTGGAGAGGATGTGGAGAAATAGGAACAATTTTACACTGTTGGTGGGACTGTAAACTAGTTGGACCATTGTGGAAGTCAGTGTGGCAATTCCTCTGGGATCTAGAACTAGAAATACCATTTGACCCAGCCATCCCATTACTGGGTATATACCCAAAGGACTATAAATTATGCTGCTATAAAGACACATGCACACGTATGTTTATTGTGGCGTTATTCACAATAGCAAAGACTTGGAACCAACTCAAATGTCCAACAATGATAGACTGGATTAAGAAAATGTGGTACATATACACCATGGAATACTCTGCAGCCATAAAAAGTGATGAGTTCATGTCCTTTGTAGGGACATGGACGAAATTGGAAATCATCACTCTTAGTAAACTATCGCAAGAACAAAAAATCAAACACCGCATATTCTCACTCATAGGTGGGAATTGAACAATGAGAACACATGGACACAGGAAGGGGAACATCACACTCTCGGGACTGCTGTGGGGTGGGGGGAGCGGGGAGGGATAGCATTGGGAGATATACCTAATGCTAGATGACGAGTTAGTGAGTGCAGCGCACCAGCATGTCACATGTATACATATGTAACTAACCTGCACATTGTGCACATGTACCCTAAAACTTAAAGTATAATAAAAATAAAAAAAAGAAAATGGATAGAAACAGATTTCAGAACTAAAAAAAAAAAAAAGAAAGAAAGAAAGAAAGTAAAACCACCTTATTGCTGATAGGGAGAAAGTGTTAGCGGTCTCAATAGAGGATCAAACTAACTGCAACATTTCCTTAAGCAAAAGCTTAATCCAGAGCATGGCACTAGGTCTCTTAAATTCTGTGAAGTCTAAGACAAGTGACTGTAAGCTAGCAGAAGTTGGTTCATGAAACTTAAGGAATGAAGCTGTCTCTGTAACATAAAAGTACAAGGTGAAGCAGCAAGTGCTGGTATAGAAGCTACAGCAAGTTCTCTATATCTAGCTAAGATCATTGACCAAAATGGCTACACTAAACAACAGATTTTCAATGTAGATGAAACATCCTTCTATTAGAAGAAGACACCAACTAGGACTTTTATAAATAGAGAGGAGAAGTCCTTGCCTGGCTTCAAAGCTTCAAAGGACAGGCTGACTCTCTTGTTAGAGGCTAATGCGGCTAGTGACTTTAAGTGGAAGCCAATGCTTAATGACCATTCTAACAATTGTAGGGCCCTTAAGAATTAAGCTAAATGTACTCCACCTATGCTCTATCAATGGAACAACAAAGCCTGGATGAGAGCATATCTGTTTACAGCGTGGTTTATTGAATTTTTTTTCTTTTTATTTTATTTATTTATTTATTTTGAGACGGAGTCTCACTCTGTCACCCAGGCTGGAGTACAGTGGTGTGATCGCTGCTCACTGCAAGCTCCGCCTCCCAGGTTCATGCCATTCTCCTGCCTCAGCCTCCCAAGTAGCTGGGACTACAGGTGCCCACCACCACGCCTGGCTAATTTTTCGTATTTTTAGTAGAGACAGGGTTTCACCGTGTTAGCCAGGGTGGTCTCAATCTCCTGACCTCATGATCCACCCACCTCAGCCTCCCAAAGTGCTGGGATTACAGGCATGAGCCGCCATGCCTGGCCGGTTGACTGAATATTTTAGGCCCACTGTTGAGACCTCCTGCTCAGAAAAAAGATTCCTCTCAAAATGTTACTGCTTATTAACAATGCACCTGGTTATTCAAGAGCTCTGATGAAGATGTACAAGGAGATGAATGTTGTTTTCATGCCTGCTAACACAACATTCATTGTCCAGCCTGTGAATCAAGGTGTAATTTTGACTTTCAAGTCTCATTATTTGAGAAATACATTTTCTGAGGCCACAGATAGTGATTCCCCTGATGGATCTCGCCAAAGTCAATTAAAATCCTTCTGGAAATAACCATTCTAGATGCCATTAAGAACATTTTGATTTGTGATTCAAAAGATGAGGTCAAAATATCCACCTTAACAGGAGTTTGGAAGAAGCTGATTATATCCCTCATGGATGACTTTGAGGGATTTAAGACTTCATTGGAGGAAGTAACTGCAGTTGTAGTGGAAATAGCAAGAAAACTAGAATAATTATAGAAGTGGAACCTGAAGAGGGGCCAGAATTTCTGCAATCTCACGATAAAATTTGAATGGACGAGGAGTTGCTTCTTATGGATGAGCAAAGAAAGTGGTTTTTTTGAGATGAAATCTACTCCTGGTGAAGATGCCGTAAACACTGTTGACATGACAACAAAGGATTTAGAATGTTACATAAACTTCATTGGCAAAGCGGCAGCAGGGTTTGAGAGGTTTGACTTTAATTTTGACAGAAATTCTACTGTGGTTAATATGTCATCAAACAGTATTGCATGCTACAGAGAAATCTTTTGTGACTGAGTCAATTGATGTGGCAAACTTCATTGTTGTCTTATTTTAAGAAATTGTCACAGCCACCCTAACCCTCAGCAACTACCAGCCTGATCAGTCAGCAGTCGTCAACTGGAGATAAGACCCTCCACCAGCAAAAAGGTGCCAATTCGCTGAAGGCTCAGGGGATCATTAGCATTTTTTAGCAAGAAAATATTTTAAATTAAGGTATATACATTTTTTCTTAGACACAATGCTATTGCTCACTTTGTAGACTACAGTATGATGTAAACACAACTTGGATAGGCACTGGGAAACCAAATCATTTATGTGACTTGCTTTATTGCGATATTTGCTTTATTGCAGTGGTCTGAAAGCGAACCTGAACTATCTCCAAGGTATGCCTGCATATGTAAAATAAACCCTCAAATAAACATTTTCTGTTCACTCGAGTGTTCACAGAATCACACCTCCCTGAGGATAGAAACCCATGTGTTTCTCTAACTCATTCAATCTCTATTTATTGAGCATCTATTATTACACAAGAGCTATTTTAAATGCTCAGGGGCACATCTGCAAATAAAACGGAGTAAGATCTTATCCTTAAAGATCTGGCAAGTTCTACTGGGGGAGATAGACAACAATAAAAATCATAAAGTTAATTACATTGTATGCTAGAAAGGGACAAGTACTACTGGAAAAGATATTAGAATTGGGTAAGAGGGATAGAGATGCCCAGGGGAGATGGCAGAGAGGCTGCACTGAGAAAGTGACACTGAGTAAGCCTTGCAGCAGGAATCTAAATCAACCACACAGAAATGTGGGGAGAGAGCTTCTGGGAAGCAGGAATGGCCAGTGCAAAAGCCTGAGAGTGCCTGGAGTGTTTTCAGAATAGAAAGGAGGCCTTGGAAGCTAAGGTGTGATTCATTCTTGTTCAGTGAATTAATGAGTGAATGAAATAAGTGAAAGAAATACCAGAGATTGGAAGGTCCTCTGACCGAACTCTCATACAGTGTTTTGGCACACTCCACAACCATGTTTCCTGATTGTGTTCTCTGGAGCATTGGTCCCTGAAAATATTCCAGGAGAAAGGGTTTTTTTTTTTTTTTAAGATTAGCTGCTGATTTTTTTTTTTATGTTTGACTTCATATTTTTGTAAATTTTTTTTTATTATTATACTTTAAATTTTAGAGTACATGTTCACAACGTGCAGGTTTGTTACATGTGTATACATGTGCCATGTTGGTGTGCTGCACCCATTAACTTGTCATTTACATTAGGTGTATCTCCTAATGCTATCCCTCCCCCAGCCCCCCACCCCCCGACAGGCCCCAGTGTGTGATGTTCCCGAGAAAGGGGTTTTAAGTCCAGATCCATTCTCCATTTTGTAGATCCCCATGATATAGATTCACAAATCACAAGAGTACGTGAAAGTCTCAGAGAAATTCTCCAGGGAATAACCTGTTTCAACTTGGTACTTTCAGAACTTATTCAACCACAGAACTCATTGTTTGCTCCCACTGTCATTTTTTCCCTGATACCTCTGCTACTTCTCAGACAGAGTACTCTGTAGGACATCTGTTGGTCAGCAATGACCCATGCTGAGTCAGCATCCAGCAGCCTCCAGAAAGACAACCTTGCCACCCCTGACCCTGCCATCTCTGGACCACTCTGAAACGCAGAAGCTCCCTCTTAGATTGAGTGGAATAAAAGCCACTACATTGTTGGCTGGGTGTGGGGGCTCATGCCTGTAATCCCAGCACTTTGGGAGGCCGAGGCGGGCGGATCACCTGGGATCGGGAGTTTGAAACCAGCCTGGCCACCATAGTGAAACCCCATCTCTACTAAAAATACAAAAATTAGCCAGGTGTGGTGACAGGCACCTGTAATCCCAGCTACTTGGGAGGCTGAGGCAGGAGAATCACTTGAACGCGGGAGGCAGAGGTTGCAGTGAGCCGAGATCATGCCACTGTACTCCAGCCTGGGCAACAAGAGTGAAACAGCATCTAAAAAAAAAAAAAAAAAAAAAAAAAGCCACTGCCTTGTTATTTCTGTCTACTGGCCCTAGTTTTACCCATGGACCATGTGGAATAATCTGGGGTTGTGGAAGAACTTTAGGATGTTTAGTCATATAGAATCAAGCCTGACCTTGCCACTTGATTACTAGCTGGGCAATTACTAAGACTCTGATTTTTAGTTTCCTTATCTAAATTACCTGCCTCATAAGGTTATTGTGAGGACTGAAGATATGGTCCCATGCCTAGCAGAGTTTCTGTTAGGTTGCCGTTACTCAGTAAAAGTTAGCTCCCTTATCTGTTTTCTTCCACAATTCCTTCCACAAATTTAGATATAGTCACCATGTCACCTGGAATCCTCTCTTATCCAGGCTAAACATCCCCGGTTCTTTCACTAGATACTGAGTGTGAACTGGAGACATTGCAACAGTGACAAAAGGTTGGTCCTCCCTCACCTCAAGCATCCCAGGAGACACAGGCCAAAACAGACAAACCCATGTATCTTTCAAGGGTCAATTCTGTTTTTAAAATGGAAGTTTTATAATAATAAAGAAATGTCCTTAGGATCTTCTGAGGAAAAGCATCACATTACTACAAATACTGTAGAAATGTCTTCTTTTCCTAAGTTATCGCTATAAAGATTTACATCTAATGAACGTCAAAAAAATCATTCCTAAACATAAAAGTCTATACCCTAAAAATGAGATGCAGATCTGTCAGACAGAAAGGTGAGTGTTCACATTTTCCCTGATAGTGCAAGATGTGTCTCTATTGGAGGTCAAGTTCATTTTCTTTTATCAATGTTACTGGAGGTCTTACCGGTACCGAGAATCTTTACCATCAAATAGCCTATAATAGCATTTATACTTTGCTTCACAAAGTGGCAATAGTAGATTGGATTTCTTAGCACTCTTTTTCTAAGTTTATTGGATTTGCTTTTTCCAGTAGGAGGTGATTCAAGTAGGTAAAGAGTGGCAGCAGTTAAATTGAGCTGAATGCAGTTGAGTGTGTTTCCTTGACCCTTCTCTGGTTTACTCAATTCCATTAGGGATTCCTCTACAGTTGGCACATAGCTTGTTCCTCACATTTACTTGCTTATTTATGCTTCTTAGAAATGTTAAAGGGCATAGCAGGTCCTTCTTCACAGTTTACACCATTGTCATGGGCAGCGACCATACCTTTACTTATTCTGTATTCAAATTCCCAGGTTGTGACATGGCAATGAGTGAAAAAAATAACTGAGTATACAAATAGCACACACCTTGTCCTTTTTTGGAAACTGAATTCGGGATAAGTAATCTACTGGGCAGTTGTCTTCTGTGTACACCTTCTTTTTGGTAAGACAGTGCCATTTGACTTTTAGCCACCTACCTCTTCTCTCCAAGTTGTTCCATTCTCTTCCCAATATTCCTGACCGTGAATGTCATCCATGGTAGCGATCCTTCCACCAACAACTTGCCCCAAATCCTTGGCTCCTATCTTTCCCACTTCCACATTAAATCACAGAATAATTAAGGGAGCATCATCTTAGGAAGGGAACATGGAAGCAAGCCACTCCAACATCTTATTCAATATGTGAATTTCTTCTAGGAGAGCTGTAACTGTGATCTTCCTGCCTCTTCTCGAACACCACCAAAGCTTAAAGAAGACTGTCTCATACAATGACAGCCTTAATAAATCCCAAGTGCACATTAATCCACCTGCCCGTCTCATTTTCTTCTCCTTTATAAAACAAGTTATTCCTATTGAATTTCATTTTCTTCTTCTTTCTTTCTTCATATGTATTTACATATGTTTAATTTACAACATATATATTATTATACATTTACATGTCTCCAAGTAATCATAAATTTAATCAAGATTTCATTGAAAACACTACATGGAAAAGGAAACAGAATTACAGTTATGTCTTAGAGAAGAGATAAAGGGAAGATAAACTGAAATTTTTAAAATGTGTTTCATATGTGTGAGTATGTGCATATTTCTTTAAGAGTGAGGCTGCTTTTTTTTCCCCTTGAATATGATTTGACCTCTTGGAAGAATATCATAAGCATGTCAATGTCACTAGTCCATGCAGATGGGGCTGCATTTAGATGTCACTAAGATGACAAAATGACAGCAACTCCAACAGAGAAAAGCCAGGTGATGAAGAGAGGTCCAGCTCAGCAAAAGTCCCTCTGCACTTCACCTTAGCTCCTCAGGACAAGGGAGTGGAGGCTGAGGCTGCAGAGATCCCAGACCTGAGAAGGAAAAGAGCAGCACGCAGTGAAAGCCAAGCTGAACTTGCCTTCTCTTCTCAGATGGCTTTCAATGTGCATTTCATGAAACCACCATGTCTGTTCAACTGAGGTCCAATATCACTGGTGTGGAAAGAAATAGCTCAACTCTAATCAAAATGAGAAGCTAAATAAATAAAAAACGTAATAAAGGTTGCAATCACCTCACACCATAGTAGATACTGAAGTTTTTAAGTAATTTTGATGCTCTCAGATTTAAAAATAAAAGAAAAAATGAAGAATATGAGATTGTTTAATGTCTGCTAAGAAAGAGTGATGACTTATGACCAGGATACCATCACTTCCAGACTCGTGGATCTTCTATTCTTCATTCATGTTAGTCATAAGGAGAATTGTTCTTTACTTACAGGTGGCCAGGTGGCCTACGTATGGGACAGCACAGTGAGGTTGTGACTTAAACATATGAAATTATGCTCATATCTTCCTAACTGATCCCCATTCCCAGCAACCATGACCAGATTTGTCCAACCTGACCAATATTCCTGACCATGAATGTCATCCATGGTAGCAATCCTTCCACCAACAACTTGCCCCAAATCCTTGGCTCCTATCTTTCCCACTTCCACATTAAATCACAGAATAATTAAGGGAGCATCGTCTTAGGAAGGGAACATGGAAGCAAGCCACTCCAACATCTTATTCAATATGTGAATTTCTTCTAGGAGAGCTGTAACTGTGGTCTTCCTGCCTCTTCTCAAACACCATCAATGACGTGGAATTCCTTATTGCAGGAACACCTCCTTCTGGTTTTTGGTAGTCCTGTTGTGATGGACTAAATATTTGTTTCCCCTCACCCCCACCCTGCTAAATTCATATGTTGAAACCCTAACCCCCTATGTGATGGTATTCGGATTTGGGGCCTTCAGAGGTTATTAGGTTTAGAGGAGGTCATGAGGATGGAGCCCCCAATGCTGGGATTAATGTTCTTAGAAGAAGAGGAAGAGACAGCAGAGCTTCCTTTTTCTGCCATGTGAGGACACAGTGACAAGGTAGCCATCTAAAGACAAAAAGAGCGTGCTCACCAGGGCCTGACATGCTGGTACCTTAATTCCCAGAACTTTGAGGGAAAAAAAAGAATGTCATTTCAGCCACTCAGTCTATGGTATTTTGTTATGGTAGCCTGAGCTGACTAAGATACCTGCCTACTAGACAAGGCATCCTTCAGTGGAGCTGAAGCTCCTCTCACTGTGTCCATCATGGCTTACCTACTCCTGGCTCTGTTTTCTGGAACCACAAGAGAATGATTTTTATCCTGTTCTTGTATCTCAGACTGCTCTCAGTTCACCATTTATTTCCTCATGACAAATGAGCACAGCTGAATGGGCCCATGAGTCATTTGCAGATTCCCGCTTCCAGAACTTTCCTCTCCTCAGCTCACAGAGCATACCGTAAAGTTTGACAGGGAAATTTCCTATAGTTTTCTTTTTTTAAGTAGAAAATTTTAACTATCATCACATTCATCAAATATAGTTTAGTAATAAGACCTGTTAGCCAGAGTCCAGCCCATTCCCAGCATGCTAATGGGAAGCTCAGGTCGGGATGATCTCTAGGCCCAATGGCTCAAGTCAACAGTAGCTGCTGCTTACAAAAAGGCCACAAACACCATCCCTAATGATTTAACAGCTTGTCCCCGAAAACACATTAACCAAGGGAGCTTTTAAATATTAAGAAATAATTACACCAACTCAGTGTTGTCCTTCCTCAAAATTACATCACATCAGGGCTCTGCTAGATAAATAAATTCAGTAAGAGAACGCAGGTCTTCTTAAAATGAAAAACTGTACCCAATGAAATGATATTTCCAGTTGACGACAGGAGGGCGGACAGAAGGAAGGAAGAATTAATGAAAATATTCTGACTACTTTCCCAAATGAACACTTAGAGTAACCTTACCCCAGCCAAATTAAGTCTCCATTATTGGCATTTCAAACTCTTTCTCACCATCTCCAAACTAGTTGAGGTCAGATTAGAATTGGGAGGGACCAGAGAATGCCCTGGGACCAATATGCTCCAGCCATGGAGTCCATTTTAAGCCCAAGGAATTTGGCACTGACTTGGAGCTGTGGGTCTGTATTACCTTAGGGTGAATAGAAATGGCTTTACCTTTGCCTGAATAGGAAATATGATTTGGGGATAAGCAAAGAAATCTTTGTAGGAGTCTAAAACATTGCCCCCACGTGAGGCACGCTTCACCCAAAATTCTGTCATTAAATATTGCCCTCTTTCTGCAGAACTGCTGAAATTTCAAATGAACCTGTATAGGATATTTGAGTCATTTTGATTTAAGTCTGATTGAGTTTCATAGCTTCTCCTCTTCTGCCCAGACAAGACACTGGGCAATTTGAGGTCACTGGGCATGTAAGTGGGAGGGGCCCTAGAGGAAGGAAAGGAATAGGCATGCTTCACAGTTTAGCCAAAGCTAAGGCCAGGGGGCAAGCTCTAGAACTCCCAGGTATACTGGCCACCTGGGGAGTACCCTATCCGCCTCCAGCCCCTGCTATAGCTATGCGGTAGAGCACACCTCTGCAATAGTTATCCTAGCCCTGGGTGACTTCTAAGAGTACAGACCAAGCAGATGGGGAAGCCACTTGGCCTGCTTGGGCTGAAGCAGATTTTTGTGGAATAAACTCCCACTCGGGCAGCCCCTGGGTGTCATGTGACTTCACTTTTTCCATTGCTTTTTCCTCTGCTGCTAAGAATCTCTGCCGTTTGGTCACCTTTTGAAGTTAACGGCAGGGCGTAGCTGCACATCCGTACTTTGATGGGTTTCCTAATGACCTGCTTAATTATTTGCTTTCTTTGGGGCCAGATTTGCTTCTGATAGGCACTGGGAGCCTGGGCACAGTTGCAGCCTGGTCTCCCTGATGGGTCCAGCACAGAGTTTCAGGCATCTTGATTACTGAATTCCAAGAGACTATCTCCCTGGGGCACCCAGGCTTGAATGTGAAGCTTTATTTGTATTTTATGTATTCATTAGATTGGCAGAGGCCTCCTCTCTTGAGAGGTCTATGTGCCTAATAGGAAATTAGTATCTCGATTTTCCAACGAAGTCAACTGCTTTGTAATCCTTTTCAGCCTTTCTTGTGTTCTGAGATTTTAAAGATTCAGAAACCAAGAGCACTTGGGTCAAATGACTCAGAATGACAAAAGCCTACCAGGTTTTCCATCATGGTTCTATACCATGCTCATGGCAGAAGTTTTTTGTATTTTTCTTCTGAGTCTAGGCACAACCTTAAAATAGTTCTTAACCTAGTGATCAAGGCAGCAACCAGGATTTAGCCAAATAATTGTTGAAGTTGAGCCCTCTTTGCTATTCTTCATGTAAATACTTTTCATTTCCATAGGCACTGGAAAGTTGTACCAAACCCTTTCTTAAGGACTTCCCGTGCAGAGGATAGACTTGGTCAAAGTCTTTTTGGATATTTAGCCTGTAGACAGTAGTATTTCATAGTGTACACTAAAGTTAAATCTGAGAATAACTTTCTGGGACTTCCTTTGAACCTTCCTATGTTTGCATGTGAGATGTCTGGTGCAATACAATAGGCACTAAATAAAAGTAGTTACCACCTCAGCCCAGTATAAATTAGCTGTGATGAACACAGGGTTCATTTGCTACTTTTTCTTCTTCTTTTAGTTAATGTATATTCTTTACCATGGAAAGAGATCCTCTTTGACACAGAAATCTAGATCTACATGAAACAGTTTACTTCAAATTATAAGAGAGTAGTTTGTTGTAAATCGGGATTGGAATCCTGAGTGTTTAGTTCTTATTTTATCAGGAAGTCTGAGGATGTAGGACACATTGAAAGTGATGTTTTATGGTTTCTTCCTCTTGTCTTTTATTTTCCCTCTACTTCTGTGCATTGCCATGGATTCTGTTGACTGTTTTCTGGTTGAATTTGACACTTAGTAGTCATCAACTGATTGCATCCAATTAACAGTCATTATATTCTTCAGTTACTTTCTGTTTGGACATGCGTTTATTGATCTGGTAAGATTTTATTCTCCAGAAACATAAACAACATGCCATTTAATTTGGCCTCAGGACTGTCTCTAAGCACCAGGAGGGAGACGTTTAAAGATACAGTGCATGGGGGCGAGAGGATGGGGAAGAAAAGCTATCTATTTCCTCTTTCAAAGAAGAGGGGAAAGAAATCGGGTTAAACTTTGATCACTATCATTTCACCTTTGGACTTTTATTACAGCTGTTTGACACAGCCGTGTTGGCAGATCGAGTAGGAAGATAAATGTGCCTGTGTGAATGGGTTTAATATCAAAAGTGGATATGAGACATGGCACATTATTTCATCCAGGAAATGTTCACGTCCACAAGATTCGCCTGTGACTGTTGTGATACTTTCAGGCTCGTGGGGCCAAAAGGCGAACATGATTGAGGTACCTTTTGCTATGAATATTTCACAAACCAAGTATCCCTTTTTCTCTTGGGGCTGTGTGCTGACTGAGGGCTTCTTCGGGATGAGTCCTCAGTTGACTGATGAATACAAAACGCCTCTCTGAACAAAAGGCATTCAAGATTCGCTGAAGACAAGACAACCTACTTTGGTTTCTGTGTCTGGTACCGGGGTATCAACAGAGATAAAACACTGAGTGACAGGGAAGCAAGATACAGAATAACACAATCTATTGTTCTCCCATTGACTGTAAGTATAATGGGAAAGTTAGCGAGTCACCGTAATGTCATGGACCGCTGTGAACTTGGGAGAACTCAAGGATCAGAAAGTAACATGAAACAAGAAGGGAAATGAAGATAATATTGGGTTACTGAACATTCTCAAATTGTACTGAAACGCATCCCATCCCTTTGGAGGGGGCATGTTTTTGACAAGGAAGACAATGGGAAGAAACTGGTGGCTGTAACAATATCACCATTTTCTTTTACTACAGGCCGTAATGTGAACTTCTTAGAAGACACCTTCTTTCACCACAGCTTTGTTGTATAGTCTATTGAGGAACCCAGAGACCAAAGTCACTGCCTTGTTCCAGGGCTGTCTAAAACCAAGGAGCCTGGCTCTCCCAGCCAATGACAGCTGCTCTGTTGTGAATTACAGAGCAGATTTGCAGCCAAGGGCAGAGGAAAAGAACTGAGAGAGAACGAGAGAAGCTAAGAGAGGAAACCAGCGGGGCGGAGAATTTGGGGCATAAGCACAAAAGTAAGAAGAGAAAAATAAAGGTAGGGGAGGAGTAAAATGAGAAAAGGAATTTTCATGGTGGACGTTTGGGGGAGATGTGGATACTCTACTATTCCAGGGTCTGAGCAAGGTTCTCCTCAAACAAAATAAAACAAAACAGAAACAACAGAATAAAACCATGGAAACAACTAAATCACTTTTGGAGTGATTTTGTTGGAGCCAGAAATTCACCTTTGAATTACCTATTTTCCAGGACAAAATTAACTAATGTTCAGTAATAATTTTTTAAAAATCTGTGACACTCTCACACTAAAGCATCGTTTCCCAAGCACATACCATAGAGAAAGCATCTATTCATTTAGGTCCTGACATATGTAACTCCCCACAATGCTATGAAGGCTATGGGCTTTTCTGTAGCAAAAGGAACATAAATATACAAAATTTAGCACACAGACACAGCGGATTCACACCCTGAACTCTGTTCATAGACCTCTCAGAAGAATTCCACAGCCCTAGGTTACAAAGTCCTATTCCAGAATGTCTAACAAAGCTGGCATAGGGTATATGTTCAATAAACTCTTACAGCTTTGAATTATGCAAATATTGTGATCAACTGAGTACAGGATGGATAGATATACAGAGAAATCAATGGGTAGATGGTAGCTAAAACATACACACATATATTGAGTTGAATATCAAAATAAGCACAGAAATTTAGATGATGGTCCAACTAATCAATTTAATACATCAGCTACTAAGGACAACTCATGTGCTTTGGGGCATCCCTAAACTTAAATGGGAAGTCCTTATTGTGAAATCTTGCTGACATCACCATTAGAGGTCTGGAAGATTCAAGTCTGACCTAGACGTGCATTTATGATCTATTTATATTTTAACATTTGGGAGGCCTAAATCAACTGGCAATGAGTTAAGTCCTAAAAATGTCAAGATGCTGTCTACTAAAGCTTCCAATTAAATAGGTTAAAGGTCACTATGGCTTGACTGTCACTTATGCCTTTAAACATGGATGTGGGCACTTTGGGGCTTATAGAGCTATTCTCCCTGGGCAAGACAATAATACTCCGTCTTCCATGTGCTGAAAGGGCCCTGGGAAGCTCTCATCAGACAAAGGTGAGCCTCTACACCTTTGTTTTTACTAACAGATCTTTCTGCTTATACATTTTTAGAAATCCATCCTTGTCATCAGACATGCAAATGGAGTGATTTTTTAATGGAATTTTTATTTAGACCAGTCTAGGTTTTGATACAGGAAAATTTAATTTTTCCCTTCATTAAAGGAGGAGTAAGGCTGTGACTCCCAAATGGCTATCTCACCTTAAGCCACTTGCCCACTGCTGACAAAATCCCAAAACCGTCTCTGTGTGGGCTTCCTGATACCTGTCCTTCTAATTAGCATTCTCAGCATCTGAGAAGAGAAAGGGCAGAGAGGAGAAGGTTTTATTCCAAATCTGGGGGAAAGTCACACATTATGAGAAACAACAGTCTCATTGTTGTTTCTACCTTTATGTTTATAGAATGGTTATATTTTGTTTTTGTGTGCATGGGGCAATTTTTAAAAAATATAAGTAACAGACTTTGAGCGAATTAGAATACTTAATATGGGTTTTGAACTTCTGCCAGGAGTAGGCTCCAAAGCCAGTTCTTCCTATTTGCATTGTTGCATTTATCCATTTCCAAACATTAGAAGATCCATCTATCAGATTCTGTGTAAATCCAGCACACAGATAATTTGTAAAAAAGCTTTCTTTCAAAATGTTCTGCGGTTTTTCTAATCTCGTCGCTTTTCTAATTTTCTAATCACATAACCTTGAAGTCGAAAGACACAGCCTGTGATAATCTGTGTACACTGTCTTCGTTATTATCACAGACATTTCTGGGGAAAAAAAAGAAAACACACACACACAAAACACACACACAAAAAAACCCTTTCCGCCCTACACACATTCAAAGCTGCCTTTAAAGTCCTACTTTAGTCACAGTTCAATCAGATCCACATTAGTCCTACTCATCAGACAGAAAAGTGTTCATGAGCATAAGGGGGATATTGACTTTAAAAATTTACTGGCGAGGCGTTCAGAGCCTGCAGGAATGTCAAAACTCCAACCTGCATTTTGATGTTTTTGCCTCCGGTTAGTCTTGACTGACATGCTTGGAGCACTTTGGTCTGTGCTCTGGCATCCATTAACTGTCCTTGACTCAATGTTATCCAGGCCGTTATGGGCAGCTCGGTGCCTAATGGTTTCGGTGGATTAGACGCCCCAAGGTGTAAGGAAAACTCACGCCCTGTTTTAAGGGATTACATTGGCTATTCTTGGCTTGCTTCATTAAGGGGGCATTGTTTGATCCTAAATAATGAGAGCCTGTTAATTATTATTCTGATAATTGGGCCTCATGTGGGAGCACGGCAGTCGCGAGGTGTTTTAAAAGGAAGCAAGTTTGGAAAAGGAGAAAGAAATGTCAAGGTTGAGGTGTCTTTGAGAGGAGTTTGTTTATATGCAAAGTATTTTCACCTACGTGATGACCCAGTGCTGGATGGAGGAGAGAGAAGGAGGCTGGAGCAAGCCCAGGTCTATACTTACTTCAGCTACGGTAGATTACAAAATTACTACCTTGGGCATGCCATTCTAAAAGGCTCACCAATGTCACGACCGAACCTGTAATTCCCTGGGAAGAGATTGGGAATTGATCTCTCTTGGAGGAGGGAGAGATGATATGGAGACTGGTGGTCCTGGTGGAATCCCATCTGCTCTCTGGGGAAAACTTTGTTTCTTTATATGCTGTTGTTTTTGCTATTTTATTTCTCATCAACAAATGACAACCAAGTCCATTAAGGGCATAGCGATAAGACTGCTACCTGGTCAGACAGTGGGGCTGGCTGTTCAGGATGCAAAAATGTCGGGAGTGCTGAGGTGGCAGAGGCCAGGTGACCTTTGTGTGAAGGGTGGGGGTGGTTGTTGGTGGGGTGGGGGTTCCTTAAGTCAGTCCCAAATGAACCTGCGAGTTGCTGTGAAAATGTTGTTCTTTTATGCTATCTATAAGTTGAAAGTAATGCTTTACAGTATTAACTCTGGACTTTGTCTCTTTGTTCTCAGTGAGTACTGTGCTATACTGTTCATATGCATTTTTCATTATTTCTTATGCCACTCACCCATGTATGTGGGAGAGAAAATTCCATAATCTATAAGTCCACAGAATACTGTCATTTTCCTAGCATCCGATTAAGAGCCCATAGTGTCTCTATCCATTTGAGGGAAGAATTGGGTTTAAACAAATGTCTCAATTTAAAAGGAGGAGGGAGAGCTCTGGGAAGGTAAACTTGCATTTGAAGCTTTAACCTGGGTTTTTGTCAGACTTACTTATACTTCAGGTAGAGCTGGCCAGCTGAGATGAGAGCTGGCCTGCCTGTAGACCAGGTGACAGTGACCGACAGGAAGAGAAGGAATAGAGAGAAGGTCCATACTCATTTTGAGTTCCAGTGCTATGTTCACATGACTTTGCTTGCTTCTAAATCGCACTCTTCCAATTAAACTGGAGAGACTATCAAAAGTGCATGTTCAAAACGGTTACATACCCTGGAGTTTTGGACTTGCCTGAGCCTTCTTCATACGGCTCTGTGATTCTCTTTTGTATGTGTGAATGTTCTTTGAGATGCACCATGGGCGGTAGAGCAGGAGGAAAGGGTGGGAGGGCCAGGGGCACAGTATTGGGGAATTGAAGAGTTAGTGGCCAAAACAGGTGATCTTGCCTGTGATCTCTCAACTGTTCCTAACAGCTTCAATGCATCTCATAGGTCCATCAAAATGCCACTGCACTTTGCCTGAACATGGCGTACTATGTGCAGTTATTAGACAGCAGAGCCATCTTGGATCCTGTGCACAGGGAAGTATTAAAGTCAGGGTTGGCCGACAGTTCGGTAGGTAATGCCAACAAGCAAGTGGAGACTGGGACCTGACTTGAACATCATTCATTAGGTAACCTTGAGAATAACTAACTACTCTTCGTCTGAATCCTCATCTGTGAGATGGGGTTATACGTCTGCCATCAAACCTCATAGGGATGTTATGAAGCTAGAGTAAGCTTATAATCATAAAGCAATTCATAAAAGTGAAATACTATCACAAACTTACAGTAATAATTTCATTTCCAGGTAAATTAGGACAGCAGGAATCCCTAACACTATTCCTTCCTCCCTCTTTACCTCCCACCTTGTTTCTTTTGCAGTCTTATATTTTCATTACTGAATGGATCAGGCTATTGAAATTCCCATGAGAATAGAAGAAATTTCTCCCATTGGAACAGACTAATGGCTGTTTAGAAATAGTACCTAGCACAGGTATTAACAAACATACTTGCATATGTTTGTTAGATTTACTGTAAATCATTGAAACTAATGTTTTGTTGGTGTCTGGAATACAACGAGTTTGTTAGCAAAGAATTATGTCACTTTTCTGCTCGAGATCTTCCCTTTATAGGTGAGGAATATAAGGCTGACTACCCTAACTTCCCTTTAAAAAAATTCTATAAGAGTTATTCAAACTATTTTTCTATTTACTTATATTCTCAGCCTATATCACTTCTTAGAATTTCTAGTTCTGGCTTTCATTTAGTCTTTTTTTTTCTTTTGTCCTGAAAAAGCTACTTCATGCTTCTATGAAAGACAATGAGCCAAGTATTCCCACGATTATTGAATAGGTGTAACATTGTCCTACCCAGATTCTTATATTTCATAGATTTGCTACCATGGTTCTCCAAGTCCTTGACTTTCCCTACTGAGGGATCCTAATCTTTTCAGTCTGTTTTCATGCAGAAGCTCCTATTTCTCCTTTCCTGAAGAGCCAATTGCCACTTTGGTAAAGTGTTTCATCACCTTACAATTATCATGGAAACCACAGTCTCTCTCTGCAGAGCTCACGATGTGTTAAATTAGACAGATGATGTGTCATCATGGGCCATGGGGTTGGAGACACACCCGGATGAAAACACTATTTAAAAGAAGGAATGAGGCTTGATTTATCCCCAGAGCTTCCTTATTCCAAATAGAAGATACTCCTCAGGTTTGTCAGTTTGTATTGATGTCATCTTATGTCTTGACATTCACTAGGGCACATGATTGCCAAGGTCTCTGGTGCCTTTGAACTTGTACAAATATTTCCATTTCAGTGATGGTGACTCAGAAGCCACTCTTCACAGCTCTCTGTTCTCTGGATGGCAGGGTATTTGTGTTTCATGGATGAGCCCTGGATAGTGGATGATAGGGCAAAACGTTTTCTCTCTTTCTTCTTTTTCTCTCTCTTTCTCTCCCCCCAGTCCCCAAAGCCTCTCCCTCTCAAAATAGTTATGGAATTATGAAGTACTTCTTTCTTTCCTTCTTCTTTTTACCTGGACGGATGTTGACAACTCTTCTAAATTTAACATTTCCTGTTGCACACAAAATATCGTAGTTTTTTCTGACTGCATGTTCCCTAAGAACAAGGACTATGTGTACTCCATTGTGCCTCTAACTCTGTCTTCTTATGCCCTACTCACCAATGATGATAAAGAGAAAGTCATACATACTGTTGACTGTAGGCTCTCTCAAGTCAAAGATCAACCAACTGATCAAGTGACCATAGGATAGATTAAAAGCTGAAGTAAATATTTAGAAGTAGGCATTTGGGGTAAATAAGAATCAGGTATAAGCAACTTGGAAGGTAGTTTATAGCTACCACTACCACCACTCTACCTCCACCCATTATCCACTTGGGACACTGTTATGGAAAGAATCTGTGGTGACTTTGGAATGCTGGGTTGGTTCACCCCTTCCCAGAAACTCTCCTCCTCCGTCAGCTTTGTGTCCCAAGGAAAGTGATTAGGCTGGATGCTTAAGGAAGAAACCCCTTCTAGAACTTTTAGACTATAATGTTTTGGATTATCCATATCACCAAGTTCCTCTTTCGTTACAAACCATTGAAAGTTGTTTATTTAAGAGAAAATCATTTTTTCCTGGCCTTGAACACAGCACTTATTTAATAGTCACAAGTAGCAAAAGCCTATCTAAGCGTTTGACTTATTCAAAAGTCTCCAGTACAGAATGATGTGAGAAGCGAATATGGATGGCATTAGGCAAATTCGTGACAATGTTATCATAAATCTTTTTCTCATTTTTCTTGTCACTGCTTTCTTGTCACTGTTCTAGTAGATGTATGACTTAACAAGCAATTGGTCACATTGTACTATCAAGTAGACTCGATAGAGTACCTTATCGTTTTAAGGGATGCATTTTTGTCCCATCACCTGAGTCAGAATGATTTTCCAAAGCTTGTGTGACTTTGTAAACAAATTTATCTAATATTAGGAAGGGCTGACCAGGCACATGGGCTATGTGCTCACATGGTGACCTAGCTATGTGTCAGGACAGATCACCTGAGTTACAGCTGTTAAACCCAGGCATAGGAACTTTGGTTCAACCTGTGGTCCTTGACAGCTCATGAAATAGCTCAGATTATTTCTCAAGAATTCTATAATACTAAACTTTTTCAGAGGCTGTGCCATCATGCACAAATATGTTCATTAATTAAACAAATATTTCACATCAAATTAGAATGTGCCAAGAAGTATCCAAGGTGCCGGAGTTAGGGTGGCTGAACAAAATAGACACCATCCTGGCCCTTTTAGGCTCTTACTGTCTGGAAGAGAAGAAAGACATAATTAATAGTTGGTGTGCAACCACAGGAAAAAACTACACAATCTCTACTGACTAAATTCCAACCTTTCTTTTCCCAAGTAAATTAATTCAACTGAATTCCACTCTTGGTCATCATTTTACCTCACTTCTCATGGCTCCTTCTCACTGGGTCTAGGGCAAGTTCCAAGTGGCTGTCAGGAGCCTGGCCGAGACTTGGGCCCTAGTTTTCCACAAAAATGTGCTGTCCACCCCTGCTACTGTTTCCCCCTCTGCTCTGAAAAGCTTTTTGAGTGCAGAAGGCTGTAGCATCTACTCTCATCAAAGAAACTTTGTGTGTGTGTGTGAAACTGAGGAATTAGTCACTATGTCATATAGAGAGTGGCAAGCTTAGGGATTATCCATACAACTTTGTATTCCAAATTCACTCTCCTCAACTGTCCAGCTGAGGCCAAAGTACCTACATCCCCAAGCTCTGAGGGTTCCTTAGCAGATTGGTTTGGGGGTCAGACCCAGGAATGTTAAGAGAGATTTTGTAGCTTGGGCCATCTGCATGGTGTCAGATGAGTGACCAGAATTGCCCTCTCCTGAGTATATGTAGCCATTTGGCATGATTAACTCTGAAGTTTCCTGTAGTTCTCATTTCCATCACAGCTGCTGCATGGAACTGATAAATGTGTGCCCAGGGTATGGGGAGGGAGTCAGGGGAAGGAATGGAATTTCTGTGGTTTTGTTTTCGGTGGGTTTTGCTTTTTTCATACTTAGAAGAAACGCATGATAGAAAATAGGTCGTGTTTAGCAGATCTTGCTGGTAGACCTAGAAGGCAGTGGCCTTTGATAGTCATCTAAGTAGATGACAAGCAGTAACTTCTAACATTACCAGTTTGTATGCCTGCTTGATAAATAACATTTGTGGCATAGATTTACTGCACCACGGAAGAACAAAAACCATTTGTCTTTTGGTAAGATGTGTTTTGCCACTGCTTAGAGCAAGCACATCCCCTAGGCTGCATCTTCAGTATGGAGTGAGTTGTTTAGTGGTAAAGATCATTTCAGCATCCTGGGCCAAGGCAATGTCTTCATGACCCCCAATGTGCTGTTAAGTCAGTCAGTTCAAGAAGAGAAATAAAAACCAATCTTTGTACAGAATGGACTATTGGATCTGGTAACCTCTTGTAAATAGCTTCTTGGTTTCCACCATGCCCCACTGGGTAGAGTGAATGCAGAATGTGAAGCATTCAAACCATGTCTTCAGTCCTCTCTTGCTTCTCCTGCTTATACTTGGTTTCATTCTACTGGTGTTCTGGCCTCCACTCCCTCATTATTGTGTAGTTTCTTGACTGTACAAAGATCAGTTCCACCCCACAGCTTGGTGTGACATTCCTGCTCAGTGTTCCATAGAAGTACAGTGTATTGAGCACTTGTTCCACATCAGATCCTGTATAGGCCCTTTCCACACACTATCTCATCTACTAATAGAGAGGTACTATCTCCATTTGTCAGATTGTTAAAGTGTTACAAAATTTTACAAATGTATTATGTCTAAAGCAGAACTCTTATTCCCTCCCCCCAATAAATCCCATCTTCCTTATCCATCTAGCTATCAACCAGATCACCGAGTTATCTTTGACTCTTCCCTGTCCCTCATCCCCATATCTAATCCATCAATAAGTACTGTGAACTCCACCTGTAAAATCAATCTCAAGTCTGACCATTTCTTATGAACCCCATTTTCATTCCTTAAATTTAAGAAAGACTTTGCATTAGTATTTCCTTTCTTGAATACTCTTCTCTCAGAATTTCCCCTGGCTCACTCCATCTTTTCATTAATAGCACCTCCTTGAAGAGCTTTCCTCCTCCACCTTATTCCCCCTTTTTCACTCTCTCTTTAACCTGCTTAGTTATTTTTATGTTAGCTTTCACTTTTCTTATTTTTTTTTTAGTACTTACTCTACTGTGTTTCTCTGTTTACTCTATTCTATCTATCCTGGTAAAATTCAAGCTTCATAAAGTCAAGGAATTTAACTTTCTTACTACCTAGGACAAGGCCTAACACACAGAAGATGCTTGATAATACTTATGAATGAATAAACAGACGAGGAAACACAAGCCAGCAGAGATCTAATAGCTTGATGAAAGTTATAAGGTTAGTAAGTGGTGGATCCAGGACAGAAGCCGTTGTCAGTTTATCTCTTAATTGCTTAATCATTTCATTCTCTTTGTCTCCCCATCAAATCTCCCTTTCATTCTCATTTATCTGTACTGGTTTCCCAAGAAATCCAGTGACAAACCTAGTTCTTCCTAAGTAAATGCCTTACTTCTTATAAGACTGTAGACTTCTTTGAGAGGCTACCTGATGATGTCATTTGGTTACTCAAAAGAATAAGTCTCTAATTCCATGAGAATTCAAATCATTGAGGAAGAAGACTTGGGGAGATATTTTAGAAGGTTGTGAGGCCAGGGGCCACTGAAATAATGAAGAATATTCTTTCCTAAAATCCCGCCAGAAAAGTGGATCCATGTCTGCAAAGCCTGGACTAGTTGTCATCATCCGTTCATACATGCATCAAAATATACAGTTGACAAAGATGTTTCATACATATTATCTTTTAGCTGTTCTTCTAATAACCTTTAAGGTTAGCAGATGAGATTTCCTTATTTCCACTTTATAAAAGAAGAAACAGTCTCAGAATGACTATGTGACTTTATCCAAGGACACCTGGCCAGTATGTGGCTACACACGAGATGATGCCTGTTATCTTCTGAGTTCTAGTCAGAAGGTATCTACTCACTGTACTATGATAGAATTTCATTTTCATGTTGTCCTTTTGACAGTGGGGACTACAGAGATATAGAAATATATATTAACAATGGGGAACAACTATGAAGTGTGGCTAATGAGATGGGGGAGAATCATCTTTTTATTCAAAATAGAACAATTTTATTATTGGCCAGAATGCTGGGGCTAAGGCTTTTAAAAAAGTCTAAAAACAAATCTTTTTATACCTCAAGATGTCCAGTACTTTGTCCCAGTCCTGCTCATCTCCCGCCAACTTCCTGCTGGATCTGCCACTGTCCTATTCCATCATTGAACCTTTCTTTTCTCCCTCTTTCCTTTCTATTCTTCCCTCCCTAGCTTTATTCCCATCCTCACTTCCTTCCTTCTTTATTAAATTGTCAGACTAAGGAGAAGAGTAGAAACATTTTTCCTGGCTCAAAATTCTTGCATCTCATTCCCTAGAGAATGATGCCAAGGGCTTCCTTTACCTATTCTATAAAGTCTTAACTAAAGGGAAATAGTTTTATTCCCTCCATAATAGCAATAAGAGCTTCAATTTTTTTGATCATCATCTACCGTATGGCACACAGTGGGATGATGGCTTTCTACTTACTGTGTCATTCAAATCTTAAAACACAGTATAAGGTGTTACACTCATTTTACAATGAGAAAACTAAATGATTTTCCCTAAATGATTTTCATTACTTCCTATTAAGTAATGAAAACTAGGTTATAAACCCATGGATAACTCCAAACTCATTTTGACCACTCTATCAGGTCTTACTACATACATATATATCTCCCCATCCATGGCAGGCATTGCTAATCATTCATAATAGCTTTACTATTGAGTCCCAAATCCTTCTTAATTCAGCCCTTCAAGACATCACTAACACTCATTAAAAGTTGGCATGGAGATAAACTATTGGCCCTTGCTGTATTGTTTTATATCTTCAAAACTGACCTGATCTTTTGGGCTAAAGATCTCATACTTTTGTTTTGGGTTTATTTTCTGGGTTTTTCTTTATTTTTATTTTTTAGAGCAGCTGTCACAGTCCCAGTGTTTCAAGAACAGATCCACGGACATCTCCAAGGATACTCTCCTTCATCTGGAGACCAAACCTCTGCTTCCTATTTCTAAAGGTCTGTGAGGTGTCCAGGAACCACCACCCTAAGTAGACCACTTAGGGTTCATGGGTTGAAACGCCAGGCTATTAAGCAATCATTGATATGGCTAATTTGATACAAACACCTTTGTAAAAACAGCTATAATACATAAGATTTTTGATGCTACACCCAACAATGCTGTGTAATAAAACAGCAAGTTTGTGTTAATAGATTATAAAAGGAAGAAACAGATGATCAAGTGTGTTTGGCTTATTTCAAAGTGATGACACATCAGAGTAAGGCACAGATGAAATATTTTGCACTTGATAACTTCTAAATGAGCAGCTTCACCCTTTTTCCATTTTTTTTTTACTTCTGAAAAGTTTGCCAGGGATCAGCAGTTATTGCCTCCACATTTTAGTATAATATCTCAAGGCCCTAAGGGGCTAGGGAAGAAGGAGGATGTAAGAAACTCATCACTCATGGTATCTGAAAGTTTATGAAGAGTTTTACTCACTTAATGGGGGGAAGCAGATGGGAAAAAGCTAAGTGAGGCAGTAACAATAATTTGGGTTACTATGACTGGCATCTTTGAAAGCAGATGCTCAGCCCAGTCCATAGTGAAAAGCGCCATCCAGTTGGCACTCTCCAGCTTTCATCTGTGGATCTACCATGGAGATGTGAGCATTGTTCTGGGCTCCCATCACTTAGTCTCAGTCCAGCTCTGCCACATACTTGCTGTGCAACCTTCAGCAAGTGACTCAAGTTCTCTGATTCTCAGAAACCTCATCTGTAAGGGTTCATCCTAATCCTCTTTGGAAATCAGAATCATCAGAAGTTTTAAAAATACAGGTGTCTGCAGCACACTCTCTGAGTTGTGGATTCAAGCAACGTGAGAGGAGCTCAAGGAAGCATCAATATTTTTGCAAAAGTTCTTGGGAGAAACCAAATCACTGGATTGGGTAATCTCTAAGTTTCCTTGTGGCTTTGACCAACTTCGTGTGTGTGAGGTTCCAAGCAGATCACAGGATTAATCAGTGGGCTGGTGGACCCAGCTTCCATGAACACAGTTAGAAAGTCCTCTTAGGTCCTATGGGTTTGGTGAGAAAGCCCAGAGCTGCTAGTCCTTGGGAAAGAGCATAACATGGAGCAACCTTCTCCTTAGTGAGAGTTTGCAATGTTTGCCTGGCTGTCAGCATCAAGTGGGTGCTCAAAGTGTTAGAAAGTCAGTGAAAGTGAGCTGGTAATTAGCTGAGCGGAGGCACAAGCAGAGGTCATTTCAAACATTTCATGATAGTTGCAGCTTCCTCTTCTGTCTGCAGTAGCAAAGCCTTGTTGTGGCTTGAGGTTTTTTTCCTCCCCACTAGTCCTAACAACAAAAAGGAACTTCTCAAGGAAACTCTAAACTGGAATTCAAAAGGAACAATAGAATTGGATTTGATTTGTTTAATTCAGAAATCAAGGTCACTAGAAAGTACTACAGCTCGTATTTGTGTGGTTTGGAGTTTTTTTTTTTTTTTTTTGGCAACATCTTTCTTTTCATTTGACGGTCCTGTCATCCCCAGAACTGTGTATGTTACTGATCCTGCCTGTATTCAAAGCTGTTATTAAGTGGAGTCTTTTAGATTTTAGAGAAATGATAATGGCTCCAAAGATGACAGAAAGTGGCAGCTGGTGACAAAAAAACCCCTTGATAAGACGACAACAGTAAATCAAACTACCGCCACTTTTTCGTTTCATGTTTGTTAATACCACCTCGCCTTTTGAAGTTTAAAGCAAGGTTCAAAAAAGCCAGGTGCTGAATCATAATATTAAAGCAAGGAAGGAGCTCCATGAAAGCGAGGAGATCTGAGGGGGGGAGGCAACAAACACAGCTTTCAACTGCCTTTTGTCGGCCTTTCTGCAGATGTCACCAGTGGTTATCCCAGCAGAGGGTTCGGCTTGTAGCAGCGCCTCTGGCTGATTCCCGCGCTGCGTTTCAAGTGTCAATCAAAAAGGAAGGACGCAGCTTAGGTCCTGGTCATTGTCCTGTGAAAAGAGCCAAGCATTTAACATTGATTTAGCTCCCTCAATATACAAAGATAGAGCCAGCTTTGTGCATCGAAAAGGGCCTTTGGCAAGGTTGCTTGTAGAGCAATTCCATCGCATCCGATGCGCCTTGGTTTAGCTGTCATACTGCGGTGTCTGGAGCCCTCTGAAAAGTTATTCAGGACTGAGTGAGCAAATTAAAAAGAAATAACACGTTCCCCTGAAAGAGTGGGGCTGCTTGTGGAACAGGCCTGTTCATACCTCTTGGTCTTGAAAAGCATTTTAAATAATGATAATAACAATAGTCCAGTGCTTCCGAAATGGTGAGTTACAGCAAGCTAGGAAGAAAGCCAGAGGAGGCCTGAGAACTCCGGGGGCAACTTGGAGTACAACATTTATTCCTCCAACTTCACTCCAGCCTGTCTGCGTCCCATGTGGCCTTCAGGGCTGCAAGTTTAGACCAGTTGCTGTTGTGCCTTACCCTTATTTATGTTCCCATTTCCTGTGAGCAGCCACTTCTTTGGCCAAATTTAGGGTGGAAAAATGATTATAGCAAAATTTGACTTTCATGAAATGACCTCGTTGCTTTTGTGCATGTCCTTCTTTTTCTCCTCCTTCTTCCTTTTCTGTTTCTCTTTCTCCTCCTGCGCCTCCCTCTCTTATTCCTCCTCTTCCTCATTCTTCTTGTTGCCTTTGTTTTCCTACACAAATCCAATTAAAAATTAGAGTTTGGCTAGTCTTTTTTTTACTTTTTAACTGCTTGCTTTGAAGCTATGTGGACACTATGTGTCCCGAGTAATGTTCTACTTCTCATTTTCTAAGCCTTTTCTTCCTCATCACAAAATAGTCAAGTTCCCTGGAATGGTGTTTACCAGGTGCAGGTTGAGCATTCTTGGTGGTTGACCCAGGTTAACAGAGGCAACTGATGCTCCCTGAATGCCTATGGACTCTCCTTCATTTCCTAGTTTTCTCTGAAGTTCATTTGAAGTCTTGGGATGAGTTTGAGCTCATGGGAATGTGAACAAATTCTTGCATCTCTACATCTGCTTTGAGGTGCTAATAATCAGTGTGCCTAGTCCATCCTTTCTGCCCCTTCAGGGGCTGTGTGTTGAGATGGTGGAGCCCCAAGATAGAAGCAACTTCTATCCCTGAGTGAAGTCAGGCTGCCCTGGACTTTGCATGAGCAAGATATAAACCTTTGTTGTGTTAAACCACTGAACTCGAGTCTCACCCATCATGTTTGATATACCCAGTTTAGCTAGAAATATCTTGATAAGGCACTCCTCGAAAAGGGGTGGTTCTAAAATTTTGGTTAGCTATAGAGTTTTTTCCAACAGCTGTTCTAACCTGTGTAAATATAGCAAGGTGATAAATGGAAACACAACAACACAAAAATGGTTCATTTTCCATTTGCCAATGTTCTGAATCCTCAACAATGATTTGGACTGAGCCACAACGAACCACCCCTTCTTCTATGCCCACCCATATCCCCAGTTCCTTTGCCAAATTGTCCTTTAGTTACATCTGCCTGACCACACCTCAACTAAGAATTAACCAAATCATCTGCCTGTCTTGCTCTTGAACCCAGAATAGGGAGTGTGCCTTACAGGAAATAAATTAGCCTTGCTGATGAGTGCCACTGTTGAGTTTGGGTCTCCAGTCTCAGCTGTCCCTCAATAACAATTGACAATTCCATCACATGTCCATAATTAGTTTCCTCCCATTCTCTTAACGGATCATATTACTTCCACATTCACACGTGGAAAAAAATGAGGCTAAATGATATGATTTCCCTAAAATTTCCATTCATACCCCACAAGCTTTTCTGTGTCTTTCTCCCTTGTCTCAAAGGAGTGTTCCTTTCATCCAAGGATGGTCCACACACCTGCCTTCTGGATCCCATCCCCTAGGGCTTTGCTCTGTTAATTTCCCCTCTTATCCCTGGAGTTTCCATCTTCAATGGCTTCATCTTCCCAGCACATAAATGAGCTCCCTCTGAAGGCTTCAAATAAAGTGATCCACACTCCCATTTTCCTTTTTCTCATTCCCCAGCTACTACTTGATCCAAAATGATCTGCCTTTTATCTTTTCTGTTTAAACTGCTCTGACAAAGGAAAATTATAACCAGTGACCTTTACGTTATTGTGATAGGAACAGTTAGCGCTTCATCTTGCCTCCACCTGTCTGCACTATTGGTTTCCACGATTTGCCACTCTTCTCTGGCTTCTCTTTCTCAATCTAGATTGAGATTATTTTTTGTTTGTTTGTTGTTTGTTTTTTGTGTTAAGACAGAATCTCGCTCTGTTACCCAGATTGGAGTGCAGTGGCATGATCTTGATTCACTGAAACCTCCCCCTTCTGGGTTCAAGTGATTCTCATGCCTCAGCCTCTGGAGTAGCTGGGAAAACAGGTGCACGCCACCACATCCAGATAATTTTTGCATTTTTAGTAGAAATGTGTTTCACCATGTTAGCCAGGCTGGTCTCAAACTCCTGGCCTCAAGTGATCTGTCTGCCTCGACCTCCCAAAGTGTTGGAATTACAGGCATGCGCCACTGAGCCCTGCTGTCACTTCCTAGATTCTCATCCCTTTGAACCTCATCCCTCCCCGAAGTGCCATCTCTCAGGTTTCAACTAGGGCCTTCTTCTTTTCCAGCTCATGGTTTTTCAAATAGCCTTCATGGTGCTGGTTGGAATAAAGGAAAGGACTGGATTCAAAAACTCAAAATAGCCTATAAGAAGAGAATTCTTCTTGGCCCAGATTGTGGCTCTGTAACAGAGTACCAGTTCCTCTAATATAATCGGGTTGTAAAGTTTTGCACTTAGATATGACTCAAATTGCACCCAGGGCTGGATCTCCTATTTGGGTAGCATTAGGCCTCTGCACAGAGCTCCTATAGATGAAGATTCTTAGGCTTCTGTCCCCACCTTGTGCTGTCTAGTGATTACAGAAGTAGAGCTGAAGGAAGAGGGGCAGTTGGGCATCTGGCCGCTGCTTTTTGCCCCAGCATAATTTGGCAATGCACTTGTTCACCCGTGAACTTGTGGACTTATATACCTACCCGGGGGTCAAGCCTCAGGCAATTCCATGAGAGATAAAACTATACACCTTCTTTGGCTTTGCTCCAGAAGAGCATTTCCAGATACCATCTTACTTGATTCTTCTTTCTGCGTTGCATTTTTCCTTCTGAAAAATTCTTTACTGCCTCTCAATGATAATTAACATTAGTTAGTAAATTTACATGTAAATGTTTTACTTCTTTTGACCTTAGACTCCCTGAAATAGGGAGCATGTTCTGTCTTCTTTCTAACCCTTACACCCCCATTCCTTTGCACCCATGTAGACAAGTACTCAGATCACACTAACAAAGACATCATAGGACACAGGGAGAGTCTTCTCCTCAATCTTCTTCCTTCTTACTACAGACATTTAACATTTTACTATAAAGGTGATCTGATATCTCTATATTTGAGAAAAAGAAAGCATGTTGGTCCCATCAGAAGCAGAACTTTTCTGCGCATCTCCTTGTGGCAACTAGTTCCACCCTTTTGACTAAACTTTCTGGTCAGTTTGGTATAACAAGTCATCAACTTGAACTAACTGGTTCTCATGGTCCAAATGGTCACACTGGATCCGCATTCAGATCCACATTGATTCTGTGACTTCCTCCCGGCTTCCTAGCCATGATGCAACTCAGCTTTGGATCTTATGTTGTGATTCATTTTCAACCATCCATCAAGTTTTTAAACCACGACAGACAACAAAGACACAAAGTCTGCGATCTCGGAAAGGTGAAGTCACTGAGCATTAAAAGAAAAAGAAAGAAAACTGCCATGAATCCATGAGTAAGCTAAAGCAAATGTCATATGACATGTGATTTTGTTTACCATCACTGGGTGTGTCATACCTGAGCACCAGGAGTTAGATAGGCAGCAGGGTGAAGGAGACTTGTCCAGAGATATGAGTCATCTACATATTGAGTTTATTAAAGATTTAAGGGGCCCTTTGGGTCTTTCCATCCAAAGACTATTGTTTTTCCTCCAGGTGTTCAGTTGCTATGCCTCCTTATGGCACTCAGGGCCGTGGCATAATGAGTCTGATTTAACCTCATCTCTGGCCTCCTTACAAGTTCTCATCCTTTCATTGTGCTCCTGAAATGGGGAATATTTATTTTTCAGCAGCAATTGATCATATCCCTACTTTTTCTTTTCCATATTTTTCTTTTAGATGCTCAGAATTCCCCAGGTGCTTAAAGTGAGGCCTCTGAAATCACAGAGAATGGTGAAATAAGAAGAGAATGGAGGTCACCAATCTCTTGACCCCTCCAAACACCCAAATAAACATTGGTGTGCTTGGGAAAGTGTTGGGAGCCTCAGGAGCCCTTAACAAAGTGTCAGAGCTTCTACGGAGTGGGGCAGTGGGGTGGAAGCCTGGTAGGGGTGCTTTGGCTGTGGGCATCTCAGAGACTAGAGACCAAATCTAATCCTGAGCATGGGGGTTTAGGATCCTTCCCTCAGGACAATGAACCCCTTGGTAACAAGACACCAAGGTACAGGTTCTGCTTGTCCTTGTCCTGGTCGGCTTTTGTCTGGGCTGCACTTCTTGGATCTCACTGATTCCTGCTTGTTGTACTCACTCGACTTCCCTAGTATGTGTGGGTCTTGTGCCCTTTTAGTTCACAGACAGTGAAGAAGTTTGTGTTTACCTCTCACCTAAACAACCAGATGGAAAGTGAAAAAAAGAAAAAAAAGGATCAGGTCACATTGTTGCAGTCACGTAAATTAAAAACAAAACTCTCCCACAGCATCTTGATTCAATCCAATTTTTAGAGCCCCCTTAAAGGAAATTTATATGGAGGGGGAGAAACCAGGTATGAAGAGAGGAGAAAGGAGATAAATGCATTTTAGTACAAGTGCATTTGTGTCCACATATACCAAAACCTGGCCTTGCAGTAAATCCTGTTTGAATTATTGCAATTCATCAGAGCAGTCAAAATTGGTAGGAAAATCTGCATACCACCTAGCCTGGAATAAAATAGCCACCAGGGAAGTGGACAGATCAAATACTTTCATTCTGATTCCATTTGGCCTTTGCTATATCAATATTTATTGAGGCAATCCTCTTGATAATTCCTGATAACTCCTTCTACTTTCCACCTCTGAATATCAACTAAAAATGAAGACCATGAGGCTACACTGGTCCTCTGAGGGGAGAGGGCAGCTGTGGCATCGTGTTATGATTGGGATTTCGGGTTCAGACTGCCTGAGTACCCTGGCTGCAGCACACACTAGCTGAGTGGCCTTGGGTTATCAACCACTGCCCACCTCACCTTCCTCAGCTGTGGAATAAAGATGGCAATAATGATAGCACCTCCCTCAAGATGTGGTGATGAGGATTAAGTTAGATAATGCACATAAAGCACTCGAAAGTCCCTGGCACATACCAAGTGGTCAATAAATATAGAGCTATTACCATTATTTATATTGGCTTTTAGAAAAAGTACTCAATTCTGAATAGATGACTACTTCATTTGAAAAATTAAAAATAGCCCGCAAAAGATAAATACCTGACACAAAGAAACTAATGTAGGATTGCTATACAGGCATACTTCGTTTTATTGCACCTTGCTTTACTGAGCTTTGCAGACATTGCAGATTTTGGGGATTTTTCTTTCACAAATGAAGATTTGTGGCAACCTTGCATTAAGCAAGAATATTGGTGCCATTTTTTATATTATAATATTTCAGATATATTTGTTATGGTGATCTGTGGTCAGTGTTCTTTGATGTTATGATAATAATTGTTTTGGGGTGCCACGAACCCACTCATAAGACAGCAAATTTAATCGATAAGTGTGTGCGTTCTGACTGCTCCATTGACCAGCTGTTCTTCCATCTCTCTCCCCTTCCTTAGGCCTATTCCCCAAGAAACAACAATATTGAAATTAGGCCAATGAACAACCCTATAGTGGCTTCTAAGTGTTCAAATAAAAGGAAGAGTCACATGTCTTTCACTTTAAATCGAAAGCTAGAAATGATTAAGCTTAGTGGGGAAGGCAGGCCAAATGCCAACAAACGCTAAAAGCTAGGCATCTTACACCAAGCAGTTACTCAATTTGCGAATGTGAAGAAAAAGTTCTTCAGAGAAATTACAAGTGCTACTCCAGTGAACACAAGAATGATAAGAAAGCAAAACAGCCCTATTGCTGATATTGAGAAACTTTGAGTGGTCCACAGAGAAAATGAAACCAGCCACAACATTTCCTTAAGCTAAAGCCTAATCCAGAGAAAGATCCTAACCCTCTTTAATTCTATGAAAGCTGAGAGTGGCTAGGAAGAGGCAGAAGAAAAATCGGAAGCTAGCAGAGGTTGGTTTATAACGTGTAAGGAAAGAAGCCATCTCCATAACATAAAGTACAGTATGAATCAGCAAGCGCTGATGTAAAAACTACAGCAAGTTATCCAGATCTAGCTATTGTTGAAGATGGCTACACTAAGCAACAGATTTTCAGTATGTATGAAACAGCCTTCTATTGGAAGAGAATGCTTTCTAGGACTTTCATAGCTAGAGAGGAGAAGTCAATGTCTGGTTTCAAAACTTCAAAGGCCATGATGATTCTCTTGTTAGGAGCTAATGGAGCTGATGACTTAAGTGGAAGCCAATGTTCAATGACCATTCTAAAAATTCTAGGGCCCTTAAAAATGTTGCTCAATCTACTTTTCCTGTGCTCTATCAATGAAACAGTGAAAACGTGGATAATAGCACATTTGTTTACAGCCTGGTTTACTGACCGTTTTAAGCTCACTGTTGATACTTACTGATCAGAATAAAAGATTTCTTTCAAGATATTACTGCTCATTGACAATGCACCTGGTCACCCAGGAGCTCTGATGGAGACATACAAGGAGAAGATTGTTGTCTTCATGTCAGCTAACACAACATCCATTCTGCAGCCCATAGATCAAGGAGTAATTTTGACTTTCAAGTCTTATTATATAAGAAATACATTTTTATGAGGGTATAGCTGCCACAGAGAGTGATTCCTCTGACAGATCTGGGAAAAGTCCATTAAAAATGTCCTGGAAAGGATCCACCATTTTAGATGCCATTAAGAACACTTGTGATTCAGGAAATGAGATGAAAATGTCCACATTAATAGGAGTTTGAAAGAAGTTGATTCAAACCCTCATGGATGACTTGATGAGTTGAAGACATTAGTGGAGGAAGTAACTTCAGATGTGGTGAAAACAGCAAGAGAAATACAATTAGAAGTGGAGCCTGAAAATATGACTGAGTTGCTGCAATTTCATGATAATACTTGAATGGAAGAGGAGTTGCTTCTTATGAGTGAGCAAAGAAAGTGGTTTCTTGAGTTCGAATCTACTCCTGGTGAAGATGCTGTGAACATTGTGGAAATGATAAGAAAGGATTTAGAATATTCCATAAAGTTAGTTGATAAAGCAGCAGCAAGGTTTGAGAGAGATGATTCTAATTTTTAAAGAAGTTTTACTGTGGGCAAAATGCTGTGGAACAGTGTCACATACTACAGAGAGACCTTTCATGAAAGGAAGAGTCATTCAATGCAGCAAACTTCACTGTTGTCTTGTTTTTAAAAATTGCCACTCTTGCCCCAATTTCCAGCAACCACCACCTTGATCAGTCAGCAGCCATCAACATGGAAGCAAGATGCTCCAGCAAAAAGATTATGATGTGCTGAAGGCTCAAATGATCATTAGCATTTTTTAGCAATAAAGTATTTTAAAATTAAGGTTTTACATTTTTATTTAGTTATAATGCTATTGCACACTTGATAGTGTAGACATAACTTTTATATGCACCAAGAAACCAAACAATTGTGTGGCTTGCTTTATTGCAATATTGGCTTTATTGTGATGGTCTGGAACCAAATCCATGGTATCTCCAAGATATGTCTACATAAAATGTGGAAGTGTAAAAAATTTAGGGAAGAAAATTAAATTCACTTGTGATCTCCCTGCCCAACAATAACTCTTGTTAACATTAGACCACATATTATTTGAGAAATATATATTTTATTCTATATAAATTATGTATAAGTGTAAATTTATATGTATAAATAGTTTCATGGTATACACAATAATGCCTACATATCAATTTTTTATTTAATGGGGATTATACACAATGTATTGTTGATTAGAAATTGCCCTTTTCATTTAAGGAAAGAGAGTGTGTGATGAAGACTCTCTGTGCCTCATGGTTCACTTTCTCCCTCTCTTCTGTCAGGTCTCCATGTCCCCTCAAAGACCTTCTCTGATCACCCAAAATAAAACAGTACTCCATCCCCTTTCCTCCCCTGGCCCTCCTTTGTTTCAGAAGAGGTGCTTCTATATGTTTGCCATCTTTATCCCCAGAGGACCATAAGCCTGAGTTGCCACGGCATCTCCCACACCTAGTGCGGGCTGCCTCCTGCTCATTGCTCACTATATATTTGCAGAATGAACACATATTTAATTCCAAATTATTTCTCTGTGGCACACATCTTTCTAGTAACATTGGGACAGGTTTCTTTAATCATCAATTAATGGGCTCTGAGGAAATGCAAACTAATTTCAATCTTTTTCCCAAGCAAAGCATAAAAGGGAAGGGAGCACTGCTAAGAAATACACACACGGACTATTCCACAGTTAACTGCACATGTCTTTTTAATGCCTGCCATAGTGGAGTTCATTGTGCAATGTACATGAACTCTCTTACCTATGAAAAGGCAAGTATTTTCTTTGTGTACTTCTGTTTTTACTTCTATTTCACCCCTTGTTTGTATCCACCCTGCATTTTTAGTTTTCTGCTTCCCTGTCTGTTCTGCCATTAGAATACAAGTCCTTGTGGTAGGGCCCCAGGGGATTCCTTCTGGATCTTTCCCATAGCTTTGCTTTTAGGAAGAGCTGACTAGAAGGGTGGATGAGGGATCATGTCAGCCCTTTACTTTGTATTCTGAAATCACACTGAATCCATACCCAGATTGCAATCCCGAGGACTGGGAGCTGACTTAGTTGGTTTACCTTCAGCCCTAAACTCTCCTCTCTCCAAATATAAAAGGGTCACACTGTAACCAATTTACCACAACAGAGGTTATATTAATTATGGTTTTCTTATGATAACTTGCTGACTGGACAGTAAAGTATTTCTAGAAGATGAGATCTTCATGCCCCCCAAACAGGGCAGGATAAACCCAGTGAGAGGGATTAGAAGCCCAAGAGGTTCGTGTCCAGAGAAAGAGGATGTGAGTGAAGAAAATACATGGTGAGAGAAAGTGAGGAAAACCACACATACCCTGACAGCATGGAGTGAGCAGCGGCTTAGAAATGCTTTACACAAGAAGTGGACTTAGGGAATCATTCGTGAAAAGTTGCTGTGATGGTTAGTTTCTTTGTGTCCACTTGGATAGGCCTATAGAGCACAGTTATTTAATCAAAACACAGTAACTGTTGCTGTGATGTTATTTTCAAAATGTGGTTAAGACCTGCAATCAGTTGACCTTAAGTAAAAGAGACCATCCTCTATAACGTGGGTGAGTGTCATCTAATCAGTGGAAGGCTTAATCACAAAGACTAAGACTTCCCGAAGAAGAAGAAATTCCACCTCAGGTCTGCAACAGCAACTCCTGACTGCACTGCCCACCTGGCAGCCCGCCTTACGAATTTTAAACTTGCCAGTCGCCACAAACATAAAATACAATTTCCCATAAGAAATCATGTATATGATATATAGATACATATACATATATATAACATATATAGAGATATGGATATCTATACATAATATCTATATTATATATATAATATCTGTATTATATATCTATATATGATATATAGATTATACGTATAATATAGATATATAATAGATATAGATATATAGATATATCTATAGATACATATCTAGCCATTCTCCCTGCCCATAACCATCCAGCACTCAGAATCCACTCCATCTTCCTGAGAGGGGACAGTGGTTGGGGGTGCGCGGTGAGAAGGAAACCTCCATGGTCACCTTGCTGAAAGTCTCCCATTCTCTCGCTCCAAAGGGCCTGCAACAGGGAAGTTTGGCTGCAACAGGGAAGATTCCCCTTGAAAGAGACTGAATGGTGTTTCAAACCATATCCAGCCGAATCAAATCAGGGGTCTGCAGTCACCCTCTTCTGCATCCACCTCTGCCTGTGATGGCTCCCTGCCCCTATAAAAGACATTATCTACTTGAGAACAATCCTGGAGAGAGGCCCTGCTGATCTCACCAGAGGACTGAAGGGGAAAAGGTTTTGCAGAACATGGTCTTTAGAGGGGAAGTTGAGCGGTGGCAACAAAAGTTACCCATCGGCGAAAACAGCTGGGGAGCCATCTGTCTGGGAGAAGCCTCCTGCCCATTTCATTACCCCCCTTTCTGCATTTGTGAGAGAACTGGCCGCTGACGGCAGGCAGTTTATAGCAGAGAGAACAGAAGGAAACCAGTTGGCCCTTGGATAACCTTGGCCTCATTAGCATCGAACCAAAGCCCACTGCGCTATTGACTTCTAGTAAATATCCACCCATCAAGAAGATGTCCCGGAGCCCTGCCTCCGGGGTGTTCAGACACCAGACAGAGCCTTCTTGCTCCTCCATCCCCGGCATTGTGATTCAGGAGCTGGTGCCCAACCGTTCTCCCTGCCTGTAACCATCCAGCACTCAGAAACCACTCCATCTTCCCGGGAGGGGACACTGGTGGGGGGTGGGCGGTGGGAAGGAAACCTCCACGGTCACCTCGCTGAAAGTCTCCCATTCTCTCATTCTAAAGGGCCAAACAAACCCTAGAAAGGCAGTTCAGCAAATGAAGTATACACAATTATATTTCCAACTGCTTTGAAAACTTTTATTTTTGTACAGCAAATGACACATTATCTTTCTGGAGGTCAGGAATTAATGCAGTGGAAGTCTTGCGACATTGTGGGAGTTAATGTTTCTATTTGCCATTGTGTCCTGCGCAAAGAAAGGCGGCCGGTCACCTGGGGTTACCACAACACAGCGCCGAGACGGTGGAATCCACCAGAAGTGCTTTGATAATGTTGGACACTATTGTGCAGGCAATGGCTGCCTCCTTACCCACGCTGCATAATGGGCCTCTGAGTGCTAAGGAGATAAGCGATACTATCCTTGGAGTGTCAGAGGTAGGGCTCTCCAGAAGCTGCATTCATAATTTCCTCCAACTTAAGGACTTCAATTTTTTAATAGTAATTGAAACATATAATTCAATAGAAGTGTCACTCTAATATAATAATTGCCAAGGAAATTGAACCACAAAGAAGTACTATAAATGGCAATTTACCTTTATTAGCGTACGTGGAGCTGGTAATGTTTTCTCATCAAGAAAGCGACCCCCATCCCCGCCCAGATATCCTCCCTTTCCATCTTTTGAATGTTCATCATCGTTCATGCTGCCCTCTTAAGCAATACCTTCGCTTCTTCTTAGATTTCCAGTCGGCATATTTGGCCCCTCTTAAAATGCTTATCATTGCTAAGTGTTCATATTAATTGCTTTGGTGAAAGCTTTATAATATAAACTTCAGCTAAACTCTTTATTGTCAAATGTCAGCTTCCTGACGTTCTACCTAGAACATTTGCTTTTGTGGTTATAAGTAATATAAAGGTGTTTTGTGTATTTAAAGGACTATGTAAGTATAAGTTGCTGTTACTGTGATTCTGCACATCTTTCTTAACATGAAACAATATTTACAGAGGATGTATTATACCACTGAACTGGGTCCAAGACCCAGCATAGAACAAAATAAGAAGCCATTTCCCTCTCCTCCCGAGGTGTTGTTCGGAGCCACCTGAATTACTAGTATCATTATTATTTCTGATTATTGATAGGCAGGGGAGAACTTCACCTCCTATTCCTGTGGAAATATACAACCTGCTCACTTCTTACCCCACCCCCATAATTACTGAGCGGTTCTGTCATCCGTTTCCTACCTTGGATTCTGATCCATGGTTTTAACCACCCCCTCCCCTCTTTCCACTGACCTACCTTGATTTCTTCTAGGACACATCTAGCAAGAGACTGACCCAAGACAGGATACCACTCGGGAGCTCAATGCACTCACTCTTTCCTGGAAAGGGTCTTTATTCACAGGAATCCCAGGAACCTGGGGCAAGCTTTAGGTTTACTTAGCGGAGGAAAAACAAACAAACAAACAAACAAAGGAGAGAGAAGGAGACTAAGGAACAAAGAAAGAAGAACAGAGGGAGGGAGCAAAAGAAAAGAAGGGAGAGAAACAGGAAGGAACAAAAGAGAGGCTGACATACACATCCTGGACAAACCCCTGGCCGGGAGTTAAGTGAGGAGAAGGTGAGATACAAAGTGTGTGTCCATTAGGATTGTTACTGTGTAACAGCTATATTTATGAAGACAAAGAATAGCAACAGAATTTACCACAGTGAAAGTAGATATGCTTGGTTGACAGAATTATGAATAGTATTTTCTTCATTTTCTGGACTTCCTATTAGGCACTGTCTTTATAATAGAAAAGTAGAAGAAATGAGATTCGAAAGGATGGCATAAAGAGCCAAAAGCATCCCATTACAGGGTGAACAAATTAATCAAGTACGAAAAGGCTGGCCTCTGAAGTCACCCAGATTGAGTTGTCATGTCTACCTGGCAACTGCAGTTCATTAACCCTACTGGTTGCCAATTACCTCCATAGCTAAATGAGGGAGGGTCTTTCCACTGCCTTGTTGGGTTGTTACGAGAATGAGTGGGACTTGTAATGGGCATAACATACCTTGTGACTCTCAAGTACTCAACAGGTGTGGGTCTCACTTCCTTCTGACCCAAGTATTCCTATGCACTCCAGCATACCACTTTTACCTCAGAAACACAGAATAACAACCGGAGACAACATTACTTATTTTCACATACATTTAGGTATGCTATTGGGTAAATCGTGACCCATAAAGTGTTCTAACCATATACAATCAGTGTTGTAAAACACACTAGCTTGACAAGTTCCAGTATCTACAGGGGGCGGCTGGGTGCTCTGGGGTCCAGATGCTCACTGGACCAAGAATAAGGAGTCCCAAGCTTGAGTCCCAGTTGCTGCAAACATGTTGCATGACCTTGGGCAAGACACTTTGCTTCTCATGGCCTTGGTTTTCTCATCTATAAAATGAGGGGAAATGGCCAGAATCAGGAATTTTAAAAAACCCATTTAGCAGCACTTCCATGTTCAAAGTGAATCTTACCCAGAACAGAGATGCTCTGGTTGTGGCCGGGCAAGCAGTGGTAGCTGGTGACCTCCTCCCCACTTGGTAGCCCTGGCTCCCCAGTGTTGGACCTCGAGACTCATCTGCAAGGCCACAGAGAGCAGTGCTGGAAGCCACAGATTTTCACACTCTCCAGAACCACTTAACAACTAACAGTCCACAATTTGACATATTTCTATTCTACTTTATCAACACCCGGTCAGCTGGCACGACTATTTTACTTATTTTTTTTTAAATCTTGTCAATATATAACAAAGCATATTATTGCTTTCATTTGGGGACAGTTCAAAGCTATTCCACTCAGAATTGTGCACTGCTGAGTGCCTGTCATTTTCTTTTTCTTCCTCCTTTTCTCGATTGGTTGTTTTTCTTTCTTTCATTCCTGCCCTTTTCCAAAAGGACTTCTCCTCTTGCTGACACTATATGGAATTCCTCAAGTTACCTCCCTGGATAGACTTGTGCATTTGAGAGTGAGGACAGGCAGGACCATTAGATTCTGCCTCCTTGTCATTTGGGAATCTCTCTGTCTCTCTCTCTATCTCTCTCTCTCTCTCCATCTCTCTCTCTCTCTCTCTCCAGGTGGAGTTTCTATTTCAGATTTCTATTTCTGGTACCTTCCTTCTTCCTCCAGACATCCTCTAAACTGGTCCAAAAGGACCATCAGAGCAGCCTTACCTTGAAGGCATCTTAAAAGCACAGATTCCTGGGATTCCTGGGTCTCCTCCCATACCATTGAATGAAAATCTCTAACGTTTGAGTTTAGGAAAGTATGATAAAATTAGCTCCCAAAGTGATTTTCATCTCCACTAAATTTCAAAAATGACCTTTCAAACCCCTTTCCCCAAATTCCTGTCCCCCATTTCTCCATCTCCCTCCTCGTAGCTTCCTTCCCTTCAGTTTTCATCCTAATTACCAGCTAACTGGTGGATGTTACTGCTACTTAAATGCACTCCCACTCTGGATCCCTAATCATGCCCATTGTGCTCCTCAAAGCTAAGTCAAGAATTGCGGCCTTTTTATTTCCCTCTCTCTATATATTGTAGAAGGAAGCAGGTCCCTGCCGCTTTTGTTGTCCCTACTTCTGGGCTGAGCTCCATTTGCTGGTGAACGGGGCTTATCTTCACTCTCCCCTTTAAATACTGTAACATTCAGCATCCTTTCATGTCTGTGCTTTTAAAGTAAATCTTTGGACAATTAAAGATACGAAATGGCTAAATAGAGTTCTGCAGGCGTTGTTCTCTCCTTTTTAAAGGTTTAATCACACTTAATGGCTCTCTTCAAAACTTGAATTTTCCATTTTGGTGTTTTGACTCCATTGAAAGAGTTTACTAATATTCTTTCAAAAGTATTCTCTGTTCAAATGAGCTATTCAATAAAGTTTTATGCCATGCTATAGGATTCATGCTAAATGGAAAATAATTTAAAGGGAGATCAGAGTTGGGGGTGCCATTCCTCTCTACAGGTTTTGTTAGCCAAACCGTAATCACCAATATTGAGTCCATTAAAAGTTGCTGTGAAGGAACAGGAATTATCATTTGGATATAAGGAAGAATCTTTCAAATGCAATTTCTATACCTCCTTTTCTTGAAGATAATTTCCTGTTCACCTTGTGATTCTATAAATAGGCGCTTGTGATAAATTCCCCTTCCTCCCTCTCTCCCTTTCTTTTCCTTTCTCCTCATTCTATTTTTTTTTCTCCCTGAAAAATAGTGGACATAGGAGTAGGGGAAACTAAAAGGAATCCCTTTGATGAGCTATCTGCCCCAGATTGTTTTAAACAGATTGACTTGACTCTTCCCAGTCTTGGTCCTGCTGAAATACATCTTGCTCTTTAACTGGTCAGCGTCAGGAGTGTAAAGCCAGGTGGACACTGAGGCCCCGCAGGGTCATACTCACAGTCCAAATGATAGAATTTGCCACATGAAAGGGAAATTTTGTGGAAAATAAAAGCCAGTACTCCCTAACAGAATCTTTATTAACCTCCAAACTCTGGTAGTTTCAGTGATATAGATAAATACCCGGCACTAATGAGATATGTAGGCCCAAATAAGGAAAAGTAAGGCCATGCCTATGACCAAATAGGGACACCCCTTTTCCCTACCTGCTATCTGCTTGCCTTTATTCATTTTTCCTGCAAGTGACCTGTGAATGCTTGCAGTGTGACCAGTAGTGTGCTAAATGCCAGGACAAATGATGACCTGACCTTGAGAAGTTTCCCAATGTAGTTAATGGGAAGAACACAGATGACAATGATGTCTGACCCAGGCACCGTCATTCACTAACCACGTGGCCTCTGGCCAGGCATCTACCTTCTCAGAGACTCAGAGTTTCTCTTCCATGAAGAGGGCTGCTGAAATTAAGTAGCATTTATGGTTTTCTGAAGGTATGTCATTACTTTGTTTATTTGTTATTATATGTCTTCTCTCTCCTTCCCAATGTCTGCTCCCTTAGAACAGGGCCCTTGACTGACTCTTCACCTCTGTACCCACAGGGCCTAGGCCAGCGACTGACAGAGAGAGATATTGAACACAGAGCTGCTGAATGGGTGCACATGTTCTATGGGTAAAGGAGTCTTCATGAAGACTGAGGTACTGACCTTGACCTGGGTTTGCAGGCTTGGTAGGATTTGCATAGGTCAGAGGAGGGGAAGAGTATTTCAAGAAGACAGCAGAAGATGGGGAGGAAATGGGGTTTTATATATATATATATTATATATAATATATATTTTATATATAATATATATAATATATATATTTATATATTTATATATATATTTATATAATATATATTATATTTTATATAATATTATAAATTATTATAAATATATTTATTTATAATATAATAAATATAAATATTTATAATATAAATATTATAAATATAAAATATTATAAATATAATATTATAAAATATTATATATTTATATATATTTATATAATATATATTATATATATATATATAAAATAAGGGATAATGAGGATACTATAATGAGGTCAGAGATACTGAAGACACCAGCCTGCTTTCAGGGGTAATGGCATATGCCCTGGGAAAAGTGGATTCAGACTAGATTTTGATAGGCCTTAAGTGACAGGATTAGCCAGTGGAGAGATAGCGAAGGGTTTTGACCAGGGTTGTTTCTTGAAGAAAGTAATGTTTTGGGAAGCTTAGTCGGGAAGTGATACATAAAGCTAAAGGCGGCAGAGAAATAAATTAGATGTAGAGTAACTGAGGCATTAGGTAACAAGGCCTGGATTAGAATCACAGGAGTGGGAATCCAAAGGGAGAGAGAATTGGGAGCATTTACAAAGCAAGGATCAATGGAACTGGATAGCTGAGGAGCTATGAAAAGGTGAAAGGAAAAAAAAGCATTTAAAATATAAAAACCGGGGTTCTGGTTGAATCTGGTTGAATGGGGAGGGGAGGCCATTTTTGAAAGAAAATGCCATCTCCTTGGAGGTGACAGAGAAAGCCATGGGAGGAAATGAATTCTTTGACAAAAAGAAAGCAAAGGGGAGGTCCAACGGCATAATGAGATAGAGTCAGTTAGGGGTGAGAAAAGGGAGAGGAATAAGAGGTAGGAACAGGAGTAATCAGGGAGGTATGAGAATGACACATAATTACTATAGAAACTATGTCAATAAAAATCCTTCTGAAGCATGAGGAAACAGTAAAATTAACTGCTGCAAAAGAGACAGCAAGGAGAATTAAAAATTAGAAAACGTACATCTGCCCACTAGGAGGTCATTGAGAAGAACAGGAAAAAGACTGGAAGGTTTTCCTATGTGGGAACTTATGTCACAAGGTAATTTTACACATTTCCAGCCTTTCTGTAAGAGTGCACACTGGAAAAATCCTGTGTTCCCTCATCATCTCCAGTCCTCAAGGAGTGTTGCATGGGTAAGTCTTACGTGCCATGTGATGGCAGCCTGGTTTGTGCTCTTGATGACAAGTCAACAGAGTTACTGATTAATTTCACCCAAATACAAGAAGAGCAACTGACTTCCTGTCCCAGCAACTTCATCACCACTTTCTTAGTTTTGCCTTCTTCTGGGACCCTGACAAATTGCATGTTTTTAAGACTCGGGAGGAAAGAAAAACTATTATAAAACGTTAAACAAGCCTTGGTCAAACGCTGGGCTTCTACAAATGCCATTTCATCCCCAGAAAGACATGTTGGGAAGTTGGATACTATCAGCTACAGATCTGGTCTAACACTTAAACCTACTAGGTTGCTGTCTACTTGCTAACATTATGGATTGAATTTTAAAATATCCCCACCTCCAAGATACTTCCCCCAAGCTTCCTAATCTGTCCACTTAGGCTGAGAATTCCTAAAAACAAAACAAAGCCATCAATCCACAGGTAGAGATCAAGCTTAAAATACAGAAACTCTACAGTGTCCTACCCCCATCATCACTTGGTTTAAGTTAATGTGAAGAACAAATGACTTACAGTAAAGTATAAAAACCACAAAATGATATTATAAAAATTTTTTTATAGTGTTTCTAAAAGTTGGTGATAGGGAATGGTTTCCAGTTTCTTAGTGCAGCTGACTTTGGTTACTTATTCTGCTACAGGTGTGGGTTGGTGGAGGGGTGGAGGGGAGTAGTAGGGAGAGGGGCTGGCGAGGGTAGAGTGGGTAAGGACTTGGGAAAGAGGGAGGAGTGGCCTTATGTGCCTGACGTTTATTTGCCTATTGAGTTGGGGGAAGTTTTGCCATTCAACAAATGTTATGAGTCTATGACAGAGCTGTACTGGGGGCCAGAGATGCAGTCGTGAAAGCAATACCTTTGCCTTCAAGAGGGTCTAATTCAATGGCCCTGGGCAGACTCATTAGCAGACCATTTCAAATCTAAGGGAAGTGCTAGGAGGGAGAAGAGCTGGCAATGCCCTAACAAGTGGAGCTCCTAGCCCTGACCGGAGGTGGGAGAGGTCACAACCTGTTTTATGAGGGTGAGTTAAAGGGAACTTAGAGATGAGATTCCTGTCTTTTTCCCTGGAGAGGGATTGGAGCAGAGATGCCTTCTTAGGGGCGCTATGGAATTGTTCTGTCTCCATCTCTCCCTACATCTATTCTCCCTAATCAGAAAGGGAGTGGAGAAAAAACAGTCACCGCCCAAGAAGGCCAAGGAAGGTTACAGTGTTTGTCAGTATTTTCAGGCCTGCTCCTGCATCCAGACTTAAGCAGGGTTGGGATCCACCATCTCCCTGAAAGGAGCTTGGTGCACCAGGATGACCACTTCCCTCGGTGGCTGTGGAGAGGGTGTCCAAGGGCTGGTGGCCTAGGCCTGCCACAGAAGCCTGAAAACTTGCTGGAATAGATCCTGGAAAGGCCATGGAGCATGGATGGTGAGAGAGACATCCCACCCCTGCCCCCTATAGGGAGATTTCATGGAAGGAAATGGACTGCTTCTGACTGGTCTCTTGAGGAGTAAGAAAGTGGTGGGGGGGGCAAGCCTGACTTGACCAAGACTGGAGAAAGACACTCGCCCTTCTAATTTTTTGGAACCTTTCTTGAAGAGGCCGGGTTTTCAGCTTTAGGCATGGCTTGGTCCCTTCCACTTGCTTGCTCCAGGATATGACCTTGAGAGGAACCAACACTCCAGCTTGCACCTGGGGTTGCCTTTTTCAAGGCTTTGCATTGACTCCCTGACTCCCTGTCCCCAAGAGCGTCCACTGAAAAGCTGTCAGAGGCATCCATGTGGCAGAGGAGGACTGAGGCCAATGCCAGCTGGAATGGTATCACAGAACTAGAGCTTCTGAGGTTGTAGGATTCATGAGGCATTGGGAAGAGATAGAGGAGGTCATTTGAGTCTCTTTCTGAACTTCATCTCACCTGTATCTTTTGTTCCTTACACTCTGATAGCAGGGACAACCTAAAAGAGGGTCTGATGGAGGCGAGAAAGCAGGCTGATCCTGGGCCCTTGGGTGCTGGAGGAAGAGGCCCCCTGAAGGGAGCAGGAGAAGAAAGGACAGCAGAGGAGTGCTGAAATTCACCTTGCTGATTGCCCTGCTGACTGCCCTGGGCCACTGTTCTTGGCTTTAGGAGATTCAAAGTCTAAGAAAGATCCCTTTCCCCTGATCCGCCAAAGTTTTCATTTCCTGGAGAAATAGCTTCTCTCTCTGCGTGTTTCCGTCAACTCTCAGCAAGACCTGAACAAGTGTATGAAGGTGATAAACCTGCTACTTCACTGGGGCTGTTTATTTCCAGTCGACAAATATTGTGCCAATGTTCACTTCAATTAGGGGACACATTTGACAATCTGACTACTCCATCTGATGCCTCAAGGGCAAATTTCAGCTCTTTCAGGAAGGGATGGGCCAATAACGGATTCGTATGAATAAAATATACAGAGAAGGAACATTCGCAGCAGTTTGGGGAAACCACCTTCTCCAGCAAGGAGAGCAAAATGTCTACATGAAGATAAAATTCACATAAATAAAGCATGGGGCTTAAACTGTTGGGATGCTGGGAATTCAGAGTGAAGGCTCCTGTGCCTGCTTGCCCATCACCTGCCTGGAGTTGGGAATTAAGAAGTGCAAATCAGCACTAAGGAGCCTAAGACATTTGTAATTCTATGGAAGAAAATCATTGTGGCAGAGTTCAACTCGCTAAGAATCTTACTCGCTTATTCCAGTTTTAAAAACCATCCTAGCAACCAGAAGTTTTTTGTGGTGTTTAATTTTTAATCCTTCTGTTTAATTCCCTTTCTTCTTTATTACCCTGAAGATAATCAGAAAAGCTGCTCAGCATCCCCTTTTTACAGCTTTTCACATCCTGGAAGGTGGAGTCAAGGACCAGGTCCCATGAATAGAGCTCTTCCTGCTCGGAATTGACCTTGGGTCCATGTTACCCTTTTCCTGGCAGCAGCAGACTAGAGGATGAGTTAGGTCTTCTGTAGCACCTGCCTTGGGCAAGTGCCATCAGCTCGCTGGACTCCTGTATTCCCATCAGGGAAAGGGAAAGTCAGTTCCTTCCTCATCTTGGAAGGGTCTCCTGGGAATCAAGTCAGGTGATAAGAGTGGAAGGAAGTGAAAGTTTGATAGAAATGAAGGGACTCTCGTTGTTTGGTTCCTGTTTTTTGGGCTGACCTGGTCAGTACAAAGAACTCCCAGAGGCAGCTTCGTCACTGAGATGGGAAAACGAAAGCAAAAATTACCCTTAAGGCCAGGCTCAGTGGCCCACACCTATAATCCCAGAACTTTGGGAGGCCAAGGCAGGTGGATCACCTGAGATCAGGAGTTTGAGACCAGCCTGGCCAACATGGTGAAATCCTGTCTCTACTAAAAATACAAAAATTAGCCGGGCATGGTGGCGGGTGCCTGTAATCCCAGCTACTTGGGAGGCTAAGGCAGGAGAATTGCTTGAACCTGGGAGGCAGAGGTTGTAGTAAGCTGAGATCATGCCACTGCACTCCAGTCTGGGCGACAGGGAGAGACTCCGTCTCAAAAAAAAAAAAAAGGTAAAAAAATTACCTTTAGGTTAATGGCTCTCAAACTGTACATTTGTCTAGTTCCCTACTTAGTTAAGCCTGGGTTATCTTAAATACTTGTGTGTGTATTTGTTCAAAAAAGGTCCTCACACAGCTCATAAGCTTGTTAATAGCATACAATTAATTTTATATTTTAATATGAATGGCAGGTATTTTCTATTCTTAGAAAGGGCATTATAAACATCTATTATTAGCATGGAAAGAAATCTCTTGAGAGTGACCATCTGCACCACATATTTGACTTATTCTTACAACATTTTTATTTCTATTGTTATTAGCAAATGATCACAAATGCATCTAATTGAAATTAAATTTCTTTATTATAGGAGAGTTCTTGGATTTACACTAGTATTTGATGCATCTCTAGTCATCGTTCACTTTTCTTATTTTCATTCATTCATTCAACAACATTTATGGGAACCCAGAATGGCCCAGGATGCTGGGGGAAGCTGTGAAGTAAAGATGTGTTTCCCTTCCTCGGGAAGACAGAAAGGCAAAGAGAAACAGCGTAGTGCAGAAAGGAAATGAGGCAGAGGGGAGAGGGGTGCACTAAACTCTGTGCTGAGTTGTCAGGAAGGCTTGATCTGTGACTCAGACATGAGGAGGAGCTTTTGATGTGCAAAAGGGTGAAAAGCACGCTAGGCAGAGGGCACTGCTTATGCAAGGCAGAGTCCCTGCCCGAGACAGCGCACCTCTGACTTTGAGAACTGAGTTTGGTTTTTGTCATCCTTCCTTCCTTCCCTCCCTCTCTCTCCCTTTCCCTCTTTCTTCCTTTTCTCCTCTTTTCCTCCTCCCCTTTCCCTCTCCCTTTCTCCCACCCACCATTTTGCTCTTCATTCTTTTTCATCCTCATGACTCTAACAATCATTTTCGTCTCACTTTATCAAATCTAGATATATCTGAATAGAAAAATAATCAAAGATCTAAACTCCAGCCAACACCCCCAACTTCAGACATGGTTCCATCCCTCTAATAACACCCTCAACCCACCACTGAGCAGCTCTGAGACACCTTTTCACCCACTGGGTGTCCCCAGGGGTCTGGAGAGACTCATTCTTCTTGCCTTCATCCCTGCCACCTGGCTGCATATTTTCTACACACTTGGAAAACTCGTTTGAAGAACCCAGGAACCTGGCTGGGCACCTAGAAGATGTCTGAGTGAGCAAAGGAGGCACTGAGCCATTTGGAAGCTCAAAGACTGAAAGGCAGAAGCCATTTGCCTGTCCGCCATTCCTAGCATTAAATGGAAAGTGTGTGGACAGTGCAGTCATCACTGTAAGCCTTTGCACAGATACAATGTCAACAGGACAATTATGATGGAAGTCTTACAGAACAAAGTCCTATTTAAATTATTGGAATCCTTTCCATCTGATCCATCCCACCCAATACAGCCCCAGTTATGAGAGAGTATTAAAACTATATCCTCCTGCTCTGATTTTCAAAAGTCTGTAAAAGAGAAATTGCCCCAGATATTGGCTGCTGTGGCCACGCAGTGCAGCATTTCCTGTCACCAAAATTCATCTGGCTGTGCTTTTGAGCTAAACAACATGCATCCTCAGACTTCATAAATTGTCATTCCTCTGCCCATCCAGAGAGCAGAAATTCATGACTTGATCTCAATCAAACAGCGTAAAAACCCAAACAAAAATACATCTGGACAGACAAACGGGATGCCAGGTTTTTGCTTGATGAGAAGGGAAATAGCTAAACCCTGGCCCCTTGGAATGAAGGCTTTATCTCAAAAAATGCTCATGGAACCTTAACAGAGTCACCGAGACCAGCTTCCCTTATAATATACAACATAAACTAGATACGGAGCTCATTTTGTTCCATGCTTTGTGACCTGGAAAACATTTTGTTGGAGCCTTAAAAAAAAATTAGCCCATGTTCATTTTATCCCCAAATGCGATGATCATCATTTTCTGTTCCTTTAGCCCAGGTGAACAGCAGCCAGTGAGCTGGGGCAAAAAAAAAAAAAAAAAAAAAAAGTAGACTCACACTTTCCTGACACAGTTAACAGGCTGTTAAAATTCTGTCCTGCTCAGCCTTAGTATTAGTGTTTAGGGAATCAGAAGGCTAGATCTACAAGATCTGGCTAATATCTACACACAAAGTAGACTGAAGAGTAAACAACAACAAAACACTATTTACTGGTCAGTTAAATAATCCATTATCCGCAAAACTGATTACTAATGTTGTTTGTCTGAATACATATTTTCCTGAAACAAAACGAATTTATCTTGAATTGTGTAGGTAGACAGAAGTGTGGTATATTTTTTTAACAGAGGGAAATCTGCCATTGAAAGCAGAAGCAAAGCTTGCCTGAGCTGAGATCTTACCAGATCAAGAGGGAAGCCTATAGTTGTGAACTCATATTCCTTCCTCCTGCTCCCCCAGTTTCTCTCTCCAGGGCTGACCTGGGGGAGGATGTCTCTGGGCAGGGACCGGCAGCAGCATATATGCAAATGTTCCCTAATTGTGTCCCAGCCATTACTCCATTGTGGAGGCTTTTAAGATAATTTATGAATATTCTTTTTTAACCACTGTAAATGAAGCAGCGGCTGTGGGTGTTTGTGGTGTGTGTGTATGTATGTGTGTGATTTCTTCCTGAGTTATTTATTTGATAATGATATTAAATATTAGAAACTCTAACAGCTGGTGTGTTTATCCTGACTTGAGTGTATTAACCTCTTTAGCCCTTTTTTCCAGAAGAAGGATTCGGCATCACAGATTTGACTGTCAGCTGTGGTGTCTGGCGGCCCCACCGATTGGCATGCTGACAGAATCTAAAGTCCACAGCAGCAAGTAAACATGGATGACATTGCAGGGAACGAGGGGGAAAGAGAGCACATGATGACTTGAGGCACCTGCAGCTGCTTGCACCCAAATCAAAGTAAAGGCTGCACTCACTGGAATGGAAAAACACTGAATTTACTGGGAGTGCATTGGCTCTGTGCTAGGTGAGGGAGAAGGAGGGGGCTTGCTAGAGGACATGGGAGGGGAAGATGGAGCCTTGATCACTGGCATTTTGCCCACTCACAATACTGACAGAGCTAAAGTACCTTAGGGGAAATCCCTGGGTCCTAAGGACCATTGCCTCCCACATGGTGGGTAAGGATCTACAGCTGCTGAGGCTGGGCTGACAGGTCTGTGGGAAGAAGACAGGACAGAGTAGGCCAGGCCACTGAGTACTGGGGGCTGAGGACAGAGGTGATGTGCACTTACCAGACAGGGTTTAAGCCCTTTTACTGGCTATGTGAGCTTCAGCAAGTTGTTTAATCCTTCAGCCTCAGTTTTCACATCTGTGACATGGAAATAATGGCACGTGGCCATGCATGGTTAGGGTGGCCCATAGTGAATGAGATAATGAGTAAATGAAACAGAAATATATAAAGAATTACAGGCATATGTTGAAGAAATTGCAGGTTCAGTTCCAGACCATTGCAATGAAGCAAGTATCACAATAAAGCAAGTCACATGAACTTTTTGATTTTCCAGTGCATATAAAAGTTGTATTTACACTATACTGTAGTCTATTAAGTGTGCAATAGCATTATGGCTAAGAAACAATGCTCATAACTTAATCAAAAATACTTTACTGATAAAAAAAAACTGCTAATGATCCTCTGAGTCTTCAGCAAGTCATAATCTTTTTGCTGGTGAAGGGTCTTGCCTCCATGTTGATGGCTGCTGACTGATCAGGGTGGTGGTTGCTGAAGGCTGGGGTGGCTGTGACAATTTCTTAAAATAAGACAACAATGAAGTTCGCTGCACCAATGGACTTTCCTTTCACAAAAGATTCTCTGTAGCATGTGATGCTGTTTGATAGCATTTTATGCACAGTAGAGCTTCTGTCAAAATTGGTGCAATCCTCTCAAGCCCTACCACTGCCTTATCAACTAAGTTTATAGAACAAATATTCTAAATCTTTTGTTGTCAGCTCAACAATGTTCACAGCATCTTCACCAGGAGTAGATTCCATCTCAAGAAGCCACTTTCTTTGCTCATTCATAAAAAGCAACTCCTTATTCATTCAAGTTTTACCACGAGATTGCAGCAATTCAGTCCCATCTTCAGGCTCCACTTCTAATTCTAGTTATCTTGCTATTTTCACATCTGCTGTTACTTCCTCCACTGAGGTCCTGAACTCCTCAAAGACAATCATGAAGTTTGGAATCAATCTCTTCCAAAGCCCTGTTAATGTGGATATTTTGACCTCCTTTCATGAATCATGAATCACATTTTTTTTTTTTTGAGACAGAGTCTCATTCTGTCCACCCAGGCTGGGGTGTAGTGGTGTGGTCTTGGCTTACTGCAACTTCCGCCTCCTGGGTTCAAGTGATTCTCCTGCCTCAGCCTCCTGAGTAGCTGGGATCACAGGTGTGCACCACCATACCCAGCTAATTTTTATAGTTTTAGTACAGACAGGGTTTTACCATGTTGTCCAGGCTGGTCTCGAACTCCTGACCTCAGGTGATCTTCCCTTCTCAGCCTCCCAAAGTGCTGGGATTACAGGTGTGAGCCACCATGCCCTGCTGAATCACAAATATTTTTAATGGCACCTAGAATGATAAATTCTTTCCAGAGGATTTTCAGTTTACTTTGTCAAGATCCATCAGAGGAATCACTATCTAAGGGAGTTATAGCCTTATAAAATGTTTTTCTTAAATAATAAGACTTGAAAGTCTAAATTGCTCTTTGATTCATGGGCAGAATGGATGTTGTGTTATCAAACATGAAACAACATTCATCTCCTTGTACATCTCCATCAGAGTTCTTGGGTGGCCAGGTGCATTGTCAATGAGCAGTATTAAAAATATTTTATTCTAAAAAGTAGGTCTCAACAGTGGGCTCAAAATATTGAGTTAACCATGCTGAAAACAGATGTGCTGTCATCCAGGCTCTGTAGTTCCATTGATAGAGCACAAGCAGAGTATATTTAGCATCATTCTTAAGGGCCCTATGCTTTTCAGAATGGTCAGTGGGCATTGATTTCAACTTAAAGTCACCAGATGCATTAGCCTGAAACAAGAGAGTCAGCCCGTCCTTTGAAGCTTTGAAGCCAGGTAAGGACTTCTCTCCAGCTATGAAAGTCCTGGTTGTCATCTTCTTCCAATAGAAGGCGAGTTTGTCTTTACTGAAAATCTGCTGTTTATTGCAGCCCCCTTCATCATTTATCCTAGCTAGATCTTCTGCTAAGATCTTGCTGCAGCTTCCACATCAACACTTGCTGCTCCACCTTGAATTTTTATATTATGGAGACAGCTCCTTTCCTGAAATCTCATGAACCAACCTCTACTCGCTTTTAACTTTTCTTTGCCATTTCCTCACCTCTCCAGCCTTCATCGAATTGAAGAGCATTAGAGCTTTGCTCTGGATTAGGCTTTGGCTTAAGGGAATGTTGTGGCTAGTCTGATCTTCTATCTGGACCACTCAAACTTTCTCCATCTCAGCAATCACGCTATTTTGCTTTCTTATCATCCCTGTGTTCACTGGAGTAGTACTTTTAATTTCCTTTAAGAAATTTTCTTTTGTATTCACAACTTCGCTAGCTGCTGCAAGAGGTCTAGCTTTCAGCCTATCTTGGGTTGTGACATGCCTTCCTCACTAAGCTTAACTATGTCTAGCTTTAGATTTAAAGTAAAAGATGTGCAACTCTTCCTTTCACTTGAACATTTAGTGGCTGCTGTGGAGTAATTAATTGGCCTAATTTTAATATTCTGTCTCAGAAAATAAAGAGGCTTGAGAAGGAGGAGAGAGATGGTGGAACAACCATTTGGCAGAGAAGTCAGAACACACAACATTTATTAAGTCCCTGTCTTATTGAATGCTGTTTGTTGTCCCCCCAAAACAATAAAAATAATATCAAAGATCACTGATTGCAGATCACTATAACAGATATAATAATAATAAAGATGTTTGGGCTGGGTGCAGTGGCTCACTCCTATAATACCAGTACTTTGGGGGGGCCGAGGCAGGCAGATTGCTTAAGGTCAGGAGTTCGAGACTAGCCTGGGCAACATAGTGAAACCAGATCTCTACAAAAAAATTAGCTGGGTGCAGTGGTGTGTGCCTGTAGTCCCAAATACTTGAGAGGGTGAGGTGAGAGGATCGCTTGAGCCCAGAGGATGAGGCTGCAGTGAGCCAAGATTGCACCACTGTACTCCAGTCTGGGTGACAGAGCAAGACCCTGTCTCAAAAAAAGTGGAGGAGGGGGCATTTGAAATATTTCTGAAATATTCTCAAAAATTACCAAAGTGTGATGCAGAGACATGTAATGAGCACATGATGTTGAAAATATGGTGCTGATAGACGTGTTCAACACAGGGTTGCCACAAACCTTCAATTTATATATATTTTAAATAACCTGAATATCTGTGAAGTGCAACAGCATGAAGCACAATAAAACAAGGTATGCCTGTACTAGTTTCCTGTCTCTCCCTAATCCACAAGGATTGCCTTTGAACCCTTCCCTACAGACAGCCCTCAAATGTTAAGACACTAAGGCTTTTCCAGTCTCCCGGAACTTGCTTTTCTTCTGGAGATTAAGTTAATATTGCAGAATCCATTTCTGGAAGCTGGGCACATGGTCTTTTGCTCTCAAGGGAGCTCCTTATTCCATGATCTGGTCCAGAGTGTCCCTGGCATGATGACATCAGGAGGAGGGATAAGTAGTAGTACAAAACAGTGTTCAAGCTCACAGGTAAGATTTCTTCCTTGGAAGGGACGCCTCCTCTTCTAGGGCCACCCCACAGCCTTAGGGCCTTGCAGTGTGAGATTTGTGGGCACCTCAACACTTCTTTGTAAGCCCAGCGGTGGTGATTGGCCCAAGTAGGAGTGGAGGTAGTGATGGAGGGGATGGAAAGCCAGGGAGGAAGCCTAAGTTTGCTTCGGGATGGTAAATAAGGTGCTTCTGTTACTCCAGAAAGCCAGGGTTATTTCTGTTTATCTCAGTGTCTGACATACGGCAGAATGCACATACCTTAATCAAAACTACTTTATTGCTAAAGCACTTCTGTCTTTGGGGTGGTACATGGACTGATTAATGAATGAATGAAGAAATGAATTGTTGAATAAAGACAAAATTCATGTCTGCATAAGTGCATAATAGAAAGTGCATGTCAGTGAGCAGCCACACTCAGGGTGGAAGTTTCCATATATAGGACAAGTCTGATGCACCATCTTACATCCTCTTGCTTCACCTCTGTCCAAGGCTTTGGGCCCCTTTTCCCACTCCAGCTGCCACTACAGAGACCAGTGAAAGTGCAACCTGATCATGCCACCTGGCCCACACTGCATGACTCTCACCTTTTGACTGGAGGCTCTTCTGATGCTGTGGAGGCATGCCAATGTGGGACCTACACATTTGCAATACTAAAGTGTCTGGGAGTTAATGCCCAGTGGGCAGATATTTGACCAATGGGAGGCAGGACATGGTGGATTTATTCTTCTCCTTTCCCTGCTTCCTTCTCCACTGGACTCTCGTGAGACAAGAGTACTTAGGAGTTCTGGGAAGCAAGTCCTGAGACATGGAGCCTTCAGTTGTATTAGGTTGGTGCAAAAGTTTTTGCGGCTTTTGCCATTAAAAGTAATGACGAAAACCATGATTACTTTTGCATCAATCTAAATACATTATATTGAGCAGAGGCTAGCTTGGTCATGCCCCACATTCAAGCTCTCCCTCCTTTTCTGCCTCACTCCCCCTTTCTCTCCCTCACAATTCCTGGGAATTGAACTCCTTCCTGAAGAAGCACTTCCTAATAATGACTATCACCTTAAGTGTAAGGAAAGAATCCTAGAATATTTTTCTATCACTTAACTTGAGTACACAAGAATTAATACATTCTTTGCACTGTGGCTTAAAAAGTTAAATTAAGCAAAAGATAATTGAACTAGATTGCTAAATCATCTACACTTGTGTCAAATCCAGCTGGAGGATTTCCGAAATGCCAGACAGGTTTCTAAGCTACCGTTATGGATTGAATGTTTGTGTTCCCTCAAATTCATATGTTGAAGCCCTGATGCCCAATGGGATAGTATTTGGAAATGGGGTTGTAGTCGTCTGTTCTTGCACTGCTGTAAAGAAATACCTGAGGCTGGGTAATTTATAAAGAAAAGAGGTTTAATTGGCTCATGGTTCCACCGTCTGTAGAGGAAGCATGGCAGCATCTGCTTCTGGGGAGGCCTCAGGGAACTTTTACTCATGGATGAAGACAAAGTGGGAATAGCCTTCTTACGTGGCAGCAACAGGACTGAGAGAGAGAGGTGGAAGGTGCTACACACTTTTAAAACAACCAGATCTCTTGAGAACTCACTCACTATCAAAAGAACACATAAACCACTTATGAGAACTCTGCCCCCATGATTCAGTCACCTCCCACCAGGCCCTGCCTCCAACACTGAGGATTACAATTAAACAATTAAACATGAGATTTGGTGGGTACACAGATCCAAACCATATCAAGGGCCTTTGAGAGGGAATTTAAGTTAGATTATGCCATGAGGGTGGGACCCTCCTTAACGGATTAGTGGCCTTATAGGAAGAAGAACAGTGAGATTGCTCTTGCTGCCCTGTGAAGATGTAGAGAGAAGATGGCCATCCACAAGCCCTCACCAGAACTCAACCATGCTGGCACATGGATCTCAGACTTCCAGCCTTCTGGACTATGAGCAAATGTATTGTTTAAGCCACCTGGTCTATGATGTTTTGTTTCCGCAGCCTGAGCTGACAAATACAGCCACCAGGGCAGGAAGCAGCAGCAAAAGGGGGAAGAAAGGGTGTGCCGAAGGATTCAAAGCTCCCAGAGACCAGACTGCCATGTACTCCCATCTCCTCTCGGTGTTCTCCGCCCTCCCAGGGCTTCAGGGGCATGGTGGAGAGGTATTAGTACAGGCTTCTTCCCAGCCTTCTCCAGCGCTTTCCTGTATCCCCTCAACTGGCACATCACAGCAAGGTGATCCATTGTTCATGTGATGTAAGTGTTAAAGTTGTCAATTGCGAATTAATTCCACACACACTGATGGAGCACCTACGAATGCTTAGTGTTGGATAATGTGCTGAGAAGGTGGGAGTTGAAGTCGGGGAGGAGCAGATTCATAGAAATAGATGTGCCTTCCAGCTACCAGAGGCCCCAGGAAAGGGAAATGGATGCTGTCCTACAGGTACATGGAAAAGAAGCTGCCTGCAGCATCAGGTGGTCCTGGAAAGGTTTGCATAAGGAGATACTGCAGATGTGGATAACCAAAGAGAAGGTGACACTGGGAAACAAGGACAGTGAGCAACAGTTCTGTGATGGAATGAAAGTGGGACCATCCACAGGACAGAGCACAGGGCAATCTAGTAGGGCCCCAGGAATGGGCTTCTTATTTTGACCCAAAGGATGTGTCTGTAGCTGCCCTTGGGGAGCAAAACCCATTACACTTTCTTGGACCGAGTGATCTCCACAAGTAGATATCCTTGCTACTCCATCACCCAGAAAGTAATGGGAGATCAACTCCACTGCCCACTGTATCCTATACTTCAAAGATTAATCTACAGCTAATAGTCCATGCCAGATACACAAGTGAAATTCCTATTTTACCCCTAACATAACTTTGACCTTACACTAAAATAGCCTATGTCCCCAGGCCAACCCTGAATTCTGATTCTTACTCCTATTTTTTCATCCCTGTCCCATGGCTACCACTGGATGAGTGGGAGGGGGAAGGTGAGGTGGGATTGGGAGTTTGGAAAGGGAAGAGAAAGACTTCCATACTAGCATCGACATTAACCTGTGTCCTGATGCATGGAGTACAAAGAAATGTCCCCTTGCACATCTCTTCTAAGACAGGGAAAAACTGGAAACTGACGATGCAGACTTTAGGAGTTGTTGAAAGCAGTCTCCCACTATCTCAGAAAGAAGGGTTGAAGGATCCACTCCTCTGGTTTGCTCTTTGTGATGAAGGGATCTTGGCTTGGAAGTGGATTATAACATAGAAGGGGAAGGAGTCTAAGTGGACAGATTGGAGGTGGAAGACCTGAGAGAAAGATCAGATCTGTTCCCCTTTTCCCATGCTCAATCCATTTTCAATAGTCCCTCCTGCAGGTGCTGGGTGTCCTCCAGCTAAGTTAAGGCCAGTCAGCAGGAAGGTACACTATATGCCACTTCAAATTAAAGCTTAATCTTTATCAATTATTCCTTTTATTTGCATTTTGATAGGCACCTCTTTTTTTCCCTCCATGGATCAATGCTTGATTCAATGGAATGACTTTCTAATAGTGGAATACCTAGTTCTTGACATCTTATGGAGGACGAGTATGGGAGCATCAAGGCTGTCCCACTTTTCCCCTGACCATTCCACATCAACCAGTACCTACATGTGAAGTTAGTTTATGACTAGGTTAAGAGCTGGCAAACTGATTGCAGGCTACACCTGGCATTGTTTTTGTCAATAATGTTTTACTGCAACACAGACAGGCGCCACCCTTTTTTTTTTTTCTTTTACATATGGTCTATGACTGTTTTTGGTCCTGTGATGTGTTTTTGGACTGTGATCCAGAAGGCCCAAAATATTTTTTTTCTCTGGCCCAAAGATTTGCCGACCCTAGTCTAGGTCAACTTGTAGCTTAGATTCACTGTAGTTTAGAGATCTGAAGATGGTCCAATCAGAACCTCCTTCTGACCTATCGAAGGGTATTTTCTCTGAAAATACAAAGCATAAAATGAGCCCTCTGTTCAGGCATTTTCAAAAATAATCTAATGCTATTATGAATTAAAGCTTTTTACTTATAATATTTTATCTTAAAACTCACAATAACCCAAAGGGTTAGATATAGTTAACCCAATTTTAGAGATCATAAAACTGCTGTTCTAAGAAGTTAAATAATGTTCCCTATCTCTCATAGCTGGTAAAGGGTAGTGCTGGGATTTGAACCTAGGTCTGAGGTGTGACCTTAACCACTTCTTTACATTCCTCAAATACCACTTATTGAGCATTTAGTAAATACCAGACACTATGTAATGTGATTTCCCTATATTTTCTCATTCAGCCTCCAAACCAACTCCCTAAGATGGGAATTTGTATTTCTACTTCATATGTAAAGTCTTCATATCTTTTATAAAGAGTGCCCCAAACTAACAACAGTGACCAGTGATGAAACTTCATAAACCCTCTGTCTTTCTGAGGGAAGGCAGTTCTCTCTCCCTTCCTAGCAGTTAATATCTGCTCTCCTCTGGGGCGCTCACCTGCTCTTTTACTGTCTTCCAGGCTGGGAGAGCTCAGCCTCCACCAGCCCTGTCCACATCAGGGCAGCTGGGCTTGTCTTCTAGAGCGGCAGGTGGTATGGGGACTCTGGATGTCTAATTGGGAGATAGGAGTGACAGAATGGACCAAAAGCGTGGTTTGGCTGAAAAGATGAGAGAAGTGTGGTTTCTCAGCTGTCAGCGTGCTCTGGCTCAGGAAAGGAATCATCACTGGTGTTTCCAGCTTCCCAGCTTCCCAACTTCCTGATATGTTGGAGCCACTGGGTCACAAAGAAGCACCACTCTGGGAAAATGCACCACCAACGTAACACACTCTGTGCATGCTCTCCTGTGTTCCCAGCCCATCCTGGCTGCCAGGATGATTTTATCATCTCTCTAGTGACTCTGGTGATAACTCATTATACCACCACAGGCACTTTGGGCCAGATACACTCTGATAATCTATTGTCTGTGTAGAAAATTCATGGTGGTAAATTGCTAAAATTGGTATCTATGACTTTGCCCAAGACCTTCAAGATGCTCAGTTCTGCCAGAGGGCCAAGAAGAAGAACAAAGAGTGACTGTGAGTGGCTGCAGTGCTCAACGGTTTGGATTTATTATTACTTAGTTCCTTCACTTACTATAGTTCTTCTCCAGTTCCACATTCTTAATTCTTCTTCTGACTTATCAGTAGGTTGTTTTGTCAGGACTGTTTCTGGCAGAAAGATAAAAGGTGGAATTTGAGAAACTAATATCAAAATAAACCTGTTTCCTTGGTGACACTGCAAACATTTGGGGGCAGAGGGCTGGAACTCAACCATATGTGGGTGTAAGTGTTGATGAAATCACATCTTTGGCCCTGTCAGTCCTACTCACTCGTGAACCCTAGACTTGCATAAGCAGCCACCTATTAAATCTCTACCTGGATGCCCTGGAAGTACCTACACTCCAACAGGTTCAAGAGAGAGCTCCTTTTCCTGCTGCATGAGTGCCAGACCTCATCATCCCTCTAATGCCTCGAGCTAGCAACTTGGAGCCACTGTGGACATTCCCCTTCTCAGCTCATATATCCATCCTTATTCTCAGCACCCTGGCTGGGGTCCTCATCGTCTCTCCTGGGCTCTTAAAATAACCTCCCAACGTCCCTTCCAGCTTGTATTAAACTGTAGCCTCCTTGCCAAGCAAGAACAAACACAGATAAAGATGTCAATCAAGAAAGTAAGTCAACAGAGAGGGGGATAACTCCAGCGAAGGACTGAAAACAAAGATTTTCCCTCAGACTACCAACAAAATGGCTATTTGAAAACTGACCAGTGTATGAGACAGAAGATTCAGAAGATGTGAAAGTTTAAAGCATTGCCCTTCAGGGGCTGGAAAGCCTACCAAGTATCAGCTGGCTGTGCTGTGGTTCCTTGTAACCATGACTGATGCTTGCTACATAATAATCATGGAGACATTGTCCCTAACCCCCGAACAAAGTAAACCAAAACCAGGAGATAGGCACTTGAATTTAACAGTGTCAGATTGTCAAATTTTTACAAAACATTGACTATGACTAAAAAGGCTGTTTTCATTTGACATGTGTCTTACCCAGTGTTTCATCTTTGGGAAGATAAGTCAGGCTTTGTCTAAGCAGCTCCAGAGAGAATTTTGAAGTTAGGTAAACAAACAAACAGTGACCGTGGGGATGTTCCCCCCTAACCTTCCTGCAGGATCCAGTCCTCCAACATCAGATGCAATCACTCATCTCCCCAGCTTACTGTGTTCGCTCGTCTCATAGCACCATTATGATTCCAAGTGCGAGTTTGGGGACGCCAGCAGAGCCCTCTCCTGAAGTTGTCCCCTGAATAGAAAGGGTGGCAGTTAAAAGTGGTGCTGACAGTAGCTGCCACAATAGACACCACATCGAAGTGTAGTGCAAAGTGGGCGGGAGTTGGGAGGTGGGGGAGGTGGGAGGTGCTCCCCGAGGTGCTCTTGGCACCCTGCAGTGCCCTTTTGGTTGTGGGGATGCAAGGAGAGTTCAAACACAAGTTGGATTTGTTCCTGCCACAGCCTCTCATCTACAGAAAAACTGGAAAGTAGGTAAAGACCCAGCAGATAACCCACTGCATGCCCAGGGCATGTGCTTGGCAGTTGTATGCCCCAGTCTTTGGCTACCATTCCCTCCACTTAGAGTTCCTGTTCCCTCAATTACCAAAACCTCTCCCCCCTGTTCTATATCCAGAAATCTCCTCTTCTTCACTTTCTATGGATTAATTCAAGGCTACCTTCCTGCCCCAGCTGCAGTAGAGTTGACCTTAGGCTTCTTTGATGTCCTACCTACTCCATGCACATGGCTGTCCTGCTGCCTGCCAAACACTCTCTTACAGATGCTCATCAATGAGTCTGAACCCCTACCTAGACCACCATCCTCTTGAGGATTTACACTCATATGCCAAATGCTTTCCATGGGCTCAGTGTGGAGTAAGGACTTTCTCCTGGCTTATGAATAAATTGATTATCCCAGGAAGGGGAGGAGGGACTGTAATATTTTTATTTTTCTAGGGGTGAAAGCAAATATTGAAAATTCTGCAGGCTGTCCAGCCTGGTGAACATTTTCATAGCCAACACTGCGGAGGGTCTGGTTCATTCTCTGGACAATAATTAAGACTGCCGTTTACATGAGGTATCCAAACAGATTCTCCTGGGAGATCCAAAACCCAGCATGTTGTCAGTAAACATGTTAGTCAGAAGGAAAAGGAGAGACAGTTCTGCTTAAGCTGGTGTTCAACATCAGTTTGAAAGGTGATATATCTCTCCTCTTGGCTAGAACAGACAGCAGAGGATTGTCATGATGTTATTAGAAAAATAGACATTGCTCTAGTATTGCCTGAGATGGCCTTTATAGCCCAGCATCATTATTTGGTTTTATCTTTCTTATAATTCTAGAACACCAAATGAACTAATTTTCACCAGAAACCCTGAGATACATTCCTGAAGCCTATATAAATAATTGGCATATCCCTATTTGGGATGACTTGTACTTCTCTCCATAATTGTAGATAATCAGGAGTTTTCCATTACAATGAGGATATCAGAGGGCTGAAGAGAACCATGAGTAATTCACCAGCTTCAGGACTATTCTGCCATTGTGACTTACAATGCAAAATCATTCAAGGTATATTTTTGATAATGTCCAGTAGACCTCATTCCAGACTTTACCCCACATAAGCCCTCAAAAATCTGCTCCTTCATATTTATGTATTCACTAACGTGAATTGTTTCTAGACACAAGCACAAAAGAGGAAAGAGACCCTAGAAATGTCATGGCACTTTCTGGAAGTCCCCTCTCAGGTAAAGGTGAGATTGAAGTCTGGCTGGGAGATGAGGTAGGGGAGGAAGTGCAGGGGAGGCTGACTTCTTCCATTTTGGGTTCCATAGCTGAGTCATGGGCCATCTGTGAGCACTTCCAATATCAGTGATGCTCTTGCCTTGGCTTTTCTACTAAGCTGTAAAGAGCAGAGATGGATCTAGGCATCTTTGTAACCCACCTGGCTCCTCATACACAGTAGATGCTCAATTAATAGCTTCATAATTAATTAGCATTTCATCACCTAGGAAATGAAGATGCATATGGAACCACGAAAGCTCACCAAAAGGTTACAATATTGTCCATACCATAATTAAGTGCCTGTCTATTCTTTTGTAGGCACTTAGTAGTTAATCAATGTCATCCACTGAATTTGAGAAATGTTGTCCCCACTCTATTTGTTCTGAACTTCCATGACACCAGCAGAGTATATATTACCCACTTTCATTCCTGTTTATGGAACATTTTTATTGGGTGCCCCTATAGCTCTCTGATTTTCTTTTCTAAAAAATTTCTGCCCCTGACTAGGTTGTAAAATCTTGGAAGGCAAGGATGCAGTTTAAATTTCTATTTCTTCTTTAAGTTCCTAGCACAATGCTTGGTACATGGCAAATATTCCATATATTGGTTAGTTGATTGCTTATAGCTATATTTTTCTCACCTTAAAACTAAACTAAACCAGACAAAACCAAGCCAAAGAAAACAGAAACTTGCCACAGTGCTATTTCTTCTGCTGGTTGATGCTCCAACTCTTTGATCTCCTTTGCAGTGGAATCCTTCAAAGGAGTTTTCTAAATTATTAGCAATTCCTCTCTTCTCATTTTCTCCTGGACCCCATCCAGTTGAGCATTTGCTTCTAATACTTTTCCAAAACTGCTCATGTCCAGGGCACCAGTGACCTCCATATTGCTAAAAACAATAATATTATCTTAGTCCTCATCTTCCTTGACCTCTTGGCAGCACTTGAACCAGTTGACTGTGATATGTTTCTTTACCTGGCTCCAAGGACTCTACAAACTCCTACTTCACAAGTTTGCTCCTTCTCAGCCATCTTTGCTGGTTCTTCTCTTCCTCCCAGACTCTTAATGTTGGAATGTCCCAGGGTCCTGCTCCCGGGAGTGCCCTGGGTCCTATTCCCTTCTCCATCCTTACTCACCCAGTCTCATGGCATTTAAATATCAGGTGTATGCAAATAGCTCCCAAATTTATATTTAAAACTCAGACATCTCTCTGGAATTTTGTACTTGTATCTCCAGTTGCACACTCAACATCTCCACTTGGATGTCTAACACAGACATCACAGACTTAACATGCCTAAGACTCAACTCAAGATCTTCCCTAAAAAGCTCCTCCTCCATCTCAGTCGTGAGAATCTCAGCTCTTTCAATTGCTTGAGCCCAAAACCTCTGCCTACTACCAACCCATCACAATCAAACAGCCCCTTGGCTCTATCTTCAAATGATATTTGGAAACTGACCTCTCCTCACCGCCTCCACTCTGCTGCCCTGCTTCCAGTGTCCATCTTCTCTCTCCTCCTGCTACCACCTCCTTGCTCTACCCTTGCTCTCTATTCTCAATACAGCCTCCCAAATTTTACAAATCTTTTGAAAATTTAAGTTAGATTGTGCCATTCCACTGCTTAAAATTCTCTAGTGGCTCCCTATTGCCTGCAGAATATAAGCCAAAGATCTTACAATGACCTATAATATCCTACAGAATTCAGCCCCTCAGAACCCCTCTGGCTTTATCCATGACTCACCCTCGGCCACCCACACACACCCTGATTTAGTCACACTGGCCTCCTTAGTGTCCACCAGACACCCCAGGTGCCCCTCACTTTAGGGCTGTTGTGCTTAGCAGTTCCTTCTGCCTGGAGGTACTGACTCTGTATCCCTGCACAGCTGAGTCCCTCACCTCCCTGCAGTCTCTGCCCAAATGTGCCCTTCTCAAAGAAGCCCACTCTGACAAGTTGTAGAGCATTCCTACTCTGCCCTTTCAAATTTCTCCTTCTCAACTCTACATTTCCTTTCCCATAGTAGTCATCACCTGATAACATATGAGAATGTGCTATTTATTCTTTTTATTGCTTATTGCCCATCTTCTCGCACTAGAATATAAGCTTCATGAGGGCAGAGATCTGTGTCTCTTTTGTTCACTGAGGCAAGCTAAGCTCCTGGCACATAGTAGGCGCTCAGTATTTGTTAAATGAATTAAAAATTCATTAGTCAATCACTTGGAATCAGATATAGTAGACAGAATGAGGTCCAGAGTGGGTCCTCATAGATCAAGGAACCTAGTGAGCACAGGGTCCCGGGTACAGGAGAGGAGGAGGATTAATCATTTATCCGCATACCCGTCTCCTGGTGGTGGTGTAAATAGAGATTTAACCTGAGCATCCTTCAAAGCACTGAGCCTTCCCAGGAGAAAAGTGTTGACAAAGTGCGGGAGGACAGGAGTCACTAAGGATGAGATTTTGATTTGCAGGATTGCAGTTTATTGCAAGAGCAATCCCTTCCCTCATCATGGGACTGGCCTCTTTGTCCTTCCTCTTCCATCCATGCCTCACAGCTGCACCCTGCAATCAATCCTCCTTCCCTGGGGGACAGAGGTGGGGCTGGGCGCCCAGACGAGATCAGTAATACAACCCCAATCAATGCTGAGATCAATGCCGGTGTTTGAAATCCAAATCCACTGCGTTCACATCATCCGGCGGCATTTTCCTCAGCTGAGTTGGGACTCCAGGAGCTGTAGCCTTTTCCCCCTCTAAATTGAAAGTGTTTTTTTTTTTTTTTTTTTTTTAAGTCACAGTAGTGGGTTTCAGAACTGCAAACCAGAGAGGCGTTTTGATTCCACAAACAGCCCCCAGAGGAAACCATTTCAAGCCTGACATTTTTCTTCTTTAGCCAAGGGACTCAATAGCATCATCTCAAAACTCTCCTTCCCTGAGGCCTCCCCCATCCCTTCTACACACATACATAAAGAAAAAAAAAAAAAAACCCAGCTTCCATTGAATTAACTTAAATGGGAAATAAAATCAGTTCCTTCAACCTATTTTTCTTCCATCAGAATGAGGGGGAAAATGTATTATAAAGAAGAGTTCTAATGACCTTACCTGCTTAGTGCTACAAACACCAGAGGATCTTATTAGCTGAAAAATCTCCTTTGTGTTCACATCTGTGTAGGTAGGGACACCACTGCCAGCGTGTTTGTGTTTGGACAGGGCCGCCCAGCCTCCTGATGTCCTGTGGTGAGAGGCACCTTGAAGGGCCTCATGCCGACATCACAGAGCCCTAGGTCTGCTTATCTGGGTCAGCAGAGAGCCTGTTCCCCCCAGGCAGCTGAGCACTTCTGGGTAAATTGAGTATTTGTGAAGAACTGCATATTTGTTCCTGTGCTTTTGTAAAGCCTCCACGCTGACCAGCAGCACACACCTTCCCTTCCCTACAAAGACAGACAAATCCATCTGGAAAGGAGAACGGGTCTCTCCCAGAAAGCTGGAGTGTAAGGAGTATGAGTCAGAAGACATTACCTCTCACCTCTTCTTTTTGCTGTCTTGCCCAACAGAAATGGGGGTATTAGGGCTGGCAAGGATGTTAGAGATCATTGGATTCATCCTCTTCCCCAGCCCCATTTTACAGATAAAGAAACTAAGGAATAACAAAAAAAGGCTACACAGCAAATAGCAGAGCCAGGCTTGCCTGGAGTAGGACATTGCTTCAGAACTTCCACATAAGAAAGGCCCATGGGGGGACAATATTTTGGAGGGGGCAATAGGGAGACACATTTTGAAGCTGCCTTTGCACAGCAAGCATACTGCGTTTTTGTGTTTGTTTGTTTGTTTTGTTTGTTTCCCTAAGATGCATGTTTATTTGGGACGTCTTGGCTAGAGGCTGATAGAGGTTTTTTTTATTTTTTTATATCATTATTTCAATAGTTTTTGGGGAACAGGTGGTTTTTGTTTACATGGATAAACAAATTCTTTAGTGGTAATTCTTTAGTGGTAATTACTGAGATTATGGTGCACCCATCACCCGAGCAGTGTACACTGTACCCACCATGTAGTCTTTTATCCCTCGCCCTCCACTCCCTCTCCCCCCAAGTCCCCAAAGTCCATTATATCATTCTTATGCCCTTGTGTCCTTATAGCTTAACTCCCACTTATAAGTGAGAACATACGATATTTGGTTTTCCATTTCCGAGTCACTTCACTTAGAATAATGGTCTCTAACTCCATCCAGATTGCAGTGAATGCCATTATTTTGTTCTCTTTTATGGCTGAGTAGTATTCCATGGTGTATACATACCACATTTTCTTTAGAAGCTGATATAGTTTGCAGGGGACACCAAAGACCCTCTTTCCTCAAGCACTCTTTGGCCTATCACAGAATCCAAAAATTCTGATTCCTAACTCGAACTGTGTCCATCACTTCTCATTGACTTTCCAGGGAGGTTTTAATTGAAGATAATCATCAGCACCTCTCCCAGCGGCATAGGCTGGGTGGTGCCTCTCCCATGACCTGTTGGGTCTTTACCTACTTGCCAGCTTTTCTGTAGATGAGAGGCTGTGGCAGGAACAAATCCAACTTGTGTTTGGAGTGTCTGATGGCCCTTCAAGCTGCTAGGCTTCAAGGAAACAAATGGCATTGAAGTCAGTCTTTCTCAGCAATCTCAAAACCCTTGGCCTGGTTTAGATTTTACTTATTTTTTTTCTCAACTTTTATTTTATATACAGAGGGTACATGTGCATGTTTGTTACATGGGCATATTGCACTCAGGTTGTGAGTGTAGTACCCAGTAAGTAGTTTTTCCACCCATTCCTCTCTCCTTTCCTTCATCTTCTAGTATTCTACAGTGTCTATTGTTCATGTTTATGTCTGTAGTTGTTCAATGTTCAGCTCCTTTGTAAGTGAGAACACATGGTATTTGGTTTTCTATTCCTGTGCTAATTTGCTTAGGATAATGGCTTCCAGCTGCGTCCATGTTGCCGAAAATGACATGGTTTCATTCTTTTTTATGACTGTGTAGTATTCCAATGTGTAGATGTTCCACATTTTCTTTATCCAATCCACCATTGATGGACACCGAGGCTGAGTCCATGTCTTCACTATTGTGAACAGCACAGCAATGAACATATGAGTGCATGTGTCTTTTTGGTATAATGATCTATTTTCTTTTGGATATATACCCAGTAATGGGATTGCTGGGTTGAATGGTAATTCTGTTTTAAGTTTTTTGAGAAATTGCCAAACTGCTTTCCACAGTGGCTGAACTACTTTACATTCCCACCAACAGTGTATAAGTGTTCCCATTTCTCTGCAGCCTCCCCAGCATCTGTTGTTTTTTGACTTTTTAATAACAGTGGCCTGGCTTCAATTTTTACCAACATGGAGAATCCTCATTTCTCTGCTCACTCTGACTAGACCTGCCCTGGCACTTTCTGTGCATGCAGTGCTTCCAGTCTCCAGCAACCAGGGGCCCTTTGGCCTGCATTGCATGAGCCTCATTCCAATAGAGTTCACTTCATGGGCAAGAGCCCCACATGGGTCTGGCAGCTTTGCCCAGACCTTCACAGCCTGAGCCTACATACATTGTTAACATGACAAGCCATCAAAAGCATGCTAGTAAATGAGTGCTAGCTGTCCGTTCTCCTGAGAAAAGACCTGTTAGTTTTTACCTCAGTGATGGCAGGTTGGGGATCTTAATAATCAAACCAAAGGTATTCTTCAGCTAAAATGTTCCCCCGTCCTCCTCTCCAAGAAAGTGATACACATTGGGAATGGGTGTGCACTTCCTAAAGAATATTTCACAGCACATAAATCCTGTAAAATAGTCTTTGAAGAAAGATTCTAAGTCAAATAAGTTTTATGCTGTAACAGTTTCACTCCACATTAGCCGACCAGAGCTTTAAGTGTTAACTTGGAATGAACAGCAAAATTATCTGTGGATCTTTCTCAAAATACACGATTATACCCACCAGAATCAGAATCTCTTAGTGCCTGTTGAGCTGTGCAGGGTAAGAGCAAATTTTCAAAAAGTTAATTTCTTTTATTTTTTATTATATTAGCATGTGTGTTTGGTTCAAATAATCTAGGAGCACTCGTGGAGAACATGGAGAAAAGCAACAGTCCTTTGATCTCCTCCACCCCCTCCTGGCCATTCCTCTAGGCTCTTATGCCAAAGACAACCAATTTGCACTGGTTCCTCCTCTAGGGATTTTGATAGCTACCATCATGTGTCTATGTAACACATTTCTGGTATTTATTTTTATTTGTGTTATCAACTTTAGACTCTTGTCTATAATGGATGAGGATGTGGCTCATTTATTCCTCTTCCTTCCCTTCCATTTCTCCCAAATGAGCATACTGAGCTTCCCAGTCACCCCAGCTCTGCATCGGGTCGTGCAGAAACCTCCACTTCCCACCCCGACCCTCAGAGACACCATCTGCAGATTCTGCAGTCTTAAGGTGAAGACGTTAGCACTGGAGAGAAGGGCGGAGGCACCATACTTGTAAATATGCTGATTCTAAAAGTTGAAAACCAGTAAGCAGTGTTTATACTATTATGCTCGTGTCACCTCTGCTCTCCGCAGAGCTAGGAACAGTTTGTTCTGCTGTAGTGGCAACTCGTAAAAAGACGACAGCAGAACATGGAGGTTGTATTGGTTCACAGATGATTTTTTTTTTCCAGCACGTTGATGTTTGAAGCCATCAAGCACGCATTTTCTCACAATTAGGGAGAAATATTTGCCATTATAGAAAGATCTTAAGAAAACAAAAATTCTGGAGCGGTGCCTTTAATCTCTTCAAGAAGAGATGGGGTTCAATAGCTTCTATAGTAAGTGATCAAGAGAAGCTACAAACGCAGATGTATTAGCTGCTGCAAAAACATTGCTTCTGGTGACTATAATTATAATAATATATTGTATATGTCAAAATTTCTTAAAGATTAGATTTTAAAATGTTCTCACCACATGCAAAAAATAAGTATGTGAAGTGATGAATATATTAATAGTTTGATTTAATCATTCCACAATGTAAACATATAGCAAAACACCACGTAGTACCCCATAAATAATATACAGTTATTACCTGTCAATTAGAAAAAGACATTGCCCCTATGTTTCTCTCTATATACATTATTTATATATACTATATATTTTATATTTATTTTTATATTGTATATGTATACACACATATATATGTGTGTGTATATATATCTGAGATATATATGTGTATATATATCTGAGATATATATGTGTGTATGTATATCTGAGATATATATGTGTATGTATATCTGATATATGTGTGTATATATATCTGAGAGATATATGTGTGTATATATATCTGAGAGATATATGTGTGTATATATATCTGAGAGATATATGTGTACATATATCTGAGAGATATATGCGTACATATATCTGAGATATATATGTGTACATATATCTGAGATATATATGTGTACATATATCTGAGATATATATGTGTACATATATCTGAGATATATATGTGTACATATATCTGAGATATATATGTGTACATATATCTGAGATATATAGATGTGTACATATAGCTGAGATATATAGATGTGTACATATAGCTGAGATATATAGATGTGTACATATAGCTGAGATATATATGTGTACATATAGCTGAGATTATATATGTGTACATATAGCTGAGATATATATGTGTACATATATCTGAGATATATATGTGTACATATGTCTGAGAGATATATATGTGTACATATATCTGAGAGATATATATGTGTATATATATCTGAGAGATATATGTATGTGTATATATATCTGAGAGATATATATGTGTATATATATCTGAGATATATATATGTGTATATATATCTGAGATATATATATGTGTATATATATCTGAGATATATATGTATACATATGAGGCTGTCCTTAGATGGTACATTTTAATTTTGAGGACCCTGGTCTCTATTAGATGTGAATGTCTTCAAGGACCAAACTGTCCAAGGATGAAGCTGAATCCCAAGATATTAACAAACAAACAGTGAGTCTAGTTGCAAATGCCAGCAAAGAGTTAACTGTGCTAATATTTTAATTATTTATTTAATCAATTACTTAAATATTAGCTAACTGTGCTAATATTTTTCTTGGGATTTTCACTGTTTTTGTTAAGTCTCTGGTTATACAGTTCCATAAATTTTAACTCACCAGCCAAACCCTATTTTTCTAATAAGCCCTATTACTTTAATACTGTGATTTTTGTAAATCACAAAATATTTCAGAGATGCATATATGATGTTATAGCAGGAATTTCTGATTGTGTTGGATTTCTGTTTCCTTCTCAGAAGCCCTGATATGGCCACTGTGATACTCAAAAGAAAATGTTCCTAGAGATCATTTTAAATAAATTATTTATTTCTCTGTTTCACCTTTAAAATGTCCATAAGTTTTTTCAGCTCTCAATCATTATCTCTATTCTATTAATTACCCTCATTTCTAGAAACTTACCACTGGTTTTCTCATTTTGCTCCACCCTGGATTGGTCACTCTCTGGGACTGTTCATAGCTGTTTTCCTCAGGCACAATTAATTTTTTCTTGGATCCCACATTTTCCTTTTCCTTGTTTTAATTGCTTTTATTCACTAGAATATATTCTTAAGAAACATCTTACAATAGAGCACGGGGGGCATACTTTTGAATCTTTGCGTACCTTAAAATGCTGAATTTCTAGCACTTAACTGAAGATTTGCCTGGGTACAGAAATCTAGGTGAGAAATATTTTGCCTTTGAATTTTTAAACAATTGATCCATTATCTTCTAGCACTCAGTGCTTCTGAGTAAGAAGTGTCATGCCATATAACTGTTATTTCTGCTTTTTTCTAAAAGGTTTTAAGATCTTTTTTTTATTCTTAATGTTCCAAAGTTTCACATGCTGTGTGTAATCAAGGCTCTGCTTATTCAGTATGCCTGGAACATGGTGTCTTTTTCCATTTGAAGAACCTGCAGAATTCTCTTGTATTAATTCTTTGATAAGTTCTCACTTCTAATTTTACTACAGTTGACCCTTGAACAATGTAGGGGTTAGGGATACCAGCCCCTGCACAGTCAAAAGACCATGTATAAATTTTGACTCTCCCAAAACTTAACTACTAATAGCCTACTGTTGACCAGAAGCCTTACCAACAACATAAACAGTCGATTAACACATATTTTGTATGTGTATTATATACTGTATTCTTACAATAAAGTAAGCTAGAGAAAACAAAATGTTATTTTAAAAAATCCTAAGGAAATGAAAATATACTTACTATTCATTAAGTGAAAATGGATCATCATAGAGGTCTTTATTCTCATTGCCTTCACACTGAGTAGGCTAAGGAGGAGGAAGAGGAAGGACTGGTCTTGCTATCTCAGCAGAGGCAGAGGTGGGAGAAAATCCTTACCTAAGTGGACCCACGCAGTTCAAACCCGTGTTGTTCAACAGTCAACTGTATTCTCTGTTTCAAGAATTCCTATTAATCAAATGTTGGGCCTCTGGAATTAGTACTAGATAGCTCTTCTATGTTCTCTAAATTCTTCCATTTAAAAAAATAAAAAAGCTTTCTTAGACATTTCTTCAGTTTTATTTATTGAGCTTTTTATAAAGCTTTTTATTTATTTATTTATTTATTTATTTTTTAGAGTAGAGGCTGGGTTTCACCATGTTGGCTAGGCTGGTCTCGAACTCTTGACCTCAAGTGATCCACCCACCTCAGCCTCCCAAATTGCTGGGATTACAGGAGTGAGACACCACACTCGGCCTTATTTTAGTAATAACATTTTTAAATTCCAAGAGCTTTTTCTTATGGTTATTTCTGTTGTGCATCAGCTTTCTCTCATTTATAAAGACAACATATTCTCTAATTTTTCTCAATATATTTATATATTTACACATTTTTTAATTTTTCTGTTCTATTTTACGGTTCCCAGGTAAGAATCAGAATCCCTCTGATTTCCCCAGCTTCTCAGGAGCTCTAAGCGGCTCATTACTTCCTTTTTCATGGGACATCCTCTAGTCAGCGGCTTTCTAAACTCCGCCTCATCAGTTGTCACAGCTACATCCACTTTCTCTCTTGCAAACAATTGTCAACAATTCTTGTATGTTTGTTTCTCTCTTTCATTGTCTTTTTGATGTGGGTTTATACATGTTATTTTCTTTAATGAGCTGTCATGGAGAATATGCATCTGTGGTCATTTTAACATCTTATGAGAAACACTGGCACCTAGAGTTTTAACAGCTCTGCAGGCCCCTATGACCCAGCAACGCACCCTGACTATAAAGTTTCCTGATGTCTTTTGTAACTGAATATATATATGTGTGTGTATATAAATAACTAAAATTTCAGGGCTGTTCTGGCTAGTCTGGTTGTTTTTAGGACAAATATACAAGTGTCTAAGACTTTGGGGAAGTGAGGCCCTATTGCAAACTCTTCTACCAAGTAACCTTGGATAAATAGCTTCACACCTTGGAGACATTATATTCACTACCCTATTTAGAACACCCCAGGCTCAGTTTGGGGTTAATGAGGCAGTGGTGCTGAAGCAAATCAAACTGTTCCGAGATTAGCATTCCAAGATGTGAGACCTATTTATCAGCCAACCTAGACTGTATGGTGTCAAATGACAGAAATCAGCCTGGCTGGCCAGGTGGAGAAGTGAGTTACTGCCCTGGACATTTTTCTTGCCTGGAGGTATAAGTTGCTACTCCATTTCATTGGTTTATAGGACAGGGCTGGCTGCAGTAGTAGAGCCATGTTGATTAGTGAATTGGACCACCTTCCCTTATGCAGTCTGAAACCACCACTCTCCTTGTCCACATTAACCTTGCCTTGTACTTTTCACCAGTTGCATAACCTTGCCCTCCCTCTGTGCTTATGAAGTCTGTCTACAGTAGTTTAAACACTGGCTTGTGTTTTATGCTGAAAAGACTAGAAGGTCCCTGTCATTGACATAAGCTGTTTTCAACCTCAAGAATTCACACTTGTCCCCATGTTGTTTTGAAATAACATGTAACTCTAAGGTAAACCTACCTGTTTCCAAGTTGCTGAAATCACCATTTTGATTCCTTAGTAACTGATCAAATCAGATAAAGCTGTCATGGTCATGGTGAGTATGTCCTAGCATTAGCCTAGGTCTTCCCCAATGTGACTGGAAACAAACAAACAACAACCCCCCAAAACTTTCTTCACTGCCTCAGCACCAAGTCCAGAGCTGTGCATGAGACAGATGGCCAAGAAATGCTCAACTCATTTGGATGGTGTTGTAGAAGAGGTCTGACTTACATGTCAAGAGGCTGGATTCTGCCCCTAAGTTTTTTGCAGACCTTGGCTTTTTATATGTAAAATGAAATTGTTAAGGTATCAACCTGTGGCCATGGAAACCACACTTCACACAACAAATTACACCAAATGCACCACATATGAGCAAGCCGGGAGCTGGTTTGCTCTGTGGTGGAACACGGGAGGGAGCTGAAAAGCCCATCCTGTTGGCATCCTCTCACCATCTCCTTCACCTCAGCGCCCTCAAAGAGCTCCTTGGGGAATAGTTTGACCACCTCTGGATGAAATCTTTTAGGTTTCTCTTTCACCCCTAATATTGACCTAAAACAAATTAAAGAAGGTATGTTATCTGTTTAGGGTGGCGAACTATCCTCATTTGCCTGGGACCAAGGAGTTGCCTAGAATGCAGGACTTTCAGTGCTAAAACTAGTCCAGGCAAACTGAAGATTAAAGAACACAGATTTGGCTGGTTTGGGAGAGAATCCCAGTAAGGTTGGAATGATGAGGTTGACCCCCAATGATTCCCACCTCCCAGCATTCATGCCTTTGTGTAACCTCCTCCCTTTAAGTGTGGGTAGGACCTGTGGCTTCCTTCTAACCAATAGAAGATGACACAGATGATGGCTAGCACTCCTGTGATTAGGTTGGGTTATGAAGACTCTATGTTAGTAGACTAGAGCTAGAACTCTTCTTGAAGGCTTGGCATAAGCAATCATGTTGGAAAAGGCCTCGTGGCAAGAAACTGTGTGTTGTCTTTGGCCCTAGCCCACAAAAAGCAAGGGCTCTCCATCATACAGCCACAAGGAAATGAATTCTGCCAACAACTTGAATGGGTTCAGAAATAGACTCCTCCCCAGTGGAGCCTCCCCATGAGAACATGGCCTGGCTGAAACCTTACCTGCAGTCTTGTGGGACCCTGACTAGAGGACCCTGTTAAGTTGTGCCTGGACTACTGACCCATGGAAACTGAGATAATAAATGTGTGTTGTTTTCAAGGTATTAAGTGTGTGGTAATTTGTTACCCAGGAATCAAAAACTTTACAAGGTCTTTTCAAACATTTTGATAGGCCTGTGTTAGCTCATCCAGCGCATGGTTACTGTCCCTGCCTTACTGGGATGAGGTCTGCTCCTGGCATCCCTACCAAGAAAGTGGCAGAGCCAGCGGGTGTTAAGGCCAACCTCTGGCCCTGATTCTCTGCATCGGGACCACCTCCTCTTTAAGCCATGTTCAGTGCTCCATAGAGAAATTACACAGAATCTGTGAGTGACTTCCCTGTTCACAGACTAAGATTCTAAGAGAATCAGGTTTTAAAAACAAGTCACTTCTGACTAGAATCACCTTCCTTGTACAGCAGTGACCAGCTCACATTAGAATGTTACATTTATTTCTAATAAATTATAAAGCCAGTAGTTAAAAATCACCCTTCAGAATGATTCTCTTTCTTCCTCTTTGTCTCTTTTTCTTCCTTCTGTTTCTCCCTTTTCCTCGTCCCCCTTCATTTGTACTCATTTCTCTTGTTCAGATAAGATGGTAAAAGGATTAGAACATGCATCATTGTACCAAATTGGTCTAATGGAAATGAGTGCTCTGCTACTAGCAATGTAGGTAGGACATAAAATAGGGTAATTGACAGTTTTCACATTGTAGGCCAACCTCATAGTTCCTTTGTTTGACTGGCCCGACCCCATCTCAGTGTGATTATCCATTTTAGAACTTAGTGAGGGAAATAGAACAAGGGTGGTGCAGAAGTCTAATATGCCCACCTGTGGAAGCCACAGAACATGGGAGTTGGCAGAGCCCCTTCCTAACACCTTGCCACCATACACCTTAGACTGAACATCCCCAGGCAATTGACTTGGTCTCAGATTAGCATTTAGTATCAGGAGCTATCCTGGACACTCTGAGCTTAGGAGCAACATTACCAGCAATTCCAGGCTGTTTCCAGTTGGAGAGGATCAGGGAAGCATTCTCCTGGAAAAGCATGCACAGAGACTTCACTTTCACATAAGAAACTCACCTGACTTCTCAAGACCATCCTGGCTAACACTGTGAAACCCCATCTCTACTAAAACTACAAAAAATTAGCCGGGCGTGGTGGTGGGCGCCTGTAGTCCCAGCCACTGGGGAGGCTGAGGCAGGAGAATGGCATGAACCCAGGAGGTGGAGTTGCAGTGAGCCGAGATCAAGCCACTACACTCCAGCCTGGGCTACAGAGCGGCTCCGTCTCAACAACAACAACAACAACAACAACAACAACAACAACAACAACAAACTCACTTGACTTCTCAATTACAGGGCAGCTGATGCCACAGGCAATAGGAATGAGATAGCTTCAAAACCATGACCTTTGTGCCGCCAATGCCCAGGTGCAAGGGCAAAGTAGCTCTAGAGCTCAAATATTAATTATTTACATCGAAAACTAATAGATGTATTGATACTCTCTGTCACTCAAAAAACTATTTGAAATGAACATTATAGTATGTTAATCAGTGGGCCTGGCCAGCCATCTTTTCTTCACAATATGGTACACAAGCATATTTTGGCATTTATTTTAGGGGGTTGGTGTTTTCATACAGCTGCATAAGATACGTCACTACTGCACAGCCTTAATAAAGAGGAGAAGTCATACACACACACATTCACGCATGCACTCACACACTCAGTGAAAAATCACAGTCAAACTGCTCTGTGGCCTACTGACTGTACAACTGACAAAATCCCTAATTTTTTGGTGGGAGGCCTTGTAACATATTAGTAAAAGCTAAGAATAAAACATGGGTAATTATTCTATATACCCCATTACAAGCCACTCTCATGTGGCCATTCTGATCGCTTGAATGAACAATTGGCTTAAATGATATCATCGAAAGCCAAGTCTATATGACATCTAATGAGGCTATTTCATGACAAAGTTACCAAGGACAATGAGAAAAGAAGTGGAGCCATAGACCCAGAGCCATACAGCCACCCTAAGAAAAGGATCTGGGCTGTGGTCATCTGGTCAGCTCCTTCTTTAATCTTCAGCCTCCTTGAAAATGGTGCACGTAGCTAGTTTCTAAAGAGAATTGTAAATTAGCAATAATCACTTTGTCACTTGCTGAATCCTGGGCTATATATAAATAACTGACAGTCATTTTTCTTGTGTGTTCTTTTTTCCATTAGGAAGATGGGTTTCTTCAAAGCATTATGCTATTTTAAGGCCTCAAACATTTCCAGCATTTGCACAGGGTTGCTGTGAGCCTTGACTTATTTGCAGAGAGATGTTGAACTGAGATAAGGCTACTTAATAATACACCAGTTCTTGCTAAACACAATTTCTTTCCACATTTCTTAGTGAAAGCCAAGAGCGAGCACTCTCTCATAGAAGCCTTAGAAGAATGTTACCTTATTTTTCTAGAGAAGGCTACTTGAACCTTGAGTTATGCAGAATGGCTTCAATGAATGGATTTTAACATTGGTCAATGGCTAGTTTTCAAAGGCTACAATTTAAGATAAAACCCACGAAAGGGGATTAAAAGAAATTGTCAAGTTTCCAACCTTAAAATAATCTTGCAATATAAATATTTTCATTTCTTCAATTAGTATGCAAAATAGTATGGAGTTTCCTCAAAAAAAAAAAAAAACTAAAAATAGCCAGGTGTAGTGGCTCACGCCTGCAATCCCATCACTTTGGGAGGCCAAAGCAGGATGATCGCTTGAGCCCAGGAGATTGAGACCAGTCTGGGCAGCATGGTAAAACCTTGTCTCTACAAAAAATAGAAAAAATTGGCTGTGGTGGCATATGCCTGTAGTCCCACCTACTCTGGAGGCAGAGGTGGGAGAATAACTTGAGCCTGGGAGGTCAAGGCTGCAGTGAGCCATGTTCGCACCACTGTACTGCAGCCTGGGTGACACTGACCAGAGTGACACCCTGTCTCAAAAAAAAAAAAACAAAACCCAAAAACAAAACAAAACAAAAAAACCCTAAACTAGAAATAGAAATACCATATGGTCCAGCCATCCTACTACTTGTTCTATATGCAAAGGAAATAAAATCAGTATATCAAAGAGGTATCTGCACTCCCATTTTCATGGCAGCATTATTCACAATAGCCAAGATATGGAGTCAATCTAATAGTCCAGCAATGGAATAATGGGTAAAAAAATATGGTGTATACACACAATAGAATACTATTTAGCCTGTAAAAAGAAGGGAATCCTGTCATTTCAGACATGATGAACCTGAAGGGCATATGTCAACTGAAACAAGCCAGGCACAGGAAGACAAATACCGCATGATCTCACTTATACGTGAGGGGTAAAATGTTGAAGTCATAGAAATAGAGAGTAGAATGATGCTTACTAGGGGCTGAGATTGGGGAGTGGAATTGAAGAGATTAAAATATATTTTCATCCTCATATTACATAAAAGAAAATTTATGATCAAATTTCTCACTTGTGGCAGAACCAGTATTTGAACCCAGGCCAATCTGACTCATTTATATCACATCAACTACTCCCACTATCCCCATCATGCCATCAACCCACAGTGTCATAGGGATCCGGATGGAAGAGGAGGCAATCTTTTGCCAGAAGGTACTGTAAATAATTGAGGCTCAAAAGTTAATTAATTTGTCAAATGTATATTAAGATCTTACTATGTGTCAGGCACTGGGCTAGGACCTGGGAAAATAAAGGTAAGTTATTGCCTGCCTTGAAGGAGTTGTTGGTTTAAAAGTTTGGACTAGAAACATCAATCAATGATAATCTACAACTAATCAACAAGACAAAGGGCTTTTTCTATTTTAGGCTTACACACACACACACACATGCACACGCACACTCATACATACATACCATTCAGGCTAAATCTTTGTGACACTTTTTCCTCTTTAAAGCCACACTTTGACTCACTGCAATCTGCATAAAGTAAAATTAATAAATGGGGAAAATGTTGTCCTCTCCTCCTTCCCCATCAGGGGTAGCTCAGAAAATGGTACCACCTAGATTTGAGAAAAGAAACCTGGACAATTCTAAAGAGTGGAGACTTAAACTTTTTTAATGTATTTGGGTTTTTTTTCAAAAATTCTATTCATTATAGAAAAAATGGAAGATATAGAAAGAAAATATTACATCACAGCCTCTCACCCCATAAGACAACCAGTATTGACATCTTGCTATTTATTGTTACAAACTTTCTTAGGCACATGCGTATGAACACAGGATTGTATTCTAGATACTATTTTGTAACTTGTTTTTCTCATAGTACATCATAAACATCTTGTCATTCAGGTATTTATAAATATTATGTAAAATAAGTATATATATTCTACTGTTGACTATCATAATTTAGTTAATCAGTTGCTACTGTTGGACATTTTAGGCTATTTCCAAATTGTCATTATAAATCATATTCCACTAAACATTCTTCTGCATTCATCTTTGTGTATTGATCTGATTATTTTATTTTTATAGATGCATAATAGATGCACATATTTTTGGAGTACATGTGACAATTTAATATGTTCATATAATTTGTATAGATCAAATCCAGGATATATTTCTAGACATAGAAGTGTTGGGTTAAAAACTAAGCACGTGTTAAACAATTTTGCTTTCCAGCATGTTCTTACCTGTGGATGAAGAAGGGGTTCATCTTCCACACTTTCCTAACAAGCACTGGAGACTCTTAAGATTTCAGTGGAGTGACAGAATCCTTTAGGATGAAATGAGAAGCTTATTCCCAAGTACCGATCCTTGATAGAATAGGTCCTGCTGCAGAGATGACACAAACAAATGGAAAAACATTCCATGATCATGGATAGGAAAATCAATATTGTTAAAGTGACTATACTCCCCAAAGCAATTTATAGATTCAATGGTATTCCATTAAACTACCATTGAGATTCTTCACAGAACTAGAAAATGCTATTTTAAAATTCATATGGAACCAAAAAGAGCTGAATAGCCAAGGCAATACTAAGCAAAAAGAGCAAAGCTGGAAGCATCATGCTACCTGACTTCAAACTATACTACAGGGCTACAGTAATCAAAACAGCATGGTATTGGTACAAAAACAGACACATAGACCATGGAACAGAATAGAGAACCCAGAAATAAGACTGCATACCTACAACTATCTGATCTTCGACAAGCCTAACAAAAGCCATGGGGAAAGGATTCCTGATTCAATAAATGGTGCTGGGATAACTGGTTAACTATGTGCAGAATATTGAAATTGGACCCCTTCATTATACCATATACAAAAATTAACTCAAGATGGATTAAAGACTTAAATGTAAAACCTAGAACTACAAAACCCTGGAAAACAACCTAGGCAATATCATTCAGGACATAGGCACAGGCAAAGATTTCATAACAAAGATGCCAAAAGCAATTGCAACAAAAGCAAAAATTGACACATGGGATCTAATTAAACTAACGAGCTTCTGCACAGAAAAAGAAACTATCAACAGAATAAACAGACAACCTACAGAATGGGAGAAAATTTTTGAAAACTATGCATCTTACAAAGGTGTAATATTCAGCATCTATAAGGAACTTAAACAAATTTGCAAGAACTAAAAAACAAACAACCCCAGTAAAAAGTGGGCAAAGGACATGAACAGACACTTCAAAAGAAGACATACATGCAGCCAATAATCATGTGACGAAAAGCTCAACATCACTGATCATTAGAGAAATGAAATCAAAACCCCAATGAGATACCATCTCACACCAGTCAGAATGGCTAATACTTAAAAGTCAAAAAATAACAGATGCTGGTGAGGTTGTGGAGAAAAGGAACATCTATACACTGCTAGTGGGAGTGTAAATTAGTTCAACCATTGTGGAAGACAATGTGATGATTCCTCAAAGTCCTAAAGAAAGAACTACCATTTGACCCAGCAATCCTGTTACTGAGTATATACACAAAGGAATATAAATGATAACAAATAAAGACACATGCACATGTAGGTTCATTGCAGCACTATTCACAATAGCAAAGACATGGAATCAACCTAAATGCCTATCAATGATAGACTAGATAAAGGAAATGTGGTACATATACACCATGGAATACTATGCAGCCATTAAAAAGAATAAGAACATGTTCTTTACTGGACATGGATGGAGTGGGAGGTCATTATTCTTAGCAAACTAATGCCAGAAGAGAAAATCGAACACAGCACGCTCTTACTTATAAGTGGGGGCTAAATGATGAGAAGACATGGAAACATACAGGGGAACAACAGACACTGGGGCCTATTGTAGGGTGGAGGGTAGGAGGAGGGAGAGGATCCGGAAAAATAACTATTGGGCAGTAGGTTTAATGCCCAAGTGATGAAATAATTTGTACAACAAACTCCCATGACACAATTTTACCTATATAACAAACCTGCACATGTGCCCTCAAACTTAAAGTTAAAAAAAAAATAACAATTCATTTGGGCCTAAACTCAAAAATAAAAATAAAAATAAAAAAAGAATAAGTCCTGCTGCAAAAGCCAGGGCTCAGCAGGCTTGGAATAAAGGAATCACGGCCCAGAAGCAGGAGCCTGGACTTCATGATCTGCTCACAGCCCTCTTGGTTGGAGGATTCTATGAATGGACTGATTTTGAGAGACCAACAGGTTTCCAGGAAGTCTTTCCCTCCCCCTGATCCTTTAATGGTAACAAAAACATGACAAATAAGATGATCTTGGCCAGTTTAAGCCCAAGGAAGCTATTTTTACATCAGGACGCAATAAATGATGCTGCATTTGGAAGCGCAGGTACAGTTCTTGATCCCTTGTTACAAAGGAGCATCACAGCCATAAATGGAGGGAAGTAAGCAGGTTGATTCACTGGCCCCAGGACACCAAAGGAGTCGATCTAAAGTTAGAGATGCTTGTTCTGGGTTACAAGAGGGAAATACTGCACGATTTCAAGCCCTCAAACCCGAGGATGTGGATGACAGAAGAGATAAGAGGTAACCTGCTTACTTCTGGAAAAGTCTACCGTCATGCTGACTCTGGCTCCTAGGGAAATAGTAGGTCAATGAGAAAACACTGCAGGTTCCGGGACCTCTGGCATTGAATTGTCCGTTCACTATTGTGAAAACCTAACTGTCGTCTTTTAAACTTTTACCTCTCACTAAGCACTTTGGACATATTTACTGATCTCCCCATGCTCTGTGCTGACCTTTGCCCTCTGTTTTAAAATGTGCTTACCCTGCCCTGTGTCTCAGCATCGTCCACTGGTAAAAAAAAAAAAAAAAACCCTCATGTTCTGGGGAATAAGGAAACCTAAGTTATACTTCTGACTGCCATTAAATTTTCTGTGCAAACGTAAGCCAGCCCTGTAACTTCTCTGTGCCTACCTTTCCCGAGGCACAGCGGAGGAGCTGTGACCTATATGGAAAGCCAAGAGAGCGGAGGAGTGACACATCTAGATTTGATTGGCAGAAGCCAGAATTGCCATCCCCCCTCCTCCCACCACTACCTCCCAAGTTCTCTGCTCCTTCTTTCAACCCAAGTGTGGAGCTCTTTTTCAGCAGAGCCAATGAGGAGGGAGTGGCCCTGCCTGCAAATGGGTGATGTTCGCTCTTGCCTCACTTTTCCTCTTAGAGTACCGGGCAGTGGGTACTCTTATAATCCCGATTTATAGAAGAAGAAACTGAGGCACAGAAAGGTGAAGATCCTGTAGCGGATAGGGCTGGCATGGACGTTAAATGAGTCTTTATAAAGACTAGCTCTTGTTTACTACTTGCTGTCACTTCGATTTTTATCACCATGAGCTCCACGAGAACGGATATTTAAGGTACCTTGGGCTGCGCTTGACACTTAGGACGCAATAAATGCAAACTGCCTTTATTATTAGCATAGCTTGGGACTTGGATTGTTTGATACATGCGGTACATTTTTCTCACAAATGTGAAGTTCCAAGACGCCCCAAGTACTCTAGCCCCTCAGATAATTTCCTCCCAGACTCTTAGTCTCTGCGAAAGGCTTCTTCACCGCGGGTTTATCTCACTCTTTCCCGTTATTTTTCCCCCTCCTCACTGTGCACCGCTTATCACGCTGCTTCATATCACTCTGCTTTACTCCTCGGCTTCTCCACTTCCCTCTATTATCTTCTCAGTGGCCCACAATGGCTTCCACTTAGCATACAGCCACTGCATCCTGGCTTCTTCTCCCCTGTGACTCTCTTCCCTTTGTCTCCATTCTCCTGAGTCTGATAGATGCGTTGTCTGAAGGTCAGGCGTTCCTCTTAGATACGCATTTTATCGCCTGCAGTTGGAAAACAATTATTGCTCTCCTCTACACACTTTTTCCCTTTACTGCTAACTTTTCTCTTTCTCTCCACAACTTTCTTTCCTAAAAGTCACCAATAGTTTGTTTTCACCATTTTTTGTCCTAAATACCAACTTCATGCTAGTTTTTGCAGACTGCTTCAAGGCATGGGGGAATTGAAAATCTCTTTTAATTTTTTTTTCATATATCTTTGTCCTTTGGAAAATGCACATGTATTTCTGGCCTGGTCCCCTCCCCTTCTTTTGTGAACACAGCCTGGCAAAGAATTACTTTAATATTGTTGGGAATATCTTCCTGGCCTATCAATAAATCACTCCTGTGGCTTCTCAGCAACCAGTTTCTTCACAGACTTTGAGTGCCATTCATACTAGAAGCACTTCTTATTATTTATCTGAAACTTCTTAGAATTCCTCCCATTGTCTTGCTTTGCTTTACTTCTCAATGTTTCCCCTCCTACCTGCAAATGGAAATCCACATAGTCTAAGCTGTAACTGATGTTTAATGCTTTTTCTTCCTTACCTCTGATGACTTCCACATTCTTGACTTCCTCCCTGTACCCTCATCTCAGAAGGCACACTTTCTTAGTATTTGCACAGAGGATATGATGACCTGCGAGTTTCGGTAAGGGCTCAAAATGTCAGCTATGGCCATAGGTAATTCTCAATTATGTAGGTGCAAATTTTCTAGATGATCTATTAATCTCATACTGGCCTTCTGTGATGTTTACCGAATAGTGCATCCACTCATTCATATTCTCAGCCCCCTTGCGGTTAGGTGGGCTCAGCTGAAAGGGTCTGGTCAATGCGCTGTGGGTAGAAGTGATGGGCCCCACTTCCAGGCCAAGGCATACAAGAGTCAGGGCAATTCTCCAGCTGACCCTTTAGCTGCCCCATGGCTGAGGGGGTCTCATGTTGAGATGGTGGTGCCCTAAGATTAAAAGTGCCTGATTTGCTCTGGACCCCTGCTTAGAAAGGAAAATAATCTGTTGTGTTAAGCCACTGGGTTTATTTGCAGCACATCATCCCGTAGCTATTCTAACCTTCTGTGCTCCTGAACTGAGTTGCCTTTTATGGGTTAGCTTCAATATGTTCTGAAAACCTACATTCATTTTAATAATGTTTCATATAAGACATAAGTAGAAAAATATCAGTTACTAAGACACACACATAATGTGTGCCAACCTCACAGCTTAGGTAGATACATCAATAGATAGATACAGACATAGGCACACCAAAGCATCATGGATGGAAAAAATGATGAGAAAGGTTGCAGTATTCTTAGATGCTTAAGCAATTGAAATTTTTTTATTACTTAGTTGAACAAGAGGAGAGAGAGGATTCCCCACAGGTGAGACATAGATTGCAGAATTAGAGACATGTTTGTCTTCTGAAAGCCAACAACACCATCAGGAAAGAGAAATTCCATTCTTAAGGAACATAGTCATAGCATCCAAAGGGAGATACCTCTTTTTTATGACAGTTAGTGCCATCTGCCTTTTGAAAATTATATTTAAAAAACAGGCCTGGCATGGTAGTTTATGCCCATAATCCTAGCACTTTGTGAGGCCAAGGAAGGAGGGTTGGTTGGGGTCAGAAATTTAAGACCAACCTGGGCAACCCCTCTCTCCAGAAAAATTAAAAATTAGCCAGATGTGGTAGCGTGCACCTGTAGTCCCAGATGTGCCCAGGCTGAGGCTGAGAAGATCGCCTGAGCCCAGGAAGTCAAAGCTTGCAGTGAGCTATAATTGTGTCACTGTACTCCAGCCTGGGTGACAGAACAAGACACTGTCTCTAAAATAATAAAAATAAGAAAGAACAATTATGGAGAAAACTTTGACAAAAGCTATAGATAGTTTGTGTCAATGGAGTAGAAAATATAGAGGAGTATATAAATGATGTTTAAAACACCAAAAGCAATATCATGAAAGAAAAAATGATCCGTTCCAATTTAAAATTAAAATTGTAATACAATAAAGTAAAAGAGTGAGTCACAAATTGGGAAAACATATTTGCCAGCACTCAGCAAGGGATTAGTGTTCAGAATATGTAAAGAACCCTTTAAAATAAGGAAAAGAATGGACAAAGGATATGAACTACAGACCCTTGGTTATGAAAAAAAATGATTAAAATCATGTGAAATATGTTCAACCTTTCTGACTGAACAGGGTTCGATTTTTTCTGGTTGAGCAGGGTTATCCACCAGTGTGGGATTTTTAGTTAACTTCCAGTCTTCACACTTAGCAAAAGAGGATACTGTCCCCAAAGCAAAGATTTACTTTGAAACCAACGAGTAAAGGGCTCTGGATTTCTGTGGTTGAAGCAGTACCCACAGCAGGAAGGCAAGAGGGAGGCCACGCCACAGGACACTGACCAAGAGTCCCCGAAGAGAGCCCGGAATGCCTTTGAGAAAGCAAATGTCTGAAACAAGGGCTTCTCTTGTCCTGGGCATCTGCTGGCTGCCGAATGGCCTGAGAGCACGGGGAGGATGTGTGTGTTAAGGCTCACTGCAACAGATGCCCGCAAGAAGACTTCATTGTAATTGAGAAAGCCAGTGAAAACTTCCTGGAAACTGTTGTAAAATATTTCATGCTGCTGTCAAAGAATGTGTTGCTGGGCTCGTGCCCAGTGTTTTCCTCGCCACCATGGACAGACTGCAGTAGTGCATGCCTCGTATCCAAGTAATGAGTTACAATTGTTGGGAAAATTTATGTTGAGAAATTTTGCATGTTTTAATGTTGGCAGTCGCTTGTTGGAAATAAGATTTATTAGTCCTCTGGTAAGACGTTAAGCTGGCAGCTTTAGTAAAAGACAAAAAAGTGTTAGAAAGTCAATGAACATCAACTTTCAACTCCAGCTGTAACAGTGACCTGCCCTTCCCTAGACAGCTCAGCATGGTGCCAAGAGTGGCTAAGACTCTGGTCCATCAGATGGATTTTAGGCAAGTTACATGACCTCTCTAAGCCTCAGTTTCTTTGGCTATAAATGTGAAAAGAGATAGCACTCTTTGGACTGTTGGGAAGATGCATAAGAGCAGGCACAGCACAGTGCCTGACGTAATCAGACAGCAACCAATGTAAGTACTTGTTAGTAATGAGATTAATGGAGTCGTCAGATTTTCCTTTTGTTTATTATTATTTTTTTAGAGATGGTGTCTTGCTGTGTTACCCAGGCTGGTCTTGAAAACTCCTGGCCTCAAGCGATCTTCCCACCTTTGTGTCCCAAAGCACTAGAATTACAAGCACGAGCCACTACACCTGGCTCAAACTGTCAGGCTTTCGTTCATGAGGATAACTGTGTGCCCATCTCCTAGGCTGTCGGGTGAATGCCTTGGAGTGTTTCTCCACCATGGCCCTTGTTTGCTGCCAGCCAGCCACAGTCTTACTCACAGAGCCCCTTGTGATCTCAGGTTTGTATTGGTGAGACAAGTGACCAGGATAGGGAGGGAAAAGAGCACACATTTGTGGCTTTAAACAAAGCAGAGTTAAGAAAGCTACAAAAGGCTGGGCGCAGTGGCTCACACCTGTAATCTCAACACTTTGGGAGGCCAAGACGGGTGGATCACCTGAGGTCAGGAGTTTGAGACCAGCCTGGCCAACATAGTGAAACTCCGTCTCCACTGAAAATTTGCCGGGTGCAGTGGCACATGCCTATAATTCCAGCTACTTGAGAGGCTGAGGCAGGAGGATCACTTCATTCAGGAGGCAGAGGTTGCAGTGAGCTGAGATCACACCACTGCACTCCAGCCTGGGTGACTGAGCAAGACTTCGTCTCAAAATAAATAAAAAAATAAAAAAGAAATCCACAAAGGAAGGATTTCTGCTCTCATGCTCCCACTGCATCCTGCTTCTGCTCCTCAGTGCACTCCCTTCATGGGCAATTTCACTCATTCCTGCCTGAAGGTTGGGGATGAGTTAGATGACACTGTCCCCCCCAACCCCCCAACCACCATCATACTTTAACTTCCTCCATAGGCTTTATTATTATTTGATGTGTCATATATGTTTTCTTATTCATTCCATTTACTGTCTCTCTCTCTGCACCAGAATATCAACTCCACGGAGACGTGGATTTGTGTCTGTTGTGTTCAGTGATGTATCCCCAGCATCTGAGCAGGGCCTGGTGCAATTGGGTGCTCAATCTATCTTGGTAAATGAATTGAATAAAATTCCATTGAGTGAAATTTGACTTTGCCCAAAGTCACTTTTATGGACTGAATTATATCTCCCCAAATTCATAGGTTGGAGTCCTAACAGCTAGTACCTCAGAATCTGACTATACTTAGAGATAGGGTCCTTAAGTAGGTAACTAAGGTAAAATGAGGTCACATGGGTGGGTCCAAATCCAGTAAGCTTGGTGTACTTACAAGAAGAAGAGATTAGGAAACACCCATATAGCACAGGGAGACCATTGGAAGATAGAGCAAGAAGGCAGCCAGCTGAAAGCCAAGAAGAGAGGCCTCAAAAGAAACCCTGCTGACACCTTGATCTCAGACTCCCAGCCTCCAGAACCGCAGGAAATACAGTTGCATTGTTCAAGCCACCCTGTCTGTGATGCTTTGTTATGGCAGCCCTAGCAAACAAATACAGTCACTGAGCAAGATTCCTATCTCAGAACAGAGGTCTGAATTTCATTAGTTTGAAGCACTAATTCTTTAATAGTCCACCTCTGGAAACAGAGAATACTCCCTTTTTTCTTTCAGACGGAGTTCCACTCTTGTTGCCCAGGCTGGAGTGCAATGGCGGGATCTCGGCTCACTGCAACCTCTGCCTCCCAGGTTCAAGCAATTCTCCTGACTCAGCCTCCTGAGTAGCAGGGACTACAGGCACCTGCCACCATGCCTGGCTAATTTTTTGTATTTTTAGTAGAGATGGGGTTTCACTATCGTGGCCAGGCTGATCTCGAACTCCTGACCTCACGTGATCCACCAACCTCGGCCTCCCAAAGTGCTGGGATTACTGGCATGAGCCACCTTGCCCGGCCAGAATACTCCCTTAAAAAGCAGAGCAAATCCCCATGGAGTTCAGGGACTGGAAAGAGTTTTCAGAGGACCTAGTCATAACTCTTCTCTTTCTTTACTCGAAATGGCAGAGTCCACAGTCGGACTCCTCTGGGGAGTCCCACTCTCCTCTGGGCAGGCAGGACAGACACCTCTCATAGCTGCTCCAGTCCCCTGAAAAGTCCTCATGTGGCATTGCTGATTACACGGATGGTGTCCCTTGTTCACTCTGGGTCTCCCTCCACTGGGGAAGGGAGATGGCCATCATCTAGCAGGAACAATGTGATTTAAAGACTTGAAACAAGTAGAAACACAAATACACCCAAGACAGGGTCTGGTAATCCTCATTCTAAACTGTAGGCTAAAAGATGCCATAGTAATTCAGAGAAGAGAGGAGAGTCTGAGGGCTGGAGTGGAGGGGAAGGCAGGCCAGGGACAGAGCCTCCTGTAATTGTAATATTGGGACATGTAACTGTATTGTAACCTCACAGTATCAGGACCAATAATGGAGGGAAGGTAGGGTAGAGAATTCCAAACCCAGAGAATAGCATAAATCAATGTCCAGAGGAAAGTTTGGGTACTGGAGGAGTTTGTCATGTTTCAGCAAAGATTTGAGACATGACAAGACCAGTCACCTTGCCCCTACTAGATTCCTGGAGGAAATGAGCAAAGCATGAGATCTGGGTTCTGGTCTTTTGCCCAAACCCTCATGTAGCCTCCTGGTGAGTTAGAGGGGACCACTATGGAGCTGCCTTTTTCTGCCTGGAGTACATGCAGACTCCAGGCCCAGCATACTAGCTCCACATCTGAATCCTGGCCCTCAAGATCTGACCTCTTGGCAGCATGCACAGAAAATCCAGAAGAGATGGAGTGGGCAAGGAGGGGAGAAGCTTTTCTCAGTAGAGGAAAGCTAATGAAGTAATGGAAGCTATTGAATCACCCAGGCTAAGTGTTTCTAGGCAGGGTACAGTCTCAGGTCTGCCTTTCAACACCAGTTGTGTATGAAGGGGGCAGGGGCAGGGAGGAAGAAGAGATAGAGAGAGACATAAAAAGAGAGAGAGATTGAGAATTCTAACACATACCATGGATTTAGAAGCAAACTAACAATGTCTTTGGACCTCTTCCAGCTATATGAGAACTCTCTTGGGTGGGCGTGCAGTGGTAGGATAGAAGGCAGGCAGAGATTTTAAGATGCCCTGAGCTGTGGCAGCAGTTTTGGGGCTGGTCTCAGAGCAGAAGAGGCATGTGAGTGATGACATGGTATATTAGTCTGTTTTCATGCTTCTGATAAAGACATACCTGAGACTGGACAACTTATAAAGAAAATGAGGTTTAATGGACTCACAGTTTCACATTACTGGGGAGGCCTCCCAATCACAGTGGAAGGCAAAAGACACGTCCTACATGGTGGCAGGCAAGAGATAAAAGGACAGCCAAACAAAAGGGGTTTCCCCTTATAAAACCATCAGATTCTGTGAGATTTATTCACTACCACGAGAACGGTATGGGGGAAACCGCCCCCATGATTCAATCGTCTCCCACTGGGTCCCTCCCACAACACATGGGAATTATGGGAGCTATAATTCAAGGTGAGATTTGGGTGGGGACACAGCCAAACCACATCACATGCTGAAGAAGAAGGGGACACAGCAGGCTGAGTCAAGTTTTACAATTTGCCTCTAATACCCATGACTAAGCTTCACCTTCAGTGCCTGTCACCTTCCCTCTTTTCCCTGGACAAGCACAGGTCTAGAAAAGCAGGCAGAAGCTGAGATAGGGATTGACTTTTTAATCTGTGGATTTCCATTATCTACACTTTCCTTTGCCCCACTACCATGGATAAAACATTATTACTGGTATGAGGACCTGCTCAAGTACTTCTTCAATAGTTTCATAGAATTTTCTCCCCTGAAACCAGAATGTTAAATTAACTCTTTACATATATACTTTTAACTCATTTACATGTATACTTCGGAGCTGCATTGGGAGATCTACCTGTGCTTTGATGCATTATATTCTCTTTCATAGTGATGGCAATGAGGCTCAAGGAGGTCTTCTCAGTTGCATAAGATTATACAGTAATGTCACATGCTGTCAAAACACAAGATGTGTGGGTAAGCAGTAGTTTCTTCATTTTTCTTTTGCAAAAGGGTTCTGAAGAATAAGCAGGTACAACTACAAATGAAAAATAAAGGCATAATAGCCCTTAGCCTGAAATGGCTATGGGCTATGGGTCACCATCTCTAAGAACCTATCTCTAAATTCTCTGTACCTAAAACAAGTTCTCCTGACATTTTTTATTCTTTGGGTCACCATCTGTAGGAACCCTATCTATCTCTAAATCCTCTACCTATAATGAGTTCTCCTGGCATTTTGATTTTTATCACTGTGCTGGACAGCACATGAATGAATTTATTTGAATGTATTTGAGTTGCTTCCTTCTTTCTAGCTGTAATCAAACTGCAAGATATGTGTTAGAATTCCAGTCAAGAACCTTTGGAATGTTGTACAAATCCCCTTAAGCCAGTTTTTCCAATGTCAAGAAAAATTTGTGATGAGCCTCCAGGCGATCCTCTGTTGAGTGTGTCAATTCTAATGATAGATGTTGTTACTAGTCCTTAAACACTCCCAGACCTCTCTTAATTGACTGGATTTGGCTCAGGTCCAAGAATCAGCTCCTTGGTAGTCTCTGACCACATACACTGTTCAATATAGTGAAAGAAAGCTGGTGATTTCATGTGACTTTGAGCCCCATGCTCCCTCCTAACCACCACTTTGATCCACCCTGAGGATCATATAGGAAATATGATCCCTCTGTATTTCTTTTTTGATCTATTGAACGTCAAATCCTCATGCCACCCTTTTACTAAAAGTGTGGGGAAAGAGGAAGGCAGGAAGAGCAGGCAGAAAGGAAAGGGGGAATGACTGAGTGGGAAGAGAGGTAAAGAAATGGAAGATAATGAAATAGGATAGAATAGAAAATATCAGAGTATATCACGTAAAGTAGGCATAAATATCTGGTCTAGCTAATACTCTCCTCTTGCCAACCCTCTCCTCCCTATCACCAACATTAATTCATCATCCTGCTCTTGACCAGGATACCACCTTCCACGTACTGTATGACACCTGGGCACCCTTGCCACCATGCCCCTGCCCCCGCTTCTGGTTTGGCTTGGCCAATGGGGATCACTGGCAGTAGGTCCTGAGGGACAGAGACCACATCCTTCCATGCCTGCAGCTTGGTGACATGGTCCCCTTCCATGCTCCAGAGCTTCCTGGACATATCATTTACTTCCTCTTTTTGCCTCTTCATGTTCAAGAGATGTTTAAAAAAAAAAGAAGAAGAACTAAGAAATGTTAATAAAATGTAAATATTATTTCCAGAAACTTTTGCTTCAGTGTTTTATATATATACACATGCACACATATCAGGTCACAATGTAACATATACCCCTTATTGTGTTATTGTGTGTCACAGTAAAAAATCAGTTTAAAGTCACTGTTCTAAATGGCGGGCATCGGCTTTACTGTTGGTTTCCCCTCCACTTAGCACTTTGAGAGTACATGACCCTCTGATACTCACCCTTGTACTCCGGTTCCTCACATGATGTCAAATAGTAGGCACTCATTAAATGAATAAAATAAATAACTATACTGAATAATGTAAGAAATCACATGTTTCATTGTTGAATTGAATTGTTCTTAATCCCTAGTGATTTCTGAGCTCCTTGGACTTGGCTCCTGCCAGTTTACTCATGTTGGTTTGGAAGTAGGCACTGCTTTTTTATAACTTCTCATTTGTTCAGCCAACAACCTTAAACAATGGCCCATGGCACAGGCCTCCGTTAACTTCTGAGGCATGAACAAACATCTCTGCCCCTCAGGTGTTTGCTCCAATTTTGTTTTCTCTACAAGTCAGGGATTTCTTTGAAGGCGGGGCTTCTTCTTTGCTTTCTCTTCTTCTCTCCACTGTCTTGTCACTCAAAGTGCAGTCAACGCACCAGCAGCCTGAGAATCACGTGGTTGCTTATTATAGGAGCAGAATCTCAGGTCCCACCCCAGAACTATAGGATCCAAATCTGCATTGTTAACCAGCTCTCCAGATGATTCACATGCAAGTGCAAATCAGAGAAGCACCTCCTCCCCCAAAGCCCAGCCAGTGCTGGATGAGAACAAGCCGTTCAAGAAAGAGAGGTTGATGGGGCAGCTTTTGAGACTGGCGAAGACAGTTACCAGCAGATGGTGTGGAAGGAACAAAGTTCCTTGGGCCTTAGTCTCCCTTTGGAAAAATGGAGAAAACAGCCATTGCCTCCCAACGACCAGTGTCTCTTTCATTCTGTCAGCCATTTATGGCAATAAACATGCAGACCTCGAAAGGTCCCTGAGAGGCTACCATGTATCCCATAATACAGAGCTTTCAAAGCCTCAGAGAGGGTGTTACATATCCAGGAAGGACCCAGACCAGTCTGGAAAAGGGTGAATAACAACCTCATAGGGCTCAGTTTTCTCATCTGTAAAGGAGGATAATAATGTCTATCCCAATACTTGTTATGAAGATCAAATAAAGCCCCAGCTGTGAAGAGGTGGGCAAGCCCCAGCCTCATTATCTGGGCAGTCACAGCTGCTGGGCTTTGTGGGGCTAAAGCAGTTCTACCTTTCTGCCACAAGTACCTGCTAGTGCAACAAAGGGTTTCCAAAGGCCTTTACAAAAGTCTAAAGTGTGTGTTAAATAGAGAAATAGGTAATTAAGCTCATTAGCAAAAAATAATTTGCTCAGCTTGTTGAAGGTCAGTGGCTCTGGGCTGCATGTGGAGCACAAGAGGCAATGGAGAAAGAGCTGGAATCAGAATAGACAGATGATGCCTCCGTGGCCTCTCTTTTTCCCTTTTCATATGCATCACAGAGGGGCTGGCAATGGTGAAAAGACGGCAGAGTAGGGATCTGCTGTGAGAAATAATGGTGGATGAGTAGGGTCTCTGGGAAATCCATCTGTATGACCATTGACCTAAGGAAAGAGGGTCTCTGAATCTCTGGGAAGATGCTCACACCCAGGCAGAATCTGGTCTACAAACTTGTGTTTGTTCAGATACTGGCCTGAGAAAACATATCTCTCAAAAATATACTCATTCATTCTATTCCATAAATATTTATTGAGGGCTTGCTGTTAGCCATGTATCACCAGTCAGAAAATATCATGCAGAAATAAACACATTTTCCGCCTTCAAGTAGCATATCTGATGACATGAATCCCTCTCTTAAAGCCTTCAATGGCTGCCATGACTTAGAAGATGAAGTCTAAACTCCTTTGCTTGACCATTCAAACTTTGGCCCCAGTCTTCTACGTTTCTAGTTTCTTTTCTGGCCAACACCACCCCTGCCATCCCTCTCATATAAACTCAACACTTTAGCCAACTAATGTACTTTCCAATCCATCAGCTCAGTATGCTCTTTGAGGTCTCATTAACTGCACACATGTTCTTCCCTCTGTCTCAAGTTACTTTTTTCCTTCTTGTTTGCCTTGTCAACTTTTATTTATCCTTCAAAGTCCATCACAGAAGTTACCCCTGCTGTGTAGTGCCCTTGAAGCCCTTGAGCAATGATAATCATGTTCTCTCCTGTGTTTCTGCAGTGCACACCATGTGGTTCCATTATGCGATTTATCTTTCTGTTTCCTTGCATCAATCACCACTGGACTGTAAGTTCCTTGAGGGCAGGGCTATGCCTTTTTCATTTTCATACCAACAGCAGGACCCAAGCCTCTGAATCTAGTGCCCTATTCATTTTGCCATGCTGCTAGCTGGCCAGCCTCACATGGCTTCCTCAAGCCTGTAGCAAACACCAGGAAAAAAAGATTTGGAATCAGCGCAGAATTTCTTAAACCTTCTTCCCAACCTTCTGATTCTGAGCCTATAAATTTTGGTTTTTCTCTTATCTCTGCCATAATTAGTTCATCTTGGGAAAATGAATAAATCTTTCTAGTTTGCATTGGTTTTCTCATAAGTTAAATAAACATAAACAAACTTCCCCAAGTCTTTTTCATAGGGATGTTATAAATATTAGCCAGACATTTAATAAGCATCTGTTAACACCTATTATGTAAAACCCAGTGTAAAATTTTATCCAAAGGAAAGAAAGATGAAAAAGACATAGTCACTGCTCCCAAGTAATTTACCATCAAATAGATAGGAAACTATATATATACCCAAATTAAATAGTAAAATATAGAATGTACTAAGAATCATAAGAGAAGTACAAATTATGAGCTGTAGAAGTGTGAAGAAGGGAATTATATAAATATTGTTTACATCCTTTGTTATACTTTAGAAAGCAAGATTTTTTCCCCTGAAACTAAAATTATGTCAAAGTATTTTGCAATAAGATTCTGCTCAAGAATATGAAATACTTTATTCACAGGAGGCCTGAGATTGTTGAAGGAGATTGTCTACCTCCCAAGAATACCAAGAGGAAAGGGGATCAGTTAAGGGCATTTACTGGGCTGAGTTTCCAGGAGACTGAATGTTCTGGAGCAAGTTGTCTTTAGGGGCATCAGAAAAGCTTCTCTCAGAATTAGGCAGGGAGCCCCAGGATGCCTCGTCCACAGAGGCCAGCTGTGGTCCTCAGCACCATCCAAGTGGGTGCTCAAACCATAGCCATGGCACCAGAGTAGAAAGCCTTCCCCGTGGGCACCTCCCACCCCAACACACACACACAGAGCATCCACATTTGAGAAACTCCTATTTAAATGAACTGAATAGACTTTTATATTATAGAATTTCTTGGATTCTTTGATATAGTGATGTGTTTTAGAAATTTTGAAGAGAAAATAAGCATTTCCCAAACTTGCTAGACTATGAAATCTTATATTTTTCCAAAGCATTTCATGGAGCTTATGTTGCACAAAATATTTTAGAAAATGCTGAATTTAAAAAAAACTTAAAACTTACCAGTTAAATCTCATGTACGTTTGCATATTTAAAAGCATTCAAATCTTGAGAGGGGCATTTGGAGACAATGGACCCTCCCTGCCTGTATCTTACTGATTCATAGGAGGAAAGAGAAAAAGGGCTCACAGGGAGAATGAATGGCTGATTTCTAAATCTCAAATGTCTTTCCTGGCTTTATTATATTTTTCCCTCTTACAAATGCCAATAATGATGAAAACAGATGATGGACTAATCTTTCTGATCCAATTGCGTTACTGGGATCCAGGCTGGTTTTGAACAATTTGAGAAAAACACACACTGCCCAGACTTTACCTCTTCAGGAAAGATGTCTTTGTTTTTAAAGCTCTCTGTGAATTTTCAGACAGCTAAGATCTGAACCATGAATGTCAACTAGAATTCTCTGGGGATCCAGTTCTTATCTCATTCTGTTGCTTCTCACTTACTTGGAAGACCTGAACCAAATGCAAGGTTTGAATGTGCTATGCATTTGGATACATCAGTCAAGGATATCTTAGAAATTCACTATCTCCCCATTCAACTGACATATATAGAGAACCATCTATGACTCAGCATTGCTCCAGAGGGACAGAAAGATGGTCTTACCCACTATGAAGATAGGCAGATATACAAGTGCACAGTCAGCTAGCTATGTTAAGAGCTCAGAACTGCCTCTGATTCCCCGCAACATCAGAGATGGCCATTCCTTATAAAAACAAAAAATTAGCTTCTGACCCTTTTATAACATGTATAGCCACTTTTGTGAGCCACCACACATCCTGCTTCCAACTTCTTTACAATTGTCCATGCCTCTCACCCACTGGCCTGTCTTCCCTTTCTCAGTCCTGCCTTACCGCCTAGACCTAAATAAGAATCTCAGCAAACCAGCTCTGGCTCTTTGCTTCTCTTAGTCACGATCTGAACCATCCCTCTGGTTCTGCTGTCCTCTCACCTGTACTTCCTGCACCTGCTGACTTTGATTGGCCCCTCTATGCACCCCCTTGCCCTCCTGCTCCTACCCTACAGAGAATCCTGTGGATTGATGGCCCTCCCTCCCACCATACAGAGCTGCAGTTAGCCCTAATTGTGAGGGTTGATTGGCAAACAGCCTGTGAATGGCTGCACTGTTGGCCTCCTCCACCCCCACCAGCGGCAGCAACGTTTATCTGCAGGTTGAATGGAGGAATACAGGAAATACACTCTAAAGAAATCAAGCCAATCTGCCTAGAAGAGCCTAGAGTTCCCAGGGTGGAAGTTGATGCCCAAGAATAGGGCCCTCCTTGTTTTGGCATTGGTCAGAGGATGGATTCAAATTTCTGAGAGAAATTGTTTGAGCCTAACTTCCACACAGTTCACAATACAGCCTTAAGGGAAGCCCACAATATGTGATGCCCTGCACGCCAGCCCAGAGCTGGCCATCAGGGCTCTCAGGACAGAGAAAGGTCAGAAATGACAGACGAAAGCCATTGATTTTAATCAGTTGAATCCTTCACTCCTACGTATAAATGAACAACCAAGGATAAATAGACATTGAGAAAAATAAGCAGCATAAAAGGGAAAGATAATCTATGGTATGAAAATGACTATTTGAATGAGCATTTTCTCCTTCTTCTTGGAAATCATCCAAAAACTTTAAAATCCCACAAATTACATTTTTGGTGAGGATAACAATAACAACAAGTGCTAACATCTATATAACATTAGCGTGCCAAATACTGTTTCTGGAAATTTGCACACATTAAGTCAGTTGGCCTACACTATGTGGTAGAAACAACTACAGTATCCATTTTTCTGGTGACATTATTGAGGCACAAGAAATTAAGTAATTTACATAAGGTCACAGAGATAACGAATTGAGAGTTAGGTCTAAAACTAGGATAGTTTGATTATAAAGTTCAAAGTCTTAACCACTATACACTGTTATCATCTGCCAAGGCAGACAGAGTATGCATATTCTAAAATATGTGTAAAGTCTAGTCAAAGCAGATTAAATCAGGCAGAAGATAAAGTTAAAACAAAGAAATGAAGAGAAGGATGATAGGACTCAGGAAGGGCATATCTCAGAAAGCACCAATGAAATTATACTTGTGGAAAGTAAGGAGTGCATGCTGAAATGCAAAATATGTCTGTAATTTGCAATAATTAGTAAGGGTTCTAAGGTAAACAGTTCTGGTGACAGAAGACCTTCTGCATCTGCTTGGTTCAGAGATGCAGAGGAGGCTGGGATAGAAAAAAATTCTCACATAAAACATACATTTTCAAGAAGTAATCTGTGTCTGTGGCAGCAGGGAAAACTTTAGAAAAACTTTGTGTAAAACAGCTAGTCTGGGTGGTTGCGTACATTTACATACCCTACCCACCCACAGGGACCTAATTCTGTCCTAGGAAAATGCAACTTATGAAAAGATAGTAATTAAACAGGAATTGTCAAAGCATTAAACAAGTATCCAAGAATGACAGCATTTACTAATGTTGATAAGCAATGAACAATACTTACTAAAAAAAGTACTGCTATGAAACAGACAAAAGTTGTGAATAAGTATTTCTCCAAGAATTAAAAATGACTAATGAAGCCATTGCCTCTGTGAAGCGAGATCACAAAGCAGAAGTATAAAAATTCAGGGAGAAAAAGTGATAGGGCAACAGGAAGAGATAAAATATGAGCTGGCCGAACTCAGGGAAAAAACATTAATTTGGACGATATGAAAATTTATACATCAAAAATGGCCAAATATTGGCTATTTCATTTGGTTCATTTCCTATAATTTATCTCCCTCAATAATAGAAGAAAAATACAAAATAAAACCAAAACATCATAGAAACAAAAATAAAATTGGAAGGAGCATCACAAATTTTCTAGAGGAGGGGTGGACCAAGATAGCAGAATAGAAGGCTCCACTGATCTGGGCCCACCCCCACCACAAGAACAACAATTTAACAACCATCTATTTTTAAAAAGTGCCTTTACAGTAACCAAAAACCGATTCCCAGGCAAGATGGCAGAATAGGAACAGCTCCAGTCTGCAGCTCCCAGCGAGACCAATGCAGAAGGCAGGTGATTTCTTCATCTCCAATGAGGTACCTGGCTTATCTCATTGGGACTGGTTAGACAGTGGGTGCAGCCCACAGAGGGTGAGCCAAAGTAGGGTGGGGTATTGCCTCACCAGGGAAGTTCAAGAGATCGGGGAACTCCCTCCTCAAGCCAAGGGAAGCTGTGAGGGATCCTGCAGTGAGGGACGGTGGTATCCGGCCCAGATACTATGCTTTTCCCACAGTTCTTCGCAACCGCAGACCAGGAGATTCCCTCAAGTGCCTACACCACCAGGGCCCTGGGTTTCCAACATAAAACTGGGCTGCCATTTGGGCAGACACCAAGCTAGCTGCAGGAGTTTTTTTCATACCCCAGTGGTGCCTGGAACGCAAGCAAGACAGAACCGTTGACTCCCCTGGAAAGGGGGCTGAAGCCAGGGAGCCAAGTGGTCTAGCTCAGTGGATCCCACCCCCATGGAGCCCAGCAAGCTAAGATCCACTGGCTTAAAATTCTTGCTGCCAGCACAGCAGTCTGAAGTTGACCTGGGACACTTGAGCTTGGTGAGGGGAGGGGCATCTGCCATTGCTGAGGGTTGAGTAGGCGGTTTTCTCCTCACAGTGTAAACAAAGCTGCCAGGAAGTTCAGACTGGGTGGAGCCCACTCTAGCACCCCAAAGCCACTGTAGCCAGACTGCCTCTATAAACTCCTCCTCTCTGGGCAGGGCATCTCTGAAAGAAAGGCAGCAGCCCCAGTCAGAGGCTTATAGATAAAACTCCCATCTTCCTGGGACAAAGCACCTGGGGGAAGAGGTGACTGTGGGCGCAGTTTCAGTACACGTAAACGTTCCTGCCTGCTTGCTCTGAAGAGAGCAGTGGATGTACCGGCACAGCGCTTGAGCTCTGCTAAGGAACAGACTGCTTCCTTAAGTGGGTCCCTGACCCCTGTGCCTCCTGACAGGGAGACACCTCCCATCAGGGGTCAACAGACACCTCATACAGGAGAGCTCTGGCTGGCATCTGAGGGGTGCCCTTCTGGGACGAAGCTTCCTGAGGAAGGAGCAGGCAGCAATCTTTGCTGTTCTGCAGCCTCCACTGGTGATACCCAGGCAAACAGGATACGGAGTGGACCTCCAGAAAACACCAGCAGACCTGCAGAAGTGGGGCCTGACTGCTAGAAGGAAAACTAACAAACAGAAAGCAGTAGCATCAACACCAATAAAAAGGACGACCATGCAAAAACTCCATCTGAAGGGCACCAACAGCAAAGACCAAAGGTAGATAAATCCATGAAGATAAGGAAAAACCAGCACAAAAAGGGTGAAAATTTCAAAAACCAGAATGCCTCTTCTCCTCCAAAGGATCACAACTCCTTGCCAGCAAGGAAACAAAACTGGATGGAGAATCAGTTTAATGAATTGACAGAAGTAGCCTTCAGGAGGTGAGTAATAACAAACTCCTCTGAGCTTAAGGAGCATGTTTTAACCCAATGCAAGAAAGCTAAGAATCTTGATAAAAGGTTACAGGAATTGCTAACTAGAATAAGCAGTTTACAGAAGAACATAAATGAACTGATGGAGCTGAAAAACAAAGCACAAGAACTTTGTGAAGCATACACAAGTATCAATAGCTGAATTGATCAAGTGGAAGAAAGGATATAAGAGATTGAAGATCAACTTAATGAAATAAAGTGTGAAGGCAAGATTAGAGAAAAAAGAATGTAAAGGAATGAACAAAGCCTCCAAGAAATGTAGTGAAAAGACCAAACCTATGTTTGATTGGTGTATCTGAAATTGACAGGGAAAATGGAACCAAGTTGGAAAACATACTTGGGATATTATCCAGGAGAACTTGCCCAACCTAGCAAGACAGGCCAACATTCAAATTCGGGAAATACAGAGAACACCACAAAGATACTCCTCGAGAAGAGCAACCCCAAGACACATAATCATCAGATTCACCAAGGTTGAAATGAGGGAAAAAATGTTAAGGGCAGCCAGAGAGAAAGGTCGGGTTATCCATACAGGGAAACCCATCAGACAAAGAGTGGATCTCTCTGCATAAACCCTACAATCCAGAAGAGAGTGGGGGCCAATTTTCAACATTCTTAAAGTAAATAATTTTCAACCCAGAATTTTATATCCAGCCAAAAACTAAGCTCCATAAATAAAGGAAAAATAAAATCCTTTACAGCCAAGAAAATGCTGAGGGATTTTTGTCACCACCAGGCCTGCCTTACAACAACTCCTGAAGGAAGCACTAAATATGGAAAAGAAAAACCAGTACCAGCCACTGCAAAAGCATACCAAAATGTAAAGATCATTGACACTATGAAGAAACTACATCAACTAATGGGCAAAATAACCAGCTAGCATCATAATGGCAGGATCAAATTCACACATAACAATATTAACCTTAAATGCAAATGGACTAAATGCCCCAATTAAAAGACACAGGTGGCAAATTGGATAAAGAGTCAAGACCTGTCAGTGTGCTGTATTCAGGAGACTCATCTCACGTGCAAAGACACATATAGGCTCAAAATAAAGGGATAGAGGAAGATTTACCAAGCAAATGGAAAGCAAAAAAAAGCAGGGGCTGCAATCCTAGGCTCTGATAAGACAGACTTTAAACCAACGAAGATAAAAAAAGACAAAGAAGGGCATTACATAATGGTAAAGTGACCAATGCAACAAGAAGAGCTAACTATCCTAAATATATATGCACCCAATACAGGAGCACCCAGATTCATAAAGCAAGTTCTTTGAGACCAAAAAGGAGACTTAGACTCCCACACAATAACACTGGGAGATTTTAACATCACACTGTCAATATTAGATCAACAAGACAGAAAATTAACAAAGATATTCAGGACTTGAACTCAGTTCTGGACCAAGCACACCTAATAGACATCTACAGAACTCACCAACCCAAATCAAGAGAATATACATTGTTCTCAGGACTACATAGCACTTATTCTGAAATCGACCACATAATTGGAAGGAAAACACTCCACAGCAAATGCAAAAGAATGGAAATCATAACAAAAAGTCTGTCAGACCACAGTGCAATGAAATTAGACATCAGGATTAAGAAACTCACTCAAAACCGCACAACTACATGGAAACTGAACAACCGGCTCCTGAATGACTACTGGGTAAATAAGGAACTTGAGGCAGAAATAAATAAGTTCTTTGAAACCAATCAGAACAAACACACAATGTACCAATATCTGCGGGACACAGCTAAAGTGGTGTTTACAAGGAAATTTATAGCAATAAATGCCCACTGGAGGAAGTGGGAAAGATCTAAAATTGACACCCTAACATCACAATTAAAAGCTAGCAGAAGGCAAGAAATAACTAAGATCAGAGCAGAGCTGAAGGAGACAGAGACACGAAAAACCCTTCAAAAAAAATCAGTGAATCCAGGAACTGGTTTTTTGAAAAGATTAACAAAATAGATAGAACACTAGCCAGTCTAATAAAGAAGAAAAGAGAGAAGAATCAAATAGACACAATATAAAATGATAAAGGGTATATCACCATTGATCCCACAGAAATACAAACTACCATCAGAGAATACTATAAACACCTCTATGCAAATGAACTAGAAAATCTAGAAGAAATGGATACATTCCTGGACACATACACCCTCCCAAGACTAAACCAGGAAGAAGTCGAATCCCCAAATAGACCAATAACAAGTTCTGAAATTGAGGCAGTAGTTAATAGCCTACCAACCAAAAAAAGCCCAGGACCAGACGGATTCACAGCCAAATTCTATGAGAGGTACAAAGAGGAGCTGGTATCATTCCTCCTAAAACTATTCAAAACAATAGAAAAAGAGAGACTCCTCCCTAACTCATTTTAGGAGGTCAGCATATCCGGATACCAAAACCTAGCAGAAACACAACAAAAAAAGAAAATTTCAGGCCGATATCCCTGATGAATATTGATGCAAAAATCCCCAATAAAATACTGGCGAACCGAATCCAGCAACACATTGAAAAGCTTATCCACCATGATCAAGTCTGCTTCATCCCTGGGATGCAAGGCTGGCTCAACATACACAAATCAATAAGTGTAATCCATCACATAAACAGAACCAATGACAAAAACCACGTAATTATCTCAATAGATGCAGAAAAGGCCTTTGATAAAATTCAACACTGCTTCACGTTAAAAACACTCAATAAACTAGGTATTGATGGGATGTATCTCAAAATAATATGAGCTATTTATGAAAAACCCACAGCTAATATAATACTTAATGGGCAAAAACTGGAAGCATTCTGTTTAAAAACCAGCACAGGACAAGGATGACCTCTCTCACCACTCCTATTCAAAACAGTATTGGAAGTTCTGGCCAAGGTAATCAGGCAAGAGAAAGAAATAAAGTGTATTCAAATAGAAAGAGAGGAAGTCAAATTATCTCCTTTTGCAATCCTAGGCTCTGATAAGACATAATTGTTTATTTAGAAAAACCCATCATCTCAGCCCAAAAACTCCTTAAGCTAATAAGCAACTTCAGCAAAGTCTCAGGATACAAAATCAGTGTGCAAAAACACAAGCATTTCTATACACCAATAATAGAAAGAGAGAGCCAACTCATGAGTGAATTCCCATTCACAATTGCTACAAAGAGGATAAAATACCTAGGAATACAACTTACAAGGGATGTGAAGGACCTCTTCAAAGAGACCTACAAACAACTGCTCGAGGAAATAAGAGAGGACACAAACAAGTAAAAAAATTCCATGCTCATGGATAGAAGGAATCAATATCCTGAAAATTGCCATACTGCCCAAAGCAATTTAGAGATTCAATGCTATTCCTATCAAGCTACCATTGACTTTCTTCACAGAATTGGAAAAACTACTTTAAATTTTATATGGAACCAAAAAAGAGCCAGTATAGCCAAGGCAATGCTAAGCAAAAAGAGCAAACTTGGAGGCATCATGCTACCTGACTTCAAACTATACTACAAGACTACAGTAACCAAAACAGCATGGTACTGGCACCAAAACAGATATATAGACCAATGGAACAGAACAGAGACCTCAGAAATAATGCCACACATCTACAACCATCTGATCTTTGACAAATCTGACAAAAACAAGTAATGGGGAAAGGATTCCCTATTTAATAAATGGTGTTGAGAAAACTGGCTAGCCATATGCAGAAAACTGAAATTAGACCCGTTTCTTACACCTTATACAAAAATTAACTCAAGATGAATTAAAGATTTAAATGTAAGACATAAAACGATAAAAATCCTAGATGAAAACCTAGGCAATACTGTTCAGCACATAGCATGGGCAAAGGCTTCATGACTAAAACACCAAAAGCAATTGCAACAAAAGTCAAAATTGACAAATGGGATCTAATTAAAGAGCTTCTGTACAGCAATAGAAACTATCGTCTGAGTGAACAGGCAACCTACAGAATGGGAGAAAATTTTTGCAATCTATCCATCTGACAAAGGCCTAACATCTAGAATCTACAAGGAATTTAAATAAATTTACAAGAAAAAAAAACAACCCCATCAAAAAGTGGGTGAAGGGTGTGAACAGACACTTTTCAAAAGAAGACATTTGTGCGGCCAACAAACATATGAAAAAAAGCTCATCATCACTGTTCATTAGAGAAATGCAAATCAAAACCACAATGAGATACCTTCTCATGCCAGTTAGAATGCTGATCATTAAAAAGTCTGGAAACAACAGATGCTGGAGAGGATGTGGAGAAATAGGAATGCTTTTACACTGTTGGTGGTAGTGTCAATTAGTTCAACCATTGTGGAAGACAGTGTGGTGATTCCTTAAGGGTCTAGAACCAGAAATACCATTTGACCCAGCAATCCCATTACTGAGCATATACCCAAAGGATTATAAATCATTGTACTATAAAGACACATACACACATATGTTTACTGCAGCACTATTCACAACAGCAATGACTTGGAACCAACCCAAATGCCCATCAATGACAGACAGTATTAAGAAAATGTGGCATATATACACCATGGAATACTATGCAGCCATAAAAAAGGATGAGTTCATATCCTTTGCAGGGACATGGATGAAGCTGGAAACCATCATTCTCAGCAAACTAACACAGGAACAGAAAACCAAACACCTCATGTTCTCACTCATAAGTGAGAGTTGAACAATTAGAGCATATGGGCACAGGGAAGGAAACAACACACACTGGGGCCTGTCAACGGGTGGGGGGCAAGGGGAGGGATAGCATTAGAAGAAATACCTAATGTAGATGATGGGTTGATGGGTGCAGCAAACAACCCTGGCACATGTATACATATGTTACAAACCTGCATATTCTGCATATGTATCCCAGAATATAAAGCATAATAATAATAATTTAAAAATCAGGTGAGAACTCAAAGTATCTGGTTTTAACTACATATTGTTGAGGGAGGCACTAAATCAGTAGGAAAAACAGTCTTAAATCACTGACACCACCCCTCCCTCATCACCCAGCAGAGGTGGCATGTTGCCGAGAGTGTTTCTGTTGCAGCAATTGTGAGGCACTGAACTCAGTGCTGTCCTGTTATAGCAGAAAACAAAACAAAACCAAACCTAGCTGATGCCTGCCCACAGAAAGGGCATTTAAACAAGCCCTAGCCAGAGGGGAATCAGCAATCTCAGCAATCAGAACTTAAGTTCTGCAAGCTTCACCACCATGGGTTAAAGTGATGTGGGGCCCTATAAAAACTTGAAAGGCAGTCTAGGCCATAAGGACTGCAATTCCTAGGAGAGTACTAATGCTAAACTGGGCCCAGAGTTAGTGGACTGGGGGCCATAGGACCTACTGAGACATCAGCCAGGAAGGCTAAGGAAGTGCTTGCATCATTCTTCCCCCAACCCCAGGTTGCACAGCTCATGACTCCAAAAGAGACCCCTTCCCTCCATGTGAGGAGAGGAGAGGGAAGAGCAAGGAGGACTTTGTCTTGCATCTTAGATACATGCTCAGCTACAGCAACATAGGTACAGTAAGAGTTGTGAAGCCCTTTTTCTAGGCTGTAGCTTCTAGAAGACATTTCTAGATACACCCTGGGCCAGAAGGGAACCTGCTGACTGAAGGGAAGAACCCAGTCCTGGCAATATTCATCACCTACCAACTAGAGAGTCCTTGGGCCCTGAATACCCAGTGATACCCAAGTACTATGGCAAAGGCCTTGGATAACATTCTGACCCTTGCTGGCTTCAGCACATCCCCAGCTGTGGTAGTTACAGGGCAAGACTCCTTCCATTTGAGAAAAGCAGAGGGAAAAATAATGGGCACTTTGTTTTACATTCTATGTACCAGCTCAGCCACACGGGGATATAGGTGATTCCAGGACTTGGCTCTTGGATGGCATTCCTGGACCTGCCCTGGGGCAGAGGGGAGTCCACTGCCTGAAGGGTGAGTCCCAGGCCAGGCAGCATTCACCACAAGCTTACTGAAGAGACCTTAGGCCTTAAGGGTACATTGGTAGTAGTCCAGCAGTACTCTTCAAAGGCTCGTGGTGGTGATGGCCACAGAGTGAGGATCCTCTGCCTTTGGAAAGGGGATGGAAGAGTGGAAAGTACTACGTCTTGTGGTTTGAGTGCCAGTTCAACTGCAGTACAACAGAACACCAGGTGGACTTCTAACGTTTTTGAATCTAGTCCCTGGATCCCGGACAGCACCTCTGGACCTGCCTGGGGCCTAGGGGAACTTGCCACCTTGAAGGAAAGGACACAGGTCTGGCTGGATTTGCTACCTGCTGATTGTAGAGCCCCAGGGCATTGAGCAAACATTGGTGATAGCCAGGCAATGTTTACAGCAGGCCTTGGGCAAAACTCAGTGCTATGCTGGCTTCAGGTCTGACCCAGCACAGTCCCAGTGGTGGTGACCACAGGGGTGCTTGTGTCACTCCCCCTCCAGCTTCAGATGGTTCAGAAGAGAGAGAGACTCCATTTGTTCAGGAGAATCTAAAAGAAGAGAACAAGAGTCTCTGCCTGGTAATCCAGAGAATTCTTCTGGATCTTGTCCTAAGCCACTAAGACAGTATCTCTACAAGCCTGCAAGAGCCATGGCTTTACTTGGCTTGGGGTGCCCCCTAAAGCAGATACAAAATAGACCACAACACCCAAGTCTTTTTGAATATGTAGAAAGCCTTCCCAAGAAGGATTGGTACAAACAAACCCAGACTAAGAATAAAATACCTAACTCTTCACTACAGACACAAATGAACATTTACAAGTATCAAGACCATCTAGGAAAACACGATCTCACCAAATGAACTAAATAAGGCACAGGGACCAATCTGGAGAAACAGAGATATGTGAACTTTCAAACAGAGCATTCAAAATTGCTGTTTTGAGGAAACTCAAAGAAATTCCAAATAACACAGAAAAGGAATTCAGAATTCTATCAGATACATCTAGGAAAGAGATTGAAATACTTTAAAAGACCAAGCAGAAATTTTGGAGCTGAGAAACGCAACTGGCATACTGAAGAATACATCAGAGTTTTTAAGAGCAGATTAGCAGAAGAAAGAATCAGTGAGCTTGAAGGCAGGCTATTTGAAAATATACAGAAGATACAAAAGAAAAAATAATTTAAAAATAACAGGATCTAGAAAATAGCCTCAAAAGGGCAAATCTAAGGGTTACTGGTCTTAAAGAGGAGATAGAGAATGAGACAGGAATAGAAAGTTTATTCAAACAGATAATAAAAGAGAACTTCCTAGAACCTAGAGAAAGATATCAATATCCAAGTACAAGAAGGTTATGAACACCAAGGAGATTTAACCCAAAGAAGACCATCTCAAAGTATTAAGTAATCAAACTCCCCAAAGTAAAGGATAAAGAAAGCATCCTAAAAGCAGCAAGAGAAAAGAAACAAATAACATACAATGGAGCAGCAGACTTTTCAGTGGGAACCTTACAAACCAGGAGAGAATGGCATGACATATTTAAACGGCTGAAGGAAAAAACTTTTACCCTAGAATAGGGTAAAATATCCTTCAAAAATGAAGGAGAAATAAAGACTTCTCCAGACAAACAAAAACTGAGGGATTTCATCAACACCAGACATGTCCTATAAAAAATGCTAAAGAGAGTACTTCAGTCAGGATAAAAAGGATGTTAATGAGCAATAAGAAATTACTTGGAGGTACAGAACTCATTGGTAATAAGTACACAGAAAAACAGAATGTTATAACACTGTAACTGTGGTGTGTAAATGACTCTTAACTAAGTAGAAAAACTAAATAATGAACCATTCAAAGATAGTAACTACAACAGCTTTTTAAGACATAGACAGTACAATAAGATATAAGTAGAAACAACAAAAAGTAAAAAATCAGGGCAATGAAGTTAAAGTGTAGAGTTTTTATTAGTTTTCTTTTTACTTGCTTGTTTATTTGTTTATGCAAACAGTGTTAAATTGTTATTAGCTTTAAATAATGGGCTATAAGATAGCATTTGCAAGCCTCACAGTAACCTCAAACCAAAAAACATACAACAGATACACAAAAGATAAAAAGCAAGAAACTAAATCATATCACCAGAGAAAATCACTTGTACTAAAAGGAAGACAGCAGGAAAGACAGAAGGAAGAAAAGACCACAAGACAACCAGGAAACAAATAACAAAATGGTAGGAGTAAGTCCTTACTTATCAAAAATAACATTAAATATAAATGGGCTAGACTCTCCAATCAAAAGACATAAAGTAGTCGAATGGGTTAAAAAAAAAAAAAAAAAACCTCAATGATCTGTTGCCTACAAGAAACATACTTCACCTTTAAAGACACACATATACTGAAAATAAAGGGATGGGAAAAAATATTTTATGCCAATAGAAATCAAACAGAGCAGGAATAGCTGTACTTATATTAGAAAAAATAAATTTCAAGAAAAAAATTGTAAGAGGAGTCAAAGAATTACACTATATAATGATAAAAGGATCAATTCAGCAAAAAGTTATAACAATTTTAAATATATGTGCACCAACACTGGAGCACTTAGATATATAAAACAAATATTATTAGAGCTAAAAAGAGATAGGCCCCAAAACAATAATAGCTCGAGACTTTAACACCCCATTTTCAGAATTGGACAGATCTTCCAGACAGAAAATCAATAAAGAAATATTAAGCTTAATCTGCACTATAGACCAAAAGGATCTAAAATATATTTACAGAATATTTCATCCAACAGCTACAGAATATAAATTCTTTTCCTTAGCACATAGATTATTCTCAAGGAAAGACCATATGTTAGTTCACAAAACAAGCCTTAAAACATTTTTTAAAAATTAAATAATATCAAGCATATTCCGATTGCAATGGAATAAAACTAGAAATCAATAATGAGAGGAAATTTGGAAACTATACAAATACATGGAAAGTAAACAATATGCTCCTAATTGATCAGTGGGTCAATGAAAAAAATTAAAAAGAAAATTGAAAAATTTCTTGAAACAGATGATAATGGAAACACAACATACCAAAACTGTAAGTTTTATAGCAAAAGCAGTATTGACAGAGAATTTTACAGCTATAAATGCCTATATCAAGAAAAAAGAAAACTTCCAAAAGCAACCTAATGATGCTTATTAAAGAACTAAAAAAGCAGGAGCAAACCAAATCCAAAATTAGTAGAAGAGAAGAAATAACAAACATCAGAGCAGAAATAAATGAAATGACGTGAACAATGCAAAAGATCAATGAAACAAAAGTAGGATTTTTGAAAAGTTGAATAAAATTGACAGACCTTTAGTCAGACTTACCAAGAAAAAAAAGTGAGAAGACTCTAACAAATAAATCCAGAGATGAAAAAGGAGTCATTGCAATCAATACTGCAGAAATTCAAAGAATCATTAGTGGCTGCAATGAGTGACTATATGCTAACAAATTGCAAAACATAGAAGAAATGGACAAATACCTAGACACATACAACCTGTCAAGATTGAACCATGAAGAAATCCAAAAACTGAACAAACCAACAACAAGTAATGAGATCAAAGCCATAATTAAAAGCCTCCCAGTAAAGAAAAGCCCAGGATCTGTTGGCTTCACTGCTGAATTCTACCAACATTTAAAGAACTAATACTTGAATATTAATACAAAAATCCTCAACAAAATACTAACAATCTGAATTCAACAATACATTAGAAAGATCCTTCATCATGACCAAGTGGGATTTATTCGTGGGATGCAAGGATGGTTCATCATATGCAAATCAATCAATGTGATGCATCATATCAACAGAATGAAGGACAGAAACCACATAATTGTTTCAACTGATGCTGAAAAAACACTTGAGAAAATTCAACATGTCTTCATGATAAAGCACTCAAAAAATAGGGTATAGAAGGAACATAACTCAATAAAATAAAAGCCATATAGACACACAGCTAGTATCATACCAAATAAGGAAAAACTAAAGGCCTTTTCTCTGAGACCTGGAACACAACAAGGATGCCCACTTTCACAACTGTTATTCAATGTAACACTGGAAGTCCTAGCTAGAGCAATCAGACAAGAGAATGAAATAAGGGGCATCCCAGTTGCAAAGCAAGAAGTCAAATTATCCTTGTTTGCAGATGATATGACTTTATATTTGGAAAAGGCTAAAGACTCCACAAGAAAACTATTAGAACTTATGAACCAGTTTACTAACATTGAAGTATACAAAATCAACATACAAAAATTAGTAGCATTTCTATATGCCAACAGTGAAGAATCTGAAAAAGAAATATAAAAGCAATCCCATTTACCATAGCAAACAAATAAGATTAAATACATAGGAATTAACTTAACCAGATAAGTGAAAGATCTCTGTAATGAAAACTATAAAACACTGATGAAAGAAATTTAAGAGGGCACCAAACAATGGAAAGATATTTCACATTCATGGATTAGAAGAATTAATATTATTAAAATGTCCATACTACCCAAAGCAATGTATGGATTCAATGCAATCTTAATCAAAATACCAATGACATTCTTCACAGAAATAGAAAAAAAAATCCTAAAATTTAAATGTAATCACAAAAGACCCAGAATAGCCAAAGTCATCTTAAGCAAAACAAAAACAAACAAACAAAAAACGTGTAGGGATCACATTACCTGACTTCAAATACAGAGCTATAGTAACCAAAACAGCATGTTACTGGCATAAAAATAGACACATGGGCCAATGGAGCAAAACAGAGAACCAAGAAATAAATGCATATGCACACATAAACTCATTTTCAACAAAGGTGTCAAGAACATACACAAGCGAAAAGACAGTCTCTTCAATAAATGGTGCTGGGAAAACAGGATATTTATGTGCAGAAAAACAAAACAAAACCCCTATCTCTCACCATATACAAAAACCAAATAAAAAATGAAAGAACGACTTAAATCTAAGACCTCAAACTATGAAATTCCTACAAGAAAACATGGAGAAACCCTCCAAGATATGGATCTGGGCAAAAATTTCTTGAGGAATACCCTACAAGCTCAAGCAACCAAAGTAGAAATGAACAAATGGGGTCACATCAAGCTAAAAAGCTTCTACACAGCATAGGAAACAATCAACAAAGTGAAAAGACAAGCCACAAAATGGGAGAAAATATTTGCAAACTACTCATCTGACAAGAGATTAATAACCAGAATATATAAAGAGCTCAAACAACTCTGTCAGGAAAAAAATGCAATAATCTGATCAAAAAATGGGCAAAAGATTTGAATAGACATTTCTTAAAAGAAGACATACAAATGGCAAACAGGCATATGAAAATGTGCTCAACATCACTGATCATCTAAAAAATTAAAAATAAAACTACAACAAATGTCATCTCACCCCAGTTAAAATGGCTTATAATCAAAATAGAGACAATAACAAAGGCTGGCAAGGATGTGAAGAAAACAGAATATTTGTACATTGTTGGTGGAAATGTAAATTAGTTCAAAATAGTTTGGAAGTTCCTCATAAAACTAAAAATAGAGCTACCATTTGATCCAGCAATCCCACTGCTGGGTATATACCCAAAAGGAAGGAAATCAGTATATTGGATAGATACCTGCACTTCCATGTTTGTTGCAGCACTATTCACAACAGCCAAGATTTGAGGGCAACCTAAGTGTCCATCAGCAGATGAATGGATAAAGAAAATGTACTTATACACAACGGAGTACTATTTAGCCATTAAAAAATGAGATCCTGTCATTTGGAACAAAATGGATGGAACTGGAGGTCACTATGTTAAGTGAAATAAGCCAGGTACAGAAAGACAAACCTCACATGTTCTCACTTATTTGTGTGAGCTAAAAATAGAAACAATTGAACTTAAGGAGGTAGAGAATAGAAGGATGGTTACTAGAGGTTGGAAATGGGAGTGGGGTGAGGTGTGAGGGAAGTGGGGATGGTTAATGGGTACAAAATAAACAGTTTGAATAAATGTATAAGACCCGATGTTTGATAGCACAACCGGATAACTATAGTCAATAATAATTTAATTGTTTATTTTAAAGTAACTAGAAGAGTATAATTGGACTGTTTGTAATACAAAGGATAAATGGTTAAGGGTAATAATACCCCATTTTCCATGATGTGATTATTGTGCATTGCATGTGAGTATCAAAATATCTCACGTACCCTCAAAATATATACACCTACTATGTACCCACAAAAATTTTTAAAAAATTATCTAGACCGGGGAAAACATAATACAAGACAAAGGGGATATTAATAAGAGAAATGAACAAAATGAAATGGAAACAAAAAGTAAAAACAAATAAAGAAAAGAAGGGTACATACATAAGAAATACAAAAGAAATACAGTATTCACATAATTGCAGTTCCCCAAAAAGAAAACCAAGAACAAGGGACAGAACACATATTGAAAGATGTAATGGGGCAAAATATTTTCTGAAGCAAAGAAAAACTTGAATATATATATATACAGGCACAAATGGTTGCCAGAGAAATCTGATCAAGGGCAGTCAACACTGAGTCATTCTAGTAACATTTCAGAATTCAAAGATTGAGACTACTTTAGTCAGCAAAACAAAATGACCAAGTCATGTTTAAGTGGTATAAAAGCAAAGATAACTTTGTATGTCTCTACAGTAACATTCAATCCCAGAGGATAATGAAACCATAGTTATATAACATTCAGGAAAACAAAGTGTGACTCAAAATTTCATAACCATCTTAAGTACATATGATTAGTTACAGAAAAAGTAGTTTTGAGGATGCAAGAACTTAAGAAGTGTTATTTCAATGAGTCCTCTTGAGGAAACCACTAAAAATGAACTTTGGCCAGGCAAGTGATAACAGTGGAAACCACAATAAAATGACATGCTGTGAGCATTAAATACATTTACCAATATAATTGAGACAAAAATCGAAGGTGAGAATTACAGATACTCCTCAATGTACGATGGAGTTACATCCTGATAAACACAACATAAGTTGAAAGTATTATAAGTCAAAAATGCATTTAATATTTCTATAAACCCATCATAAAGTTGAACTATTGTAAGTTGGGGATGGTCTGTACAATGAAAAACTAGAATGCAAATGTTGTTAGTCTGACAATGTAGAAATGCCCCAACTAATAAAATTGGAAGAGGAGGAAAGAAAGAAGGTGGAAAGAAAACTAATTTTATTGATTTAAAAAGGCAAGCTAAAATCATCATTACAATGTTTCTACAATAGCTGGAAATCAAAAATAATACAAAGATAAATACTAAAAATGATAATATTGTTGGCTAATATCAGGTAATAGAGGAGAAAAATGGGTGGCAGGGAAGAAGAGGAAACACACTAATTTCTTATGTTTATCCCAGATTCTCTTGGCCCCATCTGTATCCTGGCCCTTTAGCTCTTATTCTATACTTCATCTGGCAACAGGACCAAAGTGTGGGCCTACAGAGTTCCTCCGAAGACTTAGGATTACACCCAGAATCCAAGGCTCCTCCCACCACTTCTGAACTCTGGTAAGGCTTCACACCACAAATTGGGGTGTTTGACTTCTCAAGTAGCTGGAGAAGGAGCCAAATGATGCAATCTGAAGTACATGGAAGTTCATCTCTGTGGGGCTAACCAAGGAAGACAGGAGACAGGAGATACAGTTCCTCTCTGGTCCTCTCTTCAGTAACCCACTCCAAAGCACGGTTGTTCCTTACAAACTTTCTGAAGGAGTTCTTGAAGCTGAGTGGGTACATCTGTTGAGCTGCACCTTTATTAGCAACTTGTTCTGAAGCAGGGACCAGTGCAGTAATGCACGACACTGCATTTGCTTCCCATCTTCCTCTTCCTCACTTGCCTTCCACCTCACTCCCACTGACACTCTTCATTATATAGCTTACAGACAGTTGAACACTCGGAGGTTCCTGGAGGGTGGCATGCCCAGAGAGGGCAGGAAAGTTCTGTGCCTCCACCCACATATGCTGCCCTGTGCATCTCTCTCACCTAACTGTTCATCTGCATCCTTTGTAGTATCTTTTATAATAAATGGATAAATATGTTTCCTTGAGTTCTGTGAGGTGCTTTAGCAAATTAATTAAACCTGAGGGGGGGGCACAGGGATCCCCCAGTTTATAGCCAGTGGGTCAGAAGTATAGGTGACAGCCTCTTGTCTACTTGCGACTGGCATCTGAAGTGGGGGCAGTCTTGTGGGACTGAGCCCTCCACCTGTGGGATCTAACGCTATCTCCAGGTAGACAGAGTCAATTGAACTCAATTAGAGCATGCTCAGCTGGTGTCCACTGGAGAATTGCCTGCTTGGTGGATGGGGAGAAATTTTGGTGACTAGAGGTGCTGTGTTGCATTGAGAGGTGAGAGAGAATAGGAAAAAACACTTTGGTTTTTCCCTCTCTATCCTTCAACTGATTAATTGAAGAATAATGGTAGCCAGTGATGATGATCAGAAAAGCATGAAAATATGGAATTAAGAGGTGTACTCAATTGGAAAAAGGAATATTTTAGAAGTTTTAAATAAGTCACAGACTGGACACTTTCAAACTTTTTTCTCTCCCTTTTAGCTTCTTCCCTAAGTAGAGAGTTTCTTTTTTTTTTTTTTTTTTTTTTTTTTTTTTTTTTTTTTTTTTTTTGAGACGGAGTTTCACTCTCATTGCCCAGGCTGGAGTGCAATGGCATGATCTCGGCTCACCGCAATCTCCACCTCCCGCGTTCAAGCGATTCTCCTGCCTCAGCCTCCCAAGTAGCTGGGATTACAGGCACGTGCCACCATGCCTGGCTAATTTTTTTGTGTTTTTAGTAGAGATGGAGTTTCTCCATGTTGGTCAGACTGGTCTCAAACTCCTGACCTCAGGTGATCCGCCCGCCTCAGCCTCCCAAAGTGCTGGAATTACAGGCGTGAGCCACCACGCCTGGCCAAGAAGAGAGTTTCACAGAGAAAGAATAGCAGTAATCAAGGAAGGCAGACTCAAAATCCACTCCTCATACTAAAGTGACAGTCAACAACTATAGGTTGTTGCAAGATGACTGATTCTGAGTGGCAGAAAAATTGAAGGCAGTTTGCTAGAGGAAATTTAGATTTTAATATGATCTAAAGCTCTGGAGGAGTCCAAGTTAAAGGTTCATGATGACATGAGATACCAACTTTTTCAACTTTAAGGCTAAAGTAAGGATTACAATAAATTATAAAGTTATTGACAGCAATTTAAGAGGTTGTATGCTTTATTTAATACATATTCTTTGGGTTTCCTACTCAATCCTTTGACGAATGTCCCTAGCTGTTTTAACAAGAGTTATCTGTTTATTTTTTGCCTCAAAACCAATTGTAATTGGGTAGAAATAGTACTAATATCTTTCCTAGATAGACCTATAGGGCAGAATGAGAAAACTACAATCAATAACCTGACAGCAACAACCTATCCTGAGTGAAGGCAAACTCCCCAAGAGGGAAGTCCAGCCTATTGAAAGCTGGACCTGTGATCCTATAAGTCCTGGAATAGAATGCTGATCACACTGAGAGCATCAAGAAAAGGGAAGATAAAAACTCTTTAAAAACTCTTTTTTCTCCCCAATGGGCTCTTCACTGCTCCCAGCAGAGGGGCCACTTTCTCACTTCTATCTCCTGACACCCTTTCAGTGACACACAGTCAGCCCACCTGACTCTACTTCTTACTGTCCCAGTGTCCAGTTTTGTGCCTGGCCCTCAGTGGGGTTGCCCTCCACCTCTCCACCACTCCTCCAGTGACTTCTTCACAGGTATTGTACCTACTCGCATCTGGCATTTTAAAGTCTTATTTCAATGCTGGCACCATGAAGGAATAATAGCTATTTTCTCCTACTCCCAAGACATTTCTAAGGCATCATTGAACACTGTGCCACTGTAGGACATGTGCCCACACCACTGGCCTTTTTCACTGTAATAATTCTTACTCATCTTTCAAGGTTCATCTCAAGTGTCACTATCATCTGTTCAACATGTATTTATTGAGTGCCTACTATGTGGCAGGCAGTGTTGCAGACATTAGGAATATAGCAGTGAATGAATCAGACAGAACCTGGGCTTCATGGAATGTACATTCCATGAGGGAGAGGATTCAACTCTTCCGAGACCTTCCATTTCAGGTTTGCTGCCCTGAATCTGCAATTCCCCAACACTCTCTGTGCCTCTACTGTGCCGCTCTCACACTGGGCACCACTGTCTGTGCTGCCATCTCTCTGTGAGCTTCTTAGGAGGCAGAACCTACCTGGTTTTCCTGCCATCCCTCATACCTGAAATGCAGTAGATGTTCAACAAATGCTTGTTGAACATATGAATGTTGAATAACATGTTGCAGAATATTACTGGCTGCCTGTCCAGCATTCATTCCCTTTATTCTTCCTCCTTTCTAACTAAACAAAACCAAATTAGTATTGTTCAGGGAATCTATCTTCCTTCATATGGCTATGTGTTGCCCTAATCCAAAATCATCCGGATGATATAGAATTTGCACCGGGACTGGGTGTTGCAAGAAACAGACCCTACAGTTAGGCTGAATGGAAAAGGTTAAGGTGGGGAGCAGAGAGGACCCCAGCATCATAGTGGGAAAGTTGGTGACTCTTGTCATGTGGTGTCATATTTAACATATAGTTAAATTGTCACCTGCTGAACCCCAGGATATCAGCCATGGGCTTACGGGAACTGTAGTTTTAGGAGAAAAGGCTGGGGGAAATTCAGAATATTGGCATCTCTTATTTCTTGCAGCCTTCAGTCAGGTTATACATGTATGAGATAAGCTCAGACTAAAGGTGACCTCTGAAAATAGAGAGAGGGAAAAAAGGACAGCTTTGCTAAGGAATGTGCTTTCTGTCTGTCTGTCTGTACTCTGAGATCTAAATTAATTGACTAAGAGTCCAATAGCTTGAAGCCTTTCAGAGTTGAAAAAGCAGAATTCTCTTCTCTTAAAGTCAGTGGGAGCAGAGGCAGAGGCAGGAGATTGAGCAGGAGATAAGTTTGAGGCAAACTATAATCCTGATCCCAGCCTTTCCTAGCACCTCCTGTTAAGCATTCTCAGTTAGACAAAGGAGACACTCATGCTTATTGTGAAGATGCTGGCTGGGAAAAATCAGATTATGGGTGCTATTGCCCCACTGAGCTATTGTTTCAAATTGCCTCAAGGCAGAAGCCATTGAACCGAGGGCCAGGGTGAGGGATGGAACCCAGAGGCCAGATCGGGGGCAGGAATTGTGACTCAAGGACTGTGTCTAGACAAGATCTTTGCCCCCATGGAATTGACTGGGCACAAATAGATTAGAAAGCTAACCTAGTTTTTAAGATAAATATATTATTGACTGTTTAACACATAAGGCAATACCCAGGCCCTAAACTTACACCAATAGGAAGTGGGCTACTAAATTTCCGTAGCCGTCGAAAAAGGTATTCTTCCCAATGTCCTCCTCTGATTTGGCTTTGAAAGGCAATGGACAACAGCGATTCTCCAAAAAGCAGGACCTGGGCTGCCAGACACTAATGGGTCCCTTCCTCAGCCAGGCAGGGTGGTCTCCATTCCTGCTGTGGCTCAGTGACCACTCAGTGTTGTTTCCCATTCTTCCTTTTTCTGAACGAGAGATTCGATTACAGCTGTTCTGTGCCTTGTCAATCACTGAATGTTGGGTGTTGGGTGCTAGGAATACATCCTTAACAAAACAAATTTCCCACCTTGAAGGAGCTTGTAGTCCAAATTGGAGAGGGTGGACAGACAAGAAATGGACCATTGGGATACTGGGCACACAGGGTGAGCCATAGCTCAGCATGGGATGGCATGGTCAATGAAAGCTTCTCAAATATTGTGAGTCTAAGCTGAGATCTGAAGGATGAATATGAGTCAGTCAGAAAGGAGGCTGGGGGCTCAAGAGGAGAGAAGGAGGGAAGAGGGCAGCCAGGTGGCACTCTTAGCTTCTTTGGCTGCTGAGAATAGATTGAAGGCTGCTGAGAATAGATTGAAGGAAGGCAAGAGGGAAGGGAGGCTAGAGACCAGAGAGAGACAGCAGATATAATCTAGGCTTGAATGCCAGATTTGGGGTTTTTTTCTTGTTTGTCTTTGGTACCATATCCTGCTGTCCTCATTAAGCCCTTTAGGGCAGGGACTCTGGTGTGTTCCAGGACTGGCCCAGGAACTAGTGTTACAGTAGGCAGTCAGGCAGACATGAGCAGGGCAGGCAATGGCCCCACCACCACCAGGAATGTCAGGTGAATGTCAGGTGATGGTCAGGCAGTTGTTATACTGTCTCTCTAAAATAATAATTGGTCGCAGCCAGAGCCAGGGAAAGTCTCCCAATAGATAGAAATACCTGAAACTGGTGATCAGCAGCTTCCTGATAAGGTCTCAGGAGGAGCTGGGTGAGTAGACTCAAGCATGTGCATTAAGAGGCAAAATAGCAGAGTTTAACTGGTATATGACCTTCTAGGGACATTCGACTGGTAAGGGAATAATATCTCAAGTGAGCACATGTACAACTCCAGTAAACACACTGCACATGTGGCCCCTCCGAAGTGCTGGCAGGCCACTGTGCATGTGGACAGCCCACCACAAGGGAAGAATCAGGGGAGAAGTAAGGCAACCCTGGAAGCATTCCAACATATAACACCCCAAGTCAAAGGTCAAACCATGCGCTTGAATCTCTCAAATTGCCCACTTGGCCCTCTTCCAAGTATACTTTACTTTCATTCCTGCTCTAATTTTTTTTTTTTTTTTTTTTTGAGACAGAGTCTCACTCCCAGGCTAGAGTGTAGTGGCAAGATATCAACTCACTGCAACCTCCACCTCCTGTGTTCAAGGGATTCTCATGCCTCAGCCTCCTGGGTACCTGGGACTACAGGCACGCACCACCATGCCCAGCTAATTTTTAGTAGAGACAGAGTTTCACCATGTTGGCCAGACTGGTCTCGAACTCTTGGCCTCAAGTGATCCGTCTATCTTGGCCTTCCAAAGTGCTGGGATTACAGGTGTGAGCCACTGTGCTTGGCCTCTTAAAGCTTTTTAATAAACTTTCACTCCTGTTCCAAAATTTGCCTCAGTCTCTCCTTTTGCCTTATGTCTTTCAGTCAAATTCTTTCTTCTGAGAACACAAGAATGGAGGTTGCTGCAACAACCCATATGGATTCACCACCGCTAGCGCTAGGGCCTCAGAGAAAGTGCAAGCAGGTCTTCTGCAAATGCCCAGGCCTCTTCTGCGTCGCTTGTCCTTGAGCCTTCCTGCCCCTTTGGGAAAGCTCTCCAGCCAGAAGGTCACTGCCTCCTGCTTGCGGAAGATTCATTTCCATTAAGACTGGAGTCCTGATTAGCTTACTTCCTGATGGAGGAACGATTCCTTCCCGTGCATGCTTTCAGGACCCAGCCACCTCCCAGATTAACATCTCCACTAGCCAAATACTAGAAGAAAACACAATTTCCCCAGGGCTATTTTGTTCCCTAGATCTTTTCAATCATTATAACATAGAATAATTTAATGTGGGCTCCTAGGTCAACCACACAGTTTAGAAGATGCTTTGGAGACTGAAACACTTCTCTGAGGCTGATTTCAACTAAAAGGAAGTATCCTTGAAAAACTGGCAACCGAGATAGCAGCAGAAGTTTCTAAAATATGGAATCTAATAGAAAATCTTGCCTGAAATATTTATAAAATCTGTTTTAAGGGCACTTACCAACCCACTAAGGAGTCCCTTTGCACAAATGCGTAATGTACAATTGCAGAGTCCTCTTTACTGGGACCCCAAGGTCTCACAAGAGGAGTTTGCTTCAGACAGGAAAGAAAAGCAAGAAGATAAGAGGACAGCATATCCGCTCAAGTATTTGCTTTTGGAGGTTTACATTAAAAAGAGAATCTCTTTGTGCTGTCCTGATTGGGGATTTTCAATTAAAGCTGAGATCGCCAGTTTTAGATTGGCTCGGCAGAGCAAAAGATAGGGTACCTTGGGGGTGGCCCTGAGCCAGGGAGGCTTCCACGGGACAAGCTGACCAGAGGAAGGGAAGGGAAGATGGCCTGTTTCCTGGAGCTTGCAGGCTCAGTTTGTAAGAAAAGAAAATGGGCTTCTCCTGGAGTGGGGCCCCTTCCTGGAGGGATGAGGGACTTCTCTCACACTCTCTCTTGCTGTTCTGATGATGCCCTCCAAGAGAAGGAGGGAAAAATAAAACAATCAAGGAGAAGTTAGCAGGGTAATAAAGAAGACAACAGCCAGGAGTACCTTGGACTTTCACAAAAGCAGAAAGCCCTTTTATAGCTCCTTCAGTGGCTGACATTTTTGAGTGCCCACTTTGTGCAAGCCACTGTGCAAGTGTTTCAATAGCATTATTTTGTTTAACCTTCCCCAACAAAACTATGTGATAGATACTGTATTCTTATCCCCATTTCCCAGCTGAGAAAACTGAGGCTTGCTGAGATTAAGAAATTTATGCAATGTAAGGCAGCTGGCAACAAATAGAGTCACAATCAGAATTTATATCTGCTTGACTGTAAAGCCCAAGGTCTAAAAACACCAAGGTAGACAGCAACCTCTTCAAAGGAGAATGAGGTAATCAGCCCATCCTACTCCTCCCTCTGGGAAAGTAAGGCAGGAACTCCCTTTGATTGGCCAGTCAGTAAACTTGGTGATGATATTACAGGGAGAGTCCACCAGACAAGCAGCCATATGCCTGGTAACTACCGAATGAAATGATGCAGTTTGGAGGGATTTGGAAGGCTATGCAGAACTGGTTCTCTGCTTCCTCCTTGCTTTCCTTCCTCCTGCCCAGAAAAGTCTGCTGCTTTGCCTGCCATCAGGAAAATGGCCCGCTAGGTAGAAGTAGAGTGTCAGTTGGTCAGCAGACAAACAAATAGAGAATATCTTTCTTGAGCGTTGTTCTGAGCACAGTGGGAAGGAACAAAAGAGAAGAAAAAGATGTCCCTGAGGACCTTGCTGCCAGTTAGAGAGACATGATAAATATACAGGCTGAACCATCCAAAGCCTCTCAAAGCAGTGGACAAATATGAGCCATTCAAACCAGTGCAAAGGAAACAGCACTGAGCACAAAAGCCAGCTTGTGTGTGGTGGGCTATGCAGGGGTGGGATGCTGGGGGCCATGCTTAGAGAAGATTTCTTGCAGGATGAGAGCTTGGAAATGTGGAGCTGGAGCGGAGAAAGGGGGACTCTTAGGGAAAATCTAACAGCAACCACACTCCATGAGACTGCACTTCTGTCCCTGGACCATACACTGAGTGTATGTCAATGGGTGTACATTGATCCCCAGATGCATTCTTCAGAAGGGGTTCTCCAGATTTATGGTAAAATGATTTAGAAGTCTGTTTAAAATGCAGAGTCCTAGGCCCTGCGGCAGAACTATGGCAACAGAATCCTGGGATCAAGGCCTAAAATCTGCTTTTCAACAGCTCTCAAACAATTCTCCTACACACAGGAATCTGAGTGCCTCTGATTTACTCTGCAGTTTACCAGTGAGGAAACCAAAGCTCTGAGAAGTTTGAGCTTGCCTTACATCACTCATCATTAGATGTGCCCAGTGAGGGCTTTCCTGAGTTTAACAGAATGGAATTGGATTGACTGTCACGTGGCCCAGTGTGAGAACACAGACCTTGAAATACCCTGTGGGGAGAACACCTAAGAGGCAGAAAATGGCTTCTTAGCAATACTGGGAGTATTGCTCTTGATCATATGCTAAACAAAAGGTGGATTATTCACGCCCTTTCAGCCAGCTGGAAGTGCTTGAAAGCATCACCAGAGCTAGCCCTAAGGGCTGAGGAGGGGCGTAGGATGGGGTGGAGTAGAGGTAGTGCTTTGGAATTACCGAAGCTGAAAAGGAGACTAAAGAGAAAGGACCTTTGGGACACACACAGAGCTTCGTCATTCCTCCCTTCCAACCAGTGTCCAGCCACCTGTGCCAGGCAAGGGTTGACCCAGCTCTACCTCTAACATCCAGAAAGAGGGAGGAGAAGAGCTTCAGCTTAGTGAGGGATCCCTCCTCTGACTGCTTTCAGGAACCCAGAAGAGAGAGAATGTTCGAAAAGGAATCTTCAACACACAGAGTAACATTTCTGTGAATTACACTACTTGGATTCACCTGCAAGGTGATGAAACCCACTCTTATCCCCTTCTCTCCAGCCTCCCTTTCTCCCCTTCTCTCTCCCACAATGTGAAAAAAAGTATTGTTAGTTAGAAGGAAAGTAGACTATAGTCCTGGGGAAATCCCCAGCTTCTGAAAGTCTGTTTTCCTACTAACAGACTGGGAAGGCTTACAGAGAGTAGGTGGTGACTGTGGTGTGGTGCCTGGGTCATTGAGTGTGTGGAATGGGGGACTTCAGAACAGGCAAGAAGCTGCCAAGAAAACTCCACTTGCTTCACAGTTACACCTGGGGCTGAATCCGGAATCAACAGAATTTCATATCACAGATACATTCTTTTAAGAACAAGACAGAGGGAAAGCAAGATGGTAAGTGTTGGGGAGTTGAATGTAAGGAGTAGTTGGGATAGTCATCCCAGGAAGAGGGCATTATCACAGTGAGGCAACTTTTATTTATCAGATCTAGCAACTTGCCAATTTTCTAGAAAGTTTTGGAAACAGAGGCAACTTGGTTATTCCTTCCTACTTGCTCCCTACCTGGAGAGGTAAAAGCAAATTGATCCGGCCATGTTCAGAAGTACTTCCTGGACTGTTCCCAGCTGTGGGAACTGAAAGATCAGAGAATCAGAGATAGTCCAAGGAGGGTGGAGACTGAGGAAGAAGTTCAGTTGTGCTTATACAATAAAAGAGGTGATATAAGTATTATTTATGACATCTGGGAGCCTGAGGACTGTCCCAGGTAGGATAAAGCCAAGACAACTAGAGGTGACCTTGAATTGAGCTTGGGGAGAAGGAAGTGGGAGGGTACAGGGGACTCAGACCGAGACGGAGGAAGAACTACTTCCTTTCTAACCAAGGCCTCCACATTCCACAGGGTGGCTTCCAAAAGGGTGGGGATTGGCAAAACATTTCTTAGAGACAACAAGAGCTATCTTTCCCTGGGCAAAGCTGAAGAAAGGGGGAAGCTAATTAAATGAAAATTGAGGAAGCTCAGGGCCCCACACCAACTGAGAGTAATCTGAGAGTGGTCATCAATCTTCATAAACCCACGCTTACTCAGCATCTTCCCCGCTAAGGGTGTGGGGTGTGGACTCTGTGTAGAACTGAGGCCACTGTGTTCCTCATCACAGAGAAAGAATGAAATAGGAAATCAGAACTAAAAATTCAAAGAGCGACCACTAAGCACATACGCTGGTGTGAACCAGCCAAAAGGCATCTCTCTCTCTACGCTTAGAAGATAACAATAAGTTTATCAGTCCCCATGATTATTGATAAATAATCATGGTTGTATTAGGGACTTTCTTATTAAAATTTTTAGTTTTCCATATACTTATGCTTTGTCTCTCCTGCTAGATTGTAAAGTCCTTGAGACTAGAGACCCTCTTGTATATTTCTCATTCCTCCAACCATCCACCCATCTACCATTGTGTGGCATTTCCCTCTATGGTTCTCACTGCTAGAAATGCAGAGGAAAATAGAATTCAATCCCTAACCTTGATAAATTATGATATTGTATAATATAAATGTAAATGTATGTGATATTAGACATAATTCAAAAAAATGCTGGTAAAAGTGGGGTGTTTAAGCTGTTAAAAAGTAGGTGTGGACATCATGGAATCTCATAATAAACAGGTATACTAGACAGGAAGAGCTTAGACACTAGAATAAAAAAACCCTGAGGTTTAAAACCCAATTTTTCCATTCACTAGCAATGAGACCTTCTGTGTTATTTAAGCCTCTCTATAACAGGGAAATTGTCAGAGGCATTCAAACCAGAGCGACTCCATCTTGAATAGGGTCTGGGTGAAATGAGGCTGAGACCTGCTGGGATGTATTCCCATGAGATTAGACATTCTTAGTCACAGGATAAAATAGGAGGTTGGCACAAGATACAGGTCACAAAGGCTTCGTTGATAAAACAGGATGCGGTAAAGAAGCAGGCCCAAACCTGCCAAAACCAAGATGGTGATGAAAGTAACCTCTGTTATCCTCACTGCTCTTTATATACTAATGATAATACATTAGCATGCTAAAAGACACCCCCACCAGCACCATGACCATTTACAAATGCCATGGCAACATCTGGAAGTTACCCCATATGGTCTAAATGGAAGAGGAACTCTCGGTTCCAGAAAATCCTTGCCCCTTTCCCAGAAAACTCATGAAGAATCTGCCTTTTGTTTAGCATATAATCAAGAAATAACCATAAAAATAGCCAACCAGCTGCCCCAAGGGAGCTATGGAGTAGGCATTCTTGTATTCCTTTACTTTCTTAATAAACCTGCTTTCACTTTATGAACTTGCCCCGAATTCTTTCTTGCATGCAATCCAAGAACCCTCTCTCAGGGTCTGGATCAGGACCCCTTTCAGGTAACAAAAAGATGGAACCTCCCTTAGGGAGATAAGTTGAGAATTAAACAGATAAAAACATGTTATATGCTCATTTATGGGGTCTAGCACAGATAAGTGCTCAAAAATTAGTAGCATTTTTAAAAAATAAGGAAGTTCATTAACCATGATGGCAAGTTTAGACATTCACTTCTCCTGATTCTCTACACAGAATGATTTAGCAACAACTATTTCCTGAGGGCATTTTCAAATTCTCTGAGTGAAGTTCACCTGGGTCAATGGGTGAGTGGCCAGGAATCTAAAGAGGGCAAGGCTACCAGGAGCTTGCCTTTGAACTACACTGACCTCAGTTTCCAACTCAGGAGTTCTTTCTCAGCTGGAACCAACAAGGAGCTAAGGCCACCACGCATTCTCCAAATGTGCAAGTAAAAGCTTTTGTGACTGCCAAAGAAGGCCTACAAAAAGGCTATAGAAATGCATGGATGTCTTCCAGAGGGCAATGTCCCAAGCTGATCTTATTTCTCTGTTTGTACTTTTTTATTGTTGGGGAGGGCTGGTAAATGGTTGAAACTAGGAGGCTGGAGTGAGCAATTATGGCCTAAGATGGTAGACACTCCCTAGTCTAACTCCTCTCCAAAACCAGCTCCTATAAGATGGTGCTCAAGCCACCATTCTGTGTGGTCTCATTGAAAATGGAAGAGCTAATGAGGAACTCTAGGCACAAATTTGCACAAAAAAAAAAAAAATCACTGAGGCATCTAAATGCTTGTTCCCAATTTGCCATCAACCTGCTCTTAAAGCACAAGATTTAAGCAATGTATGGCAACAAACAAAAGCTGAATTTAAAAATTATTTTTATTTATTTTTCAATTTAACAGACACTTTTAGGGTGCTTATTTTATGCCAGACACTGTTTTAAGTAATCCCTTACATTGGAATAACTAGCATTTTAACAGTTTGAAAAGGACTTTCATATATGCTACCTTATTTGATAGTCATAATAAATGTGCGATGTAGGTTTTTTTGCTTAAAGTCTTATCTTTTTTTTTTTTTTGAAACAGAGTCTCACTTTGTCAGCCAGGCTACAGTGTAGTGGCACAATCTCAGCTCACGGCAACCTCTGCTTCCCAGGTTCAAGTGATTCTCCTGCCTCAGGCTCCTGAGTAGCTGGGATTACAGGCTCATGCCAGCAAGCCTGGCTAATTTTGTATTTTTAGTAGAGAGGGGTTTTCACCATGTTGGCTAGGCTGGTCTTAAACTCCCGACCTCAAGTGATCCTCTCGCCTCAGCCTCCCAAAGTGCTGGGATTACAGGCATGAGCCACCATGCCCAGTCTAAAGTCTTATCTTACAGATTTTTTAAAATGATTTTTAAGAAGAAATTAAAGTTATCCATTCAAGACCATTCATCTTGTGATAGAGGCAGGACTTATAGGTGTTCTGATTTCAAAGTCTGTGCTCCTTCCACCGCACAAATAAAAGAGAAGAAGAGAATTAGCACAGTTCCTGTCCTCAAACTGGTTACAACAAAGCACGAAGAAGACTCAAGCATGTAATGTTGACAGCATTTTCATCCAGGGCAACAGGTAGGCAGACCATACAAGGAGAAGATGTAGAAGCAAGAAATAAAAGGAGAATTCCAAAAAGAGAGGGTGGGGTGAATTAGTTAAGGCTCTGTTTTTTGATGCAAGTGACAGAAATGCAACTCAAACCGGCATTCGGGAACTGGCTCAAACTGGCTTCAGGCAATGCAGAATCCAATGAATTGAGCAACATCTTCAGGATTCAGCTCCCTTGCATCCTCTTTGCTTTACTCTTTGTCAGCTTCATTCTCAGAAAGGCATCTCCATGTGGTGGCCCAGAAACTTCATGCCTACATTCTGCAGGTTTAGAAATTGCAACAGAAAGAGGCTCTTTCCAGACAACTCCAGCAAAAGGACCTGCAATTGCACATCATTGCGCTGGCTGGTCACGTGTTCTTCTCTGAGCCAATCAGTATGGCCAGGGGGCCCCGGACTGCTCTGATTGGCTAGCTCCGATTATGTTTTCACTCACAAAGCCAAGTGATGAGGTCAGTCCACCAAAATCACATGACCTGAGGGCATGGGGATGGTTCCTCAAGGGAAAATTGGAGTAGTGTAACCTAACGGGGATGGACATGCTGGACAGGTGCAGGCAAAAACAACTACAGGGGTTGAGATGGGCGCAGGCACCTAGCGGGGTGTTTTAGGGGTAATGGGGACACAGTGACTGGTGGTGAAGAAACACTAGGACTGAAGACACAGAGTCCTTGTTCTAATTCCTGCTCTTTCTGTAGCTACTGATGTGACTTTGAACAAGTCATTGAGCCTCTCTGGGCCTCAGTTCCTCAAATGTAACAGGGGATAATAATTTAAATAATAGTAATAACAAAAGCTCCCCGGGTTGCTGTGAGGATCATGATATGATCCAAATGGATGAGATCATAGACAGAAAGGCCTTTTGAAATGCTAAGTGAAAAAGATTTATAAATATCAGAGTGTATTTGAGGCAAGGGACTAGCATCAGCAGAGACATGAAACAGGAATAAGTAGGGTGTGTACAGGGAATAGTAAGCAGACTGGACTGCTTGGAAGGAAAAGCCAGGGCAATGCATGCAAAATCTAATATGCAGCAACCCTACATGCTTCAAGGCTGAAACTGAGCTGGCCTCAGTAAATCAGGGTCTTCTTCCTTTAGATGGTGCTGGGAAGAGGGCTCTTTGTTATGGCTATAAAGTGGTGCCTGGAAAGGTGCCCCAGGTAATTCCAGTTAGCGACGACTTCCCAGTGCAGAGCCAGCTTTCCCAGGGTGAGGAGGGAGGGAGGCTGGCTCTGCCCCTGGCCAATATTTGGTTTCAGGGAGACTCTTTCCCCTGCCCACCACCAAAGAAATCACAGCAACAGGTGGGGAACGTGGAGTTGGGAAGGGCCAGGCCAAGGTCCCTAGTGGGTGGGGCAAGGGGGATGAGGAGGATTAGGAAGTAGCAGGTGGAACTCGGACAGTTAGGGCTCTCATGTGTGACCAGCCCTGATTAAGGAAAATCACTTTTGTTTACTAACCAGTTTGTTGGGCCCTTCCAAGCCGAGCTAAATTGCTGGGCTTATACCTGCAGAGTTTTCTCGGTCCATGAGGACCTGCTGAGGGTGCTGGGCAAGCTGGGGGGAGGAATGTACTTTTCCAGGCTGTATTTTGTGAAAAGAGTACTAGCCTGGGGACCTCAAGATAGGGATTTCTCATAACAGAGGGTTGGTAGGTGTGTTCCCCCTCTCTCTAACTTCCTTAGGACAAATGCAGTTTGTCCATCCTTAAGACAAATACATTTTGACAAGGACATTTTCTCAGGAAAATGGAGAGGCATGCCCATTCAGAAAATCATGACAGGAAGCAACTGAGGAGATTCAGTTCCTAGCCTAGCTCAAAAACAAACTAGAGAGACTCCTGACCCCGACAGTCCCCAGGCAGACTCAGATAAGATTCCAGAGAGAAATCAGCATGATGAACTTACTTGCTTGGAGCACTTTACAGTTTACAAAGGACTTTCAAATACCTTATGTATTTTTAAGGATGTTTATTGCAGTCTTATTTGTAATTGTAAAAAATGAGACGTGATCTAATTGTTCAATAATGGTTAAATGAAAAACACCCACGTGATAAAGTATATGCAGTTATTTTAAATGGTGTGGCAAATGTTTGTAATTCACACACACAAGTGTGTGGAGATGTCTGTTGTTAATATTGGGTTATAAAACAGTATGTCTAGTAAAATCTCATTTTGTTTAAAATGTGTATCTTCATTTCCACATAAAATCTGGGAGATTATATACCAAAATGTGAACAGTGGTTATCCTGGGTGATGCTATAGTACATGCACCCAAAAACACCCATAAACATGTATAATATCCGAAATTTTCCAAAATTACCATATATTGTTGTTGCACTAAGAAAAAGCATGGATTTTTTTCTTCACAAATAGAATTATGAGTGAACTCCAAAGAATTTCCAGTTACCGTATTAATAATGCTAGTGAGGAGATATTAACAATGAAGATCTCAGATCTACAAGGAATTTTCAGAATTTTTAGAACTTTACATCACTTTTCAGCAATTTTTCTAGTCCTAAATCTCTGATCTATCTTTGACAGTTTTCACTTTCCTCTTAATTCGTGGATAACCCTTTTAATGATTTATTCCACTCTATTATAAGTACTGCATTATCATTTCCCTCCATAGACTGTGAGTTCCCTGCAGGCAGGGTGCCTGGCAGAAGACGTGACACGTATGCATTCTCCATGAATGTTGGTTGAATGAATGCTGGGGTAGAGAGAGAAGCATAAATGAAGGATGTTTATTAGAAGTTTGTGGATGCAGATAAATCAATGTGAAAAAAATTACAAAATGAGTGATGGAGAAGAATGGACTTTGAAGGATTTATACAGGCACAGAGGCAGAAAGAGAGGCCATCCACTGCAAGCAGAGGGAACAGTAAGGTGACCAACTGACCTGGAGAGCTTAGCACTGAAGTGTTCACTGAGGCGTTCCACTTTCTGTGCTAAAGCCAGTACTGTCCTCAGCAAACCAGGATGACTGGTCCCTCTATGGCAGGAACAGCGTAATCAAAGGCAGGAATAGAAAAGCAATTTCAGGAAACATGTCATGCAGTTTGGCCACAGTATGGCTTAGAGCAGGGAAACCATGGACAGCAAACCTAGGAAAGTTGGGCTGGGACTCATTGAAGAGGACCTTGAATATCAGAGTGAGACTCTTGTGTTGAATTTGGTGGAAACAGAAAGATCAAAGGCACTCCAAATCTTAATGCTCAACTCTTCTAGCACATATACACATGTATTCTAATTTTTAATTTTTTTTTGAGACAGTCTCACTCTGTCACCCAGGCTGGAGTGCAGTGGTGCAATCAAAGCTCACTGTAACCTCAAACTCCCATATTCAAGCAATACTCTTGCCTCAGCTTCTCAAGTAGCTGGGACTACAGGCATGTACCATGATGCCCAGCTAATTTTTTAACTTTTTTGTAGAGACAAGGTCTTGCTACATTTCCCAGGCTGGTCTTGAACTCCTAGGCTCAAGTGATCCTCCTGCCTCGGCCTCCAAAGTGCTAGGATTACAGGCATAAGGCACTGTGCTGGGCCCAGCACATCTATATATTTAACACCTTCTCTCTCCCTCCCTCCTGTCTCTCTCTCTCTCCATTATCTCCCTTCAAAGGCATCCTTACACATTTGGCTCTTATCCCTTGACATGGTTTCTTCCCCTTATAAGGCACACCTTGGGTTTTCAAATGCAATAATCAAATCCAAGTGAGAACTGCCTTGTTAGAGGAAAGCCTGTTTTCTACCTATGGGGACAGACTCTACTGAGCCCTCCATCTTCACACCCAGCCCCACTGTGACCAGCGACATGTGCAAGTGATAACTGGCTGAGATTCAAGACATGGTTGGCGGTGTCTGGGGAACAGAGCAGAGATGGGGGCTCCTAGGGAGTGAGAGCTAGTGACCCTGGCCTCATTAGCACCATGCTGCTGAGCGGGAAGCCACAGGCCATGCCTGGAACATCAGAGGAGCAGCTCAGGGTGTTACAGCGTCAGAGTCTATACAGAAGGCCATTGCCATCCACATCCTGGTCTGTCTGTCTGTGCACTATAAAAACTGACAAAAAGGGCCTCACCGCTGAGTTTCAGACTGAATGTTTAATGCAATTAATGCATATTTCATAGCACAATAACTGCCAGCGCTTTGCTCTGCCATCCTCCCTGGCTGAGTTATTTACACAGCCATTTTGAGCCCAGTCACAGAGGAAGTTGACAAATGAGTGTCTGTGCAACATGTCTGGTTTTTTCTCATGCAGATCAGGGCCTCACAACTTCAAAAAGTCCCTAAGCAGCATCTCAAACCTGCCTTACTCAGTATACACTCCATATACTCACCTTGGAAGATATATTCAGTCCAAAATCTCTTGCCTTACATCCTTCCCTCCTTCCCCCTCCTGAGCCCCAAGAAGAGTATAAAAAAGGGGCTTTAGGCTAATATTATCATGTCCTAACATGGATCTTCGTGATTTTCTCATTGCAAAATCCTTAAAAATAAAGAGAGTGAGCTGTCCCCTGGTCAGTGACTTCATTTATTCATTGATCAGTTCTGACAGTCCTTTTGCAAGGCAGTTCTGCCCCTAGGATGGTTTGACATAAATCAGGGGCCCCTCAGCTCACCTGCTCATCATGGGTGATGGATTTGGCAGGTTTTCAGGTTCCTGTGAAACAGATCTCTGGACCAGGAGAGCCGGGCTGGGACTCAGAAGGCAACTTTCAGCACTAGAGGGATATCGACTGATTCACATCTCGTGCTGTTTTTCACTTAACAGGCACAAATCCAGCCCTTTCAGTCTGCGTTGTAACCTCCGATTCAACATCAAGAAGCTTCAGGGGTACTTCTCTTTGTGCAATAGTCGTGTTCCCGAAAAGTTGTAGATAACACAATTTCTTTGGGTAAACATGATCCCCTGTTTCCAGCGACTCTCATTATCATTTAGAGACATTCTGGATCATTCCTTCTTTAACATGTGAAATTTTTCTGCCTCCCTCTTTCCACTCCAGTCTCTTTGACAAATATTTAATAAAAGAGAAACAAATTTCGAGAACACTTAAAAAAAATTAAAGCAAATCTTTCTATAATGTGTAATTGTTCACCCTTAAGTATATCTGTTTTGTCACTATGGAGTCTTACATGCCAAGTTTTCCTAAATAGAGGCATATCTACAACTAAGCACTCTAGCAGATCAAAACAGCTGGCTGTGTTATTTTTTAATGAATGTACAAAGCTAAATTCATAAAGTTGATTTCATGAGAATTCCTTAAAGTACAGTCCTATGTAGCAAGCTCTCTTTAACATGCTGCTTTCAGGTTTTAAGTCTTGCCATGGGAGAAAGCAGTAGGATAGTAGAAAAGCTAAGGCCTTGGATTCAAGCCTGAATTGGACATGGAAGAAAATGATATTTAGCATTCCTGGCCAATGGGTGGATTTAATTTGAGAAGGAACATGATGGGGTCTGGAACTCTGGTGAGCTGTGATGACATGAGGACTATAGAGGTTATGGCTATCTGTCTAGTCTGAATGGCCTGGGTTTGAATGCCAGCTTCACCTCCTATCAGTAACTTTGAGTTACTTGTCTTCTCTAAGCCTTGCTTTCCTAACTATAAAATGGGTACAACTTGGAACCTACTGATAATGCCATGGCATGCATGAAATAATGCACACACACCACTTAGCACGCAGCCTGACTGTCACAAGCATTCAATAACTATCTGTTTAAACAAGGTAGAACTGTGGTTTGGTGTGTTTTTAATCTTCCTGGATTCTGTGAGTATGGAAGGACATAGGGCATTATTATCCCCATTTTGCAAAAGGATGTTGAAACCCAGAAGTTCAAGGTCTTGCCAGATCACATTGCCAACGAGTGCTAAGAGGGCAAAGACTGCAGCACTTTACCTGGCTCGTTTTACACTGGAAGACACTTTATAAAATGCAAGTTCTCACTTCCTTCCCCTGGTATTCAGTTATCTGTCTTGAACTGACCAGGGCCAGAGAGGGAAGGACCCACCTTCCAAGTCCCTAGACCTCAGGCCACTGAGACCCATTCTCCAACATGGAAGGAATGTTCAAATAGCAACAGCTTTCAATTACTGAGCGCTTACTTTCTGCCAGGAATTGTGCTAGTGTTTTACTCACATTAGAGCCACCCTTTGCAGATTTACAAATGACAAAATGGGCTCAGAGAGGTAGGGCAACTTGCTAAGGAGGAACAGCCAGCAAGTTTTCACATCATGACAGAAATTCGTTAGTTTAGTCAGCGTGACTCCCAAGTAAAGATTAAATCACTTCACGGTGTAGTGACTCAAGTTCAGGCTTAAAGTTTCCTCAAGCAGAAATTATCAAACCTCACTGATGATTAGAAATGCCCAAGACACTTATAAAATAATGCAGATTTCCAGGTAGCACCCTTGGGAACCCTGACTCAGTATGTCTGGGTCAGACCAAAAATCTATATGGTATTTTGAAAATCCCCAGCTGAGGCTTATGATCAGCCAGGTGTGGGAAGTTTGCTTTGGGGCACATGCCTAGCTGCCCTCTGGGGAGCCTCTGACCTTACAGATGGGCTAATTCACAACAGTTCCTAACTGTTCTATTAGATCATTTTTATTGCCAGTTCCTTCCTCAGCTTCAGGCTCAGAGTTTCAGCCCAGACATCAAGCATTTATGGAGTGCCTACTGTGAGCAGGACCCTGAATGACACCTTGGGCTTAAGAAGCCAATAATTCACGGCCCTTGGGCCAGCTGTGTTCTTAATGCAGGGGCTAGTGTGTCTGCAAGCTTCTGAACACATGTTTCCTTGTAAAGATTTTAAGTTATTTTGCAAGGGTTTCCTATGTGATCTATTGTTTCAGAAATCAAGGGCCAGTGTCCTTTTGTCTGTGTCTTCACAATTAATAACACCAAATTAATAACACCTAATACCAAGTTCCATGCCCAGCAAAAAATGGTTGATAGCCCTGTGCCGGTTTAAACGAAACAAGAAACTCCTTCAGAGGGAATTAAACATTGCTCGTTAGGGATCTCTGGTCTGGCCAAAATATCTTTTTTTTTTTTTTTTGAGACAGAGTCCTGCTGTGTCGCCCCGGCTGGAGTGCAGTGGCATAATCTTGGCTCACTGCAACCTCTGCCTCCCGGGTTCAAGCAATTCTCCTGCCTCAGCCTCCCGAGTAGCTGGGATTACAGGTGCCCACCACCATGCCCAGCTATTTTTTGTATTTTTAGTAGAGACAAGGTTTCACCAACTTGGCCAGGCTGGTCTCGTACTCCTGATCTCGTGATCCACCCACCTCGGCCTCCCAAAGTGCTGGGATTACAGGTATGAGCCACCACACCCAGCCTGGCCAAAAGATCTCACAGAGTTCATTTCTGCTTCTCAATATACAACAACCCAGCATTCTTCTCCCTAATTACATCTCCCCCCACATACAATGCCCAGTGAATCTGAACAGAGTCTGGAAAGAAATTGGGTGCACTCAGTTTTTCTGAACTCCGGCTTTACATTAATGCCACATGGGGAGTTCCTAAAATCTACTGATGCCTGGGGTCTGGGCACAAGTGTTTTAATTTTACTTTTATTCTTCTTCTTAAGATCCCCAGATGATGCTAATATGTAGCCATTTGAGAAGCTGAAGAGAACTGGGCTGGTAATTGGCAGATCTGGGTTCAACTCTAGTCTATCTGACCATTTATAAATGGATCTCCCGAGCTGAACTCTCTTCCACACTTGTAAAATGAGGATACTAGACTAGACCTCTTGTGGACTAGATCTTTTCAGCTGTCACATTCTAAGTTTTGATGGTCTGGTACCAGTTCAGGTGAGGAGTGAGAGTTGAATGGGGAATAACAAGAGACCTTGTTCCTTTAAAAGGGCCAGATGCTCTTAGGGATGGAGAAGGCAAGAGAGAAAAAACATAAACTAGATGCTAATTGGAAAGGATAAGGGGCATTTTCATTCTCTGGGACCTGGTCTGTAAGTGCTGGAACTGCATCGTATGTATCACAGGAAGGATCCTGGGCATGCCAATTTCTGTCCTCTCTCCTATCTATCTATCTGTCAGCATGCTGCTCCTCAGCAGAGGGCCTCTGTTTGTTTTCTTAAGATGATTAAGTCCTTCTAAGTCTCCCTCAGCAGAGCCTATGATTGAAAGTGACAACTGGAGCCTCCTGTATTTAAAAGCTGCCACTGTGTATCAGCAGAAGAATCAACTTAGGTTGGGGGACATTTTATTGATGCATTTTAAAACTTGATCACAGAGAGGTGAGCAGGTATACAAGGAGGTAGGATGGGGTATACAGAAAAGAAGTCTGGTTGGAGAAGAAGGGGCATGCCCCCATTTTTAGTTCCACTTTAAAACGTAGCTCCACAGGGTCAAATTTGTTGCCCTCATTCAAAAGTGCAAAGTGAAATGGAAGGCTGGGCAATGAAGAGGTAACTTGGTGCAATGTGAACAGCTGACTGAGGGTACCTGAAGCCAATGGGGCCGGGGAGTATATAGTCATCTGTCCGTTGCTGAATTAGAGTTCAACTCCCAACTCAACTATAAAGCAAAACATTCTCAGAAGACATCCTCTCCTTCCGTCTGACACGGGACTTCTCCTCCCACGTATGCAGTTTCTTTCTTTTTTCTCCATTCCTCAGACAAAGCTTGCTGTGAGACATTTGTAGAGCATCTCCTATATGACAGATACTCTCCTAAGCATTGGGACACAAAGATGCATGACTAGGAGCCTTTAAAGGACCCCAAGGGCTCTACTAGCTGGGAGACAGAATGATAAGCCACAGTTAGAGTAGCATGTGACAGGTGTGAAGAGAAGGGGCCTTGGTGTTTTGGGGACACAGAGCTTGCCAGCTGAGAGAGTAAAGAGAGATACCAAAGCTGATTTTTGACATTAGCAAGAAGAAATTTGTTACAGCAAGAGAGAACAACACGTGGAAAGGTATAGAAACCCAGACATGCATGTTCTTCTCAGGGAACTGCATGTGTTTCAATATAGCAGGAGTAAGAATTCCAGAGGAAGGGAAGTGGAAAGCAAGCTACAGGGGAAGGTAGAAGTCAGATCACAAAGGATGTAATAGGTTTAGCTGAGTTAGAACTTTATCTGAAAGGTAAAGGAAATCAGTGAAAGGCCTTAGAGAAGAATATGATATTAGATGTATACTTTTTTAAAAAAAATTCTTTCAGACAGAGTCTTGCTCTGTTTCCCAGGCTGGAGTGCAGTGGTGCCATCTCGGCTCACTACCACCTCCGCCTCCTGGGTTCAAGTGATTCTCCTGCCTCAGCCTCCCAAGTAGCTGGGATTACAGGTGCCCACCACAATACTCAGCTAATTTTTGCATTTTTAGTAGAGACAGGGTTTCACCATGTTAGTCAGACTGGTGTCTAACTCCTGACCTCAGGTGATCTTCCTGCCTCAGCCTCCCAAAGTGCTGGGATTACAGGTGTGAGCCACCATGCCCAGCCTAGACATATAATTTAGAAAGACCACTCTAAGAGCAGTATGCAGGATACCTTAGAAAGGGGTAAGACCAGCAAAAATAAGCAATGGGGCTGGGATAGCTGGCTAGCCATATGCGAAAGAATAACACTGGACCCCTACCTTTTGCCATATACATGCCAAAATTAACTCAAGTTGGATTAAAGGTTTAAATGTAAGACTTCAAACTATAAGAATCCTAGAAGAAAACCTAGGAAACACCATTCTGGACACAAAGATGAATGACTAGTAGCCTCCCGAGGACTCCAAGGACTCTATTAGCTAGGAGACAGAATGATAACCAACAATTAGAGCAGCATGTGACAGGTGCTAAGAGAAAGTCTTTGCATTGGCCTTTGGAAAGAATTTATGACTAAGTTCTCAAAAGCAATTGCAACAAAACCAAATATTGACAAGTGGAACCTAAAGAGCTTAAAGATTTTAAGAGCTTCTGCTCAGCCAAAGAAAGTAACTATCAACAGAGTAGACAGACAACCTGCAGAATGAAAGAAAATATTTGCAAACGATGCAACCAACAAAGGTCTGATACCCAGAATCTATAAGGAACTTAAACAATTCAGCAAGCAAAAAACAGGAAACCCCATTAAAAAATGGGCAAAGGACACGAACAGACACTTCTCAAAAGAAGACATACAAGTGGCTAACAAACATGAAAAGATGCCTCACATCACAAATCATCAGAGAAATGAAAATCAGAACCACAATGAGATACCATCTTATACCAGTCTGAATGGCTATTATTAAAAAGTAAAAAAAAAGATAAAGCAGATGCTGGCAAGCCTTCAGAGAAAAAGGGAATGCTTATGCACTGTTGGTGGGAATGTAAATTAGTTCAGCCCCTGGGGAAAACAGTCTGGAGAAGTAAAATATAACTACCATTCAACCCAGCAATCTCATTACTGGGTTTATATCCAAAAGAAAATAAACTGTTCTACCAAAAAGACACAGGCATTTGTATGTTCATCACAGCACTATTTACAATAGCGAAGTCATGGAATCAACCTAGATGCCATTCATCAGTGGTGGATTGGATAAGAAAATGTGGTGTATATATACACAATGGAATACTACATAGCCATAAAAAGAATAAAATCATGTCCTCTGCATCAACATGGATGGAGTCATTATCCTAAGGCCATTATCCTAAGCACACTAATATAGGAACAGAACACCAAACACTATATATTCTCACTTAAAAGTGGGAGCTAAACATTGGGTACTCATAAACATAAAGATGGTACAAGCCAGGTGCAGTGGCTCATGCCTGTAATCCTAGGACTTTGGGAGGCTGAGGTGGGTGGACCACCTGAGATTAGGAGTTCAAGACCAGTCTGGCCAACATGGCAAAACCCTGTCTCCACTAAAAATACAAAAAGTAGCCAGGCGTGGTGGCATGTACCTGTAGTCCCAGCTACTCGGGAGACTGAGGTAAGAGAATCACTTGACCCTAGGAAGCCAAGGTTGCAGTGAGCTGAGATCATGCCACTGCACTCCAACCTGGGCAACATAGCGAGACTCTGTCTCAAAAAAAAATGGTACAATAGACACTGGGGGCTGCCAGAAGGGGTAGGGAGAGAAAGGGTCAAGAGTTGAAAAACTACTGGGTACTATGCTCCCTATTTAAGAGATGGGATCACTCGTATCTCAAACCTCAGCATCATGCAATATACCAATGTAACAAACCTATACATGTACCCCCTGAATCAAAAAGACAAATTGAAATGACTAAAAAAGAAAGAATAATTATTTTTTAAAAGAAAGGGATAAGATTGAAGAAAGGAAAAAAACAAACCCAATTCACACTAAATGGTAGAGGGCTATTCTAATGGAGCTATAGGCTTAAGAGGGAGAAGGTTTTCCAGGACATTCTGAAACCACATAATACAGGCAGATAATTTCCCTTAGTACTAAAAATTACTTCTCTCTCTTTGAGGCTCTATATCTGGTCTTGGGATAGGCACTGTGGCCTCAGAATTTCTATAGATAGTGCTTGTAGGAGTTCCTGACCTTGACCGGGGAACACTTATTTCATGCTCTGGGATCACACCTGTCAGGGATGTGTCTTCAAGTTGTGGAGTGAAACCATCATCACTTCCAGCTGCTAACGTCCACTGCAGTATCTCTAACCTGAGTTCTGTACATCTGTCTTATTCCTATCTGGCTGACAAATTCACCTCTTTTTTCTCTTCAGCCCTGATTAGGTTTACCAACAGTGAAAGTCTAGGCAGTTCCTTGGAGAAGCAATTGAATCCACTGTCTTTTAGAGTATCTGATTGTGTGTTATCCAGAGACAACTTAACTACTCCTGACTTATTCCAGCTTATCTCCTGACAGCTGGGAAGTAGAAGAAATTGTTTCCATTGGGAATAATAGTGTGGGACATCTCACTAAGCTGCTGATCCATGTTTATGTTTCTGTATGAATCCCAGTTGCTGTCCACCCTGCTCAGAGGCTCTAAATCAGAGTCACATGGAAACTTCGGTCTTGGTAGCTTCAGGTCTATGACATATTCTTAGTGCGGAGCCTCAAAAGCCCTCCCATGTAGAACTCTATCTCTTTTCCCAGAGTTTGGGGTAGGAAAGATAGTGAAGATGGGACAGATTTTGATAATTTTTCTTATAAGGTACAACTGGAGGCACTTGGGTGGAGGGAGATGTTTCTCAGGTTTCTGGCCTGATGGAAACCTGAGATGGATGGAAATGCCAGAAACTGAGATTGGAAATGGTGAAGAAAACGTTCAGGGATGAGATGATGAGTTTAGTATTGGATATGCTGAATGGTCCATCCAGGTAAAAACATCTAGCACACTGTTGGTTATGCAAGTGTGAAGCTCAGGGGAAAGCTCTGGACTGGAAATAATGATTTGAAAATTATTAGTTTACATGTGGGAGTTGAAACACTCAGAGTGGATAAGGCTAGATGATAAAATAGTGTAGAGTAAAACTCTAGAATGATGAATTTTATGAGTGCATAGAAGAGGTCCCCACAGAGGAGATAAAGGGGTAATAAGAGACATAGCAGGAAGGCCAAAGGTGCATGGAATCACAGAGGCTAAGATAATCTAACATCTGAAGTAGAATGGCATTTTCACTGTCTCACTTTCAGCAAACAGGTCCTCTATGGTAAAGATTTGAACTTGGCAATTAAGATTTTCCAGTGATTTTTTCAAGAGAAGTTTCAGTAGAGCAGTGAAGGCTGGAATCAGATTGAAACGTGTTTGAAAATGTGAAATACAGAAATGGAGGCCCAGAATATGGACAAGGCTTTCAAGAGTGGATGAGAAAGGGAGAAAAGAGATCAGGTTGTGGCCAAATATGGGTGTGGAGAAGAGTTTCAGTTTGCTTCATTTATAGGAGAGGATGTGTTGAGTATGTTCCCAGGCCGAAAGGAAGGCTCACCAGGCGGGCAAGAGGTTGAATACAACCAGTGGGACAAGGTTTTGGAGATATGGGATAGAGTACAGTCCAGAGCATCATGGAAGCTTTGAGGAAGCGAAGAAACACCCCATCCTTGGATAGTAGAAGAATGAATGTGGCTAAAGTGACCTGTGTGGGTAGGGTTGGGGTGGAGAGCCAAGGACCATCACTCTTGCTAGCCTCAATTTTCTTTTTTTTTTTTAGCTTTATTTTTCATAGACAAGCAATACTCATATATATTTATGGGGCACAGGTGATGTTTCAATACTTATATACACTGTGAAATAATCAAATCAGGTTAATTAGTATATCCACCCCCTTGAATAGTTATCATTTCTTTGTTTTTGTTTTCTTGTTGTTGTTGTTGTTGTTGTTAAAACAGATTCTCCCTCTGTTGCCCAGGCTAGAGTGCAGTGGCATGATCTCTGCTCACTGCAACCTCCACCTCCCAGGTTCAAGTGATTCTTCTGCCTTAGTCTTCCGAGTAGCTGGGATTACAGGCATGTGCCACCATGCCCAGCTAACTTTTGTATTTTTAGTAGAGATGGCATTTTGCCATGTTGGCCAGGCTGGTCTTGAACTCCTGATCTCAAGTGATCTGCCCGCCTTGTATCATTACTTTGTGATGGGAAGGTTTTAAATCCTATTTTGTAGCTTGTTTGAAATATTCAATGCATTGTTCTTACCTGTAGCCAACATACTGTGAAATAAATCACCAAAACTCCTCCTGTGTAACTGAAACTTTATACCCACTGACCAACATCTCCCCGTTCCCCTCCACCTCCCCACCCCAGCCCCTGGTAAACACCATTCTGCTCTCTACTTCTATGAGTTTGACTTTTTAAATTTCCACATATATGTGAGATCATGTGGTATTTGTCTCTTTGTGCCTGACTTAGTTCACTTAATATAGTGGCCTCTGGGTTAATCCATGTTATTGCAAATAACAAAATTTCCTGTTTTTAAGGCTGAATACTATTCCTTTGTGTATGTATACTACAATAACCTAGGTGTCCATCAATGGATGGATGAATAAAACTTCATTGATGAATAAAAAAGTCTGGTTGGAACCGAGTGCTGTGGAAGGCTTGGGTGTTCTCCCTTCTTTTCTGTGCTTTCTGGTCAAAGCCACATGAATGGCTCCTTTCTGATCACAGAGCAAATCCCCCACCCATTGTCCTGACTGAAGCTCAGGATGGAACCCCTCACCAAACCCCTGAGAGGAAATAAAACAGAAGATCTGAAGCCACAAGACTGTTGAGGAAACCTAATTGAGCTAGGGACTTTCCCAAGGTCACAGAGGAAATGAGTAGAAGTGCTGGAACTGCCCAAGAGGAATTGCCCAAGGTCACAGAGGAAATGAGTAGAAGTGCTGGAACTGGAGGCTGACCAGCCCTGCCACATCCTCAGCCAATCCCCAAATGGAGAAAGGAGGGATATTCAAGGTTCAGTGGAACCTGTCCCCACCACCGATGAACAACAGGAAATCAGAAGAGCAGGTGCACTTCGCAGCTTCCAGGTCAGTCCTTGCCTGGCAGGTGCAGCCCAGGTGCAGATGTTTGTCAGCACAGCCAGGCCCCTATCCTGGCCTGGGGGAGGGTGGCAGCCACTCTCTATTGTTATGCTTAGCTCTTCTTGCAAGAGGAATCTTTGCTGTCTGTTCCCGAGAGCAAGGAGCCTTTGATTCTGGAGGAGTGATGCATTTCCTGACTTTGATCTATCACAAATCAGATCTTTGCACACTCTCAAGAGAACACTTTCATTTTAAAGGCTCTGAGCTAGCTGTCTCTGTTGCTCACCTGTGGAGCTGCTCTTCCCCCTACTGCTCATTCTTCCAGCAAAACAGGCCCCTAGGCAGGCTGCCTGGGACAGTCAACGAAAACAGGCCGGCCAAAAGGGCTCCCAAGTGAGCAGTAGCCCAGATCCCACAGACTGGCACAGCCTCCTCCCTCTGGCTTGGGGCTGAGGGGAGCATCCACTGTTAAGGGCAGATGAGTTGAAATAACAGAAAATGGGAAGCCTCTCTCACCTACAGGAACAGCACAGGGACCTCCTTGAAGGATTTGCACACTCCTGCCCCGGAGCCTTCAATGCCCCCTGTAGGATGGAGTGGGTGCATAATACCTGCTTCATTTTGCAGATGACAAAACTAAAACCCATAACAAGTTTCCTGAGCAATTTGGGACTGCAGAGCCAGGATAATAACACAACATTAGACTCCTTTCCCTGTACTCCACTGACCATTCCACAGGATCCCTAGGTGAGGCTGGAAGACCCCAGACAGGCATTCCAGGGGAGGGCCAGACTGGGCTGAGAAAAGTGTGAACCTTATAGGGTTTCAGACTCCAAAGCAACACAGTACTGCACTTGGGAGTTAGAAGAATTGAATTCTGGTCTTGGCTCTCCCATGTATCAGCGGTCGGAATCTTGAACAAATTACACAAACTTTCTGAACTGCTTCTGTAATCAAACCTGTCTGCTTGTACCATAGGATAAATCAAATAAGGTGAATGATGGGCAAACCTCATTTTATTGCTCTCTGCTTTATTGCGTTTTACGGACATTGTGTTTTTTACAGATTGAAGATTTGTGGCAACCGCACCAAACAAGTCCATCGGTGCCATTTTTCAACATCGTGTGCTCACTTTGTGTCTCTGTGTAACATTTTGGTAATTCTCACAATGTTTCAAACTTTTTAATTATTAGTACATCTGTTATGGTGATCTGTGATCAGTGATCTTTGACGTTATTACTATAATGGGTTTGGGACACCACAAACTGTACTCATATAAGATGGTGAACTCAATCAATAAATGTGTGTGTTGCGACCACTCCGCCCACTGGCCACCCCCCTTTCTCTCTCCCCTCGCCTCAGTCCTCCCTATTCCCTAAACACAACAGTACTGACATTAGGCCAATTAATAACCCCACAATTGCCTCTAGGTGTTCAAGTGAAAGGAAGAGTAACATGTCTTTCACTTTAAATCAAAAGATAGAACGATTAAGCTTAGTAAGGAAGGCATGTTGAAAGCCACAATAAACCAAAAGCTAGGCCTCTTGGGCCAAAGAGCCAAGTTGTGAATGCAAAGGAAAAGTTCTTGAAGGAAATTAAAAGCACAACTCCAGTGAACACATGAATGATAAGAAAGCAAAACAGCCCTATTGCTGATATGAAGAAAGTTTGAGTGGTCTATATAGAAAATCAAACAAGCCATAATGTTCCCTTAAGCCAAAGGCAAATACAGAACAAGCCCATAGCTCTCTTCAATTCTATGAAGTCTGAGAGAGGTGAGGAAGCTGCAGAAGAAAAGTTAGAAGCCAGCAGAGGTTGGTTCATGAGGTTAAGGAAATAAGCTGTCTGAATATCATAAAGGTGCAAAAAGAGGCAGCAAGTGTTGATATAGAAACTGCTGCAAGTTATCCAGAAGATCTGACTAAGATCATTGATGAAGGTAGCTGCACTAAACAATAGATTTTCAATGGAGACAAAACAGCCTTCTATTAGAAGAAGATGCTATCTAGGACTTCCATAACTATAGAGGAGAAGTCAATGCATGGTTTGAAAGCTTCAAAAGATAGGCTGGATCTCTTGTTAGGGGCTAATGTAGCTTGTAACTTTAAGTAGAAGCCAATGCTCACTGATCGTTCTGAAAATCCTAGGGCCCTTGAGAATTATGTTAAATCTTCTCTGCCTGTGCTCTAAAATGGAACAACAAAGCCTGGATGACAGCATACCTGTCTACAGCATGGTTTACTGAATATTTTAAGCACACTATTAAGACCTACTGCTTGGGGTGGGGGTGGGGGTGGTGCGGCGGGGGGAAGGTTCTTTCGGAAGATTGCTGCTCATTGACAATGCACCTGGTCACCGGAAAGCTGTTGGAGATATACAAGATGGATATTGTTTTCATGCCTGCTAACACATTCTGCAGCCCATGAATCAAGGAGTCATTTCAACTTTCAAGTCTTATTATTTAAAAAACATATTTTGTAAGGCTTTAGCTGTCATAAATAGTGATTCCTCTGATGGATCTGGGCAAAGTGAATTGAAAACCTTCTGGAAAGGATTCACCATGTTAGATGCCATTAAGGACATTTGTGACTCATGGCAAGAGGTCAAAATATCCATATCAACAGGAGTTTGGAAGAAGTAGATTCCAATGCTCATAGATGATTTTGAGGGACTCAAGACTTCAGTGGACAAAGTCAATGCAGATGTAGTAGAAATAGCAAGAGAACTAGAATTAGAAGTAGACCCTGAAGATGGGACTGAATTGCTGCAATCTTGTGGTAAAACTTGAACGGGTGAAAAATTGCTTCCTATGGATGAGTAAAGAACGTGGTTTCTTGAGATGGAATCTGCTCTTGGTGAAGATGCTATGAACATTGTTAAAATGATGACAGAGGATTTATAATATTCCACAAACTTATTATAGTCATTACAGCAGCAACAGGGTTTGAGAGGACTGACTCCAATTGACAGAAGTTCTACTGTGGGTAAAATGCTATCAAACAGCATCACATGCCACAGAGAAAACTTTTGTGAAAGACAGAGTCAATAGATGTGGTAAACTTCACTGTACTATTTTAAGAAATTGCTACAGCCACCCTAACCTTCAGCAATCACCACCCTGATTAGTCAACAACCATCAACATCAAGGCAAGACCTTCCACCAGCAAAAAGATTACCACCTGCTGAAGGTTCAGATGATTGTTAACATTTTTTAGCAATAAAGTATTTTTAATTAAGGTATGTACATTTTTTAAAAACACAATGCCTTATTCCTATTAAGTCATACTTAATAGACTACAGTATAATGTAAACATAACTTTTATATGTACTGGGAAGCCAAAAAATGTGCATGCTTCACTTTATTATGATAGTCACTTTATTGCTGTGGTCTGGAACCAAGCTTGCAATGTCTTTGAGGTATGCCTATATATAAAAATTTGCAAAAATTAGAAGAATTTATACTCCCTCCCATTTTCCCTCTGCTGTAACTTCACAGAACTTCTTTTTTTCTTTTGTATTTTACTCAATATGTACAGTGACAAGATCCTTCAGGAAGCCCTGGGTTCCAGGCCTGGTTCTGTCACTTGTTGCTTCTGGGACTTGAGCATGCCCAACAATAAAGGTGTGACTTACAAACCTGTTTCGTTTACCCACCTCACTGATGAAACCAGGTAGGAGTGAGCCCTTTGAACCCTGTAAAACAAAGAAGAGGCTTCTCCTCCATACGTCTTGGGTCTCAGCTTTTCTCTTCCCATCACTCACGAACTGGGAAACAAGGACACTTCTCACTAAGAACAAGCTCACGTGCCTCTCCCTGCAACATATGGAGATCTTCCTTTGGAGAGCTTGGTTGGCCAGGTGAACAGCTGTTGCTGGTGCCCTTACGAATAAGCGGCAATAACTCTGCTAGAGTGAGCTTAAGAAGACAGCTTAACTACTTTGCCTTAAGAGCAGGCTTGTTTTGGTTTTTCCTTAGCTTGTGCCACCCCTGGATTTATTTCTCCTGCTTTTGTGTATTTGGTGATCATGCAAATTGGAGTTCACTTAGAAAAATGCCCTTTGGAACTCCAAGTACATTGTAACTTGAAAAAATATATATTGGCTGGCAAAACATACAGAAAAACTAGTTTTTATAAAATATAATTAGATAAGTAAACATTAGTATGTATCAAATGTCTTTAAATATGTCCATCCTTTGTCCCAGGAATTCCATTGTTAGAGCTTTTATCTGTCAGATAATATTGGATAACTGCAAATACTGTCTGTAATTAGAATATGTCTGGGATACTTTTGCACTGGGGGAGGTGATGGACTGCTGCTGCCGGGGCCATGCGATGTGGAAGTTGTGAAATTCTGGCTGGCTAAGGACTTGAGGAGATAATTGGTCATGTACTTAGCACCACCTTGTGTTTCTAGACAGATCTCAGTTTGGTCATCTGATAAATGGGAATAAAATATTTACTTCTGAGGGTTTTTGTGAGCATGGAAATGCTTCATTTAGTAAGTACCTAAGAGCACCCTGGACCATATTGTTTATCCTTTGAGGTCCCAGCCAGCTTCATTTTCTCTCTTAGACTATAAGCTCTTGAGAGCAGGAACAATCTGCTGCTATCCTCCCACCCCACTGCCTAGAGGGGGTCATGGCTAACATTCCTATGTTATAAAATTGTAGCATAACATTATATATTTTACATTGTTGTATATAATATTCAACAAATATATAGTTGTGTATTAAAAGTTTTTATATAATGGGTTTACAGTGTAGTTTTTTAAAATCTTATTTAAATGTAACAATATAACTTGGATGTCTTACCATGATGGTACATACCAGTCTTTCTTATTCTTTGTATTTACTACACAGTATTTTACAGTATGGAATAAAGTACCATGAATTAACTCTCCTTCTATTAATGGATTGTTAGATTTTCAGATTTGTCAATCTACAAACAACAGTGTAGTGAAACCTTGTGTACATATACCATTGTTCACATATATATGGGCTTCTTTAGCATCAAACCTAGAAGAAAACATTTAGGGTCCAACTCATGTATTTTTTGTATTTTGATAAATATTGTTAAGTTGATCTTCAAAAGGCTGCTCCAAAATATCCTTTTGAACATATGAGTAATTCCGTTTCATATAGACATGTAGATCAGATTTGGATTTTATCACTTTTTCATCTTTGCCAACAGAGAGAAAAATTATGCTTATTGTTGTTTTAATTTTAATTTATTTTTAACAGAAATTATATTCTAATTTCTTTTTTTAATGAAGTTGAACATTTTAATGGCAATTTGTGCTCGTGTGTGTTTATGTGTGTGTGTGTAAATTCTCTATGCCTGTTGTCTACCTTTCTATTGATTTTTTTCCCTTATTGCTTATTTGAATATTTTCTACATTAAGGATCTTAACCTCTTTGTCTACATTTTGGATACTTTTGTTAAATTTTTAATTTTTTTTATTTTGACATCGAAAAATGTGTTGTTGTTGTTGTTGTTGTTGCTTGTTTCCACAGTTTTATTTATTAAGATGTTCCTTTATTCTTCCTGGCTTTGGCATTATGCTTTAATTGCCCTATTCTGTCATGTCCTAATGAATGCATTGTGTATCTGTAAAATGATAAGAATTAAATAAGATAATCTGTAAAGTATGTTCTATAAAGCCCATGATTTTACATGATCCAAAACCTCATTAATTCAGACAAAATCCACGGTAGCCAGTATAAATGACTGAATACAATGTTTACCAAAGTATTCATTTTAACAAAAACGTTTCATCCTTTTCATATATATATGCTCTTTCATATATAAAGCATAACTATGAATTAAGCAACAAAACATTGCTACGTAGAGGTCTCATTCATTTTTTACAATTAAAAACAATCAAAATCACTCCTTCAGATATATTTATTCAACACCATACTAAAGATCTGAATTATTGCTATCCTTTCCTCAGCCCCACAAAGTAGTGGACCAAGGAGGCCATGCAACATGGACCAGGCAGGGGCATTGTTTCCATAGTAGCCAGCCCATTGGCTGGACAGCAACCTATGGCCTATGTGGTTTATTAAAAAACAAAACAAAACAAAAAACTGATGAACAAAAAACTGATGAACAAGAGTTGGGCCAATCAGATTTCTTCTTTAGTTATATGTTGTTTGGAAACTCATAGAATAAACCTGTTAGCAGTAGCAGCTGCAGCAGAAGGGGCATAGTAGAGAGAGCTAGACTGAGACATTAACGCTCTTTCATGTGTATGCTGCCATTTTAAAAAGTCCAGCTTCATGGGCATGTGACCAGTGGTCAAATAAGGGCCTGTGTTTACAAGGACCCCATGCTTGGATTTAATGCTTTCTTTTATTTTTAAACTTGGGTTTTGTTAGTGAATTCCATGTGACAATGGAACATGCTCCTGAGGCCGGAGCCTCAGCAGCCACGGTCCTGCTTCCTGCTGCCCCCTCTTGCCTTGTGTTCTCAGAGCGCCCCCCCCCCCATTTCTTTCTACCTTCTCCTCCCCTGCCTCTCCCCACATCACCCAGCAATCAGTGTGCCATGGGGAGCTGCCCTGTGTGCTGCAGGGAGCTGGGTGCAGGCCAGAGAAGGTCAGGCTGCTGTGACCTGCGGCATCCGCACATGGGTGAGGTGGCGGCTGTCCCTGCCCTAGGCTGCCACATCACAGCTCATTTGGTAGGAGATTCAGTGGAACAAGTCTTTGGCCCTCCCCTGATCTATGTACCTAGTGCATCATGCGTGGAAGTTGCAATTCCATTGGGTCCTGGGGATTGCCTGTCTGCCTTGGACTGCAGCTGTGGGCTGATGGGAAGGAGGGATGCCTGGCTTGACTTTCTCACCCCTTAGTGGGGAATGGCTTCTGTCTGGTGGCTGGCAAGAAAGGAGAACCCAGCTGTGAGTGCCAAGTCTCAGGGCCAGGCACCTAGACACCTGTGAGGGTCTGCACCTGCCCTGTGAGTATTTCCATGCTCGAGGAAGGATAATATTGAATAGCAAATAGGTGGAGACAGAAAGAGACAGAGAGGAATAGAGAAAGAAAACTTTATAACTTTAATGGTGCCTTTTTCTGCTTTTTGAACAAGGGATGCTTCATATTCATTTTGCAGTGGCCCTAGCAAATCATTTAGGGTGTCTTGACTCTAAGCCACCAGCAGAAGTGATTCATGGGGAAAAGAGAACAGAATAGATGTAGAGAGAGAAACTGAAATACTACAAGAGAAAGAGGTAGTAGCCCAGGAACCTGATGAGTTCTCAATTCCAGTCCAAGGGTGTCTTATAATCAACACTTCTTTCTTGAGGTAATGGAAGAAGTTCTCTGCATCTTGCAACCAAACAAACTTGCTTAAATGATTGAAGTAAACACTCTCTGAGAGACAGGTGCTAAAGGGGATACAGAGGTTTGCAAGTCACAGCTCTTGCCTCAATGAGATTTCAATGAGGTATAAAAACACAATAAATAGTAATAGTAAGAGCAATAACAGGTAACCCAAAGGGCACTGATGCCATGCTAAGCACTTTGCATACATTTAATCCTCACAAGAACCCAATAATCCCATGAGAAAGGAATCAATAGTTTACAGATGGGGCAACAGAGGTTTAGACAGTGCACTTGGCAGAGCTAGGACCTGCCTTGCAGCCTATAATAAATCTCAGAGTGGTATAAAACACTAACATATTAGCGAGGGTGGACAGGCTACTTCCAGCTGGGAAATTCAGGGAACACTTCTCAGATGCTGTAGCTCACCAATTGGTGGCTACTTATGGAAGGGTTACTGAATGAACAGGATTGAATAAGTGACTAAACGAAGGAATCAAATTGAATTGGATTGAAAGCAAAGATTTGACAGGCAAAAATAGAGGCAGATCATTAGTAAAAGGGCTGTGATGGAAAAGACCACAGTGAGCTTGGGCATTGGGAAATAGACCAGTTTGGTTGGAGTTGAGGTTACTTAAAGGGAGCAGGAGGCTGATGAGATGGGAAATGAAGAGACCCAGGCTGACGGTTTCATTCTATTTGGTGGGGAATCTTGAGCCACAGAACATCTATGCGCAGGGGAGCTATGATTAAACTCATGCTTTAGAAAAGTTAACTCTGGGCCGGGTGCAGTGGCTCACGCCTGTAATCCCAACACTTTGGGAGGCTGAGACGAGTGGATCACTTGAGGCCAGGAGTTCAAGACCCAGAATGGCCCACATGGTGAAACCCCATCTCTACTAAAAATACAAAAAAAAAAAAAAATTAGCCAGGTGTGATGGCACATGCCTGTAATCCTAGCTACCCTGGAGGCTGAGATTGGAGGATTGCTTGAACCTGGGAGGCAGAGGTTGCAGGAGATCATGCCACTGCACTCCAGCCTAGGTGACATGGCAAGATTCTGTCTCAAAAAAAAAGAAAAGAAAAGTTTACTCTGGTATTTCCGATATTGCTAATTTTTTTTTTCTAGGCACACAGGCTAAGCGCCTGAGAGCCATCTTTTATTATTTATCCCTTACCCTCCTCACACATCTATGAAACTATTTATTCCTTTAAAGTGTGTCTCGAGGGGAGTGGGGGTCATAAAAAGAAGTTCCGGGAAAGACCTAGAAACATTGGGTTCTCCCTCCAACATACCTTATTTATACCAGTAAGAGATTTGGTAAATGTTTTCTTAGAAATTTCAGTCCAGTTCCAGCCACATTAATAGGAATTCAGTAGAATCTATCTTTTAGGGGTTTTCTGAATCTAGCTAGTCAGAATCTTAACATGAAAATAGTGATATCTCATTCATTCAATCTCCACTATTTTACAAGTTGTGATCCTTCTAACCATCTAGAAAATTTACTTTTATTTAAGCAAACTCATGCCTCATAAACTGGCATAAATTGCAAGTTTAAATGTTTTAAGGGGTATCTACCACATTTAAGAGAGTAGAATAATTTCATCTAAGTCCTACATCCTTATAAACACTATTCGTGTAAGATGGCTGATGTGTCTTCTTTATAAATCCCTAATTGTTTCATTCAAGGAGGTCCTTTCGACACCAAACAGAACTCAGTTCATGTACTTGAGTTATCGTGTGCTCTCCAAAGTCATACAACCGCATTTCTTAAACTCCTCCCCCGCCTCTGACTTCCTCCTGATTCAGACTGACCTTTACCATACATCACTGTAAAGAAATCCCCTTGGGGTGAGTTATCATGGCAAGATGCTCGTCAACTGAAAGGCGAGGTCAGTGCCTCTTTGTAAGGTCTGCTCACACTCTGAAAAGGGCTGCTGGAGGCCTGACAAGGAGGCTCGCCCAGCCCGTTCCACCCCACTGACTTCCAGGCAAGATCGCCCCAGCACACAGCTAAGTGTGTTGTTTTTACCTTCTCTCTACCTGAGATCCTGACACCAGCCCCTGGTTTCTGCAATAGGACATGGCTTGGGCTCACCCAGTTCACGTAGCAGTAATTGGGTCAGTCCTATAGTTATCAACTTATTTGTAATTTCAAAAAAGGCTGCATGTCTGGCAAAGGATTCCCCATTTGCTAGGGTAGAAAAAAAGGGGGCAGCTTAAGCTCTGGGGTCTGAAAGCTGCGATAAAATTAACCAGTAGCCTGAGGGACTTCAACCATACACAGATAATTTTCTTGAGATGACAATTGTTCTAGGCTGAAATAGACAACTCGGGAAGGCTGTGGAAACTTCTGCTCTCAAGATTCAAAATATAGCACACATCCTCACTACCTGGGCTTGTCTCTACAGGCAAAATGATCTCTGAAATCTAGCTGCAGGACTCAACGACTGGCGAATTTGTGCATGACACAATCATAATCAATGGGAAGGATTTGTTCCATTGATCAAATAAAACCAGTTGCATTATTTCATCGCCCTACTGCATACATGGGGGAGAATGGTGCTTTCTCTGCAAAACTACTCTGCCATTTTTGGGCACAGTTTTGTTGTAAGATTGGTGTGCAATAGAATGAAGAGTAAAGAAAGGGATAAATAAACCATAATTTGTAGGCATGAGTCTCTCATTCCATTCTCCCACTAATATTATAGCTTTTGGTGTATTTGAATTACTTTATATATGCATCTGTGTTGCTAGGCTCTTTAAAATTAGTTACCTAGAATCTTCCACAATGTTTGCAGTTAGTTTGGCACACAGTAGGTACAAAATAAATAAATTAGGCGCATGAGCAACGACTGATTTTGGTTTTTCTAATTGGGGCTTGTTTTTCTAAATGGAGATCTTAGGGCTCCGCCCATGGGTGAAGCATATCACTGCCTTTCCTTCTACATTCCAGACATGTGCCCGGAGGCCTTCCAATGAGGAGGGTAGAGTCTAAAATGAGCTCACTGGCATTAAAATCCCCTACAGCTTCTGGACATGAAACTTGGACATTTTTTACATTCCCTAGAGATACTGGCCTACATTAAAATTTCAGTCCCTTCCCGTTCCTCCTCCCTGTCACTCCAACTAAAAGAATTATCTAAACATGTCCCTCACACATTTATTACAAAATAAACTTGCCTCCTAGAGAGAGGGTAGCTTTAGGGGCTCCTGTAGCCAAGCTAATATGCCCAAAGCTAATATTAAACCAGTAACCTCAGATCTCCAACAGAACACCTAGGGGCCACAACACCTGAGACAGCTTGTTCTCTCAGCCAAGACACACACCCGGCTCTAGGTATAAAGTGAATTTCCCATGTGAAATTTTTCCTGGTGCCCTGACTCCTTTGCAACCTGACCTTAAAGGAATAAGTTAAATGCTTAATTGTGGATGTATTATCAGGTGTAAACAAGGAATGTAGATGATAGCTTGGCTAAGGTTAGATAAACGACTTCCCTTTTCCCTATCATTTTCTTTTTTTAAAACCTGATTGATCCAAAGGTATTTATTTTTGACTGCTGTTGGGAACAGTATGCACTTACAGGCACATATGCACCTCTGGTCTATTTACACATAATTATTGTTTGAGGAATAAATGTTAAGAGAGTTTCATTGTAAGAAATCGAAACTTGAACATTTATGCCAGTAAGCAGTTAAAAAAAAAAAAACCCTGAATACAAGAGAAATTCTTTAATGAAGGAAGTCATTAGTTTTGATTTGAATTTAAATGTTGTAGCAACTTTCCTTTTGGTAACTAATAAATAATAACTTAGTTGTACGTGATGATGACCATTTTCTTTCTAAGAAAATGTTCTTTGGTAACTGGTACTAATAGAGGACAGTCTGAAAAGAAGAAATCAATCATTGGTTTCTTGAATCTAAATTTTATAGCATTGGAAAGTGTTCTAAAGGAAGGATTCTTGGATGGCATGAAGTACCTGGCTCCTAGGACAGCGTATCAGAATAAGAAAGGATGGAACAGGGTTTCAGTGATCCAAGCTTCTCACTCCAGCCCTTCCTCCCTATAAGAATGTCAGCTGAGGCCAGGTGTGGTGGCTCACACCTGTAATCCCAGCACTTTGGGAGGCCAAGTCAGGTGGATCCCTTGAGGTCAGGAGTTCGAGACCAGCCTGGCCAACATGGAGAAACTCTGTCTCTACTAAAAGTACAAAAACTAGCCAGGTGTCATGGCAGGAACCTGTAATCCCAGCTACTTGAGAGGCTGTGACAGGAGAATCGCTTGAACCCAGGAGGCGGAGGTTGCAGTGAGCTGAGATCCTGTCACTGTGCTCCAGCCTGGGTGACAGAGGGAGACTCCATCTCAAAAAAAAAAAAAAAAAAAGAAAAGAAAAGAAAAAAGAATATCAGCAGAGTGAGCTAGTCTTACTAACACATGTAATACATGTTTGTCTTCAGGTGCGGAGGGCTGGAGATGCAGAGAACCCCAGTCAAGGTTAAATTCAGTGAACAAAAGCAATGGAGAGAGCAAAGTAGGGGATGAGAAAGCCTCAGCAGGCATTTCCTCCAGTTTCCTTGGTCAAACACTACTCACCATTTCCTTTTATAACTCTGAGCTAATTACCTTGGACTTGTTCACAGTCCCTCTATTTATGCAATCCAGAATAACGTTTGATTTCTTTTATTGCTCCAGAACCTGGTGCCAAAGACATTAACATTTTATCCGCCTGTGCACTTGGATTTATCCTCTCAAATCTATTGCCCATGACCAAGGAAGATCTGTCTTGCCTCTAGATTTCTTGTCCCTAGCCTCATTACCTTATTTGTCACTACACTGAGTTGGATAATCAAATTACCTGCCTCTCTTCAGCAAGCACTTGGAGTTTTATTGTCCTTACTGGCCACCTTTGATCCTCCTTCTGCCCCCTCAGTGCTCGCTCTTCAACCCCTGCAGGGCTTCCCTTAATCTTTGGAGGAGGGCAAAAGTGCTTGACTTAGCCGCTTCACCTCTTTCCCTGTGGGCCAAATGTCACCCCCTCTCCGGATCTCAGGATCAGTAACACAACTAGTTCCCCAGGCTCATCTACAAGTGGGTCCCCCAAGCATTTGCAGAAGTTATCCCACATAATGTGATGATACAGGTTCCTAGACAATCTCCCTCTATGTAACCCACACCACTCATATCTGACTCTTTAAACATTACACAAAACACAAGAAAACCAAGCACTCTGGAAGGATTGTTCTTTACAGTGCGCACAAGCATTATGTCATTCATTTCCTCCCTACAGGTGGAATTTGATTGTCCCAATCCAAAATGACCTCCGGAGCCTCTATTTCCTGCACCCCTCAGCCCTCACAGTACCTCAGTATGTGGCTGAGTCATGCAACCATTCATGATACAGTATGTCCACTCTACCAAAATGCAAACTTGCCAAGGCAGGGCCATAGAAAATATGTCATTCATCCATGTACCTCCTAAAATATAGCATAATGCCTAGAATTAGCAGGCTTTCAATAAATATCTGTGAAAGGAAACTGAGAAGCAAAAGAGGGAGAGAAATTAAGAAGATGACTCTAGTGTTGTAAGAGCAGCAAAAAATAGCACCAACCACTTATCATGAAACTGTTTTTCCCCCAAAAGTTTGGTTTTTCAAATTCTCATTTCTTAAGTTCCTGTTATTCGTTATTCACATGTGTTTGTATACGTTCTGCCTGGAATTGAATTCTCTAATGCTTTATTTCCCAAGTCTTAATTTCTGAATCTCTTGTGGTGATGTAATCATGTTATTCATTATTTCTTTAGTTTCTTTGGTTTCTTTTAGGAAATGCATGTCTGCTTCTAACATTTGTCCCCCATCTTCTGAGAATTCCAAGGCAAAAAATTATTTTTTAAAAATAATTAAATAATTACATTTTTTTTTTAGCTACATCTACCTCTTTTTAAATTACCCTCCAATTCTTCGCCATCCAACTGTCGCCTTCAATGACCCCTATGTTCCTTACACACTTGAAATTTTCCCCATTATTTATCTTAACCTTCAGTGCAATCTCTTTTTCATTCACTACCTTTGCCTTCCTTATCTTTTTTTACACTCCCTGGACTTTGTTCAGTAATCTTCCCTGGCTGCCTCTGTACTCGATGCTTAATGCCTCACATATGTCTCTTTCTTACCTTTGATTACTTTTTTTTCACTTGTTCATCCACATTGTGGAGTCTCTTATTGCTAGGACTGCATGCAAGATGACCCCTGGGTTTATGTTAATTTATAGTTGAATACTTTTCATTTCCAACTATGTTCATCATTTCTTCCCTCTCTTCAGCCCACATGGTTTCACCTGGCCCCTCTGATGCTCTTCAGAAATGCATAGTATCTTTTTGATATGGGATAGTGACAGTGAATTCTGCTTCTAGCCTCTGCTGCATTATCTGCTCCCAAAAAAGTAATGTAAGGTAGAGAATAAGGTACTGCTCTCTTCCCAGAAAATATATCTATAAGGAAATGATCGTTGTGAATAGTAGGAAGAACATTCTCTTACACTGTGTCATTGTCTAACCAAATACCATCCAGGCAGCAAACATTTACAAGGCAAAGCACAAAGAGAAAAAAGATTCCTTTTTGCTGAGCTTCTTCCAGCCCCTCAGTGAAGTGGAGTGCATAAGAATGCTTTCAGAGGAATGGACCCTGGACCCAGAATCAGGGTAATGGAGCCCAGTCCTGGCTTGCCTACTGATCAGCTGTGAAATCTCAGAAACGTCCTTTCCCTTGTCTTCAGTCTGCTCTGTCAGTCTCTGTTTGACTCTTCGGTAAAAATGAGGGATTGGACTCTATCATTAAGGGTCCTACCTGTGATTCCAAGGGTGACCATTGTGACAATTCTGTCTCCACTGCTGTTGTAATTAAGAAATAAGCAAATTTTGTCTTCATTATTCACACCTTCTCTTTTGTTCTTTTCATCCTGTTTTAGGCACCTCTTTCTACCCATCCACTTTATTCCTGCCCAGTGCTGTCACGTTTTGTAATCTGCTAGCCCCTTGTCCCTCCCGAGCCTTGTGCTAGGCTGGGGGAAGTTTCCTAAAATTATTCGCCTGGTGCTGCCACAGGCTGAGATTGGCAGTGCAGTGTAGTGGGGAAGGCATCCAGCCTGGCTGCACATATGATTCTGTGACCTTCTTTGTGTTACATGGCCTCTCTGTGCCCATGTTCCTCATCTGCAAATGGGGACAACATTGGTACCCAAGTCAGAAACTTTCTGGGAGGATTAATTAATACTCATAAAGCATTACAGTAATGCCTGGCAGGAAGTCACCACCATATAAATGCTAGCCAAAGAAAAAAACGAAGTATTTGTATCTTAGAAGTCTCCAAGTCTTAAAATAGAGACTGAATTCTGATAAATCAATTTCAAGAAACAGCAAACTGAAAGATTTAGAGGCTTAGGGAGGACTTCTGAGTTTCCTTAACATCACAATACACAGGGGGTCATCCTCTAAAATCACAAATATTCATCCTGGGGGGAGCACAGATCTTAGCTTTAACCCAGCTACTGTATATTATTTTATATCAAAACTTCCGTTTCCATAGAAATATTCAGTATATATATATATTTTTATTTTGAGTGTAAAGAATGTTTCACAGCAGGTCCCTTTAAAGTGAGGGTTCTCCACCAGAAAAATGTGTATGATCTCTGAGACCTTTTAGTTTCTGTTATAGATACAACTTGTAACCATGAGATGACCTAATTTTGAATTTCTCTCTGCCAGTAGAATCTGAAATGTATCTTCTCCATCAGGTAAACTTGGTCAACTTACAAAATCTAGCGTGTTTTAGAATATCCTTTTCCACAAGTGAGGGATAATGGATGAAGGAGAGACCTTCAAATAATAAGATGTTCATGACTCACAGGTATCTTATGTTGGATGTCCGAACACAAGGTAATGAATACATTAACTGTGGAATGTTTGGTGTTACTTACCTACATTTAAGGGACAGATAGAAATATACCATAGGCTGGGAATGGTGGCTCACGCCTGTAATCCCAGTACATTGGGAGGCCGAAACAGGTGGCTCACTTGAGGCCAGGAGTTCGAGACCAGCCTGGCCAATGTGGCAAAACCCTGTCTCTACTAAAAATACAAAAATTAACTGAGCAAAGTGGCACATGCCTGTAATCCCAGCTACTGGAGAGGCTGAGGCACGAAAATCACTTGAGCCTGGGAGGGGGAGGCTGCAGTGAGCCGAGATCATGCAACTGCATTCCAGCCTGGGTGACAGAATGAGACTTTTTCTCAAAATAAAGAAAAAGAAAAAATAAATAAAACATACCATGATCTTGAAAGGCAAATCACACTACTCTCCAAGACTGGGACACTTGGGCAGTTAGTTAGAGATTTTGCCCCTCAAGAAGTGATCTTTTGTGAGATTTGCTTATAGTTTACTCATTGGGTGAAAAACATCTCTTGAAATGAAGTCGATGTGAATATCAATGTTACAATGAAAGTACCTCACCCACTTTGTCTTTCCAATACCTAAATATTTATGTTTGGAAACTTATAGGCTGATCATTTGGAGCAGAGCTGTTATTTAAGAAATGATAATGAGAAAAATCAGACAGGCAGCAAAAACTGGGGACACATTTTTAAGGCTCACTGTTATTAGAAATATGACTTTTTCAGATATTAAAAATAAATCTTTAATTCCCCTCATGCCATTCTGAATCATTTCTACAAACATCTGGATAAAGGAATCACATCAAATCCATGGTGTTTTGAGACATTCCTGGAGCATGGATGTTCTTGAGATTATGCTTTTGGATTACTTGAATAGAAACAATAAATACTTTCAGTACTTAAAGCTGTAATGCTTTAGGTTGGATTTGGATTTTTGTTTCATTTTAGTAAAAGGTGGAGATTCAAAGTCGCCTCCTTAACCAGAAGGATATATTGGATGTGAATATAGTTTATTGCTTTCTGACCTACATTTCCCCTTTTTTTATCATTTGAAAAGTTACTTGACAAGTTGAACGCCCGCAGCTCAGCATTTCCAAACATCTGCCTTGAAGGAAGCACTTTGCTTCAGATTTTCACATAATGATCAAAAGTGGGTTTAACTTTCTCAGGTTAAATGGGAACAAGGGGGATGGTCTGACAGGGATAGAAATATATTTGAGAGCAACATAAAAGAGAAAAAAAATACTTGGAGCTGTCAGAAGCTTAACCCTGGAGTCAGCTTGGGCACATGAAGACAGCCTTCAGCTGAAAGATAAGTAATCTGCCATCTGGCGTTGGTTCTAGCGCAGTTTGCCCATCTGTACAATGGGGGCTGTAGGGTCTATACACTTTGAAAGAGTGTAAAATCAGTGCCAGTGAAGACATGACCTCAAGTCCTGACCCTGCTACAAACTAGCTGTGTGACAATGGGAGGTATGCTATCCTTTGAACTTTACTTCCCTGGAAAAGAGATGTTCTAAGGCCCTATCACCTTTACCATTCTCTGATTCAAAATTGAAGCAGGAAAATGTGAAAATGCAGATTAGAGTTTAATACCAACCTAAGGAAAGTAGAAATTAAAATAAAGAAACCCACATTTTAAATTCAGTCCATTCTGCTATGAGCCAGAACAAGCGTTACAACCATAAGCAAAATCAGACAGGGTCCCTGTCCTTTCAGAGTTTACAATCTAGGGGAGAGATAGATATGATCAATTAATTATACAAACAAATATGAAATTATGTCAAGATAAATTACAAATGATAGGTTAAAGAGCCTAAGAAAGAACACAAAGAAAAATTTAAATGTCAGCAAATGACTTTATAACATACTCTGAAATTAAGCTGATACAAACTTGAAAGAAACTACAGAAAATTAAGAATGCTAGTAATTTTTTTTTTTTGAGACAGGATCTTTCTCTGTCACCCCAGGGTGGAGTGCAGTGGCATGATCACAGCTCACTGCAGCTTCTACCTCCCAAGAGCAAGTCATCTTCTCACCTCAGCCTCTTGAGTAGCTGGGACTACAGATGCGTGCCACCACATCTGGCTAACTTTTTGTACTTTCAATAGAGATGGGGTCTTGCCATGTTGCCCAGGCTGGTCTCAAACTCATGGCTCAAGCTATCTGCCCGTCTCAACCTCCCAAAGTGGTGGGATTGCAGGCATAAGCCACTGCACCCAGACTAGAATGCTAGTGTTTTTAAATTATCTTCTATTCCAGAATTCCAGAATGTATCACACGGACTGTATTCTATGATATATTGTAAAGTTAGCCAGCATCTTCCAGGGGGTCTCCCTGGTTCAATCTCACTTCTGTTTATTCATTCAGCCAATACATTTTTACTGTCAAAGTGCTATGTACCAGACATCTTGCTAGGTGCTAGGGATACAGTATGAATAAGACAGTTCTTGCTGAGTTAGCCTTTGCTACATGACAAACCTTCTCAAAACTTCATGGCTCAGAAAATGATGATTTATTAAATTTTCATGACTCTGAGGGTTGGCTGGCTGGTCTCCCTGCTGATTTTGCCTGGCCCAGTCATGTGCTTGCATTCAGGTGCAGGGTGGGTTGGGCTGCAGGGTCTGGGATGGCTGCGCTCACACATCTGGTACAGGCTCCTGGCTGGGGTAGCTCAGTTCTCCTCCATGTGGCCTCACATGCAGGCAAAGGCCAGACCAGCTTCTTCACAGGGTGGTCTCAGGACAGCATTCCGAAAGCAGGAAACCAGAAGCCGCAAAGCCTAAGGCCTAGCCTTGGAATTCATGTAACATCACTTTTGTTGCATTTTGCTTGTCAAAACAAATCCCATGAGCATCCCAGATTCAAGAGGTGAGAAAGCAGACTCCACCTCTAAGGTGTATTTATATGAATTTGTGGCCATGTTTTGCAGTCTGCCCAATATCACAGTTAACAGTGTGGATGCTGGGACCACAGACCACCTGGGTTCACATCCTGCTCTGTCACTTACTCATTAGCTAAGAAACAACAGGCAAGTTCCTTTACTTCCGTGTGCCTCACTTACTTTATCTGTAAAATGGGGACACTAATGGTCACCACCTCACAGGACCACTGAAAGGATTAAAGTTAACATATGTAAAGCCCTTAACACAGTGCCAGGCATGTAGAATGCACTGAATAGAGGCTAGCTATTAGTATTATTGTTAATATCATTATTATTATTAATCCAGTCTATCGAAAAGACATTCATCAATAAATTACACAAAAAGATATTAATTAGTATTCGATACTTATAAATTAACATTATAAAATTACTATTAATTAGTATATGTGCTAATTTACACAAATAGCACAAATTAAAAGCAATTAATTAGCATAAGTATGCTGAAGGAAAAATAGAAAGCAATAAGAACAAATAGCACAGGGTGAGTCAGGAAGGATCTCTGAGAAGTGACTGTGAACTGAGGCCTGAATGGTACCCTCACGAATCCAAATGAAGGTAGGAGCTCAGGCCACGTGGGAAGGAGCTCGGCACACAAGGAGTTCAAAACTCAGTCTCTTCCTTCTTTCCTGCTCTCAGCACTTGCTTACAAGAGTTGAACCTTACTAATTCCACGTTTTTCCAACCTTTTCTTGGAAGTATAATGAAAGCTATTAGGGAAGCAATAGAAAGGAACAGAAAACTCCTTGCCTTTGGAGTCAGGCTGGGTAGGCCCTCGTTCTGCCTCTTCGGTTTACCAGCTGTCCAAATGTGAATAAGTGTCTCAACTTCTCTGAATCTCAAGCACCTCATCTATAAATTAAAATCAAAGTGCCTTTCTTTTAGGGTTGTTGTGAACAGGGCATGATATTCAAAATATTGAGCCATCAGAATAGACCCATGGGCATCGTGTACCAGTGTTGACCACAGAGTCTTGGGCCTGGTTGTGAGGATTAAATGATGAAATATATTTGAAGTGCCTTCAAGGCTGCCTAAAACAGTGGGGGCTGATACACAGTTGTCTTTGTTATCATTGTTTATGTTTGTGTTCACTGTGGCTCTCCAGCTTCTCCATGAGGCTTTCTAGGGACCACATCTCCTCTCTCCTCCCAATCTCCCCCACCAGGTGCCCAGCCCAGGCTCCACCTGCCAGTTGCTGACTGCCTGTCTGGGGTTTTTATTGGGGAGATGTAGCCTGCCCCACCCCTGTGGAGATGGTCGAAGATGAATCACATGGCCAGCCTTGCAATAAGAGGTAGGTTTGAAGTTGAAAGGTCTTAAGTAAATAGGGCTCCCCATTCTGGGGGTCTTCTCTCTGCATCCCACTTTTCTCCCTACTCTCTGCCTCACACTTCCAAACAACACTCCCTAGGAGGGCGATTCAGCTTCTGGGCTTCAGCCAGCCTCTCCCTTTCTCCCCACCTCCACCCCACCCCCAACACGTTTTCTCTCTCTCTCCCTCTCCCCTCTTTTTTTTTTTTTTTTTTTTTAACATGCAAGTTGCCATGAAAAATTTGTTAATGAAATATTTGCTCAGAAGTCTGCTCTGGGCTAGGCTGATAACCTATCTGTGTTTGAGTTTGGCTTCCCATATTCTAAATACTCATCTTCTGTCTGTTTAGCTTATTGATTGGTTTGGCAGGAAAAGAAGCCTTGTCATCAGTGACCAAGGTCAAACTAAACAAAAATGGAATGGGGTGGGGAGGGGAAGATGAGCTGATGGGCTCAGGAGGCAAGGGAGACTTGTCCAAGTTTCCTTGAAGGGACAGATCCCAATTCCAAACAGTTCCCCACTCCCCAGGTTTCCGTTCATCTGTAGCTGGTAAAAGAAAAAGTCTTGGCAGAGGGGGCCCGGATGCGGACATAGATGCAAATGCTGAAAGGTGAGAGGCTAGCAGATGGTGTAAACTTAGAGATTTCTTTCCCTGAGTGTGTCAGGAAAAATGAGGGAGGGAGTTTGTGCCTCCATGAGCAATGTTAAAAGGCTTTGCAGGGGATCACTGCTGATACTTTTGCTGAAGGCTAATATCTCACTAAGGCTGACTATTTAGTTAAAGGCATGGTAGTTACTAAATTAGAAATAAAGCCACTGGACAGGTGATATTTGTTGCACAAATTCAGGGCCCCAATCATCATTGATAACACATAAGTGTGTATGAGTCTATTGAGGTGTGAATGCATTACTTAATGGTTTTGCTTCTAACTCAGCATCTTAAACCTGTTTCTAAAGGGTGACAATTAATGGAGGTGACACAGTCAGTAAGCACCCTCTGGTTGGGCAACATAGGGAGTGCCTGGATGTATAGAAAGGGACCAAACCTGGGCTGGGCTCCTGCATCCACTGCAATCAGCCGTATGACAAGGCCAAACTCACTTCTTCTCTTTGAGCCTCAGTTTCCTCATGTGTAAAACAGGGGTCATAATACCTACTCTCAGTTGCTGTGAGGAAGAATGAGATAGCACCGATAAAGTGTCCATGAATGCCGAGAGGTCTAGAAGATATTGCTCGGGATCAAATGTCTGTTACAAGGACCATCACAAGGCAGATCCTCCCATCCTCACCGCCACCATGAATAGCAAGAGTTCTCTATGCTTGTACAAGCTTCATTTGCTCCCTCACTGAACTCAAGTCACTGAGACAAGTCAGATGTGCTCGGTACTAGGAAGGCAAGTATAATTGAGACACAGTCCTAGCTCTCGAGGAGCTTACGATTTTTGTTGGAGAAAAGCACAACAACGTGGAAAGTAAACCGTCACAGACACTGTGACTCAAAGGACAGCTGAGAACACAAAGGAGGAGTGGCCATTTCTACCTGGTGGGCGGGGGAGGGAGGGTTAGCAAAGGCTTCCCAGAGGACCTTTTGAAATAAGTGCCGCTTGCCAGGTAGGCAAGGGAGAAAGGGAGAGCAGGGAACAATAGCATCAAAGCGGGGACTGCACAGCCGCTTCTGAGAATGGCTTGTGGCTCCTGTGGCCAGAGGGCTAGGTGGGGGCGGAGTGGAGGAGAGACTGAGGCTGGAGAGGAGAGTCAGGGGCCCAGAGGCTGTTGAGAAGCAGAAGAGGCGAGTGTGGACTCTTCAGGGAATTGTCCGCCAATGGGAGGAAGATGATCAGGCATTAGTTACTGGAGAGACATTGTTGGAGACTTTTTTTTTTTTTTTTTTAAGTGGAGACTTGAACGTACTCATAGGCTGTATAGGAGAAACCAGTAAAAAAGGAGAAGTTGGAAATATGGGAGGGAGAAGAACCATCCAGCAGAGCCAGATGCTGGTCTGGGGATCATGGAAAGGGATGGGAGCAAGAGCCCAGGGCAATGGTGAGCCCTCAGCAGGAGGATGCCGCCTCTTCCTCCGAGCCTGGAGTTCTGCGGAGGTGAGGCAAGTGAGAGGGTTGGTACAAAAGGGAGCGTTTGTAGGTGGAGACCGTGTCCTAGTGCTTGTTCCTAAGAGTGTGAATTTCCTCTATGAGCTAAAAGGCAGTTTATCTGCTGAGCAAGAGAGGCTGTGATGAGAGAGCAGAGTGAAGAAACTGTGGAATGTTGGCATGAGACAAGTGGTTAAACTGATCCAAGGATGAAGCTGTGTAGGATTGTCATGGTGGGGACAGAATGTGAAGATGGGAAGACACTGAGGATGCCCAGGAGAAGAAGGCTACAGTGATATCTCATATGGCTGGCAAGAGAAGTGAAGCCCCCTGAGGACATTAACAAGAAAACTAGTCAGGAGATGGCCCATCCCCATGAGGTCAAACAGCAAGTAGGATGGGAGCAGGGGACTGGCCTGCTGGTAGGTAGGAGGGGGTGACTGCAGATTCAGACCCTAGGGTTTCAGATGAGGGTGGTGGTGAGCTCCAAGGGCTTACAAAGCCCAGTGGGTGGCCTGAGAGTTGTGGGTGCAGTGGAGTTAGGATGAAACTCTCTGATCTCTGGAATGTCACCAGGAAACTTGACACTGGGGCACAGGTAGGTCATCACCTGGATGATTATATTACTCATTAGAGGCCAGGAGTCAGCAGACATTGCACCAAGATGATGCAAACTGTCTTACTCTGTGGTTGGTCTAGAGAGTCTGAAAATGTCTGCAACAGGGAGATGCACATGGCTCTATTAAAAAATGGGAGGGACACCCCATACTTTGCTTAAAGCCATAGTTCCCAAACTGTACCCAGGCACTCAAGGGCAATGCAGCAGACTCACAGGCTGCTGTGGGATAGTTTTAACTTTTTAGGGAAGCACCACAACACCTGTCAGACACAACACAAACTATTTGAGGTAGTTCATGGTTTCAAAATACATGGTGATTTGTTTGATGACTTGTCATATAGAAAAACAATAATAAATGGTACTACATTCTTTTCAATGACATCATATCTTTTTCAAAGCTAAGTTGGTGGTTGCCAAGATAACAAGCAAGTATTCAGTGAATGTCAGTGTGGAGCAGGGAATGAGAGTAGTGGGGTCCAGGTTGTCTCCAAGGTTGAAGAAGTTGTGCAGTGCTCAACAGGTACACCCATCCACGAGTAAATAAATGTGCTTATAAAGGGATGAAATAAAATGATTACTTTTTCCTTCTGTTGACATGTATTGTTTCTTCAAATGGCTACTAAATTCTTGGGACATAGGACCTAACCACTTAACAAATGGTGCTTTGGGGTATTTCTTTTGACGGAGGAGTGCTATGAAACAAAAGTCCCTAAGGCACTAGGGACGCTGTGAACAGAAAACGTTTGGGAGCCTTTGGATTAATAGATTACCCAAACTTGGGTTTCTGTTATAATTTTTTTAAATCCTAGAAAGTGAGAGCTGAAAGGAACCTCAGGATTATTTAGAGTAACTGCTGTCATTTTACAGAGGACACAGCTAAGCCAGGTTATGGGGACTTGTCTAAGGTCATCAGTTGTTGGTAGAACAAGAATCAGTACCCAGGTCTCAACACTTTCTGTCTAAGGGTCCCTTCTGCTGAAAACAAGTAGCCTAATTCACTCATGTTATTTCTGGAATAATAGTAATTTAAGGATTAATTTATTTTCTCCCAAAAACCTTATTTATAGGAGTGAAAAACAAATTCTAGCCATTCCCTGTTGGTGTGAGCCACTATTGATATTTGGCTATCTAACCATGATACATCTTCACTTGTCACACTGCAAGGACCCCATAAGTAAGTAAAGTCAACCTCCTTCAAATCATGATTCAAAAATATTATGGATGCTAGTCGGGTGTGGTGGCTCATACCTGTAATCCCAGCACTATGGGAGGCAGAGGCAGGTAGATCACCTGAGGTCAGGAGTTCGAGACCATCCTGGCCAACGTGGCAAACCCTTGTCTCTACTAAAAATAGAAAAATTAGCTGGTGTGTATTACGGGCGGTAGTGATGAATGCCTGTAATCCCAGCTACTCGGGAGGCAGAGGCAGAAGAATCACTTGAACCTGGGAGGTGGAGGTTGCAATGAGCTCAGATCATGCTACTGCACTCCAGCCTGGGCAACAGAGCAAGATTCTGTCTAAAAACAAACAAATATATATATATATATATGTGTATGTATGCATATATATATATGCATACATATATATATATGCATACATACACATATATATATATAATAGGATGCAAACACATTATTCTGGAGTCACTTTTTATAACCAGGTGAACTAACTCCAGAGTCTATCCCATGTGCTGAGGGGGATTCAATGCCTTCCCCAGCCCCCATGATGACCTCAGGAGAGCTCAGGGAGGCAATGGGGTAGGGGGTGTTCCGTTTCCTCCCTCTTGTTCCTTCATCCTGCCCTGCATGGGTCAATTACTGGTCATTCTCTGCATCTTGCCTCCCACAGTGTTTCTTTCTTGCCTCTGTCTGTTCCAGGTGGTCCCAAGTGTAGAGTGCAATTTTTCTAAGTTAATTCCCCAAGACAACAGCTGTATCTGACCTATACTAATAGTAAGGGGCTGATGGTACTGCACAGAACAGGAATCAACTTAAATTTAAACACCAGGAATCCCTGTCTGAAAATTTCACCAGGCATTTCTCCCCACAAGATACTTCTCATTGGCCACTGGCCTCCAGGCTCTACTTTCTATCATCTTCTACAGGCCACACTCCTGTCTCTAGACTATTTCTTCCATCTCTTCTTCCAAAGTCCAACTCCTAACCCCAGGCAGAAATTTCCAAATTGCTCTCACTTTGATAATTAGATAATATTATTCCTTTTTGTTACAACACACTACACTAGCCCCAAAGCCTGGCTTCTCAAAACCAAATAGACCTCTCCAAACTAACCAAGGTGTCTATAACCCTTTCAGGGGGAACTGCCCCTTCTTAATGTTTACCACAAGTTATAAAACTTCAGGTTTGCTTTAAAATATACACAACATTTTATGTTATGCTTTACACGCTAACAGAAAATGTATGAAAACAAAGTGATTTTTTAAAAACTTCAGCTGCAAATGCTGCTATATTTGTCTCTCTCTCTCTCTCAAGTTACCAGGGCTACTGTTTCCAAAGAATGACCAGGTTGTCTATGACAATTTCAGACCCAGAAACAACCCCCAGAAGTGTGGCCTGATTTCTTTCCAGTTCAAGATCACGGGAGGTGTGAACCAGAAGCTGGAGCAGCGGGTCAGGCATCTGAGAGCTTTATGATGATAAGTCAGTGCTGCTGTTGACACATGAAGCTTCAGTGGCCCAGCCAAACTGATCAAATACAAACCCCATTTCCGATTTGCAGGGTTGGGTGGACTAACAAATTGTATCAGAGGCTTTGCATCAAAGCCTTTAAGAAAACGGAGCTATTGCCATGAACCTGAGACCCCCTGCACCTCCCTCTGTCTCTAACACTTCATCATCACTATTCATGTATAATCCAGGAGAGGTACAGACCCTACCCAGGACAAGTAGGTGACATGGGGTAGGGGGATTACAACCCCAGAGACAACAGCTAATGATGGTAATAGTGGCTAAATTTTAAGGATCCTCTGTTTGGCTCGGACACCTTTATATACGCATTCTTGTTTAATTCTTGCAACAGCCCTAACAGGTAACTAGTGTTGTTATCCCTGTGGGGCAGGATGATTTTATGAAATACTTGCCAGTGAATTTCTCACCCGTAATGGCTTTTGTTTACCTTGTCACCTTCTACTTGCCCAAAATACACCTTGGCTCTCAGAGCACTGGGAATAGAATTGGTATGGCAAAAACACAAGATCAAAAACAAACAAAAAGAAAACAAAAACGTTCTTTTTGGCACACTCAGCAACCCACCTCTTTCTGCTCCGTCATCTTCAGCCTGTGCTCATCACCATCAGCACTGTGTTTACTACATCCCAGACAGGAAGGAGGGAAGAAAGGAAAGCCAAAAAAGGCAGTTGCTAGGATGAGTCTACAACCTCCCTTCCTCTTAAATTACTTTCTTGGAAGCTATACCCAATCACTTTTTCTTACCTTTGTTGGCAGAAAAATACCACATTGTCACCCTCTGTCTAAAAGGGATTCTGGAAAAGGTCTAATTTTAGCTAGTAACAATGCCCTTCAATAAAAGGAATGCAAATTAAAATTACACTGAAGTACCTCCTTTCTGTACTGATCAGATTGCCAAAAATCAAAAGGTTTGATAACTCTGAGTTGGAAAGGGTATGAGTAAAAAGATCTTAAAAACTCCTGTGGGAGTGTACATTTGTACAACTTCTATGAGAGCAATTTAGCAAAATCTATCCAAATCCCAAGTGCATATGCCCTTTGACTGAGCAATTCCACTCCTAGGACATTTGCTGTCAAGTCATGAAAAGACATGGAGGAAACTTCAATGCATATTACTAAAATGAAAGGAGCCAAACTAAAAAGGCTACATTCTTTATAATTCCAACTATATGACATTCTGGAAAAGGCAAACTATGGAGACAGTAAAAAGATTAGTAGTTGCCAGGGTATGGGTGGTGGGAGGGATGAATAGACAAAACACAGAGGATTTTTAGGGCAGTGAAACTACTCTGTATGATACTGTACTCGTGGATATGTGTCATGATACATTTTTCCAAACCCATAGAAAGTGAAATATCAAGATGGAACCCTAATGTAAACTATGGACTTTGGGTGATGATGATGTATCAATGTAGGTTCATTGATTATAACAAATGTACCTCTCTGGTGGGGGATGTTGATAATGGAGAAGACCATGTATATGTGAGAATAGGGGGAATATTGGAAATCTGTGCCTTTTGCTCAGTTTTTCTGTGAGTATAAAACTGCTCTAAAATATAAAGTATATTTAAAAATATCTATATATGGGTTTGCTTGTATATACTTAAAATATTTTTAGATGGATAAATATAAAACTGAAAATATTTATGCCCTGTAGTGAGGGAAAATCCCACATCAATACCAGATAAAAGCCTTATAAGAAGCATTTATAAACCAGTCTTATTTATGAATATAAAGCAAAACTTCTAAATAAATGACTAACAAATTGAATCTTGCTTTGTATAAAAGAAATTCATCATGACGTGGTATGGTTTATCCTAGGAAATCAAGGATGGTTCATTATTAGAAAATAATTAATGGGTTTAAAAATTGCAACTATCTGAATAAATCCTGAACAATCATTCTATTATATTTAATATCTATTTGTGATATTTTAATAATTATTAGCTAACATAAATACAAAAGACCTTACTGAACTTGATTAATGCTATCTACTAGAAATCTATAGCAAGCATCATACTTACTGGTAAAACATTAGAAGAACTTCCAATAAAATTAGAATAAAACAAAGACCTTTTCCCTCCTAACTTCATTTAACACTATACTGATATTCTAGTCAATACAACAAAATAAGAAAAGGGGGTTGAGGGAGGGAGGGGAATACTAAAAGAAATAAAAACAGTCATTACTTATGAAAATATAATCAAATATCAAAACAATCTAAAAGATTTAACTGAAAATTGCTGAAACTCCTAAGTACATTTAGTAATATTCTGGATACCATATAAGCATGAAAAAAAATCAAAAGCATTCCCATATATTTACAATAACCAAACATAAAACAAGACAGAAATAATACCCTTCAAAATATCAATGAAACTATAAGATATCTAGGTAGATACCTTATAAGGTGTATGCAAAACCTTCATTAAAAAAAGGACTATAAAGCTTTCTTTCCTGAAGAACATAAAAAGAAACTTGAATAAATAAAGGTGTTCATGGATGAGAAGATTCAAATTAATTTGTAAATTTAATACAGTTCTAGTCAAATTCCCAAAGATTTGTTTATGCAGCTTGACAAATTGACTTTAAAATTCGTATGAAAGAATATTAAATGCCAACAATAGTAAGGATAATTTTGAGAAAGAAAAATTGTCAAAGAAGTCCTTGACCCATTAGTTATTAAATTAGGTTAGAAAACCGTATTTATTAAAATAACATATTTTTGAAAGAATAGATGAATACACCAATGAAATAAAATATAGTTCTAAAACTAAGCACTATATATATATGGGAATTTAGTGTTTGATAAAATCAGCAGACGAAAGAATGTACAATAAATGGTGTTGGAAAAATGATAAAATATTTTGGGGAAAAAATACGCTACCTCCCTACCATACATTATTCACAAAAATAAATTCTAATGAAGAAAATTTCTAAATGTAAGAAAATAAACTTAAGAGTATTACAAATAATAGATGAATATGATTGTGAACTTGGAGTTAAAAAGTCTGTTCTAATAAAGTTACAAAAGCAGAAGCCAAAAAACTTGACAAATTTGATTAATTTATCAAACTTACATTCTTCATTACAATAAAGTACACTAACAAATAATAATTTAAGTCCAAAACAAAGAAACAAATAATGATAAAAACTATTTGTCACATAGATAATAATCAAAGGCTTGATATTCAGGATTAAAAGCCTCCTACGATTAATAAGAAAAAAAAGCAAAGAATGCAAGCATTAAAATAGGCACTTTCTTCTTAGTACTTTCCTGGAAATAATAATGATAATAAAATAGGCAAAAATATAATTTACAGAAAATAACCTGTGATATTAAATAACAAAAGATGCTCAGTCTCACTGGTAATCAGAAATCACTTTTTAAAACAAAGTAAGAAAACTGGTCCCAGGTAAGATAAAGCAAATACACACCATACTTTTCCTTCAATTGAATGCAACTCTAAAACCTAGACAGAATCTCTGGCCCACTAGAGGACTCTGTAAAATAAACAGCAGTAGGTGGACCAGGGATGGGCACCAAAAACGAAAGTACTATCAAACTAGCAATAAGTTCATCAATTTTTGTCCCCTGTGTCCACCTGGCCTAACTCAGCTGGAAAATCTGAAATGAGCACTGTGCTGGGTAGGAAGAGCTTCAGGAGAAACCCTCTAGTCTTCACCCAAGGAGTCAGGGAAGTTCTAAAGCTCAGAGAGAGTGGGGTAAATTCTTATATTTCTCTTTCCTTTTGCTTCATTCTCTTGCACACCCACCAGGCAATCCTATGGTAGTGGCCCTGGCCCCCAGTCATAGAAGCAATGGTAGCCTTCAGGAGCCAAAACTTGAAGGGAGGATAACTTTCTTCTTTATTTAGTGGAGCAGAAGTTCCATGAAGATAAGGACAAATTTCATTGCTTTATTTATTTATTTATTTATTTTTGCAGGGGGTGGGGGTGGGTGGGGCAGTGGTGATGTCCTTCTATCACTTTGCCTCAGACACACTGTGACTGTAGAAGTGAATGGTTTCTGAATAGGAGACCAAAATGGACACCCTAGAGAACTGGGATGTACTGAGGAGATCACAGAGAGTGAGGAACTCAGGACAGTGATCTGATAAACTTTTAAGCTTTAACCCACACATGCTTGGATTTAATCCTAAGAAAATATATTGAAGACTTTGAAAACTGAGCTAACCAGTAGACCTTTACCCAGGTCCCAGAATGACCACTTGGTAGTAAACACATGGGACAGATCTGAGTAGCATTGCAAGACTAAAAGTGGAACTGACATTGTAACCACAATCTACAGAAGGCAGATCAAAACTTCGAGTCTAAATCTAATAACCAATTTACCCACTAAAACAAAAATATTAACAACATTAATACAATTCAAACAAAGCTCAGTGTCTCATAACTTAATATTCAAAATATTACAAATACAATCCAAAATTACTCAGTATATGACAAACCATAAAATTTTTAACTCATATAGAAAAAGACAATAGACACCAAGGAGATGACGCAGATATTAGATCATCTAACAAAGAGCTGAAAGCAATTATAAAGGTGCTTGAAAGAGCAATACAAACACTCTAGAAACAAATGGTAAAAGAGAAAGAATCAGTGGTTATATTAATATCAAAGTGGATGTCAGGTTTAAAAACAAAATCTGAAAAGTAAAGAGAGACATTACATATTTCTAAAAGTGTCAATTCACCAAAAAGACATAACAATTCTAAATGTGTGTATACCTAACAACAGAGCTCCAAAATAATGAAGCAAAAACAGACAGAAATCAAAGAAGAAATAAGCAAATTAGTAATTATAGTTGCAACTTCAAAAATAGCAAGGATAATGAAGAGCCGATTGACACCATCAACTAACTGGATAAAATTATTAATAAAAACCAGTAGAATATACATTTTTTTAAGTGAACATGAACAATTCACCAAGAGAAACCATATCTGGGATCATATAATAAACATTAACATGTTTAAAAGAATTGAAATTATACAAAGTCTATTTTTTGACCATGATGAAATTATACTAGAAATCAATAAAAGAAAGGTAGCAGGAAAATCTTCAAACATGTGGAAAGGTAAAACACTTAAAAATAATCCATAGATCAAAAAGGAAGTCTCAATGGGACTGCATGAAAAGGCAAACGCAACACATGAAAATCTATGGGACTAACCTAAAGCCGTGTTTAGAGGGAAATGTATAGCACTACAATGCCTATATGGTATTAGAAAGAGAAAAAAATATCAAATAAATCATCTAAGCTTCCACTTGAGGAAACTAGCAAAAAAAAATGAACACAAATCAAGCAGAAGAAAGTAAATAACAAAGGTAAGGGAATAAATCAATGAAACTGAAAACAGAAATATAATAGAGAAAAATCAATCAAACTAAAAGCATACTGTTAGAAAAAAATCACTAAAATGGATAAGCATCTAGGAAGACTGACAAAAAAGAGAGAGAGAAGACACAAATTACCAATATCAGGAATGAAATAGGGGATATCAATGCAGACCTCACAGGCATTAAAAGGAAATAACGAAGTACAGAAGCAACTATATGCATGATAATCTGACAATGTAGATTAAATGGGCCAATTCTTTACAAACCACAAACTACTAAAACTCACTCAAGATGAAGTAGATAACAGTAGATAACCCAAAAAATCCTGCAACTATCAAAGAAATTGAATTTGTAGTTAAAAGTCTTTCAGAACAGAACCTCCAGATCCATATGTAATTTACTGGAAAATTTTACAACATACTAAAGAAAAAATAACACCAATTCTACTCTGTTTTGCAGAAAATAGAAGAGGAATACTTTCCAACTAATTTTAAAAGGCCAATATTATACTAATACCAAACCACAAAAAGACAGTACAAGAAAAAAAAAACTATAGACCAATATTCCTCATGAACAGAGATGAAAAAAACTCAACAAAATATTAGCAAATGGAATAGAGAAATATCTTTTTTAAAAAATCACCACAATTAAGTAGGGTTTATTCCAGGAATGCAAAGCTGATTCAATATTCATAAATATGTCATTATAATTACCATGTTAACCATCTAATGAAGAAAAGCCATGTGATTTATCAATAGATGCGGGAAAGCACTTGACAATATACAACATCTATTTATAATAGACACCCTCAGTAAAGTAACAAGAGAAGGGAACTTCCTTAACATGATGAGGAATATCTACCAAAAAATCCCAAAAAACTCTTCAGCTAACTTCATACTTAAGGGTGAAAGATTCTCCTCCCTCCCTGCTCCACCCCAGCCCTTGCCACCAAAAGGCTTTCTCTCTAGGTTGAAAAGTAAACTAGGATGTCCATCTAGGAGATCCATTCTCAATACTCTCATTCAACATCATACTGGAAGTCTTATCCAGTGCAATAATGCAAGTAAAAGAAATAAAAGGCAGATCGATTTTAAAGGAAGACAATAAAGCCGTTTCTATGCACAGATGACATGGTCACCTGCATAGAAAATCTCAGGGCTCTACCAAAAACCTCCTAGAGAAAAGGGAGTTCAGCAAGGTTATAGGATACAATGTCAACACAAAAATGTCTATTGTATTTCTATATAGTAACAACATACAATTGGAAACTGAAATTAAACCATACCATTTACAATAGCTCAAACAAAATGAAATACTTAGGAATAAGCCTTACAAAACATGTACAGAGTATATATGCTGAAAACTGTATGCTGATGAAAGAAATCAAAGAGGACATAAATAAATGGAGAGACAAAATATCCATGGCATAGAAGACTCAGCATACTAAAGATATTGGCTTTCCCTAAATTGAGATATAGATTTAATCAAGTACCAACCAAATTCCAGCATGCCTTTTTTGCAGAAATTGGTAGGCAGATTCTAAAATACACATAGAAATGAAAAGCACCCAGAATGGGCAAAGCAACTTGGGAAAAGAATAAAGTTGAAGAAATCTAACTACATGATATCAATACTTACTATAAAGTTACAGTATTCAAAACACATGGTATTGGTAAAGGATTAGACAAATAGATCAATGGAACATAATAAAGACCAAAAACAGGCCCATACAAATTTACCCATCTAATATGTGACAAAAATGCAAAAGCAACTTAATAAAGTAAAAATAGTATTTCCAACAAATGGTTTTAAACCAATTAGTCACTCATATGCAAAAAAAAACCCAAAACAAATCTTGTCCTATACCTCAAACCTTATATAAAATGTAACTAAAAGTGAATCATAGATTTAAATTTAAAATGTATAACTTTTAGAAGAAGACGTAGGAGAAAATCTTCACGACCTGAATTATGTGAAGACCTCTTAGACATGAAAACTAAAGGATAATCCATAAAAGAAAAACTGAAAGATTAGAGTTTATCAAAATTTAGAACTTTTGCTCTGAGAATGAAATGACAAACTACAGACTGGGAGAAAATATTCGCAAATCACAATTCAAACAAAACATTTAAAGAATTTTCAAAACTCAACAATAAGAAAAGAAACAATCCAGCTAAAAATTTGGCAAAAATTTGAATATATCATCAAAAAAGATATCTATAAGGCAAATAAAAGATGCTTAACATCATTACCTATTGGGGGAATGTAAATTAAAGCCACAGTAAGGCCAGGCACAGTGGCTCACACCTGTAATTCTAGCACTTTGGGAGGCTGAGGTAGGAGGATTGCTTGAACCCACAAGTTGTAGACCAGCCTGGGCAATACAGCAAGACTCCATCTCTACAAAAAAAATTTAACGTTAGCCAGGTGTGATGGTGCACAGCTATAGTCCCAGCTACTTGGGAGGCTGAAGAGAGAGGATCACTTGAGTCCAGGAGGTCAAAGCTTTAGTGAGCCAATGACACTGCACTCCAGCCTAGGCAAACCAGTGAGACACTACCTAAAAAAACAAAAACAAAACAAAACAAAAAAGCCAGAATGAGATACCACTACATGCTTATTAGAATGGCTAAAATAAAAAGTACTGGCGTTACCAAGGGCTAGGTGGTGAGGATACAGAGCAACTGAAAGTCTCCTACACTGTTGGTGGGAATGCAAAATGGCACAGCTACTCTGGAAAATAGTTTCACGGTTTCTTACAGTTAAATATAAACTTACCATTTCAACCAGTAATCTTGCTCTGCCCCTTGGTATTTTCTAATTTTTTTAATTATTATACTTTAAGTTCTAGGGTATATAAGCACAACGTGCAGGCCTGTTACATAGGTATACATGTGCCATGTTGGTTTGCTGCACCCATCAACTCGTCACCCACATTAGGTATTTCTCCCAATGCGATCCCTCCCCCTGCCTCCCACCCCCACCCACTGCCACATTTTCTTAATCCAGTCTATCATTGATGGACATTTGGGTTGGTTCCAAGTCTTTGCTATTGTGATTAGTGCCACAATAAACATACGTGTGCATGTGTCTTTATAGTAGCATGATTTATAATCCTTTGGGTATATACCCAGTAATGGGATTGCTGGGTCAAATGGTATTTCTAGTTCTAGATCCTTGAGGAATCGCCACACTGTCTTCCACAATGGTTGAACTAGTTTACACTCCCACCAACAGTGTAAAAGTGTTCCTATTTCTCCACATCCTCTCCAGTATCTGTTGTTTCCTGACTTTTTAATGATCACCTTTCTAACTGGTGTGAGATGCTATCTCATTGTGGTTTTGATTTGCATTTCTCTGATGGCCAGTGATGATGAGCATTCTTTCATGTGTCTGTTGACGGCATAAATGTCTTCTTTTGAGAAGTGTCTGTTCATATCCTTCACCCATTTTTTGATGGGGTTGTTTTTTTTCTTGTAAATTTATTTAAGTTCTTTGTAGATTCTGGATATTAGCCCTTTGTCAGATGAGTAGATTGCAAACATTTTTCTCCCATTCTGTAGGTTGCCTATTCACTTTGATGGTAGTTTCTTTTGCTGTGCAGAAGCTCTTTAATTTAATTAGATCCCATTTGTCTATTTTGGCTTTTGTTGCCATTGCTTTTGGTGTTTTAGTCATGAAGTTCTTGCCCATTCCTATGTCCTGAATGGTATTGCCTAGGTTTTCTTCTAGGGTTTTTATGGTTTTAGGTCTAACATTTAAGTTTTTAATCCATCTTGAATTAATTTTTGTATAAGATGTAAGGAAGGGATCCAGTTTCAGCTTTCTACATATGGCTAGCCAGTTTTCCCAGCACCATTTATTAAATAGGGAATCCCTTCCCCATTGCTTGTTTTTGTCAGATTTGTCAAAGATCAGATGGTTGTAGATGTGTGGTGTTATTTCCGAGGACTCTGTTCTGATCCATTGGTCTATATATACTGTTTTGGTACCAGTACCATGCTATTTTGGTTACTGTAGCCTTGTAGTATAGTTTGAAGTCAGTGTGATGCCTCCAGCTTTGTTCTTTTTGCTTAGGTTTCTCTTGGCAATGAGGGCTATTTTTTGGTTCCATATGAACTTTAAAGTCTTTTTTTCCAATTCTGTGAAGAAAGTCATTGATAGCTTGATAGGGATGGCACTGAATCTATGAATTACCTTGGGCAGTATGGCCATTTTCACAATATTGATTCTTCCTATCCATAAGCATGGAACGTTCTTCCATTTCTTTGTATCCTCTTTTATTTCGCTGAGCAGTGGTTTGTAGTTCTCCTTGAAGAGGTCCTTCACATCCCTTGTAAAATGTATTCCTAGGTATTTTATTCTCTTTGTAGCAATTGTGAATGGAAGTTCACTCATGATTTGGCTCTTTGTTTGTCTGTTATTGGTGTATAGGAATGCTTGTGATTTTTGCACATTGATTTTGTATCCTGAGACTTTGCTGAAGTTGCTTATCAGCTTTAGGAGATTTGGGGTGAGACAATGGGGTTTTCTAAATATACAATCATTTCATCTGCAAACAGGGACAATTTGACTTCCTCTTTTCCTATTTGAATACCCCTGATTTCTTTCTCTTGCCTGATTGCCCTGGCCAGAACTTCCAACACTATGTTGAATAGGAGTGGTGAGAGAGGGCATCCCTGTCTTGTGCCAGTTTTCAAAGGGAATGCTTCCAGTTTTTGCCCATTCAGTATGATATTGGCTGTGGGTTTGCCATAAAGAGCTATTATTATTTTGAGATACATTCCATCGATACCTAGTTTATTGAGAGTTTTTAGCATGAAGGGCTGTTGAATTTTGACAAAGGCCTTTTCTGCATCTATTGAGATAATCATGTGTTTTTTGTCATTGGTTCTGTTTATGTGATGGATTATGTTTATTGATTTGTGTATGTTGAACCAGACTTGCATCCCAGAAGCCAACTTGATCGTGGTGGATAAGCTTTTTGATATGCTGCTGGATTCGGTTTGCCAGTATTTTATTGAGGATTTTCACATCGATGTTCATCAGGGATATTGGTCTAAACTTCTCTTTTTTTGTTGTGTCTCTGCCAGGCTTTGGTGACAGGATAATGCTGGCCTCATAAAATGAGTTAGGGAGGATTCCCTCTTTTTCTATTGATTGGAATAGCAGAACGAATGGTACCAGCTCCTCCTTGTACCTCTGGTAGAATTTGGCTGTGAATCCATCTGGTTCTGGACTTTTTTTGGTTGGTAGGCTGTTAATTATTTCCTCCATTTCAGAGCCTGTTATTGGTCTATTCAGAGATTCAATTTCTTCCTGGGTTAGTCTTGGGAGGGTGTATGTGTCGAGGAATTTATCCATTTGTTCTAGATTTTCTAGTTTATTTGCATAGAGGTGTTTATAGTATTCTCTGATGGTAGTTTGTATTTCTGTGGGATCAGTGGTGATATCCCCTTTATCATTTTTATTGTGTCTATTTGATTCTTCTCTCTTTTCTTCTTTATTAGTCTTTCAAGTGGCCTATCAATTTTGTTGATCTTTTCAAAAAACCAGCTCCTGGATTCATTGATTTTTTTGAAGGGTTTTTTTTTTAACTTTATGGATTTTTTATTTCCCCTCTCATATTTTTAGTGTCTCTATCTCTTTCAGTTCTGATCTGATCTTAGTTATTTCTTGCCTTCTGCTAGCTTTTGAATTTGTTTGCTCCTGCTTCTCTGGTTCTTTTAATTGTGATGTTAGGGTGTTGATTTTAGATCTTTCCTGCTTTCTCTTGTGGGCATTTAGAGCTATAAATTTCCCTCTACACACTGCTTTAAATGTGTCCCAGAGATTCTGGTATGTTGTGTCTTCATTCTCATTGGTTTCAAAGAACATCTTTATTTCTGCCTTCATTTCATTATTTACCCAATAGTCATTCAGGAGCAGGTTGTTCAGTTTCCATGTAGTTGTGCGGTTTTGAGTGAGTTTCTTAATCCTGAATTCTAATTTGATTGCACTGTGGTCTGAGAGACAGTTTGTTGTGATTTCTGTTCTTTTACATTTGCTAAGGAGTGCTTTACTTCCAACTATGTGGTCAATTTTGGAATAAATGCAATGTGGTGCTGAGAAGAATGTATGTTCTGTTGATTTGGGGTGGAGAGTTCTGTAGATGTCTATTAGGTCCACGTGGTGCAGAGCTGAGTTCAAGTCCTGGATATCCTTGTTAACCTTCTGTCTCATTGATCTGTCTAATATTGACAGTGGGGTGTTAAAGTCTCCCACTATTATTGTGTGGGAGTCTAAGTCTCTTTGTAGGTCTCTAAGGAATTGCATTATGAATCTGGATGCTCCTTTATTGGGTGCATATATATTTAGGATAGTTAGCTCTTCTTGTTGAATTGATCCCTTTACCATTATGTAATGGCCTTCTTTGTCTCTTTTGATCTTTGTTGGTTTAAAGTCTGTTTTATCACAGACTAGGATTGCAACCCCTGCTTTTTTTTTTTTTTTTTTTTTTTTTTTTTGCTTTCCATTTGCTTGGTAGATCTTCCTCCATCCCTTTATTTTGAGCCTATGTGTGTCTCTGCACTTGAGATGGGTCTTCTGAATACAGCACACTGATGGGTCTTGACGCTTTATCCAATTTGCCAGTATGTGTCTTTTAATTGGGCCATTTAGCCCACTTACATTTAAGATTAATATTGTTATGTGTGAATTTGATCCTGTCATTATATTAGGTGGTTATTTTGCCCATTAGTTGATGTGATTTCTTCCTAGCATCGATGGTTTTACATTTTGGCATGCTTTTGCAGTTGCTGGTACCGGTTGTTCCTTTCCATGTTTAGTGCTTACTTCAGGAGCTCTTGTAAGGCGGGCCTGGTGCTGACAAAATCTCTCAGCATTTGCTTGTCTGTAAAGGATTTTATTTCTCCCTCACTTATGAAGCTTAGTTTGGCTGGATATGAAATTCTGGGTTGAAAATGCTTTTCTTTAAGAATGTTGAGTATTGGCCCCAACTCTCTTCTGGCTTGTAGAGTTTCTGCCGAGAGATCCGCTGTTAGTCTGATGGGCTTGCCTTTGTGGGTAACCTGACCTTTCTCTCTGGCTGTCCTTAACATTTTTTCCTTCATTTCAACCTTGGTGAATCTGACAATTATGTGTCTTTGGGTTGCTCTTCTCAAGGAGTATCTTTGTGGTGTTCTCTGTATTTCCTGAATTTGAATGTTGGCCTGCCTTCCTAGGTTGGGGAAGTTCTTCTGGATAATATCCTCAAGAGTGTTTTCCAACTTGGTTTCATTCTCCCCGTCACTTTCAGGTACACCAATCAAACGTAGATTTTGTCTTTTCACATAGTCCCATATTTCTTGGAGGCTTTGTTCGTTTCTTTTTACTCTTTTTTCTCTAAACTTCTCTCCTCACTTTATTTAATTAATTTGATCTTCAATCACTGATACCCTTTCTTCCACTTGTTCAAATCAGCTATTGAAGCTTGTGCATGCATCACGTAGTTCTCATGCCATGGTTTTCAGTTCCATCAGGTCATTTAAGGTCTTCTCTATACTGTTTATTCCACTTAGCCATTCATCTAGTCTTTTTTCAAGGTTTTTAGATTCCTTGTGATGGGTTTGAACATCCTCCTTTAGCTCGGAGAAGTTCATTATTACCGACCTTCTGAAACCTGCTTCTGTCGACTTATCAAAGTCATTCTCCATCCAGCTTTGTTCCATTGCTGGCGAGGAGCTGCGATCCTTTGGAGTAGAAGAGGCGCTCTGGTTTTTAGAATTTTCAGCTTTTCTGCTCTAGATTCTCCTGATTTTTGTGGTTTTATCTACCTTTGGTCTTTGATGTTGATGACCTACAGATGGGGTTTTGGTGTGGATGTCCTTTTTGTTGATGTTGATGTTATTCCTTTTCGTTTGTTAGTTTTCCTTCTAACAGTCAGGTGCCTCAGCTGCAGGTCTGTTGGAGTTTGCTGGAGGTCCACTCCAGACCCTGTTTGCCTGGGTATCACCAGCGGAGGCTCAGTTGGAAATGCAGAAATCACCTCTCTTCTGCATCAATCATGCTGGGAGCTGCAGACTGGAGCTGTTCGTATTTGGCCATCTTGGAATGGGGATACCCCTTGGTATTTTCTCTAGGGAAATGAAAACGTATGTTCACATAAAAACCTGACACAAATGTTTGCAGCAGCTGTATCCACAATTTCAAAAAACTGAAACACCCCAAATGTCCTTCATTGGGTGAATGAATAAACAAATGCTGATAAAAGTGTATGGTGGAATATTACTAGGCAATCAAAAGGAAAAACCTCTTGATATTATGGAACAAGTCTCATGAATCTCAAAAGCATTATGCTGAATAAAAGAAGCAAACCTTAAAATGTTACATACTGTATGATTCTATTTATGTGACATTCTCAAAAGGATAACACTATAATGATGGAGAAGAGATCAGTGTTTGCCAGGGGTAGGAAATGGGGAGAGAGAGTCCCAACTGTGCATGTGTTAAAGTTTCTAGAACTGTACATCAAAAAGGAAACAGCTAATTTTACTGTGTAATACTTTTAAAATATAGTTTTGTAGGGCAAAAAACCCATATTTTTAAAAATAATGTTATATTTTAACTTAAAACATAAAGAGAGAAGCCCCATTTTTATACCCATTAGATTAGCAAAAATCAACACACTTATCAAGACAAGATTTTGGGGAAAATCAATACACTAGAAGGCTACTGGTGGAAGACTAAATTGGTAAGCCATTTAAAAAGAAAATTTAACTATTAGAATATTAAATATACTTAATAGCCCAGTGATTATAATTTTTGTATAGAAAAACATTCATATACATATTCAATGAGGTTTTTACAGGTATCTTCATTCTGACATTGTTTGTAATCACAAAAAATTGTAAACATCCTAAAGTTCATCAGTAAAGGAACAGCCAAGAAAATATACCTACTCACTAGAATACAATACACCCTGTAAGAGGAATAGAGCAAATCTATTTTTTTTTTTTTTTTTTTTTTTTGCATAGAAAGAGCCCCAGATTGGTGGAGCCAAGATGGCCGAATAGGAACAGCTCCAGTCTACAGCTCCCAGCGTGAACGACACAGAAGATGGGTGATTTCTGCATTTCCAACTGAGGTACTGGGTTCATCTCACTGAGGAGTGACAGACAGTGGGTGCAGGACAGTGGATGCAGCACACCGAGAATGAGCCAAAGCAGGGTGAGGCATCGCCTCACCAGGGAAGTGCAAGAGGTCAGGGAATTCCCTTTACTAGTCAAAGAAAGGGGTGACAGATGGCACCTGGAAAATCGGGTCACTCCCACCCTAATATTGCACTTTTCCAACTGTCTTAGCAAACGGCACACCAGGAGATTATATCCCACACATGGCTCAGAGGGTCCTATGCCCCAGTAGGGGAAGACTGACACCTCACACGGCCAGGTACTCCTCTGAGACAAAACTTCCAGAGGAACGATCAGACAGCAACATTTGCTGTTCACCAATATCAGCCGTTCTGCAGCCTCCGCTGCTTATAACCAGGAAAACAGGGTCTGGAGTGGACCTCCAGCAAACTCCAACAGACCTGCAGCTGAGGGTCCTTACTGTTAGAAGGAAAACTAACAAAAACAGAAAGGACATCCACACCAAAACCCCATCTGTACGTCACCATCATCAAAGACCAAAGGTAGATAAAACCACAAAGATGGGGAAAAAACAGAGCAGAAAAACGAAACTCTAAAAATCAGAGCACCTCTCCTCCTCCAAAGGAACACAGCTCCTCACCAGCGATGGAACAAAGCTGGATGGAGAATGACTTTGACAAGTTGAGAGAAGAAGCCTTCAGATGATCAAACTACTCTGAGCTAAAGGAGGAAGTTCGAACCCATAGCAAAGAAGTTAAAAACCTTGAAAAAAATTAGATGAATGGCTAACTAGAATAACCAATGCAGAGAAGTCTTTAAAGGACCTGATGGAGCTGAAAACCAAGGCACAAGAACTACGTGATGAATGCAGAAGCCTCAGTAGCCGATTTGATCAAACAGAAGAAAGGGTGTCAGTGATGGAAGATCAAATGAATGAAACAAAGCGAGAAGAGAAGTTTAGAGAAAAAAGAATAAAAAGAAACAAAGCCTCCAAGAAATATGGGACTATGTGAAAAGACCAAATCTACATCTGATTAGTGTACCTGAAAGTGACAGGGAGAATGGAACCAAGTTGGAAAACACTCTGCAGGATATTATCCAGGAGAACTTCCCCAATCTAGCAAGGCAGGCCAATATTCAAATTCAGGAAATACAGAGAATGCCACAAAGATACTCCTTGAGAAGAGCAACTCCAAGACACATAATTGTCAGATTCACCAAAGTTGAAATGAAGGAAAAAATGTTAAGGACAGCCAGAGAGAAAGGTCAGGTTACCCACAAAGGGAAGCCCATCAGACTAACAGCTGATCTCTCGGCAGAAACTGTACAAGCCACAAGAGAGTGGAGGCCAATATTCAACATTCTTAAAGAAAAGCATTTTCAACCCAGAATTTCATATCCAGCCAAACTAAGCTTCATAAGTGAAGGAGAAATAAAATCCTTTACAGAGAAGCAAATTCTGAGAGATTTTGTCACCACCAGGCCTGCCCTAAAAGAGCTCCTGAAGGAAGCACTAAACATGGAAAGGAACAACCGGTACCAGCCACTGCAAAAACATGCCAAATTGTAAAGACCATCGAGGCTAGGAAGAAACTGCATCAACTAACGAGCAAAATAACCAGCTAACATCATAATGACAGGATCAAATTCACACATAACAATATTAACCTAAAATGTAAATGGGCTAAATGCTCCAATTAAAAGACACAGACTGGCAAATTGGATAAAGATTCAAGACCCCTCAGTGTGCTGTATTCAGGAAACCCATCTCACATGCGGAAACACACATAGGCTCAAAATAAAGGGATGGAGGAAGATCTACCAAGCAAATGGAAAACAAAAAAAGGCAGGGGTTGCAATCCTAGTCTCTGATAAAACAGACTTTAAACCAACAAAGATCAAAAGAGACAAAGAAGGCCATTACATAATGGTAAAGGGATCAATTCAACAAGAAGAGGTAACTATCCTAAATATATATGCACCCAATACAGGAGCACCCAAATTCATAATGCAAGTCCTTAGAGACCTACAAAGAGACTTAGACTCCCACACAATAATAGTGGGAGACTTTAACACCCTACTGTCAACATTAGACAGATCAATGAGACAGAAAGTTAAAAAGGATATCCAGGAACTGAACTCAGCTCTGCACCTAGCGGACCCAGTAGACATCTACAGAGCTCTCCACCCCTAATCAACAGAATATACATTCTTTTTAGCACCACACCACACCTATTCCAAAATTGACCACATAGTTGGAAGTAAAGCTCTCCTCAGCAAATGTAAAAGAACAGAAATCACAACAAACTGTCTCTCAGACCACAGTGCAATCAAACCAGAACTCAGGATTAAGAAACTCACTCAAAACTGCTCAACTACATGGAAACTGAACAACCTGCTCCTGAATGACTACTGGTACATAACAAAATGAAGGCAGAAATAAAGATGTTCTTTGAAACCAACAAGAACAAACACACAACATACCAGAATCTCTGGGACATATTCAAAGCAGTGTGTAGAGGGAAATTTATAGCACTAAATGCCCACAAGAGAAAGCAGGAAAGATCTAAAATTGACACCACAACATCACAATTAAAAGAACTAGAGAAGCAAGAGCAAACACATTCAAAAGCCAGCAGAAGGCATTAGGAGATATATCTAATGTTAAATGACAAGTTAATGGGGGCAGCACAACAACATGGCACATGTATACATATGTAACTAACCTGCATGCTGTGCACATGTACCCTAAAACTTAAATTATAATTAAAAAAAAAAAGAAAAAAAAAGACAAAAGCTAGCAGAAGACAAGAAGTAAGAGATCAGGGCAGAACTGAGGGAAATAGAGACACAAAAAACCCTTCAAAAAATCAATAAATCCAGGAGCTGGTTTTTTGAAAAGATCAACAAAATTGATAGACCACTAGCAAGACTAATAAAGAATAAAAGAGAGAAGAATTAAATAGATGCAATAAAAAATGATAAAGGGGACATCACCTCCGATCCCACAGAAATACAAACTACCATCAAAGAATACTATAAACACCTCTATGCAAATAAACTAGAAAATCTAGAACAAATGGATAAATTCCTCGACACATACACCCTCCCAAGACTAAACCAGGAAGAACTTGAATCTCTGAATAGACCAATAACAGACTCTGAAATGGAGGCAATAATTAATAGCTTACCAACCAAAAAAATTCCAGGACCAGATGGATTCACAGCCAAATTCTACCAGTGGTACAAGGAGGAGCTGGTACCATTCGTTCTGAAACTATTCCAATCAATAGAAAAAGAAGGAATCCTCCCTAACTCATTTTATGAGGCCAACATTATCCTGATAACAAAGCCTGGCAGAGATGCAACAAAAAAAGAGAATTTTAGAGCAATATCCCTGATGAACATCGATGCAAAAATCCTCAATAAAATACTGGCAAACTGAATCCAGCAGCACATCAAAAACCTTATCCACCATGTTCAAGTGGGCTTCATCCCTGGGATGCAAGGTTGGTTCAACATATGCAAATCAATAAACGTAATCCAGCATATAAACAGAACCAATGACAAAAACCCTATGATTATCTCAATAGATGCAGAAAAGGCCTTTGACAAAATTCAACAACCATTCATGCTAAAAACTCTCAATAAATTAGGTATTGATGGGACATATCACAAAATAATAAGAGCTATCTATGACAAACCCACAGCCAATATCATACTGAATGGGCAAAAACTGGAAGCATTCCCTTTGAAAACTGGCACAAGACATGGATGCCCTCTCTCACCACTCCTATTCAACATAGTGTTGGAAGTTTTGGCCAGGGCAATCAGGCAGGAGAAGGAAAAAAAGGGTATTCAATTAGGAAAGGAGGAAGTCAAATTGTCCCTGTTTGCAGATGACATGATTGTATATCTAGAAAACCCCATCGTCTCAGCCCAAAATCTCCTTAAGCTGACAGGCAACTTCAGCAAAATCTCAGGATACAAAATCAATGTGCAAAAATCACAAGTATTCTTATACACCAATAACAGACAGAGAGCGAAATCATGACTGAACTCCCATTCACAACTGCTTCAAAGAGAATAAAATACCTAGGAATCCAACTTACAAGGGACATGAAGGACCTCTTCAAGGAGAACTACAAACCACTGCTCAATGAAATAAAAGAGGATACAAACAAATGGAAGAACATTCCATGCTCATGGGTAGGAAGAATCAATATCGTGAAAATGGCCATACTGCCCAAGGTAATTTACAGATTCAATGCTATCCCTATCAAGCTACCTACGACTTTCTTCACAGAATTGGAAAAAACTACTTTAAAGTTCATATGGAACCAAAAAAGAGCCCACATCGCCAAATCAAACCTAAGCCAAAAGAACAAAGCTGGAGGCATCACCCTACCTGACTTCAACCATACTACAAAGCTATAGTAGCCAAAACAGCATGGTACTGGTACCAAAACAGAGATATAGATCAATGGAACAGAACAGAGCCCTCAGAAATAATGCCACATATCTACAACTATCTGATCTTTGACAAATCTGACAAAAACAAGAAATGGGGAAAGGATTCCCTATTTAATAAATGGTGCTGGGAAAACTGGCTAGCCATATGTAGAAAGCTGAAACTGGATCCCTTCCTTACACCTTATACAAAAATTAATTCAAGATGGATTAAAAACTTAAATGTTAGACCTAAAACCATAAAAACCCTAGAAGAAAACCTAGGCAATACCATTCAGGACACAGGCATGGGCAAGGACTTCATGTCTAAAACACCAAAAGCAATGACAACAAAAGCCAAAATAGACAAATGGGATCTAATTAAACTAAAGAGCTTCTGCACAGCAAAAGAAACTACCATCAAAGTGAACAGGCAACCTACAGAATGGGAGAAAATTTTTGCAACCTACTCATGTGACAAAGGGCTAATATCCAGAATCTACAATGAACTCAAACAAATTTACAAGGAAAAAAAAAAACCCATCAAAAAGTGGGTGAAGGATATGAAGAGACACTTCTCCAAAGAAGACATTTATAAGGCCAAAAGACACAAGAAAAAATGCTCTTCATCACTGGCCATCAGAGAAATGCAAATCAAAACCACAATGAGATACCATCTCACACCAGTTAGAATGGCAATCATTAAAAAGTCAGGAAACAACAGGTGCTGGAGAGGATGTGGAGAAATAGGAACACTTTTACACAGTTGGTGGGACTGTAAACTACTTCAACCATTGTGGAAGTCAGTGTGGCGATTCCTCAGGGTTCTAGAACTAGAAATACCATTTGACCCAGCCATCCCATTACTGGATATATACCCAAAGGATTATAAAACATGCTGCTATAAAGACACATGCACACGTATGTTTATTGCAGCACTATTCACAATAGCAAAGACTTGGAACCAACCCAAATGTCCAACAACGATAGACTGGATTAAGAAAATGTGGCACATATACACCATGGAATACTATGCAGCCATAAAAAATGATGAGTTCATGTCCTTTGTAGGGACATGGTTGAAGCTGGAAACCATCATTCTCAGCAAACTATCGCAAGGACAAAAAACCAAACACCACATTTTCTCACTCATAGATGGGAATTGAACAATGAGAACACATGGACACAGGAAGGGGAACATCACACACCGGGGACTGTTGTGGGGTGGGGGGAAGGGGGAGGGATAGCATTTGGAGATATACCTAATGTTAAATGACAAGCTACTGGGTGCAGCACACCAGCATGGCACATGCATACATATGTAACAAACCTGCACGTTGTGCACATGTACCCTAAAACTTAAAGTATAATAAAAAAAAGAGCCCCAAGACATATTTTTAAATGGGGAAACAAAAGCAAATTTCAAATCATTCCATACTGCATGTTACCATTTATATATTAAAAAGAATATTGCATAAGTACACACATATAAAAATATAGTACAAAGTCTCTAAGACATACAATAAATCAGGAACAGGACTTTCTGTGAGAATAGGTGGAATAGGAAGCATCTAAAGAAACTGCTTTTTTTTTCTTTTTCTTTTTTTACACTGAAATGTTATTACTATATTACTTGTGTTTTAAAAATAAATAACTTTTGGCCAGGCGTGGTCCTAGGACTTTGGGAGGCCAAGGCGGGCTACTCGGGAGGCTGAGGTAGGAGAATCGCTTGAACCTGGGAGGTGGAAATTTGCGGTGATGGAGATCGCACCACTGCACTCCAGCCTGGGCGACAGAGTGAGGCTCTGTCTTGGAAAAGAAACAAAACAAAATAAATAAATAAATAACTTTTAAGGGGGAACATACTTAATCTATGCTATAGACTGAATGTTTATGTCGCCCCTCAAATTCATATCCTGAAACCTAATCCCAAATGTAATTATATTTGGAGGTGAGGCTTTGGAAGGCAATTAGGTCTTGAAGTCAGAGACTTCATGAAGGAGATTACTGCCTTTATAAAAGAGACCCCAGAGAGCTCCTTCGCCCCTTCCACCAAGTGAGAACACGGCAAAAAGAGGGATCCTGAGCACTACAGGTCCAGAAGCCTCCTCAGACCTGCTCAGCCTCCTGGCTATTAAGCGTAGTGGGTGGCTGGGCCTATGGGCAGTGCTGTAGGCTGAGGCAGAGTTCCCCAGCCCAGGCCTGACCATCCGGCCTGGACATCCCTGACTAGCCACTACTGAAAGGCTGGTTCAAATCTCACCTCCTCCAACAAGCTCTCCATAACTGCTTTTGCAACCAGGAAGCCCTTCGATATTTATGAAGTCAGTTTGGACTGCAGTTAATCCTTTCAAGTCCTGCAACTATTCAGCCCTTCCATGTACACTCTGGCAATCGCTTTCATAGTCTCCTCTTCATGTTTCCTTTCTACCCATCCTAGCTTGCTCAACTGGATTCTAAGCTCTGTCAGGACAAAGATCATTTCATACATACATTTCATACATTGCATTTACTCCAAACACGAAATGACCTTTTTCTCACCTGGCGCAATGCTGAGTACACAGCAAGTGCTTAATATGTAGGTAGTATCATATGCCAGCCCTTTAAAGTTAGTGCCATGCCCAAGTGCCTGTCTGGAGGTTAGGTCACAGAGCCTCAGTGGTCACCTCTCAGCATCTATATCCAGCCTCCTTGTCTGCTTACCCAGGCTCTGGCTCTGCCCTGCGGTTTTTGTTCTACCTCTGACCACTTCCCCATCTGTAATGAAGTCTCCAGTGAACCATCACACCTCAATTCTGTTGCCTCTCCACACACAATGCTGCTTTTTAGCTTGCAAATATTTTCTAGAACCTCACTGCTTCTTCAGTGTCCATCGGTAACCCTGGTTTTGCCCCTCACTGCCCAGTGCGACATCTCGGGCAGGTGGATGGAAGGTAAGATGACAGGTGAATACACACAGCACCTTGCTGCCCTCCACAGACCTCAGCGGATGTGTTGCTAGCAGTCTTTGCCACCTACTGTACCTCTGCCTTGCCCTTGCCTCTGCCTATTAATTTCCTGGTAGACCTCTAAAACCTATATCCAAGCCTATTTTATATGACAATTTTCAACATATACTTACTGAATAGCTAATATGCCTAATAATGAGTTCCTAATAAGGAACTGCATTCTGTAATTCTTCCAACTCAGTATGACAGTTCCCTTTTCTGAATCTCTGAAACACCGCTGGTCAACTTCTCTTGTGATATTTGTCATAGTTTGCCTGGTCTTATCTATTTATGTATTTGCCTTTGCCACCAGTCCCTCATTAGACTGTAAGCACTTACGGGTGACTTTTTATACATTGCTATCTGTCTTTATATTTCCGGCATCCCTCGAAGGCAGGGTTTTGTGGCTAGTAAGGCTCAGTGGGTATTTCTGATTGACTCAATTCACTAAATTGAGTTAAATGGCGAGATAAATGGATGGATGAATGAAACTATTAATACACGGTTCTGCAAATCTCCCCACAGTGCCCATCCATGGTTCTTCACAGAATAGACCTTCAGTCAATGCTGTTGACAGACTGATTGATGTGTTTGAAAACGAAGAGTGATTCCTGGTGAGTCAGAGGTTTTCATTTACTCCATGTGTTTTGGCTTCAAACCCTAAAACAGTCATGCCCGATGTTTCAAAACCAGAACTGCAATCGCCTTCCTTCTACAGCCAGGTTGCCACAGATATGGGGCCTAGAGAACAAAATGCTTCTGAATGGATCGATCGAGGCATATCTGAAGATAGAAAGTTCCAAAGGCTTTCCTGGACTGCCTCTAGGACGGGCCCTATTATTAACCTCCTCTGTGAGGCTGAGCTGCTGTCTGGCCTCGCGCGACTGAAATGATTTTCTCCTGGACTCACGCCGTGGCTTTGTAGGCCACAACCACTGCCTAGAAGCCAAGTCAATCTGAGAAATAAGGGAGGCCCTAGTGGTTTGTGGTTTTAGAAGGCGTTTCCTTTGACATTAAGCCCGGGAAAGGACAAGCAAGCCACAGCAGGTTCAAGAGAAAGGGAGCAAAGCCTTGTTTGGGGTGACCAGAGGTGATTTCCCAGCCCCGTCCCTTCTAGCAGCAAGACCCCCACAGGATCAAGTGCCTATGGGGGTCAGGGGGAGGGAATGCCCAGAGACATATGTGCAGCCGACTGCAGGGGTGCCGCTGGTATTCAGAGAGAGTGTCAAGGAAAGGGCAGCTCAGGAGTCGTGAGCTGTGCACTGTGAAACAGCTGAGTGGGCACTGGAGCGGGAGGGGCAGGGATGGAGGGAGACACTGAGACTACAAATGTGCAACCGAATGGAATTTAGTCTGTAGATACTTCCTGTGGAATTAAGCATGCCCTACTGTCCGGCCCACTGACATGGGAGAAAGGGTCTTTCCAGTTCCAATTCACAAAAGAGGAGGCTGCAACTTGCATTCTCAGGGATAAATGCCCCTGATAGCAGAAAGCCACTGGCCTCCACAACTGGCAAAATAAGTACATGCCTGTAACAGTGTGATCTCAAGGGTGCTGCACAAACTTCAGAGCTTAAAAAAAAAAAAAAAAAAGACATTACTTGTCCCTGAGCAGGGTAATGCCTAAAATTCCATTATTGCTTTTTCCCAAGGCTTAAACATTGGTGGAAGTACAAATATGCAGGGGGAACATTTCAAGTATTTCATCAGGTACACCTCAGTGTCTGGAACTCTTTTAGATCCTGTCCTGTGGGCAGGTTTTCTGAGGGGAGGAGATGAGGAGGTGAGAGAGTTGGGGAACTCCGAGTAACAAGAAGGAAGAGGCTTGGAGGGGCAGAGGAAGGGGCATACAGGGCTAACACACTGATCCCAAACAGGCTGTCCTTTCCACAGTTTTGCCCAGGGCCGGCCAGCCCTTCAGATCCTTGCCAGATTCATTCGTTGCTGCACCATCCTTAAAAGAAATAGGGCATCAGGTTCTCCTAACCAGCACCGACTTCAGGGTATGGCACCTGCACAGTCACCTAGGGCTTGTGTTCAGAAGGGCCCACACTTTAATGCTCTGCAGTTGCCATCTTAAAATACCTTATATTTTTGGAATAAAGGGCCCCACATTTTCACTTTGCATTAGGCCCTACAAATTATATAGCTGGTCCTGCTCTTAACTATCCCCTAGCAAATCACAAAAGCCCTCTGAACAGAGCTCAGTCTAAACTCACAATTCTCTCTTCATCACACATGTTAGTTCCTTCAGTCTATTTTTACACGTCAGGGAATATTTGAAGAAATGTCCTTAATTCCGAGCACTTTAATTCACCTTCACCAACTAAGCTTCTTTTGAGGTGACTTAGGCATCATGTGACCCATCCTATTATTAGCACATGCCTAGCCATCCCCAACCCACCCCCCACCCACAAACTCCTGCTTTCCTTGCCCTTATATATACCTCTCCCTTAGCAGAAGAGTGACACGTGAACTCCTAGCCTTAAGAATAGTTGGCATGGGTCCCTGTTTCTCAGCCGTATCTATTGTTCTAGTCCAGAATGACACTGGCTTCTACGCTTGTTTCTGACATTTCTGACTTTTAGTGAGGAATGCCATTAATCAATCGGCTGCATCTGTTTTGGAAAAATTAAATAGCTCAAGTCAAGGCAAACACAGTAAATAATCCTTCAACAATCCAGGAGAGTAGTGGGGGCAGAGAAGGCAGGGTTGTGTCTTCTCATTATTTGAAATGCATTTAATCTGCTGCTGGATCCTCTGCACCTGGGCTAGGGTTACTTACTGGACACAGAAAGAAGAGATCAAAACTCTTTAAAAATGTGAGGCCCAAACCAGGGTATTAAGAGTGTAAGTGTGCTATTCAACACATGTGTTGTGGACAATGAGTTAGCCAATGGGAGGCTGTGAAGAGGCTCTTCCCTGTGGTTTAAAACTATAGAAATATACTCTAATTCTTTAGTAAGGACAGCCTCCCTAGGGAGAGGCAGTAATGGTACAGTGGTTAGGTATGGTGGAGTCAAACGAGCTGGATTCCAACCTTGACTTTTTCCCTTACTAAGCATTGACCTTGGGGAAATTACTTAACCATACTGTGTCTCCATTTCTTTACATGCAAACTAAAAATGTAACAACTATGTCAGGGTTATTGAGGGAATAAATTAATTAGTGTCTATGTGGTGAATTGAAGATGGCTCCAAATTCATTGACATTCCTTCCATTGAGAGGTGGGATTTTATTCTCTCCTCTTAATTCTGGGCTGGCCTGTTACAACTTTGGCTAGTAGAGTGGGGCAGAAGTGAAATTTGCTAGTTCTGGGCCTACCCTTGAAGAGAACTAGAAGTTTCTATCTTAGTCTCTTGGAGCCCTGAGCCAAGAAGGTTGATTTCCTCATTAGAGAAGCCACATGGAGAGGCAGTGAGAACACAAGAGAAGTGGGGCACAACTGAACACAGGCTTCCAGCCCCTCCACCAAGGTACCAAGATATGTGAGTCAAGCCACTTTGGACCCCAGAAACCAGCCCATCTACCAGCTGGATAACATTGAGTGACCCCAGTGTGAAGCTGAAGAAATGCCCAGCAGAGCCCTGCCCAAATTTCTGACCCATAATATCGGGGAAATATAATAAAGTGGTGGTTGTTTTAACGTACAGAGTTTTAAAGTAGTTTGTTAAGCAGCCATACACAAATGGAACAACCTGTACAGCACTATAGATGACAACCTAACAGAACATCAGGACAGTGACTGGAACACAGTAGGCAGTCAATGTTAGTTCTTCTACTTACGTACGGCTATACTTGCATTGGTAATATTAGATGGATTAAATTTTCTGAATATTTAAAAAATTGGAAACTACATCTAAAAATTAATGACCCTAAGCTCATTGTGGTTAACTCCAAGTACTATATTAACTTTTCCCTCTACTACCTCTATTCATGTAGTTCTCTCTTCTATTTCCTACCTCCATTCTATTTTTCAGATTCTTTTACCTGGTTGCCTTCTATTCATGCTTTATATCATTTTCTCAAATGTCAATGCATGTATGGTTCACCTGGACATTTTGCAAAAAAGCAGATGCTAGGTCAATAGGTCTGGGACAGATCTAAAATATGCATTCCTAGCAAGCTCCAAGGTGATGCTGTTGTTATTGGTCTATAGGCCATACCTTGAGTAGCAAGGCTTTAGTCTCACCTTAGGTATTACCTCCTCCTGACACCTTCCTAATCCCCACTCTCTCCAAGGCTGAATTAGTGAGATGCTGTTGCAGACTCTCTTGGCTACCTATCTAAAAGCCCACATTTATTTTCTTTAGTGCTCGCAAAGCTCCAATTTTATTTTAAGGTCTCCTTTTGCCCCCAGTGGTGTGTGTGGATTTTAATAGATGTAAATGCAATCCTTGGTGTTGTCCTTCCCTTTGCTGTTATTTTTTATAGGCAGCCAGGTAACCTGGCTCGGAAATGTTAGGAGAAGTCTGCTGTGTAGAGTAGGTACTTCTAGGAAAGTTTTCTTCACTCTTAAAAAGAGATGCACATGAGAGATACAGGCCTTTATCTGTCCTTGGAATGTTAATCTGTTGTTATGTGATCCCTGGAGCTACTGCAGCTGTCTTGTGATCATGAGAAGATCTAGATAACATTCTGAGTGAGGATGGCAGAGTGAAGATAAAAAGAACCTGGGTCTTTGTTGAGTCACTAATCAACTCTGAGCTTTCCTAAATTAGAGCTTCTTTCTATGGGAGATAATACATCTCTTTATTGTTTAAGCCATCTTTACTCAAGCTTTCTGTGACTAGTGACCAAGAATATACTATTGTGGATTTATATGTCCTTGCTCTCTTCTACTCATAAGCCACGTGTGTCTCGCCATCACTGCACTCCCCACATTATTCTGTGATTTCACATCTACCTCCTCTGGTCAGGTACCTCTTGAGGTTTATTTTTTGTATCCCTCCAACCTGGTATATAGCAAGTGACACAAACTTTTATGAACTAAAGTCAACTCACCATAAGGGTTTTTAATTATGGAAAAATTAAATTTTAGCCACTTCATGCATTTTCCCCTGCCAAGGTTTAACCTTGAAGAACTTCCTCTTGATACTTTGCACTCCATGACCTTACCACCCACTAACATCAGTAGTCCTGGAATACCATCTCATTCTGATATTAACCCAAATGAAATATCATTAAGAAGGTTGCGGAAAGGCCACATGACTCATTCCAAGGCTGAATAAAAATAATAATCATTCTAGTGATTATAGTAATGCCTTGCCTTTGCATAATAATGGTTACCATTCACTGCACCCACAGTATCCTAAACACCTCTCTACATGCATAATCCCCAACTTATAGGAATATATAACTTCCTAAAAGTCACAGGGTCAGTAAGTAATGAAGTCAGGATTTCAATCCAGGTGTCTGACCCCTGAGCCTGAGAGCTTCCCATTTTGTTCCTGAAAATCCCCTCCTGAGCACTCCATACTTGCCAAAGTGCTTTTATGCACGTGATCTCATTCAGTGTTCTCAAAGGAGTTGTGGGTATGATCAGACACATTGTTTTGGTATTATTCATGCTGCTAACTAAATGTAAGTTACACTGGGATCATTGTAGAGTTCATTTTTTTTCCTATCCTCCAGTTTATTGCTTTTTATAATCCATTTCAAATAAAGAAACACCTTTTGGAAGGGAAAATAACCTAATGTAACAACTTGGGGAAATTTTTTAAGTGCTAAAGGAAAAAAAAATTAAGTTGGCCCAGTTTTTCACAGTGGCATGTTGATGAAATGCCATAAATGAATTGTGGGATGAATGAATGAAATATATCAAAGTGGAAAAATAAATCACAAGGAAGAACCAATTCCGCAAAGAAACAAGGCTGCAGATAGCAATTCCCTAATTTCCAGCCCCTCTCACATTTTTCATTCTGAGAAGACCCCTCTGTCTAAATCTCTTCGATGGAGACATAGAGCTAGAGCAATAAGAAAAATCTCATTCTTTAGAGCATCTCTTTCCTTCCATCCTAGGCTTTAGGATAGTGAAATGTCTTTGTTCTCAAGAACCAACTGGTCGGCACTAATCAACAGCCACTCAACAGGTCCCTCAGAAGTGAGGACAGAGCAGGTACCAACAATGCCTATGGGAAAGGGAGTCAGTAGGGACATACTTTCATCTCTCACAAGAGCATGTGCATTTTCTACTCAACATTCCCCTTAAAAATAAAATCCTCCTTTCATGGATTATCTAAAGCATTTATGCTTTCATAACCCACTCATAATAAGCTTCCAATATTTAACTATCTGATGGGTAAATGGCTTGTGTCCCCAATACAGCAGCACATAGGTAGCACAATTCTAAGCTGGAGAAGGCCCTCAGTACATTTCAAATTAACGGAATAAGGCCAGGTTGATGTCCCTCCTTCCATCTCCACAATCAGGTCAATGCCTCACTTGGCCTCTCCTATCCCTGGTGTCAGTTACATACATTTGGCTAAAGCAAACACAATTGACTTTAGTGGGGCCCATTTCTGGTGCCTGGCAGTGGGACCTGGCAGAATATGGTTGTCATCAGATGTGGTGACACCCCCCACCTGCCAGCACAGAAGGGAAATTATGCCAAGTAGCCACCATGTAGTGATCCCATGTGACATAGCCCTGGGTGACTCCCAGAAAGAGTGAACTTTACAGCAGCCGGTAATTTTGTCTTAGGAGATAGGGGCCAGGCTAAAGAAACAGAAATGAAACAGTAAAATAACAAAAGTTATCCTAAGAACGTGTCAGACCTGTCATATTGACATGTGATAGGTGATTCACATGAGTTATTGTGCTGTGTCCCTTCTTACCAATGAGGACACTGAGGTCCACAGAGGTTAACAACATCCCACAGCTCAAAACTGGCAGAGCAGAGATATGAATGCAGGCCTTTGTGCCTCCAGAACCCATGGTCCCTTTATCATGCCCTGCTGCTGCTCACAGAACTGCCCTTCTGGGTCAGGGGCTCTCAATGCCCTCAGCCTCTGGAAGTTTATCCCAATCCCAGGAGATTTCTTACAGTAGTTTTCCTGCCACAGGTATCCCCTGCCCACCCTGGGTGCCCACCTCATGCTATAGTATGTATACCTGTTGTGTGTGCCATATATGCCACTATGTTACATAGCTATTAAGCCTCTGGATTTTATTATTTTTTAGAGACAGGGTCTCACTATGTTGCCAGGTGGGCCTCAAACTCCTGGGCTCAAGCGATCCTCCTACCTTAGCCTCCCTAGTAGCTAGGATTACAGGAATGTACCACCATGCTCAGCTAGGCTCTGGATTTTAAATTCCTTAAGGACATTTATCAGCTGGGCATCAAGGGTCTCCAGCAACTTCTTCGACCTCCAGCCCAACACCTCCTTACTCCCTGCCACGCGTCGGCAGTGCCCACCGCAGTGGTCTTCTCATCCTCTGGGCTCCAGCTCCAGGCTCCTGCTGTCCTGCCCCGCCCTGCCCTTAGATGGCCTTCCTTCTTCCCACCAGTGCCTCTGCAAGAGGCGCCTGACCAGCTCAGCCCCCACAGACCTCCCCTTCCTGATCTGCAGCATTTACATTCTGCCCCACTTAGCGCAGCATTTGCTTACATTCTCTCATGTACTGTGCACTAATAGCTTCCTGTTTTTAATATCCTTTTTCTGATTTGAGTGTAAGCTCCTTAGAAGCTGGGGCCATGCCTTGCACTTTGCTTACACCGCCTTCCCAATCATGCCCTTTCCCAAACTCCAGCCTATTGCTGTGAGGGAGGAGAAGGGACACACAGTAGGAAAGGATTCATTCAAGCACTTGCCCCATGAGGGGCTTTGCCCACTTTGGGTGAAGAACTAAAGTTAGTTAACTGGCTGGCCTTCCTTTTAGAAATCATTTTCCCTACCTACCCCTCCCCCAGAACAGTCACTAAGGCGGCATGCTTTCCCCCAACCTCTGCCAGCCACCCCTTGTAGGGAATTGGTCTCTCAAGTCCCCATGGAGACTGGCAGAGCCTTCTCAAAGGGAAGCAGGCTGGATGCCTCCCCCTGGACTTGGTGTACATTCTCACAGGGACACATTCTGTCTTAGCAGCAGCTCAGCTGGCTTGCAAAGTTCCAGCCACCTCCTGCAGCAAGGCCCCCAGATGGCACGTTCTGTGGAACACACGGTGATGGAGGGAGGCACCAGCTAGGGAGGAGGGCTGCCTGGGGGCCAAGTGCCACCAAATCATTTATCCTCCATCCTGGCCCTTCTGCAAGATGTCTTGCTCTTAACAGGCTTCCTGATGGTGAAAGAAAGCCTCAGCCACAACCAGCCTGCAGTGCTGAAGGCATGTCGGGCAGAGGAGGTGGCACTCTTCTTTCTCATCAAGCCTTCCTTCCTTCCTCTCTCAGGCTGAGTTGGAAAGCTCTTGAAAGGTAGCAGATTGCAGGCACTGAAGGCTGGTGTCTTCTGTTTATCCACATAACAAGGACATTGGCCAATGCAAAAGCCCCTGTACTGTTCCTTCCATGTGCTGCTGGCTCCAGAGCCCCTGAAGCAGCCTGCCTGGGCTGTCTAAAACTGCAGCCTCTCCCCTTGACAGCCTCCCACACTTCCCCATACCCCATTGGGGGAGCTGAACGTGTGTTCTCTGTGGCAGTGTTTCTCAAATTGTGTGGCTGTGACCTGTCAACAGAATGTAAAATCAATTTACCAGGTCACAAATAGCAATTGTTTTAACAAAATAGAATGGAATAGAAGTGTCAGCACATCACACATAGGAATAGTATGGTGTCATTAGGTTTTGGGGACACACACACAATGATATAAAATCTATTTCCAGCTGGGCATGGTGACTTATGACTGTAATCCCAACACTTTGGGAGGTCGAAGCAGGAGAATTTTTTGAGGCCAGGAGATCAAGACCAGCCCAGGCAACATCAAAAGACCTCTGTCTCAATTAACTAAAATAAAATAAATAAGTAAAAAATAAAATAAAATGCATCTCCTCCTGTGGATCACAATCCCGAAGGTTTGTAAGCTCCTCTTCCACAGGCTGAAAGAGCCCAGTCTTGTCCCTGACTCAGGTTCTGCCATGGCAAACTTCTAGGGCAGTGTGGGACACTTCTTCCAAGCTGACCAGCTCTCTCCCATTGCCATCATTCAAAAGGAAACAGCTGCTAAGAGCAAGGCACAAGGACAAGGACATAGGAAACCAAGAAATAAAGAAGTGATTTCTGCCCTCCAGGAGTTTGGGAATTGGGAATAATGCTGCGATGAGGCAGGCCAACTGGAACAAGATATACAAAACATCAGATAAGATGGTGGAGGGGGATGTTAATTTCTACTGCCAAAGAGACCCTCAGAGTTCTGGTTTTGAGCAAAAACAGTAAAGGTGCTTTGCAACAGACTCAGGCACTGCTATCAAAGGTGTGGCTCTCAGAATTAGGAGTGGGCTATTAACTTATTCTCTTAAGCTGGGTTATTGGTCATCTGGATTCACTCTCTGTAGAAACTGTAGTGGTACACAGGACTCTCAAAACTTCTTGCCCTGGGGGCACCTTTCCTGGTCTAGGTCTCCTCACATCCATGTAATTCCTAAAGAAACTAGAATGGGGATCCCAAGGACTAGATGTTACCTCTAGGACTGTTGTTATTTTGCTGTGTGACTTTGGGTGAGCCACTTCACCTCTCTGGGAGGCAGGATCTTCAGCTACTATTGTAGCTGTGGATAAAGCAGCTGTACTCAGTCAATGGCTTTGTGACTTGGTGAACTTGGCTGGTGACAGACACACGTCCAGAAATAATGAGGATCAAACAGAACCTCACTGGTCGTCTTTCACATCAGAGGGGAAGATCTTTCCTCCACCCAGCCGCAGTAAAAGCCCATGCTCTGCTGTCTTGGACATTTATTCCTTGCAGCTGTGAAAAATGCCTATTGTCATCTGGTGAAGGCTTATGGAGCGCAGTGAACTTAAATGAGCAAACCAGATGCACTAGCCTTAGGGTGGTTTTCCTGGTACATGTAAGAATAGTCCCACCTGGGCAATTGAGGTGGGAGTCTCCTGTCTGGGCCCAGCCGACTTGCCCTTTGCCCTGCTTTGCCCAGACTGTGTGACTTTAGCACAGGGACACTGAAGCACTGTGGTCACGTGCAGCAAGCTCATAGTTACTCTTCAAGCCTTTGTTTGCAAGTAGAGGTCGTCTGCCTTTAAGTTCACCATTAGAGAATCTTAAGAAAGGAGAGGATAATAGATACATTTTTACTGCAAGACTGGACACTGCCAATTATGGTATCAGTTCTAATGCCAGTGATAGTGTTTTATAAAGTAGACAAGAGGCTAGAGTCTGATGTCCACCACAGTCCCTTTCTGGGCCTTAAAAAGATTTCTTTAATATTTTGCCTCAATGTGTCTTAAGTGTTAACTGGAGCTTGCACACTGCTCCAGGAAACATGACTCTAGTCCAAATCTCATCGACACAAGGAGGTAGATCGTGACTGGTGCTTTCTTTTCATAGTAGATAGCAGAAATGACAAAGATCAACCTATAGGAGGAGTGATCTGGTGGTGGAGAGTCCGGCACAAGTGATGCTGGTGCAATTTTGGGACAGAGAAAATTATCTCAAAAGTTATTCCACTCAGGGGCCACCGATTCCTCTAACTCACAAGGCCAACTTTGTTCATTTCCTTCATTCATAATAACGGTCCAGTGAAAATGTGCTGACATCTTAATGAATTCTACCCAGCAAATGCTTTCTTGGATGGTTGGGGAGAGGGAGTTGGGAGAGAGTCAGTTACAGTTGCTGATGACATGGGCAATCAATGCAATGCCCACAGACATAAAAGCGATGAGAGTCACCATCCCAAGGGAAAGAAGTGTTGATTTCCTCAATTCTCATCACACTGGGCTTTGTTTGGAAAATGGTATAAAAAGGCAGAAAATACATTTTCTTTTTATTCTCTGAAGGAGAAGGTAAAGGTTACAGGAAGAGCAAGTTGATAAAGATATGTACACCTTCTCTTGCCGAGGCAAATATACTCCATGATGTATGTTAGAAAGAAAGGAGCCCCCGGAGTTCTCATTAAAACCCAAGTGGTTATTTTAATATGAAGTCTCAGGGTAAAAGCTACGCCTGAATCCAAAAGAACTTTGGATTTATACTGAGACTATAATTAATTGGAGAGAAATGGACTACATTTTGCCAAAATAAGATTCAAACAGTATTGACTCAAAATCTATCTCTACACATGTGAGACACTTGACAGTTTTTGCAGCAATTTTATGTACATTTTCTCAATTACCTTTTATGTAATCTCATAAACCATGGAAGGTAGCCATTAATCTCTCTACTGAAGAGGAAACTGAAATGAATTGTTGAAGGACCCCCAGCCACTGAGGCTATACTTGGGCCTTCTATTTCAGGCCCTCGGCTCTTACCCCATGTCATATGGTCTCAAAATTTCTAAAGTCCTTTAATTCACAAAATTCATGTTGAAAGTAAATTATGAATTTTGAAAGTAAAGTAATTAATCATAGAAAGGTATGATGCAGGGGTTCTAACTGAACCCTGCAGACTTGGAGATTATGTAGCACAAGTGGTTCTCAAGCCTGAGTGTGCATCAGAATTCCTTGAAAGGCTTGTTAAACACACATTGCTGGGCTCCACCACCCAGAGATTCAGATTCAGTAGGTCTGGGGTGGGGCCCAAGAATCTGGATTTCCAACAAGTTCCCAGTGCTGCTGATGCTTCTGGCTGAGGGGCCACATCTGAGAGCTGCTGACCTAGGGATGTTCTCACTCAGCTGAGAGCACCTTAAGGACAGAAGCTGTGTCTTCCCTCCTCCTTTGTATCTGGCCTGGTCTATCCATCTGGTTTCTGCACAAATTCATCACAGGCTTACTACCTCATCTCTCAGCCCCTCTGTTGCTGAGGTTTCTCCAGGAAGGAGGCTCTACTATAAATGCCATTGGCCACCTTCCCTCCCACCTATTTCACACCTTATAATAGTGATAACATTTCACCATTTCAGTGAGATTCAGTTTGATGGCTCCAAGTATAAATTCTTGGCTTTCGCAGTGTATTCTGAGAATCATCCAAGACTTGAGGACAGAAATGAGGACTATGAGCTTTAGTCACAGGAGCAACTTCGCCAAGGAGCTTCAAGAGCTAAATACAAGATGCAAAACGCACATTAGCACACCCAAGGCTCTGAGAAGTCCTGTGGTGTGTACCAAGTTTAACTTTGTCTGACATAGCTCTTCCCAACTTTACATGACTACGTAGATCCCTCCTCTTTCCTGGATAACACCTATTGTCATTTCATGGAATAAGAGCATTAGGAGAAGCACACGTTAGGAAATACTCCATTGCAGAGTGAGTTGGCAAGTCCTAGGGAGTGGGCTGGATAATTCCTCAATTTCAGGTTTACTCCTTATCCACCCCTCCCCAGCAAACACACATGTGGAGCCTACCCTGTAAAAACTGCAGCATGGGTGAGCCGAGAAAAACATGTGCTTCATGGGGGCAGCTCGGTCCCAAGAAGAAGACAGAAGAAATTTATCTCAAATTTACCAAGCAGATGGGTTATTTCTGCTCTCCTAGAAAAGAATTCCAGTCTCTAGAGAAGAGACAGAGAGGCCAGAACATTACAAAATGTTGTTCCCTCCACATAAAAGAAAATAAAGTGGGAAAGAAGTATTCCCTCTGGCCCCACTACCAACAAAACTGAGGAAGAATAAAAGAGACAGAAGACCAGTCCCAAAAAAGCTTGCAATATTGTTGGGAAGCATGGCTTAGATTCACACATGATGCAGTGAGTATAAGATATTATACAAGCATTTATGGTGTAACCCCATATATGCAACCCCCCCAAAAAATTATCAGAAATAGGAAATGTTTCACACATTTGGATGTCACTTGAGTCTATGTATCCAGCAAATGGACTCAAGAACAGGAAAGGGTCTTCATTGTTCCTGCGAGCAAATGCAGTTGACTCCAATTGACTTGATTGGCTGAATCCTTGCAAAAACAAATATGTCCCACCGGAGCAAGCTGACCCTCAGAGAATGATGTTTTCCTACCTGAATTGCTCACATGTGTGGTCAGCCGACATATGTAATGTATTGTTTTCCTGCCATCCAGGATGAGGGAAGCCCCTTAAACAATTACTGCCCTGGGGAGTGTGTTCCAGACTATAATCACCTTCCAGGACAGGAATAAACTTCAAGGTCACAAGCCAAATTATATTTTCCTGAGGGAGAAAGGCTGAATCATTATATAGGAAGCCCTAAGATGGCCAGGGGTCAGGAAACGAGTCGCCTGTGCTTCCTCTGTGGAGGCAGATCTCGTGTCCCTGATGGTCGAGGTTTCCGCCAAATCTCCTCCTCGCTCTTGCAAACAGACGACTCGTTTCCCTGGTTTCCCTCTGGGGACTCTTCCACGTCTCAGTGCTCTCAGGCAAAGCAATAGTTCTTGACCAAACAGGGATGGGGCATCCTCAGCTCCTCATCTGTCGTTTATCAGTTTCCACCATTAGTCTGCCATCACTTCTCCTTTCTTCAGGCCTTCGAAAGCACATTTGGAATGGCTTCCAATAAGTAGACAAAGGATGTGAAGAGCTGGTGCATGAAATAGAAAACAAACTGGCTCAGGAACGTACAGAACCAGGTGCAACCTCACTGCGACTCCACAGTAAAATGCCATTTTTTGCTTATCATGTGAACAATGAAACAACATTAAAATGCTCAGTGTAAACAAAGGCGTGGTTTAAGACAAGGTATGGCTGATGAGAATGTAAAACCGTACTCGAAGATACTTTACAAAATCTGACTGAAAAAGTTCATGTATGCATATTCCTCAACTTAGAAATATGTTTACAATATCGCTGGTTTTTACAGAAGATTATAAAATAACATACAGAGCAATCTCATGGAAAGGGTAGAAAAGCATCTGGAAGGTTATACTCTCAAATTTTATTTTGGGTTTTATTTGGATCTATATCACCCCTAGACATGGATCCATCCTTGTAATTTATTAGGTTGGTGCAAAAGTAATGGCGGGTTTTTGCCATTACTTTCAATGGCAAAACCCGCCATTACTTTTGCACCAACCTATAGATGGCTTCATTCTGGCCCTGGTCCAACCTGCTTCTCTCCACAGGGCAAAGACTTTGCAAGGCCAAAGAGATAAACCCACCTGATGCCCTAGCCCATTTTCCTCCTAGTGCACACTCTAGCCCCCAGCACCTGCAATTCCCTGGAATTCAAAGCACTGTTAAACCATTTCCGGGGATGCACGAGCCTCTTTCCAGCCATCTCTTTGTGAGGGTGATTGTGCTGCTGGTTTGCACGCCCCGACTCAACAGGTAGCCAAGAAGGGGCTGTTTGCACGGGTGTGGACAAAGCTGGTACATGGGACTGAGTGTCAACACATGCAACACAAACCTCTCATGGTGGGCGTGAGGACAAAGACTTAGGAGACCAGAAGTGAGAAAGGAGGTGGCCAAGGCCAGAGGTCAGGTCTCTGCATCCCACTGCGTTCTATCAAGGACCTACAAGGAGTCTGAGTGCTTCATTTGAACCTGAAATTCTAGATTGTTACAAAGGTAAGAATAGAAAAAATTTCATTTAACAATTTGTTTGCAGGATTTAGAACTCCTAGATATTTATACGTGGTATATGGACTTTTACTTATACTCCCGCCTCAGATCATGACAATGTTAGGAATGGACCTGCTTTGGATAGTAGAATTAAGGATGATTTTAATTCTCCTCCATTTCAATTTTTTCTGTGTTCTTATTTTTCTACTATATACTAACAAATTGACATTCTTTATTTTAGTAATCCCACATTCATTAATTTAGTGTAAAATATTATAAATGTCGACAAATATTTGTACACCTAAAAATGAAAATAGCCTAAATGCTAAACAACCAAGAAATAGTCAAATGAATGGTACGTCTATGTCATATGTGGATAAACATATTTAAATTCTATTAATGAATCCATTTTACATTAATGAAGAAATTTAGTGAAACAAATACAATATTAATTAGACAGCAAGTTTCAAAATAATATAGTATGACTATTCTATAAAAATATAATACATATACAAATGCACATATTAAAAAGATGGAAAATCACAAAAGTAGTAACTGGTGATTTATGTCTGGTGAAATTTTGGATAAGAATTTTTTTTCCTTTTTTTTTCCTACAATGATCAGGAATTACTTTTATAATCAGGAACTTGCTTAAAAATCTAAACATGTCTGTCGTTTGTCCAGGTTTATGTTTCCACGAGGAAGCGATAGCCTGGTGACCTTTGACGTCATCCTCACACGACCCTCCAGACTTTTGCCACTGTGGAATCCTGCTTTCCAAGCGCTATTTCCCTTAGAACCTTCTGACACTTGGGTTCCCTAGTGCAGCCCTGGAGGCCTCATCCTAACTGCGAAGCTGCCTCTTTAGGGGGCCACCAGGAGAGTGGCTTCCACAGGGGAGCAACACGGGTGCTTTTAAAGAGCCAACCAGACCCACCTGCCTTCCCCTGCTGGGACCTGGGCACATCAGGTGCAAATATGGCCCTCTGTGAGCTGTGGAACCCCGGGGCACCGTCGCCACCTCCCTCCCCACCTCCCTTCCCAGGCTCCACCAGGCAGGTGCTTTATCTCTTGCTTCCTGGGAGAGGCTCTGATCAATTACTTCACCCAAACACCTACCCTCTAAGAGTCTTCATTTTAAACAGAGAGTTGACAAACTTAGCCCAGGGAAGGACTCTCCAAAGGCAACATGTCCTGCATGTGACTTCTGAATCCGGAAGACATTTGGGGAACCGAATCAGGATGCAAATCAAACCATGTTAACAGCCACAGCGTTCTCCTGTCAGCAAAGCCCACCACGATCCATGGATGGGAGAACTGAGAAGAGCCCCTCTAAGCATTAGAAAACTAAAACTAGAAGAAAAGTCAGGCAGGTCCAGCCAGATACCTTATTCTAACTAGAAATAAAATCTGCAAATTCAGGTGAGAACCCCTGTGAGTGCCCAATCCCCAACACGCACTCAACACTTCTGAAAGTTGAGATAAGGAAAGAAAGCTACCTCTTTTTTATTTATTTTGTGTGTGCGTGTATGTGTAATTGCAACTGTCACTGTTCTAAAAACACTGCCAGGTAACAGGCTAGCATCTTAAATGTTTTCCCCTGCCATGTGCTCCCTCTGGCCTTCTTTCTCCCATATAATACACAGAGACTTGGTGTAGAGTGGTAGGGAAGGCCTTTATTGGTCCCCATATTCTCCACCTTTAAGGAGGAAGGATGGGAGTCATGACATAGTTTGGGAGTTAATAGTAAATGCTGGAATACAGACCACTAGAGACACCTCTCTTCCAGTAAAACCATGTGACTTAACCATTCTGAGCCTTCATTTCCTCCTCTGTAAAAGAGGGAAAATTACACAAGATATCCAAATCCTTTATTACTCTAAGACTATATTGTTCTGTGGGCTTATATCCCATTTCTTTTCTTTCTAAAATCTGTGGATGATTTTCCAATTTGTAATAATATTGCCACACCCTAACACTCTTACTGAAATTGTGCTTATTTCCAGTTTGGCCAGTTCAGCACCTAATATGATGCTTGTTTCTTCCGAGTTAGTTTTGTCTTTCCAATAAATTCCTTGAGAGAAGTTGCAGGGGAGAGCGTGCCTCATTCTTCCTGAAAACATTGCTGAGCACGTAAGACATACTCAGGAAACGGGAATACTAGCTGGGCTGAGTGGATGTCTTGGCATCACAGCATGGGCGAAAACTAAGCTCTGTAAACAGGCAAACCCAGGTGGATCCTGCCCTTAGTTTCCTCATCTGTAAATGGAGATGATCATACTCTCATTGTTGCTTACTGAGTTTTAAATGAGATTATACACAAGGTGTCTATTACAATGCCTGGTACAGAACAAGGACTCAGTAATATCAGTTATTATCCTTTATCATTATTACAATAATATCTGCTCTCTCCTGGAAGTACAGAATTTAAAACCTTGATCCCCACAATGAGGAAAACAGTTGGTCTCAAACATGCCTCTGACAGTTTGGGCATCTCCAGGGGGCATCTCACACGAACTCCCTTTTGGTGCAGGTTTTGACCTCAGAGCTGTAGCTCAGGCACCAGCTTGAGAACAGCTTGGCTCGTTGCCTTGAAACTTATTGGCACAATAAGAGATAATGATTTCCCTGGACACACTCCCTCAGAGCAGTTATTGTTGAAGTATTTCCCTTATTCCTCCTTTACCGGAAAACAATCCCTTATAGAAATCAGCTGAGGAAGACACTAATAGCAACTTCAAACACATGGCTTTCTCGCTGCCCTGACTTGGCAAGGAAGCCTGTTTGGAGCAGTTTGCTTCAGACCCAGGAACAGAATGTGACAAAATAAGTCCCTGTGGACTGATGTGGGCACCGAACAGTTGGCAGCTTTGGGGCCAGCAGGGCCAGTGATAAGAGATTGGTTTCCTCATTTGATGTCCCATTTGGACCCTGTTTGCCAGCCCCGGAAGGTCAGAAGCCACACTACAAAAATAAGAGGGTTTTTTTTCTCTCTTTTTCACCCACCCTCCATGGCTTCCATGATATTTCTTCTCCATCCCTTGGGAAATTTGTGTCTTTGTGAGATCTGTCCTCTGCCCTTCTTTTGTGAATATACCAAGACAAAGATCCATTTAATTTTCAGAAACTACGTCTGTCAATAAATTGCCTTTGCTCTGTCTCAGAAGGGGCGCTGCCACCGTCCTCCCTGAGCAGACGTTCCTTATGTACAGGAAGCGTTTCTCATTATCTTCTTGACCTCTTGTGCAATCTTCTTTTCAAGCTCTCCTTGGGCTTTTCTTATCATGGTTTGCACTCCCTCAACCTCATTCTGTAATCGGCGGCATCCTTCTCAGCACCTGGCGTTGGCTCCCTTGCACACGTCCTCTGGTGTAACCTTGGTTGTTTCCCCTCCTTACCCACCAGAGCCTCTGAAATTGGGAGTGTCGTCCTTGCTCTCACCAAACCCAGCACTTCAGCTATTTTGCTTCCAGCTCCTCCAACCTTGCCTTCTAAAGGCCAGGCTGGGGAAATTGCCTTTCCATGAGTGTTTATTCATTGAACACCTACTATGCGCCAAATATGGTTCTAGAAGAACAAGACAGACATGGTCCCTGCCCTCATGGGGTTACAATTAATACAAAAGAGACATGTAAACAGATAGTGCATACTGGTGAGCCCAAAGAGCCCAGATCAGTACAATCACCTCACAGGGGCTCAGTGGGGTCGTTTAAGTCTTTGAGGGCCACTCAGCAATAGTGTACATTTTGACATTAAATCACAGAACATTCTGTTCAACAATGTTACATCCACAAAGCTGAATTTTCAGCAGTTGTTGGGATAAAAAGAAGCACTGTGTGAAAATCAGTGCGGTGTCCTGATTCCAAAACTTGAGAAAATGTGCAGTGCCCAATAGCTCTGTCCATTCCATGAGTAAGAAACTGTGACTTTTTAAGAATGAATTTTTAAAACTCTATTTTCATCCATTTTGTAAGAGTTGTTTTTCAAATGGCTACTAAGTGATGAGGGGATAAATACCGAGTATATTGTTCAGCCCTAACTGCATAGTCAGAGTAACTTTCAGGATTTCTTTTGGCCTCGAAGTGCAATTTAAAAAACTACCGAGAAGCTAAGGGCACCAAGACAGAGAAAGTTTGAGAACTTCTGATCAAAGCAAAGACCTGAAGGATGAGAAGGATTTGTTAGTTGGGCCTAGAGGAAGGGAAAGAATGTTCCAGACCAAGCAACAGGATAGCCAAAAACAAGATATGAGAGAACAGGATGAGTTGGAGAACTAGAAACTGTCCAAAAGGTGCTAGTTCCCCAATGCAAGCCACCCTTCCCATCTCCTACTGCCCCCACCCTCACCCACTGACTCACACACTTGCCCATCCTTCCCCAGACCCACAGTCCTGCCCCACTATCTCTCTTCCTTTTCCCAGGTCTCCAATGGCTGGGATCAGGCCTGAGCAGAGAACATCAAGATCTAAGGATTTGGTGAGGCTACAGGAATGGAGCCAGGCAGATGGTCGCCCCAGGGCTGCAGGGTAGCAGGCGAGAGTCAGGGTGTTGGCAGCCCACGTGGCAGGTCTGGCAGCCTTGCAGGTCTGGCAACAGAGAGATACTGGATTTCAGGGACAGGACTCCAGTCCCTGGAAGGAACTGAGGCTCTGAGCAGGAAACCAAGCAGGGACACAATTCCCAGAAATGGGGCACAGGGCGGGGGTTCAATGACACAGAACAAGTCAGGAGCCCAGTTACAAGAACAGGCACCAAACCACAAGGGACTTGCTGAGAGGGTGCAGTTTATTGATAACAGGGGAAAATCAGAAACAACTTGAATGTCCACAAATAAGGGATTAATACGTGATGGCAAGACTGCACTGAGGAATACTGTGCAGCATGAAAAACCCATGTTCTGTAAGCCCATGTGATAGTATGGGAAAGTTTCTTGAATCACGTGCACTAAGCTGGAACAGCAAGTTGCAACCTAATTTGTAAAATGAAATTCCTGTTTGGTGTAGATAGTTAGAAATGGCAGACAAGGAAGAAAAAATTGATAAATGCCTGGAAGGATATATAACCAAATATTATCGCACTGGGCAGAGTCTAGCGGATTGTCATTTTTCTTTTTTCTACTTTTCTGTATTTTCTAAAGTTAAAAAAGAACAGTATTGCCTTGATTTCCTTAATGAAAAGAAGCAAAAATAAAAGCCACTTATAGTAATAACCTTTCCTAGTACAGACCAAAGTCATAGGAGAAATTGATCTCCCCAATTAGTTTGGTTCTCTCTACAAACATGGAAAGTCAACAATTATGGGTGGAGTGGGGAAACAGAAAATTTTTTTTTTTCTTTTTTCTCTTTTTTTTGTTTTTCTTTTTTTGAGACAGAGTCTCCCTCTGTCGCCCAGGCTGGAGTGCAGTGGGGCAATCTCAGTTCACTGCAACCTGCCCTCCTGGGTTCAAGCGATTCTCCTGCCTTAGACTCCCAAGTAGCTGAGATTACAGGCATGCACCATGATGCCCGGCTAATTTTTGTATTTTTTAGTACAGACAGGGTTTCTCCAGTTGGCCAGGCTGGTCTCGAACTCCTGACTTCAAGTGATCCACCTGCCTCAGACTCCCAAAGTGAGAGGATTACAGGCGTGAGCTACTACACCTGGCCAGAAAAAAAAAAAATTCTCAAAAAAAATCAATCATTCGAAGATAGGAGATGAAGCTGCTTGGATGTTAGGTATAACATCAAGGCCAGCTTGGAATTAGGAAGGATAAAAAATAAAAGACCAGCAACCTGACTTCACCTCTGCTGCCACCCCTTCTCATAGTTCCTGGTCCTAACTTCTGCCCATGGCCAGGTGTTTACCCTCTCCCCAGGAGCAGTAACTGCTCAAAGTACCTCTGAAGCTTTGGGTGTCTGATGAGGGTTACCCAGGAGGTGAGGTCACATGGTGCCATTGCAGTAGCAGCATCAGGACAGCAACCTCTGAACTAGTGACAGAGCACAGGGTCTGGGGCCAGCAGCCCTGCTCTGAACCCTGACTCTGTCTTCAGCCAGCTGTGTGGCTTTGGACAAGCTATGTCTGAGATTTCTTCATTTACAAAGTAGGAAGAAATAATAATATCTGCCCTACTGGGTTTGTGTGAGGTAAATCTGCCTGCTGTGCTTTGTAAGCTATAGCATGTGTAAGTTAATGTTATTATCGGATAGTTGGAGGTTCCACTAACACAACAGGACACAGTTCTGGAGAGTGTCAGAGATCTCTCAGACTCCACAAACCACATCATCTTTACTCACTGCAGTTAAGCCTCTGTATTTGCAAGAACTCTCATACCAACAGACCACATGGCTCTGATCTCCATGGGGAAAATACAAAGGGTACCTCTTGCTCTCTCCATTAGGAAAATCCTATGAAATAAAGCCCCCAAACTCTAAGGCTGCGAGGGAGCTAGAGAAAACTAATGAGAAAAGTCCTTTGCAATTTTTGCTTGGCATCTACTACCTCTGGCTAAGAAATGGGTATATCTTTGCTTCCCAAAGACCTTAACTTTGATCTGAGCCTCAGGTCATGACCTGGGAAATAGAAAACCCCAGAAAATTGAAACATCAACTCTAAGAAAACCTCTTCTCTTGGGGATCCTGAAGAGCCCCAAAGAAGACTATAAAATGTTATTCTTTCATTGAATTTAGAGATTTTTATGTTAGAAAACCAGGCCGGGCGCAATGGCTCACGCCTGTAATCCCAGCACTTTGGGATGCCGAGGCAGGCAGAACGCCTCAGCTCAGAAGTTTGAAACCAGCCTGGGCAACATGGCAAAACCCCATCTCTACTAAAAAAAAGAAACTAGCTGGGTGCAGTGGCAGGTGCCTGTAATCCCAGCTACTCGGGAGGCTGAGACAGGAGAATCACTTGAACCCGGGAGGCAGAGGTTGCAGTGAGCCAGCCTGGGTGACAGAGCGAGACTCTGGAAAAAAAAAAGAAAAAAAAAGAGAGAGAGAAAGAGAGGGAGGAAGGAAGGAAGGAAGGGAGGGAGGGAGGGAGGGAGGGAGGGAGGGAGGGAAAAAGAAAGAAAGAGAAAGAAAGAAAGAAAGAAAGAAAGAAAGAAAGAAAGAAAGAAAGAAAGAAAAGAGAAAGAAAGAGAGAGAGAGGAAGGAAGGAAGGGAGGGAGGGGAAAAGAGAAAAGAAAAGAAGGAAGGAAGGGAGGGAGGGAGGGAAGGGAAGGGAAAGAGGGAAGGAAGGAAAAAAGGAAGGAAGAAAAGAAGGAAAAAAAGAGTAATAAAGACTGGAAGTTTTATTTGGAGGAATGAGAATTTTTCTCCAGCCTCTTAGAAACTCAATATAGCATTAAATGGAGATGACCATTTAAACAACCAAAGAATCATAGAGAGAGGACAGAATCCATTGCAGAGGCATGAAGTTCTGAGAATCTTCAGACACCATTAAGTTTGTCATCTAAGGAGCTTCATCCTCAGGAAACCACGTGAGGCACTGAATGAAGCTGTCACTGACCCAACAGACCAGCCAAAAGACCCACAGACTCCATCCTGTGCTCCCAGCACAGAATCTAGTCCTGACCTTCCAACTCCAGGCCAAGTGTGGGAGCAGCATGGTCCAGAAGCTGCTGCACCTGGAAAGGAGCTTTCTTCTCCATCCATAAGGCCCTGAGAACTGTGGCTGTCTTCCTAGTCCTTGACCATCTGAGACATTTTCATGTGTCTTAAGAGTAATATATATATATATATATATATATATATATATATATCTCCTATTATATTAAGGAGGAAATATATATATTTTAATACATAATATAAATATATGCTATATAAAATAAATATATAATATAAATATATGTTATATAAACATTATATATAAATATATATTTTCTATAGTTTAATATATAAATATATATTTACATATAGTAAACATATAAATATATATTTATGAATATATAAATATATGCAATATATAATATATACAAATATAAATATATAATATATTTAAATATGTTTATAAATTTATATATATTTAAATATATATTTTATAAATACATAAATGTATAATAGGAGTAAATATATATTATTCTTAATAAGAAATATATATATATTTACTCTTTAAGACACATGAACTATATATATTCACACCCACACACAAACATTTAAATCAAATACAGGTAAATATGAACCACTGCCTCAAATTTAATTCATTTTGATTGAATCAGATCTTTGTTTTGGAAAGAGAAAATCAACCTGTTGTATCAAATTTTTTCACCTGCTTCTGAAAACCCTGAATCTGGCACCATGCCAGGGTGGCAGGAATGAGGATCATTTATTTGTTCTTGCCTAGTAACTTCCTTCCATCTTGCAAAGCATGGCTTCACCCAGAGTGCTTCACAGGCAAGCCCCACTGTCTCATCCTCCTTCCCAGCCTGGGATGCCACAAATCTTTCTCAGGCTTCTCACAAAGTCAGCCAATACTTAGGGCCCTTTTGTGCCCTACCACTTATTTATTTGTTCATTCACGTAACAAATACCACTGAGTGGCTAGTGTGAACCAACTATTACATTTGAGACTATTGCATCAAGGAAAGTAACCTTCTCAAAAACATGCACCCTATGGTTGTTTATTTTTGAAGTATGAGAAATTCAAGTCAAAGTTCTGGTGAATCTCTTGCTAGTGGGGAGAAGTGGAGCTGGTGGGGAGTTAGAAATGATTCCCAGTAATCTTAAGGTGGGGATAGACAGGGGAGAGCTCCAGCTTTGCTCCCTCCCTAAACAGACACCTATCTTGTCACCATGGGCTTTGTAGAGAAGAAAGAAAAGGCTAAGGGAAGGCCTGAGGGTTTCAGGGAAATGGGCTCAGGGAAGGAGTTCAAGTGCATCTATCTCTGATTCCCCCTATAGGCCCGATTAGAAAAACAAGTTATGTTCCCAGAATGGAATTACCAAAATGACAATATCTCATGCCTCTCTGTTCATTTAAAAAGTGATTTTGATGAAGGCAAAAGGGTAGAGAGGGGACTCCTCCAAGCTCTGTGGTGTGTGGACTGTTTTGAACTTTCTGTCTATTAAGAGGGAGCTTCTGAGATGAGGCCTGGGAATCTGTATTAGTCCATTTTCAGATTGCTATAAAGAAATAGCTGAGACTGGGTAACTTATAAAGAAGAGTTTTAATTGACTCACAGTTCCACATGGCTGGGGAGGCCTCAGGAAACTTACACTCATGGTGGAAGGCAAAGGGGAAGCAAAAACCTTCTTCACATGGCAGCAAGAGAGGGAAGCGCAAGCCAAGAAAAATGCCAGATGCTTATAAAACCATCAGATCTAATGAGAACTCACTCACTATCATGAGAACAGCAAGAGGGAAACTACCCCCATGATCCAGTCACCTCCCACCCTCTACACATGGGGATTACAGGTCCCTCCCTGGACATGTGGGGATTACAATTCGAGGTGAGATTTCACTGGGGACACAGAGCCAAACCATGTCCGCATTCTTCACCCCATAGCTGGGATCCTGAGCACCTGAGCCAGGTCAGGGCTTCCCAGACCTCTCTGTGAAGAGGAGACAATGAGGGAAGAGGAGGCAGGTCATTCTGATCCATTTCATAAGTCACAGCCACTTTCTTCACCATGCCCTTCGAATCCACATTTGACTCAAGAAACGCCACAATTGGTACAAGCGACAGATTTGAGGGCAAAAAAGTAATAATGCAAAACCGCCAGCTAGAACAGATTTTCCCATGATTGAAGATGGCAATAATAAGACAAAAGACAGATTTTTGCCTTCAAGAAACTATCTCTTCATTGCAGCCAAAGCAACACAAAATTCAAGGCAAACATTCCGTTATTTTCCCCCCCAACTGTTTGGAAATATGGAAAAAGAAAATCTTGCCATGAATGTTTTTTTCCCCCCCTCGTTCTACCAGAAGTGACACAATTTTTTTTTTTTTTTCTCCAGTGTTAGCAAATGACTGGGTATGATTCTTCTGGTGCTTGGAACAGAGGACAGACCCAGCAAAGAAAAGAGCCTGGATGGGAGACAGCCTGCAGGAAATTGTGAAGCTGCTAAGAAAACAGAGACCCCCTCAACAGGCTGTCTTTACAACATTAGTCTTTTTGAATATTATGAAAATATTATCTGCCTTATTGATCACCAGCTCCCTAAATAGAATAGAGCTGTTTATAACAAATGCAACCAGCAATTGTAAACGTCCAAAAACAAGAACACACAACACTCATCTTCTAGCTGCATACCCACTGATAAATACCACACAGGGAAAATGAAACACTATACATTTTGATTGCGTGAAATTTGGGAAATCACAATAATCTAAGACATCACTAGATTCTAAATGTAAGATGTAGTCTTACATTTTTACATTTTATGCCAGATATCTGTTTTGGCATGAAATGTAAATGTCTGTATAAAATAATGCAGTTTTTTTGTTTTTGTTTTGTTTTGTTTTGTTTGAGACATAGTCTCTGTCGCCCAGCTGGAGTCCAGTGGCACAATCTCGGCTCACCTCAACCTCCGCTTCCCAGGTTCAAGCGATTCTTCTGCCTCAGTCTCCAGAGTAGTTGGGATTACAGGCATGTGCCACCATCATGCCTGGCTAATTTTTGTATTTTTAGTAGAGACAGGGTTTCATCATGTTGGCCAGGCTAGTTTCGAACTCCTGACCTCAAGTGATCTGCCTGCCTTGGCCTCCCAAAGTGCTGAGATTACAGGTGTGAGCCACCACACCTGGCCTAAAATAATGTATTTTATACATTAAAATACTGAGTCCCCAGATTCGTATTTTTCCAGGAGAGTTTCTGATTTTGTCCTCATTTTTTTTTTATTTACCTAAAAAGCAGATTGTGGGATTCTGAAGATCATTCAGTCCAATGGACCCATTGTATAGACAGGAAAACTGAGGCCCCAAAGAGAGGAAGTAACTTTTCCCAGGTCACATAGATAAGCAGAGCTGGGATTGGAACTCAGATATAACTCTAGATTGTTTAACATCCTGGATAGATGAGTTAAAAACAGGTTCAATTTTTGGATGGGCTGAGCGACTTTGCACAGAAAGAAATTCTATTTGTACATGCAAGGTTGTGTACTCTTTTAACTAGCTAGTGATTTCCTACTTATGTGCTGTTGGAGAGTGTGACTTCTTCAACAGCTTCTCTTACCACTTCTAGAAAATACAAAAGAGGAGTCATGGCAATATCTGCAGCTCTGAAGGACAAAGATATGCTTTCTCACATGGTTATTCTCCTGGGGCTGGTGAGATTGTGTTTCCACAAGTTGTGGGGCTTTTTCCTTTTATGTATTTACATTACTTGCAATGGCAAAACCCACAATTACTTTTGCGTCAACCTTATACCTCGAGACAAGTCATCACTCTGTTTTGTTTTTTGTTTCTTTTTCTCAAACAACCCTGAGATTGAAAGGAGACTTCTCCAGGAGCCACTCACTCTGAGTCAGGCAAGTGCCTCTTTAAACACTCTACCCTGGGTACCACATTTGCCTGACCCTAGTCCTGCTCTGCCCTTGACTTTTTACATTGCTTATTTACTACATTGTTCTATGAGTATCTTTCCTAACAACAACAAAATAAGTGGGTCCTTCATTCAGAGCAGCTCTGGGTTTCTTGGTATTCTGCAAGGCCAGGTGACACAGACCCGTGGACTCCTAAAGCGTTTAGAAGCCAGAGCCGCCTCTGTCACTGAGAGGTGGACCTAAATTGCCACTGAGGCTCTGAGTGACTTAGTCATGAAGCCTCTCTGATCTTCGGTTTCCCCTTCCTTTCCCAAGGAATATCTGCCATGGATCGTCCTGCTGAACCTAAGCATGGAGATTTATTCCTCTCTTGTCAAATCCGCCCTTCCCTGTTTCTAGGATGTTCTTCCCAGGTCCTCTTGCCTGGCTACGCTCTGTTTCCTTCTTCACATCACCTTCTCTGGATTCCCTGAAAGAGTCTCGCTCTGGGATGTAGCCCATGGCCCCACTTCACTCACTCCTAGACTGGCGGACATGGCCCAAACCCATGACCCTGCACTCGCCTCGCCCCTGCACACCAACCTGCATTTCTCCATGGTTGTGCAAGCATATCCCTTAAACATGCAAATATCAGCTTAACATTTTCTTAACCAGAATAAAGTATAGGTGGATATGTATCTGTTTTCTAAATATATGAATGGGAAAGAACCCTTTAAACCTAAAAGCAATGAAAGAAACCACAAAGGAACAACAGATCTAATTATAAAAATTTGAACATCCACATAGTAAGGAAAAAAATAACCAACATACTTCCATTCTCTTGTTCAGGTATGTATGCCATCCTCCTTGGCGCACAGTCTAGCCTCAGAATCAGCCACTTGGTTTTGAACTGTCTATCCTGACAGTGGCTTTGGCTGCCCTTCGAGAAATGTCTCTGTCCAGCCACAGTCACAGTGACTCCGTCCACATGGCCACCCTGGCTCACAGAGGTAGGGTACGAACAGACTCTGAATACTTAAAGCAATTAATAATTCTCTGTTGTTTTACTCGATATGTATCTCAGTATTTGACTTCACAAGGGCAAAAAATGTATTTCTACTCTTGGCATAGTGCTGGATTTGAGAAGTAAATAATGAACAGAGCCAAGAAAATGAAAGTTATAAAGCCAAATGAGAGGAAAATAATGTAAGTATTACGATTCTTCAAAAGTAAAGTTTTATGACCAGCTGTCAGTTATCAATGCTAAGAAACAGCCAAAATAATTGAAAAGACCAAACCAGGAGTGGTGGGCTCAAACCAGGAGCCCACTTACTGCGCAGCAGGGTTCTCTCACCCAAGGGGGCCCTTTCTGACAAAGTGGACACATGTTGATAGTGAAAAGCTGACCCTTCATTCCATCAAAGTCAAATCCATGTAAAACCAGTGCTTTTGGTGGCCGGTCTTACTGTCTTCTATTGTGCTGCCTTGTCTTCTTCAACTGGACCTCATTTACTTGGCTGGTGGAGAAAACCCTTTATAATAGAGGGAGGACAACCACCTTTTACTGGATTACTGGAAGAAAGGAGTTGAAGGAGACAGGGAACCAGCAGGCAGCAAAGCCACTCACGTTGACTCCTATCAGCTCATGGCATAGCCCCAAGGTATCACTCCAGAGCATGACCAAAGAGGGACAGAAAATTCTTTATCCCTAAGCCCTTCATCCCATCTTCATAGCCTGTCTTAATGGGCAAGTCTTTTCGGTTTACTTTGTGATACTGCCTTCCTCCTCTAATCAAGTGATCCTTTGCCACTTCCTGTCGTTTTCATAACTCAGGCAATCTTAAGCTACCTGCCATTTATAACTAATTTACATTCTACAATTATTTTTCCATGTCTTTTTCTCTCTTCACTTCTACTTTTTGTTCTGGTATTTAAAAACTAAATAAAACAAAACACCACAACAGCGAAAAAAAAAAATCCCCAATATAACAAAATTCTTGGGAACTGGGCATTCTGCCAGGTTTAGTGATTCTTCAGGGATCACTAAAATGTGGGAGCCCCACTAGGCTAAGGCTCACATAGTTTCAGACATTGTTAAGTTAAAACCTATGAAATTATCATTTTGGTAGATCAAAAGTAGCTGAATTTTGAGAATGCCACACAGTTCAATGTCAAATTATAAGCACTCTGTTGAACACTAGCTTCACTATGATTCCCCTGGTAAAGGCATCCTGCAAAAAGTTAGCAGAGCTGCTGCCATGATGTCCTAAACAAGGCATGAATTGCTGGGCTGGTCCGGCAAAACCACTGTCTTCCAAAAGCAGCTGAGGAGACCTGGAGGGGAACTGATGGTTTGTGTCCCAGCCATCCGTGGTCAGGAAGGGGACAGCTGTGTGCCTGTCTGCTTCTTTCTCCTGCCTGTCCTTTGCAAAGGAAACGTGGTTGGAATGTCCTCTCACCACAACAATGAGAAGAAATTGACAAGAGGCTGTTTCATCACCTTTTCCTCTGCCCTGATGCTCTGGTAGGGACTGGAGAGCAAGTATCCACTATGTTTGGGAGGCTACAAGAGGAAATCACTGTCATTAACCCAACATGGGTCATTCATTCTGAGGTATAATGGTTGGAGGTGGAAATTTCAGCTGGAAAGGAAAAGAAGTTATTTGACCCATGAGCCTGTGTCTGGGTCTGTGAGGCCACATGTATACATTGGTGTCATTGTGAATAATACAGATAATGGTGGCGTTTACCTTGAAAGTCAACACAAAGAAGAGGAAGAGTCTGGAACTAGTGTTTGTGGGTGTCATTGCAGTCCCCAAGTGGTGTCCAGTTTTATTTTAATAAACAGGAAATTTTTCTTTTCACAGCTTAAGATGGGAAATAAAGAAGTATTGCTCTGGAACGGCACTCTTCCTCCTCCTATTTGATGTTTCTGATGTATGCCTCCACCCACCTCTCTCCCAACCCCCAGTGCCACGAAGGCCAAGATTTTTTTCAACAAAATCTAGCCCCAGGCCACTTTTCCAAGCAGGATGGGCTTCACTTTGACATCCTCTCCACCCTCCACTCACTTCCTGTGCTGGCACTGTCTCTGTCTCCCAGTGTCATGTCCCTGGCTCTGCCTGGCCCTCCCCACCAGGAATAGAGCACCCAGTTCAGTCTACCACAGCAGACTCCATGCCCTAATGGGTCTGCATCTTGTTTTGAAGATTACATGTGTAGATACATAGAGGACTTAGAACAGCATTCAGCATATGGTAAGTACTATATAAATGTTAACTAATAGTATTATAGGAGGTGATTAATTAATGGATTTTGTTATTGTTATGAAGATTGAGGTGGTACAAATAATCACTACTTGAGGGCCTTGATTAAAAGTCAGTTTCAAATTGTCAGAGGAGAAATTATAGGAGCCCCTCACCTTGGCTCTCTAAAAATAAAATGGGAGCCACATACGTAATGTTAAATTTTCTCATACTGTAATCACATTTTTTAAAGTAAAAGGGTAAAACTTATTTAATAATGTATCTTATTTTACCCCTCTATCCAAAACATTATCATTTCAACATGTAATCAATATAAAATTTTAAATGGCATATTTTACCCCTTTTTGCACTAAATCTTTGAAATCTGATGTGTCTTTTACACACATAGCATATCTCTGTTTGTATGCTAATTTTTCAATGGCTAAAGTCAAATGTAATCCTACTGAAATGGCGAAGCTTTGTTTAATGGAAGAAATAGTACCCATTGCTTCCATTTTTAGGCTGGGCATGGTGGCTCACACCTGTAGTCCCAACACTTTGGGAGGCTGAGGTAGGTGGATTGCTTGAGGCCAGTAGTTCAAGACCAGCCTGGCCAACTTGGCAAAAGCCATCTTTACTAAAGATACAAAAATTAGCCTGGAGTGGTGGTGCATGCCTGTAATCCCAGATACTTGGTAGGCTGAGGCACAAGCATCACTGGAACCCAGGAGGCAGAGGTTGCAGTGAGCCAAGATCGCACCACTGCACTCCAGCCTGGGCAACAGAGCAGGGCTCTGTCTCAAAAAAAAGAAAATTAAATTTAAATTAACTGTAAAATTCAGTTCCTCAGTCACACTGACTGAGTGCCCAATAGCCATTATATCGGGGCATGCAGGTCTCAGCTGCCTACTGACTTCCTCCACTCGCCACATGCCTCCCACCCCACCTGCAACAAACTCTCCTCCTCTCCTTCCTACCACGGACCTTCACTCGTATCTTTCCCTTTACCAAGAATGCCTTCCCCTCCTCTTTCAGGTCCCTTCCATTGCTTCCTTTAACTGCAAACTCACCTCCTCCCTAAAGCCCTTCCTGACAGTTCACTGTTTAGGACCTATCATTGCCTCCAACCTTGTGTGCACAGGGCTCTGTTGTGTGCAATCTGAACTACTTTTATGTGTATTTGCTAAGTGTGGGTGTATGCGTGTGTTGCTTGATAGTAACCCTTCCAGGGAAATATCCTTGACTTTATGAGCCATTTTCCCCTGGCCTGGACTATTGCAGTAGCCTCCTAATTGGTCTCCCTGCTTCCACTCCTGGCCACTTTGAAAATCCACCCTCAACACAGCAAGCAGCCAGTGACCTTATTTAAAATACAAATCAGATCATCTATCTCCCCATCTAAAATCCTAAAAACCTACTGTTGTTTTTGTTTTCATTGAAATTCAAATTTCTCAGCCTGGCCTGTAAAGCTCTCCTGAGTGGGCCCTGCCTGCCTCTCTGACTCTGTCACCTTCCACCTCGCTGTGCCCCACCACACCAGTCTTTCTTCTGCTGTTTGAGCATCTCGAGTCCCTGCCCACCTCAACACCAGTGCCATTGCTGAACACTCTGTTTGTAATGCTCAGCCCCACCCTGGATCCTTGCTTGGTTGGTTTCTTCTTATCATATGTGAGGCCTCCTTGATTTCCATTAGCATCCACTCCCACTCCTAACCCCCGGCTTACACTCTGTCACAGCTCCTTGTTTCTTTTCTTCATCTGTTATTACAACTTTGTTGATCTTTTGTTTATCTTTTCTTACAGCCGTTTGAAATTATCTTGTTCATTAATCGATTGGCTTGTCAATGTCTGCTTCCCACTAGAATATAAGCACAAAGCTTGCCCCTCTTGTCCACTACTGTATCTCAGGACCTAAAGGCCTAGCACAACAGAAACTCTTAATTAATATTTAAAATCCATTAATTAATATAAAATCCCATGTAACTCTCATGGTTGGTAAACCCAAAACATTAAGTGGGCATTAAATTAATATCACAATTCACAAAACAGCTAAAAAGGTGGTTACAAATTTAAGTCTCTACAGAGATTCCACAAGTGGTACATGAATAAGGTACAACGGAGAAGGGTGGGTCCTGTGGCCAACCGGAGAGCACCTGCTACCCCTCGAAAGGGCAAAAGTACTCAGCTCCAGTCATTGTTGCCTCACAAGACTACAGGCCAGTGTCATCTGAACCCCTGATTTTTCAAGAAAAGCTAGATATTCAAACATTTTAATAAAATTTTTAAATTATTAAAACTGTACAGACAAAACAAGATGCTGGATATATTTATCCTACCAGTTTTCAACTCTGATTTTTAATGCTTTCCATTTAATTTTTATTTCTTCCTGAATTTCAATTAAATCTTTGACAAAAAAAGCAGCTAAAAGTCATCATTTTCTCTTTTTTCTTTTTCACATTCCTCTTTGATCATTTCCTTCCACCCAGTAACTCAAAGCCATTAGGGTTTTTGAATACCAAATCCAACAACTTATTTCAATCTTCATTGTCTTTGATTATTTCATACCATGGGAATCAGTTGTGTAGTACTGCCCAGCTTCCCCCTCAGGAATGAAGGTCTTTACCTCCCCAGGCTATTGGCAATATTTCCTGCAGACAAACCTTAGCTCTTAACCCCCTTTGGAAATTGTCTAAGCTGAAGACACCTTGGAAAGCCACCTGTCCCAAGGTCATGCTCCCTTCCTGGGGCAGACACATCCCAAGATGTGACTAACTGATTGACACAGGTAAGAAGCCTTAACGCCTCTTGTCCCAACTCAGGAAAGGTGTGAAGGGGCACTGGCTTTGGAGTTCCCCACAGGTTCCACTGAAGCCTCAGTTGTAATTCTAGAACAGTCCAACTTCTCCCTCTCCCTAGACCTGTTTCATTAACCTCCCTTACTGGGTATTGCTCCCAAAAGCACCCCCCTAATAAACTTCTTCTTTATAATCTCCATCTCAGAATCTGCTACCCAGGGGCCCCAGTGTGACTGTAAGTTTAAGAAGTGAGAATTTGGAGCCAGATCTACCATCATCAGGCTGGCAACAGGGACTCCATCCCTGGTGAGGGGGCAAAGCACAGACCGCCCCTGGCACAAGGCTGCAGTGCCATTGTTACAACCCTCCACTTGGTGAAGTGGGATAATGTGCTGCTGGAGGGGCATGCACTAGCTGGGGCAGGGTATCAGGTAACCGAGAAACATGGTGGGAAACAGAAGGAGAATGGAATTTAGTGGCTGTTGGGAATTTCAGTGGAGGCTTTGAAAAAAGATAACAAAAGATAGAGTGTGAGTAAACTTCGGGGGTTTTGTGTGCAAAGATAAGCAATCAAGAAGAGAAGTCACCATCTTGGCATGGGGAATTGACCCTGGCCTTCAGGAGGTAGTAAGGCTGCTGTTGCAGAGTTGGGGCAGAGAAGAATATGCTCAGCACACAGGTGATGTGCTTGGGCATCTCTCGGTTCTTTCTCACCCAGTTTCCACAGTAAATGGACCAGTGCAGCAGACCTCACCTGAGAAAGGCATCGTGCCCGGTGGCCCAGACCTCAGGGATGAGGGTTTGGTCATGGCATCGGGTAAGCCAGCAAGACTAGCAGAAGTGCCAGCTCATGGGGAAGGGATGCAGGGGAGAGGAAAAGCATCAGTTATGGTCCCGAGACTAGCTGCGGTGGTGGGGGCTGCAGTTTATCCCACTAACTTTCCTCTTCCAAGTTTTGCTCAGGAAGAGAAGCTCTTTGGATCCTGAAGGATACTGCCAGGAGATATATAAAGAAGTGGCTCTGAGGACAGAAGGAGTAGACTGTGTGGACACTGTAATGGACTGCCCAGATTCCACTTTAGGAATGAAGGACTCGCCGCCACCACCCGGCTGCCGGAGCACTGCCAACAGGCAGTCCTAGGATGTTAGTCCTCTCTGGAAATGGCCTCCGCTGATGAGAGTGACCTCACCCACAGTCATGACCTCCTTTCTAGAACAGCTCACTTTGAATGACTGATCAGCATGGGAAGATAAATGCTCAGTCCCTTCACCCCAACTCAGGACATCTCAGAAGGCTCATCCCAGCTTCTGAGCTCCCACATGTCCTCTGAGGCCTCAGCTGAGATTGCCTCGCAGCTTACTGTCTCCCTCAGCCAAAACCACTCCTGTCCCATCTCTTCTACTGGTGTTGATCCCAAAAATCTCTCCATTTTGAGATCGGCTTCCCAGAAAATTCAACCTTCAACATGCTGACCTTTCCTTCTTGAAATTCCCCTGCCCCTTAATTTTCAGACGCTGAATTTCTTCAGTCTCTCTGATGGCTTCCACCTTCATCCAGGACCTCCTTCTCTTCCTCCCACTCCTCAAGAGTAAATGTGGCCTACTTTTAGTCACCTTTCCTTGGAAGAGAGGATTTCTGACAACAGGATGCTACCTGCTAGCAGAAGATTTAACCCCCACCTGCATAAACAGATTGCTCTTCTATATTTTACTTTCCCTAGACGTAAAGCACCAATTTTTCTTGTCTATCCCCAGGAAATACAATATTGGTTAACATAAGTAATATGTATGGCAAACAGTCTCAGCAAATCAAGAATGTCCTAGAAGTTTTTCTAATTCCTCACAAAAATTTACATTTTGTAATGTTATCTTCTCCCCCTCATTGCTGCTCCAGACACACACACACACACACACACACACACACCACTACCTTTTGTCACAAGAATAAGGCAAAACACATGTCCACAAAAAATATATGTGAATTCCATCTTACTGCCCATCTTTCAGCCCATTGCCTGATAACTCTCAGCCTCTGGGGAGCAGGACCAATTCCTGTTCTTCAGTTCACAGTTATTCTCTGATCCTGTATGACCAACAGGATCTTAGAAGGCTAATGGGTGGTACAATGTATGGGAAACATGATGATCTGAGGGCAAAGAGACCTGGATTTCAGGCATGATTATGCCACTGATGAGCCATTCTGTTTTTTTTTTTTTTTTTTTGAAACAGAGTTTCACTCTTGTCACCCAGACTAGAGTGCAGTGGCGCAATCTCGGCTCACTGCAACCTCCACCTCCCAGGTTCAAGTGATTCTCCTGCCTCAGCCTCCAGAGTAGCTGGGATTACAGGCACCCACCACCACGCCTGGCTAATATTTTTGTATTTTTAATAGAAATGGGGTTTCACCATGTTGGCCAGACTGGTCTCAAACTCCTGACCTCAGGTGATCTGCCCACCTCGGCCTCCCAAAGTGCTGGGATTACAGGCCACTGCGCCCAGCTCTAGAGCCATTCTTAAGCAAGGTCTTTGTTTCCCCACTTATAGAAGTAGGAGAAGAGTCCTTGACTGACCAACCTTCTTCCTAGGTCCATCAACAAGCTAAAGTAAAAACTTACATGTGGCAGTTAATAGAAGGAGACACAGCCATAATGACAAATTTCCCTTTGGGTTTTCTCTTCTGATGCACATGCTGCCTAAAAGAAACATCTAGAGCTAAGCAAGTGCATGGGAGTGTGGTTCAGGGATCCCAGGCCTCCTCAGAGCTCTCAGGTGACTCACCAGGGAGGGGGTCCAGAGCACTAAGCCCCTGCTTAGGCCTTCCACTGCCTCTCTCCTCGCTCTAAGAGGCCAAAATAGGGCTGCTATACCAGGAGCTGCTTCTCCATGCTCCTGAGAGATCTGTAAGAACACTGTCTGCCTCTGAATCTCCCTCTCATTTGGTTTACTTTTGGGTGCCTGCTCTGAGATGTTCAGCCTTTACAAGGTTCACATGTGTCATTCCAGTGAGAGCGCTAGTGGAGATTATCACTTGCCATGCTGACCCCTACCCCAAGCCAAGGCTAATGCACCTCCTGCAGAGGGACCTGCCCTTTATTTCCATTGGAGGAAAGAGAAGACACAGCGTTAGTGACTAGAGCCCAGGAGGATGACGCTTTGTGGGGCAGCTGCATGGGAGATGTCACCCCTTGCTATTGTCTCAATGTTATGTACCCCAAAATTCATATGTTGTAACCTAAGATCCAATGCAATAGTATTAAGAGACAGAGGCCAGGCATGGTGGCTCACGCCTGTAATCCCACCACTTTGGGAGGCTGAGGAGGGCAGATCACAAGGTCAGGAGATCAAGACCATCCTGGCTAACATAGTGAAACCCCGTCTCGACTAAAAATACAAATAAATTAGCTGGGTGTGGTGGTGGGCACCTGTAATCCCAGCTACTCAGGAGGCTGAGGCTGGAAAATGGTGTGAACCCAGGAGGCATAGCTTGCAGTGAGCTGAGATTGCGCCACTGCACTCCAGCCTGGGCAACAAGTAAGACTCCATCTCAAAAAAAAAAAAAAAAAAGACAGAGGTTTTAGGGGGTGATTAGGTCATGAGGACTCTACTCTCATGAGTGGGATTAGTGCCGTGGTAAAAGAGGCCTGTAGTCCCAGCTACTCAAGGAGGTTGAGGTAGCAGGATCACTTGAGCCCGGGAGGTTGAGGCTGTGGTGAGCTATGACTGTGCCACCGTACTCCAGTCTGGGTGAGAGAAAGAGACCCTGTCTCAAAACAAAGAGGCCTGAGGGAGCTTATTGGCCCCTTCTACCACATGAAGACAAAGTGCCATCTATGAGGAACAGGCCCTCAGCAGATGCCAAATCCACCAGTGCCTTGATCTTGGACTTCCCAGCCTCCAAAACTGTGAATAATAAATTTCTATTGTTTCTAAACCCACACTTAAGTATTTTGTTACAGCAACAGGATTGGACAAAGACACCATGTGGATGGAGAAGGATTTTCTACCCTCCAATTTGGCTGAGTTGAGGGTGGGGAGATAACACTCAATGGGACTTCTAGAGATTTGCTGGCTGAGACTTTTGCCTTCTTGCAGGAGGATGTCGAATCCCGTGCAAATGGTCATTTAATATTTTCTGGATGATCTTCAGGGATAATATTCTCAGGCTCCCTGGGTCCCCTTATTCCAATGTTTGAATATCTCAAAAATTAGGAAGTTTACTCTGGAGCTAATCAAAATCTCAGCTGCTTTACCTTAAATCCATTTAATTATTTCATTTTTTATGTATCAAACACTCCAATGCCTACAATAGCCAAAGCATTAGGTTAGGCCCATTCCTCTTGGAGAGTTATCTGCAGATATGGATGATAGCAGCTCACCATCTACCCAATGAAAACCCTTCATCTTCTTGAAGGTATCTTCCCAGGCATCTCTGTGCCTCTTGCCCCACTCCATCTCCAGCCTTTCATACTTCCCCAGTGTGTAGAAAGACCAACAAGAGGCTACAGCAAGCTGGATGCCACCATTGGTTTTTAAGGCAGAAATATAGGGCTGCCCTACCTTCCCCTCTATCCCCACCCTTGATAGAGCATTGATTTGTTTCCCTTTGGGTCTCTGGCCCCTGCCGCAGATCTAGCACTCAATAAATAGTGGACACAGATGAAACAACCCTGTTCCTCACCCAACTTCCATGCCTGCTTCGGGCTCTGTCAATCCCTGGGCAGGTCCTGGAAAGCATAAAGGTAAAATGTAAACCTCAACATCAAACATTGCAGATCATGGGTGAAAGGTGTGGAATAGATGAGTTATTGCTGAAGGTTTCCAGGGATACAGAGGAGTCTCCAAAAACCCTCACTTGGAAGTGAGTCACCCCCAAAGGTGACTTACGTGGGGGATTAGGGCACATGACCAGGCTAATGAGAACAAGAAAGCTTGGAGACCTGAGCCTGGCTGGCACACACCTTCCTTCTTCTACAGCCCAAAAGTGTGGGAATGTGAAGTGGGTCAATAAGGCCAGTGTGGGAACCCCTGCTGGGAGGAGAGACTGGACCATGTGACCAATTTCAGGGTCACCCCCAGGACACACTCACTGCCTGTCACTTAGTACCAAAGTCCCTGGGATCCATATCACTTACTTCCTTGTTTTGAGGCCTGAGGAGGTGGGAGGGGAGGAAAGATCACAAAGCCAGAGGATGAAGAGCCTGGAGCTTTAGAAGGATGGTGCCCTTCTCCTCATCTGTCTCACTCTTTTAAGTTGGAGTCTCTTTCTTCACTTTGCTAATAATGTAAAGTATCAGCTAAAAATTGCAATGCATGCATTTCATTTAAGTTTTATTGCCCTAACAGACAGCATTAGATTACAAAAGAGGACATTTTTCTTCTCAGTTTTAGCTTATTCTGATGATTTATGATTAGATACAGCAAGAGTTCATAAACTTCCCTGACCTGCTGACAGTTTTTACAGGCTCCCAGATTTATTTCCATCTCAAACTTAACAGCTTTCATGTGACTGATATTCCCAGCGTTGCGGTGTGGCCGAGCCAGGGGCTGAGAGAGCGCCTCTAATCTCCATGTTACTAATTTAAATGAAGTCTTGGTCTGTTGTTTAAAAAAGACATCAGTCATCCCGGGGAGGTTTACAGATCCTCTTGTAATGTAATGTCAGCCCCTTCTGAGATATGAGGTTTATAAAGCCTCACAATGTTGAGTGTTGGCAGACATGCCAAGGTCACCATGGATGGCAAACGGGAGGGGAGGGGAGGGAAATGCACTTCAGAGAGGGAGCAAAGAATTGCAAAGAAAGATTGGTCTCCTGGAGAGGCCAGATGTGACTGTCAAGAAAGAAACCTGAGGGCTGGTATCTGGGGGGAACAGGATAGGGAAAGGTGGAGTCATATTCTGATGGTAGGACCCCTTGCTCTCAATCCAGCATATCCCCTCTCCACTTGAAGCTGAGAAGCCCTGAGAAAACACAGCTCCTGGGCCCTTATCTGAAGATCATCCTGGGCACCCAGTCTTTGTTTGCATGGGACCCTTTGCCATACCATGCCATGTGTTAAGCCGTGCCATGTGTCTGGGTAGAGAGACCAGGAGATTGTGCTGCCATCTCCATGGCAGACAGTCTCCTGGAGTAGGGAGGCCTCAGGAGGAGAGACATCCCATTCACCCAGCTGTGTGAGGTCCCCAGAGGTGGCAGCATAGAGGTGGGACTCCATCCAGGGATTGAGGCAGAGCTGGGAAAATACAGATTCCTTGCACCTGCCTGGGCTGTTCTCACACATTCACACCCAGGTGCTGAAGGTCACTTGGGATCAGGACTTCAGACTGGGCAGGAGTTGCTTTTGTGTTATTTGGAGATCAGATAAGAAGTGACAAGTAGCAATAAGCTCTGGCTCACTGGAGAAATGGGCTGAGGACTTGTGGGATATGGGGGTGGAACAATTTTCATTCTCCTGGGAGCAGGGGAGGAGGGTGTGGAATAAATATTTCAGCAAGCAGTCCTTTCTCAGGGGGAGAAAGGCTGACCCCATGCATCCCCGGAGCCCTGGGCTCTGCAGAGGGAAAGTCTGTGTGATGAGGATTCACCATCCACAGCCACAGACCAACATGGGGCTAGGGAATGAGAGCAGGTAGCACTGCTGTTATCACCTGACATTCACTGAGTGCTAGCTATATGCCAGGCTCTGGGTGGGCTCTCGATTAACCTCAACAGCCTTGAAAATTAAGGAGGGTAAATGAAGTGGATGTTACAATTGCCATTTTACAGATGAGGGAACTGAGGCTTAGGGTATTACAGAATTAGCCCAAGGTTACACAGCAAGTGATGCAGCTGAAGTTCAAGTTCAGGTCTGAATGTATGTCCCAGTTTCTTACTCACATGCCCTAATACTAAGAAAACTATGAATAAAAAAATACCCACTTTCTGTTTGTCTATAAAGATTTGGAACCCACGCAGTCAACCATTGCCTTTTGCCCTGGAGAGACTCAGAAACAGTGGTTTATTTCAGTGTTTCTCAAAGTGTGGTTTGTAGTTTTCTGGGGGACCCGCCTCCCAAGCTCCATATTAACACATGCCCTGGAAGATTCTTATGCATAAAACACCTAAGAACCATTCATCTTCTCAAAGCATGTAGTTGGTGTCCTGAAAAAATTAAGCAGTGAAGGAAATTAAACAGTTTCCCTGCAATTCCTGAGTTTTCTTCTCAAAACGTAGCCTCTCTCTTTTCCTAACATAAATTCCTAGAGCATAATATTAGGGAAAAAATGAGGATAAACATGCATTTCAAAGTCACTTCAGGAAGATTTGAAAATTATCTACCATTCGGTGTCATTTTTCTCTGCACCAGAGCATCCATAGATAATGGTGATATAGAAACAGCTGGACAAGCCAGATGTTGGCATTTGTTAACTGCAGCCATTTCTCTGTTAGAATACCAGATGTCCCTATTTGAGGGGATTTTCTCTGGAAAATCTGGTGAACCACATAGCAGTTTCTCAAAGAGTGTTCTAGGGACTGCCAGCATCCACAGCCTCTGTGGTGCTTGTTAATGATGTGTATTAGTCCATTTTCATGCTGCTGATAAAGACATACCTGAGACTGGGTAATTTACAAAGAAAAAGAGGTTTAAAGGACTCACAGTTCACAGTTCTACATGGCTGGGGAAGCCTCACAATCATGGCAGAAGGCGAAAAGCACATCTTACATGGTGCAGGCAAGACAGAATGAGAACCAAGCGAAAGGGGAAACCGCTTAAAAAAACATCAGAACTCATGACACTTATTTACTACCATGAGAATAGTATGGGGGAAACCACCCCATGATTCAATTATCTCCCACCAAGTCCCTTCCACAGCACGTGGGAATTATGGGGGCTAAAATTCAAGATGAGATTTGGGTGGGGACACAGCCAAACCATATCAAGATGCAAATTCCGAAGCTTCACTCCAGACCTACAAATCAGATACTCTGGGGGATGGGGTCCTGGAATCTGTATTTTTCTTTTTTTTCTTTTTTTTTCTTTTTTTTTTTTTTTGAGACAGAATCTTGCTCTGCCACCCAGGCTGGAGTGCAATGGTGCAACCTCGGCTCACTGTAACCTCCACCTCCCGGGTTCAAGCGATTCTCCTCCCTCAGCCTCCTGAATAGCTGGGGTTACAGGCACACACCACCATGCCCAGCCAAGTTTTGTATTTTTCATATAGACAGGGTTTCACCATGTTCACCAGGCTGGTCTCGAACTCCTGACCTCAGGTGATCTGCCCACCTTGGTCTCCCAAATTGCTGGGATTACAGTCATGAGCCATCGTGCCCAGCCTGGAATCTGTATTTTTAACAAGCTGTCTGAATTATTCTTACATACACTCAGATTTGCAAATATATATGGTGTCCATGGTAGAAAAGAGCAGGGCTTCCCAGTCAAGCAGACTCCCAATCTGTAGAGCTCAGAACCAAGCTCTGCAACTTCAACCCTCCTACACTGTTTGCAATAGGAAATGGTTCAACCACTTTGAGAAATAGTTTGACAGTTTCTTATAAAACTAAACAAACACTTACTATGCAGCCCAGCACTTCTACATTTAGGTATTTACCCAAGAGAAATAAAAACATGTTCATGCAAAGATTTGTGCATGAATGTTTATTGCAGCTTTATTCATAATAGCCCCAGACTGGAAATGACCCAAAGTCCATCAGCAGGTGAATGAATGAACAAATGTGAGTGTCCACGCATCGGAATACTACTCAGCAATAAAAACAAACAACTAGTGATGCACGCAACGGCAAGGACCAATCTCAAAAGCAATATGCTAAGTGAAAACAATCCAGACACAAAAGACTACATACTGTGTAATTCCTTTTAAATGAATTCTAGAAAAAGCAAAACTAATCTACAGTGGCAGAAAGCAGGTCCCTGGAATCTAGGCCATGGGTGAGGGGGAACTGACTGCTAAGGGGCTTACAGAAACTTCTGGGGGTGATGAAAATGTTCTACATCTTAATCTTGGTGGTGTTACAAAAGTGCATATATTTGTCAAAACCCATCAAACTGTGCATTTAAAATGAGTGTATTTTATTGTAAATAAATTATAATTCAGTAAAACTGATTTTAAGTTCAAAAAAGCACCATCATTTATTAGCTATGGGGCCTTGGCCAAATTACTTCTCTGTTCCCTTCTCGTCTTCCCAATCCAGAGTAGTTTTCAATCTTCTACTGTGCCTTTCACCCCAAAACTAACCTTTCTACTTTAAAAATCGAGAAGCCCCATTGATTATATAAAGCTAACTTTTTAAATAAAGAGGTAAATGTCATACTTAAAATATTTATATCAATTTCTAAATGTTCCTGGTCTTTTAAGGACGTATTCACCATTGATAATGTGATCCTGGTGACAAAGGATAGCAGTGAGGCCACGTGCCGTCAGTAAGGATTTTAGGTGTTTTGACAAATAGTAGTCAGAGGCCATCTTTGCTTGGGTTTCATTTTTGCTTGGCAGGAGGATGGTGAAGCCACTGGAGAACAGAGGTTAGCTGGCAGTATCTAAGTGCTCACACATTTTACAGATAGTGAGTTATAACACAGAGGATTTAAACTACTTATCTCAAATCACCCAGACAGGTGGCACCCTATGTGAGAAATAGAGATTTCCTTTACCTTTCAGCTGCAGCAATTTCATTCACGTATTCAATAAATTCCCATTTAGCAAGTATTTAGAATATGTGTCAGGACAGTCATTGGATGTTCAAAAATGAATCAAAAAAAAAAAAAGGTCCCTGATCTCTAAGAGCCAAAGTTTTTAGGAACACAAATACATAGGAAAAAAAGCAAAAGCAACATTTTACAATGTTGCAATGTGGGCAAGTACAAAATGCTGTGGGTCACAGAGGAAGTCTGACGGATCAGCTTTTGCTTGGAGGAAGTGAGGGAGGCTCCACAGAGGAAATGACATTTTAGCTGCACCTGAAATCAAAATCAGGAGAAAGGTGGAAAAACCACTTCAAGCACAAGGAATAGCATGTGGAAAGGCACAGAAGCCTGAAAAAGCATAATACCAGCGAATGCAAAAACTTGATGGTGAGAGTTAAAACTGAAGTAGACAGCAGTAGAAGAAAGGCCTCTTATGAGGGTGTAGACACCTTTGATACACAGGGCTCCACTTCATGCTTGCTGCAGATATTGGCGTTGAGGAGCTCCCACTTGCACTCTTTTCTAGAAGCTGTCCTTGGCTGGCTGGAGCCACCTTTCCTGGAGATGCCTGGGCATTTTTCCACATGGCAGGGAGAAGACCTGGAGCCAATGGGTAACAACTGCAGCTCTCGAGCCCATGCCCCTTGCCTCTGGGCAGGACAACCTCTGTGGTATGATCCCAGCTCTAGAGTTCTTCCTGGGATCGGACTGGGACTACAGGTCTCCTGAAACATCATGTCTCCTTTTTCTGAATTTTCAACTCCAGAAGAGACTATGTCTTGTGAACCAAAACAATGTGAAAAAGAGAGAATGACAGACTCTTACTAGCAACTAAGGAAGAATACAACATTAAAATGTCATTTTAATGACAAATGGGGAGTAAAAAGGGGGAGAGAGACAGGCAGGGAAAAGAAGTGGATCCGGCGAGGCTGCATCCCTTCCAGAGGGAGTCAGTTGGACTACAGTCACTGGTGCTTTGGAGCTGTGAGCCAGAAGTGAAGTCTTCAGGTACCAGAACTACTCTCCAGGGCCATGTCACTATGCCCTGCCATGGGAAACACAGCCCAGGCACAGTTCTCTCTCAGGATTCATGTGGGATTGGTTCCAAGACTCCAGTTGGTACCAACATTTACAAAATATGCTCAGGTCCCTTATATAAAATCATGTAGTATTCGCAAATTACCTATGTACATCTTCCTGTATACAGGCATACTTTGGAGATACAGACCATCACAATAAAGCAAATTGCAACAAAGAAAATCACACGAATTTTTTTTGGTTTCCAGTCCATATGAAAGTGACCTTTACACTATACTATAGTCCATTAAGTGTGCAATAGCATAGCATTTTGTCTTAAAAAATAATGTCTACACCTTAATTAAACAATACTTCATTGCAAAAAAAAATGCTAACAATCATCTCAGCCTTTACCAAGTTGTAATCTCTTCACTGGTAGAGGGTCTTGCTTCTATGTTGATGGCTGCTGACTGATCAGAGTGGTGATTGCTGAAGGCTGGGGTGGCTGTGGCAATTTCTTAAAATGAGACAATAAAATTTGCCACATCAATTGACTCTTCCTTTCATGAAAGATTTCTCTGTGGTATGAGGTGTTATTTGACAGCATTTTACCCACAGTAGAGCTTCTGTAAAAATTGAAATCAATCCTCTCAAACCCTACCACTGCTTTATCATGTAAGTTTATGGCATATTCTAAATCCTTTGTTACCATTTCAACAATGTTTACAGCATCTTTACCAGGAGTAGATTCCATCTCAATAAATCACTTTCTTTGCATTAGAAGCAGTTCCTCATTAATTCAAGTTTTATCATAAGATTGCAGCAATTCCAGGCTCTACTTCTAATTCTAGTTCTCTTGCTATTTCTACCATATCTGCAGCTACTTCCTCCACTGAAGTCTTGACTCCCTCAAAGTCATCGTGAGTGTTGGAATCAACTTTTCCAAACTCCTGTTAAAATGGATATTTTGACCTCCTCCCATGAATCATGACGTTCTTTATGGCATCATCTAGAAAGATGAATCCTTTCCAGGAGGTTTTTAATTTATTTTGCCCAGAGCCATCAGAGGAATCGCTACCCATGGCAGATACAACCTTACAAAATGTATGTTTTAAATAATAAGACTTGAAAGTCAAAATGACTACTTGGTCCATAAGCTATAGAATGGATGTTGTGTTAGCAGTCATGAAAACAACATTCATCTCCTCGTACATCTCCATCAGAGCTCTTGGATGACCAGGAGTATTGTCAATGAGCAGTCACCTTTTGAAAGGTATCTTTTATTCTCAGCAGTAATTCTCAAAAGTAGACTTAAAATATTCAGTAAATCATGCTATAAATAGATGTGCTGTCACCCAGGCTTTGTAGTTCTATTAACAAAGCAGAGGCAAAGTAGATTTAACATAATTCTTAAGGGCTCTAGAATTTTTGGAATGGTAAATGAGCATCGGTTCCAACTCTAAGTCACCAGCTGCATTAGCTCTCAACAAGAGAGTAACCTGTGCTTTAATATTTGGAGGCCAGGCATTGACTTCTCCTCTCTAGCTAAGAAAGTCCTAGATGGCATCTTCTTCCAATAAAAGTCTGTTTTGTCTACATGGAAAATCTGTTGTCTAGTATAGCCCCCTTCGTCATTTATCTCAGCTAGATCTTCTGGATAACTTGCTACAACTTAACAACTTCTGCATCAGCACTTGGTGCTTCACCTTGTACTTTTTTGTTATAGAGGTGGCTTCTTTCCTTAAACCTCATGAATCAACCTCTGCTAGTTTCTAACTTTTCTTCTGAAGCTTCCTTACCTCTCTCAGATTTCATAGAATTGAAGAGAGTTATGGCTGTATTAGCCCATTTGTATACTGCTATAAAGAAATACCTAAGACAGGGTAATTTATAAAGATAAAGAGGTTTAATGGATTCAAAGTTCCACATGGCTTAGGAAGGCCTCACAGTCATGGTGGAAGGCAAAGGAGGAGCAAAAGCACAGCTTACATGGCAGCAGGCAAGAAATTATGTTCAGGGAACGTGTAATTTATAAAACCATCAGATCATGTGAGCCTTATTCACTATCATAAGAACAGCACAGGAAAAACACCCCCATAAGTCAATTACCTCCCACCAGGGTCCCTCCCACGACACATGGGGATTATGGGATATACAATTCAAGATGAGATTTGTGTAGGAACACAGCCAAATCATATCATTCCACCCCTGGTCCCTCCCAAATATTATGTCCTCTCATATCAAAAGCAATCATGCCTTCCCAACATGGGACTTCCTAAATCCCCCAAAGTCTTAACTCATATCAGCATTAACTCAAAAGTCCACAGTCCAAAGTGTCATCTGAGGCAAGGCAAATCTCTTCTGCCCGTGAGCCTGTAAAATCAAAAGCAAGTTAGTTACTTCCTAGATACAATAGGATACAGGCAATGGGTAAATACACCCAATCCAAATGGGAGAAATTGGCCAAAATGAAGGGGCTACAGGCCCCATGCAAGTCCCAAATCCAGTGGGGCAGTCATTAAACCTTAAAGTTCCAAAATGATCTCCTTTGACTCCATGTCTCACATCCAGGTTACACTGATGAACCTCATGGTCTTGGGCAGCTCTGCCCCTATGGCTTTTCAGGGTACAGTCCCGCTACTGGCTGCTGTCATGGGCTGGTGTTGAGTGTCTGTGACTTTTCCAGGTGCACAGTTCAAGCTGTCAGTGGACCCACCATTCTGGGGTTTGGAGGACAGTGGCCCTCTTCTCACAGCTCCACTAGGCAGTGCCCCAGTGGGAACTCTGTGTACGGGCTTCAACTTCACAGTTCCCTTCCAAATTGCCCTAGCAGAGGTTCTCTATGAGGACTCTGCCCCTGCAGCACACCTCTGCCTGGACATTCAGGTGTTTCCATACATCCTCTGAAATCTAGGTGGAGGTTCCCAAACCTCAATTCTTGACTTCTGTGTAGCCACAGGCCCAACACCATGTGTAAGCTGCCAAGGCTTTTGGCTTGCACCCTCTGAAGCAACAGCCTGAGCTGTATGTTGGCCCCTTTTAGCCATGGCTGGGACACAGGGCACCATGTCCTTAGACTGCACAGTGCAGCAAAGCCCTGGGCCCAGCACAGGAAGCCATTTTTTTCCCACTAGGCCCCCCAGCTTGGGGCTGCTGTGAAGGCCTCTGACATGCCCTGGAGACATTTTCCCCACTGTCTCGGTGAATAACATTTGGCTCCTCGTTACTTATGCAAATGTATGCAGCCAACTTGAATTTCTCCTCAGAAAATGGATTTTTTACATCATCAGTCTGCAAATTTTCCAAACTTTCATGCTCTGCTTCCCTTTTAAACATAAATTCCAATTCCAAACCATATCTTTGTGAATGAATAAAACTGAAAGCTTTTAAGAACAGCCAAGTCACCTTTTGACTGCTTTGCTACTTAGAAATTTCTTCTACCAGATACCCTAAATCATCTCTCTCAAGTTCAAAGTTCCACAGATCTCTAGGACAGGGGCAAAATGTCACCAGTCACCTTTGCCCCAGTTCCCAATAAGTTCCTCATCTCCATCTGAGACCACCTCAGCCTGGACTTTTTGGTCAAAACATTTCGATAAGTCTCTAGGAAGCTCCAAACTTTCCCACATCTTCCTATCTTCTTCTGAGCCCTCCAAACTGTTCCAACCTCTGCCTGTTACCCAGTTCCAAAGTTGCTTCCACATTTTCAGGTATTGTTTAGCAGTATCCCACTTTCTGCAGTACCAATTTACTGTATTAGTCCACCTTCATACTGCTATGAAGAAATACTTGAGACTGGGTAATTTATAAAGAAAAAGAGGTCTAATGGACTCTCAGTTCCACATGGCTTGGGGAGGTCTCACAATCATGGTGGAAAGTGAAGGAGAAGCAAAGGCACATTTTACATGGCAATGGGCAAGAGAGCATGTGCAGGGGAACTACCCTTTATAAAACCATCAGATCTTGTAAGACTTATTCACTATCACTAGAGCAGCACAGGAAAACCCACTCCCATGATTAAATTACCTCCCAACAGTGTCCCTCCCACGACACGCAGGGATTATGAGATCTACAATTCAAGATGAGATGTGGGTGGGGACACAGCCAAACCCTATCAATGGCCTTTCTCTGGATTAGGCTTTGGCTTAAGGGAATGTTGTGGCTGGTTTGATCTTTTACCCAGACCACTCAAACTTTGTCCATATTAACAATAAGGCTGTTTCACTTTCTTATCATTCACATGTTCACTGGAGTAGCACTTTCAATTTCCTTCAATAACTTCTTTGCATTTGTAACTTGACTAACTGTTTGGCTCAAGAGGCCTAGCTTTTGGTTGGTCTTGGCTTTTGATATGCCTTTCTCACTAAGCTTAATCATTTCTAGCTTTTGATTTAAAGTGAGAGATGTGCAACTCTGCCTTTCACTTGAACACAAAGATGCCACTGTGGGTTTGTTAATTGGCCTAATCTTAATTTTGTTTTGTCTCCAGGAATAGGGTGGCCTGAGGAGAGGGAAAGAGACTGAAGAGGAGCAGTCAGAACACAAACAACATTTATTGATTAAATTTAATATGGGTTTGGTTTGTGGTGTCCCCAAACAATTACAATAGTAATATCAAAACTGATGATCACAGACCACCATAAAAGATATAATAATAATAATAATTACCAAAATGTGACAGAGACAGGAAGTGAATACATGCCATTGGAAAAATGGTGCCAATAGACTTGCTCAAGTCAGGGTTGCGAAAAACCTTCAATTTGTTAAAAAAAAAAAAAACCCCACAGTATCTGAAAAGCTCAATAATGCAAGGTATACCTGCATTTAAAATCATCTCTACATTAAATATATTACCTCATACAATGTAAGCACTAGGTAAGTAATTGTTATACTATATTGTTTTTAAATTTATATTATTTTTATTGTTGTATTGTTATTTTTATTGTTGTGGAGGTTCTTTTTAAACTGTTTTCCATCCATGGTTGGTTAAATCATTGGAGGCAGAATCTGCAGATGCACAACTCGTGGGTATGGAGAGCCAGCTGTATGCGTGCCACTATCCAACTTGTACCCCCTCCACCCAACCCTTCAGCAAGGTCCCACCTAAACCATTCCAGAGCTTCTGGAAATCCATTTCAGTCTTGGAAGGGGAGGGTCAAACAACCCCCATTTTACTCTTGGGAAATGGATCCTGCAACCTGCACTTTTTGTGTCTAGCTGCAGGTTGTGCCCCCTTCTTTCTTCCTAAGTGGGAATTTGAGGACATAACTGAAGATCAGCATCCTCATATTGAGCTGGGTGCTAAATTCCTCCATGAGTTATCTGTAGAATGGAGTGAAATAAAGGCATTTGTTGACAAGGGCTCAGCCTGCATCATGCTTCTGGGGGACCTGCCCTCCTCAGCCAGTCCGCATGTCATTTCCCAGTGTATGACTCTGTTCTCATACTGCTAATAAATACATACCTGAGACTGGGTAATTTATAAAGGAAAGAGTTTTAATTGACTCACAGTTCAGCATGGCTAGGGAGGCCTCAGGAAACTTACAATCATGGCAGAAGGGGAAGCAAACACATCCTTCTTCACATGGCAGCAGCAAGAAGAAGTGCTAAGCAAAACGGGGAAAAGCCCTTTATAAAACCATCAGATCTCAAGAGAACTCACTCACTATCATGAGAACAGCAGCACGGGGGTAACTGCCCCCATGATTCAGGGAACTACAATTCAAGATGAGATTTGGGTGGGGACACAGCCAAACCATATCACCTGGGACTATGGAAAGATCCTCTTACAGGTCTTATTGCCTATTTTACCAGCATCATCCTGGTGGATGCCAAGGACAGGTGCTACCTCTCCCCATGCTTGGATAACAGCTGTAAATGATAACATGGACATAGCAAGTGCCATGTGCCAGGCACACATCAATGTGCTTCATATGATTTTATATATATATATACACATATATATATGTATATATATGTATATATATGTATATATGTATATATATATATACACTCATGACATCATAATAAGATCTTTAAGAGACAGATACTAGTATCATCCACATCTTACAGAGGAAGGCTCTGTGATTGAGAGGCTAAATAACCTTCCCAGGTTCACATGGCTATAGGATGGCAGAGCTGAGGTTTAAGCTGGCAGTCAAGTTATACAGTAATGCTCCCAACCACCACACCTCACTGCCTTCCAGTCCCTTCCCTAGCCAGTCTCTTCACCTCTACCCTTCATTCCACCTCCTCCAATCCAGCCTGTGCACAATGGCTCTCACCCGTCATGGACACCATTGTGTTCTTCTCCAGGCAGGAGCCCACAGTGACTCGGTCTTGCCAGCCCACACCCCAAGCATGGGGATCAGGGTCCTCGTTTCCCTTCATTTACCCAGTACCCTCCCATAGTTTGACTCTAACACCAAATCAAGCTGGGCCATTTCTGGGGCCTTCGACTTCCCACCATGTTACCACATCCCTACAATCTGGGTCAGAACTGCTCACATCATGAGCAGGGAGATGTGACCAAGCCTGCCTTGTCCCTCCTCACCATTTACCTTTCAACTAATTGTGTCATTATATGACCATGTCCTGGTTTATCTCATAAATGTTTCATGTAAGAATTCTTGGATCTGTTGTTTTTTCTTCCTTATTAGATTGCAAGCTTACTAAAGGAAAGAGATATTTATCTTTCCTCAGCAAGGCTAATAGAGACCCTCCAGGGTATAATTCCAGGACAATGAAGTTCTAGCCCATCAATGACTAAAATTCTACCATTAGAGATTCATTTCTTTGATGTATCTTTGCTTCTCTTAAAATGAAAACGCCTTTAGGAGGAATAACCAATTGAACATTTCTAATTATTTATTCTTAGAATTGGTAAGCTGATCGGATTCCAACTTGATACCAGAGTTTGGAAGGAGGGAGAGAAAGAAGGAGAAATAAAGGGCAAGAGGGCACCAACCTTAGGAATTGGAGAAGATGAAAGACACTATCAAGGAAAGAAAGAGGCGTAGAAAGGGGATGCCAGCACTGCCCCAGAACAACTTATCTGTCCAGTGATTTTGTAGTTTCATGACATACTAACTTGCCCTGTTTCTGCCACTTGCATATTGAACTCAGCATTTAGGTTGTTTTTACTTCTGATTTGCACTCCTTACCCTTCTGACAGCTGATGCAGCAAATCTAGGGCCACAGGGTCAGGGCTTGCACTGGCCACCTGGGACTATCAGCCATTGGTCTGCTGTCTATCTGCCTGTCTGGCCACCTGCCCATCATCACCACTCCTTGGACCTTCACTCACTTCTGGCATTTCCATAACTGGACTCTCTGAGATGAAGGCTTTTATTGCAAGCTAGAGTTTGTGGCATAGAGCCTGGCATTTGAGATTCTTCATACAATCTATTGTTTAGACGCTTTCATTTCCAGGAACAAAGGCTCTCCTACCCCCACCTCTCTGTCCCTTCAAAGGGCACCACCGTCTAGCAACAGAAGCACATCTTGATATCATTTCTGATATCCATAGGTTTCAACAACCAGTAACTGGGTTTTGTTCCAGGAAAAAGCAATATTCTTTGACAAATAAGCCATTTGCTGAGCAGTTTAAATGACATTGCAAAGAGTGACACTACAAACCGATGAGCCTGTTTTTCTCTGCTCCTTTTCACTGTGAAATGGCTAATGCCCCAGATAAAGAGTGCAGATCACATGTAACTTATAACATGAATACACAGCACTGTATAAACAGCCTCAGGAAAAGGCAGCCCTGGTCATTCTGCTTATGAGAGTCCCAACCAAGCTGAGTCTTTTTCCATACAATCTTGGAATGGGAAAATATCATCACCCCTCATCCTTAAGGGTTTTCTTCAATGGCTTCCATTCCTTAGACCATTCTCTTCTCATTACTAATGTGGCAAAACCCAGGTGTCTATAAGCCCTGGAACTATTGTGGCCTGCTTTAATGTGGGGCGTTTCCAGGAGGCAGATGTTTTAACTAGCAGGGGAAAGAAAGGTCTGTTTCTTATTGATGGAACCCTAGCATGTGTAATAGAACTTCAAAGATGGGAGGCCAGATTGGGCAGGCAACATCAAAAGCTTTTGACTGGTGCTGAGTAAACTTTGTATTCTGACATAGTTCTTATCTATTCTGCTCCAGACTTGAGAGCGGGAGGCTGCATCTAACCAAATCACATTGTTTTTCCTCACAGCTGCCAACTTGGAAAAATATCAGGGCACAAAGGGACCATTAAAAAAAAGAAAGAGAGAAAGAGAGAAACACACACAGAGAGACATGTTTTTGTTAGTTCCTAAGCAACACAATATTACCAAGATGGGGGCTCTTAGGAAAATGAGAAGACATTTGCTACACTTCCTAGTGCGGCCACTCACTAATCCCAATTTTTATCTCTTTATGAAGAAATTAACAGTATATGCTTGGATAAAGCCTTCATCTCCCTAACATCCATCTCCTGTCACAACGGCCCCAATTCTTTGATAAAGATTTTCTTTCTAATGAGGCCAAATCAATGGTTTAATTATATCTAAACTCAAACAATGAAGCTATTTCCTGATTTTAAAAAAACTAAATTTGTTTATTTGTAAAATTGTTTAAAGAAATTATATTCACTTTAGATAACCTGCCCTTTCCATTATTAAAAAAAAACTTTAAAATGTGTTTCATTTCAACATAACTGGAACATAATAATATTTCCCCAGTCTGGGAACCAGAGAAAATCAGAAGGACCATCTTTTTATCAAATATGAATGTGCTTCCCGCATGTGGGTTTGTTTCAAAGCACCAGGTTATTTCCTCTGAGAATGTCTGTGTGTGTCTATCCTGTGGAAGGGAGGAATAGCCCCTCAGAAGGAAATTAGTTCTAAACCTGGGATTTTCCTCCTGCATTGGGAACACATTTATTTAATCAGTGAGTCCTTCTGAGAGTCTCGTGTGTGGGATCTGTCAGCAATGGAATCACAGCTCCAGCCTTCCCCTCCACGGGGCTTGGCCTCCAAGACCTCTCTGAAGCAGGCAGCTATGTCTGCCCATCCCTCCACCTTGAAACTCACTTCTGGCTTGGACTCCACAGCCTAGCTCCATCCTGATTTTGTCTTGCCTCTCTGCATCCCCTCGAGACAGTGTTATCCATATCTAGGGAAGCCTAAACAGAACGTCACAGAAATCGGTGCAGCGATGCTCAACCTCTGGGGAAATTCAGAAATCCCAAGGCCGTGTGAATCTAAGAGTGGTTCAAGGCCCAGCAGCATCAGCATTCTCTGGAGCTTGTAAGAAATACAGAATCTCAGGCCCTCCTCCAGACCTACTGAATCCAAAGTGGCATTTTAGCAAGATCCTCACGGCTTGGGTGCACATAAGGTTTGGGGAGCACTGCCCCAGGCTTCAACCCTGAGGTTCTAGTTAGGACCTAAAGTGACATTTTGGATTCTCCATCTCAAAAGTGCCTCCAGTGATTCTGCTCTGCCCTGTGTCTAGGAACTGTGGTGTGACGCCCAGATGCATCAGCTTTGGAGTCCGGCAGACAAACCTTACAAATTTGACTTCGTCACTTATTAGCCAGACTGAGCTGGTGAGAAGTGAGCAAAAGGGACACAGATTGTAAACATCCAGGGAACTATGTGCACTGAGGTCCCTCATAGAGCCTGGGGAATGGCCATCTCTGAGGCCCCTTCTTTCCTTCTATCCTTCCCCATCCATGCCATGTGCTTGACCCAGAAAACTCTGCCCTATCTCCTCTCTGCTTCCCAAGACCCAGCCATCTACAAGGTGTTTTGAAAATGCTGACAACTCAAGGCCCTCTCCGCCTCTTATTGCCTCCAGACCTATCATAGCCCCTTCCCTTCCCAGATGTAAGTTCCCTAAGGGCAGGGACTGGCAAAGCTGTTTCTGTGTCCCCTTCAGTGGCTGGCTCTGATCTCTATGCTGAGAAGATGCTCAATAAAAATCAGTTGAGTCAAATAAGTCTCGCAAGTTCCTTTAAAATATCATTCCCAAAAAACCCTCCATTTTACAGATAGAGACAGGGAAGAAAAAGGTATTTCTATTTAATATTTGTCTATAAAGGCCACATCTGTACAGGCAAAAGCAAGTAGAATATTGAGGCCATTCGTCTATTCGGTAAAGCAATTATTAAACCAAAAACCTATAATTGGAAGACACATACGCATTTAAAGACTAATTTATTTAACGTATTCTGCTGTCAAGCCTGATAGTATTAATTATCAGAGTATGACATTATTTTAACTTTGGTTTCTGACATAAAGAGATATTTCATAGCATCTTTTCCTCATTAGTGCTGGAATAAAAGAAGTCCAATTTGGTCTGCCCCTTCTGGTTAGGCTGGTTTCATGGTGACAAGGAAGAGTAGATGGGATCAATGTGGAAGGGTGTTGTGCCCCTCAAGTGGTACAAGGGTAGGGCTGGGTTGCTCAGATTCATTAGATAATTTCTCACCCTCCACACCATTTGACCTGGGTCAATACATTCCTGACTCATTTGATAAAAAGTGGACAACTGCCCTGGGTGACTCACAAGCCAGATGAGACTCACCCAATGACCCAGAGGTCCTGTTTCAATTATAGAGGAAATGAAAAGTTCTTCACTGGCAAAGAATGAAGTGTTTCCCAGGGGGGATTAAAAAAACTGGTAGCACATGTTCTTCTATCCTGGACACAGAATGCCATGATTGCTACAACTCTCCTGCAAAAGTGGATGCTTCTTCAGGAACCATGAGGAAATGGGTCTCTTTTTCAGTTCGGACGTGGGTCCGTAACAAGGGCAGAATTAGACCCTCAGAGCTTTGGTCTTCTTATCAGGGTGGAATGCTCCCTTTGGTCAGTGACACCCAACTCTTTCCTTTTTTGAGCGATTACTGTGTGCCAGGCATTTCACATACACAATCTCACTTAATCTTTACAATAACCCTGAGATAAATACTATGAGTATCCCTTTTGGTAAATGAGAAAACTAGAACTCAATGAGGTTTAGTAACTTGCCCCAAATCATTCAAATAATAAGTGACAGAACTGAGTTTCCTACACACCCAGGCTCCCCAGGTCTGCGTCATAACTAGCCTTCTTGGGTAAAGTCTCCAGCGTTTGAACAGTGTTACCTTCTCTTCCTTACTCCATGCCCTCCTAAGCAAAACTGTACAGGTTACCCCTTGCATTCCTAGCTCCAAGTCCAATTGCTTTCTAAGAGAGCCACTTCCCTTGCTCTTACATTTATCGATCAAAGAGCACAATGACTTCAATTAACTTCCTATGGAAAGGATTTGGGTGAAGTCTTTGATCTCCTTGAGGCAGCAGGCCTTAGATTTCTTTGTAGCCCTGCCCAACACTTAGAAAATGTCTCAAACTCACCTCGAGTTTCTCAATACCTGTTTGTTGAATGATTAAGTGAGGGAATGATGGCTGAATGCTATTCAGGTAGTAATTCCATGCTTCTGCCCTGACCACAAATGATCTATTTACTTGCTTTTAGTGACTCCACAGTAGCTGTTATATTACCTCAGGGTAAAATTACTCATTTCTTGTTCCTAAGACCTAGTAATTTATATGCTGAACATGTAATAATCTATTATATCAAATACCAACTCCTATTGAAAAAAAAAATAGCTTGCTGCCGAGCATAACAGCCCTGGATACACAAAATGAGTACAGGTGACTTATGAGTTTACACAAAAGAGCCTTCTGTTCTGGATGCAGCTGTTTCAGAAAAACACAGCTAAGAGTATAGAAGGAAGCTGGGTAAGTAAATATTAGGAGAGGCCTTTAAAAGCAGCCTTGATCACTGGATCCTTAGGATGTGTTTGTTAGGCAAGGATGCCCTAATAATGCTTAATATTGAAACAACATTTACGATGCAACAGACAGGCAATAGGAAGGCTGTTTTTCTGAAGATGAGCAAGCGGAAACATGACAGACCTAAGGGAGAGCTAAGACCCACTAGGTTTTAGCTCACAACCTCAGACCAGTCAGCAAGGCACCCAACAGCAAGGAGCAAAGACCCGGGCATCAAATGGCTGGCACTGCCTGCCTGAGTACCTAGGAAAAGCACAGCCAAAGGGAAGTGAAAACTTTATCCCCAAGCCCAGAGTCCCTGACCACTCCACCCAAATGCTACAGTGGGAAGTACACTGGGGAGGGGGGAAAGGGAGTTAGGTGCTGGTCGAGGGCACTCTGTGCTCTCCTTCCCACTTCCCTGGATCTCTCAGGCCTGATGGTGCTGCTGCAACAGTGGCCATGGCTGCTACTTCCCGCTCATGGTTGTTGGCAAGGCCCGTGACAATTTGCAGAGTCTGCCTCTCTCTCATCTTTTCTCCTTGACTCACAATTCCCTAAATCACTTGAATATAGAGCACTAGTCCCTGTTCCCTTACCACAGCCAAGGAGAAAAAGCCCCAGCTTTGGAGTGAGGCCCATCTGGGTTTGAATGCAGGCATCATTATTTGCTAACATGTAACACTGAGCAAGTGACAATCTTGCAGGGCTTTTGTGTCCTCCTCTTTAAAATGGGCATGATATTGTCTACTGCAGAGAGTTACAGTTAAATGGTATGAGCCAGACTAAGAATCTAACCAAATACCTAGCCCTGGAGAACATTCTCTATAAATGGTAGTTCCCTTACCTGTTGGTCTGACTCTTTGTCCCCGCTAAGCTGCTCCATCTTCTATTGGAGTATAATTAGGAGCAGCTGGGAAATATCTGATAAAGTTTTACTTTATTCCATATGTCCTTGAATTGAATCTTCTGTCCTCGGTACTCCTCTTCTCACCATTAAGCCCCCTTCCTTTCATCTCTGGGGAAATCTGGAAACCAGAGGATAGTCCAGCCTCCCATGGAAAAGACTGGCACTAATCTGGTTAATGACATCCCAGAGCGATCTGTAGAGCAAATAACATCCTAGTTTGCCCAGAATTTTCCCAGTTCTAGCACTGAAAGTCCCATGTCCCAGGAAATACCTTATCCTAGGCAAACCAGGGCAGCTGGTTGCTCTATCTTTACAGTCAAATAGAAGGCTCATCATTTTTCAGATTTATTATTAACAGCAAGTGACTTAAGTAAAACTTAGTCAAAACTCAGCATGAGATACAGGAGTCTCATGTTCCTGCTGAGTGTTCTTGTCAGATATCAAAGTGTCACTTGGGAGTGGTCCCATATGGGACATCAAATGCTGTTCTTCCAGCCAGTCTGCAAGCTGGACCTGACAGGCAACTGGAAAAATCCAAAAGGCTCCTCAAAGACATACCCAGAAATAAAGTTATTACAGGACAAGGTTACTGACATTACTGACCCAGGCAGAGTAACTTTCCCAGGCCAGGGATGGGTTTCTCTAGCCTTGCAAGACAAGGGAACAAAAGCCTATACATTGGAATCATTCAAATGTTGGGAGAATCTCAACTCCATTATAATTACTAGCTGGTAAGACCTGCAGAAGCTGGTAAGACCTGCAGAAGCTGCTAATCCCTCTACACGTGTATTTCCTGCAATAATAATTCATATATTTTAGAGTTGTGAAGAATTAATACAATAATCCAAGTGAAATGTCTAACACAACTTTCATTTCTGGTATTGTATGGGATCAGATTACTTCAAGACTCTCCAAATATTAAACACCTAGAAAATGCTGAATAAGTTATAATGAACATTCTTTTAAAAGCAATAATTGGAAAGTGAGAGAAATTTCCAGAAACCCCAAACAAAGGGAGAACTGAAAACTAGAGTGGAACCCCAGAGCTGATACTGCAGCTGCCTGTGGGAGAGCTGCCAGATTATGTCACGTAAGGGCTTAAGTGTAAGTGTCCACATGGAGTCGGGAGTTAGGTCTTGAGCCTACATGATACAAAGAAGTGAAATGCACATCCCATTTCCCCCCAGTATAAAGACAGAAGCCTTGAAGCACCTCCTTAGATGTAGGATGAAATATACACAATCCACACTCAAACTCAGAAAGATGATCAAAAAGCTTAGCTGTCTCATACTAGGCTCTGGATGAGGGGAAAAAAATAGTCTCCTCTGATAACACATGATCACAGGTGTGACTTCATATGGGCTTGCGTTCAACTTTACTCTAGATGCATATTCTAGAAATTAATATAAAAAGTGACTAAGACCCATGACCTTGATGTGCCTGATAAAAACAAATGAAAAAATTTCTCTGAAGGGAAATAATGTTTCTCAAGCTAGAGGAGTCCTTCAGATAAATGTCCACCAACCATACATTACAATCCAAATTTATAAAAGAGCACATAAGGAAGCAATCCACAATGAGCAAAAGAGTCAGCAGACACACAGCAAATAGCAGAATTTTAACTCCTGATAACATCCACTTAAAATAAACTATCAGAATTAAGCTAAAAATAAATGTTTAAAATGATGAAACATTTAAAAGAATCAAAAAGACAATACGGAACCTGGGAGGGGGAGGCTAGAGTGAGCCGAGATTCTGCCACTGCGCTCCATTCTGGGCAACAGAACAAGATGCCGTTTCAAAAATAAAAAATAAAAAGAAAATAGAGGCGGCAGCGGCGGCTCGGGTGGCTGTGCTGCGAGGCGACGATGAGAGGCTCGCACGCCTCCAGCCCGGCCCCGGCCCCCCGGGACGGAGAGCCGAGCAGCCCCGGCTCTGGGCTACGGACTATGGGCAAATAGCTCTGACCACCCGGCGAAGCATGCCGCCTGCCTTGGCCTCCCAAAGTGCCCAGATTGCAGCCTCTGCCCGGCCGCCACCCCGTCTGGGAAGTGAGGAGCGTCTCTGCCTGGCCGCCCATCATCTGGGACGTGAGGAGCCCCTCTGCCTGGCTACCCAGCCTGGAAAGTGAGGAGCGTCTCTGCCCGGCCGCCATCCCATCTAGGAAGTGAGGAGCGCCTCTTCCCGGCCACCATCCCATCTAGGAAGTGAGGAGCGTCTCTGCCCAGCCGCCCATCGTCTGAGATGTGGGGAGCGCCTCTGCCCCGCCGCCCCGTCTGGGAAGTGAGGAGTGCCTCTACCCAGCCGCGACCCCGTCTGGGAGGTGAGGAGCGTCTCTGCCCAGCCGCCCTGTCTGAGAAGTGAGGAGACCCTCCGCCTGGCAACCACCCCATATGAGAAGTGAGGAGCCCCTCCGCCCGGCAGCCACCCCGTCTGGGAAGTGAGGAGCGTCTCTGCCTGGCAGCCACCCCATCCAGGAGGGAGGTGGGGGTCAGCCCCCACCAGGCCAGCCGCCCCGTCCGGGAGGGAGGTGGGGGGGTCAGCCCCCCGCCCGGCCAGCCGCCCCGTCTGGGAGGTGAGGGGCGCCTCTGCCTGGCCACCCCTACTGGGAAGTGAGGAGCCCCTCTGCCCAGCCAGCCGCCCCGTCCGGGAAGGAGGTGGGGGGGGTCAGCCCCCCGCCCGGCCAGCCACCCCGTCCGGGAGGGAGGTGGGGGGGTCAGCCCCCCGCCTGGCCAGCCGCCCCATCTGGGAGGGAGGTGGGGGAGTCAGCCCCCCGCCCGGCCAGTCGCCCCGTCCGGGAGGGAGGTGGGGGTGTCAGCCCCCCGCCAGGCCAGCCGCCCCGACCGGGAGGGAGGTGGGGGGGTCAGCCCCCCGCCCGGCCAGCCGCCCCGACCGGGAGGGAGGTGGGGGGGTCAGCCCCCCGCCCGGCCAGCCGCCCCGACCGGGAGGGAGGTGGGGGGGTCAGCCCCCCGCCCGGCCAGCCGCCCCGACCGGGAGGGAGGTGGGGGGGTCAGCCCCCCGCCCGGCCAGCCGCCCCGTCCGGGAGGTGAGGGGCGCCTCTGCCCGGCCGCCCCTACTGGGAAGTGAGGAGCCCCTCTGCCCGGCCAGCCGCCCCATCCGGGAGGGAGGTGGGGGGGTCAGCCCCCTGCCCGGCCAGCCGCCCCGTCCGGGAGGTGAGGGGCGCCTCTGCCCGGCCGCCCCTACTGGGAAGTGAGGAGCCCCTCTGCCCGGCCAGCCGCCCCGTCCGGGAAGGAGGTGGGGGGGTCAGCCCCCCGCCTGGCCAGCCGCCCCATCTGGGAGGGAGGTGGGGGAGTCAGCCCCCCGCCCGGCCAGCCGCCCCGTCCGGGAGGGAGGTGGGGGTGTCAGCCCCCCGCCAGGCCAGCCGCCCCGACCGGGAGGGAGGTGGGGGGGTCAGCCCCCCGCCCGGCCAGCCACCCCGACCGGGAGGGAGGTGGGGGGGTCAGCCCCCCGCCCGGCCAGCCGCCCCGACCGGGAGGGAGGTGGGGGGGTCAGCCCCCCGCCCGGCCAGCCGCCCCGACCGGGAGGGAGGTGGGGGGGTCAGCCCCCCGCCCGGCCAGCCGCCCCGACCGGGAGGGAGGTGGGGGGGTCAGCCCCCCGCCCGGCCAGCCGCCCCGACCGGGAGGGAGGTGGGGGGGTCAGCCCCCCGCCCGGCCAGCCGCCCCGACCGGGAGGGAGGTGGGGGGGTCAGCCCCCCGCCCGGCCAGCCGCCCCGACCGGGAGGGAGGTGGGGGGGTCAGCCCCCCGCCCGGCCAGCCGCCCCGACCGGGAGGGAGGTGGGGGGGTCAGCCCCCCGCCCGGCCAGCCGCCTCGTCCGGGAGGTGAGGGGCGCCTCTGCCCGGCCGCCCCTACTGGGAAGTGAGGAGCCCCTCTGCCCGGCCAGCCGCCCCATCCGGGAGGGAGGTGGGGGGGTCAGCCCCCTGCCCGGCCAGCCGCCCCGTCCGGGAGGTGAGGGGCGCCTCTGCCCGGCCGCCCCTACTGGGAAGTGAGGAGCCCCTCTGCCCGGCCAGCCACCCCGTCCGGGAAGGAGGTGGGGGGGTCAGCCCCCCGCCCGGCCAGCCGCCCCATCCGGGAGGGAGGTGGGGGGTCAGCCCCCCCGCCTGGCCCGCCGCCCTGTCCGGGAGGGAGGTGGGGGGGTCAGCCCCCCGCCCGGCTGGCCGCCCCGTCCGGGAGGTGAGGGGCGCCTCTGCCCGGCCGCCCCTACTGGGAAGTGAGGAGCCCCTCTGCCCAGCCAGCCGCCCCGTCCGGGAAGGAGGTGGGGGGGTCAGCCCCCCGCCCGGCCAGCCGCCCCATCCGGGAGGGAGGTGGGGGGTCAGCCCCCCCGCCTGGCCCGCCGCCCTGTCCGGGAGGGAGGTGGGGGGGTCAGCCCCCCGCCCGGCTGGCCGCCCCGTCCGGGAGGTGAGGGGCGCCTCTGCCCGGCCGCCCCTACTGGGAAGTGAGGAGCCCCTCTGCCCAGCCAGCCGCCCCGTCCGGGAGGGAGGTGGGGGCGTCAGCCCCCCGCCAGGCCAACCGCCCCGACCGGGAGGGAGGTGGGGGGGTCAGCCCCCCGCCCGGCCAGCCGCCCCGTCCGGGAGGTGAGGGGCGCCTCTGCCCGGCCGCCCCTACTGGGAAGTGAGGAGCCCCTCTGCCCGGCCAGCCGCCCCGTCCGGGAGGGAGGTGGGGGGGTCAGCCCCCCTGCCCGGCCAGCCGCCCCGTCCGGGAGGGAGGTGGGGGGGTCAGCTCCCCGCCTGGCCAGCCGCCCCATCTGGGAGGGAGGTGGGGGGGTCAGCTCCCCGCCTGGCCAGCTGCCCTGTCCGGGAGGGAGGTGGGGGGGTCAGCCCCCCGCCCGGCCAGCTGCCCCGTCCGGGAGGTGAGGGGCGCCTCTGCCCGGCCGCCCCTACTGGGAAGTGAGGAGCCCCTCTGCCTGGCCAGCCGCCCCGTCTGGGAGGGAGGTGGGGGGGTCAGCTCCCCACCCGGCCAGCCGCCCGGTCCGGGAGATGAGGGGCGCCTCTGCCCGGCCGCCCCTACTGGGAAGTGAGGAGCCCCTCTGCCCGGCCACCACCCCGTCTGGGAGGTGTACCCGGCAGCTCATTGGGAATGGGCCATGATGACAATGGCGGTTTTGTGGAATAGAAGCGGGGGAAAGGCGGGGAAGGGATTGAGAGATCGGATGGTTGCCATGTCTGTGTAGAGGGAGGTAGACACGGGAGACTTTTCATTTTGTTCTGTACTAGGAAAAATTCTTCTGCCTTGTGATCCTGTTGATCGGTGACCTTACCCCCAACTCTGTGCTCTCTGAAACATGTGCTGTGTCCACTCAGGGTTAAATGGATTAAGGGCGGTGCAAGATGTGCTTTGTTAAACAGATGCTTGAAGGCAGCATGCTCGTTAAGGGTCATCACCACTCCCTAATCTCAAGTACCCAGGGACACAAACACTATGGAAGGCCGCAGGGTCCTCTGCATAGGAAAACCAGAGACCTTTGTTCACTTGTTTATCTGCTGACCCTCCCTCCACTATTGTCCTATGACCCTGCCAAATCCCCATCTGTGAGAAACACCCAAGAATGATCAATAAAAATAAATAAATTTAAAAAAAAAGAAAAAAGAAAAAAAAAAAAACAATTAACTCTCACACGACTTCATGAGACATTTTACAGATAAGGGAACCTAGACTCAGAGACCTTGCCCAAGGTTACCCTGATCTCCCTGAAACCCAAGTTCTTGTTCTTCTCATCATACAACTCTGCATTCCTATGAGTTCTAGCAATTTCTAAGGATTGGCTAACAGAGAACAATGACCCTGAGGCCACAGGAAAGCTCCGTAAGTTATTAGCCTCCCCGGAAATATCATTTTCATTTGCTTTCAAAAAAAAAAAAAAAAAGACAATACAACAAAATGACAATTATATTGAGAAAGGAATTAAAGAGAATTTCTAGAAACAAAAAAAAACATAGTCATAGTTGTAGCATAGTTATAGCAGGCTAGACATAGCTGAAGAGAGAGTCAGTAAACTGAAAAATCTGAGGAATGAAAGATCTGAAGGTACCCAAATTGTAACACAAATTGAGAGCACCCAAATTGCAGAACAGAGAGGCAAAGAAATTTGAAAAAAGAGAGCAAAATATGAGAATGATAGGTTGAGAAATTTCACCCAGCATTAATAGGAAATCCAGAAGAGAGGAAAGGCAATATCCAAAAAAAAAAACAAACAAAAAAAAAACTAAAGGCTGAGAAGTTCCAAGAATTGAAAAAGAAGTAACTTTATGAGACCTGAGAGCAATAAAAGTCAACCTAAATACATGTCAGTGAAAGTTCAGAACACAAAAAGCAAAGAAAAGATGTTCAATAAAACCATGGAGAAAGTACAGGTTACTTTTTAAATAGGAATAATTATTAGACTGACAACAGTCCATTTTCCCCTAAATTTTGTTTTAACATTTTCAAACACAGAGCAGAGTTGACAGAATTTCATAGTGAACACTTGTATAAACACTATGTAGGTACTACCAATAATATTTTACTCCATTTCATTGTATTTGCTTTATCACATATCTATCCATCTATCCATCTCTTCATTCATCCAACAATCTCTCATTTGCTTTTTGTTGTTGCTCTTTTATTTGGGGTGTTTGTGTGTGTGCATTTCACAGCAAATTACAGACATTTCTACACTTTTTCACTTTTTTTTTTTTTTTTTTTGAGATGGAGTTTCACTCTTGTTGCCCAGGCTGGAGTGCAATGGCATGATCTCGGCTCACCACAACCTCCGCTTCCCAGGTTCAAATGATTCTCCTGCCTCAGCCTCCTGAATAGCTGGGATTACAGGCATGAGCCACCATGCCCAGCCTACAGGTTTTCTTAAATCTGTCAGCAAGGATTTCATTAATGAAGTTCGATATTTGTTTATGGATTTTTTATATCAAATTTGCATGCAATGAACTATACAAATAATAAGTGTACATTGGTGTGCAACTCAAACACATATCAAATATAAAATAGTACCATCATCCACAGAAATTTCCCTTGTGTCCCTTTCTAGTCAAAATCCATCCCTATTCCCTTCAAAGTCAATCACTATTCTAAAGTTTTTCCACTGTAGATTAGTTTTATTGCACTAGAGTTGCACATAAATGGAATTCTACATTTTTATGTAAGACTTCTTTCACTTAGTATACTGATTTTGAGATTCATCCATGGTGTTACATGTACCAGTAGTTCATCCCTTTTTATTGTTGAGTACTTTTCCATTATATGAGCATACCAATTTATTCATCCATCCTGCTGGTGGATATCTGGCCTCTTTCTACTCTAAGGACATTATCAATAAAGCTGCTGTGAACATTCTTGAACAAGTCTTTTTGTGAATGTATTTTTCTGTTTCTCTTAGTAAATACCTGAGAGTAGAATTGCTAAGTCATGGGGTAGGTGTACATTTATAAAAGACTGATCCCTTTCTCCAAATTTGTTATACAATTTTACATTTCTAATATACGAATTTCTGTTGTTATACATCTTTGCCAACATTCACTTTTAAAAACAAAATTTAACCTTTCTGGTGGAAGTTTAGTAGTATGTCACTCACTGTGGTTTTAATTTAAATGTTTTTCATGACTAGTAATGTTGAACACTTTTTAATGGACTTATTGGCCAGTTGAATGTCTTGCTTTATGAAGTGTTTATTCACAACTTTTGCTGACAACATACTTCTGAACAGCAACACGATAAAACAGAAAACAAGAAAGTAATATTTCATCAGTCAGGGTCCAGTATGGAGACTAAAGCTATATCAGTAACTTACACACACAAAAATTATTACAGTGAATTGTTAACTAATAAAAGGTTGTTAATTGTCAAACTGGGCAAAGCAAACCATAAGGTATAGGGAGGTAGGAACCACAGAAACAAATTACTAACCTTTGGGCTGAGAGAAAAGTGAACAAGAAGAAACTTAAAAATCTCAGAGGAGGGGATCCTGCAAAGTTGAAATTTAGACCTTTGAGGAAAAGGGGTAGTTGTCATAGGAACATGGTGCCTGTTGATATGGTGACAAAGAAACTGACCACTACTGAGCTACGAGAGCCGAAAGCCACTTTCCAATGTGGCAACAAAGAAACTGACTGAAGGACACCACAAATGAACAATGACCCCTACACCCTGATCTGCTCATTGCTGAACTATAAAACAGAATACCAGAAGGAACAAAGTTCCCTCTTCCTTCTTTTCCCAGGCTTTCAGTGTCCCTCTTGTGCCCTCTATTGGCAGAACCTAACACTAAGCCATCTGTCAAGGGAGAAATGTAATCTACAGAGTTTAGGTCCAATATCACAAAGTGTGGCAAAGAAGGGTGGTTTCAGAGCTAAGAAGCAATAAATTAACAACAGACATAAATATATTAAAAGTGCTGAGAAAAAATATGCCTGTGTACCCAGAATTTTATACCCAGTTAACCTATCATTTAAAAGTGAAGGCATAATAATGACTAAAAACGATTTTCTCTTTGTTATACTTTATACAACACATATAGGAGAAAATATGTAACATATAGGTAAGTTAAGACTTTTTCAGACAATTAAAATCTGAGAATTCATTACTAACAGTAATAAATGCAAGAACTATTATGGTACTTTCCCTCAAAGAGAAAATTGAATCCAGAAAAAAAAAGTAAAATACAAAAAAAAAAAAGAGGTAAGCAAAAAAACTTGGTAAACATTTGAGTAAATAAATGGTAAGCAAATAAATTGGTAAAATTATAGGTAAATATAAATGAAAAATTACAGTATGAATAATTATAAAATAATAATTAATTTAGCATATAAAAGTAAAGAGCAATTAAAATACTGGCCAACTACATGAAGATGAAAAGAAATGATCAGAATTAAAATGTTTTAAGCTCCTTGCATTTTTGGAAGACAGGTAGAATTCAAGGCCTTACTCCTTAACAATCTAGAAACATGATTGGTACTCCCTGGAAATGTACAACACAATCCTAGATGATATTTTCCAAGTCAAGTGTACAGGATATAATGTTAAGTTTACCTCTAAAGAACAGAGGTAAAATGAAAAACCTTAAAATCAGTAGAATACAGAAAATAAAGTTTCATCAACTCCAAATAAAGTGGGAATGAAGAGTAAAAGAAAAAAAGTTTAACCACAATAAGTGGGAAACAAAATCTTTGGAGAAATAAATCTAAATGTATCAGTAATTGTAACAAATATAAATGAACTAAAATTCCAAAGTAAAAGACAGAGATTTTCTTATTGCTTTTTAAAAAATCAGATATATAATCTGTACAAAGACCTAGCCAAAATATAGCAGCATAAAATATTAAAAGTAAAAGAATGGAAAAAAAGATATAGTAGGTATATATCAACTGATAGAAACTTGATGTCACCACATTGATATCAGATGAAATAGATTTTAAGAATTATTAAAGAGGGGCTTTTTACAATGGTAAAAAGGACAATTTATCAGGAAAATAAGACAATTGCAAATGCCTATACACATAACTCTGAAATATATGAAACAAAAATTAATAGACTTTCAAAGAGAAATTGACAAATCCAGCAATATGGTGACAGATAATATATTTCTTTCAAAGAGTAAATCAGGCAGACAGAAAAATGAATAAAGATATAGAAGATTCAACAACACCATTAACAAACTTTAAAGACATACAAAACTTTTCAGGGCAAGGCATGGTGGCTCACACCTGTAATCCCAACACTTTGGGAGGCCAAGGCAAGAGGACCACTTCAGGCCAGGAGTTCAAGACCAGCCTGGGCAACATATTGAGGCCCTGACTCTGCAAAATATTTAAAACTTATCTAGGGATGGTGGCACACACTTGTGATCATAGCTACTTGGAAAGCGGAAGTGGGAGGATCGCCTGTGCCCAGGAGTTCAGGATTACAATGAGCTCTCATTACACCACTGCACCTGAGCCAGGGTGACACAGTGAGACTGTCTCTGTAAAACAGAACTTTGGCCAGGCGCAGTGGCTGACACCTGTAATCCCTGCACTTTGGGAGGCCAAGGCAGGCAGATCACAAGGTCAGGACATCAAGACCATCCTGGCAACTAAAAAATACAAAAAATTAGCCGGGCGTGGTGGCGGGCAACTGTAGTCCCAGCTACTTGGGAGGCTGAGGCAGGAGAATGGCGAGAACCCGGGAGGCGGAGCTTGCAGTGAGCTGAGATCGCACCACTGCACTCCAGCCTGAGCGACAGAGCAAGACTCCATCTCAAAAAAAAAAAAAAAAAAACAGAACTTTTCAGGAAATTTTACGGAATATATTATTTTTAAGCACACATAAAGCACTGATAAAACTTGATCATATGCTGGGCTGCAAAGCAAATTTCAATACCAAAACTTGATATCAAACAGACCAAATGCCCTGACCATTATACAAATAAATTAAAAGTTAATTATGAAAAGTCTTTGATGATTTCAAAAGCATACTTCTAAGTAAACTGCATAACACATCCCAAGACAGAGCATAAGACCTTTAACAATACTAGTCTTCATCCAACTAATTGACATCGCCAAGCCCAGTTCCTCATTTTGCTAACAGCTAGCATTTTATAGATGCTGCTCAAGGTCAAAGGTAAAATTAGTGGCTCTACAACAGAAGGAAGGAATCTGGCCTCAAAGTATATTGAAAGTGCAACCTTGACCCTACTGGGCTTGTACCCCCAACAACTGACCTCCAGGAATTTAAAAGTACTTTAATCTGGAAAGTTCGACTTATATTATTCCTGGGGTAGACACATCCAGGTAGAGTTTCCCTTCTGCCATTCCAAAGAACAAAGTAACTCTCTCAAAGCTGAATTGGGCTATCTGCTCTCAAAAATATTTTAGAGAAAAGGAGCTGCTCAGTGGGGCTGGGTTATGTATTAGTGGGTGAGTGAAGGGGACCCAAATACCAAAAATGCTTCACTGTTTCTCCAAAGCTGACCCCAAAGAAAAGGGCACTGATCCCAGAAAAGAGAGGAGAGTAGCACATTGTGCACAGCATGGACTCAGGGCAACAGTGGTAAGGGAGCCCAGCTCTCTGTACCCTCATCTGCACACACCTAGCATCCCTTTGCTCTGAGCAGTGGACATACCATGAGGACATTGCTGTACAAATGACATAAGAAGGAATTCCACCTTAACTAAAATATCAGCCTGCTTCTGGTGATTTTGGTAAATATGACTTCAGTCCTCTAGAACATCCATTCTCAAAGCAGGTAATATCACTCCAAGAGGGCAAAATTTGGTTCAGCGTGGTGGGAAGGTCAAAAAAAAATTAGCTATTACAATGGTTTATGGCTTTCCAAAGAACCACAGCACATAAATAGATTTACAGTATATCTGTGGTATAAAATTTCATGGGAAGGGGACACAATTAGGGAAAAGAAAGTCTTCAAAGACTCTATAAGGGGGCAGTCATGAGGATAAAAATGTTGAGAAACACTGCTTTAGCAGATAATACCCGAGTAGACGTATATTTGAGACTGGTGACCAGACCCTGCTCTGAGGTAATCCTATATGTAAGCCCCTAATCAACTAACCTCTCTTTCATTGCCAGCTTATAAATCTCAAGGAAAAGCATCAATCATATTAATGAGGGACCATGAGCCCAACTCTCTATTTTCCAATCAACCTCTTAACAAATATTTATTTGGTACCTTCTGCAGCTATGCTGTACAATATGGTAGCAACATGGAAGGATGAGCTAGTATCTCCATCTGGGGCAAAAAGCAGGCTTGCCCACTGCTTACTATGAAAGGGTGAGTTACCCAAGCTCAGGATTCCCCCAACTGTGACACAAATACACCTCATGTGCCACATCCATCTGGGCCCTTTACATCATCCTTGTGAGATTTGGTGGGGGGGAGTTACATTTGTTTTCTATCACAGAGTAAAAAATTATCACAAAATTGGCAGCTTAAAATAATACTCGTTTATTAGGTCATAGTTCTGTCGGTCACAAGGCCAGGCAGAGTTCCCTACTTAGGGTCTCAAAGGTTAAAATTAAAATATTGCCAGGCTGTGTTCTCATATGTAGGCTCTGGGAAAAAATTTACTTTCACACTTACACAGGCTGTTGGCAGAATTTAATTCCTCGTGATTGTATATCCGAGGTCCCCGTTTTCCTTACTGGCTGTCAGCAGGGTCCACACTCAGCTCAGAGAGGCCACCTGCATTCCTTGCCACATGGTCCCCTCCATGTCAAAGAAGCCATGTCTTCTTTGACAGTAAGAAATGGAGAATTTCATATTGCCAAATCTCTGCCACATTTTAAATATTTATGACTTCTCTGTCTCTGACCTCTAAACCCAGATTTAAAGGGGCCAGGTGAATAGGTCAGGCTCATCTACTTAATCTCCCTATTTTAAGGTTACCTGACTTGAGATCTTAATTATATCTGACAAATTCCTTTACAGCAGCGTTTGATTAAATAATTGGAAGAAGGTATGTGTATATCAGGGGCTGGGAGTCATTGGGGCCATTTAGAATTTTGCCTATTACAGGAGACTAGGGGAACTAAAGTAAACATGTTGATGTTCATGTTGCTTGCTGTGTCATGAGTAATAAAGTCCTTTATCTCTGAACCAAGAGTTTCATCATCTCTTCTGTCAGCATCCGTGAAATACTATAAGTAGCTTCTTAGAAGGATGAAGTAAAATACCTGCTATGACATACACGTTGGATTTCAAAGACTTAGTATGAAAAAAAGCCTAAGTATGTAAAACATCTCATTAATAATTTTTATATTGATTCTATATTGAAATGGTAACATTTTGGAATAATGGGTTAAGTAAAATATATTATTAAAATTAATTTTACCTGATTATGTTTACTTTTTAATGTGGTTACTATAAAAAAATTAAATTACACATAGAAGAGGCTTGCATTATTTTTCCATCCAATAGCACTGATCTATATGCCTAGACAATACTAAAGTCCCAGGCCCTCGGGCAAAGGTTGCAGCACAAAAGCTTTGTCCTACAGATGTTTTGTTTGGCCAGCATAGTGTCGAAATTTTGTTCTTATTTAAATGCCTTCAGGTGAGGCATGTGTCTTATAGTATGTTATAGGTCCTATCATTCTCCATTGTTTTTCAACTGGCTCATTTGCCAATTTATTTTATCTAACTGACTTCTGTATGCACTTAAATGCTGTGGCCCTCGCAGTCACACTTATACTTTTTTTTGGGCATATAATAAGATACTAACACAGGAGGGCTGCCAAAGGACAGCATTCAATCAAATGTTAATTTTCATGGTTCCAAGGGGCTCTATAAGCTTCAGAACAAAAGGTCCCCACTGGGCAGTGTGGTGGCCATGAGTCAGGAGAGCTGGTTCTAGACCAAGCTCGGTCACTAATTCAGTGGGAGACCTTGAGCAAGTCAATTCCCTCCTGTGTGCTCTGTTTCCTCAATGGCAAAGTGAAGGATGAAGCTAGAGGGCATCCAACTTCCCTGTGAAGATTTCAATTTGATGGTTTTGCTTTCTATATCAATCAGAGATAGCTTCCTAGAAGTCCAGGACTTGAAGATATGTGCTTCTCTGTTCTTTGTACTGTTAAAAGAAAAAACTAGACTAATTACATTTAGCAGAGTTTAATTGATCAAAGAAAGATTCAAGAATCAGGAAGCCTCTTGAACTACAATATGTTTAGAGAGGCTCTGGAGCTATTGCATTGTCTAAAAAGATTTATGGACAGAACAAGGAAAGTGATGTACAGAAAACAGAAGCGAGGTGCAGTAACAGCCAGATTGGTTACAGCTCCATGTTTGCCTTATTTGAACATGGCTTAAAGAGTGGGCCAACTTTGATTGGCTGAAACTCAGTGATTGGCACAACAATAGGTTACAGTCTGTTTACACATCCAGTTAGGGTACAGTCCACTATGTATGGAGAAACTTTTAGGCCAAACTTAAAATATGTCAGAAGGCAGCTTCAGTCTAAACTTATTTTAACTGTGCGTGATTTCCATTGCTGTCATTGGCCAGAAAGACAGGGAAGAGGAGTCACGTAGAAGACTCAAAGGCCTGAAAAGCTCCAATGGGTAGTTTGTGAAAGAAGGAAGTCAAAACATTGGCTACAGTGTTGCTTTGTGCTCACTAGGGATGTAGAGATCATTCATGTTTTGGCCCCGTACCCCAAATGGTAGATAATCAGGTGCTGGCAGCATCCTGATACCTACATCGGCTCCTTACTCCCTTCCTCTCCTGACAATGGCATTTTGTAGAATCCAGAGGCAGGTGCCGCAAGCCAGGACTGAGTGAGCGTGAGCAGGGGTTTGTGGTTGGCAACTTCCCACTCTCTCTACCCATGACATCTTTTTCATAACCTGAATTTCTTTAATTAAAAAATATCTGCCAACTCCTGTTATCTGCAAAGATGTGCCATAGCAACTCTCACTGCAAGCCCCTTACGTAGCTGATGCAAACAGGTGGAAGAAAAGCCTCTGTAAAGCCTCCCAAGTTTAAAGAAAGGGAAGAAAAGGAAGCTCACCAACATGTGTGTGCATGTATATGTGCATGTGTGTCTGTGTGTGTAACATGGAAGGATGTAGATAGGCAGATCTCTCTTGCAACTCATCCTTCTAGAAAGTTTTCCTTCTCTATCAGAGAGGGTTAGGGGAATTAGGGAACATGAGCAGCATATCACAAAATATGACGGGCACCTCTTGACAAACTAAACCCACTGAGAAACAATTCCTTGCACTTAGCCTTATTTGTTAGGATTTTTATTACATTTTGATTAGAATGAGTCTGATGGATGCAGTGGGAAGAGGCAGCCAGATCTCCACTGCCTTTGTCCTCTGCCCCATGAACAATGACATCTAAAAGAAAATCCTCAACAATAACCTTAAGGAGGAGAGACAACACTGGCATGCCCTCAGCCACAGTACAAATGGAGACCACATACTCCAGGTCTACCATATATCAAGCTAACATATTAAAATACTCACATAGTAAATAAAATATTTTGTATCCTCATGCCTCATAAATACCTTCAAATCAACCTAGAAGGCCAGTTTCACATTTAGAATTCTCATACTCCTTAGAGCTCTGCACTGGACATGGAAGTGTGGAGTTAATCCCAGGGTCCCATCCTGCCTCTTCTTCCCTCTCCAGCATGGCTATGTCCTGCACAGCACAAGCCTCCCACACATGCAGATGCTCCAGTCCACACACCCAAGCTCCCAATATGCCCTCTACAAACAGCTGCCCTGTAGCCAGCATGGAGACTTTGTGTGTCTTCCGACTTCTGGAGGCCTGACTTAGGAAAAAGGTGATGCCAGGCCTGGAAACTCAAGAATTCTGGGTTGATGAACTCAGAGCATACACTAGAAAGTGGGGGTGGAGAGGTATGAGCTCAGAGTGGGCACACATCCTTCATCCTGTGGATGCCTCACCTTGCATAGAGAAGCACAGTCAGAAGAGGGCTGAAGCAGGCCCCTAAAAGTAGAGGGATAAGGTGAGGAGCCATCTAGTTTGGGTCTAAGACAGTGCTGATCTCATCCTCTTACTTCCATCCCTGGGCCTCCTCACACAATGGATCCACAGGCCTCTACCTGCCCATCAATTCCTAAAGAATGCTCCTCTCTTCCACTGTTTAGTCCTAGGAAGACTGTCCCAATTCTGAGAGAGGGAATAACCCCCCACCCCACCTGGATTAAATGAGCTCCATGGCTGGCTCCACAAATCTGTAATGGAAATATGACAGAAGTAACGAATGATGCTCTGTGTCTCGGGGTTAGCTTCCTGACCTGACAGTTTCCAGAGGGCAAAGACCTTTGTGTGTGCTTGGGGGTTTCCCTCAGCACATTCTCTACCATGGCTCAAGGTGGACAATGAAACTTAAGCAATACCTTTTAAAATAATGCTTTTTAGATGATGATAATATCTGATGCCTGGCTTGTTGTGTTAGCAGTCCTTAGGACAAACCTCTAAATCTGCAGCCAAAAGATCACTTGCCTCCAGGGAAGCCCAGCAATTATCAGGCAAAGATAACTGCTTAAAAATTTCTTCCTATTCTTGATATAAGTTCCATCCACCAATTCTGTTCTTCTGTTCTCTGCAGCAGCAGCCTAGGTAAGCCTGCTCCCTCTGCATAAATCTTAACAGCCTTTGTTCTTTAACTTCTCAAACTGTATGTGATAGTTTGTGCAAAGAGACTAATGCTGTACTTGTTACGTACTAGACACTTAAATAATGTACTATTGTTACTATTGCTAATTTCTTTCCATTCTTCTTTAAAAGGTTTAAAAAAGTAAAAATAAATAAATACAGATAAATCCCATTCTTTACATGTTTCTCCACCTTTTTTCATCCCAGTCTGCCTCCCCTTCCAATTCCTCCCCACATATTACAGGGCATGGCAAGCAGAATGGGAAAAACACACACACTCTTGTCTTAAAATCCCAACTCAAACTTGGCTAAGGACAAAATATTTACCTAGTGGCAAAAACATTCAATAAATCCTCAATGATTTATTGGATTATTCAATTACAAGGTGTCAAATATTCTAGTTCTTTTCTCACAGCATCTTAAAATTATGTCACCAACAGTGAAGACTTCATGTAATTCTAGGCAGTGACTCTGATTTTTGAAGAAGGAGATTAAGTTGTAAGGGGACTGAAGACATGGAGTCTCATACCCCATTCTGGCCACAGAGGTGAAGAAACTCTAAGCCAACCTTCCCAAGCATTCTTAGAGAAAAAGATGAAGGAAAGGGAGCCAGGAAAAGGGTTAGAAGTGGAAAAAAGAGTTCAAGAGAAACAAACTGTGGCAGAGTAGAAAGAAACTGTTGATTTTACTTGGAGAGAGTTAAGTGAAATTAGTTTATAGAAAATCCAAAATAGTATCTCCTTGGATTTCTAAATATGCTTAAGAGTAACCACACTTCACAGTACCCAGCACAGCACTACAGCCTGTTGAAAGAGAAAGAGAAAGAAATATTACTATTCACGACTAGTAATCAACCAACTGATATAAACATTAATAAGAAATAGCACTACTCGGAAGGCAGAGATGGGAGGATCACTTGAAGCCCAGGGGGTCGAGGCTGCAGTGAGCAAAGATCCAGCCTGAGTGACAGAGCGGGACCCTGTCTTAAAAAAACAAAAGCGAAAACAAAATAGCAAAAATGAAATATTCAAGCAATCCCCAGAACTTCCCAGAGCTGCAAAGTGCATAAAATGGCAGGAATACATTTTCAACAGATAGATATCTTCAGCAGCATTACCTAAAATCTCTACCATGTGCTTCCCTTGCTAACACTGTCAACTGCCAAGGGCCTTGCTGCCAGGGAGGGAGTGGGCATGGGGGAAATGGGGCCCTAGTTTGTTCTGATTCTTCAGTGGCACTTTCAAGTTGCAACATTTTCAAACATTCGTTCTTTGCAGTAGCCTTTTGGATGATCTTAGCAAGCCTTTCTGGGTAAACTGTCCTTAAAACAAGTTGAACACCTGATTTTATGATGAGAGCTTTCTTCTACGAATAGGTGTGCTTATGAATGGCCATCATGAATAAAATACCACTTCCCACTCCCAAAGCTAGCCACACAGGCTCATTCATGAATGTCGTTTTCTATACTTTATGCTTTAAAAAATTCTATCCTTGTATCATATTTGTCAGGATTCTTCTATAAAGGTGATGGAGGGGTATGCCTAAGTCAGCAGTAGAAATTCTGAGTGGGAAAAAATTTATTAAAATTTATTATGCTATAATGAAATGCATAATGGACCATTTGAGTATTAAAAGATAGACTCTAGAGTATGTTCTAAAAGGATAGACCAGAGCAAAGGAAGCACTGAATGAATATCTCTGCATCAGGATATAAGAGAAATTTTTTCTGTGCTTATAATCAGAACGGTGGTTAAACAAGAGGTTCAGAGACTGGAGACCATTCAGAAGATGTAAAGGAGAGAGGAAGTAGGTACAAAAAGTGCAACACGCAACATGGAGATAGAAAAAAGGTGGTTGCTGAGAATTCCAGGTTCTGGGTATGGCTGAACAATTTTAAACAATTGTGATATTCAGAATTAGAAAATAAAAATTCTAAAATTCATTTGGAACCAAAGAAAAGTGCCCAAATAGCCAGTGCAATCCTAAGCAGAAAGAACAAAGCTAGAGGCACCACACTACCTGCATTCAAGGCTATACTACAAGGCTATAGTAACTGAAACAGCATGGTATTGGTACAAAAGCAGATATATAGACCAATGGAACATGTTAGAGAAACCAGAAATAAAGCCACACACTGATAACCATGTGATCTTCAACAAGACAATAACAAGCATGGGTAAAGGACTCCCTATTCAATAAATGGTGCTGGGAGAGCTGGCTAGCCATATGCAGAAGATTGAAACTAGATCCCTGTCTTTCACCATATACAAAAATCAACTCAAGATAGATTAAAGACTTAAATGTCAAACCTAAAACTATAAAAACCCTAGAAGAAAACCTAAGAAATACTATTCTGGACATCCGCCCTGATAAAGACTTTATGATGAAGACTTCAAAAGCAATTGCGACCAAAAACAAACATTAACAGGTGGGGCCTAATTAAAGAGCTTTTGCAAAGCAAAAGAAATTATCAACAAAGTAATCAGACAACCTACAGAATAGGAAGAAAATATGTGCAAACTATGCATCCTATAAAGGTCTAATATCCAGAATCTATAAGGAATTTAAATCAACAAGCAAAAAACGAACAACCCCACAAAAAAAAATGGTCAAAGAATCTGGACAGACACTTTCCAAAAGAAGTTATACACACAGCAAGCAAGCATATAGAAAATGATCAATATCACTAATCATTAGGTAAATGCAAATCAAAACCACAATGAGATAGTATCTCACACCAGTTTGAATGGCAATTATTAAAAAAATCAACAAATAACAGATGCTGACAAGGTTGCGGAGAAAAGGAAACACTGATACACTGCGGGTGGGCCTGTACATTAGCTCAGCCACTGTGGAAATTACATTGAGTACTATGGAAAGCAGTATGGAAATTTCTCAAAGAACTTAAAATAGAAGTACCATTTGACCCAGCAATACCATTACTGGGTATATACCAAAAGGAATATAAATCATTCTACCATAAAGACACATGCATGCATATGTTTATTGCAGCACTATTCACAATAGCAAAGACATAGAATCAGCCTAGATGTCCATCAATGGTGGCCTGGATAAAGAAAATATGGTAAATATACACCATGGGATACTATGCAGCCATAAAGAATGAAACCACGTCCTTTGCAGCAACATAGATGGAGCTGGAGGCTATTATCCTAAGCAGATTAACACAGGAACAGAAAACCAAATAACCATAAGCTCTTACTTGTAAGTGGGAGCTAAACATTGAGTGCACATGGACACAAAAAAGGGAACAATAGACATTAGGGCCTACTTAAGGGGAGAGGATGAGAAGAGAATGAGGATTGCAAAACTATCTATCAGGTATTATGCTGATTACCTGGGTGACGAAATTATCTGTACACTGAACTTCTGCAACACACAATTTACCCATGTAACAAACATGCACATGTACCCCTTGAACCTAAAATAAAAGTTGGAAAGAAAAGAAAAAAAAAAAGAATGGTAATATCTGCTATTACACTTTAAACCATTATGGGGTACCATACTGCAACCTCTCTCCCGTGGCCCAAACCTCAGTGGATCAGTAGTGCTTGAAGGTAGAAGGGAGAGAAAGACAGGTGAGAGATGAAAGGAATTACAAGAAAAAGCAGGCTACATTTCACGTTTGCAACTGCTTTCCTCTGAGTAGTGATCAAAGATTCACTGGACACAGGAAATTCTAGCTAGAAGTGACTAAGAAAAATAAAAGCACCTCCACTTCCAAAAATCTTCAGAGGCATTGATGGTAATATTGGTGCCATATGGAGATTGAGACTTTATGTCAGTTTAAAAATATATATTAAAAACAAGCCGCAGCCTGGGAGAAAATATTTGCAAAAGAGATACTTAATAAAGGTTACCCAAATATACAAACAACTCTTCAAACTCAATATTAAGAAAATAACTGTATTAAAAGATGAACAGATACCTCACCAAAGAAGATATACAGATAGAAAATAAGATATGGAAGATGCTCAAAATCATGTTATTAGGGAAATGTAATTAAAACAATGAGATGCCACTGTACACCTATTACAATGGCCAAAATCCAAAACACTGACGAGACCAAATGCTGGCAAGGATGTGAAGCAACAGGAACTCTGTTTCATTGCTGGTGGAAATGCAAAATGATACAAACACTTTGGAGACAGTCTGTCAGTGGTTTTTGTTTGTTTGTTTTCTTAGAAAACTAAACATACTCTTACTACATCATCCAGCAATTACATCACTTGGTATTTACCCAAAGGAGTTGAAAACTTGTGTCCACACAGAAACCTGCACACAGATGTTTATGGTGGTTTATTCATAATTGCCAACACTTGGAAATGAATGTGATGTCCTTCAGTAGGTGAATGGATAAATAACCTGTGGTACACCCAGATAGTGAGATATTATTCCATGCTAAAAAGAAATGGGCTATCAAGTTGCAGAGATGGAGGAAACTTAAATGCATATTACTAAGTGAAAGAAGCCAATCTGAAAAGGCTACATGCTATATAATTCCAAACTATATGACATTCTGGACAAAGCATAACTATGGAGACAATAAAAAGATTAGTGGTTGCCAGAAGTTAGTGGGAGAAAGGGATGAATAGGCAGAGCACAGAGGAATTTTTGAGCAATGAAAATAGTCTGTATGATGCTACAATGGTGAATACCTGTCATACATTTGTCCAAATCCATAAAATGTGCAACACCAAGAAAGAACCCCGGCGTAAACTATGGACTTTGGGTGACAGTGATGTGTCAATGTATGTTCACCAAGTGTAAGAAACGTACCACTTAGGTGCTGGATGTTGATAGTGGGGGAGGTAGTGCCTGTGTCGGGGCAATATATACGGGAACTCCCTATACGTTCTGCTTAGTTTTGCTGTGAACCTAAAACTATTCTAACAAATACATATATATACATACATGTACTGTACTTAAGAAGTGTAGAACACAGGAAGTCCCAGATGGCTGACACCTGGGTCAAGATACCAACATTCATGGAGAGTAGGGAGAAACAACTCACCAGTGGTCAAAAGTTCCCGAGCACTTAGACATTACCCAGGTACCACCGTGGAGGGCTCCTTTACTTCCTGGTGCACTTTCCTTCCCCCTTTTGGCTGGGCTGAACATGTGACCAGTTCTGGGCAATGAAATGTAAATGGAAACAGCCTATGTCCTTGCCAGAGCTTTTAAATCAACAGTACCTGAATCTCCAGGCTTCTCTGTCTCTCCTGTGGCCATGGTACAAGTGCATATCGGGATGGAGATGCTAAAAAGTCAAAGCAGTCTGGATGTCGGGCTGGGGACCTGGAGGGGAATTGCTGTGGCTATTCAGCAGCACCTATGGCTTTGCATGAAGAAGAAATAAAAAATTCTGCAGAGTTCAGCCCCTGAGGTTTAGGGTTGTTTGCTGCCAGAGCCCAACCTGGCCCAACCTGACTGCTACCCCAAGTTTCAGTTTTCAGTTCAAATTCATTGAGGCCTGACTGGTGCACTTAGGCAGAGCTCTCTAACCTAGCAGGAAACCCGGGAACAGTAGAACGCTGAAACTGTCGTGGGGAAAGCCATAATAGTTTTTAGGTTTTGAGGTGAATTCAGTTTTGAGGTTTTTCTCCAATCTAAGCAACACTCAGGTCAGGGTTACAGTGCCCATTTTGCTTTTTCCGGTTTCCTAGAGAATGTATTTTTAGGGGAGAGCAGAGATGGTTACCATCCATCATTTTGGAAAGTCATGAGATTTACAGAGATAGATGCCTAAACAAAGGACAAGCGTATTAACAAATCGAGCTGTCCAAAAGTCAGGGCTAATGTTAACCAAGATGAGCGTTACTGCGATTCCATCAAGATGTCCTGTTATTTATTTAACTTTTCCATTTTCATTTTTTATTTGGGTAAGATAATTGCTTATGATAAGCCTCGGGTGTGGAGAGCCGGTGCATACAGAGTGGCGAGGCAAGCTTCAATCTGCAGTCTCGAGATGCACTGGGGAAGCGAATCGATGTATTAACATATTGAAATGATCTCAATTAATGTCCTTTAGTACTTTTCTTTAAAAAAAGAGGACCTCTCCAAAGTGAATGGACTACTCCCTACCAACAGGGAAAAGAAAGCCTGTTAGGAGAAAAATGTGCTTACCTGCCTGAGGAAAGAGGATCTCAGAATTCTGAGTCAATTTCGTAAGAAACAAAAATAGATGCAGTGTTTCTTCCCCCTGGGTCTGACACCGCAATGTTACCCATGTATCTCACTTCATAATATCTATGCTTGTGCCTCCCATTGCTTCTTGCCAAGACCGTAAATTGAACAACACTAGGGCTTTGGTGCCATAGGTCCTAAAATAGAACTTCAGTAAATGAGAGCTGTTTATTTAAATGATGACTTCAGCACACAATTATGATTATTTCAATGGAAAAGTAACCATGACATTCAGGCTCTCATGTGCCTGCTGTGCACCCCTCAGCCCCTTATCCCCTGATGCCCCTCTCCCCACTGCCCTCTCTCTTCTGGCCTGAATACCCTAGAAGCTTAAGTAGAAGCAAACCTGGGTGTGGTGCTTGCTTCTGTGAAACTGGTAATGGTTTGGGGCCTATTTTAGTATTTTCTCGGATAACAATAAAAAGAGCCACCAGGCTTGGGTGGTGCTGCTGATGAGCCCCAGAAATAGTATTGCTATCCTCTTTCTAATAGGTGAGAAAACTGAGGTTTGGGGAGTAACTGGCCCAGGGTCACACTTCTACTGAAGCTGCTGAAACCAACAAAGAAGATGGACAGGGGATGTTGTTAGAGGCATTGTTCCTTCCTTAACATGCCCTGACTACCAAAAAAAAAAAAAAAAAAAAAAAAAAAAAAAGAAAGAAAAGAAAAAGAAGAAGAAGAAGAAGAAGAAAAGAAAAGAAAAATGCCTGCCTCCTTCTTGCCCTACTTTGATGAATTAAAAGGTAGAAAAGAACAGAGAACATTTTTCTTTGGCCCTTCTTTATACTACTTCTGATAATGACTGACCTTAGCAAGGGACATGACCCAAAAGAGAAAACAAAGAAGTAAACAATATCAAAAGGATTTTGACCCTTCAATCCTCTGTTCATCTAAAACAACCAATAATTTACAATCCAGCTAAAATCCTTGCTGGTCCAAGAGCCTTCCTTGGTTAGTCCATCTGGAGTGATTTCTCTCTCCACCAAGGGCCTTCCTCCACCACCTAAGACTCTCTTGGCCCTGGTGATCCATTGCTTGAGGGGTCCCTGCCTTCTGCACCCCAGAGGTCATGCCCCAGTCAGTTTTGGATTCACTGCACCACACACACAAAAATTAAGTAAAGAGGGATAATCATAAACTCAGGAGGCACATTCTATCTCCTGAGCCCAGGGACTTTGGGGGACTCCCACTGTGGGAAATGGAGCCACCAGAAGCATGTATTCAGCCTCCCTTTGTGGTAGGAGCTGGAGCAAGCAAGACAGATGCAGGCTAAGGGGATCTCACAGTTCATGAGAGTTTCCCTCCCATAAACAGGATTACATTGATTTGCTCTAACAGTATTTTATTTCTAGTTAACTTTAACTTACAATTCTTATGTGGCTTTGTATTTTTAAAAGTTAGGAAATATATATTGAATACAATAAAGTATATAAAGCATATATGTACAGTTCCAAGAATTATAATAAAATGATTTCCCATGAGCCCACCATATAGATTAAGTCATACAATATTACTAATACCTGTGTGTCCCTCCTCATCCCAATCCTACTTCTTACTCCATTATCCATGTTTTATATTAACCATTTCTTTGCTTTTCTTTTTTCTTTTTTTGAGACAGACTCTTGCTCTGTTGCCAGGCTGGAGTGCAGTGGCACGATCTAGGCTGACTGCAACCTCCGCCTCCCAGGTTCAAGCGATTCTCCCACCTCAGCCTCCTAAGTAGCTGGGACTACAGGTGTGCATCACCAAGCCCAGCTAATTTTTGTACTTTTAGTAGAGATGGGGTTTCACCATGTTGGCCAGGATGGTCTCGATCTCTTGACCTCGTGATCCGCCTGCCTTCGCCTCCCAAAGTGCTGGGATTACAGGCGTGAGCCACCACTCCCAGCCTGCTTTTCTTTATAGTTTTACCACACACACATGTATCACTACAAAATATATTGTGTGGGTTTGCCTATTTTTTCTACTTTTCTATAAATGAGAAATTCATTTATTTATATACTTTTCTATAAATGAGATGTCTTCTAACTTGCTTTCTAAAATTTCTTTGCCCAACACAGTATCTGTAAGATTCAACCATGTTGAAAGGAGCTGTAGTTGAATCACTTTTGCTGCTCTGTAACTTGGTATCATGTAAATGTACCACAATATGTTTATGCATTCTATTTAATTGCAAAAACTGCAGTTACTTTTGCATCAACCTAACACTTCTGGTGGATATGAGGACTAATTCTACTTTTTTGGCACTTACTATACCAATGACACTTCTATGAAAATCGTTGTACACATGTCCTGGTGCATATATACCAGTATTTCTCTAGAGTGCTGTCTTAGTCTGTGTTGCTATAAAGGAATATCTGAGGCTGGGTAACTTGTAAAGAAATGAGATTTGTTTGGCTCACAGTTACGCCAGCAGTACAAGAAGCATGGCAACAGCGTCTGCTTCTGGTGAGAGTCTTAGACCATTTCCACTCACGGTGGAAAGTAAAGGGGAGCAGGAACCACGTGGCAAGAGGAAGGACGAAGAAAAAGGCAGAAGCAGGTGCCAGTCTCCTTTCAACAACTGGATCTTGAGGGAACTAACAGAGTAAGATTTCACTCTCAACCAAGAGGACAACCATTCATAACGAATCTACTCTTATGACCCAAATACCTCCCATCAGGCCCCACCTCCAACACTAGTGATCAAATTTCAGTGTGAGATTTGGAAGGGACAAATATCCAAACTACATCAGGTGCATACTATAGAAGCGGTTCTTTTTGTTATTGAGACAGAACATCTTCAATTTTGCTAGATAACGTCAAATGGTTTTCCAAAATAGTGGCAGAATTTGAGACTCTCCCTAGCATTGTATAAGGGTTTCTTTTATTCCACATTCTCACCAGCATTGGTACTGCCTGTGGCAGGCATTTCTAGGTAGAAGCGTTTAGACATGTTAAATATAATGAAAAAATCTAGAGCCAGGAAAATCAATCTGTAAGGCTTCAAAGTCAGACTCACATGTAAAAATATATCTGGATATGCTAGTTTATTTATTAAAAGAGTATGGCTGAGGTCAGCATCAACAGTCATAAATCATGCTGATAGCAGGTACCTTTAATATGATGTGATGAAAATGGTAGTTCACCCCTGCAGTCTTCCTCCCAAACCCCATAACCTCAGTCTAATTTAAAAAATTCTAATAGAGGAACATACTACAATAGACTTGAGAATCATTTCTCAAAACTAGGAAAGTCTGCAAACCTATCACAGTGGAGAGGAGCCTAAGGATAAATAAATGTAATATAGTATCCTAGATGGGATCCTGGACAGTAACAGAACATTAGCTAGACCCACGTGTGCATGCCAAGGCCATGGCAAGGTCTAAATAATTGATCCAGTGGAAATTGAAATAAATGATGGACCTTAGTTAAGAATAATGTATCGATATTGATTCATTAGTTGTAACAAATGTACCATACTGAGGCAAAATGTTAAAAACAGGGGAAATGGTGTGAGGGTTGGTGGGGGAGGACATGAGAACTCTCTATACTATCTGTTCAATAGTTCTGTAAGTCTAAAACTATTCTAAAAATTAGGCCTATTAATTTTTTTTTAAAATAATGCAGCTTCAGCTGGGCACACTGCCAAAATCCTAACATATAAAATTCTAAATTCATACACTTAAGAGAAGTTAGGATAAACTTTCATATTGCACAAGGACTCATTAGTTATACTTATAAAATGTAATATATATGTTGGGTACAGCCACATCTATCTACAGATACATTGGGTCTCTATGCAGTGAGAAGCCTTTTTCAAACTTACCCTCCTCTTGTGGATCAGTTACTTATCCATTCATCCATGGACATGGAATGCCCACATGGAACTAGCCAAGTGAATCAGTGATGTCTCCATCCTCACTCTGCCTGCTGACAGTAGAATGTTCTTCTCATGGTGAGAATGGACTCCACTGAATGATCAGCTTTGTGCCTATGGAAAGGAAACTCCATGAGGGAGAGGTAATGTCTGCTTCCCTCATCACCATACACTTAGTTCCCAGCATAGTGCCTGGCAGAGTAAGTGCTCAACAAATTTTTGTTGAATTAATAAATTACTACCCAAAGAACAGTATATTTTCTATATTGCTCTTTAGTTCATGTGTTCATTCCAGAAAGGAACATTCGACCCATTTCTGGGCTTCGGTCCAGGTGAGCGGGGGAGGCAGCATCTCTCTTCTCGTTAGGACTATGGTCACCCTAGCCCAGTATCAAGGAGCTAGTGCCCTGGGTCTGATTACAGGGGAGACATTTACAACGCTCCTGAATAAAAGAAGGGTTCACTGGGATCAAGCACATGGCTACAGGGATCCCATGGAAGAAGCCCCCATCCCAGAGCTGTCCGGGAACACACACAAGAGGAATGAGACTGCATGTGCACAGCATGGTAATAGTTGGCGGGTGGGGGAAGCTGTGTTGATTATAGAGAAAGAGCAGAATGTGGGAGAACTTAGAAGCAGATCTCTTCTTCACAGAGCCCACACAATCTAAGATACTCATATGGGTTGAATTGTGTCCCCCCAGTGTGTTGAAGTCCTAACCCCCCAGTACCTCAGAATGAGACCTTATTTGGAGATAGGGTCTTTGCAGAGGTAATCAAGCTAAAATGAGGTCATGAAGGTGGACCTTAATCCAATGTGACTGGTGTCTTTACAAAATGGGGAAATTCGGACACAGAGACAGACACTCACAAAGGAAAGATAATGTGAAGAGGCACAGGGAGAAGACTCATCTACAAGCCAAGGAGAGAGACTTGAAATAGATTCTCTCTCTCTCTCTTTTTATTTTATTTAATTTATTTATTTATTTATTTATTTGAGACAGAGTTTCACTCTTGTCTCACAGGCTGGAGTGCAGTGGCCCGATCTCAGCTCACTGCAACCTCCGCCTCCTGGGTTCAAGCGATTCTCCTGCCTCAGCCTCCTGAGTAGCTGGGATTACAGGGGCCCATCACCACACCCAGTTAATGTTTTTTTTATATTTTTCATAGAGCTGGGTTTTCGCCATGATGGCCAGGCTTGTGTCGAACTCCTGACCTCAGATGATCCGCCCACCTCAGCCTCCCAAAGTGCTGGGATTACAGGCATTAGCCAGAGCGCCCAGCTGAAAGAGATTCTCTCTTACAGCCCTGAAAGAGCCAACCCTATAGACACCTTGACCTTGAACTTCCAGCCTCCAGAACTGTGAGAGAAGACACTTCTGTTGTTTAAGCCACCCAGTCTCTGGTGCTTTGCCACAAAGTCCTCAAACACTCAGATACCAAGTGTGATGCTGATGAACTGGCCACATTCTTCTGACTTTGCTCCACTGCTCTTCCAATGTTCTCTTTGGAGACAGAAAGACTAGGTCAAGAAGGAATGAGAGAGGAGGCCAAAGGAGAACACCTTCCAAACAGAGAAGACCCTCTAAGGTGAATAGTAAAGGGGGCCACATAAGCTTTCTGAGAGCCACAGTGCAGAAGTGGCAGGTCAGGAGGCTGACACCAGAGGAGGAAAGGGCCACCATGAGCTGCAAGCAAAGCCTAAACTCAAAGGCTCCTCAGAACCCAGGACAAAGTATGTTGGGAAAAACGTGGTGCGCAAGGATAACCTGTATGTAGCTCCATGGCAGGGAGATAGGCCAAGGTGCCAAGAGGGAACACACAGAGGGGCCACGGAAGGATGACTGGATCCTGGACCTCCAGCAAACAGCCACAGCATGCCCTGAGCTGGCAACGGCAACAGAGACACATTCTAGGGTTTTATTTTTGCTTAGCCATTGTATCTTTAAATTCCTTTATATAAGAAGTGTATAAAGAGTCACCCCTAGTAATCTGTGGAATAACATTATTGCTAGAGCTGTAATCATGAGCCAAATGTCTCCTGGAGTCTGTCCTTACTCTATCCTTGACCTCACTCTGCCATCCTGGGTCACAAGTACCACCCTGCCCTCCCCCTACCTCCTGCAGCAGAAGGATTCTCTCGCCTTCACTTTCTGCAGGCTTCCCTTCTGCTCTTTCTCAGGTCAGTCCTTCCATCCTTCCACTTAACCTTATGTGATATGTTTTTACTCTGTTTCTTTCCATTTCTTTCTTCTTCTCCTTCTCTTCTTCCCCTCCTCCTCTGCTTATCATCTTTTCTTTCTCTTTCTTTCCACACCTTGCCCTTCTCTTTGAGTGTGTGTGCATTGATGTTTTGTTGGATATGCTGCAGATGATGAACTAGTGTCTGCCAGACAATAATGCACTGAAATGGGTTACTTAGCCCTTCATTAATCATTCTAGTGCTGCTGGAAAGTTTAGCAGCTAAGTTAGATCTTTTGTAAAGTGTGTCCTTGGAGTTTTCTGTCACGACCATCCCTAAGCCAAGTCTACACTCTATGTCTGCAAGAAGCAAAGAAAACAGGAACAGGAAAAAAGACTGGAACCCTGAAGTAACTTATACATAATAATCTCAAAAAATTCTAGCCGAGTAAAGTGGACTCAAGGATAGAGCAATTCTTTATTGGGTGAATTGTTCTGAACTGGGATGGTTTCCCAAGGAAGACAAAAGGGATGATCTCTTCTGCTACACTTTTTAAATGGAATAAATCCGCGTTTATCCTGGATGCTTTAAATTTGGCATGGATGGTGACTAAAAGCAGGAAGTTGGACTTCAATCTTCTAAGGATCCTCCTAACCCCAATTATTAGCCATCACCTCAATCTGAATACTTCCTCCCTGTTCAAATCCCAACCTAAGCTGGAAATCTGGAAGACATGGGTGAGTTCTCCCTCCCACATAGCCCCAAAAGAGTCTGTTAGCAGATCCTGCCCTGTCTTCTGTCTTCTTGTGTTTTAAATTCTTCCTCCTTCTCCCCTGTTGCCTCTACCTTTGTTTAGCATCTGGGTCACTAAAAGGACTCCGTGCCGCTGGCCTCCAATCCATCCTTGGCTACTGCCTCAGTGATACCATCACACCTTTCCTTGCTCCCCTACTTCTGCAGCTCATTGCGGTCCTCACAGCCAAGCCCAACCCAGCTTTTCAACAAGACTCAGCGTCATTTATGAGCATCTCTAGGCTCATCCGTAACCACTTCCCAGCTCCCGTGGCTATACCCATGTGAATGAATTGCAGTCCTGAATGGGCCATTCTCACTTTCCTCTTTGGCTTATTTGCTGTCCCTTTCTCCTGAAGGTCATACAAATCTTAGTCACCCAGCTATTGCCCCAGGTCAGCTGTCCCTGCTCCTCATTCTCCTTTACAGAGAGCTTTAGCAAAGCTCCTGTCCCACTGTAGCATAAGGGCTGGTTTGCGTGGCCCTCTCCTCACCTGAAATTTGGGAGACCCAAGCTATATCTTTCCAGTGAATTACCTGTGGGATTTAACTGCCTGTTCATGCTGGCACATAATCATGTATTACCTAGTAAATAGCATTCAAAATAATCGCTATTATATGGTGTTAAAAATTACTACAGAATCTATGCACATTGTTGAAATAGTATACTTTCTTAACTATGTCCTGAATGCTTGCCCTGTTGCTCTCAAGACATTAAGAAACCCTTAAGACTCAGACAGTAAGGGACTCTTAAGTTATAAAGTATGCCTAGTTTTTTCATGTTTTACCTCTCATCATCTCTGTAGCTCATGATGCCTCACACAGGGAGAATGAAGAGGACTCAAAGTCAAAAATTTAGAGAGAAAGAGCAGCATACACTGAGAGAGAAAGGACACAACCAAAGCTGGAGATAGGAGTTTCTACTTCTGGGGATGCCACCTGTGTTGTACCACTCACTGCAATGGCCTGTCCCATCCTTCTGAAGATGGGGACACTGGCTCTGTCCTTGTTCTCCCCCAGCGGGAGGGGGACTCTGCTCCCTGCAGGACATGTATGCCCAACAAGATCAATGAAGACTGACTGGAATGGACATAGCAAATAACTTTTCCCTCACCTGGTGACTTGGATTGGTGGAAGCTGCCTGGAACACTGTGGTAAGAAAGATTTAGGGGCTGAGTCAGGGCTCAGCAGACAACATACCAAGTTAATCAGCAATGCCTCCCATAGACTTGCTAAGGAGATGCTGTGCCACAGAGTCACTGTCCTCATGTGGAGACTTTTATAAGTGGATCAATTATTCCTCCTGATCTTTCAACATTCTCAACGGAAATGTATTAAATCGTGTCTCCCTATCCACAGAGGGAGGCAAACAAGGTGGAAAGGAAGAAGACAAAGTCCCAAAGTTGAGGGCTAAGGGAGAAATCTCAAGAACACAACCTACTCTAGGCTCAGGAACTCCTCCATGAAGCTTTGGCCCCAAAACTGGAGATTCCCTGCTCCACCTGGCAAATTCTGCTTAGCCTGCAGCACATGTTCAAAGGTAACCTTTCCAGTAAAGTTTTGCCCAGGCCCTCCCTTTCATGCTATCTGTTCATGGAGCACTGGCCCATGTTGCTCACACACAGCTTGTGCAATGGGTCATATACCATTCCTAGTCTCCACACAGCTGTCTCTCCCACTAGACACAGCACTCCTTGAATATGTGTCCTTTGTCTTATTTGGCTCTGTGTTCTCAAAGATTCACCCAGGGCTTTTAATGGTTTGTGGTTATTAAACGTAAGCTTCCTCAAAGGATAGTCTCAGGCATTGTGGATTTTTTTTTTAATCAGTAAGCATTATGGATACAGGAATACCTCTTTTATTGGACTTCACATTTTTATGCTTTGCAGACACCATGGGGTTTTTGTTGTTTGTTTGCGTTTGTTTTAACAAATTGAAGGTCTGTGGCAACCCTGCATTGGGCAAGTGTATTGGTGCCATTTTTCCAACAGAACGTGCTCATTTTGTGTCTCTGTGTCTCATTTTGGCAATTCTCACAATATGTCAAACACTTTCATTATTATTAAATCTGTTATGGTGATCTGTGATCAATGATCTTTGATGTTACCATTGTAATTGTTTGGGGGCTCCACGAACTGCACCCATATAAGACAGCAAAACTTAATCGCGAAATGTTGTGTGCCTTCTGACTGCTCCACTAACCAGCAATTCCTTGTCTCTCTTCCTCTTCTTCAACCTCCCTATTCCCTGAGACACAACAATATTGAAATTAAGCTAACTAATAACCCTACAATGCCCTCTAAAAGTTCAAGTAAAAGGAAGTTTCCTGTCTCTCACTTTAAATCAAAAACTAGGGATGAATGATTACGTTTAGTGAGGAAGGTATGTCCAAAGCCAAAGATAGGTTGAAAGCTAGGTCTCTTGCACCAAACTGTAGCCAAGTTATGAATGGAAAAAAAAAATCTCTTGAGGGAAATTAAAAGTGCTACTCCAGTGAACACGTGAATGATAGGAAAGCAAAACAGCCCTATTGCTGAAATGAAGAAAAGTTGAGTAGCCCAGATAGAAGGTCAAACAACCACAACATTCTCTAAGCCAAAACCTAGTCCAGAGCAAGACCATAACTCTCTTCAATTCTATGAAGGCTGAGAAATGTAAGGAAGCTGCAAAAGAAAAGTTGGAAACTAGCAGAGGTTGGTTCATGAGGTTTAAGGAAAGAAATCCTTTCCACGACATAAAAGTGCAAGGTGAAGCAGCAAGTGCTGGTGGAGAAGCTACAGCAAGTTATCCCGAATATCTAGCTAAGATCATTGATGAAGGTGGCTACTCTAAACAACAGATTTTCAATGCATATGAGATAGCCTTCTATTGAAAGAAGATGCCATGTAGGGCTTTCATAGCTGGAGAGAAGTCAATGCCTGGCTTCAAAAAATGGGCTGACTCTCTTGTTAGGAACTAATGCAGCTGGTAACTTTAAGTACAAGCCAATGTTCACAAATCCTAGACTCCTTAAGAATTATGTTAACTCTACTCTGCCTGTGCTCTATGGATGGAAAAACAAGCCTGTATGACAGCACATCTGTTTATAGCATGGTTTACTGAATATTTTAAGCCCACTGTTGAGACCTATTGCTCAGAAAAAAAGGTTATTCTTTTCAAACGATTACTGCTCATTGACAATGCACCTGGTCACCCAGGAGCTCTGATGGAGATATACAGGAGATTTTCATGCCTGCTAACACAACATCAATCCTGTAGCTGATAGACCAATGAGTAAAGTCAACTTTCAAGGCTTATTATTTACAAAATACATCTCACAGAGCTAGAGCTCCCATAGACAGTGATTCCTCTTTTGGATCTGGGCAAAGTAAATAGAAAACCTTCTGGAAAGGATTCACCATTTTAGATGTCATTAGGAGCATTCATGATTCATGAAAGGAGGTTAGGATAGCAACAGTAACAGGAGTTTGAATGAAGTTGATTCCAAACCCCATGGATGACTTTGAGGGTTTGAAACTTCAGTGGAGGAAGGACCTGCGGATGTGGTAGAAATTGCAAGAGAACTAGAATTACAGGTGGAGCCTGGAGCTTTAACTGAATTGCTGCCAAATCTCATGATAAAACTTAAATGGATGAGGAGTGGCTTCCTATGGATGAGCAAAGAAAGGATTTCTTGAGATGGAATCTACTCCTGGTTAAGATGCTAGGAATGTTGTTGAAATGACAAAAAAGGATATAGAATATTCCATAAAATAAGTTGATAAAGCAGTGACAGGGCTTGAGAGGATTGACTCCAATTTTGACAGAAGTTCTACTGTGGGTAAAATGTTATCTAACAGTATTGCATGCTAGACAGAAATTTTTTGGGAAAGGAATAGTCCACTGATGTGGAAAACTTCATTGTTTTCTTATTTTTAAAAACTGTGACCAGACATGGTGGCTCATGCCTGCAATCCCAACACTTTAGGAAGCTGAGGTGGGCAGATCACTTGAGCTCAGGAGTTCAAGACCCACGTCGGCAACATGGAAAAACCCCATCTCTATCAAAAATTACAACAAAAAAAAATCAGCCAGACATGGTGGTATGCACCTGTGGTCCCAGCTACTCAGGAGGCTGAGATGGGAAGATCACTTGAGCCCAGGAGGTGGAGGTTGCAGTAAGCCAAGAACACACCACTGCACTCCAGCCTGGGTGACAGAGGGATACCCTGACTCAATCAATCAATCAATCAATATTGCTCACATAGTCTGGACAACATAGTGAGACCTTGTTTCTTAAAAACTTTTTAAAAGTTATCCAAGAATAGCCTGTAGTCCTTGCTATTTGGGAAACTGAGGCAGAAGGCTGAAGCAAGAACATTACTTGAGCCCAGGAATTTGAAGTTACAGGGTGCTATGATTGCACCACTGCACTCTAGCCAGGATGACAAAGCAAGAACCCCATCTCACAAAAAAAGGAAGAAATTGCCACAGCCACCCCAACCTTCAGCAACCACCACCCTGATCAGTCAGCAGCCATCAATACTGAGGCAAGACCCTCCAGCAGGAAAAACACTATGACTCACTGAAGGCTCAGATCATGGTAAGCATTTTTTTAGCACTAAAGTATTTTTTAATTCAGGTATGTACATCTTTTTTTAGACAAAATATTATTGTACACTTAATAGACTTGCATAGTGCAAATATAACTTTTATACGTACTAGGGAACCAAAAAAATGTGTGTGACCTGCTTTATTATGATACTTGCTTTATTGCAGTGGCCCAGAACTGAACCTGCAATATTTCTGAAATATGCCTGTATTTTCTTACTAAGTAAACTGAAACTCGGATCTCTTAATCATTTTGCCCCGATCATTTTAACCAATGGGACTTATTGATCCAGTCCAGTAGATCTACTCGCCTGCTGTTCCTCACTAGAGACAGCTGGGCATGTTGTGCAAGAACAATTCTTAATTTGTGCTTTACTATGTCTATTATTACTTGCTCCAAATAGCACAACCGCAACTTTCCCCAATGTGCATCTGCCTCCCATCTCACTCTGTGAGGACACCACAGGCAGAATTGAGAGCCCAGTCTGGAGCAGGACCCACAGAAAGAAGACCCCAAAAATCCTATTTACTTTCCAACTGGAACGGCTCATGAAAAAGAAACTGCTGTGCTTTGGGTCAGGCAAATGAAGTGCAGCAATAGCACCAACCACAGAGAGGGATGTTAATTTCCCTAATTGACGGGGAGCTTCTATCATTTCAGAATATGCTTATTTTTCTGCAATGAAAACAGGCCAATTTATTCCACTGCTTACAGTGTCAATGTGCATTTGTGAAGTGGAGGTTTTCTCTGGTCGCTGACTTCTGGTGGGTAGCCCATCTCCAGGAAGCTGGATGGATATCAAGAGTTGAGATGAGAGTTCTAGAGCTGACAGTTTTCCCAAGGAAGGAGCAAAAAGAAACAGGCCTGCCTTCATGCAGACTGCATGCTAGAATAGGAAGCCTGATGAGTAGTCAGGCATTCATCGAGCATCTTCAGTTACCCAACATTGCAAAAGAGCCAACGGCTGTGTCCTTTAGTCAGTCACCTCAACTTTCAAAGTCACTTCATCTATAAAACGGGGATAATAATATCTGTCCTGGCTCCATCAAAGACTTGTGGTGTAGATGAAATAGTCAATATAAGACCATACTGTAAACTACAATCCTAGCATTCTCTATCGCAGAACCCTGTTTATTTCCTTCAAAATAAGTATAGGGTGATTATAGCCCATAAGTATTTTACTTATTCCTGCCTTGCTTAATGTCTATCTATCTCCCCCAGTAAAATGCATGTTCTTCAGAGGCAGGATGAGTACTAGTGCACAGAGCAAACTCGTACTCGATGGGTACTGTCATTTTCCTCCTGCCCCTCCTCAAAACAAACTCATTCCTACCTGCACCCTCTGCCCAACCTGACCTTCTGCTCCAGAAACACCTTTCCCTCATCCTTACAGCAATCTAAACACTATTCTTCCTAGAAGGGCACCTAGAGTCCTACCACTTCTGTGAAATTATTTTCTCGTTCTACCTTAAAATCTTCCTCTTGCCAGGCATTCTTCACCACCACACACACCACCCACAGCCACAGTCACTGCTCCCTCGGCATAGGTGGGATCATGTGACAGGCTTTTTTCCTGTCTTCCTCAAGCCAATGTAAGGCTCAGCTAGGCTCTGATTCTGTACTACCTAATAAGAGATTTCTCACACAAAGAACAAGAGAGCATGTCCTAGAAGAGTCATAATCAAAAATCCTAAAACATCCAGGATTGAAGGAGATGCTGGGCCCAGGACTTAACGCTGCGAATTTGCCACAGGGTTGACATTTCTTTCCTCCTCAGTTATCTCACCAAACTGAGATTTATTGGCCCACCAAACCTGGGAGCCAAGGCTCTTCTCAAAGGAAGGAAGTTATTCCTGCTAAGGACCTGGGAGGGAGCTGACCTATCCTCTTAATGGTCAGATGTCCTGATAGGAAAGACTCCTGGGAGTTCCAGTCCCTCCTGATGGGACCATGCTCTCTTCCCCCTTGGACTCCCTTGCTTCAGATGGATCCACCCCAAATCAGAGACTCAGGCTTCCCTCCTACAATGAGGTCCCTGCCTTATTATTCTTCATACCTAATCTCTTCTAACAAAGAAGAAAGCCAAAAAGTGACCAAGTTCATAAGAGCCAATAGATTTATACAAAGCACCTGGAACCTCATTTGCAGGTCATCAATAATCTAAACATCTCAAGCAGTCAGAACATTTTTAAGCATGAAAGTTATGGGAAGCTCCCAGAGGTAAATATCTAATTGCCCCCAAACACAGCAGCCAGTTTGCCCACAAACTCACACACCCACATTCCCTGTGGGCCTAGAATTCTGGGTGACTACCACCAGGCTGTGATGACTTCTACAATATCAAGAGGAAAGAAGCTCACTTGGGACTCTAGCTCAGACTCCTGGTAGGTGAGGGGACAAAAGGACCATTTTTATAAAGGCTTCTGTGTCAAGCAGCAGGCATTGTCACACAATGTGTCTCATTGAGTCTTCATAACACACCTGTGACATGAGTGTTATTATCCCAGGTTTGTTTGCAAACAAGTAAACTGAGGCTCAGAGAATTGGCCAACACACAGCTAGTATGCCAAGATTAAGGTTACAGCCAGCGTTCCAACTCTCAAGTCCAACACCCTTCCAATTAAGCAAACCAGCTGCAGGGTAAATGCTCCCAATGGCAATAACTTAAGTATAGCCTTAGAATGGATTGGCCCTGTATGGCAGACTCCCACCTGAAAATGTTTTCCAAACTAGGGAATTCAGGAGTGGCCAACCCAGAGATTCACTCCTTGTCTATGAGGAACATCTGAGCCCCTGCCCATTGCAAGGAGCACGGCCTTACAGAGAATGGAGGCCCTGAGATTTGGATTCTATGAAGTTGCCAGGTGGAGGCCATTAAAGGGAGGGTTTGAAGTGAAAATATTATATAAATTGCATGCTCTTTGCAAGCAGTTGCAGCTTGTCTGTCCAGTTCACTGCCACTGCACCATATGTAAGGTGGATATGTTGTCCAGCCTACCACCAATGAATTGTAGGAACGCAGATATCGTGTCTAGCCCACCACCACCGGACCAATTCTGTATATCAGGTGGTTCTCCTGTCCAGCCTGCCCCCCACTGGACTCTCCCCTGTATGTGAGCCCCTAATAAAACGCCACGTCTCCTTCGCTGGCTCTGGGTCTTTTCTTCAGCCTCTTGAACCTGGTGCCTCCCTATTGAGGTTAACAGGGGTTTGGCACAACACCAGCCTCCCAGTTGGGGGCAGTGGAGCAAAGGCTGCATATTGTCAAGAAGGAGAGAAGATGGCAGCTAGCTCTCGTATGCTTTCAATCTGTTCTTACCCAACCCTCTGCCATCCAGGCCCAAGGTATAAACACGCACACTCAACGGCTCACCTTTTATCAAGGTAGGATGAGGTTGCCCCACTTTTCCTGTCTTGGTCTTTGTTCATTAATTTATTCAGTATTTGCTGAAGGCTCACTATACCCCAGGTGTTGTCCTAGGCACTGGAAACCATGCACCACAAACTGAACACCTCTGTCCTCATGCAGTTTATATTCATTAGCATGCTTTGAAATTGTTTTGCTCATTTACTTATTTGCTGATTGTCTGCCCAATGCATAAATTCCGTAATAGAAGGGACACTATTTTTTCCTCCACTGTCAGTCCAGTGCCTAGAATAACACTGAGCCCCCAGAAGGTATTACTTAACATAACCTTCAAAAGGGGAGCTGTTATTTTAGGCTTTTCCCTTTAAAAGCATCCTCCACCCGCTTTGGATCATTTACTCCGTTTTATGCAGCATAAACAGACCTGAAAGGCCGAAACACTTTGTATCATTTTTGATAACCCTGAACTTGATAGGAACGTTCAGAACTATCTGCCAGATTCTTTGGCTTCATCTTACATATGCCTCTAGCAGATGCCTCCTAAAACACAGACTGGAAAAAAAAAAAGTGTTTATAGTATTTGACAAGTGAAGGGAACACTATTGGCTGCCTTCTCGGCCTCCATTTCCCTCCTCTTCCAGGCCAAAAGAACCTCAGCTTTGTTCTCGCTTAGTAAACCCAGGCAGCCAGGAGCCTCTTATCACCCCACCCCCAGCTCTCAGATTGGTCTAAGGGCAATCCTATTCCACAGTGATTTGTTCAGGAATGAGCATGTGACCTGATCCTAGCCAACGACACAAGAGGGGGACTCCTCGCGCCTAAAAGAGAGCCACAGGAAGAGACGGTCTCTCTGGCTTCCTTGGGCATGTTGTGAGTGGTTACCTGGAGCTGTTGCAGCCCTTTGGTGACCAGGCCAGGAGAAAGCCAGCTCTAAGAATGGCCAAGCAGAAAGATGGGAAGAACCTGCCTCCTCAAAGACATTGCCAAGCCACAAATCAACAACCCTGAATTCTATATACCCTGGGGATTACCTGTTTTATTAAGAGAAAACTCCAGTGGGGTGAGGGTCGGAGGGAGGTAATCTGCAGAGATACTGCACTGAGGACAAGCCACAGAGGAAATGAGACTGAGGGGCTCCCAGGGCCCCAGGCAGATATGATGAATACATGTCTCTAGACTTAGATGAGGTGGGGGGCCCTGCAGTGTTATTATGCTTTCTCCTTTCCAAGAATGAAAGCTGTATTACTCTGCTTTCCATTCTCTTCTGGCCACTAGGAAACTCAACACCAAACGTATTGCTGCATCACAACTGTTTTAACCTGTGTGGTTGGCAATATTTGCCTTCTCTTTGTCTCAGCCAAGATTTTTCTAGTTTTATTCTGCTCCACTCATCTTATTGTATATGGCCACTTCAGATTCTTCCTGAAAAGAGATGTGGTATAAATAAATGAACTGGTAACACAGCCATGGGCCCAATGTCTAAAGAGGAATTAATAAAATGAACCTCCATATGGAGCCTGCTTGACCTAAGCTGATCGGCTTTCTTAATGCAAAATGCACAAATCCCCCTGATGCCAAGCCACTAGGTAGTTTGCAGTGTCAGTAGGTTGTAGGGTACCTTAGAACTCTTCTCAGTGTTGACATAGTATGTCCTCAGTGCGAACTTAATCGTAGGATTAACCATGATTGGGGAGAAGGAGGTGGCAGTGACACTGAGAGCATGGAAGAGGAGAATGTTACCAGCAGGCTCTGAAATCAGGGTAGCTGTAGCGGTCAAAGACTTTACAAATGAAGTGGGACTTGAGAAGAGCCTTTTCTATTCTGAAGTAAGAGCTTCTTAAGGACAGTGAATAATACTTATTTTTGACTACTCAACTCCTAGCACAGTGCCAGGCATATCCTAAGTAATAAATTGTTCATCTCTTAATGCTCTTTTTTGTTTTTCTCCCAAGTTTTTAGCATTGGGAAGCGTATCAGTTCATATTTCCATGGGAGGAAGGAACTCTGGGCTAGAAATCAGGAGACCTGAGTTCTGGGCCCCATTGCTAAGGAGCTGTGTGGTTTGCACACCAGCAGAAGAGCAGTGGTTGAAGGATGCAGGTTACCTCAGCCTATCTGGATTTGAAAACTCGCTCCTTTTTCTACTCTATCTTTAGGAAGCCTGGTAACCTCTCTGTGGCTATTTCCTCATCTATCAAATGAGGATGAACACCAAGCAGGTGTTGTAAGGATTAAATGAGTTACTATATAGGAAGTGTTTAGAATACTCCCTAGCACATACTAAACATTCATGTTAGCTTTTATAATCTTCAATAAGTCTCTGTGTTTTTCCAGGCCTTAAATTTTGCATCTTTTAAAAGTCAGGCTTGACCTGGATAAGAGACTTCAGATACACAGCATTCACTCCTTTCCCATTCGCTGTCTGTGACAGACATCACTAATTGATCACAGCACTGCCTTCCACTGAGTCCAGTCACAAGCTTAAAATTCTTTTCCAAGACAATACTCCAGGCAGCCACTGTCAGTTTTTCAGAGTTTATGCAAGAAATGAAACCTATTTGCTATCCTGGAAAGAGATCATAAAGATTCTGTGGTTGCCAAAGAACATATACAAGAAAGGTGGGCAAATCATAGAACAGGGAAGGAGTCTGCCTGGATGAGACCTTCAGTGCCATTCCAGGTCCCTTCCTTGATCGACTGGCCCCCTCTAGGCACACAGTGTTGAGACTTTGTTATTCCTCAGCTTCCCCTGGGACAAATGGCTGGACTGTTTTCTCCCTTTGCAGTGTAATTGCAGTGATAAAATGGTGTGTAGCTAATTGCTGGGTAGGCCACAAACAGAGCAGCCCCACATGTAATTTCAGACTGGCAGAGACTGTAAATTATTCAACATGATAACCAAAAGATTATAGCAACGTGTGGAAGTGGAGAGAACGTTTCAGGGAAACGAGAGGCTGGCTTTCAAGCGAGGGTAGTCCAAAAAACCTTGTATGAAAGTGAAGAATGTACTTTGGACAGAAATACAATGGGGCAGCTGAAGCTCAGGCCTGGGAGAGTTCTGTGTGTTCTCATTTACCAGGAACGTTAGTTTCCTTGTGAGAATAATAAACCACTACAGAAAGTTACAGTTATCCATGTTCCTTCCAGAGAGACAGGAATGGCCTAGATCACAAGAACCCACAAATAATAGCACAAAATAATAGGTACCATATTGATTCCAGCAACCCACATGAAAGACCTTCCATCAAGCCAGAACCTCCTGATTCTTGTTTCTCTGTTAATGGCACCATTTTTCTCTCAGTTCCTCAAAAGTCTTCTTTTGCTCCTCCCTCTGTCCAAGTCAGTCAAAGTCAGTCATCAGTGCATCCTAGTGAAGGACTTCCCACTCACCTTTTCTTTCCATTCCCACTGCCGCTGGACTCAGTCTGGCATGCACCATCATGGCAGCCCCTGAGCCCTGACTCCCTGGTTCTGGCTCTTCCTGCATGTTGCCACCGTTTCCTAATTTCTCAGGGAGAGCTCTGATCGAAGCACTCTGTACTCAAAAACCCTCCACAGCTCCCACTGCCTGTCAAGTGAAGCCTGAACTTCCCTGGGCTGACACTGGGGTCCTGTGTAACACCTTTTGGGCCTCACTTTCTCCCACTTCCTTTCACTCTCCCTCTGCTCTCCCCAGATAGCCTATAAGTTGCTCCCGGGACACACTTTCCCCTCTTGGAGACTTTGCATGGCTGTTCCCCACCTCAACAGTGTTCCCCACAGTACCTGTAGGCCAGGCCTAGGTGATTCTCTCAAGACGGTGGCACATGCTGACAATCACCCCCTTGAGTTCCCAAATCCATGACGCAGTTGCTTGGGCAATGGGACACTGCACATCCCCCTCTGAAGGCCGGCAAGGAGCCTGCTCCTAGCTCTGAGATAACTGCTCACTTGTGTTACCAACCACCCATGGCAAGGGCTCCAGCCTTGCTCTCAACCTTGATTAGCCTGGCCTGGTGGCAGGGAGGATTCTGTTAGTCTGCTGTTAGCATAGCTGGGGTGCAGTGGAGAACGGGGAGGAAGACGGTTCGTAGTAAGCAGAAACCTCTTTAGGATCCTTTCTTGTCCTTCTTTATCTCCTACTATCTTCAGTGTTGTTCCCTGATTTCCCAAATTACTTTTAAGGCCCTGAAAGTCAAAGCCACAATATTCTGATGGGTTCCAAGTGACTTTTTTTTCCACAGAAAAACAAACCCAGCCAGCTGGGTGTGGGCTAAACCATAAGCCCCCTCCCCCTGTAACTCCTGACCTATAAATCTAAGATGGAGAGAGTTATCCTAATGCATCCGCAGTTGGAAATCAAACCCTCACCACCATCACTTTATGCACCTTCAGGATGGGGCTGCCTTGGCCGCTCCCCACCCCTTCTGCCCATCTGCTGGGATGGCTTGGTGCCCGCTCCAAGTTGGTTGGAGCCTATGGAGGTGCCAGGCAACAATGTGTTTTGATGGGCAGCCTGCAGAAGGTGGCAATTGCCATCTCTTGTGAGTGAAGGCCGTAAGCGCTGCCAGCCCTGGCATGCCAGGTCTCTGTACACTTGTTCACACCTGTTGACTCTCCAGTGCCAAGAAAAGCGTACTCGAGCTAGGAACGAGGGTAGGGGGAGATGACACTCTCCAAGCACCAGCCTCTTTGGGTTTCCTTGTGGGGACAGATAGAACTTAGGGAGATTTGGTCAGCGAGTTTCAGACCCATACCTGGGTCCAGCATTGGAATTGCTCAGTGGCTCTTTGTCCTCTAATGTTAGTCTGTGCCCACTCAGGGAAAGGTGCCCAGCTGGGAAACCGCAGCACAGGTACAATTCAATACATACACAGCCTTATCTCTAAGCCAGAGAAAAGAGGAAAAGAGAAGGCCATGCTGAGTTTAGGAAACTTCTTTCCACTGATAGCCCAAAATGTTTTAAACTCTGATATGTCTAAGTCATCAGGAGGCTTCCGCTTCCTTGCTCGTCCAGCTATCCTGGAGAACTGCTGTTTTCTAGCAAGGACAAGAGATTAGCTCCCAGTCAGGCAGAACTGGTTATGTCATTGAGCTCCATTTATTGACCCACTGACCTTGAGAAAGTTACTGACCTTACCTGTGCCGTAGGCTCCTCATCTCTAAAAATGGGGGTAACCACACCTGTCTCCTTGGATTGTTACAAGAATGAAATTGGACAACATAAGTGAAGTGCCTAGGGTGGTGCCTGACACAGAGTAGGTGCTTGTCACATTAAAGTTTCCTCTCCTGTCCTGTCTTCCTTCTCCATTCCAAATAGGAAAGGTGTTTCAGGAGCCAAATTATATTATAGATATCAGTCCAGGAATAGGTCATGGGACTAAATAGCAGAAGAAATTTCAAGAACAGTTGCAGCGGGGAGTGGCAGCAGATGGCAGGAAAAGAAAGAGATGGAAACAGGAGAGGAGGGAACCGGGGTTCCCTTTCTAAAAGGCACCCTTCGATCTCTGCATTACCATGTCAATGCCTCATTCCAATAATGGCTTGGCTCTGAATTCCATCCCCACCTCAGCTCAGCAATGTCTTCCTATTCCTTCATTCTAACTCCTCCATAACAGCTGCTTCAAAAAAATAACAATTAGCAAGGAACATATATAGTGAATTCTCATGATCTAAGTGTCCAATCTGTATACACAAGACATTCCTCCACAAAGCCCTTGACATTCTCTTGTTCATTATTCTGCAGTGTCTGCAAAACATCAGTGGCAGGACTGAGCAGAGTGAGGGTGACATGAGGCATGCCTTGTCCTGCCCTTCAGGCTCTCAGGTCAGGAGGCAGAAAGGAGCTCAAATTAAACAGGCCAGGCCAGATGGAGGCTTCAAGCAAGCCACAAGCAAGCAGATCTGGGGAAACATGACGTTAATGGATCTCTGCCCTTCATGTTTGGCCAGCACTCATGTGCCAGCCTCAAGAGTCAGGTCCACCTCCTGCTATAAGGCCCTTGTGAGAGTAGGACCATATGCATTCCAGGAAGAGGCCATGCTTACAGATGCACTTATTAACTGTGAGAGCCTCGTCTGCATCAGAAGCATGAGAAGCCATGAGAACTCTATTTGGTTAGCTGCTCTGACTCTACGAGAGCTACATCAGTGGAGGCCCATTGAATTTGAAGGTTAAGTGACATAGTTGGGGACAGACCTGGAAGCTGGAATGTCATGTATAGGAACAGGATCTTAAGTCTATAGCTGAAAGCCTGAGAGAAAATTCAGGTATGCCAGAGATGCCCAAGGCATTTCCCTGAGTAACTGCCCTAAGTACTGGATGACGTAGGTGAAGAAGAAAAGCAGCAGCAGCAAAATACTGGAAAGAAATGCACAGGCAAAATCCTGCCTGCTTCCTAAGGTAGGGGAGATGGAAAAACAGGAGATGGGCCAAGGGATGAAAATGAAAGAGCTAGTCTTAGAAGTGGAGGATAAATGACGAGTTAATGGGTGCAGCACACCAACATGGCACATGTATACATATGTAACAAACCTGCACGTTGTGCACATGTACCCTAAAACTTATCGTATAATAATAATAATAATAATAAAAGAAGTGAAGGAAAATTCTCGTAGGGGCTGTTCCTGAACGCTCAGGACTTGCAATAGAATGTGGGCCCCCAAAGCTCTAAGAGGTACAAAAGGTGCCAAAATAGAATACATGGGATGAATCTCCCAATCTCAAGCAAAATCTAGCTTTGAGGTCCACAGGAGACCCAGAGGAGAATTGGCCTACCAGAAACTAATCAATTCAATTCACAAAACATTTAGTATATTCCTACTGTGAGTCCCATGCCAGGGATCAATGGTGAGCTAAAACACACACAGTCCTGACTCTCATGAAGCTTAAAGTAAGCCCTGGAGTCAAGATGCCTGCATCCAGAGCCTAGCAACTCCACTGAGTAGCTGGGTGAACCAGAATAAGTTATGCGAGCTCAATTTCCCTATCTGTGAAATGGGAATAAAAGTGCTATTCCATTGCAAGAGATATACCAGGATTTAATCAACAATATCTAAGCATGTTACAAATTTTCATGCTTCAATAAACATCTTTGTATGTGTTTCTGTGTGTATATGTATGACTTTGAAGACTTGTACAAGCATCAGTTCTTAGAGTTGAAATTGCCAGGTTAAAAAATGTATATATTAAAAACATTTTTTAAAGTACTCTTGGTCTGGCTCCTCCATCTCAGTCCCATCCTGCATCCTGCTCTCCTTGCTCTCAGCAATTCCTGTACTCTGGCTTTTCACAGACCATGAATTCATCCCATTCCCCACCACCATGGAGGCTCCATGCTCCATAAACTTCTCATTTGAAACATTGTTCTTCCTTCTTTGCCTGGTTAGCTCTCCCGTGATCCCCCCAACTAAGTCAAATCCCCCTCCCCATTATATTTTCTTAAAGCACTGTGCGCTTCCCATTTATGGCACTTACTACAGTTGTAACTTTATACTCTTTGTGTTAATTGATTCATGTCGGTCTCTTCCAGTGGATCATAAGCTTGAGAAAGGCAAAAATTGTGCCTGATTTTGCTCATGGATGAGGTTCCAATGTTTCGTTCCTAATGTCTAGCCCATAGTCAAAACTCTTCCGTATATCACTTGAATGAGTGAATGAATGAATGAATGCTTTAATTAAATTCCTACCTGATTCCTACCCTGATTCAGAAGTCACCAGGTTATTTTCCAGCAGACTTCTGAAGTGCTAATGAGTAACAGCACCGAAACATTTTTCCTTTACACTTCAGTAAACCAGACCCACTGTGGTTTATTTGTCGCTCTGGCTTCTCAATCATGAGGCTGCTTGGAGGACGCAGGGTGAAACCCTGTCCAAGCATAGGGGAGCAGACCTAGATGAACCACAGAAGTCAGGGCTGGCAGGATCTGAGATGACATTAAATCAACATCCTCATACTACCAATGCTGCTACTAAGGCATGAAAAGAGGAGAAGGACACAGAGAGTGGAAGGAGCAGAATGAGGACCCATTTTTGCAATTTGGGGCCAGTGTTCTTTCTACTCTTTTTCCCCAGTGTCAAGAGCACATTGTATCAAAAGATCAAATTGTACCCCCATGAATACAGTTGACCTTTGAACAACACAGCTGATATGGTTTGGCTGTGTCCCCACCCAAATCTCATCTTGAATTGTAGTTCCCATAATCCCCATGTGTCGTGGGAGGGAGCCATGGGAGTTAATTGAATCATGGGGGTGGTTACCTCCATGCTGTTCTCATGATAGTGACTGAGTACTCACAAGATCTGATGGTTTTATAAGGGACTTTTCTCCCCTTTGCTCGGCACTTCTTGCTGCCGCCATATGAAAAGAAGATGTGTTTGCTTTTTTTTCTGCCATGATTGTAAATTTCCTGAGGCTTCTGCAGCCATGCTGAACTGTGAGTCAATTAAACCTCTTCCCTTTATAAATTACCCAGTCTCAGGTATGTCTTTATTAGCAGTGTGAGAACGGACTAGTACAACAGCTTTGAACTGTGTGGGTCCACTTATACATGGATTTTCTTTTGCCTCTGCCCTGAGACAGCAAGACCTACCCTCTTCTTCCTCCTCCTCCTCAGCCTACTCAATGGGATGACAACAGGATGAAGGCCTTTATGATGAATCACTTTCACTTAATAAATAATAAATATATTTTTCCTTATGGTTTTCTTAACATTTTCTTTTCTTTAGCTTACTTTATTATAAGAGCATGGTATATAACATACAAAATGTATGTTCATCATCTATTTCTATTATTGATAAGGTTTCTAGTCAATAGTAGGCTATTACTAATTAAGTTTTTGGGAAGTCAAAAGTTATATGCAGATTTTTGACTGTGTAGGGGTCAGTACCACTAACCCTTGTGTTGTTCAAGGGTCAATTGTATGTACAATTACAACGTGTCAATTAAAATTTTTAAAAAAGAAATGCTAAAAAAAAAAGAACACATCAAAAGGGTCTGAAGATTTGCAGAATGGGAATGTTCTGGGAATTTTGTTCAGTTTCTTTGGAGCACTCTCCATATTCTCCAATAGCATATAAGCTTCCTTAGTATGATGCTACCCACCCAATGGTTGTAGGACTGAAGTCTGGGTTCTGGTCTCACTGTGAGCACAAATCCCATGAGACCATGGAAAGACGGTAGGTCTGGGAAACACTCTGTCACTGTCACTGTTACTGACTCTGGGGTTCTAGCCAAGCCTCAGTTTCCTTGTTCTATAAAGTAGGTTAAAAACCTCTCGGCTCTATATATTTGCAGATAATTGCAAAGGTCAAACAAGACCAGAATTTTAAATGATTTATAAACCATAAAACACTACAAATTGTAAGATTTCCACAGGAGCAGTGCCTGACCCATCTCCTAACTAGTCTCCTCCTCTGCATTGTGCATGGGTAGTCACCAGGCAAAGCAAGATAAAGAGATGTGATTCTGGACCTCTACGAGCTTTACAAATGCAGACTTTCCAAATATTCATTTGGTTTTGAGCTGCTCAAATTTTGGGACCAAGTCTTATTCATATTTACAGCACCTTCCGCTCTTTCTCCAATGACTTGCCCAAGGCATCCCTTTCTGACAAATGGGGTGAGGCTGTGAATAGATGTCAATTAAGCCATCCAATGAATTGGCTCAGTACCAGAAAACCGCAGGATATCATAGAATTGTGGAAGGATTGCTAGTCTAAATTAAAGAAATATTTTAAAATCTGGAGTATTGTTTTAAATAAATGCAATTTTTATTACTCTTAAGAACAAACAGTAACACAAATTGAGCTAATAAAAGTATTTCCAAATAAAGGTTTTGCCTCAATTTCCTAAATTGCCTTTACATCCTTCCTGTCCCCCGAACTGTCCTATGAGGTAGATTACAATCCCCACTTTATAGATGAGGAAATGGAGGCTCAGGGAGCAGAGGACTTAGGTTCACACAGTTTTAGTGGTAGAATCAGGACTGAAACCCAGATTTTGGATCGCTGTGTCAGAATGATTTCTAAGCTATCATCCTTTCCAACAGATTTTATTCTTTGAGCACACATACCATCATTTTTCACACCTAATCTCCCTCCGCTATACTTGCTGGGCAAAATTCCAGCCCTAGTTAAATTCAACTCTCCTCCCCTCCTATGCTTCACCCAGACAGCTGAACTTAGCTGGGGTGAAACATCAGCCATGCTAACTGCCTTACTCTAAGTTCTTGATTAACCAAGCTCAAGTGGGCCCTCAGTGTGCCCAGCAATCCTGTCTACTACACTTCCCTCATCCAGTATGCTCTCTCTCTCCCAACCAACAATATCACATGTGCTCAAATCTGTCCACCTTCCAACAACCCTCTGGACTCTCTGGTGATAAACTTGGTTCACTAAGAAAATATTGCAAATGGAAGAGAATATGTAAACATTCAATCGATCACACGTTTACATCTACCTGCATTTCCCCCAAGTAATCTGTGCCCTCCTCTCTTCCTTATTTTAGGTCATCAATCCTAGAATTATCCTTTTGTTCTCCTGCAGTTTTCTCACTCTACTGGACTATTTTTGCCAGCAATCAAGCATGCCATATTATCTCCCATTTTTTAAAAATCAACAAAGACCCTCCCTGGACCCCACATCTCCCTTCAGAATAGCCCCACCCTTTCTTCCCTATCAGCAGCACAATTCTTTAAATAAGTCATTTATACTCGCTGTTTCCACTTTCTGTCCTCTTACTTTCTCTTGGACCCAGTCTACTCAGCCTTCCCCCCACCACTCTACTGAAGAAAACCCTTTCAAAGAAACCAATGCCCCCATGCATTGTCCAAGGGCGACATCAGTCCTCAGTCCTTATCATCCTCAGGCATCAGCCCTGTATTTGCCAAGGCTGACAATCATAATCACTCCTTTTGCCATGAAACCCGTGCTTCATTTGTAACCTGAGACAATGTTTTCTCCTTATTCTCCTCCTACCATGTGGCTACTTCATCTTTGTTTTCTTGGTGGATTTCTCTTCACCTTCTAAGTATGGCAGAGTCTGAAGGCTACCTTGGGACCTTTTCTCTTTATCCACTCCAGTCTCTGATAAGATTATCTAAGTTTCCTGGCTTTAAATACAAATGTATTATAGCCCCAGCTGGTACCTCTCTTTAAACTCCAGACTTTTACATACAGCCACCTACTTGATATCACTAATTGAACATCTAATTGCACATAACATCAGAACTCCTGATTTCCTCCCTAACCCTGCTTTACTTTAGTCAGTAAATGGCAACTCCATCCTTCTGATTGCTAAGCCTTGCACTTTGGGGTCACCCTTAATTCCTCTCTTTCTCTTACACCCCCACAGCTGATATTTCAGTAAACCCTGTCTCTCTACTTTCAAAACATACCCAGAATCCAAGTGCTTCTCTCCCCCTACAGTGTTCCCATCCTGATTCAAGCCACCAGCTTTTGCCTGGTTTATTACAATACACTTCTAAGTAGTTTTTCTATTTCCACTTTGCCCTCATAGCAGCCAGAGGAATCTTTAGCTCAGGTTAAAATCATCCTTATTATCATCACATTTACTGGGTGTCATGCACTTTACCTATGTTAAGCCATTTACTCTTCCTAACGACTCTGTAGGATGGGATTTGTTATCCACATTTTGCAAATGAGAAAAGGCAAAAAGTCGTTAAGTAACTTACCCAAGACCACACTGCTAGTAATATAGGAGATAATTTAGTAAGAAGTAATTGTGAGAGGCTCAAAGTGGGGGTTGTTAGCTCTACCTTTCCAAGGTGATTAGATCTTGCCCTGTGTAGATCAAACAACTTTATAGGAATAGACATGCTTCATAGGAATAGCCACCAGGTGCAAGTTGTAGGCACTGCATGAAGTGCTCTGCACACATGATCTCTTTTATTGTCTTGGGATAGTCCTGTGAGTAGGTGGTATTAACTCCATTCCACAGATGAGAAGACTGAGTCTCAGCATTCTGAGACTTTACAGTAAATGGCAGAGACAGGATTTGTACTTTGGTTTTTGAGACTCTGAAGCCCATACTTTCCACACCAGAGAGATAGGTCCTCAATGACAGAAGAAGGGGTTCCAAGGGCTTTAGATGAAGCTTGGAAGGAAAGTCTCAAGCGTTGTTTCTCAGGTCACAGTTCTTCTATCAGAAGTGAAGCTAGTCGATCTGCTGAGCCAGAGGCTCAGGCCCCTGGGCTGGGGCTGGGGCTGGCTGCTCCTTCTCGGGGGAGTGGGAGACCTGGCTGATGAGATCCATATGACCTTGTCAGAGAGCACCACGGAGCTGCCTGGGCTGGGGTAAGACAGGGCCTCTGCTTTCTGGGTGATGGTGAGAAGCAGGGAAGAAAATGCACAATACTATTTTTTTCCCAGGTCTGGCAGCATGCCTGGGTTCTGCTGACACTCAAGTGCCTTGTGAGTTCCAGATCATGGTGGATTGGGCGTCTCCGGCAGCCATCAACCTGCTATGGGCAGAAAAGCTGGTTCTCCCAAGTCTTTTCTCAACCTCATTCTGACATAATAGGACCATACTGCAGCTTTTTCCTGCCTCCCGGGGCTTCCTCTTTCTGTCCTATGCTCTTTGGGAGTCACCGACAATCTTCAGGGGGATCAGCCTCCCGCTGTGACTTTGTACTTGTCTCAGGGGTGTTAGACAAGCCGTCTCCTCTGCCTGCAACATGTGTCTGCCTCGCTCAGTCTTACCCCCGTTCCCTGGTGAATGCGTAAGAAGCAGCTCTCAGTTCTCAGCTCCAACCAAGGCCCTTTCCTCAGTGAAACCCTTTCCAATCCCCTGATTAGATCGGGGTGCAGGTTTTCGCTCTCAAGCACTGTAAGTGACTTCTGCTAATGCAGCTTCTTACTTACCACTTACAGCAGTTTGAATTACACTTTCTGTGCCTATATTTGATTAATTTCTGTAACCCCCACTAAACTTTGAAACTAATAATAAAAAATAATGGTCATAAGGATAACAATGACAACAACAATAACAAAATTAGCAGCAAACATTTATTGACCCTGTGTTCTGGGCACAGTGCTGAGCTTTTCTGTGTATTACCTGATTTATTTTTACAACAACCCTGTGGATTGTGTATTATAGGCATACTCCATTTTATTTTACTGTACTTTGCAGACATTGTATTTTTTAGAAAGTGAAGGTCTGTGGCAACCCTGCATCAAGAAACTCTATTGGTGCCATTTTCTCAGCAGCATGTGCTCATTTCATGTCTCTGTGTCATGTTTTGGTAATTCTAACATTTTAAACTTTTTCATTATTATTATAGCTGTTACAGTGATCTGTGGTCAGTGATCTTTGATGTTACTAGTCTAATTGCTTTACAGCACCACAAACTGTGCCCATGTAAGACAGTGAACTTAATCCATAAAAGTTGTGTGTGTTCTGACCACTCCACTGACCAGCTGCTCCCCCATCTCTCTCCTTTTCCTTGGGACTCTCCATTTCCTAAACACAACAATATTGAAATTAGGCCAATTAATATCCCTACAATGGCCTGTAATTGCTCAAGTGAAAGGAAAAATTGTGTATCTCTCACTTTAGAGCAAAACCTAGAAATGATTAAGCTTAGTAAGGAAGGCATGTCAAAAGCTGAGCTAGACTGAAAGCTAGGTTTCTTTCACCAAACTGCTACCCCAGTTGTGAATGAAAAGAATAATTCTTGAAGGAAATTAAAAGTGCCATTCCAGTAAACACACCAATGATAAGAAAGCAAAATAGCCATCTTGCTTATATGGAGAAAGTTTTAATGGTCCGGATAGAGCAAACCAGCCAAAATACTCTCTTAAGCCAAATCTCGATCCAGAAATAGGTCCTGCTGCCTTCAATTCTGTGAAGGCTGACAGAGGTGAGGAAGCTCTAGAAGAAAATTTGGAAGCTAGCAGCCATCTCCATAACACAAAAGTGCAAGGTGAAGCAGCAAGTGCTGTTGTTAGAAGCTGTGGCAACTTATCCAAGAGATCCAGCTAAAATCACTGATGGAGGTGGCTACACTAAACAAAAGATTTTCAATGTATATAAGACAGCCTTCTATTGGAAGAAGATGCTATCTAGGACTTTCATAGCTAGAGAGAAGTTAGTACATGGCTTCAAAACTTCAAAACACAGGCTGACTCTCTTGTTAGGGGTTAATGCAGCTGGTGACGTTAAGTGGAAGCCAATGCTCATTGACCATTCTAAAAATCCTAGGCCCTTTAAGAAAGAATTATGCTAAATCTACTCTGCCTGCCCTCTATCAGTGGAACAACAAAGACTAGATGACAGCACATCTGTTTATAGCATGGCCTAACTGAATATTTTAAACCCACTGTTGAGACCTACTGCTCAGGAAAAAAGAGAGTCTTTTCAAAATATTATTGCTTGTTGGCAATACATCTGGTTACTCAAGAGCTCTGATGGAGATGTGCAAATAGATGAATGTTGTTTTCATGTCTGCTAACACAATATCAGTTCTGCAGCCTATGAATCAAGAAGTCATTTGACTTCCAAGTCTTATTATTTGAGAAATACATTTTGTAAGGCTGCCATAGATAGTGATTCCTCTGATGAATCTGGGGAAAGTAAATTGAAAACGTTCTGGAAAGGATTCATCATTCTAGAAGCCATTAAGAACATTTGTGATTCACAGGAGGAGGTCAAAATATCAATGTTAACAAGTGTTTGGAAGAAGTCGATTCCAACCTTCATGGATAACTTTAAGTGACTCGCAACGTCAGTAGGGGAAGTAACTGCAGATGTGGTGGAAATACCAAGAGAACTAGAATTAGAAGAGAACCTGAAGAAGTGATTGAATTGCTAAAATTTTATGATAAAGTTTGAATAAATGAGGAGTTGCTTCTTATGGATGAGCAAAGAAAATGGTTTCCTGAAATGAAATCTATTCCTGGTGAAGATGGTGTGAACATTGTTGAAATAACAACAAGAATTTAAAATATTACATAAATTTAGTTGGTAAAGCAGTGGCAGGATTTGAAAGGATTGACTCCTATTTTGAAAGATATTCTACTGTGGGTAAAATGCTATCAAACAGTACCACCTGCTAGAGAAATCTTTTGTGAAAGGAAGAATCAATGGATGTGGCAAACTTCCTTATTACCTTATTTTACGAAGTTGCCACAGCCACCCCAACCATCAGCAATCACCATCCTGATCAGTCAGCAGCCATTAGCATCAAGGCAAGACCCTCTACAAGTAGAGAGATTGACTCACAGAAGGCTTAGATTACCATTAGCAATTTTAAGTATTTTTTAATTAAAGTTTGTGCATTTTTAGACAATGCTATTACATACTTAATAGACTACAGTATAGTGTAAACATTAACTTTTATATGCACTGGGAAACCAAAAAATTCATGTGACTTGCTTTATTGTGGTAATTTCCTTTATTGTGGTGGTCTGGACCCAAACCCACACTATCTCCAAGGTATGCCTGTAGTATTCAGTTGTTAAAGGATAATAAGGTAGACTTACATGCACTAATATGAAAAGATACATCATTAAAAAAAACTAAATTGTAGAACAGAGCATATAGAATGAAGATAATTTGCTTTTAAAATGTGTATTCATATCATATATTCTGTATATTATATACAATGCACTAAGTATAGACTATACACATCAAATGGCCAATAATGGTTAACTCTGGGGAGTAGGAATGGAGAGGTAGGACTTTTATGTTTTTCTTACTATGTGTCCCTCACATTTGAATGTTTTTCGTAACAACTATTTATTTGACAATTTAAAAATAAATGTTTGTTATATTTTGTTTTAAGAAAGAGAGCACACACCCTTCTTTTTGAAAATCCACCAGTAAACCTAAATGAATCCCTAGGTTTGTGCTTCCTTTGAGCAAGTAGACAACCATTCTAAATCAGCCCTCACCAACTACCTGTCCTCTTTCTTGCCTTATCTTCTCATGGGTTTGGTAGGGAAGGAAAGTGGGTATGGGTCAAGTCTGATAAAAAGAATAAAGGAAGGAAATGAGGGAGGGGAAGGGAAGAACAGAAGGAGGGAGAAAGGAAAGAAAGAAAAGAGCCCTATTAAGTCTCTTTCTTACCCATGTGTCCCTCCAAGGGTCACTGAGTGATATGGTTTGGCTGTGTCCCCGCCCAAATCTCATCTTGAATTGTAGCTCTCATAATTCCCACGTGTTGTGGGAGGGACCCGGTGGGAGATAACTGAATCATGGGGTGGTTTTCCTCATACTGTTCTCGTGGTAGTGAATAAGTCTCATGAGATCTGATGGTTTTATAAGGGGTTTCCCCTTTCGCTTGGCTCTCATTCTCTCTTTTTGCCTGCTGCCACGTAAGAAGTCCCTTTGCTCTTCCTTTGTCTTCCACCATGATTGTGAGGCCTCCCCAGCCAGAACTGTGAGTCCATTAAACCTCTTCTCTTTATAAACCCAGTCTCAGACATGTCTTTATCAGCAGCGTGAAAATGGACTAATACACTGAGGCAGGGTCATTAAGAGCAAGAAGGAGACAGGTAATGGAATAGAACAGAGTTTGGACACATAATAAGAACCACCACTGGTTTGGATCTCTTACATACATAGCTCAAGATAAAGATGTTAATCCTTTATTCCACATTTAAAAGGCAGAAGCTGTGTGATCTCTCAAAACTGTAATCTCTCACCACCTCAGTATTCTCATCTGCAGTGTGGGAAAAACTTCCCAGCTCACAGACTTTTCTGGAGTTCATTTGAGATCCCACATAAATAAAAGTATTATTTATGCTACAATTGATATTGTTATTGTCACTTCAGCTACTGAGCCAGAGCTGACAATCAATGCTCACTAGCATGAAGTGCAGTCATCCAGTATCCAGTGGTTACCAAGTGGCTGCTCTTTAGATCTGCTGAAAAATGGTGACTGTGGAAATAATTTTAGTCCCATTCACAGATTTTAAATAACTGACTGTATGCAGGGGAGAGGATCTGGCTGTGGGGAGGGGTGGTCTCTAGTACCACGCAGCTGCTATGGCTGTGAAAATTTAACCTCAAGCAGCCTAAACATTCATTTTACAATGTACACTGCTGATTACTTAATTATGTCTAAAATATAAGTCAGACACACTACAAACCCCAGGGAGTAAATTACACAGATCTATGAAGCAACATCTATGCACTCATTCTGGTCTCACATTTCTGAATTATCTTTTCCCCCCAGTGAATCTGAAAAACCTCTTTCTTTTCTGCAAAACGTATGGCTACTGCAAACAAATGACCATTTTCTCAGTTTTATAAGCTCGGTGTGGGAGAGCCCATCCTCAATCTAACATTACAGACTCTTACCAACAGGTTCTTATCTTTGTGTATATTTGAACTAGGAGATCTACATATGCTTGATCTCAGCATGAACCTCCGTATGACCTGATTTTGTTACCATGGTCACCAATTAGATGAGTCTTGTTGACTGCAGAACAACAGTCAAAGGATTTCTATTAAGTTCCAGGGTGGAATAACAGTCATATTTTGTGAACACACTTTATAGGTTATTTTTCCCACTTGCTTGCCCCAAGGTCTACCTCCCTCTATCTGCTGAGAATGTAGTTGTTATATAAAATTCAGAGAAAATGCTTTCTGGAGCCAGTAATTAAATTTTCTTACAAAATGAATGGGTCGTCTGAGATATCCCTTCCCTTCTTCTCCCTCTGGGATGTAGATGTGCAGGTCTTACTCAGAACTCACCTACAATCATCCTTTCCTAAATAAACTCATCCCCATTCTACAGCCCCACATGGATACACATATGTGAAAACACACTATCTCCTTTATCAGTATCTACCATCTATATATGCATAACACTGAAGGGTATTTTTGAAAGGTTCAGCTGGGCAAGGTTTTTCATACACTCATTCCAGCTGATGAGTGTGGTCCAGTGATCTCACAAAAACCATGCCCAGTAATTTATAAATGTTAACATTAACAGGTCACAGGTAGGTACTGAAGGTTTTACGATGTTTAGTTTGGAGTAGCTGCCATAAGAAATCACCATAACATCAGCGACTTTAAAGAACAAATTAATTATCTTAAAGTCTGGAAGCCAAAAGTCTGAAATCAAGGTGTCAGCAGGTCAGGGCTCCCTGCAAAGGCTCTAGGGGAGGATCCTTCCTTGCTTCTTCCAGCTTCTGGTGGCATCAGACATTCCTTGGCTTGTGGCAGCATCACTGTAATCTCTGCATCCATCTTCACATGCTCTACTGCTTCCCATCTATGTCTTCCCTTCTGTCTCTTATGAAGATGATTGTTATTGGATTTAGAACCAACTGGATAATCAAGGATGATCTCATCTTGAGAACTTCAACTTAATTACATATGCAAAGACTTTTTCCAAGTGAGATCATAGTCACACGTTCTGGGGAACAAGGACATATATTTTAGGGGGCCATCATTCAACCCATTATGACGACAATATAGACTTTTCTGGAGGTTTTTTTAAAACTGGAATTTTTACATGTGCAGTGTCAGGTACTTATGATCAGTTTTGAACTTACTACAATGCCAAAGACTATTTAAATAAATACATGCCTTTCTGGGGTTGCAATCCTAGTCTCTGATAAAACAGACTTTAAACCAACAAAGATCAAAAGAGACAAAGAAGGCCATTACATAATGGTAAAGGGATCAATTCAACAAGAAGAGCTAACTATTCTAAATATATATGCACCCAATACAGGGGCACCCAGATTCATAAAGCAAGTCCTTAGACACCTACGAAGAGACTTAGACTCCCACACAATAATAATGGGAGACTTTAATACCCCACTGTCAACATTAGACAGATCAACGAGACAGAAAGTTAACAAGGATATCCAGGAACTGAACTCAGCTCTGCACCAAGCAGACCTAATAGACATCTACAGAATTTTCCACCCCAAATCAACAGAATATACATTCTTTTCGGCACCACACCACACCTATTCCAAAATTGACCACATAGTTGGAAGTAAAGCACTCCTCAGCAAATGTAAAAGAATAGAAATTATAACAAACTGTCTCTCAGACCACAGTGCAACCAAACTAGAACTCAGGATTAAGAAACTCACTCAAAACTGCTCAACTACATGGAAACTGAACAACCTGCTCCTGAATGACTACTGGGTACATAACGAAATGAAGGCAGAAACAAAGATGTTCTTTGAAACCAACAAGAAAAAATACACAACATACCAGAATCTCTGGGACACATTCAAAGCAGTGTGTAGAGGGAAATTTATAGCACTAAATGCCCACAAGAGAAAGCAGGAAAGATCTAAAATTGACACCCTAACATCACAATTAAAAGAACTAGAGAAGCAAGAGCAAACACATTCAAAAGCTAGCAGACGGCAAGAAATAACTAAGATCAGAGCAGAACTGAAGGAAATAGAGACACAAAAAACGCTTCAAAAAATCAATGAATCCAGGAGCTGGTTTTTTGAAAAGATCAGCAAAATTGATAGACCACTAGCAAGACTAATACAGAAGAAAACAGAGAAGAATCAAATAGACGCAATAAAAAATGATAAAGGGAATATCACCACTGATCCCACAGAAATAAAAACTACCATCAGAGAATACTATAAACACCTCTATGCAAATAAACTAGAAAATCTAGAAGAAATGGATAAATTCCTTGACACATACACCCTCCCAAGACTAAACCAGGAAGAAGCTGACTCTCTGAATAGACCAATAACAGGCTCTGAAATTGAGGCAATAATCAATAGCTTACTAACCAAAAAGAGTCCAGGACCAGATGGATTCACAGCCGAATTCTATCAGAGGTATAAGGAGGAGCTGGTACCATTCCTTCTGAAACTATTTCAATCAATAGAAAAAGAGGGAATCCTCCCTAACTCATTTTATGAGGCCATCATCATCTTGACACCAAAGCCTGGCAGAGACACAACAAAAGAGAATTTTAGACCAATATCCTTGATGAACATCGATGCAAAAATACTCAATAAAATACTGGCAAACCGAATCCAGCAGCACATCAAAAACTTTATCCACCATGATCAAGTAGGCTTCATCCCTGGGATGCAAGGTTGGTTCAACATATGCAAATCAATAAACGTAATCCAGCACATAAACAGAACCAACGACAAAAAACACATGATTATCCCAATAGATGCAGAAAAGGCCTTTGACAAAATTCAACAACCCTTCATGCTAAAAATTCTCAATAAATTAGGTATTGATGGGACGTATCTCAAAATAATAAGAGCTATCTATGACAAACCCACAGCCAATATCATACTGAATGGGCAAAAACTGGAAGCATTCCTTTTGAAAACTGGCACAAGACAGGGATGCCTTCTCTCACCACTCCTATTCAACATAGTGTTGGAAGTACTGGACAGGGCAATCAGGCAGGAGAAGGAAATAAAGGGTATTCAATTAGGAAAAGAGGAAGTCAAATTGTCCCTGTTTGCAGATGACATGATTGTATATCTAGAAAACCCCATCGTCTCAGCCCAAAATCTCCTTAAGCTGATAGGCAACTTCAGCAAGTCTCAGCATAAAAAATCAATGTGCAAAAATCACAAGCATTCTTATACGCCAATAACAGACAAACAGAGAGCCAAATCATGAGTGAACTCCCATTCACAATTGCTTCAAAGAGAATAAAATACCTAGGAATCCAACTTACAAGGGATGTGAAGGACCTCTTCAAGGAGAACTACAAACCACTGCTCAATGAAATAAAAGAGGATACAAACAAATGGAAGAACATTCCATGCTCATGGGTAGGAAGAATCAATATCGTGAAAATGGCCACACTGCCCAAGGTAATTTAGAGATTCAATGCTATCCCCATCAAGCTACCAGTGACTTTCTTCACAGAATTGAAAAAAACTACTTTAAAGTTCATATGGAACCAAAAAAGAGCCCGCATCGCCAAGTCAATCCTAAGCCAAAAGAACAAAGCCAGAGGCATCACACTACTTGACTTCAAACTATACTACAAGGCTACAGTAACCAAAACAGCATGGTACTGGTACAAAAACAGAGATATAGATCAATGGAACAGAACAGAGCCCTCAGAAATAATGCCACATATCTACAACTATCTGATCTTTGACAAACCTGAGAAAAACAAGAAATGGGGAAAGGATTCCCTATTTAATAAATGGTGCTGGGAAAACTGGCTAGCCATATGTAGAAAGCTGAAACTGGATCCCTTCCTTACACCTTATACAAAAATTAATTCAAGATGGATTAAAGACTTAAATGTTAGACATAACACCGTAAAAACCCTAGAGGAAAACCTAGGCAATGCCATTCAGGACATAGGCATGGGCAAGGACTTCATGTCTAAAACACCAAAAGCAATAGCAACAAAAGCCAAAATTGACAAATGGGATCTCATTAAACTAAAGAGCTTCTGCACAGCAAAAGAAACTACCATCAGAGTGAACAGGCAACCTACAGAATGGGAGAAAATTTTTGCAATCTACTCATCTGACAAAAGGCTAATATTCAGAATCTACAATGAACTCAAACAAATTTACAAGAAAAAAACAAACAACTCTATCAACAAGTGGGCGAAGGATATGAAGAGATACTTCTCAAAAGAAGACATTTATGCAGCCAAAAGACACATGAAAAAATGCTCATCATCACTGGCCATCAGAGAAATGCAAATCAAAACCACAGTGAGATACCATCCCACACCAGTTAGAATTGCGATCATTAAAAAGTAGGAAACAACAGGTGCTGGAGAGGATGTGGAGAAATAGGAACACTTTTACACTGTTGGTGGGACTGTAAACTACTTCAACCATTGTGGAAGTCAGTGTGGCGATTCCTCAGGGATATAGAATTACAAATACCATTTGACCCAGCCATCCCATTACTGGGTATATACCCAAAGGATTATAAAACATGCTGCTATAAAGACATATGCACACGTATGTTTATTGCGGCACTATTCACAATAGCAAAGACTTGGAACCAAGCCAAATGTCCAACAACGATAGACTGGATTAAGAAAATGTGGCACATATACACCATGGAATACTATGCAGCCATAAAAAATGATGAGTTCATGTCCTTTGCAGGGACATGGATGAAGCTGGAAACCATCATTCTCTGCAAACTATGGCAAGGACAAAAAACAAACACCGCATGTTCTCACTCATAGGTGGGAATTGAACAAATGAGAACACATGGACAGAGGAAGGGCAACATCACACACCGGGGCCTGTTGTGGGGTGGGGGGAGGGGGGAGGGATAGCATTAGGCGATATACCTAATGCTAAATGATGAGTTAATGGGTGCAGCACACCAACATGGCACATGTATACACATGTAACAAACCTGCACGTTGTGCACATGTACCCTAAAACTTAAAGTATAATAAAAAAAATCCCTTCCTCAGCATTTATTTATTAATCAAAGGATAAAAATTTGATTTTAAGTTTGTGAATTAGGTGTAAGAATGCTGAGAAGTCATAAAGATATTAAAATGAGACACTTTAGAATTTGTCAAAATAGTCTAGGACCAAAATAAACCAGGAAATGTCAAAGGCATTCTGAGAACAGTAAAGAATCAGAAGAATGACTGGAAATGAGAAAACTGTTGAAACAGCAAAGGACTAATTAAAAGGATGTGCTGGCAGAGAACAATCAAAAAACCACAAGCAACATGGAGACAGCACTTGGCAATGCACGTGAGCACTCCAGCGCAAGATTCCATTACAGAATCTATTCTATTCATGGCTATTAAGATGGCTGGAATGGTGCATGTTCACTGATAAAGCTGCATATCAGTATTACTTTGTGTCATTGCACCACCTCTCCACTTTGTACAATATTATCTTGTTCTTGTGATGGTTGCTTTTGATCATATATCTTTGTGTTTCAAGTTATTTCAGGTATAAATGTATTTATCCTCCTCTGTTAAAATGCTGTGCATGGCAGGCACTCAAATGGTAAGTTTGGGGTTTGTGTTTGTTTGCTTGCTTTTGTATTTGTTTCTTCTCTCCTGCTAATGCAATCAATCCCTGAGAATGGGGTTAGATTGGGGTAAAAGCTAAAGTTTGTGTGCTCTCCAAAAATTGTTGTAGAGTCATTGCTTTTTGTGCCTATTTTTTGCCACCCTAAACCCTTAAGAGAAGGAACTGTGCTATCTCTTTCTTCAATTGTTCTACTACAAAGTCCCCTGACCACCTTGGGTACTATATTAATTTTCTCTTGCTGCTTACATAACAAACTAGCACCAAATGTGGTACTTAAAACAACACATATTTATTATCTGGTAGCCCTGGAGGTCAGAAGTCAGAAATGGATCTCAATGGGCTAACAACAAGGTGTTAGCAGGGCTGAGTTCCTTTCTGGAGGCTCTATGAACGAATTCTTTCCCTTGCTCTTCCCCACTTCTAGAGGTGCCACATTCCTTGGCTCATGGCCCTCCTCCTTCATCTTCAAAGTCAGCAACAGCATGGAGGTCTCATCACTTTGCATCACTCTGACCTCCTCTTCTGCCTCCCTCTTCCATATTTAAGAACCTGTGATGGCATTGGGCACACCAGGATAGTTCAGACCAGTCTCACCCATAAAGTCCCTTTTGCCATGTAACATAACGTATTTACAAGTTCCAGGGATTAGGACATGCTCATCTTTAAGAGGGTCATTCTACCTACCATAGGTACAAAACAGATCAAAGAATCAAGGTAAGCTGACTTTTTCCAGTTGACACAGAGGCCACCCCTCCAGGTTTGGGCACATCTCCTCTGTCACCAGTGTTTTGAACTAATTCCTATGTCTTGGCAGGGTAGCTGGGTGGCAACTAGAGATAGATGGTAAATGGTCAGGTCTTTGGCAGTTGAGTCTCTGTAGTTTACACGGACAACACTACTTCTTCTCAAATGATTGCCATAAAAATTTCACCCCAGATAGAAAATGAAGCACAAGTGTGCCTCATAACAAGGAAATGCTGTATAAGAAAGTCTGCCCTTTCCCACTTAGATAATTTGCCAAAGCATGGAGTCGCATCACTGAAGTCCACCAACCCTAATCCTGCTGGAACTCCAGCAGTTTGTACCACTTAACTGTCGACTAATGGGCTAAAGCAGTTGCTAATGGGCTAATAAGATGGCCATTAACAGCTTCTTAAGTAGCAGGCTGGGAGAGCTGTGTGACTTTTATTACAGCCACTCAGAAAGGGCTGAGTCTTCTCAGTTTATAAAAGACCCCAAATTGGGGCAAGAATGTTTTTTCCTAAAGGTTGAATTATCTGGCTCCACGTGTGGAGGCGGCAATCGTACAGGTCACCGAAGGCTTTCTCTCTTAATAAAGATATTCACTCTAAAGTTCCTTGCCAGGATCTTCCTTTGGGCATTTAAATGTTGATTTGCAAACCATAAATTATTTCCAAAGACACAAGGAACAGGAACATTTTTAAGTGATGTCTTAAGACAGACCCTTCAAAAATCAATCAGGAGTGAAGATAGAGCCTCATTACAATTGTGAATGAATGTCCCCAAGCATAACCATCTAAAAGTGCAAATGAAGTCAGAGTAACATTAAAAGCTGACTATTGCTATCACTATCACTATCTCGTCAAGGCCTCACATGCTCATTTAGTCATTCAATAAAGTCTTACTAAACACATAGCGGGTGGTGTTCTGGCTGCAGGAATCCATCAGAGAACAAATGGGCAAAACTCTGTACCATTTATGGAGCTTATGTTAGTGGAGAGACTGAACATAAAAACGAGTAAATGATATAGTATATTAGAAGGTGACAAGTGCCTGGAAAATGATAGAGCCAGGGAAGGGGAATCAGGAATGCTCAGGGGAGGGACAATAGTGAAGGGACACCTCCTTGGAGAAGGTGACATTTAAACAAAGGCTTGAAGAAACAAGTATGAACCAGAAGGAAATCCAGGCATGGGCAGGACAGTCTCTAGTTTATTGGAGGAAAAGTAAGGAGATCTGCATAGCTGGAGAAGGGAGAGTAGGTGAAGACATAGGGGTGCCTGAGGTCTGGATTATACCGGCCTTATTGTGACTTTGGCCATTTCTCTGAAATGAATAAAGGGCTGCTGGGGGATTCGGAGCAGAGGGGTGAAGGAATCCCATCCCTACATTAGCATCTCCCCACTTGCTTCAGGGAACTCCAAAGTGATACTTACAAGTTGGCTTGACAAGACACCTCTCCCCACCTCCACCATCAACACCACGTGCAAAAATGTCAATGCCTTCCCAGGCTGCTGCTCCACAATGCTGCTGGATGGCCAGCCCCAGCTTGCCAGAACAGTGCCGTGGGGGCACCATCTTCCCTGCCCTCAGAGAGCCAGTTCCCAAAGGCACACAGCTTCCACACACTTGCATAGTCTTTCAGGAGAACAGTGCCCCCAGTTTTTGGTCTTTGTGTCAGGCTAGTGAGCCATTCCTATTTCTAAAAAGAAAAAGACATTCCTCAACATTTTAAAATTCGTAACAGATTTACTAATCTTATACAAGATTTTTCTTGAGTTATATCATCTCAAAGCTCCATTTTCTAAATTATTCCTTTGAAGTCCTGCTAGATGACTTTAAAATCTGGTGACCTCACTTCTCTTTCGGATTTCTCCTATTTTGGAAACCCCTCTGGTGAAAGGGAATTTGTTTCCTTCCCCGAGTACTAAGCACCCATCTTTGCACACAGTTAAGTACTCAGTCAATATTGGCTCAATTAGTGTTTATTAATTCCCTATGACTTCGGCCCTGGGCTAGGCACCAAAGTAGTCACAGAAGTAAAAAGGCCTCCCCACCCCACACAAATAAGGGCTTATATAGTATAAGGAAAGTCTGGAAAACAGCATCAATAATGGTAGAATACGGTTAAGTAAAAGACTTGGACATGACAAACTGCGGCTCCTACGAATTCAGGGAGGATCTGGGTAGAGTCAAACAGTGAAATGGTTTCCTAGAGAAAACAGGACTTGAACTGGAGACCGTGAGTGCAGGATCAAACTAGATTCACAGAGCCACTAAACCCCATTAAAGAGACAGGCACAGAATAATTGGCAGCCACAATTTATATTGCTCAGTAACTGCAAAACCAAGGAGTTATTTTTACAACTAGCCCATTATAGCCTATGATTTGGCCAGTAAACCCTGCCTGGAGTTTCACAATATTAAGTTAGGGGGTATAGAGTATACCTCCATGGAAACTCTATCAGTGTTTTATCAACAACAAAAACAAACTACACAGTACTTAACCTCCATCAGATGAGCTTAAATGACAAAGATAAAAGTGGATCTAACTTTTGGATAAAAGAAGTCAGGCATTTGGGGACACTGAAGGGCTTACTGGAAGTACTCCGGATCTGGTGATTGGTACCAGGAATTACAAGTACATAATGGAGGAAAACTTATTTAAGGACAGGCACAGGTAATGCCTGGGGCTTAGGAGACAACAGAGCATGCAATTGAAGCAGGCCCCTACCTTGGCTGCTGTGCATTACATGAAAAGGCACAATGATGCTCTTCCACCATCCCCTCAGCAATTAGTCCTCCAGTAAATGAATTAGCACCCTATTGTAGGTAGGAACCCAAGAAGTTGTTAGAAAACAGGCAATCAAAGATACTGGAGACAGAGCTGTGAGAATCAGTCTGCCCAGATGGGAAAGAGACCAGATATCTTGCTGTTTGATAAATGTATAAACTTACTGACATTCATCTTCATTCAATGAAAAAGAAATTCAGAGCATGTGCTTCAATAAAAGAGATATATCTATGGACATAATAAAAGAGATAAAAATGGCTGCAAGAATCACAGGATACTGGTATAAAAACTGGTTATCTAACACACGAAAATTATTTTCATATGCTAGCATTAAAGTTTGTGTCTGCTGCAGGGGAGAACATTATAAAATGTATTAATGAAGGTACTGCTTACCCTTTGATACCTAAGAATTGGCATTTCTTGGTTCAATTCTACATGTGTACATTCCAAGAGTCATTATTTGACTCTGTTGACTGAGCCCAAGTCACTGCTAAGAAATTAAAGTTATGTGAAGTGTAAAGACTTCGCATTTGTTCAACAGACACCCTCTAGGTAAGCCTTGAAGAAATTAAATCCCATACAAAAACAGGTTGCCAGCTAGGAGTCAGGGAAGCCTTTTCATTACAGAATAATTATTTTGAAAATTGAACGACCATTTACTAATTTAATATGTACAAATGAATTTCCGCTTATAATATTTTATAAAAGTGGAATTTATTTGCCTTTCTGGATTCTAATTCTTAGAAGAAAAAAAAAAGGATCAACTCTCTTTCTTTAAAGATAAAGCAATGACCAACCTCAAAAGACAGGTAAAGACAGAACCCCCAAGGGGCTAGTTTTTCATTCTCCTTCCTTGCCTTAATACCCAGATTTGGTCTTTAGCCATGTGATTTTAGGGTGATCGTATGTACTGGCTTGCCCAGGACAGTGCTGGTTTACATCTGATGTCCCAGCATAATTATTAAATACACCTTACTACCAAAATGTCCCAAATTGTGTGATAAATTACATGGTCACCCTACATATTATAGATTCTAAAGAACTGGAATTTGTTGTATTTCAAAATCAATTAGAAGGCAGTATTTTGGACATCATGACATCACCTCCAAGGATGAGGCACAGCTTTTTTACAACCCACCTGGGAGGTTCTACTAAGTACTCAAGCCACTATCCATGAATTCACCGAGTTAGAATTTCTAATCTCAAGTCAAGATCCTGCCATTGCCCTTTTCTCTCCAGCATCCACCTGCTAAACACAGTAGATATCATTTGCAGATTAGCAACTGAGACCAATCAACAACAATTTATTGAGCCCCCAAAAGACACACCTCAGGTTAACATGAAAACCCTGGTGGTGTCAATCATTTGATCAGATAATGATTCCTCACTATTTACAAAACTACTGTACTTAAAATATTGTCTTCCTGGGTTATATGTGGAAATTGAGGCTTAAGAAAAAAAGGAAAAACTTATTGGGAGCATAGCCTAGAAGCAAATTCAAGCTCTGCCCAGCAACCATCACCCACAAACTCTAGTCCCAACACACACACATACACACACACACACACAAACCCCTTACTGGTGATGGCAGAGAACTTTCAAAAGCAACACAGCTTCATTTTACAAATGTCCTATTTTCTGGCTCTCCACTTTTTTCTGTGCTGAATTGGTAATGGAGCTAATAAAGGTTCAAGATGCTCTTTCTGGGGGCCAAATTTTTCTTTTCTCCATGTCATGCTTTTTATTCAGAAAATCATTTTCTTTGCATTGTTTTCACAAAAGCCTTCCAACACCCCCAAATAATGCAGAGAAATTGGCTTTTATTTTGAACAGGCTTTTTCAATGCACACTGTATCTCTCAGCATATCTATTATATTAATCCAAGCCTTAATGATACAATGGGTAAAAACAGTGTACGGATGTGTATAAATGAAAATTTTAATAGATTTCCCTCTTAATGTAATAGAATTGGCATGAGGCATTGGGAACAGGAGTGAAAGTAGTCACTCAAGCATTGTGTTTACATGATATTTAAATACAAGTGGCTGGGGTATAAGTACTGCTAAGTACACCTGAAAGGGATGGTGCCTCCTAATCATTGTTTCAGCAATTGACAGTTGTTTACACAACAGCAGCACATTCGCTGCTGATTTGAATAATAAACATGCTTAAATACCAGCTGGATAATAGAAGGATAATTGAAACATAGTTTAAAGCTCTGATTTACAGGCATTGTAGCAACACTTTTATTTGCTGTACAATGCTGCACTTCTGTGCAGTTTCTGAAAAAAAAATTTAAGGCATTGTTTCAAACACTGGGGTCTATTAAACTTGATTAATACACTCAGCATATGTATCCATAGCTCAAGCCATGCCTGGGCATACTTGAGACAGCTATTGTGCAATGTGTTTGATCAAAACACTCAATGCTGTAATAGAACCATTCAGGAGGCCCGCAATGCAGTGTGTCCACCAGGGCGCGGAGCGGTGGATGGGACCACAGGCACCTGATAAGTTTCATGCTTCACAGGTTAAAAAAAAAAAAAAAAAAAAAAAAAAAATGAGAGGGTTGACCTGAATCATCTCAGACTGTATAAAGTTATGCTTCTAAACTATCTCCAATTTGCCCCACTTTCTTTGCATGTGTCCGTTTCCTTCTTTCCATGCCCCTTGCTACCACCTTAGTTCAGGCCAGTTTTACCTCTACCCAGGTCAACTGCAAGAGGCCTAACCTGGGCATCTGCTCCCAGGGTCTCTCTATTTCAGCCCCCCACCCTGTGTTGCCAACACAATTGTCCCTTTTCAGGTAGGAGTGCCAGAGCCAGGCAGGTTGCGTGCTCAGGTTGGCCCTGTGGGTTGGCAGTGCCTGGCAAGTGTTAGCTGCCACTCCAGTCCTCAAATGTGGGGATCCTAAAATGTGACTGAACCTGTTCACTTGGAATAGGTTGTACTTGTGGAAGTTACTCATGTAACCAAATTAGCAGGAGCCTAATTTGCCAACCAGAATGCTGATACGTTCATTGATTTATCAATTTACTAGGGGAGATACATCTTACAGAATCATTCACATTGGTCATTCAGAACACTCTCTCCTGGAATAATTGCCTCAGAGGAGCAAATTATGTTTCAGAAAGTTGCTTAATGAACATAAAGTAAGAGCAAAAGGAATGGGATGAATTGCCACTTTCCACTCCAGGGAAAATGCTGCCTAAAAGTAATAGCACTCAGGCACCAAGCCAGACATCTATTATCGCTAATTCTTTTAAAATCCCCCAGGAATTATTATTCCTTTTTAAATATAAGGGACTGATCTAAGGCCACATCGCTGTTGAGTTATAGCATCAAAACCACATAACTTGCTAGCTAATTAAGAATCATCATATTGATGGTCAAGAATAATTACCAGACATTGATACACTGATATTCAGATCTCCCTCCATCTCTGTCTCTTTCTCTATCTCCTGGATTGACTGGGTTGAGTAAAAACAGAGAGGTGTTTATTTTCTCACTCCTTTTTTTAGTGACTCACATGCACAAGTCATAGGGGTCATCTTCCACCCTCTGCTAGACCTGGTGGGTGACCCATAGATGTTGAATGAGTAACTGAGTGAAAAGTTAAATGAACTTTAAATGATTGTTATTTAATGTCAAACCTGTCTTTCTGAGAATACAGTCTGATACTTAGTGAGAGAGTTTGGACAATCATGGCATCTCCAATCTATTAAAACATGGTGTTGCTTCTGCAAATAACTAATCTCATCTGGTATGGGTGTCGCCCTAAAATTTAGTTTCCATCACAACCACATCCTGAAATTTTAAAGACCATTATCAGCATTCTTCCATGCACAAAATCCATCTCCTTCATCTCGTTACTTACCAATTCAAAACCAGGTACAAAAGTAGGAGACTCATTTTCAGAAGAAAGGACAGCAATGCCAAGAGTCTATACTGTAGTACAAGATGGTCCCCATCAAGCATGGCACCATCTTGCCCTCAGAGCCCCTTCTGAGAGAATTTACCCCAGTCACAGTTACTGTTGAAGTAGCAACTCTCTACCCCACTCTGGCTCCAGCTGGATAGAAGTGTGGGCACCTGATCCAAGGACAACAAACAAATGCAGATGACAGCCAATAAGCTACAGGATGGCCTGACACAAAACAGAAACTGAGTCTCTCTCTCTCACTCTCTCTCCCTTTAAGAAAAATCAGGCACTTGATAGTGAAGCCAGAGACAGAAAACATGCATAAAGAGAGAAGCCATGAAGTAGATAAGGACCATGAATGATCAAAACAAGTCACAGTTAGATAGAAGGCAGGAAATATGAGGTAGAGAAACCAAAACAACTGTAGAGTGAAGTAGTCAAGAGCATGAACCCAGGCTCTTGAACCCTGCCCAGGTCTGAACCCCAGCCTGTCCTTTTCCTAGCAGTGTTACCTTGGGCTGGTTCCTCCACCTCTAACAGCATCTGGCCCATGGTAAATGCTGTGTACATGCTGGCATGTTAGATATTGCTGTTGAGCACTTACGATGTGTCAGCCAGTGTGCTCAATCTGTTATATGTATTAACTCAATCCTCACAACAAAAACATGAAGTTCTGTTATTATCCCCATTTTCCACATCAGAAAACAGAGGCACAGAGAGATTAAGCAGCTTGCCCAAGGTCATATAGCTGGCACGTGGTAGGGCTGGGATTCGAATCCAGACAATCTGGCCCTAAGGCAGCACAGGCACCATCAAAGAGAGGTTGTGTGTCCTATGATAGGGAAATAACACATTCAAGAGGTCCTTTGGCCAGAGATTCAGTTCTAACACACAAGAATCCTCAGAGCTACCCACCTCCCTCTGCCCACGGTAGTCTGGGTGGTTCTTTTTTTTTTTTCCTGAAACTGAAAGAGCCTGACTATAGCTGGAATCAGTCCTGAATTGGAGAGAGTGAGGTGCATTCATGGAACATAGAATAGGATCTCAGGGGATACTTGGGGTAAGTGGAAGTGGATATCGTACAGTGACAGGGTGAAGGGAAACGAAGCCCCACAGGCTAGGTAAGTGACAAACACTGGGCTTTCATTGATAGACTCCAGTGACCCAGATCTTGGGTCCCATAGATGGGGGTTGTGGGGAACTTAGTGGCTTTGGCCCTAACTCTGATTCATAGGATTAGGAATGAGGTAAACATCACAAAGCAGATGGATGCTGTGCATCATATCAGACAAGTTACAATGGGAAAAGGGCACCTCCCCTCCTTTCCTAAATAAGAAATTTTATGTTAGATACTCATTTTTGCAGATCTCTAAAGATTATTAGAAGATTCTAGAAGCTTCCAGAGAGAGGGGAAAAAAACAAGTTGCCCACAAAGAAATGAGAATAAAACTGGCATCAAATTTTCCAAAAGCAACACTAAATGATACAAAATAATAGAAAAGATAATACTTTTCAAAATTCTGAGGGAAATTGAATTTAATGCCCAGTTAAACTGTTAAGTAAGTGTTACATTTTCAGATGTGCAGACGCTAAAAGTTTATCTCCCACACCCTGTACTAGGCAATTACTTGAGGATGTGCTCCAGCAAAACAAAAGAATAACACAAGGGAAAGGCCTGGGATTTAGAAAACACTGGGTATGAGCCAAAAGTGAAGTAAAGCCCAGAATAGCAACCATGGCACATAGAGAACAATACATCTGGATAAGACAGTAGGAAACAGAACACCAGAAGAGAGGAATCACAATAAAAAAGGAATTCCATATATTTGATATCATGTTTGAGAAGTTAAAAAAAATTGTAAGGATAAGATTAAGACAGACAATGCAAAAAAAGCAATTATAAACTCAAAGAAAAACAAAACTCTATTTGAGAAAGAAATATAATCAGTTAACTACTTGACTATGATAGAATTATTTCTGTTATGTGCAGTGAATCTTGGACCCACCTCCCTTTATATTTTTCTATGTTCAAAAAGATACATTATTAAAAGAAATTATCATAATTGTATATACCTGGCATTAACATAATATTATGTGAAAACCGTTCTATATATACATATAGTTCTAATTCATTCTATTTAATAACTTCACAAGAGTCTACATAAATCATGATGTATTTATGTATTCCCCTTTTGATGAACATTCAGATTGTCTCCAGATTTTTATTATAAACAATGCTATGTAAATATCCTTGAACATATTTTTTTATACTGATACATTTATTTCTACAGCATAGAGTCTAGTAGTGGGGTGATTACAAAACAACTTTGTAATTTTAACAGATACTTTGAGATTATTTTCCAGAAAGTCTTAGCAGCTCACACTTGTACTGGCACCATACAAGGATGGCAGTTTCTGCATATCCTCACTAATGCTGGATGTCATCAATTTTTATTTGTCTGTTTGTTCATTTTTTCAATCTCTTGCATGAAGATTCTTGTTTTAGTTTTAGCAAGCAGGCTTTGCAATGCCCCAATCTCTAGATATAGAAATAGAATGAGGATGTTTTTGGCTTTATGTGTGATAAGTAACTGTTAATAGGCAGGAACATCTTTTGTAGAACAATGATGTGAGAATAAGCGTAAGTGCGAGAACAGGCAAGGGGTGAAGTGTACTACATATGTCAACCATAGAGACAGCAGTGACTGCTACAGGCACCTTATCCAGAGCCCCTGCTGAAGGGGAATGCCTTGTCACCATGCTTGGCACCACATGATCACTCCTGCCTACCCAGATTCTGTTGATTAAACCAGTGTGGATACCTGACCTAAGGACAACAGAGCCACAAGTTATCAGCTATCTCTACCATGGCTTGCCGTGAAAAGACTGACTAGGTTAAGCATATTTTTCACTCCCAGGAATTCAAATTGAGGAAACATGAAAAGAATCACGTAGCTCACTGTGCCAAGTGAAACTATAAGGCCAAGAGGTAGAGTTAAGGACCATGCATGGCAAACCAAAAATACAAAGGAGCTGCAACAATAAAGTAGAAGAGATGGAACAGCCATAGAGAGAAAAAAAAGGTTGTGAAGTAAGAAAAGACACACAGAATACAAAAGAAAAAAAAAGCCACTTTTTAGAAAGAGGAAAATAGAGCATATGCAAAAAGGAAAGCAGACACCATAACTAGATAGCTGCTTGATTACGGGAATAGAATTAAGCCTACTCTGATCAGCCTCAATTTCATATGCTTTCCTGGCTCTCTATTTCTGTTCCAGTTTCAACCCATACTTTTTATTATAATAATTTTATTGGCTTTATTACCAAAGTAATTCAAATTTATTATAGAATATTTAAAAAATGAAAATGAGTAGAACAGAACAAAATAAAGACTGATCCATGATTCTGTCACCCAAAGATAACCACTAAATATTCTTCATCTTTCTTCTATTAACTTTTAGTGGAATCTCATGGTTTATGTTATTTTGTAAAGTGATTTTTCATATTTTGCCACATGAAAATATTAATATTGGCCGGGCGCGGTGGCTCACGCCTGTAATCCCAGCACTTTGGGAGGCCGAGGCGGGCGGATCACAAGGTCAGGAGATCGAGACCATCCTGGCTAACACGGTGAAACCCCGTCTCTACTAAAAATACAAAAAATTAGCCGGGCGTGGTAGCGGGCGCCTGTAGTCCCAGCTACTCGGGAGGCTGAGGCAGGAGAATGGCGTGAACCCGGGAGGCGGAGCTTGCAGTGAGCCGAGATCGCGCCACTGCACTCCAGCCTGGGCGACAGAGCGAGACTCCGTCTCAAAAAAAAAAAAAAAAAAAAATATTAATATTAAAAATATATTGTAAACATATGCCATGTAATCTAGGAAAATGTATTTTTAATGACTACATGGTTTTCCTGATTTATAGATGGACCATAATTTATTTAACCAACTCTCCCATTTTGAATTTTTACAGTAGTTTGTCACTAAGTTTGATACATAAAAAGTGATAATCTGTTTTAATTTATATTTAGTGGATTACTAGAGATCCTAAACATTTCATAAAGTAATTGTCCATTTTATATCTTATTAATGTCCTATTTATATCATTTTTTACTGGGTTTGTTTTCAATTTCTAGAAGCTCTTTATTAAGGATATTATCTTTGTCTTACATGACACAAATATTTTTCCTGATTTACTTGTCTTTCAATTTTGTTTATTGTGGATTGGACATCAAAAAGCCATTCTCAATCTGTCATCCCAGTCTTACTCTAAGATAGAGGATGGAAGGCACCATTTTCCCAGACTCTTTTGCAGCTAGGAGTGGTCATGTAACACATTACAGCCAATAAGATATTAATGAAAGTTGCTGGGAAATAATCTCGGAATTTTTTAAAATAAGGGATAGACTCAACTAGCACGCCTCTTAGGTATTTTGCCTGTTTGCCTTCTTTCTGCCTGGAAAATGAAGATGAGCCTAGAGGTACAGCAACAATTATGCAACCATGAGGTAAATTCTAGGAGGACAGAGCTCTACACTGAACAGGAAATGGAAGGATGGAGGGAGTCCACATTTCCTGAGACACACTACAAGCTTGACTACAAACTTGCCGATTGCATGTTGCTTGAGACAAATAAATCAGTATCTATTTAAGACAGATTAAAAATCAAGTTTTCTGTTAACCATAAATATTGCTAATTAATAAATGTATGCAGTTTTTGTAAATTTATTTTAAAATCCAATAATTATTTTTCTTTTTTTTCTTTTTTTTTTTTTTTTTTTTTGATGGACTCTCACTCTGTAGCCCAGGCTGGGGTGCAGTGGTGCAATCTTCGCTCACTGCAGCCCCTGCCTCCTGGGTTCAAGCAATTCTCATGCCTCAGCCTCCCAAGTAGCTGGGTTTACGTGTGCTCACCACCATACCTAATTTTAATATTTTTAGTAGAGATGGGGTTTCACCATGTTTGCCAGGCTGGCATTTTTTCTTTATAAGACTACTATGTGCCAAACAAGTACCAGAAAAGTAAATGGTTTATGCCTTTTAACCTGTGATACTTTCCTCACACCAGAGATTATGTCAACATTTATATATATTTGCTTCTAATACTTGCATGTTTTACTTTTAAACCATTAATCCATCTGGGAGTTTGTTTATGAAATGAGTTGGGAGAACATAATTTTTTCTCTAAATGGCAATCAAATTTTTAAAACACAATTTATAGGCAATCTTTTGTTTTTCTCAAAATGACTTAAGTTGTCATTCATTCATGTATTCAAACTTTCAATTATTATTTCAATTATTCAACCGTTGTAATACATTTATATCTTGGAGAGCAAACCTAGTCTTACTCAGTTTTCCTCCAAATCCTAAACTACTATTTCATATGTAACCACTGAGCTAACTTTAGAATCATTTTATGTTTCAAATATAATCCCTTGGAAATTTTAATTGAAATCGAATTAAATCTATAGACTATTGATATCTTTAAATATTGATTATTTTCACCCATTCACTCAGGTTAAGCCTTTCAGCAATACTTTATAGTTTTCTTTCAATAAGTTTATTGCTAGGTATTTTATCAATTTTGCTGCTATTGTTGATAGGACTTTTTCTGTTTTCTAGTATATTCTATGGTGGATATGGAAGCAAATAATTTGTTTGTTTTACATATAGACACCCTTCTAAAGCCCATAATTCATTCTAAAATATTTTTACTTTATTGTTCGTATGTTTAGATGTATAATCATATCTCCTGAAAATGCAGTCACGCACCACATAAAGACATTTCAGTCAACAAAGGATCACATATATAACAGTGGCCCTGTAAGAGTATGATGGAGCTGAAAAATTCCTATCACCTTTAGCTGTCCTAATGTCATAGCACAACCCCAATACTCACGTGTTTGTGGTGATAACAGTGTAAACAAACCTACTGCGCTGCCAGTCATATTAAAGTCTAGCATATACAATTATGTGTGGTACCTAATGCTTGATAATAATAAACAACTATGTTACTTGTTTATTTACTGTCCTATTCTTTTTATCACTATTTTAAAGTGTACTCCTTCTACTTATATATAATTTTTTTAAGTTAACTATAGAACAGCCTCAGGCAGGTCCTTGGGAAGGTATTCCAAATGAAGGCATTGTGATCCTAAGAGATGGCCGCGCCGTTAGTGCTATTGCCCTTGAAGACCCTCCAGTGGGGCAAAATGAAGATGGTGATATTGGTGATCCTGACTTTGTGTAGGCCCAGACTAATGTGTGTGTTTGTGTCTTAGTTTTTAATAAAAAAGTTTAAAAAGTTAATAAATAGGAAAAAGCTTACAGAATAAGGATATTTTAAAAAATTGTATAGCATATAATGTGTTTGTGTTTTAAGCTAAGTTATTACAAGAGTCAAACAGGTAAAAAATTTAAAAGTTTTGAAAAGTTACAGTAAGAGTAATTTATTGAAAGAAAAATATTTTTCATAAACTAGTTAGCCTAAGTGTATAGTCCTTATAAAGTCTATAGCAGTGTAATGTCCTAGGCCTTCACATTCACTCAACATTTACTCACTAACTCACCCAGAGAAACTTTAATCCCGCAAGCTCCATTTATGGTATGTGTGTTTTTGTGTGCCATTTTTTTAATCCCTTATATGGTATTTTTACTGTACTTTTTCTATGTTTAAATATGCAAATACTTTTCATTGTGTTACAACTGCCTACACTTTTCAATACAGTAACATGCCGTACAGGTTTGTAGTCTAGGAGCAATAGGCTATAGCACATAGCCTAGGTGTGTAGTAGACTATACCATCTAGGTTTGTGTAAGCCCCAGCCCCCAGGCCATGGACCAGTACTGGTCCATGTCCTGTTAGGAACCAGGCCGTACAGCAGGAGGTGAGCAGCGAGCAAGCCAGCATTACCTCATGAGCTCCACCGCCTGTGAGATCAGCAGTGGCATGAGAGTCTCATAGGAGCACAGAACACTATTGTGAATTGTGCATGTGAGGGATCTAGGTTGCACTCATTATGAGACTCTAACTATGCCTGATGATCTGAGGTGGAATAATTTCATCCCAAAACCATCCCCCAACTTCCCCACCACTCCGACCTACTACGGAAAAATTGTCTACCATGAAAACGGTCCCTGGTGCCAAAAAGGTTGGGGGCCAGGGCTCCATGGTGTTCACATAATGACGAAATCGCCTAGTGATGCATTCTCAGAAACGAAGTCCTGTAGTCAAGTTACATGAATATGATGATCATTTTGTCAACTCCATTCCAGTTGTATACCTCTAGTTCTTTATCTTGTTTTATGCTTTTTCTACAACTAGAGAACAATTACAAAATACAAGTGGGAACAGGCATCATGATCTTTAAAGGGCCTTCCTCCAGTGTTACAACACTGTTTATGATGCTGAATGTTGATATAAAAGAATTAATCTGGCCGGGCATGGTGACTCATGCTTGTAATCCCAGCACTTTGGGAGGCTGAGACAGGTGGATCACCTGAGGTCAGGAGTTCGAGACCGGCCTGGACAACATGGTGAAACCCTGTCTCTACTAAAAACACAAAAATCAGCCGAGCGTGGCAGTGGGTGCCTATAATCCAAGCTACTTGGGAGGCTGAGGCAGGAGAATCACTTGAACCCAGGAGGCAGAAGTTGCAGTGAGCCGAGATCATGCCACTGCACTCCAGCCTGGGTGACAGAGCAAGACTCCATCTCAAAAAGAAAAGAAAAAAAAAAGAATCTTAGAAAACACACTTATGGCCGGGCATGGTGGCTCATGCCTGTAATCCCAGCACTTTGGGAGGCTGAGGTGGGCAGATCATGAAGCCAGAAGATCGAGACCAGCCTGACCAACATGGTGAAACCCTGTCTCTACTAAAAATACAAAAAATTAGCCAGGCGTGGTGGCAGGCGCCTGTAGTCCCAGCTACTCTGGAGGCTGGGGCATGAGAATGGCGTGAATCTGGGAGGCAGAGCTTGCAGTGAGCCAAGATCGCACCACTGCACTCCAGCCTGGGCGACAGAGCGAGACTCCATCTCAAAAAGAAAAGAAAAGAAAAGAAAACATACTTCTATTCTTAGGAAAAATTGCTCAATTTTATCAAAAGTATTTCTTGGTATCTTTTTATCTGAACTATTGTGATTAATTATATTAAGAGATTTTCTAATATGGAAAAACTACTGTATAACTGGAATGAAAATTCTTGGCCATAATGTATTTTTTAACTTACTGGTGGATTTTATTTGCTAATACATCACTTATACATCTTTTAGCATATATTCATCATATATATTCATAATGGGTATATCGTCAAAGGAATTAGTTGTTAATTTTGGTTGTTATCTTTGTCAGATATGGTATGAGATAATGTTCACCCAGGAAATGAAATTCCAAACTTTTGAAATATCTTCATAGTTAGAAGTTATTTAAAAGCATAGGAATTATCTCTTAACAGTTTGAAAACAATCAACATAAAAAGATCTTCAGCATTATTTTTTTCCCTTAACGGTTTGAAAACTTTCCCAACTTTTTTGGTCATTAGTTTATTTAGTTATATCTTGACACAATTTTATAATTATTAGCACAGAATTTTAACTAGTAGTTTCTTAAATTTTTTAAATTTTTTCTACATGTTTAGTTATATCTCATCCTGATTCCTACATTAATGTGCCTTTTCCTTTATTATATTTTCCAAGTCTTAACAAATATTTGGTTTTCTCAAAATCCTAGATTTTGGAACTATTTACTAACTACTTTTTACTATTACAGAATTTATTAATTTATTTTATTTGTTTAAAATTAATTCCCTCCACCTGCTTTCTTTGGGACTATTTCGTTAACTCTACTTTCTTGAGCTAAAATACTGTTCATTTATTTTCATTAATTCTTTATACTAAAACCATTTAAGACAATGAATTTTAATCCTGTTACTGCTTTGGTTGCATCCAATGTGTTTGGATATGCAGTGTTCTTGTTATTTTCTAAATTATATGTAATCGAAATTGTAATATCCTTATATGATTTAGAAGCTATTAAGGGAGACTGTGTTATTATTTTCTTAATTTTGGGTTTGGATGGGGTTTAATTGTTATTTGTTGTTTGGGGAAAATTTCCAAGTGATTTTTTTTTTCCTTAAGTTAAACCTTTAACTTTTTATTGCTTTATGGTCACAGAAAACAGCCTGTACCATATATGCTCTGCGAAGTTTGTTGAGGTTTTCAGTTGAGGCATATAGGTTGCATGGATGCTGGAAAAGAACAAACATATGCTATAGCATACAGTGTTCAGTAAAAACATATTTATTAAATCAACCAAATTCTTTATATAATTCAAATCCTCTATATGTTTATGGTTTGATGATTCATTCAGTCAAAAGAAGAAACATTAAAGTTGATTATTACTATTTTTCTCTGCTGATTTATGGTATTTCCAACTTGATAGATTTCAATACAATGTTCATGATGCATAGAAATATATAATGCATATCTCCTTTGTGAATCTTATTGTTCATCATTATACAGTAACAAGTGGTTTGCTGATAAACTGGCTCTGAAGAAAATAATTGAAAAGCCCTGATTTGTAGCATTTGCAACCCTTGTGGTGTAAATGCTTCCACTGTGACAAATTTCCAAGTTACTGATACAAGGTCATTGCACTCAGAGTTGGGGCAAGATGGACACAACTAACTGGCCCTCAGGAGCAAGCTCCAACATACCACTGATAGTAAGTTTCTTTTCTTTTTTTTTTCCCTGAGACTGAGTCTCACTCTGTCACCCAGGCTGGAGTGCAGTGGTGTGATCTTGGCTCACTGCAACCTCCGCCTCCTGGGTTCAAGCAATTCTCCTACCTCAGCCTCACGAGTAGCTGGGATTATAGGCATGTACCACCATGCTTGGCTAATTTTTGTATTTTTAGTAGAGACGGGGTTTCACCATGTTGGCCAGGCTGGTCTCAAACCCCTGACCTCAAATGATTCACCCACCTCAGCCTCCCAAAGTGCTAAGATTACGGGAGTGAGTCACCATGCCTGGCCTGAAAGTAAGTTTCTTATGCTTTCTGATCTCTGCCTTTCACTCCGTTTTAATACTAAAGATCATTTGTTTTTGTGTTTGTTTACATCCACCTAATATATCTTTGCCCATTCACTCATTTTTAGCCATACTGTTATTATTTTTTTTTACAGATGTCTCTTGCAAAGCACATTTTGTTTTAAAACCCATTCTGAGACACTTTATGTTTTAATAAGTAGGTTTAGCATATTTATATTTATTGTTTGTGCTATTTGGTCTGAAATTTTTTGCTTTGTCTTATGCTTTTTCTTTTGTTTTCTTATTTTGGTCTTTATTTTCTAATATTTGTTATATATTTCACATTTACTTCTCTAGTTTTTATTTCTAGTATCTGTTACCTTTATGTTTTTTACAACAGTGTGCTAAAGTGTGTATTTCCCTAACTGTCAGATTCAAAGATGAAAAGTATCTTTTGAGCTCCTCATAATTTAACGTCAGAAATTTAGGACCCAAGGAAGGGTTTTTAATGCTGAAAATAATTCTAAGAGGGTAATAAAAATAATTGTCTTGGTATTTGGTTATATTATCCAAGTTTTAAACTCTAGATTATTATGATTACCTTGTATTATGTTTGTATTTATATCTTTTAAGAATAAGACATTTGTATTCACTTTTACAGTCACACATTTAAAAAGTAATTTATTCCTTAATTTTGGAGTTACAATCAGCCTTTTATAAAAGAAAGGTAGTAGAGAATAATGATTAGGAGAATGACTCTAATGCCATACTCCTTGAGTTCAAATACTGGTTGTGTAACCTTAGGTAAGTTACTTAACTTCTCTGTCCTTCTGCTCCCCATCTGTAAAATGGGCATATTAGGGCCAGGTGCAGTGGCTCACGCCTGTAATCCCAGCACTTTGGGAGACCAAGGCAGGCAGATCACCTGAGTCAAGAGTTCAAGACCAGCCTGGCCAACATGGTGAAACCCCGTCTCTACTAAAAATACAAAAATTAGCCAGCCATGGTGGCATGCACCTGTAATCCCAGCTACTCAGGAGGCTGAGGCAGGAGAATCGCTTGAACCCGGGAGGCAGAGGGTGCAGTAAGCTGAGATTGTGCCACTGCATTCCAGCCTGGGCAACAGAGCAAGACTCCATCTTAAAAAAGAAAAAAAAAAAAGCGGGGTGGGGGTGCATATTAGAAGAGCACACTTCATAATGTTGTGTGAAGTTTAAATCAATTAATGTGTCTTAGGACAGTGCCTGGCACACAATAAATACATTATGTGTTCCCTTTTACTATTACTGAACTTTTAATGTTGCTCTCTGAAGACTCCCTCAGTAGAACATCTTTAAATAATCTTTCAAAATGCACCTATGTGGTGTATTTTCTAAACCTTGTGTATTTGAAGCTGTTTTACTGTTACCTTTATACTTCAAAGACCACAAGGCTGGGCTGTAAATTCTTGATCACAACTATTCCCCTTCAAAATCCTTTTCCATTACTTTCTGAAATTTAATGTAGCTAAGAAGTCTAAATCAAGATTACTTTTCTTTGTAGATAATCCAGTTTACCTATGTGATTTTTAAAGGATTTTAAAATTATCATTAAAATTTACTTTTTTTTTTCAGGATGTCTATGTGTCTCTCTTATCATTAGTTTTACCTGGAATAGTCAGCCTTTACAATATACCTCTTGTAGATTTCAGTTCTTCAGTTCAAAAAAATTTTTATCACATATTTATACACTTGGGTTTTATTACTTTCCATTTATTCTGTCCTCTACTTCAAAGGCACCAATTACTAATGTTGTGGGTCTCCATTCTCTGTTATCCTGTTATCCACTTCGATCATTTTCTTGCTCATATTTTTCATCCTTTTCTCCTTCTGCATCCTTATAGAGACTTTGAAACATTTGTCTCTCAAAACAATATGACTTTCCAATTTAAACATTTGTCTCTCAAAACAATATGACTTTCCAATATACCACTTAGTGTTCTCCATTGCCTCCTTTTGTTTCTAAGTACCGCTATTAAAATTTTAGGGTTTTTTCTATCCTTCCATTTCTCTACATTTTTCTTTTTACCTCATCCTGCAGACTTTGCTTTTATTCATGTTGAATTGTTCTTTTTTGAAAACGTCAAAGAATTTTTTGAATTTTAAATCTGGATCTGACATTGATAATTCTTAGCAGTATGCATTTTCTTGAATCTTCCTTTCTTCACAGTAGTTTAATAGGACTTACTTGTCCTTGAACAAAGTGAACCATATCTGCCCTTAGAGTCTGTCAAAAGACATGATGAATTGATTGCATTAGTTCCTTTCTACAAGTGTGTGACAACCTAGTCCCAACCATTTCTGTAGCCGGGGGCAGGCTAATGTGTATAACTTCATATTTAATTCCAACTCCCTATCATTGCATCATATACTACAGGGTTATCACATTTAGGGTGCATCAGAAACACTTGGAAGGCTTGTTTACCTACAGATTGACAGCCTCTACACCCAGATTTCTGATTTTTGCATTTCTAACAAGTTCCAAGGTGACTCTGCTGGTCCAGGACAACACTTGAAGAACCATTACTCTACAAAATCCCTGTCCAGTTTTCTGAAACTCTGAAACAATGTAGGACATGGCATGCCATGATTTCCAGCACACACTTCTCTCTAGAACACACTTGCTCTCTGTATTTCCCTACAGGGCTTTCCCTATGAGGTCTTTCAAATACAATATGCCTCCTCCACAATCTCTCATTCTGTTTCCTAAGAAGTTATTGGCAGGGCAGCTCTGACTTCAACTAGTTGTAAAATGATGAAGTGTGGGGAGCAGTAGGAGAAGAGAAGATATCAACTCCCCTAGTATCTACATTTTAGGTTGGCACTTATATACAGTTAAGCTCCAGAGACATGGGGAAGGGAAGAGCATTAAGTACGTTCCTATCATTTTCCCGATTATCTCTGTTTCATGTGACCAAGACAATGTCTGTCTTTTTCTGTGCAGTCCTTTTTTATGGTCAGTATAGCTTCACTTCAAATGTTGGCCGTTAGTTGTCTACTTTTCTACTTTTAATGTGTGTAAATATTTCAGTAGATCTTTGGTGAGAGCTATATCAGAGCCTATTAGCCAGGCACTGTTTTGAACAAAGACACCATTTTACACCAAAATTCTTTTTGCACAACTTGGCCAATATAGAAAGCTCAGGGATCCTGACTTAACTTTCCAGCCATCCCATTTCCGACTTTATGACATTAATAAGGAACCCAAAGTCATAAGCTTCATGCAACTGAATATTCCTATAACTAAATGCAAACTGCCACTAATTTCATTTCTGAAGCTACTTAAATACAAACCTTATGGAAAAGGGAGTCAGATGTTCCTATGTTCCTACAGAACCAGGCTGTCATATATTATACAGGATGTGACTGACTACAAATAATGTCTCCTCTTGCATTATAGACCTCCAACATCACAAGCACCATCACCACGATCTCTACCAGCAGCACGCATTTCCTTGAGTCTTCTTTTATTCACAGTAGTTCACTTCTTCTAGAATGCGGCTCTACTTTTAAATCACATCAACCAGCTCAGAGCAGCCCTCTAACCAACTGCCACATGCTCAGCGGAGGCCTGGCTGGGGTCTGCTGAAGGAGCTGGACACAAAATGGTCTCCCAGGGGAACAGCAGTTCCCACACAGCATTCCAAGGACATACAAGCTTTAAAATAACATGGGCACAGAATTGTTCACAGCCAGTTTATAAAGAAGGAGCGAGAGCTCACACGTAAGAGGGAGAGTAAGCACAGGAGCGCTCAGAAACACGGAAAAGGACATTTCTCTATCGGTGACAATGCCTATTATATGACATTCAAACACCACAAGTGCTATTCAGCTGCTTGTAAGTCACGAAAGGTGAGAGAAAACACTTATCTCCTTCGTAGAAAGGGAAAAGGAGGTGGAGAATCCTTCACACAAAGACCCTCTTTGACTTAAAATACAGGGTAAGCAGTATTAGAAATCCATGTGCACAAAGCCCACCTATTAAGATTCTGAACAAACAGGAGCCTCTATACCACAAGGCTCTGTTGTTAATATGTGGTTAGTTATGTCAAGGACGCTAAACAAAGCTGCTTTTCATGTGTCCGTTTGAGCTCTCGCAGTTGATAACCACAGCGACTCCTGGGTCACAACCCTAAACGGGCAGCCATTGTCCAAGGAAAAGCAGCAGATGGGCTCCAATGCAGATAGCGTAACTGCGAATCCACGCCTGTGGCCACCTGAGTGAGGTCTAGGCAAAATTCAGAAGTAGATGAAGTTTTACTTTGGGAGTCTGTTTGCTCTCCTCTGCGTGCCTCCTCTATGCACACAATGGTGTCATGCCGAACCCCTATTTTAAGAGGCCAAAGAAGAGGCTCTGAGCCAGCAAACAAGAAATGGAGTTTGCTGGGGGCTTACATACGGGGGAGGGAGCCCACTGACAGTGGGCTGAAGAGAAGAACCACCTTATATACAGTTCAGCGGTGGCAGGCTGGGCAGGAAAGCCACAGTCACTTGCAAAAAGCATGCAGTTTATATATAGTGTTTCCATTTAACACCTTCCCCCTAACAACCTCCACCTGGCAATTTTTATTCAACCCAAAACGTGGAGACTCAATCCCCTGTTCAGCCCCTGTTCCACTGGATGCGCTGGAGACTCAGATATTCCTTATGGACAAAGAACAAATCTCTGGGTTGGCCACTCTTAAATTTCCTAACTCAGAACACACATTCAGGTGTGTCTGCCATACAGGGTCATTCTAAGGCTATGATTAAGTTATTGCTCTCAGCTGCATTTACCCTACTAACAGTCACCTGTTCGCCAGCTCTGAGTCTCACCTGGAACCACCCTCTTCGAAGGCAACGCCTTGCTCCTGACTCAGGTGCCCCATTAAAGCCTGTTTGTTTGTTTGTTTGTTTGGCACAGTCTTGATCTGTGGCCCAGGATGGAGTGCAATGGTGCAATCTCAGCTCACTGCAATCTCTGCCTCCTGGGCTCAAGTGATCCTCCCACCTCACCCTCCACAGTAGCTGGGATCACAGGTATACACTACTACGCCCAATTAATTTTTGTATTTTAGGTAGAAATGGGGTTTCACCATGTTGGCCAGGCTGGTCTTGAACTCCTGGCCTCAAAGGATCCACCCACCTCAACCTCCCAAAATGCTGGGATTACAGGTGTGAGCCATTGCACCTGGCCGCTCCATTAAAGCCTTCTTTCAGGCCCCTGGTTTCTACCAGCCTAATAACTTACTTAATGGGGAGGCACTGATGGCTGCTGATAGATTAATGGGCCTCCTTGCCAGATAACAGACACATTTTGTTCCAGATAAGAGTAGCGTTTTAACAACTGCCCTCAGTGCCTAACCACCACAGGCCTGGTAGGTGAACATTGGGGTGGGCAAGGGGAGCATCTCAGTTCCTCCTCAAACAACACAGCTCCAAACTGTGCCCTAGAACAAGACCAATCCTGCTCCAGTTCCCATCACGAGCAGTGTGGGGACAATGTTTCCAGGATCCTTTGCTTTGCTTGTGATGAGCAAGTCCAACTGAAAAGTCTGTGAAGGTGAGAAACGGAAGGTGAGGTCCTATCCATGCAGCCATTATCTGAACCATTCTGCGAACTTCCCCTCTGTAGAGAACACTCCCCTCCTCAATCCCAAAGACAAAGGCAAACCTGCTGCCACCTTTTCGGATCCTCTTTAAAGCAAGCAGCTTTTCAGATGCCCTTGAGAGCAATTCATTCTTTCACTGCACTTCTACACTACTCACAGTCCTGCCATCTTGAACTACGCATCCTAGCCAGGGAGGCAAAGTGCGGCTTTGTCCAGGCAGCCAACAGCCAACACATCTCCCCTTCCTCTGATGACCACAGAGCATTCCAGGCCTTTTTAGAAGGGGCCATCTGCTGCACTTGAAGCCGAACTATTGTCCGACACCCAGGTACAATGGGCCTGAGAGTGAATGGATGTCCAAGCAGAGGAAACAGAGACCCGCTTCACCTCATACAGAGTCAAGAGGGAAGCAGAAAAGACTGGCCTCCAAGAGCCCCTCCTAGCAAGTCAAATGTGCATGAAACAATGTTGGACTCTTCAACGGGCACCTCTGAGAGCCCACCTCAGCTCTGCTTTACCACTGAGTGGGATTCATTTTATGTGTTGCCATATTAAGCCACTTTCAACGTCCGTAGGGGAAAGAGGGGTGAAGGTTGAAGGAAAGGGACCTGAGTTTTCATTCAATAGAACATTAATGGAAATAGAAGTGAAAGAGCTTCTTCTGGAAAAAGCAGAAACCACACCCAATGGGTCTTTAGAAATAAGCCCTTCTCCATCCTCACTGCCCAGCTCATTCCAAGCCCACTGTTACTCTGTTGCCAGGATTGTCACAAACCCCTAACTAAGAGACTAACTGCAGTCTTTGTCCTGGGTTTTGTCTGATTTCCCTCCACCCTTCACAGCATTTCCAGAACTCTTATCCTGGAAATAAATGTGATCATGTTGCTTCCTTGTTGAGATCTCCCACCAGCCCCTCTGCCTGCAGCATAGAGGCTGAGTGTCTCCATCTGGCCCCAAAACTTCTTCTCCACCTTTATGTCCAAATAACTTCCATTTTGCCCTGAAAGCTCCAGCAACCCCAAACTTCCTGCTTTTTCCATTGAACATATTAGGCTTATTCAGAATTCTAAGCCACTGAGATACCTTTATTTTTTGCCCAACATGCCTTTCTATGCCTGGGATAACTATGCATCTTTCAGCCACATCACCTAGTCTGTGAAGTTGTTTCTGAGTCCCTGCCTCTCTGAGTTGCCACTGCACATCCTATATCCTAGGCTGCAGCAGACTGTGGTGTAATATTTTGTTCCTCTATCTCTCTCATTCAACTGTGAGCTCTTCCAAAGTGAGGATGGTGTGTTATGTTCTTTGTATCCTTGGCATCTCTTTTATGGTCTGGAATAAAGTAGATGCTCAATAAATGCTTATTGAATGAAAAGGCCCAGAGGAAAATAAGCCCTTTCCATTCTTAGATCTCTGACATCATCCACAAACTCAGCTTGCGTGATTCCTAAGCGTTATGTCCCTGCCCCACAACCCCCACTCCCATTGGATACTCCCTCCTACCGGCTTTCCTGCCATTCACTTCCCATCCAGCCCACCTGGGCCTCCCTGGGAATCTCCTTCACACCTAGGGTACCAACTCTTCACACCCAGAAAGACGCTCAAAATTCTCCTTCTTCGCAGCAGCCCTCCTTAAGCAACTGTACTCAGGTCTCATCACTCCCTCTGACATGTCCTGCCAAATTAGGAAGCTTATTTCCCACTGCATTATTCTACCAGGGGACTTCTTGAGATTTTTTTCCTTGCATGTATGTATGTTCCAGCTCCCCGACTAGAGCTCAGGATCCCTAAAAGCACAAACTTCCACATCCTCCAATACCTTCTTGCAAATAGCATTATAACAGGTGTGATCATGTTAAGGGGAAAAGAGAAAATAAACCCATCTGCTCTTTACTTCAGATTTAATTTGGGGACAATTATATGAATCACCAAAAGATACACTCCAGTGTTACACTTTTCTAGAGTATGTAAGTATTTGCTTACCAATTTATTTGGACAGTTCACAAGGCAGAGCGCTCTAAGGTGAGTAAAGTGTTAGCAGCCACAGCCAAACTCAACCATTTCAAATAAAGGTTGGAATCTTTGGAAAGATCTTATGTCAATTTGGGACAAACGGGATTCCCAATTCCAGAATTAGTTTTTAGTTGCAGTTTTGCAGGAAATGAAATATTCTTAGAGTTCAGACTCCAACCACAATGTCCAGGTGCTTAGCAATTTGCATATTTACTGCTTCAGTTCCCTGGGGTTTAGGGTCAATCTACTCTAGAGGACATTCGGGTCTTTTATTTTCTTGTGAAAGTCCACTCTTTAATCTCAAAGTTGCCAAAATCTGCTGGGCATGAAGAAACAGACGCTATGACAGACAGCCCACCAACACTACCAAATAAAACCCTGCTGCCACCTCCTGCCAGTGGGAAGCCTAGGAGAAGGGTTGGATATCTGTCAGTAACTCCCAGCAGGATGCTTTTTGCTTTTTTGGACATAGCTGAACCTCTAGGAGGCAAATACCTGTGTTCCCATAATAGTTTATAATGGTCCTGTTGTAGCATGTTACATACACTATGTTGTAGACAGTTCAGCTACATTGTGTTGTTAATACAGCCATCCATTGCCAGCTACATGCCAGGTACTATGCATGAGCTAAGGATGCTGAATGATGGTGAACAGCTGCATGGCACCCCTGACTTAGGGAGCTTGGCTTTTGCCAAGGAGATAGGGATTGTTTAGGTGACCATAGTGTGAAGAGTGTTATAGAAGAAAGATATAGGTGCTATGAGCATACACAGAGAGAGAAACTGGTCTAGGGAAGGAATCAAGAAGGCCACCTGGAGTACATGATTCTTAAATGGAAACCTAAGGATTAATAGAATGTAATCAAAGGAATGGGGAGGGAGACAGTATTAGAGACAGCATCATCAAAGACCAATAGCCAGAGGCTAGAGGGAGAAGGGCAGCAGAATGAATGGAGAGAAGGCAAGCATGTGTAGATAAGGTAGGAAAGGTAATAATAATAACATCATATTCTTACCACATTCCTGATACAATTCTAGGTGCTTTGCTTGTCTTGTCTCATGGAATCAATAACCTTAGATACCCTGAGCATCCCCATATGACTCATGAAGAAACTGGGAGCCCAGAGAGGATACATCTCTTACCCAGGACCCCCTTGCACAAAGTAGCAGAGCCAGGATTTAAACCCACGCAGCCTGATTCCAGATGCATTAACCACTATGCCCCCCTGTAAGGGCTCATACTGAGCAGGGCCTTGTAGGATTTTGTCCTAAGAGGATTGAGAAGGAATTGAAGAGTTGTGAGCTAAGAAATGGCATCATCATTCTTGGGCCTTAAAAAAAAAATCACTCAGGCTGCTATTTTAAGAATGGATTGGAAGGCAACAAAAATGAGTTTGGGAAGACCACGGAGAAAACTACTGTAGTTAGTTTTTATTTATTTATTGAGACAGGGTCTCACTTTGTCACCCAGGCTGGAGTGCAGTAGTATGATCTGGGCTCACTGCAGCCTTAACCTCCTGGACTCAAGCAATTTTCCTACCTCAGCCCCCCAGGTAGCTGGGACTACCAACGTGGGCCACCACACCCAGCTAATTTTTTTGTAGAGACAGGGATTCGCCATGTTGCCCAGGTTGCTCTCAAATTCCTAAGCTCAAGTGATCTACCCGCCTTGGCCTCCCAAAGTGCTAGGATTACAGGCGTGAGCCACCATGCCTGGCCTATTGTAGTTATTCTAAGGAGAGACAACAGTGGCTCAGACCAGGTGGAAGCAGTGGTGATGGATCAAAGTAGATGGGCCCAAAAGATGTTCAGGTGTTCAAGGTGCTGCAAATTTCAGGACTGATTGACTAGATGTAGCTAGAAGGCAGGGATGACCACTCAGCTGGATGTTCTATTATACCTTAGAACTTCCAACAGTTCTATATAATTATCCAATTTCAAGGCCAGAGAGCTGTAAATGGTGAAGACAGGGTTTGAACACAGAATCTGAAACTTTTATATATAGGCCTATGTTTCTCACTCTTTGTAAGCTGGGTCCGTATCTTGACTACCTTGTATTCCCAGCCCACGGGCCCATGCCTGGTACATGGCAGCAGCTCAATACATTGTTTAATTAAGGAGCAGGAAGAAAGGAGTCTATGGCTCCAGCTCCATCCTGACATGGCCTCTTATGATGTCATCACACAGTGGGCATGTCTCACTGTCCCCAACACCACCAGGCTTAATGAACACAGTATCTTCTGTTCTTGAATATAGTATCTTGATGAACAGAGAGGTTCACCCAAAAGTACTCAAACATCAACTTTCTTTGCCTGTCAGGTCCCAGCTGCTGACACCTGCTCTCTGGCCCTCTCTTACCTGACCATCCAGAGTCCTATGTCTGTACTTTAAAGCCTCATTGGTCCCTTAGGTAATAAAAAAATAAAAAAATAAAATAAAGCCAAATTAAACTGGGAAGCTCAGGTATTTAAGTTTCTCCAAAGTCTTAATAAATTTTACAAATATTTAACAAGCAAATTAATTTATGTAAAGATCTGTACATATTTGATAAACTTGAACCAATTTAATAAATCCTGTCTTGTTTTAATAAATGCTGGATTAGGGTTAGACTTCCTACAAACAGTAAATACATAAAGAAAATATTTGTTATATGTGTATATATGTATTTTACCTGCCTTTTCAAAGATCAAGAAAAGATTATCTTTGCCAAAAGGACTTGAAACCACTGTGTTGTGTGCGTGCCTGCTGGGAAGGAGAGAGGAGAGTGAACTCATGCATGTTTAGACTATCAAGCTGATGATTACTTCATGGACAAGATGGCGGCCCAGAAACAGCAGCAAGGGCCTCAGCTGCATGAAACTTCTCTAGCAGAGGAAGCAGAAGGGTGAGAGCAAGAGTATCCAGAGTGCCTATGCTCTCTTTTTGTAAATGACAAATGACTCTGCCACACATTTTTTTCTTCCTGCACTGCTTCATGTATTATCTGACCAATAAAATCCTACCACAAAATCCTACTCATTTTTCAAGGCTTAGCACACACATCTGCTATTGTGTGAAAGCTTCCTTAGCCTCTTCTCCAGCTGCTAGCAGAGTTGCTGCCCTAGACTCTGATAGCACCCCATGAACATCTACAGGATAGCACTTATCCTGCTGTCTTGTAGTTAGTGGTGTGCAAGTCTGTCTCCTCACAGCACTGAGTTCCTTCATGGTGCCATCAGCAGCAACTTGCATTCTTTCAACAAATACTTGAGCAAAAATGTGTTTTAGGTAATACGCTAGATAATGCTGATGGACTGTAGAGGAAATGATGAAAATATGGTTCTTCCCTTTGTGATGCTTGCAATCTAGCTGGGTACAGCAGACATTGTTGGTGTCCCATCAATATCCTTTCAGCATTTACCTCCATAGAAAGAAAGGATTGGGGGTGGCAGGTTAGGGGTGGAAGAGTATACTCTTAGCATATGCAGGGCAAGCAGAAGTGCCACAGAATTACTGTTCCCCAAAGTAGTCCTCAATCAATGATGGATAGAGAGTTGGTAGATAAATCCCACAACTTCCTCACTCATTGGTTGGGAGAACACTGTGGTGTGTTCTGCGCCATTTTCCAGAGTTCCCCAGCAGGATTGAGCTTATAATTGCCCAGAATAGTATCTGGTTTGAAAATATTCCCTTAGGCCAGTCACAGTGGCTCACACTTGTAAGCCCAGCACTTTGGGAGGCCAGGATGGGAGGATTGCTCGAGCCCAGGAGTTCAAGACCAGCTTGGGCAACTTAGTGGGAGCCTGTCTCTACAAAAAATAAAAAACAAATTAGCTTGGCATGGTGGTGTGTGCCTATAGTCCCAGCTACTTGGGAGGCTGAAATAGGAAGATGACTTAAGCCTAGGAAGTGGAGGTTGCAGTGAGCCAAGATTGGGCCACTGCATTCCAGCCTGGGTCACAGAATAAGATCCTGTCTCAAAAAAAAAGAAAAAAGAAAATATTCCCTTAATAGGCTTCCTTATCTTTCCTAGCTCACTTCTCCATTTGCTGTCAGAGTTTCCTGGGATCATCTCCCAAGAAAAGCTATTTGCAATTGAATCCTTTCTTCAGGATCTGCTTCTGAGCAAACCTAAACCAAGACACTGGAGGACAAACAATTAACTTAGAAGGTACATGACACCCACCTCTTGATATTCACACCCTTGTGTAATCCTCATTCCTTTAATGTGGGTTGATTGACTGACTTGTTCCTAGTGAATAGAGTATAACATATCTGGTGGATATCACTTTCAAAATGAGGCAATGAAAAGACAGTGATTTACATCAGGGGTGCTCACTCTCTCACCTTCTCTAGGGAAAGCCATTTGTCATGTTGTGAAGCAACCCTGTGGACAGGTCCATGTGACAAGGAACTGAGGCTTGCCAATAACCACATAAACGAGCTTGGACACAGATCTTCTGAGACCTGCAAATAGCCAAGTGGGTGAGCATGGAAGAAGATCCTTCCCCATTAAAGCCTTCAGATGACTGTAGCCTAGCCAACACCATGATTGGAACCTTGTGAAAGATACTGAGCAGCACCTGGATTCCTGACCCAAAGGAGATAATAAATTTTGGTGTTTTCATCTGCTACATTTTGGGTAACTGGTTATGCAGTGATAGATAATAGAGGTAAAAATGACAGAATTCTAGGAAGATGGTGATAACATTATATCATGGGTTGTCTTCCTTCTTAATTCTCTCCCTGAGGCCATTTAGTGTAAAATAAAATCTTGTTGACATTACTGAAAAATAAAGAGAGAGTCTCACCTATATGTTTGAAATTTTGGATTCTAGGAAGACAGCATTTTAAGAATAAGGAGGAAAGCTTGCCACTGGCCTATCCCCTCTACACCTGGAAGGGACCCTCCTTCTATGTCAGATTTTTAGAGCCCCTGCTCACAGTCTCACCACACCTGAGGAAAGCCTTAGACTCTATCAGGCAAACAATTTTAGAAAAAGGGACTGTTCACTCCAAAGGAGAAGTTTCCAAAACCGCCTAGCTTCCCTATGGGACTTTGTTTGAAGCCAATAACTCCACTGCTGCCTTCTCATCAGGAGTCACTCTTTATGCTAGGAGCTGCATCCACTGTAGGCACAATGGCTGCAGAGATGCTAATGGGAGCCAGGAGCTTTTCTGATAGCCTACAACTTACATGAAATCTCTTGAAAGACACAAACTATCAAAGCTCACTCAAGAAGAAATAGAGCTTTCATATACTGCTGTTGGGAATACAAAACTGAAAACCCCTTTGAAAAAGTTTGGCAGTGTCTTACAAAGTTAAATATACACTTGCTATATGAATCATCAATTTCAAAACTTTGTACACACAATGGCTTGCACATAAATTTTCATAGCATTTTTATTATGTCCAAAACTTTGGGGGGATGTCCATTAAGTGGTGAATAAACAAACAAATTGTGTTATATCCATAAAAAAGGAATAATACTCAGCCGTATTGTGTTACAGCTTGGCTGTGTCCCCACCCAAATCTCATCTCAAATTGTAGTTCCCATAATCCCCACGTCATGGGAGGGACCCAGTGGGTGGTAATTGAATCATGGGGGTGGTTACCCTCATGCTGTTCTCATGATAATGACTTCTCATGAGATCTGATGGTTTTATAAGGGGCTTTTTCCCCTTTTGCTCAGCACTTCTCCCTCCTGCTGCCTTATGAAGAAGGATATGTTTGCTTCCCCTTCCACCATGATTGTAACTTTAACAATTAAAAAGGTACTTTTAAAATTTTGCTTAAAATGTATATAATAAAGACTCTCACTGGTAGAATACAACTCAGATGCTAAAATTCCAAATCACTTTGTGTAGGTATGGAGAACAACAACAAAGAGATATCATTCCAACAAAAGTTAGGAAAATGGAAAGATGGACACTAAAATACATAATAAACAGAAGAACAATAGAAGACAGGAACACCGCCAGACATAACACTTATCTCAAAAAACACAAGGTGGTTGTTTACATTTCCTTATTAAAAAACAAAGGTCACTTGGGGAGGCCGAGGCGGGCAGATCACGAGGTCAAGAGATCGAGACCACCCTGGCCAACATGGTGAAACCCCATTTCTACTAAAAATACAAAAATTAGCTGGGTGTGGTGGTGCATGCCTGTAGTCCCAGCTACTCAGACAGCTGAGGCAGGAGAGTCGCTTGAGCCCAGGAGGTAGAGGCTGCAGTGAGCCGAGATCACGCCACTGCACTCCAGCCTGGCAACAGAGCAAGACTCCATCTCAAAAAAAAAAAAAAAAAAAAAAAAAAAAAAAAAAACCTCAAGTTAGGTTGAAAAAAAATGAAGCCAATGCTAAATATAAGCTCCTTACAAAATACATACTCAAAATAAAATGACAAAAAAGAAAATGTTTAAACTTTTTACTCTGAATACAGAATGTTATAAGTTTAATTAAGTTTAAAAAGATTTACACACCAAAACAAATAAGCATCTCCATGGGCCAAAAGGAGAATTAAAAAATGACTGTAAAGGCAGATAAAAGAGATGGAAACCAAAATGAAACAAAATTTTATACTTTACCAAACCAAGAAGAGCATCAAAAGAGAGGAAAAATAAATGATAAACAAAAATAAAGCAAGATGGTTGTATTAGTCTCTTCTTGCACTGCTATGAAGAAATACTTGAGACTGGGTAATATATAAAGAAAAGAGTTTTAATTGTCTCATGGTTCTGCAGGCTGTACAGGAAGCACGGTGCCAGCATTCACTTCGCTTCTGGGGAGGACTCAGGGAGTTTTCACTCATGGCAGAAGGTGAAGCCGGAGCAGGTGTCTCACATGGTGAGAACCGGAGCGAGTGAGAGGGAAGGAGGTGCACATACTTTTAAACAGCCAGATCTCACGATAACTCACTTGCCATCACAAGGACAGCACCACAAGGATGGTGCCAAACCATTCATGAGAAATCCACCCCCATGATCCAACCACCTCCCACCAGGCCCCACCTGCAATACGGATTACAATTCAACATGAAATTTGACTGAGGACAAACTATTTCACTGGTAAATATAATTTATAATTTATGTATAATCATAGCACATTCTTAGTCTATTAAAAGACAGAAATCTCAAACTGGATTTTAAAAATTAGCAACAGCAACAAAATCGGCTATGATTCTACTTAAAAGATCTAGACCCAAACTAAAATAACATGTTTCAAAAAAACAGGAGATAAAGGAAGATATACTAGACAAATACCAAAATCAAGCTGACTTAGCACTAATGCCCTCAGGTGAAATAAAGTTTTAGGTGAAAAACCTTAATAGGGCCAATAAAGAACACCCAACATATTGAAATAAGAACAATACATAAATTAAATATAACAGCCATGATTCCTGAGTAAAGGGCCTAAGACTCATGAAACGAGTCATGGTCTACCTCCTTTAAAATTTGTGTTTGAGAAGGACACTTCACTTTGGCACACAATGTCTATTTTACATTTCTGCATCAACAACAATTTCAATGTAAATATCTCATTACAATTCAAAGAGCCTTGTTTCCACCTAGATTTTCTTGTCTTTTCATGGGACATTTAAAATTGACTGTGCTCTAGATAATAGTTTCAAAGAATTGGCATCACATAAACTAGTTTTACCAAATCTTCAGGGACAGAAAATTTTACACAATTTGTTTAAAGAAAAAATGGAATAAAGGAGAGTGCTTCCCATTCATCCTATTACATGAGACTAACATAGCGTTGATAATGCAAACAAGAAGTGACAGAACAAAAAAGAAAAATATAGACCAATCTCACAAATGAAATAGAAAACGTAAAATTCAGCAAGTTGAATCCATCAGTATATAAAATTTTGTCACTGTCAAAGAAGGATCTATCTCATAAATGCGTTGATTCAATATCAGACCTTTCTAATATAATACCCCATATGAATAGTTTAATGAAGAATAATATGCATAGTTATCTCAACACATACAGAATATGAATTTTATAACATTAAACACCATTCACAAAAGATTTTTAGCTATCTAGAAATAGAAAGGAATTCCCTTAACCTGATAAGAACCTATCTGCCAAAAAGGCTACTTACTATATAATATGGAATAGTAGGAGATAGAATGGAGACTTTTTTTCCTGACTTTAATAGAAAAGCATCAAAAATTTTACTACAAAGTTTTACCATTAAAAGTGATATGTGCTGTAATTTTTGGTATATGACCTTTATCAGATCAAGAAAATTTCCTTTTAGTCCTTCCTTTATAATTGTATCCTGATATTAAGTCTTAGCCAAAGCAATAAGAAAAGAATGAAACAAAATTGTCATTATTTGCAGATAAACTATTAGAACTGATAAGAAGTACATCAAGATTGCTAGGTGTATGATAAGCACACAAAAATCAATAGCGTTTGACCACAAGTGATAACAATTGGAAAATGTAACCAAAAACAAGACAGAATTCACAATTGCTACAAAAATGCACAGAATCTTAACAACAGGTCACTACCAAAGTGAATCTAACAAACTACATGTAAAACTTTAGGGGGAGAAATACATAAAGCATTATTAAAGAACATAAAAATAAAACTGGAATAAATGATGAGAGATCATGACCACGATCATGGAGAGGAAAACTAAATATCAGAAAATGCTCCTCTTCAAATTATTCTTTAAATTCAATGTAATTCCAATCAAAATGCCAACAGAATGTTTCCTGGAAATTTAAACAGTATTCTAAAATTTATGCAGGAAAATGAATGTCCACAAATATTTAAGATACTTCAGAAAAAGAACAAAGAAGATTCCTCTATGAAAAATCAAAATTCTTTATAAAATTGTGGCTTAACAATAAAAGGCAGTATGTTATTGGCAGAGAAACAGACAAATCAATGGAATAAATTAGGAACACCAGAAACATACCCAATTTACAGGGTACCTTTGTATAAAATAGAGGAGGCATAAAAATTAGTAGAGAAATAACAAACCATTAGGTGAGATTGGAAAAATAGACTATTTTTTTAAAGATCCTATTTCTCCCATTATATGTAAAAAATTCTATTTAATTAAATATCTAAATGTAAAGAAACAAATTTCTATAATGTTAGAAGAAAAATAAAAGAACATCTTTGTGAATTCAGTTTGTTCTAACTGGATATGGCATTTATTTTGATTGGTGATTACTCATGCTGTACTGATGTTTCAGTTCTTTTTGTTTCATATTTTTAACATCATCTCTGACAACAAAAAGTCATATTCAAAATACATGAATAACTCCTATAAATCAATAAAAATAAACAGCACCATAGAAAACAGGCAGTTAACAAATGAGAAAACGACGAATATATACAAGTATTTTGCCTCGAAAGTAATCGGAGAGATGCAGTTTAGAAAAACAAACGAAAACACAACAAGATGCCAGTTTCCACCCTTAGACTAACCAAAATGTAAAAGCCTAACCACGCCAATTACTGGTAAGAATATGACAAAATAGAAATTTCACACACCACTTGTGTAAATTGACACAATCACATTGAAGATAAATTTGGTAATATCTAGTGCAGCTAGATACTCTGCAAATCCTGTAACTCAGAAATTCCACTTCTAGTTTCATATACTACAGAATCCCTCTCATACAAGCACAATGAGACACTGAAGCTTCGTTAATAAGTACAAAAAGTTAAAAAGAATTCACATGCCCAACATAAGGGAGTGGATATGAAGTGTGATATATTCAGGTGATAGAATATATTAAATAAGTAAATCTATATGTATTATCAGGCATAGAATTTTTAAAAACAGAGAATGAAGTCTTGAAATGTAATTTGCAGTATGAGACCTTTTAAGTCATTTTTCATGCACAAAATGACTATTAGTGATTACAAAATATAAAATATATAAAATAAGTAAATATTTAAACGTCTAGACTGAATACTCATCAAATTCATGAGAATTGTTCCCTCTGAAGAGAAATAGAAGGGAATTGGACTACAGAAGAAACTATAGGGGATTTAAACTTCATCTGTGATATTTTATCCTTTAAAAACCAAATCTGCTGCAGACTAGAAGAAAATATTTACAAAAGCTATATCTGATAAAAGATTGTCTTCCAAAATATACAAAGAACTCTTAAAACTCAACAAAAATTTATTTTAATGGGCAAAAGATCTGGGCAGACACCTTGCCAAAGAAGATACACAAATGGTAAATAAGCATATGAACAGATGCTTATCATCATACATAATTAAGAAATTAGAAATTAAAACAACAATGAGATACCACTATACATCCATTAAAATGGCCATAATCCACTGACAGCACCAAATACTGGTGAGGCTTTGGAGCAACAAGAACTTTCACTCATTTGTTCATGGGAATGCAAATGGTACAGTCAGCCACTTTGGAAGATGGTTTGACAATTTTTTTTGCAAAACTAAACATACTTTTATCATAAAATCTGGCAAGTGCACTCCTTGATATTTATCCAAATGAGTTAAAAAATTATATCCATACAAAAACTAGCAGAAGGTTATTTATAACAGCTTAATTACAACTACCAAAACTTGGAAGCAATCAAGATGTCCTATAATCAGTGAATGGATAAAGTGTGGTACATTCGGACAATGGAATATTACTCAGCACTAAAAAGAAATGAGCTATCCAGTCATAAAAAGACATGGAGGAAACAAATGCATATAACTAAGTAAAAGAAGCTAATCTGAAAAGGCTGTATACTGTTTGATTCTAACTATTCAGACATTCTGGAAAAGGCAAAACTATGGAGATGGTAAAAAGATCGGGGTTAGAGGGAAGAAGGGATGAATAGGCAGAGCGCAGAGGATTTTTTAGGGCTGTGAAACTACTCTGTATGATGCTATAACGATGGATACATGTTATACATTTGTCCAAACCCATAGAATATACACCACCAAGAGTGAACCCTAATGTAAACGATAGACTTTGGTTGGTAATAATGTGTTGATATTAACCCATTGATTATAAAACATGTATCACAGTGACACAAGATGTGAATGACAGAGGGAATTATACATGCAGGGAGAGGGGATATCTCTGTACCTCTGACTCAATTTTGCTGTGAACCTAAAACTGCTTTTAAAAAGCTTATTAATTTTTTAAAAATCTGAAGTACGAAAAGTGTTAACATTTCTTCACTTTGGATGGTATCTGGGTTTTATTATATTAACCTTTGTGGCTTGCTTTTTGTTTTTCATTTTCATATAAAATGTTTTAAAGAAAAACATATCAGAAATATAGATCAGTAACTACAAATTTTAAAAAACAAAGATTGATATTTACAGTGATGAAAGGTACAATTCACAAAGATAGGATCATAAACATTTGCACTTCTAAAACCTCAGAGAAATGTATAAAGTAAAATCTATTAGAAATATAACAAAATGCTAAGAAGACTATAATAGTGGGAGATTTTAACTTGCCTTTCAAAAAAAATCAATAGATGAAATAGATTTAAAAAAAAATAAGGTTATAACAGATTTGAAGATCTCCATTGCAAGCCCGATTTAATAAAAAGATTTTGAACTTTGTAAAACAGAATACTTATGCTTTTCAAATATCCTTGGAACATTTTTTAAAAGTTATATTAGATCATAAATAAAACTTTAAATATCTTAAAAAATAGAAATATGAAGAGCCTGTGTCCTGGCCCTACATTAGACCACATTAGGAACAGGTGAGGCAGCCACAGAGGGTTTGTCCTTGCCAAGTTCAGCACCACTAAGTCATTCAGAATGACACTGGGATCTTTCATCAGGGGGAAGGTCTCACCACCACCCAGTGGGATTGCCAAAGATGCTGAGAGTAATTGTGTCCCTCTTTGGAAATTTGCTTTCCTGAGGAAGAATAAGAAATGGAGTTGAATTGAGAATGGCCACAACGTGGATTCTTCTTGACCTAATTTACATGGGTCCTAAACCCTATTATGTAAGTCTAAGCCCTGTCTCTTACAGCAAACTGCAATGATTCTCTGTAAATCCTCTGATGGTTAAATTTCCCTTCAATTAGTTGGACTTGGTGGAGTGAAAGCAGCAAACAGGAAAATAGCACAAGGGCAACAGTCAGAAGAGAGAAAAGGGTAAGGAACAGGTGAGTCTCCAACACCAAAGAAGTCCTCTCTGCAAAGCACATTCCTCCAGCTTCCTGGGTGAAATTTCTCTGGCTGAGTTAAAACATGTGTGAGCTGGGCTTGTTCCCCATTGTAAGCAGAGCATGTCAGGTTTCTATGGCATGGGTGAAACGGCTGAACAGGCTAGGTCTTCACCCTCCCCATAAACCTGAGTCAGAAATAAATGGAAAGATTTATAAAGGGGAGGTGCAATTCTTCAGCTACATTGGTTTAAAGCTGGTGAAATAAATGAGTTAAACCATTCACTCAGAGTGTTTCATGAAGCAGATCTAATGTGCAGTTTTGTGACCTGATATGACTTCAACTCCTCACTAAATCAAAAAGCTTAACAAATATTAAGATGGCAACGACTACCTGTGTGGGACAGATTTGATCTCTCATCCACTATCATTTAGGAAACAAGGGCTCCAGAGGAAAGCAGCCAGCACGTCATGTGACCAAGCAGGGGGCCAAGCCCAATCAAGATCCTCCTGGGGAATACTGGTCTTTTCAATCCTCCAAGGAGGATGCCTGAGGTTTACAGCCAGGGAAGTTTCCAGAAAGTGAGGTCTGCTTCTTTGCTGGGTGTTTCCTGAGGGCCTCTCTCTCAGCATCCTGACACTCCTCAAAGTACACCAGTCACACCAGTCACACCAGCCACTGTGGGCCGCAGAGATGAGGCACTGCTGAGGGCCCTCTCCAGGGAAAAGATGTGGATGTTGCCCCAGGCCACTCCACTGCAATGGGGAATATGCCATGTGGGAGAAGATTCCCCCAAGTGTACAGTTTCAATAGACTGGCTTAGGAGACTCCAAGGTTTCAAACTTTCTGTCTGAAGAGGGTAAACTAGCAAAAGGGTAAAAGCAAGAGGCCCCACCATCTCTTTTCCGCCATACACATCAGAGCCAATATGGAGGCCAAAGATGGCCATTTCCCGGTGAAATAGCTACAACCTCCAAACTCTAGAGCTTGAAAGACTTGGCAGTCATCTAGTCCTGGAAGCTCAAACAGTGACCCATGGTACCCTGAACTTTCATGGCCTCGTGGACATTGGGGGCCCCCGAAGAGACTGAGGGAGAGGCAGCGGGAGGGACGTGGGGTGGGAGGGGCACTCCTCACTGGATGTAGCCAGGCAGCTCCACCGGCACGTTCTTTTACCCATTGAAATTTCACATGAGACTTCTGAGAGAAAGAAAAGCTGCCTCTGCTTAGTTTGCAGATGATAAAACCCAGGTCCAGAGAAGAGAAGAGCAGGGCACAGCACGCACCCAAGCTATAGATGTTTCAATGCAACAGAAATTTCAAGAAAGAAAAAAAGATTATGCAAGCCCCTCTTAGTAAATATGCCTTTGAAAGGGGGGACAAATGAAGAAAAGTCGAGCTTCTGGACCCCTGAGGTAGACTGATGACTACATTTGGAAAATTGCACCAAAGTCTGGTGAGTGGGGAAAGGAGGCCCATGGCAAAAATCTTCTCCAAGTCAGACACCACTGTGTACCTCACAGGTTCCCACAGTGCCGGGGTAAGAAGTCTGTCCAAGATGGCACGGCCCCGTGCTTCCCCAAAGTACATGTCCAATAAAACGGCCCCGCAATCACTCACTTTGCCAGCACAAATGCTTCCAGAATCAATGCTCAGAATATATCCAGTTGTTCCTCCTCACAGCTTCCGTGAGGCCCCACTTATGGAAGACATTCTTGGTGATGATGCTTAGAGGCCTCAGCTGTTTCTCAGAGCTGGGGGTCGGGAAGGAACTCTCTTGTATCCAGGGTCTTGCCTTGATGTTGTTAAAGGGAGAGAATGGGGAAAGACAGAAATTAGTTGTGAAGTTTTATATTGAACTTTGTCCTCATAGCTAACCAGTGACCTTTTTTTTAATTTGAATTTTTAAAGGTATTAGCCTTTGTTATTATTTGCCTGGGAGTCTGTAATAGCCTCATTTTATTAGATCCAAATTTCCTATTTAGACAACCGAGCCTAAGAGCCTGTTCAGAACAAGTAAATAATATGCATTTTCCAAAGTAATTTGCAGACACAGATACATATGCGCTCTGCTCAGATTACCAAAAGGACGAAATCACCAAGATGATGTTGTTTAATAATTTCAAAACTAAATATTTTTGCACCCAAACAGAAATACCTACTGTGTCCTGGAAAGGTCCCCTTCAGCCTGCTTGATAAATTGCACCTCATTTTCCCACCTCCCATATGCCATTTCTGATGGCTTTGAAAAAGCAGCTGGGAGAACATCATCTTCAAACCTGCACTATTTTCAGGAATGGATTTTTCCCTGTCCCTCTCTCCACTCCTATAATCAAACACATGAAATAGCCTTGTATCCACCCTCAGAAACCAGGACTTAGAGCACCTGTTCGCTGCAAGCTTCAGGTCCCTTCCGCTGGCTGTCTCCAGGCTCAGCTCTGCTTGGGAACTGGGATCCGGGCCAAGGAGAGCCCAGCTCATGGCTGACATCCACCGAGCAACCCCAGGCAGACCGATAGGAGCAGTTGCTCCATCTACCCCCGAACCCAGGAACAGTTGAGCTAAAATTAGTCAGAGGCCCAAGGACAGACTGCTGGGAAGGCAAATGAGAGATAACAAGGGGAGAGGAAATCGCAGCCTAGAAGACCAGCTTTGGAGAAGCAGCTGGGTATCTCCTAGCTCTTCCTTAAGGAGAGAGAGGGAAGTGCTTGGTTCTTAGATAGGGGCTGGAGGGCAACTGCCTCCAAACCTGACAACAGGTCTAAGGTCAGTGACTCCTTCATTATCCACTCAGGCAGATCCAGTTCCATGCCCCTCTTCTGAAATGCACTTCCCACTCTTGCCTGCTAGATTCCAATTCTTCAAACCTCTGCTACCTTGTCTATGAAAACTTCTCGAAATGAATCCTGAGTGGTTTGGGGAGACTGAGTTATTTTAGACCATAATCTAAAATGGTTACATTTTAGAGGATTGAAAGTCCTAAGTAGTATTCACAAACCTAACGTGGACTTCCGCAAATATCCCAAGATTGTTGGACTTGGCGGGTGGGAGGTTGGATGTTTTAGGGCTATTTGTCCTACTCCCTTCCCTATAAATCACTTGGGTTTAGTTTCCCTCCTAGGAATTTGCTTAAAGCAAAAGTAAATCCCATACCCATCTCCAGATAAAGAGAGGTGAGTGCCAACCTGCAGTGACTTCAGCAGAGAGTCACTGCTACGCAGTTGATGTCCTGGGGTACATACTCCCACTTCATCTCACCCCCCTCACATTGGCAAGAAAGAGAAGTCAGGAACTAATTTGAGGGAAAGTGACTTCATGCCTACTGTGGTTTATTGGGGTCAGTTTTATAGCTAATGCAAAATGGAAAAGATCCCTGTCCACTATTTGGGGATAGCAGATTTTGCACAAAGTGGTGGTGTGTGTGTTGTGACTGATGAGAGAACAGTGAGGTCAGCTACTGGCCTGACTATGAGCATCAAGGGAAGCTTGGTTGGTGTTGGCTTTTGCCATTGCCAGACTGATTGGTTCACAGGTGGAAAAGGGGGTCTGGCCTTCACCCTTAAATGTAACATTGCCCAATCTTTCTTTGTTCTGTGAACAAGGGTCATTTTCCCTGTTACAAAGGCAAGGCAGATGTTTTATACTAGGCATTTAAAACGGCAGATGCCAGACTCTGAAGACATCTCCCAAAGCACAGTTCATTGGAATAGGTGTCCCCAAAGCACCAGCATGGACTGCTATGCTGATGTCTTGAAGGAGATAACATTCAAGGGGATGTTTACCTTCTGATATGAATATATTCTGAGAAATAAATTGCCAAACTTTAGAGTCACACATCAGAATAGGTCCATAAAACTACTTTTAGTTGAATATACTTAGATTTCTTTGGCATGGATGTCCTTTATACTTACTTATAAAGCTCTTCTGTTTTCTCTATTAGATTGTGTACTCCCCAGGGAAAAGATTCATGTTAATTTTTTCTATAGCCATTCCACTTCATACTCATCTCCTGGGGCCCAAAACCTAGAATATGCTCTACATGGGTGCTCCAAGGAAACTGTCAACATTTGATGGTGCTTTCCAGCTGCTGAGCATAGTAGAGTTTCCATTTCATGAAGACACGTGCACATAGAACCAAGGCCCTAAAAACTATTGTAGATAAGGACACCCATTGACAAACATCAAACATCACTGATTTCCCAAAGCCTCACGGGCTCTATCAGAGGGCCAGGAGAGTCACAATGGCTACGTAACAATGAAACTCTTCCAGGTGTTTTCATGTTAACATGGTCCAATGTAATGTCAAGCTGGGAAGAATAAAGGTTAATATATTCTATTAGTCCCAATTGTCACAAGAATTTTACCTAACAATATGGTTCATTAAATGCTGAATCTAACAATTATGTTCACCATAATAGAAATTATTCAGACAGATATGATCTGAATAGTTGTGATTTATTAATTTAGACACAAATTTAATTAGCAATTGATTTCCATTGTGTCTCCCTCTGAACAGTAAGTTTTGTGGAAAAGCATCCTAGAAAAAAATCAACTAAGAAATATCGGGTAACAATAAAGGAAGCAACCACTCCACTTTCAGAAATGCTATTATGGCTTTGCCCTGAAACAATAACAACAAAAATCATTCCAGGCAGCTTGAAGAGGTGGCTATTTTCCCTCCATCTGAGATGCCGCTGCTGACCCTGGGGAAATGACACCCTGTCGAGTCCTACAGCTGCGTTGGTGAAGACACACTCAGAGCAGAGCCAGTTCAGGGTCTCTTGGAAACCCTCTTTTCAGCTCCAAGTCAAAATAGAGAAGGACTGCTGTGGCTCCCAACTCTTGTCCCTGTCCTCACCATCTCCATAAGTTTATGATATGTTATACTTGGAACCAAAGTTTTGCATTCCTTTTTGGGGGTTGAACACAAAAGAATGGTATCCATAATCCAAAAAAAAAAAAATGAAGGCAGAAAAATAGAAAGAGGAACACTTTGTTTTTAAATGGGGAAAAATGGCATTTTCTTCTCAGTGGTCCTTTAGTCAATTTCCTACACCCACCTTCATTCCCACCCCAACTATATCTGATAGATGAGTAGCAATTATGTTTAGAAAAGGGAAACATTTGGCTTCTCATGATGCTCAGAAACTTGGGATAGGAGGATGACAGTGAGGGAAGGTAGGAGAAGGTGGAGGGGAAAACTGGACTTGATGTCGTCCTTCTCCTTCCACTGACCTCAACCCCAACTGGCTACTGGTTCTGTGCCTTAGACTATCAAAGATTGTTAACCATATTCCTTTAATAAATAAGTATATTAATAATGGAAGTAGACATTTGGGATTCTGGATTTAAATCTTTTTACACTCAGATTTGGGTTTCTAATTTTTCCCTAAAAAAACCCCAGAGTTCCTTGGCAGAATGACTGATTCTAGGTCTGGGGCAGGAAATACACAAGATGAGCCTGGAGCCTCTAGTTATACCAGAAAGAAAGACAATTAGAGTCTTTTAAATGGACTCACTTGCCCACTTAACGGGGCTCCAACTGCAAAGAGTGGGGACAACTTTATTGAAACACCCCAAAAACAGAATGAATCTATGATTTCCTCATGATATACACACACAAAAATCACCATTGCCACCTCCTCACTGGTCACCCTTGAAGAATAAAAGAAAATCAACTCATTCCGAAAACTGTTACATAAAGGGAAAGAATTAAGCATTTATTGTTCTTTTCTGTATGAACCAATAGTTGATGAGGGGACGTTTCTCTTTATAGAAGTATTCCAGGCCAGGCATGGTGGCTCAGACCTGTAATCCCAGCACTTTGGGAGGCTGAAGGAGGAGGATCACTTGAGGCCAAGAGTTGAAGACCAATCTGGGCAAGATAGAAAGACCCTGCCTCTACAAAAACTTTAAAAATTAGCCAGTTGTGGCAGGTAGCACATGCCCATAGTCTCAACTACTCAGGAGGCTGAGGTGGGCGGATTGCTTGAGCCCAGGAGGTCAAAGCATGCAGCATTCTACGATTGTGTCACTGCACTCCAGCCTGGGTGGCACAGTGAGACCCCATCTCTAAAAAAAAAAAAAAATTAAGAATAAAAGAAATATTCTAGCTGACTGGAATAAAGGAAGAATAAAATTTGAATATTACCATTTTGTAGCCCTAATAAATAATGAATCCAGGCAATACTCTTTAATAGTTACTGACATCATAAACAGGAAGACAACCAGGCTGGCTGGATGCACAGAACATCATCCATGAAGTATCCTTGTGAAACATTCAATCCGGTCAAACCACTAGAACTAATTACCAGTTTACAGGACAAACTAGAGGTAGAAGAAACACAATGTGTTCCATAATTTTGCATGCAGAAAAATTAAGAATGTGGAAAGCTTTACAGAACCAATCACCTGTTTTTAACTCATAAATTGCAAGGAAAACACAAAACAAAAATAGCAACAAAAAGAAGGATGAGGAAAGCAACAGATTGAAAGAGACTCAGCCATATCAACTAAGTGTGACGTGTGAACCTTGCTTGGATCCTTCAAACAAATCAACCTAAAAAGGTATTGTGAAATAATTAGGGAAATTTGAATGCTGACTGGCTATTCAATAACAATAAGAAATTGTTTGGGATTTTTGGGCTTTGCTTTTGTTTTGCTTTAGAGACAGGGTCTCTCTCTGTCACCCAGGTTGGAGCACAGTGGTACAATCATAGCTCAAACTGAGTAGGCTCAAGCGGCCCTCCTGCCTCACCCTTCTGAGTAGTAGCTGGGACTACAAGCATGTGTCACCACACTCGTCTAATTTTTAAATGCTTTTTCGTAGAGATGGGGTCTTGATATGTTGCCCATGCTAGTCTCAACCTCTTGGTCTCAAGCAATCCTCCTGCCTTGGCCTCCCAAAGACAAATTTTTATTTTTAAGTGTGATAATGGTAATGTAGTTATGTGATTTTTAAAACTAAAGTGTGTTTGTCTTCAGAGACACATGCACACTTAGACACTTACTGTTGAAATGATATGATGCAGGACTCACATGATGTCAGGGCTTGGGAAAGGCTAGCGAGGAGCCTGGGGTGTGACATTGGAGGAGGCCTCACTCTAGGTCCTTAAGTCATGCGAAGGCAGGTTCAGCACCCACAAATCAGGGCTCCCTCCCTTCCATGTGTACCCTGGGCACCTCTTTCCTACCCCTAGTCCTAGCCCTCATGTGATGCCTGAGATTGGCTTCAAAACAATCCAATAGTGAGGAGAAAAGGATGGATAGGCATATATATGAGACAAAAATTAAAACTTTCTATAATCAAAGAATACAATTTTTAAAAATCCTTAAAATCAGTAGTGCCATTTTTTAAATTTTAAGCTAACAGTAACTTTTGAAATAACTTGCAATAATTACTGTTTTCAGGTTTACCACCACTCAGCTGTGAGCTCTTTCATATCAGATCTTATTCAGCTTTGATTGACTCTAAATATACATCCTGCATCTCTCTGAGCCAGGCTGTGTTCGGAGTTGGAGATACAACATGGAATAAGAAAGTCCCTGCCTGCATAACCCTTGCACTCCAGTAAAGGACAAAGACAAAGGGAAACAAACTGGCATTAAAGGGGACAGCGGGATTACCAAGACAGCAAATCACAAAAGGGGTATATTTTAGGAAGGACAGCTGGGAAAGCTTTCTCTGAGGTGTCACTAAGTAAGCTGAGACCTAGAAGAGAAGGAGTGGGCCATGTGAGGAGTGATGGGCAACTCCAGGCAGCAGGAGTCAAGCATATGAAGGCCCAGGGTCAAGAAAGACCTGGTACATTCAAGAAAACAAGGGAAGGTGGGGCTGGCACATCGTGAGTGAAGGGCACTCGGGAGCAGATGAGATTGAATAGGCACGAACTAGATCATTTAAGTCTTCGTGGGCATCAGATATTTGTTTGCCTGTTTGCTTCTTTTTTAATCTTATATGCACTATAACAACCAGAATGTCTAGTGCATAATAAACTCAATGTATTGATCTGGATTAACCACTATATTTGGAAAGTTCCTGTTAGAACCTCAGACAGATGTTCTTCATGGATTAATTCTTAAGTTTGTATTAACCACAATTCTGTTGATTTCTCAAGTCTCTCTCTTTATTTCAGGAAACCTATAGAAACTGATCTATTTAACCCTTTCCCTGCTTCAGCACAGGTTTCACAGAACAGAGAATAATGTATGAATGAGCCTGAGAGTCCTTCATGCTTTTCCACAGCTTGAAGTGAGTTGCAAGGTGGAAGTAATTGAGGTTGGCAGGACTAGAAATTGGACATAGCCTCTTAGCTGCAGGAGCATGAAGTCTTCCCAGCTTGGCTTCCTAACTTAGTTTGAAATAAGTTTTTGGAATGTCAAACATTTCCATATTCAAAGGTAAGTATACACGTATATTCCAAAGCCAAATAAAAATATCTTTTGGATTATCTGCCATTTTCTGTTACACAGGATAAGGTTCCACTCATTTAGTGCCTATGATCAAGAACTAACTTTATACATCAAACACAAATGGATGGGAAAGGCAACAGAGGGGAAAGCCTTTCAAAATAGCCTGAAATGGAAGTAATGTGTTTATGTCTAATTTGTTGAACAAAAGGACTTTCACCCGTTAGGAGAACAAGGTAATCTAGTTTTAGATCTTAAAGGAGAGAACAAATGGAGTGTTCTTTTTCTTCGTAATCGTTTACCTTTAATGCCATTACAAGGGTGTATAATGAAATGGAAAGCCATTTAATGAAAATGTATGCATATTGACAGCAATGATATGTTCACACCAGAAATGAAATGCAAATCTATGGGGAAATGAACACTAAAGAAGGCACCAAGAAGCCTTGTTCATCAATGAACATGGAAGTGAGCCCTAGAAAATAATAGCCTGGAATATGTTCTCCCTTCCTGCAACCTACAGGCTGTAGATGCAGGGAATTCAGGTAAATGGAGAAGGGGAGAGGATCTCTGTGGTCTGAAACCACCACTGAAGGGAGCAGATCCTACCACATGGAATTTATACCCCTATCCTCAATCCCAATCTATTTCTTCATTTGCCAAAAACAAAAACCAAGAACCAAAAGACCACATGTCAAATCCATCTTTAGCAAATCTTCCCTGATTAACCCCATCTAGATTGGTCACTGCCCTTGGTTCCCATTTACATAAAGAACTTTTGCACATGTTAATGTATTGCTTCAAAGAACACAGTTCGCTGATACATTGTTCCGGATCATTTCATCTCAATATTTTTGTGTGCATTTGAGAATTCAGGTGCCTGGAACTTTTCCCTTTCATTTGGGAATTCAGGTATAAAGTCAATTTTCTATAATTGCTTGTGGCGTTATTCCCAGTAGGGGAACTATTGGATGACATTTCCATCCAAGATGAAAACTGACCAGCCATTTTGTTTAAACAGTGCTTGGTCACTAGAATTCCAATTCAGTTGGTATAATTTATATTGATTCCTTCCATATGTTCTTTAATCAATTCTCAGTATCTCCACTTCCTTCTTTACCCCTTTGTCAGTAGGCTCTGGGAACACAGACATCTGCCCAGAGGCAGTCAATTCTGCTGCCAATAGGGAGTTTCACACCCACAGATGCAAGAGTAAAAATAAAACAAAAATCTAAAACTAGTTAAAAAAAAAAAAGATTGGTAGATAGGTTTGGACCCATTTCCTTAAGGCTCATAGGCCTCCTTAAGGCTCTTATGCCTGCCAATTTAATAGAATATTAAATTGGATAACTGCTTTCCTGTAGTCAGTAGACAGGACACATGGTCATTTAGGTTCATGGTTGACTGGACATCTTCACATATGAAAGCAATGACCTGCCTGTCAGAAAAACCACAGCCCATACATTCTTATGGGCTTGCATATATTCTTATCTCAACCCCAAAATCTCAGGAGGGAGGAGTCTAAGACTCTGAACCAGAGACACTGCATTGCTAATGATAAAGATACATTAAGAGTGACACTAGGTCTTATCTGGAGCAGATTCCAAGGGCCTTAGAGCATCCTGAAAAGCTGTGTATTTAGCATCCATTCATTTCTCTGCCTGAAGCATTAAACATGTACAAATGTACAACCAGAAGCAGAATGAATAATGTCATCTCATCCCCTCCTTCTCTTTGCCATTCTGTTGCTAGCTTAACTCCATTCTCCTCAGCAAGGGCTCCTCTGGCCACCCCAGGACTGGTAAGCATTTCATTCCTGGCCACACCTAAAGCACTCTCTCTAGATCATGATCCTGGTGTTTGCTTTTATTCATTCGAGCATGTTTGCCCAATCTTGCCATCAGACTGTGTGCTCTGAGAGGGGGAGACAGTCTCATTCAACTTGTATTCCCATACTTAACAAAATAGTATCAACAATTTTTTTTCAATAAATATTGACCCCTCTAAAATCTTAACTTTTAAAAGGCCAGATCTTTTTTACTTAGGTTGTATGGCATCTCAAACAAAATATAACTATATAAATAAAAACAATGGAATGAGAATTGGTGAACATTGTTTCTAGATCAGTGAGTGGGAAATCCAAAAGAATTTGAGTTAGGTGGAGGTTGTGGGGGACAGGTGGGGAGAAGCAGTATCAAAGAGAATGAAGAAATTCATCCCAATCTTTTCCTCCCCACTTCTGTGCATTCTGCCCCCCAAAGCCTGACCCCAAGCCCCTGATCACCATGAGAAGCAAAAGATTTTTCTCTAAGAAGAGCAAGGATGGTCTCTAAGGCACGACCTCGGTATGGGCAGTGGGCAAATGAGGGCAGTTGTGGAAGGAGAGATGGGGACTGAGCCTGGGAATCACATGCTGTCAGAGTGGAAGGGGCCTAGGAGAGTCTCTCAAACTTACATATTTAATAGATAAGAAAATATGAGGTCCAGAGAGGATGAAATTGAATCTAGGCCACAGAATTCATCCTAGGCAAAAATACCGATTAGAGTCCAGGTTTCCTAACACAGAGTTTATATTTTGAACTAGAAAAAGTTAATTGTATTTCTTTAATTAAAAAAATGGGAGTGAACATCCAGAATTAATCTGTTAAAGGTAGAGACTCAATGAACGAGTTTTTAAAAAACCACATATCAGCTGTTTATGAGAGACACACCTAGAGTGACCTGGGAGAGCTACAGTAAAAGGATGGTAACAAAGTGTTAGCAAGGATGTCAATACACAGCTGATTGGCGAGGAAACTGGCACAGCCACATCAGGAAACTAGTGAGTGACACCTGGTGAAACTGAAAATGTGTATGCCCTTTAACCCAGTGATTCTACTTCCAGGTATAGAAACTCTCCTACCTGTGCACGCAGAAAAAATGTTCACTAATGTAAATTACATTAGAAACAGCAACCACAAGACAGCCCTGTTAAAGTTCAGGTTCCCCAGGAAACAAACTGTGAGATAGATATCTGTGAACAGGAGGTTTTGAGTAATATTCCCTAGAGCAACACCTGCAAAAGAGAAGGGGTAGGGGAAGAAGGCGAAGCAGAACTGGGCAGAGGGAGAAGGTGAACCACAGTGCAGTAGCAACAGAGGTCTTGGATGATCCTACAGATAAATCTGGATCTAGGACTGCCCTTGAAGTTGTCCTGAACTGAGGCATGGAGGTAAGGCCTTTGTACCCCTCAACCAGTCACAGATGTAAGCTGCCCTGGAAAGGGGTGTGACTTTGGGTGAGTAACTCCCTTTGGCTGAGGGCAATGCCTAAAGAAGGACTCAGCTGTGACCCATTAGCAGCCGATATTCCCTGCACCTGGGAGAATGACTGTCTTGGTCCTAAAGAGAGAACTATGTGGCACACCACACCATCCACTGTAGCACCCTCTATCCATAAAAATATGCAGCCAGAAATGTAAATGCATTTCTGATTAAAAAAAAACCCTGCAAATAACAAACTATTTTGAAATGAAAAACAAACAGAATACGACATACCAAAATCAATGGCATGCACCCTAAATGAATCCTAAGAACATTTATGGCCTTAACTGCATGGGATAGAAACTAAAATTGTGAATAAACTACTTAAAAATCTAGAAAAGGAAAAATAAATATGCCAAATAAAGCAGAAAGAATTAATGAAGATACACTCAGAAACTAATGAAAGATAATATATTTTTTTAAAAGCACTGATCAGTAAACTAAGAGCTAAGTCTTTGAAAATAAAATAAACTGAGTCTGATCAAGAAAAGGATGAAAGTTATAAGTAAACAGAAAAAGGTACTATGGCTACAATTTTTTAATTGTAAGAGAATTCTATGTAAAATGTTATGCCAACAAATTTGAGAACTAGATTAAAATGATTTTATGGAAAGTATAAATTATAACAGTGTGAAAAATAAACAACAATAAACCAATAAACTTTGGAAAAATTCTACCAAGCATTCAAAGAACAGAAACTATCCAATCCATATCAAATACTGACATAAAAAAAGGTGGAAAGCTACTAAACTCATTTTATGAAGCTAGCATAATAATTCTAGTTCTGAGACGGGACAAGGACAACACAAGAAGATGAAACTATCAGCCAATACCACATGTGAGCAGACATGCAAAAGTCCTAAAGAAAACATTAGCAAACTTAATAACAGCATACTAAAAAATAATGAACCAAAATCACTTTATTCTATGAGCTTTTACATATCTATTGATGTAATCTACCACATCAGTACATTAAAGGGAAAATCAATATAAGTATCTCTGTAGACATCTCCCAAATCAACATGCATTTATAATGTTGATTATTCTGATATCAATGACTACAATGGCCTATAGTGGCTTAAATGGCCTACAAAGCCCAAAATAATCTAGCTAGCCTATTACCTCTCTGACTGCAACTTTTTCCAGATCACTGGATAGAGGAAACAGAGAACAGTATTAATAGTTGCCAGAGTGATTGAATTCAAGTGGGGCAGAGTTTCAGAGAGGAGGGACCTGAAAACGAGCCCCAAAAACTCAGCATAAAATTCCCCTTGAGTCTTTGGCCAACTCTTGAGGGCAAGACCTCAAAAAACCTAGCAGAGAATATTCTGGGAAGCTAAAAGCTGAGCAGAGAGCCCAGAGGACATGTACTGCGCTAGGGAGATATTGAGATACAGGTCCAGCTAAAGTAGATAGATCCTGGTGAATATCTCAAGCTTTCAGTACTATGGTTTTGCAAGAGTTTACTATTGGGGGAAACTGAGTAAAAGGTACACAAGATCCCTCCGTACTATTGCTTAAAACTGTACATAAGTCTACAATTATCTCAAATAGAAAGTTTAATTTTAAAAAACAAAGGCAAAAAGAAATTCTCAGACAAGCCAAAGCTGAGAAAAACTGAGCAAATTCATCATTAGCACTTCTGCAGTATAAAATACACAAAAGGAAGTTATTTGAGCTAAAGATGACCCCAGTGGAAATACAAAGTGCAAGCAGGATAAACAATGCCAGAAAAGGTAAATATTTTTGGTAAATGTTAAGCATATTTTAAAGCAAGAATAATAAAGTCCAAAATAGCAAACACACACACACAGCCACTACCACCACGTTTATCCTATAATCCAGTAATTCCACATTTCAGTATTTGCCCTAAAGAAACACATCCATGTACATACACAAAAAAAGGCAGGTACAAAGGTATTCATTGCAGCTTTGTTAGTAATAGCAACAAATTTAAAGAATATGAATATCCATCAACAGGCAATGGCTAAACAAATTATGTTACATATATACAATGAAAAAATATGCAGTGGTGGCTGGGCCCAGTGGCTCACACCTGTAATCTCAGCACTTTGGGAGGCCAAGGAGGGTGGATCACCTGCGATCAGGAGTTCGAGACCAGCCTGGCCAACATGACAAAACCCTGTCTCTACTAAAAATATAAAAATTAGCTGGGCGTGGTAGCACGCGCCTGTAATCCCAGCTACTTGGGAGGCTGAGGCAGGAGAATCACTTGAACCTGGGAGGCAGAGGTTGCAGTGAGCCAAGATCACACCATTGCACTCCAGCCTAAGTGACAAGAGTGAAACTCCATCTTAAAAAAAAAACAAAACTAAACAACAGTTTAGAAAAGAGCGGGATTATACAGCATCGAATTGCGCTAACATGGAAAAAGTTTCTAAAAAGTAATAAAAATATATGTAACAGTATAGTACCATGTATATAAAACATAATTTTCTAAAATATGTATATATACATATATACTTTTGAGCACTTACTGTATGCCAGATATTGTTCTAAGTGCTTTACACAAATTAACTCTTTTAACCCTCATGAAAATCTTATGAAATAGGTACTATTATTGTCTCCATTTTTGCAGAGGAAGAAACTGAGGCATAAAGTTAAGTAACTTGCCCAGATCACTCAGCTGATAAGTGAAGGGCTCAGATTCAAACTGAAGCAGAGCCTACGGCTTGCCCAAGCAGACAGGCCCCAGAGTCTGTGCTCTTAGAACTCTACTGGATGAGCCCTTGGGGCTCACAAGCAGCACTCCAAATTTTCAACATTGACTCTCTCTAGGAGGAAAAATGGGATCAGGTTGGCAGTATGATGGAGTTTCAGCTTTGTGTTGTTTGAATGTATAACAAGAATAAACACATTGTTTAGGAATTTAAAAATAAAAATTCAAGTTTAGGAGGACAGTGATGAACCTTAGTAGGAAACAAAAGTTTGAAATGAAGTAAAAAGTAAAAGTTTAATTCAGCGGTGGCCTAAGAATAAGGCCTCTACACAGAAACATATATCTACGTGTATCCACATGCAAATAAATGCAATTTGCAAATTGGTATCTGAAGCAGTGTGGAGTTTTTTAAATTATACTTTAAGTTCTGGGATGTATGTGCCAAACGTGCAGGTTTGTTACACAGGTATACACGTGCCATGGTGGTTTGCTGCGCTCATCAACCTGTCATCTACATTAGGTATTTCTCCTAATGCTATACCCTCCCCTAGTCAACCACCCCGCAACAGGCCCCAGTGTGTGGTGTACCCCTCCCTGTGTTCATGTGTTCTCATTGTTCAACTCCCACTTATGAGTGAGAAAAATGCAGTGTTTAGTTTTCTGTTCCTGTGTTAGTTTGCTGAGAATGATGGTTTCCAGCTTCATCCATGTCCCTGCAAAGGACATGAACTCATCCTTTTTTATGGCTGCATAGTATTCCATGGTGTATATGTGCCACATTTTCTTTATCCAGTCTATCATTAATGGGCATTTGGGTTGGTTCCAAGTCTTTGCTGTTATGAATAGTGCTGCAATAAACATACGTGTGCATGTGTCTTTATAGCATGATTTATAATCCTTTGGGTATATACCCATAATGCGATTGCTGGGTCAAATGGTATTTCTGGTTCTAGATCCTTGAGGAATTGCCACACTGTCTTCCACAATGGTTGAACTAATTTACACTCCCACCAACGATGTAAAAGCATTCCTATTTCTCCACATCCTCTCTAGCATCTGTTGCTTCCTGACTTTTTAATGATTGCCATTCTAACTGGCGTGAGATGGTATCTCATTGTGGTTTTGATCTGCATTTTTCTAATGACAAGTGATGATGAGCTTTTTTTCATGTTTCTGCAGCATAAATGTCTTTTAAGAAGTGTCTGTTCATATCCTTTGCCCACTTTTTGATGAGGTTTTTTCTTGTAAATTGGTTTAAGTTCCTTGTAGAGTCTGAATATTAGCCCTTTGTCAGATGGATAGATTGCAAAATTTTTCTCCCATTCTGTAGGTTGCCTGTTCATTCTGATGATAGTTTCTTTTGCTGTGCAGAAGCTCTTTAGTTTAATTAGATCCCATTTGTCAATTTTGGCTTTTATTGCCATTGCTTTTGGTGTTTTAGTCATGAAGTCTTTGCCCATGCCTATGTCCTGAATGGTATTGCCTAGGTTTTCTTCTAGGGTTTTATTGTTTCAGGTCTTACGTTTAAGTCTTTCATCCATCTTAATTTTTGTATAAGATGTAAGGAAGAGGTCCAGTTTCAGTTTTCTGCATATGGCTAGTCAGTTTTCCCAACACCATTAAGTAGGGAATCCCTTCCCCATTGCTTATTTTTGTCAGGTTTGTCAAAGATCAGACGGTTGTAGATGTGTGGTATTATTTCTGAGGCCTCTGTTCTGTTCCATTGGTCTACATATCTGTTTTGGTACAAGTATCATGCTGTTTTCGTTACTGTAGCCTTGTAGTATAGTTTAAAGTCAGGTAGCATGATGCCTCCAGCTTTGGTCTTTTTGCTTAAGATTTTCTTGGCTATATGGGCTTTTTGGTTCCATATGAAATTTAAAGTACCGTTTTCTAACTCTGTGAAGAAAGCCAATGGTAGCTTGATGGAGATGGCATTGAATCTATAAATTACTTTGGGCAGTATGGTCATTTTCACAATATTGATTCTTCCTATCCATAAGCATGGAATGTTTTTCCATTTGTTTGTGTCCTCTCTTATTTCCTTGAGCAGTTGTTTGTAGTTCTCCTTGAAGAGGTCCTTCACATCCCTTGTAAGTTGTATTCCCAGGTATTTTATTCTCTTTGTAGCAATTGTGAATGGGAGTTTACTCATGATTTGGCTCTCTGTTTATTGTTGGTGTATAGAAATTCTTGTGATTTTTACACATTGATTTTGTATCTGAGACTTTGCTGAAGCTGCTTATCAGCTTAAGGAGATTTTGGGCTGAGACGATGGGGTTTTCTACATATACAATCATGTCATCTGCAACAGAAAGGTCGGGTTACCCACAGAGGGAAGCCCATCAGACTAACGTGGATCTCTCAGCAGAAACCTTACATGACAGAAGAGAGTGGGGGCCAATATTCAACATTCTTAAAGAAAAGAATTTTCAACCCAGAATTTCATATCCAGCCAAACTAAGCTTCATAAGCAAAAGAGAAATAAAATCCTTTACAGACAAGCAAATACTGAGAGATTTTTGTCACCACCAGGCCTGTCTTACAAGAGCTCCTGAAGGAAGCACTAAATATGGAAAGGAAAAACCGGTACCAGCCACTGCAAAAACATACCAAATTGTAAAGACCATTGACACTATGAAGAAACTGCATCAACTAATGGGCAAAATAACCAGCTAGCATCATAATGACAGGATCAAATTCACACATAAAAATATTAACCTTAAATGTAAACAGGCTAAATGCCCCAATTAAAAGACACAGACTGGCAAATTGGATAAAGAGTCAAGACCCATAGGTGCACTGTATTCAGGAGACACATCTCATGTGCAAAGACACACATAGGCTCAAAATAAAGGGATAGAAGAATATTTACCAAGTAAATGGAAAGTAAAAAAAAAAAAAAAAAAAGCAGGGGTTGCAATCCCAGTCTCTGATAAAACAGACTTTAAACCAACAAACATCAAAAGAGACAAAGAAGGGCATTACATAATGGTAAAGGGATCAATGCAACAAGAAGAGCTAACTATCCTAAATATATATGCACCCAATATAGGAGCACCCAGATTCATAAAACAAGTTCTTAGAGACCTACAAAGAGACTGACTCCCACACAATAATAATGGGAGATTTTAACACCCCACTGTCAATATTAGATCAACAAGACAAAAAATTAACAAGGATATTCAGGACTTGAACTCAGCTCTGGACCAAGCACACCTAACAGACATCTACAGAACTCTCCACCCCAAATCAACAGAATATACATTCTTCTCAGCACCACATTGCACTTATTCTAAAATTGACCACATAATTGGAAGTAAAACACTCCTTAGCAAATGCAAAAGTATGAAAATCATAACAATCTCTCAGACCACAGTGCAATCAAACTAGAACTCAGGATTGAGAAACTCACTCAAAACCACACAACTACATGGAAACTGAACAACCTGCTCCTGAATGACTACTGGTAAATCACAAAATGAAGGCAGAAATAACAATGTTCTTTGAAACCAATAAGAACAAAGACCCAACATGCCAGAATCTCTGGGACATAGCTAAAGCAGTGTTTAGAGGGAAATTTATAGCACTAACTGCCCACAGGAGAAAGGGGGAAGGATCCAAAATGACACCCTAACATCACAATTAAGAGAACTAGAGAAGCAAGAGCAAACACATTCAAAAGCTAGCAGAAGACAAGAAATAACTAAGATCTGGGCAGAACTGAAGGAGATAGAGACAGAAAAAAACTCTCCAAAAAATCAATCAATCCAGGAGCTGGTTTTTTTAAAAGATTAACAAAGTAGACCTCTAGCCAAACTAATAAAGAAGAAAAAAGAATCAAATAGACACCATAAAAAGTGATAAAAGGGTTATCATCGCTGATCCCACAGAAATATAAACTACCATCAGAGAAGATGATAAACACCTCTACACAAATAACCTAGAAAATCTAGAAGAAATGGATAAATTCCTGGACACATACATCCTCCCAAGACTAAACCAGGAAGAAGCCGAATCCCTGAATAGACCAATAACAAGTTCTGAAATTGAGGCAGTAATTAATAGCCTACAAACCAAAAAAAAAGCCCAGGACCAGATGGATTCACAGCTGAATTCTACCAGACGTACAAACAGGAGCTGGTACCATTCCTTCTGAAAGTATTCCAAACAATAGAAAAAGAGAGACTCCTCCCTAACCCATTTTATGAGGCCAGCATCTTCCTGATACCAAAACCTGGCAGAGACACAACAAAAAAAGAAAATTTCAGACCAATATCCATGATGAACATCGATGTGAAAATCCTCAATAAAATACTGGCAAACTGAATTCAACAGCACATCAAAAAGCTTACCCACCACAATCAAGTCGGCTTCATCCCTGGGATGCAAGGATGTTTCAATATATGGAAATCAAACATAATCCATCACATAAACAGAACCAATGACAAAAACCATGATTATCTCAATAGATGCAGAAAAGGCCTTCAATAAAATTCAACACCCCTTCATGCTACAAACCCTCAATAAACTAGGTATTGACGGAATGTATCTCAAAATAATAAGAGCTATTTATGACAAACCCACAGCCAATATCATACTGAATGGGCAAAAGCTGGAATCACTCCCTTTGAAAACCAGCATAAGACAAGGATGCCCTTTCTCACCACTCCTATTCAACATAGTATTGGAAGTTCTGGCCAGGGCAATCAGACAGGAGAAAGAAATAAAGGGTATTCAAATAGGAAGAGTGGAGATTTCTTAAAGAATATAAAACAGAACTACCATTTGACCCAGCAATACCATTACTGGGCATATATCCAAAAGAAAAGGCACTGTTCTACCAAAAAGACACATGTACTTGTGTGCTCTCTGCAGTGCTATTCACAATAGCAAAAACACAGAATCAACCTAAGTGTCCATCAACGGTGGGCTGGATTAAAAAAAAAACGTGTTATGTATACACTATGGAATACTAGGCAGCCTTAAAAAAGAATGAGATCATGTCCTTTGCAGCAACATGGATGCAGCTGGAGGCCATTATCCTAAGCGAATTAATGTAGGAACAGAAAACCAAATACCATATGTTCTCACTTATAAGTGGGAGCTAAACTTTGGGTACATATGGACATAAAGATGGCAATAATAGATACTAGTGACTTGTAGAGGGGGAAGGAGGATGGGGCCAAGGGCTGAAAAACTACCTATTGAGTACTATGCTCACTACCTGGCTAATGGGATCATTCACACCCCAAACCTCAGCATCATGCAATATACCCATGTAACAAACCCACAATGCATCCCCTGGATCTAAAATTAAAGTTGATATTATTTTTTAAAAATAGTTTTTGGAAGTACACTTACTGCTATAAAAATCTAATTGAATCAGAGGTAAAATGTTCCCAGAAGTTGAAAAGTCACAAGACAGGAATGTGGTTGAGGAGTAAGCCAAGAATCTTAAAAGTATTTTCCTATTTATGAATTTGGGGAAGCACATGGGTCTCAGACTGTGTCTTTTTTGTATGTCAAGAGTCTGTTGCATTTATATATGTATGAACCCAGCAATTAAGTTATTGATCCAATTGTTCCTTACAACAGACATTATTTAAACCATTCTGTTGCCAATTAAGTTATTACTGTATCTAGAATACACCACTTGCTGGATCACTTTGTACTCAAAAAGGAATTAAACAGGCTTCTACTTAACTTGAACCATACCTAGGACTTGGAAATCAACCTGAGCTCTGGTAGTTGAACTAGATGGTCAGTTGCAGAAGTGGGTTGCCCAGTCAACCATGCATAACCGGTGAGTGTGAAAGGGACAAGGTAAAAGGCAGACAGTGTCCCTGCTCAGTGAGAGGATGCCCGGGAAGTCCCTAATGAGTTAACTAATGCAGGCAGAAGATCCCTGGAAGGGGTTCATCAGCTTCACCTGCCACAGGCCTTCCCTGGAAGTCAAACAGTCAAAGCAAATCAGAGGAGCCAATCAGCCCTGGCGTGGAATCCCCAGAGAGCACGGTCAGCCAGCTGGCTCAAGGTCCTGGGTTGCCGAGGATGGCGTGGAGCTGGAAGTTTCTCACTTGGAGCTCAGCTCCAGCAGGCAAAGCTTGGATCAAAGACAGACAGCTGGAAAGAACAGAACAATCACATCAAAGAATCTTAGGGCTGAATCAGACCTTCAGAAGTCATTTAACTCTTCCCTCCAGCCCTCACAGATATAGGGTGACCTCTCCCCTCCCCTTTTAAAACTATTACTATTATATTATTTTAAACGAAACATTCTACAACCTTTCTGTGTCAGGAAGTCCTTCTTGAGTCCTAGCCCAGATTCTTCTCAGGATATTTAGAAACTTCTGCCATTTCAAAAGGAGTTAGAAATGAAATATGAAACCCCCCAAAAATATTGACAAGCTTCCTTGGGCTAAAAAAGAGATTCATAGCCACATTAAGAAACTACATACAAAATTCTGTACTTAACAGAACAGATCAGTTGTGGGACAAGGGGTAGGTAGAGAAGGAAAGGCACGTTTCAGTGTTACAAAGGGGAGTTATTAAAAATGGAATTATTGCATGATTTTTAAGGTGCATTATTATGGTCTATTTAAGTGATTGCTTATGGAATAGCAACTGCTTTATAGAACATTTTAATAGGCAAATTAAAAGAAATTACCCATTGCCCCACTGTATATCTGTAAATCATGAAAGGGTATAAATTAATAGGTTTAATACTCCTCAATCCACCCAGCTAGGACATGAGCCTTACTGGGACCTTCATGTGGCAGATAAGAGTAGGGTATAAGTGGGCCTAAGTTAGGAAGACCAGCAGTCAGAATTAGAATACCTGAAGAAAGGTGACAAATGAAGATACGTTCAGGACAGACATCAGAATCAAAAACATCCAGTTGCCAAACAGGTAGCATTCTTATGCCTCCTGGAAGGTTTATCCAGCATGAAGCAGGACACAGCCAGGGGCTGGCCAGACTGTATCTTTTGTGTATGTCAAGAGTCTGTTGTATTAAAGTATATATGAATATATATAAATATATATTAATACAAGGACCTAGGGTTCAACCTCTTCAACTAGACAGGAAGCCAGGCCTCCAGACCAAAGGAGACTAAGGCAGCAGCCCAACAAGAAGACATGCTGCACGGGACGCACACTCCGTGGCAAGTTTTGAGCACAAAACTAATCCCTGACCCCATGTGCCAATAGGAATGAGGCATCTGTGATACACAAAGCCTCGCTCCTCATTGGCTATGGGTCTCTGATGGCACAGGCTGGGTTCACCGAAGCAGGTGTAGCAGTTGTAAGGGCATGAGGGGCCATGAAAATCTAAAGGGAAGCACTGGAATTATAAAAGAGGTTACCCCACGGGTAAGGTGGGGAGAGTGGTGAGGAAGGGGCTCCCGGGGGCCTTCGGCTATGTTCAAGCAGTAGCGTGTCATGGATGTCTGTCATAATTTTCTGGTCTACACCTTTTCAAATATCTGCAATATTTCTTGGTAAAAATAAAATTATCAATAAAAACAAAAGGCAATGAGACAAAAATTCAGAATTGCTTCTTACTGTTGGTCAGTTTCTGTCTCCTTAATCTCCTTTGTAGCTTATATTCCATGGCTTCCTCCTTTAAAACTGGTATTAATCAAGGTTCTGTCATGGGCCCTTCATTCCACTTAATCTATACTCTCTCTGCATAATCTCATTCCAAGACTTCCTTCACCTTCTATATGAGAAGGACATCTCAATTTTATATTTCTCACCTGGCCACAGCTCCCGCGCTAGAACCCCATCCACTCAACTGCTTATTTGACATCTCACTTAGGATAGACCTGAAATTCCCTTTGTCCAGACAGAACTCAGTACCTGTCCCCTACATCTAGCCGCCTTTTGTTTCCCACCTTGGTCTAGCATCAGCAGCCACCAAGTTGCTCAAACAAGAAATGTAGGCACTGTCCTGACATTTCCTTCCTTCTTCAAATCCAGTCACCAAGTTCTGTCAAGTCCACTTTTTAATGTTCTTAAATTGACTTATCCTATTTCCACTATGAATTTCCTGGTTACGATCCACCGCCATTCCTCATTGGAATCACCAACACTCTCCCTCCACCTCCTTGCAGGGAAACAGATGTAGGACAGCCAGCACTCAATTTCCTTTGAAGTTCTAATTAAAGAGCTTTTCTGTCATCTCCATCCTTTTCTCTAACACTCTGAGTTGCTCCAAAATTCTTAAGGTTCTGGGAGGAATCAAATTTGCCTTTCTCCCCTCAATGTCCACATGGGAGTCAGACAGAACCAGATTAACTAGGTCCTCGTGGCCTGGACGCTCCCTGAGGCACCTGTTGAAAAGCACTCCGAGGCACTGCTAAAGTAGATCAAACAAGTGTTACCAGTTAACTCAGGTTCCTTGACAAAGGATAAACTGGTCCCAGTCTGGCAAAAGCAGATGGGTCCCCGCCAGAGTTGACCTAGCTCTGCTGAGTATTTTTAATAGTCACAGTGTGATTTGCTTAGTGCAAGGCTAAGAGACAACACCAGCCAGAGGGCACGCCTCTAAAGGCACCCATCTCGATCAGCCGGAATTTGGACACTGAGTTATTCAGGTGCAGTTCTGATTAGGAAGCAAGTGGTTAGGGTTTATCTAAATCTGAAGGCCTTTATTAAGCCTCCCTATAAGTTGCTTCTTTCAGAAAAATCACACTCACACACACCAAAAAAGGAAAAGAATTAGAAAATTCAGAATACTTTTTGTCTACATACATGCCAGGGAAAAGGAAAATTTTAAAAATATATTTATCAAGATTGTCTAGCCACATTTTTGTGAATTACACCTGTGTGTGCCCAACACCTTCCAGGTATAAGTTTAGACAGAAAAAGAACATTAATCCAAATATGTTACATTGTTACATTGCATGAGGTTAACTCCCTTATTTTGAACACAAAGAAAAATGTGCAATTTTATTAATAGAAAACCAGTTTCTCCTTATCCTCTAAAAATAAGTATTAAATGTTTTTAAAATAGCCCTTGAAGGGGTGTCAGATTATTTGATATTAAGAATATTCATATTAATAAATTTCACATGTCCTTGTTTGTTCAAAGAGCATGGTCTTTGTAAGCAGCTGTGGCAGAAGGACTCTAAGATAGAGTTGACCCTTGAACAACACAGAAATTAGGAATGCTGACCCCCCCCCATGTGGTCAAAAATCTGCATATATTAATAAACTTTTGACTCCCCCAAAACGTAATTACTCATAGCCTACTGTTGTGCAGAAGCCATACCAATAACATAGTGGATTAACACATAGACTATTATCTACATACATTTTATGCATTCATGACAAACCTTTTTATTATTTGACAAAGCTTTTTCAATATTTCTAGGCTACACGGTTTGTCCGCAAGTTTTTTCAACTTGTTGCAAATCTCCAAAAAATTTTCCAATGTATTTTTTGAAAAATATCCATGTATAAGCGGACCTGCCACAGTTCAGACCTGGACCTGTGTTGTTCAAGGGCCAACTATATTTGGATTTAGTCCCAGCTTTACCACCAACTGCTTAGGCAAACTTTTATGGTTTCTTCCCATTCTCAGTCCTTCAGTTACTTACCTGTAAAACCAAAGGCACTGACTTGTTCAGCGACTTTCAACTTTTTACTGTTACCCCAAAGTGCTTACCATTTCTACAAGACCCTTCCTGAGCTCCTGAACCTCCAGCCTCTGACGGAGCTCCAACCACACTAATTGCTTTTTGCGGTCTCTGGCTCACTATTCTTGTACTCACCTGTCCTGGCCCTTAGCAGAAGGTACTCTCCCTGCCTAGAATACCCTCCCTCCAAATCTCCTGAACAACTCTCACCTGTTTTTCAGGTCTCAGGTGAGATTTCTCCTCTCCTTAAAAGTCTCTCCTGTGCCCCCAAGAAGTCTCCATTTGGTGGCCCCACAAGGTGATCCTGGAACAGCCTGCTCCTCTCCCACCACAACTCCTACCACACTCATAAGTGTCTGTGGGCATGATTATCTTTCTCATATGTGTGTAAGCTCCATTGGCTCCATGATGACTTCAGAGTTGTTTCCCCAGTCCCTAGCATAGTGCCTGATGTATAGAAGATATTCAATAACTATTTATTGAATAAATGAATCAGTTGGTAAATTGCCTCTCCTTACCGTCCAGGAGTAGAAATGTGTCAAGGTACCGAAGTATACCCAGATGCTTTCAGTGGATGAGAATAACAAGGAGAAATGGCCACGAGATGAAATGATGGGAGGGCACCCAGCTCAGTGATACCATACGTGGATTACCTTTGTCAGATGCTCCTTCCCAAATTGATTTCCCTTCCACACCAGCATGTTAGCAGGGTGCTATCCTCACTAGTAATCCATGGACAGATTGGAAATGCTAACACTATTCACCCAAGCAAAGCGGAACCAGCCAGGTAAATCTGTCCTGTACAAATCATACAAGGCATTCCAAAGCCAAGTAGAAATGAATATTGGATTAGCCCTCACTCATGCAGATAATTGAGAGTTAGTCCAGTTTGGGGTTTGTTTGCTCGTGTACTTTTATATCCTGGCTGTGGGATCCCGCCAGCCTGGGAGGAGGGTGGAGCCAGCAGCACAGGACAGGGCTGAGCCTGCTACTGAGGAGGTCTCTGTGCTGCGGAGGCGGGGCAGTGGACAGTGCTGGCCACAGCCTCTGCTGGTCTCTGGGATGTGCTGTATTGCAGGTCCATGAGAAACTAATTCTGTACCAAGTTCTTTCATTATTTCTCTGGACCTAGAGAAAATGTGGGGAGGAAAGACTTAACAGCCATTTTATCTAGGTGCTAGAAGCTCACACCAAGAAGCAATAAGAATTTGAATAACAAGTACATTGTCCTCAGAGAGAAAAGAAGAAAGGGAAAAAAGTAACCCACCCACCCGTGGATGCCAAGTCACAAAATTTAATTAGGAAGATAAGAAGTGGGGGAGGGTGAGATAGGGTTGATGTTCCTTTTTTTTTTTTTTTTTTTCCTAGTTATGAGCTCAGAGAGAGGAGTGAGAGAAATAATTTAAGCACAGAATTAACATCTTCTAATAATCTTAGACAAAGCCCGAGTCTGTTTTGCTTTGGTTTGTAAATTAGCTCATGATTAAAGTGTCTCTTCAGCCATGGGCCATTGTCTTCCCAGGCCCGTTTGCTGAATGCAGCCTGACCTAAACGCCCTTGTAGCTCAAGAACAAGATTCAAAAGCGTGAGGGAACAATTATTATAAAGTGAAGGATTTGCAGTTTTACTGAAAAATCAATGAACTTTTCAAATGATTTTTATCATATTTTGCAGCTGTTCTGTTGGCTCTTGAGTGGGCTATCACACCGTCAGCCCCGGTGTTTTTAAAGAGCCTTGTTCATCTGGAAGCCTCGCCTTCTCCTGGAATAGCAGCTGACGCCACCCAGGCTGGAGCACCAGGCTACTGGAGAGGGGATTTCCTGGAGATGCTGTGAGTGAAGGCGAGCCTTCCATCCGGGACTCCCCTGACCTTCACCTTTTAGCCTTCAAGGCAGTTCCAGGCCTGGGTTCTTGCCCCAGCTCAGGTTTACATGGTTCACGTTAGAGAGAAACTCCAGGAAAGCTGATCTTGTGTCTTCCAACATCACAAGCTAATGGGAATGGAAAGTACTTTCGAGATCAACTAGCCTTCATGTTGCCGATAGGAGCTTAGCCTCATGGAGATGGTAGAATGCATTCCCAACACCCTAGAAAAACAGGCCTTAAAGTCAGTGCAGACTCAGGAGCCACGCAACCTCCCCCACACCCACTGTGTGGGAGCCTAGGAGACAACAAGGCAGCTGAAGTCAGCTGCTGTGAAAAGAAACAGAGGAGAAAGGGGAATCCCTGTTCCATGCAATCTTCTGTCAACTGCACGGATGAACTAAACCATGTCCTTCAGGCCTGGAATAAGTTGAGCTTGAAGACACCAAGGAAGTAAAATCTACCAGGAATCTTTGCTTAAAACCTATTTGGTTCATTTTCTCATATTCACTGAGAATCCAGGTGACCCACATAAAATACTAAAGCTTCAATGCATAGGTTTCCTTAAAATGACTCTAAAATTGACCTATTTCAGAACATTAAATAACACTATATTTAGTTATAATACTGAATTAGTGAGAAATGTAGAAATGTGACAACTGTTTTCTCCTCCCTTACGGATTCTGAATTCAGTGGGCTATCATCCCATTAGAAGAATCGGAATGGGGGGTTAGATTTGACCCACGGGTGAGTGCTCTTTTCGATGTGAACTAAGTATTTTTTCCAATAAACTTACCCAAGATAATCTGATGGTTGTGATCAACAGCCAGTTAACCAACAAATATTTCTTTCTTTTTTTTTTGAAACAGAGTCTCCTCTGTCACCCAGGCTGGAGTGCAATGGCACGAACTCAGCTCACTGCAACATCCGCCTCCCGGGGTCAAGCAATTCTCCTGCCTCAGCCTCACCAGTAGCTGGAATTACAGGCACGCACCAGCATGCCCGGCTAATTTTGTATTTTTAGTAGAGACGGAGTTTCACCATGTTGGCCAGGCTGGTCTCGAACTCCTGACCTCAGGTGATCCACCTGCCTCAGCCTCCCAAAGTGCTGGGATTACAGTCATGACAACAAATATTTCTGAAGCACTTGCTATGTGCTCAGCCCAGAGATAAGTTCTATGAGTTCCACAAAATAAGGATAAAATTTAACTCCTGACTGCAGGAGACAAAGGACAAAACTCCACAGCACTTACTCTAAGAGGAACCTTGATTGGTCTCTCAAGATGGGTCAGCTTTAGACAAGTGGAGAGAGGAGGAGGACAAGCCACCACAGGCACCCACACAAGAAAGGGTGAGGTTGGTGCAGCTAAGAGTAAGAGCATTCCACTTGGATTAGTTCAAAGATTTTCCTGAATTAGAGTTTTCATTCCACCCGATGGTGCTAATTTGCGGGTAAATTAGGAAAGTAATTTAATATGGTTATCCAAAAAAAAAAAAAAATCTACAAACTCAGCTTATTGCTAGTCTTTGATGAAACCTGCTGGCTTTGAGAAAATACAATAGCAAGCCAGGGATCACTTACTAGGGACTAGTTGATTGCTGGGGAAGAAAAAAAAGTTGACCACAGTAATAATGAACACATATTGAGTTCTTTCTACATACCAGGTGCTGTCCTATGTACCTAACCTTCTTCAAGTAGGTTCTCAGTTAATCCTGGCAACCAACTCATAAGGCAGGTACTATCAGCTCCATTTTGCAAAGTGGAAGCCGAGCCACAGAGAGGTTAAGCAGTTGCAAACATGAAGGCAACTAGTTCCTGTTCTCCTGCTGAATCTGGGGCAATGGAGGGGAAAGCAGGTCTCCATAGGAGAGAAGAGTGGGGAAATGGGTGTTGCGTGCACAAAAATCAGGTTTTACATAAAGCCTGGAATAATTTCTGAAGAATAGGAGGTGAAGAGCAATATCTAATAAGAATTACTGTTGCCCACAAAACACTCTTCTGAAAGCCAGCAATGTCACCACGGGTGGAAGGGAACACAGCTATGAAGGCTGTCCTCCTCCAGAAAGAGACGGTATGCAAAGCAAACATTGATGGTAGAGGCAGGAGACAGAGCCGTCAGAAACCCAGAATGCAGAGAAAGTGGAGCAATAAGCAGAAACCATCTTAGTGGTTGTTATAGACTGAATTGTGTCCTGCAAAAATTCATATGTTGGAGTCCTAAGCCCCAGAGACTATATTTGGAGATATGGCCGTTAAAGAGGTAATTAAGGTTGAATGAGGGCATAAGGATGGGACCTTAATCCCATGGGACTGGTGTCCTTCTAAGAAGAGGCAGAGACACTAGGAGCACACAGAGAGAGAAAAGGAAGGCCGCATGAGGACATAGGAGCCTCTGCAAGCCACAGAGAGAGGCCTCAGGGGAACCCAAGCCTGCCAACACATTGATCTTGGACTTCTAGCCTCTAGAATTGTGAGAAAATAAATGTCAGTTGTTTAAGCCACCCAGTCTGTGGTCTTTCGCTGTGGCAGCCCTCGCAGATTAACACAATAGCATATTGAAATTTTGTGGAAATAGACTAAATCGATCTCTAAGTGGGTACTGGGGCTTGGTGGGGCGGGTCCCAGAGCCTAAAACGACTCCACTGGAAGAACCTCAGACAACTCCACCGCGGCACAGCAGAGGCAAAGGCCTCCATTTCCCTGCAGAAATTCTGGCCTGAAGGCTGATTTAAAAGTTTCAAGCCACACAGCAAAGATCCTGTGAGGAAAGCCTCACAGAGAGAGAAGATGACAAATTACAAAGGACATCTGTGATGGTTTATATAAGGAAACTGCTTCCGATATCATCCAATCACCAAGACTTCCTGAGTGGAGGCCACTGGGATTTCTATAGGGAGCCTTAGCCCAAAACACAGCAGCAATGAACCCTGGGGGTCAGGGACAAAAAATCAATACACGCACTGCCTTTGAAAGCTCAAGATGTTCTATAAAAGCTTTGAGCAAGGACAAGAAAAAATAGAGTTCCTTTAGCTCTAGAGATTTTTTTCCTTTTTTTTTTTTTTTTTTTGTAACACATTGCCTGTCTGCTCCAAGAGATGGAGATTGAAAAGTCTTATTCTCTGTGTGAGGGATCAGAGAAAACCTTGAAAATCTCACTCTCCTAGAGGCTTCACACAGGGTCTCAAGAAGAAGCGGGACTGTGTGAGACTCATGCTCTGGCTTGCGTGGATGTCGGGTGGCACAGGGCTCCCCACCGGTGCTGGGACCAGGTCTTTGAAGTCAGCAGAGCTGCCCTTGTTACGAAGACCCGCCCAGGCTTGAGGCTCTGTTTCTGGACACAGTAATTTGAGGGAAAATAAAATGAGGTCTATATTTCTTGGGGGTTTGAGTCTAATTGCAGAAGGCTCAAACTTGCATGTGCCTAAGAATCATCCGGGGGTTTCGAAAAACACACAGATTCCCAACACCCACCCCCAGAGACTCCGCTTCCATCCATCATCTAGAACTGTTGCTCAGACTGCCTCTGCTGAAAGGCCAGTTTTTATTTATTTTCATTCCACCACAAATAGTTTCTTTCTTTTTTTCCTTTTTCTTTTTTTTTTTTTTGACAGTCTCATTCTGTCACCCAGGCTGGAGTGCAATGGTGTGATCATAGCTCACTGAGCCTCTGGGCTGGAGCAATCCTCCCACCTTAGCCTCCCAAGTGGCTGGGACTACACGCACATGCCACCACACCTAGCCAATTCTTTTATTTTTCTTTTGTAGAGATGGGAGTCTCACTATATTACCCAGGCAGGTCTCAAACTCCTGGCCTCAAGCAATCCTCCTCCTGCCTCAGCTTCCCAAAGTGTTGGGATTACAGGCATGAGCCCCCATGCCTAGCATGGATAATTTCAAAAATACAATACAAATGCATTTATCAAAAAATTAAATTATAAAAAAAAACATAATATAGTTCCTGATTTTTTTCAACTGTTAGATTCAAAGAATGTAAAATTACTCTGCCAATTGTTATATAATTTTCTAAATGCTAACTTTTAATTTCTATTTTATCTTCCTGAGGATTGGTTATAAACCACCCAGGAACAAGAAGGCGTAAGTCTGGGAATCATTCAGAGATTGTCCTAAAGTAGGGCCCACCCCACCTGAGCCGCATTGATTAGGATGCAATTCTTTGAGAAATAGACTTGAAGAAACATTCAGCTAAACCCATGTCATCCAATACAGTAGCCACCAGCCATATGTAGTTATGGAGGATTTGAAATGTGGCCAGTCCAAATGGTGATATGCCATGAGTATAACACATGTGCTGGGAAAATCATGTAAAATGTCCGTTTAAAAATATTTATATTGATTACATGTTGAAACAATATTTTGGGTATTGTTATCTGTTTCTTTTTTTAATATGCTACTAGAAAGTTTTAAGTTACATATGAAACTGGCATTATAGGCCAGATGCAGTAGCTTGCACCTGTAATCTCAGCACTTTGGGAGGCTGGGGTATGAGGAGGCCAAGGTGTGAGGATCGCTTGAGGCCAGAAGTTTGAGACCAGCCTGGGTAACAAGGAAAAATCCCCATCTCTACAAAAAATTTCAAAATTAGCCAAATGTGGTGGCAGTGCCTGTTGTCCCACCTACGTATGAGGCTGAGGTAGGAGGATTGCTTGAGCTGAGGAGTTCCAGGCTGCAGTGAGCTGTGATTGTGCTACTGCACTCCAGCTTGGGCAACAGAGTGAGACTGTCAAAAAAAAAAAAAAAAAATACTGGCATCATATGTGTATTGGGCAGCACTGACCTAAGCCATGCTTCAAAGGACTTTCTTTTCACTTATGCATTCATTTCTTGATATATATTGAGCATTTATTCTGAGCTATGTATAAATCACTGCTTGCCCTCCAGGAGCGTACTACTACTGTGTTTGCATAGTTTAAATTCTGCTTTCATAGCAAACAAACATCCCCTTAGATGTGATGTATCCGAGTGGCAAATACCTAGGAAAGAAGCACAGGGCTTTTGCTGAATCAGTAGCAGACCAAAAAGCAAGACAAAAATTAAAATCATAGCAGTAGTAATAACGAATCAGTGCTTACCATGTGCCAGCTACTGCACAGTATCTGACTTCATCCTCATAACTCTCCTATGACAGAGTGTGACGGTCAGGCTTAGGTGTCAACTTGGCGAGGCTATAGGAAAATCAAACACTCATCTAGGTATTGGTGGGAAGGTGTTTTGTGGCTATGGTTTACATCTACTATCAGCTGACTTTAAGTAAAGATTACTCTCAATGATGAAGATGGGCCTCATCTAATCCTTGAAAGCCTTAAGAGAAAAACTGAGGCATCACAGAGAAGAAATTCTACCTTAAAGACTGCAGCATCAACTCCTGCCTGAGATTCTAGCTGGCTTGCCCTGTAGATTTTGGTCTTGCCAGCTCCCACCATTGCATGAGCCAATCCCTTAAAAATAAATCAGTCAAATCCCATGTATCATCCAGGGTCCACATACTTTTATTTGAATAACTCCAGGAAGAGTTAAATAAAATGGATAGAAAAGAGAAATCTGGGGTGTGGGCAAAGGCTTGCCTGGATGTACGAAAGCAAGCAAGTCATTTTTTGCAGGTTCCCTTTGCAGCACTGGACACCCTCGTGGGGAAGACATGAGGAATGATGGTGGCTGGAAGCTGGAGTGGAAAGTCATGCAGGCCCTTGAAGCCCAGACTCCAAAGTTTGGACCAATACTCATTTCAACAGCATGATCCTCTCCAGAAGGCTCCAAGAGGCAGCACTGTCTGGGAGATAAAGCTCGGGTTTGGAAGCAGAAGACCTGGACTGCGTTCGTGCCACCACCGACTCACCCTGTGCCCACCAAGGGTGGGAGGAGGCATGGGGGTGGAAGGCCCAGCTTCCTCCGTGCACAGGGCTTCTCAGTCTATAGAATGGAGATAACACCTCCCATTAGGAAAGCCTTGAGACGGCTTTGTGCACCATGAATGAGAGGGGTACCTGGTACTTGCAGCCAGAAACCGGCCACTTAGCAGTCAGCCTGCAGCAAAATTCTGCCTTCTGTTGTGCTCCAGTCCCCATTTCCCAGGAGAAAGTGTGGGCCACAATAACGAGGGTGTGGCTTCCTCGGCAACTTCAGATTCCTGTTTTGTTGTGTTTTGTTTTCCCAGTAAAGCACAGGCTAGCCTGTTCCTCCTCTCTCGCGTCTGTCCCTCCAGAGATGCAGCCAGCTTGACCCTGCTGTGTGCTTCCTGCACTCTTAAGTCCCCTGCCCTTCCCTCCTGCTTAGACTTCCTGAATTTCATCAGTTTCTCCCTGGACTGCTTTCCCCAGCCACTGAAAAGATAAATAAGGTGAGAATGTCACTTCTGTAAAGAAAAACATACACAGTATTGGGTAGATTTGGAATGATCAGCTTTGGGAGTATTGATGAGGATTCTGGTTCTTAAAAATAAAGTCACCATACAACCCAGCAACTCCACTCCTAGGTATATACCCAAGAGAAATGAAAATATATGTCTACATAAAGACTTGTACATGAAATGTTCGCAGAAGCATTAGAAACAACCTTAACATCCACTAATTGATGAACGGAGAAATAAAACATGATATGTCCATAGAATATAACGTTATTCAGCCATAAAAAGAATGAAGTGCTGATGCATGAGACAACATGAATGAACCCTGAAAACATTATGCTAAGTCGAACAAGCCAGATACAAAAAGCCACATGTTGTATGATATGAATTCTCCAGAACGGGCAAACATATAGAGTCAAAGCAGATTGGTGATTTGCTAAGGGCTGCAGGAAAAGAAGAGAGGGACATTGGGGATGATGGCTAAGTGGCATGGGGTTTCTTTTTGAGGTAATGAAAATGTTCTCAAATGGATTGTGGTGATGGATGCATAACTGTGAATAAACAAAAAGTCATTGAATTGTGCCCTGTAAATGGGTGAATTTTATGGTATGTGAATTATATCTTAATAAAGCAGTTTAAAAAGAAATAGGTATGTGAGTGAGCCCACAGTCCACCAACTTCATTTCTTTCTGTTCTTTTTTCTTTTCTTTCCTTTTTTTTTTTTTTTTTTTTTTTTTTTTTTTGAGATGGAGTTTCACTCTCGTTGCCCAGGCTGGAGTTCAATGGCACGATATCGGCTCACTGCAACCTCTGCCTCCCAGGTTCAGGTGATTCTCCTGCCTCAGCCTCCCAAGTAGCTGGAATTACAGGCGCACACCACCACGCCCAGCTAATTTTGTATTTTTAGTAGAGACAGGGTACCAGCCTGACCAATCTCATTTTTAAAATCTCACTCATATGATTGATACTCATAACGAAAACAAAGAGACATTATCGCTAAAGCTTTTGCACCTGAGGCATACGCAGTTCTGAAATGCAGCTCACATGGAGGAGACTCCAGTTTAGCCCAGGGAACAGTCATATAGAAACCAGCTTAACTGGGGCCACTCTACCCCACATCAGAGAAGGAACATCCCAAAGAGAGTGTGATGAGTTGAATTGTGCCCGCCCCCCACCTGCCACAAACATGCTGGAATCCTAACCCCTAGCACGAGTGAATGTGACAGAGGTAATCAAGTAAGATGAAGCCATCAGGGTGGTTCTAATCCACTATGACTGGTGTCCTTATGAAAAGGGGAAATTTGGACACCGACAGACACGCACAGAGGGAGAATGCCACATAAAGATTGGAATTATGCTGCCACAAACCAAGGAATGCCAAAGATTGCCAGCAAGCCACCAGAAGCTAGGAGAGAGGCATGAAAAGATTCTCCCTCACAGCCCTCAGAAGGAACCACTCTGCTGGCTCCTTGATCTTGGACTTCTAGCATCCAGAACTGAAAGACCATAAACTTCTGTGGCTTAAGCCACTCGTTTGTGATACTTTGTTATGGCAGCTCAAAAGGCAAAGGGAAAGCACCAAAAACTTCTTTTTTTTTTTTTGAGACAGGGTCTCATTCCGATTGCCCAGGCTCAAGTGCAGTGGCGCAATCCCACTGCAGCTTTCAGGTGATCCTCCCACCTCAGCCTCCCCAGTAGCTGGGACTATAGGCACGCACCACCACACCTAGCTAATTTTTTTTATATTTTTAGTAGAGACGGGGTTTCGCCATGTTGCCCAGGCTGGTCTCAAACTCCTAGGCTCAAGCAATCTGCCCACCTCACGCTCCCAAAGTGCCATGATTACAGGCATGAGTCACCACACCTGGCCGCAACAAAACTTCCGACAGCTCACCTCCACCTGACAGCTACCCCCAGCCAGTCTCCCAGTCAAAGGAAAGGAATGCCCAAGAACCCAGCCCAGCACGTTTCCATATAGACAAAATACATGGTCTTTGAACTATTAATTAGGACCCCTGGCTAAAATGGACAGAAATCCAAAAGGCCAAGAAGGAGTTTGTCCAATAGATAGCACCACTGTGATGAGTTGTGCAGGTTGTACACTGTACAACCCTACAAAGTGGCATGTGAACATCATGGACATCACAGATTTGTATATGGACTATAACAAATTTTTAGATGACAGTAAGGTGTCTTATCCCAACAATATTCAAGTGATATGACAATTTTCTGACAGATAAAAGTGAATCATGTTGAGAAATAAAGACTTCCTCAAGTTAAACAATGGCACCATATGGGCTGGCTCTGCCATCATCATAGCCTAGAAAAGGTAGAAAAGTAGCTGGATCTCAGGTAAGCCTAGTACAGGACTCCTACTCTGCCAAATTGCTTCCATTTCCAACCTCCACTTCTATCAGAATGTTGGCTTAATTCTTACTAGTGAGAAACATCGCCGCCAACAGTTCTCAAATTCTGCATCTAATAGTGTCAGCTACCAGACAGACAAAGAGACACCCCAATGCTCTTGTTGCAAGTCCTAAAAAAAAAAAAAAAAAAAAAAAAAACCCTGAGAAAGGAGTCCAGTGGTCCAGTAGGTTTTGGGTGTCCACTCCTGAACTGTGGCCAGAGGGCAGCAATTTGATTCATCCCAGATGGATCAAGTGCCTGGAAGGAAACAGCTAAATGTGGCCATGGGACAAGGCCATGTAGGAACACGGCGTCCCCAGGGGAGCCATTTGGCTATTGAGAGAGCAGTTCCCGAGAAAAGAGAGGTGTACAGAAACAACCCCATGGAAGTCCACCACCATAGCTAATGCTAATAGGAGCACTGGGTACCTGCCAACCACCATGGCAAAACAAATTTCACATACATTGTTATCATTTAGTACACTTAACACATATGTACATTGTAGTAGTTAATCCTCGCCACAATACAATTCAGGAGCAGCTTCCACTTTACAGATGAGGAAACTGAGGTTTAGAATAGTTGAGTAGCTGTGTCCAAGACACGTAACAGATCAGAAGTGGCAGGTTTGGGATCCCAAACCAAGTTTTCTACCCCTAAAATTCATGTTCTTGACCTTTCTGCTAGACTATATTATTTTAAAAGCTCCCAACTGTTAAGAAGCTCATGGTTCAGTGATTCTTTCATTCCATCAAAAAATGTCTCTTGGACACCTACTGAGTGTGGGCACTGTTCTGGGCACAGGGGGTAGAATGATGAATAGGACAAAGTCCCTGCCTTCAAAAGGGCTATGTGGTGTTATGGGAGCAGAGGGTACAGATAATGAGCAGAGGAACAAATACCATAATTGGAGAGGCACTCGTAGGAATCAGGGTAGTGTCAGAATTGCCTGGCTTTCTTTTTCAAATTAGACAAAGTTCCTTTCCAAGAGATTCTGGTATGTCTTCCCTTAAGGAACATGCCTACCTCCCCACACACACATTCAAAATTACATCTTAAAGAGCCACTGTTACTCATGGCAAAGTGTCTCCTCCCACAGAAGTGATGGGAAGTTAGCCTTTTTTTAAATTGAAAATTGAAAGTTTATAACTGTATACATTTATGGGTCCAAAGTAATGCTATAATTTGTAAATACAATGTGGAATAATTAAATCAAGCTAGTTAACGTAACCATCACCTCAAATACTTAACACTTTTTGTGTTGAGAACATTTGAAAATTACTCAGCAATTTCAAAATGTATAATACTCCATAACAGATATTAACTATATTCACCACACTATCCAATAGAACTCAGAAAAACTGCATATTCCTCTTGTGTGAGATTTGGTTCCCTTTGACCATCACCTCACCACTCCTCACACTCTTAGCCTTTGCTGAGATCCATTTGTCAAAGAGATGTCTGCACCCAAGGTCTGTTGCAGCACTATGTACAATAACCAAGTTATGGAATCAAATTAAGTGTCCATCAACAGACGGATGAAGCAAATGTGGTATATACACCCAAAAGAATACTACTCAGTCTTTAAAAAGAAGGAAATTCTGTCACTTACAACAATGTGAATGACATTAGAAAACGTTATGCTGAGTGAAATAAGCCAGGCACAGAAAGACAAATACGACATGTTCTCAATTATATGTGGAACCTGAAACAATTGAACCCATAGGAGCAGAGAATATAATGGTGGTTACAGAGGAAGTCAGTTTTTAAAAGAGACTAAGGAAATACATAAAAAACTCAAAATTTAAGGTAGTGACTCCCTGGTGAAGGAAGAAAGAAAGAGAGAGAGACAGATGAAGTTGAGGAACCCCAAGGATATCAGCGATGTTTTTAAACTGGGTGTTAGGCTAAGGAGAATTTCTTAGACTTTCCTGTACAACTGCTGATACATTTAAAATTCTGTTTAAAGGGGCCTATGTGAAGTATAGCACTGAATTTACTCTATATGAGATAATTCCTTAACCCTCCCTGTTTATCAGAATCCCCCGAAGAGCTGTGTATGCTCAATGGCTGGAGCTGACCTCTACGGATTAGCTTCCACTTGAACGGGGGAGATCCCAGACATGAGTGTTTTTTCAAAGTTCCTCAGCAGTTTTCACATGCATCCAGTCTGCTCTGGCTGCTCCAAGTCTGAGCTCTCAAAGCTTCCCCTCTATAAATAAGGATGCTAATTTTACCCACCTCACACAATGGCTATGAGGCTTAACTAGGGTGATGGGTGGAAAGCCCTCAGCACAGGGGCAGACCTGTAGTAACATCTAGGTAAATGTAGCCATTATCACTATTACCCACAAACACTCACCATCTATGAGAAATGCTACAAGAAGACTGTCCTACCCATTCTGACAGGGCCAACTCAAATCTCACCTTTTCCATGAGGCTTCTCCTCTTGCTTGAACTTGGTTTGTGCAAAGAACCCGGTGTTATGGGATAATAGAGTTCTTTTTTTTTTTTTTTTTAGTTCCATTAATATGTACACCTAAAGTTGTTTTTCCCTAGGTCATTGGAATGAGCACAAAAACAGCTTTATGATTCTATCATTTAATCATAGCATTCATAAGAGAGTTACTTGTTTATATTAACATTTTGCAGTTCAAACCTAGCACTTCCCCAAAACTTTTTAAGCCTAGAAAGAAGTGAGTTACAAAGTTCTCAAACTAGGAGAAAAGAGAAAGAAGTCTTCACATCCACCTCCTCATTTTCTTGCTTTCTTCGTGAATTTTCTTACATCATTTGGTTGTGACTTGTCTTCAAGTCTTCTGGACTTAGCCCTGAGCCTGACATATAGGATGCTCAATAACTACTTTTGTTTTTATAGTGCTTTTGCCAGCTGCGACTGGCATTTTTGAGCTCGTAGGGAGTTGGGGAAGGATGATGGAAAGCGTTTGACTTCACAATGGAACTAGTAAAGATTTTTTCACACCCCCTTGCTGTGCAATGTATCTGATTATGCACATAATAAAAAACATTCCAATGGAAGGTAATTGTCTCATGAACAAGGCAAGGCATGTCATAATCAAACCAACAGAAAACCATAGCTATGTACCATTGGCAGGAGATAGGTACTGCTTTCTATAGGCTGATGTAGAAGCCCCTTTCAATAAATTAATGCAATTAACCAATAGCTTAATGGCATATTATTGCATCACTTGCCTCATTAATCTTTTCTCTCTCTCTCTCTTTCTCCTTCTCTCTCTCTCTCTCTCCCACTCTTGCTCCATCTCTGCCTCTCTCACTGGTCTTTTATTGATTCACCAACACCTTCTTACAAATAATTCTGGCCCAACTGCACCCCATAATTACACAGTAAAAGTGATAACAGGATAATAAGAACCATTTTAAGAAGGGTTCATAATAATGAAACTATTTTATACCCATGTTCTCATTTCCTTGCCAAGCTTGCTGAGTCATTGTGAGGCCTGCATCTGAGTTCAAATTTTCCCTCTTTTCAATCCTGCTTCCTGCCCCTTCCTTTCACAGGTGCTGCTCCTTAATAAACATCTGGCACTTCAACCTCTCTCAGTATCTGTTTCCATAAAACCCAAACCACAACAACACATTAGGCCTTTGCTAGCTATCTTAAACCACCTGGAGTCAGTGCTCACACCAATAAATACTTCTTAGTTCTACCAATAAGAATAAGCAACTCTTAGCAAGAAAATTAATCATCAATTTAACTATGGATGAGTTGCTTGCAACAAACCAATGTGTCTGCCAAGAAGAATTATAAAACATGGGTGGGGGTGGGGCATCAGAGAGTGAAAATTAATATCCTGGAGAAATGAGAAAAACACATTGAAGTGAGCTAGACTTTCTGTGCTGGTTTTTCCTGTAAGGGCATATGCCAATTCACATCATGGGGCAACATGACCTAGAGCATTTGGAAACCCCATGGTGTTGGGAATACAAAAGTTGGAATTCAGGTGTATCAAGGCAGTTATAACTTAAGAAACCAAGATTCTGGCCAGGCGCAGTGGCTCACACCTGTAATCCCAGCACTTTGGGAGGCTGAGGCGGGTGGATCACGAGGTCAGGAGATCGAGACCATCCTGGCTAACATGGTGAAACCCCGTCTCTACTAAAAAACACAAAAAATTAGCTGGGTGTGGTGGCACGTGCCTGTAGTCCCAGCTACTCGGGAGGCTGAGGCAGGAGAATGGTGTGAACCCGGGAGGCGGAGCTTGCAGTGAGCCAAGATCACACCACTGCACTCCAGCCTGGGTGACAGAGCGAGACTCCGTCTCAAAAAAAAAAAAAAAAGAAAAGAAACCAAGATTCCAGAGAAACAAGAGCCTCAAAGAAATAAGACCAAAATTTTCAATAGCTTTTGTTGTTGAAGTATTTGCTGAATCCTAAGCTGTACTAGAATGAGAGGCTGAGAATTCAAGTAGAAAATAGGTATTAAATGGCTACAAATGCAAGAAAAAATTTTGTAAGCTCTTTTTAGTATAAAGACAAAGTAGACTATGAAGCCCACTAAGGAGGAGCAGCCTCAATTAGACACCTGACTTTCAGTTGAGATGCCAGAAAGGGAAACTAGAAATTAACCAACTCATATAAACCTGAAACTGACTTGAACCATCTCAATTCACAATTGACTCAGAGTAATTTGCCCTTTTCTAATTACTGGTCAAAAAAAGAAAATTAAATCTTCTCTAGAGGAAAATAGTATCATCAGAAACTCATGATTTTTCATATACAATATCCAGCACTTAATAGAAAATTATGAGTCATACAAGGAGATAAGACCAAATGACTGAGACTACAGAGAAAAAACAGACAATAGAAACAGACTCAAAAATGATCCAGATATTTGAGGTATCAGACATAGATCAGAAACGATTATAATTAATGTGTTCAAGAAAATGGATGGCAAAATGGAAATGTCACCAGAAAATTATTTTTAAAGGAATCAGATATAACTTCTAACACATCAAAAATACAATTACAAATGTTAAGAAGTAAAGAGATGAGTTGAACACCAGATTAGATACAGCAGAAGAAGTTATTCAACTGGAAGATAGATACACAGAAAATGAAGAAACAGACACAGAGTAAAAAAGTGAATTGAAATAAATTTATAAATAACATAAATCAAAGAAGAAATCAAAATGAAAATCAGAAAATATTTTGAATGAAATATAAAATATATTACTAAAACTTGTAAAATGCAACTAAAGCAGTGTTTAGAGGAAAACTTAAGCTTTAAATTCACATATTAGGAGATTGTAAAGGCTGAAAATTAATTATCTAAGCATTCAAGTCAAAAAGCTAAAAAAATCCCAGCGAATTATAAACAAAAAAAAACAAAAGGCAGAAAAATTAAGCAAAATCGACAAATTAATTTAAAAACACAATATAGCAAACCTGACACAATAGCAAATAAAAAATCTGAATAGTGCGTATCTATTTAGTAAATTGAATTGATAGTTTAAAACTCACCCACAAAGAAAATTCTAGACCCAGATATCCTTATCTGTTAATTTTTCTAAATATTTAAGAAAGAAGCCCCAATCTTACATCAACTTTTCGAAGCTTATAATGTAAAACCAGTATAACCTTGGTAGCAAAACCAAACAAGCACATCACAAGAATAAAAAAACAAGCGGTTATCTCTTGTTAACTCAAAAGTCCTAACAAAAATATAAGCAAAAAGAATCCTGTGATACATAAAAAAATTACATTACAACCAAATAATTTTATTCAAAGAATACAGTGTTAATTTAGAATTTGAACATCAGTCAATGTAATTTATCTCATTGACCAAAAAGATGAAGAATAAAATATATAACCATTTCAATAGATGCAGAATAAACATTTAATAATATCCAACACCTGTTTATAATTTTTAAAAATATTCTTTGCAATCTAGAAATTTTAAAAAGAACTTCCTTAATTTGATAAAGGGGATCTTCGAAAAATTATAGCATACATCATACTTTCAAAGTGCAATATTGAAGGTTTTTACTCTGAGATCAGGGACAAAATAAGGATGTCTATTATCATCAACAGTGTTTAACAATATACTCCTAGAGGTCCTAGTCAATGTAATAAGGCAATAAAAAGATATAAACAGTCTACAGATTTGAAAGGAAAATATAAAACTCTCATTATCCATAGATATATAATTGGTTACAAACAAATTCCAAAAATAATGCACAGATAAAATACATAAGCGAGTTCATCAAGGCCACTGATAAATTGTCAATATACAAAATGGATTGCATTTCTATATATCAGAAACAAAAGATTAGAAAATGAAATTTTGAAAATTATGTTATTTATGAAAACAACCAAAATTTCAAATACCTAAGAGTAAATCTGTTGAAAAGTGTCTAAAACCTTTGCCAAGAGAGCTATAAAATATTATTACTGAGAAGAGTTAGAGAATGTCTAAACAAATAAAGGAATAAACCATATTCATAAATAAGAAGAATGTAAATTTTAAAGACATCAGGTCTCCCTACTTGATATGTAGAGTCAATGCATTCCAATCAATATCCCAGAATGTTTTCTCCCTCTGGGAATTGATGTTTCTAAAAATTTAGTATAAATGCAAAAGTCAAGGATAAACAACACACCTGGACATCCATGTTGAAAAAACAATATTATCCTGACTCTTAAGTTATACTACACAGAACAATAGACCCAGGTACTTTTTGTAAAATAAATAAATTATAATTCTATCACAGAGTTTTCCACTTAAACTTTCTATAGGGATGAAAATGTTTTATATTTATACAGTACAATGCTGTACATTAACCACATATAGCTATTGAACACTCAAAATGCAGTCATTGTGATTCAAGAACTGAACTTTTTATTTAACTTAATTTTACTTTACCTTATTTCACTTACAAAATAATTCAAATTTAAATTGTCACAAAGACTGTTGCGTTCAACCCAGAGGGACTGGAAAGCCAGCTTTACCCTTCTACCTGAGAAACTCCCAAAAAGGACAAAACTACAAAGCAATGTTTTTCTAAACACAATATTGAGCAACAAAGAATAGCGACCCCTGAAAGACATAACAAACAAGGGGAGCCCTACAACTGCTTCAGCATAATGCCTTGAGAGGATTCCAGGATGTGCAGCAGGGAGAGAACTCAGGCAGAGCCCAGAGGACTCTCTGACTTGAGGAGATGGAATTCAGACTCCAAGGAAATCAAGGCTGCTAGGGTTGGCAGGAAAGAGTACAGGGGTGGGGGCTGGGGCAGAGAGATAGCTGTGTATAGAAAACTCTGTAGATCTGCACAAGTTCCCATCAAGTATTTAACAAAGAACTAATTAACATGTGTGTCAGGAAATTACCCAAGTCCCAGGAAAGAACCACAAGAAAGGATTAGAAAGAACAGTACTCAGCATTGACACAAAGCTGGAAATAGTACCTGTTCCCACCAGCCAAATTGGAAAACCTCATAATTCACAGGGCATCAGGTAGAGTACTCACAGAGGCTTCCCTCATTAGTGAGCAAACATAAACTAAACACTGCTCTGTTTCTGCTTAACAAAGCTTACAAACAAGATTGAAAAGTATGAAACTGTTTCAAATAACTTGTCTACTTCCCCAAACAAAGTCTAAGAATACTTATAGGAATATAAAAATATCTAGTACCCAATGAGGCAATATTTACAATGTCTTGCATAAAATAAAATTTTACCAGTTATGCAAAAACAGGATAAAACAAACAATAATGAGGATAAAAATTATTCAAAGCAGAACCAGAACTGACACAAATGTTAGAATTAGCAGACAAGAACATTAAAATGGTTATTATCACTATTCCACATGTACAAAATTTAAGTAGAGGACTGGAAGATATTTTTTAAAAGATAAATTTCTAGAAAGAAAACTGCAATGTCCGAGATGGAAAATATTGTAAGTGAAATTAACAGCAGAATAGACATTCCAGGAGAAATATTAGTAAACTTGAAAACATTACAATAAAAACTATTTAAAATGAAGCACAGAAAAATGAATTTTCTAAAAATAAAGACAGCATGAGTATGCTGTGGGACCACTGTAAGCAGCTTAATTATAGGAGTGCTGTAAATGGAATCATCAAAGAAGAGGAGGCAGAAAGAGAAAAATTACTTAAAGAAATAATAGTTGAAAAATTTCCAAATTTGATAAAAACCATAAACCCACAAATTTAAAACATTCTACTAGCCCCACAAAAAGAAACACAGAAAAAATACAACAAGGCACATAGTAATCTAATTGTCCTATACCAGTGACTGAGAAAATCTTAAAAGCAATCAGAAGAAAAAAAAACAGTCAGTTATATAGAGAAACAAAGATAGCCAGGTGCAGTGGCTCATGCCTGTAATCCCAGCCCACTGGGAGGCAGAGGCAGGTGGATCACTTGAGGTCAGGAGTTGGAGACCAGCCTGGCCAACATGGCAAAATGCTGTCTCTAATAAAAATGCAAAAATTAGCTGGGTGTGGAGGCATGCACCTGTAGTCTGAGTTACTCAGGAGGCCAAGGTGGGAGAATTGGTTGAACCCAGGAGGCGGAGGTTGTAGTGAGGTGAGATCATGCCACTGCACTCCAGCCTGGGTGACAGAGCGGCACTCTGTCTCAAAAAAAAAAGAAAGAAAGAAAGAGAAACAAAGATAATAATGGTAGCAGATTTCTCATTGGAAACAATGCAGATGAGAAAATAGTGGAATATCTTTAAGATACTTAAGGGAATTTTTTTTAAAAGGTGTTAATCTAGAATTCTATACCCAACAAGAATATCTTTCAAAACTCAAGGTGAAATAAAGACTTTTTCAGAAATACAAAAGCTGACACAATTCATCACCAGGATATCTGTACTCCAAGAAATGTTAAAGGACGTCCTTTAGGCATAAGGAAAGTGATACCAGATGGAAATAGCAACTATACAAATAATGGGAGAACAGTATAAATGTTAACCAAATGAGTAAGTGCTTTTTTTTTTTTTTTTGCTTATCTGCATGTTGTTAAATGAAAAAACAAACACTAATACACAGTAAAAAAAAAAAAAAAAGGTAAGAAAAAACCTTTGTGATGTGTATTAGGGAAAAATGTCTTAGACATACAACAAAAGCAGTTCTATAAAAGAACAAATTGATAAATTGGACTTTCTCAAAATTAAATTGTCTGCTTTTTGAAAGACAGTCTTCAGAGAATGAAAAAACAAGCCACAGACTGGGAGAAAATATTTGTAAGTCATATATCTGATAACAGACATAAGTCCATAATATTTTCTTAACTTTCAACACTCAATAATAATAACCAAACAATAATTTTTTAAATGGGCAAAAGATTTGAATAGATACTTACCCAAACACATAAAAAATGCTCAACATCATTAGTCATTTGGGAAATTAAAATTAATGTCACAATGAGATGGCACTATACACCAACTATAATCGCTATCATCAAAAACACAGAAAACCAAGTGTTGGTGAGAATACGCAGCAACTGGAACTCTCATAAATTGATAATGGCAACGTAAAATGTTACAGCCACTTTGGAAAACCATTTTTCAGTTTTCCAAAAGGTTAAACACACACCGTATGATCCAGCCATTTCATGCCTAGGTATTAACCTAAAGGAAATTAAAGAACAATTTAGAATAGGCAAAATAATCAACACCAATCTTCCAAATGTCCACACTCTAATCCCTGGAAGCTGTGAATATGTTACCTTACACTGAAAAGGGGGCTTTGCAGTTGTAATTAAGGTTACTGACTTTGATGTGAGAAAATTATCCTAGATTATGAGGGTAGACTTGATCTAATCACAAGAGTTCTTAAAAGCAGAGAGAGATTTGTTCCCAGCTGTGGTCAGAGAGAGATGTGATCATATCAGACAAGTCAGAGAGATGCAATATTTCTGGCTTTGAAGACAGAGGAAGCAGTCCATGAGCTAGGAACGTGGTTAACCTCTAGAAACTGGAAAAGGCCGGGAAACAGACTCTCCTCTAGGGTGTCTAGAAAGGAACTCAGTCCTGCTGACACCTTGATCTTAGGCCAGTGAGACACATATCAGCCTTCTGAGCTACAGAACTTTAAGATAATAAATTTGTGCTGTTTCATGCCACTAGATTTGTGATAATTTCTTATGACAGAAATAGAAAATTAATACATGTTCATAGCAGCTTTATTTACAATAGCTAAAAACTGAAAACAACACAAATGTTCATCAACAGGTGAATAAACAAATTGTAGTACATTCATACAATGGAAAATTACTCAACAATAAAAGAACTGAAATATCAATATACTGAACAACATAAGTTTCTGAAATAATTATGCTGATAGGAGCAAGACCAAAAAAAAAAAAAAAGGGAAATGATTACATGCTGTATGATTCTTTTATGTAAAATTCTAGAAAATACAAACTAATCTACAATGACAGAAAACAGATCAGTGGCTGCCTAAAGATGGGGGGCTATGAAAGGTTGGGAGGTGGAAGGTTGTCCCATTACAATGAGACACAAGGAAGCTTTTGGGGGATGATGGTTATGTTTATTATCCTGATTAAATGGTTCCACAGGTGTACATATGTCAAAACATCCAACTGTACACCTTAAAATGTGTCGTTTATTGTGTGTCATTTACACTCCAATAAAACTGTTAAACAAAATTTAAATAACTGCACAAGGCTAGTGGTTACTTAATTGGATAGCGCAGTTCTAGAAGATAAAAATAAGAGAATATATTTATAATGCTGAATATAAGTAACTGTTTCTTTAACTAAAAGTAATAACCATAAAGGAAATGACTATAAATTGTACTTCATTAAAACTAAGGATTAAAGCTCACCAAAATATAGCATTAAGAGGGTGAAAAGGCATGTCACAGAATGGGGAAAGATATTTGCTATGTAAATAGTAATAAATATGTGTGTGCACACAAGTGTGCATAGGACTTGTATCTAGAAAACATAAAGAACAACAAATCAAAAAAGTAGAGAACCCAATTTCTAAAATATGGGCAAAGACTTATACTGGCACTTCTCAAAAACACATGAAAAGGTGATCACTGTCATTAGGCACGTGGGAAATGAGAATTGAAACTGCAATGAGATACAGTATGCCCCTGCCATTTTAAATAAAACTGGCAATATTCAATGCTAGTGAGGGTGTGGAGCAACTGGAATTCTCATACCTTGCTGTTGTCAACTGGTACAACCACTCTGAAACACTCTTTGGAAATCTTCATTATAATAGATCTGAACATAGATAGTCCCTATAAATCAGCAATTTCATCCGTAGTGCATGCCCACATAATACACACAATGTGTATTAAAACGCATGTACAAGAATGTTCATAACACTATTATTCATAAAAGCCAAAAACTCAAAAACAACTCAAATGTCTACCAGTAATAGGATGGGTAAATAGTAACACACACACACACACACACACACACACACATACACACAAACAATGGAATACAATAGAGCAGTGAAAATGAACAAAATAACTGCCATACGCTAAAAACAGAATGAATCTTACAAACATAATGCTCATGGAATAAAAGAAGCAAGACCTAAAAGAATATATACTGAATAATGAATTAATGGCAATAGAAACCAGAATATTAGTTAGCTTTAGGGGAGAGTGGATAATGACCAGAAAGGGTAAGAGGGAGTGTTGTGAGCAGCCACTAAGTTTCTGCCTCTTGATGTGCCTGTTGGTTACACAGATGTATTCACTTTGGAAAAAAAAATCTCATATAACTAGGAATTATGTACTTTTCCGTATACTTGTTATTCTTGAACCTAAAAGTTTACTTTAAAAAAATCTCATTAAAAAAATCTAAAAATGTCAAATAAGAAATCAATAACCTAGATACAGTCTTGCCCATCAAGTCCTGAATGGGGGCTTTGCAAGTGTAAGCACCCATGCAGTGCTGGCCCATTCTCCCCACCTGTCATCTCTCAGGAGCAGATAATAAATATTCTCACCAGAAGAAAGAAATAATTGCAGCCACACAGTTTTTGACTTGAGATTTTCCTGGCTTTACACCTAATTTAACTAAAACATTCTCCTCCCCCTTCCCACACTCCCCCACCCCCAACCCATTTCTGTGTCCATTTCACTCAACTGAAACAACGGCAAGCGCGAATTCAGGTAGAGTGCAGAGGCAATTATAAAACAGATACTTGTAAAGGCATTGCTGCCATTTGTGCCTCTTGAAATATTATCCCTTATGAGTTTTCTCACTGAATTAGTGCCATTTAATGTGTGCATATGGCCAAGAGGAAAATATAAAATTGATCAATGAGAACAGGAAAATTACTCCAGAGAATCTTTGTGGCTTTGTGAATTGTTGCTTGACATTGTGGTTTTACCAGATATAATGGCATGATTTACAATTTACAACAGGGCTTGGGGGATGCGGATACAAACATTTTTACTTAAAATACCAGGAGCAGATGGGAAAAAAAAATACAGACTGGACTTCGTCCAGATGCTGAGGATGTTGCACATATTCCGACTCCTACATGAAGGCATAAATAACACCAATTCCTCATCATCCACAGAAATGCAAGAGAGTCATCATATAGGTAATCCAAACAGTAGATAAACACAAAATAATTCCTTATGTCAAATTGTCCTGGTATATATGTGCTACAGTCTCTGGTTCTGCTTGCTTTTTCTTATGGGGAGATCTGATGTCCTAGTTATTCATGATATTGCACACAAAATCGTGAAATTGCACCCTGAAGAAAAACTACCTGTGGAGCTGTGAAACTAACAACTATCTCATTTTCTCAGCTCTGTCCCACCGTGCAATTCTGCTCAATACATTCCATGCTGGAAACGGGCAGTTTCACCTTTAAGACAGATAAGTAAGAATCATGATAGACTCGAGAGGTATCCAGAACTGGGTCTTTGTATTAGAACTTCCTCCAAGTAGCTCTGTGACATTTGACAAGCCTCTTACCTGATCAAGGCCTTGATTTCCCATCAGTAAGCCAGTGGAAGACGACTAGGTGACTGTGAAGGCTCACCTGGCACTAGGTAGCCCAGGGTCAGTCTAAGCAGAGCCAACCCTTCCTTCATGATTGCTACTTTCCCCAGGCCTCAGAATAATTATTTTCATTTTAAGTTTCAATCTTCTAGTTCCTGTTGAACTCCAATTTCAGTAGCAGATGGCAATGGTTATAAAAGCAATAAAGAAATTAAGTAAGCAACAGAGATGTTAACTAAGAGAGGAAAGCAAGATTTGCCAGAGATAAACTGCCACATAATCTACTTACAATCCACTGAAAGTTGGCTATATTTCTAATTATCTGGGTATTAGCATGATGCTCATCCCGTCTGGGGAAAGACCTAGAGGAAACAGAGATAAAATGCAATAGGAGGGATAGTGGTTGGAGATGAAGAAGAACTTCCTGAGAGGTGTTCAGACTAGAATTCATCATAGAGTTGCTTTGGGGGCCTGTTTCATACTATCTGCTCCAAGTATCCGGTTTTTCTAAGGTCTATGAGAGTGGGGAAGAGGTGATGATACTGAATTCTCAAAAGTATTCTTGAAAAAGCCAACAAGTCAGAGAACATTTTCCAATAAAAAGGTAGCGAGGGAAAGAGCAATTTCAAAAACAATTGTTAACATGTCCCCACTCCAGAAATGTTGGCCTAGCATGGTGGCTCACACCTGTAATCCCAGGGCTTTAGGAGGCAGGTGGATCACTTGAGTCCAGGTATTAGAGACCAGCCTGGGAAATATGGCAAAACTCCATCTCTACAAAAAGCACAAAACTTAGCTGGGCATGGTGGTATATGCCTGTGGTCCCAGCTACTACTCAGGAGGCTGAGGTGGGAGGATCACTTGAGCCCAGGAGGCAGAGGTTGCAGTGAGCTGTGACTGTGCCACTGCACTCCAGCCTAGGCAACAGAGCAAGACCCTGTCTCGGAAAGAAAAAAAGAAAAAAGGAACATCCTACTTCAGGGGAGGTCTTTGAAAATAAACTCCCAGATTTTTTTTTCCAACCTGGGCGCAACAGAATAGCTCCTACAAAAAGGGTAGTGAGAAGAAAAGGGGCTATTCTGATGTCAATGAAGTGGTGACCAGAAAGCACATCATCAACAGTCACAAGGGCAGCCATCGAGTGGACCTCAAGAAGTGTGGCCCTTGGGCACTCAAAGAGATCCAGAAACTTGCCATGAAAGAGATGGGAATTCCAGATGTGCACATTGACACCAGAATCAACCAAGCTGTCTGGGCCAAAGGAATGAGGAGTGTCTCATACTGTGTCCACGTGAGGTTGTCCAGAAAATATAACGAAGATGAGGGTTCAGCAAACAAGCTCTGTGTGTTGGTTACCTACGCATCTGTCACCACTTTGAAAAATCTACACAGTCAATGGATATGAGAACTAATCGCTGCTGATTGTCAAGTAAAGTTATAGAACAAGAAAGAGAGAGGGGGAGAGAGAAAGAGGAAAGACGAAAGAAAGAAAGAGAGAGAGGGAGGGAGGGAGGGAGGGAGGAAGGGAGGGAAGGAGGGAGATAAAGAGCGAGCGAGAGAGAAAGAAAGAGAGACAGAGAAAGAGAGAGGAAGGAAGGAAGGAGGGAAGGAAGGAAGGAAGGAAAGAAGGAAGGGAGGGAGGAAAGAAGGAAGGGAGGGAGGGATGGAGGGAGGGAGGGGGGAGGAAGGGAGGGAGGGAGGGAGGTGGAGAGAGAGGGAGGTAAAAAAGAAGAGAGGAAGGGAAAGGAAGGGAAGGTCTCCCATATCAGCCTCTGGAGAATGGCTCTGCTTAAAGTAAGTAAAAACTAATATAAGATGATTGCTATAGGCCTGCTCTAAACAGATGATTCACATTTGGAGCTAAAATGAGAGCATGTCCAGGCAGCTGTTTGACAGGTCCCAGACTCTCTCATATAACTTGGTTTGAAAGGAGGCAGCCTCTGTGAGGCTCCTGAAAAGTCTGAGGCAGAAAACCTGTTCCCTGGTCTTCTGTAGTTCCTCCCTGAGAGAGGAAGTCACTTCTCACCTCGACCTCAAGGCCATGCAGAGGCTGTAGCAAACCGTGACTTCTCAGAGTATAACAGAAGGGATGGCAGGTACCACAACTGTGAAGACCGGGAAGTCAACCCCGCAGCACAGAAGGCCATGAGAAAATCTTTTCTTTTGCCTCAGTCCCTGGATGTTGTTGGATAGATTCCTACTGCTTAGCATCCTAGACTTTCAGGGAAGAGTAAGAAAGCTGTAATGGAGGCTAACAAATTATGTGAACCTTGCCAAAGATAAATTAAGAAGTCAGAGCTGATCACAAGGTAAGCTGATTTTAGCAGATTTCATAGCTAACACGAGAACATTTAGAAAAACCTGCTCTTGGCACAAGAAAGATTTCTTGACTGCATTCATTCCTTTGTGACTTAGGCAAATGACTTAACCTCTCTGGTCTCTGCACTAGGACATTTTTCAACCAAGTATTTAGATACTGTACAAAAATGCATATAATAATTCAAAACGATTTAAGAAAAATAAATATTTATAGGAGCCAGAGCAAAAAAATATGATTTATAAATGGACAGAAAAATAATAAAGTTTTAGTGACATTAGCACATAAAATAAAGGCCATCTAGTCCTATCAAGCCTATGGATATGGGCTAAAATTTGGCCTTTGAGGTTCCTAGTAGCCAAAGCAAAAACGAAAAGATCATCAGTTATAAAATACAGGGTGTGCATATGGTTCAAGGGAAGCGGAACCTTTCCTTAAACAGAGACCTACAAAAAATTCTTAGATGGTCTTTATAAAAATAAGGTTCTGTATGATGCAGTGACAGCATCTTCCACAAAGTTCCAAAACACAAAGAGATACATATGGCTCTTAATGTCCCCAGTTTTCCTATAGAGAAAATAGGGAAAATATCACAGATCAGTCAAACTCTTTCAATGCAATATTATAAACAGATAAAAAGAAGTGACTTCTGGAAGCCTGAGCACTAAAAGATGGCAGTGATTTGGCTGAAGTGGGAGAGTTTGTGCCATGCATCCACATGGGAAAACTCTGGCCAACATGATGGAGCATTTAGCAAGACCAGATGACTTCTGAGACTTGGGCTCTTACTTGCCTGAGGAAGAAACTTGCCTTTTATTTATAACTCAAAGTTCTATTAGACAGGAGCTACATCCAGTATACATAGCAGCTAGAGGGCCTGTCATCATAACACAAACATAGTAGGGGTTTTATTTTATGTTTTCCTAGATGATAGACTGAATGTGTAAATGTCTGTTCTCAATCTAATACTTCAGTATTAGCTACCACAGAGTCTTTCAGATCATATCACAATTAAATGTTGACTACGAAAGAATACACAAAAGCAAAATTCATCACTGTGTTAGCCCCAAAAGACTCCATTTGATATGCTAGCCTATTTAAACGGCAGCAGTGATGGGGCTAAATTAACCAACCATTAGATAGTGAATACTGGTATCCCAACAGGCACAGCTCAGTGACCTGAAATAGACATTAAGTCATTAGACATTAGTAGCCGAACCATATGTGTCCAGTTGGTCTCAAAAATTTTAGTCATAATCCTTTATTCAAATAAAATTGACATAGAAGGATATACAAATAATGGCTGAGCTACTCTAGTTGCGGGGGAAGGAGACCCCAAAAACTCACTTGAGTCTGCACCAAAATCGGCCCTACCAGCCTTCCCAAATAAACCCACGTGCCACCCCAGTCCCCGAGGGCATGAGGTGGCCCAGCCTCCTCTCCCAGGTTATGAAGGAGGAGAAAAGAAGGCCTTCCACAACCTGCCCCAGGACTCACAACTTCATTCAGACTGCAGAAAAGCCCTCCCGCAGCCAAACTGAACCAAAGGGTGTTTAGAACACAATACCAGACACAAGGGAGCCAGGAGAAACCACAGCCAGTTGGAGAGGTCACCTGGCAGTCAGAATGTTCACACCCCGGCAGTGCGGAGGCCACCACTGATGTCCTCGTCCTCAGGTTAACTCTGGCTCTGCCGCAAAGGGTGCAGCTTCACCCACATGGGGAAAAAGGGGGCTCAACCACAGAAGAGGAAGAAAAGGAACAAAAAGAGGTATAAAACACTCTACTCCAATCTTGGGAGAATCTTTATTCTCTCTCGAGGACACCCGCCAAACTCGGGGACATTCCTCCCTCAACCCAAGCGTCTCCTGCACAGGCCACGGGAAGCGTCCCCACCTTCCCGCTGGTCACCATCCTTCAGCATCCGCCCCGGCCACCACCACCGCCACCGCAGCAGCAGCAGCAGGGACAGCAATCCTGAACAGACCCCAAAAACTCTGACTAATTAAAGACAAATAATTAAACACATTCAGGCGGGGGAAGGTTGGCAAAGCCCTCCTGCATTGTGTGGCCACCTTGGCACCGAAATGGTTAGAGACCATATCCCTCCACGTCGCCTCCTCTCATTGTGGTGGAGAGCTCTTGAGAACGTTATTAGCTGGGTGTGCGCCTTGCCGTTTTTCCACACGAGGCAGATGGGTAATTACGAAGCTAATAGTCTGATTGAGAGAAATCAGATGCAGTGGTTTGCCCAATTAGATGATACATTAGCTTCCTTCTTTGTAAGCAGCTAATGTGTGAAGCAAAGTGGTATTTTCGAGGGTCAGAATCCTTAAACAAGTGCCGAGTTGCAGATTATTGTATCTCTCTTTTTTTTTCTAATGGAGGAAAAGTGCTAAGTCTTCATTACTAAAAGCATAGAAAATGCAAATCAGCTTCTGAAACAAAAGAGAGAAGGGACAGGCGAGAATATTTGGTGTCCGATGTGTCAACCTACAACATCAATTACATTGAAATGCAATGCATGGCAGCCTAATCAAGGATAGTATAATTGTAATAATTGCGTGCTTTTGTTGGAGAGCTGCTGCTGTTGTTATTTGTCAACCATTTGTTCCTCTCTATTGTTAAGGGGGGGAAAGATTTTTTTTTAATGTAACTGAGAGATTGTGTAGGTAATGGGTGAGCGAGCGGCCATCCTCAGAATGTGGATGAGGGGTCTTGCTTCCCTGCTACATGGCGGCTCCTCCGTGGCCCTGGTGAGTTGCTGAAACAGCGATGTGAGCTTGGGGCAGGAAGGGACAAAGTGGCTGGCTATGTGAGGGTGGGCTTCAGCCTCTGTCCTTGTCACAGTGCCCTGGGACAGAGGCAAGCTGAGGAACAGGCCTGAGGATGCTGGGAGGAGAGTGGTGCTGGCGGAGGAAGCCTCTCACAACATACTTTTTCTCTTGAGTAAATATAACAGGTAGGGAAGAAGGATGGGAAGGGGCTGCTACACCTCATCCTGCTTCTTGAAGTTTGGGCCTACAAAAGGACTTGGTTTATTTTGGTAAAAGACCATTGCCTGCAAAATGCCCAAGAGAAATAGGGTGTGAAATCCTGCATAAAACAACAACAAAATGAAAGTCGCAGTAGCTGGTATTCCAGCCAGGAGAGCACTGTCCATCAGGGTGCAGATGGGAGCATGGGCACTAACGCTCAAACCCAACTTGACCACTCACTGGCCTGGGCCAGGCCCATGGCCTTGTTATCCCCTGGAGTAACACAAGGGCACCAGCCATCCTGAGCAGCGCCGTATGGAGAGATACAAACCTCCAATGCTCTGAAGCCTTTGGCAGATAGAAAGAGCTCTCGAAATGCTTCTAAGTTACCTAAACCCATTTCTTCCCCTCTCCCTCCCTGCCATCTACTTTTTTTTCATGTGTGTAGATGTTCCCTCAAATGTACTTATAGAGAAGGGAAAAGAGAGAAAGCCAGCTTAACAGCCACCTTTGGAAAGAACAAGAAAAGAAAACACAAAACAAAAACAAAACAGGGATGTTCGTAGAAAGCCGAAGTTGAGTTGGAAAAGTCTTCTTAGGAGCAGCTCTCAGCATTCAGATCAGATAAGAGGTTTATTTTCTCACTTCAATTGGTCTTGCCAATAGGTTGAAACAGAGGCACAATGGAAATGGGCTAAAACATTTAACAGAGCTGTTAAATCTCATTCTCCACAGCTAAAAAAGAACAATCCCGGACCATCTTTACCAAGGGGAGGCTTCATGGGCTGTAGGAGGCTTTGCATGTATCCCTGACAATCCTGTACATACTCCAAAACTCACACTAATTAAAAGCAAATAATCAAATACATTCAATTTGAAAAGTTGGCAAACTCGCATGTATTATTGCGTTAGCACCTTGGCATGGAAATGCTCACATCGCGCTAATCTCGTTGTGCAGAAGAGCTCTTGAGCTCGCTATTCACCGAGCCCATGCCCCCTCCTCCCACCGCCTCCCCTCTGGGCCTGCCTTCCCCACCAGCCCCCTGCCGCTCCCCCTCCAAGGCTCCCACTTTAAAGGCAAAATAAGGAAAGAAACTGTGCCTCAAGATGAGCATTTGCTAACACTTGGAACTAACAGAGGCTTGACATAGGAAAGAAGTCCTTTCCTCTTGCTGGCTTCTCAGCTACCTAGAGAGAGAAGGTCGGCGTGATGCTGCAGTTTTTAAATAAAGTTTTCAGCAGTGAGCCTTGGCTGAGCTATTTGCAGTCGACATCCTCACCCCCCAAAGCCACCCTCCTGGGTACTCTCCTTGTCAAACTGGTGGCTAAATCTGGGTGATGAGCTGACAAAATGAGAAGAAAGCCTCAGATCCGATGCTGCTGCCTCTGGGACTTGAGTTTCTTAGGGGCTGGTTGAAGGATGAGAGGAGGGAGTTGCCCAGAGAAATGCAAAACTCCTGCCATCAAGAATGGGGTGAAATGAGCCCAGACTGGCCAGAATTTTTCTGGCAGATCTGCTACCTGAGGCGCATTTCTCTCTCATCCTGGGCTGCTGCCAATCACAGCCTCCCAGCATCCGGGGCTCAGAGGAAGATGGGCAGCTTGTCCTCAGCTCCGAACAAAAGAAAAACAAATAAAGTCACATTCAGCCACATGACATTCATGTCAGATGGAAAAGGAGCAGGTCATGTGGGCAGTGCCTGCAGCTGGTTCTGCAAGGCCAAGAAGATACAAATGAAGTAGGCACATGTCTGCAGAGCTCCTGGAAGTAGGTGCCTGAAGAAGTCACAGGGATGCCTTGCTAGTGAAACTCCAGGTTTTTCTGTGGGTGGAAAGGCCTTCAGGGCTGTTCCCTGCAAGTGTAACATTTCAGACCAATTTCTAATGTGTCCTGGGTCACCGTAGTAATTAAGCAAGAGCATCAACCTATTGGTACTTCTGTTACCTCTGGAAGAATTTTTTGAGGGAAGCATTAGGCAGATGCCTTGGTTGAATCCTTGCAGGTGTAATATGGTGTCAATACAAACAATGTGTTGGACAGTTCTTGCAAAATCTGACCACTCCCTTCTCCTTCCTTCTAATACAGTCCATGGACTGCATGATGCCCACTGTCAGGATGACTCCCTTTCTCCTCGCCTAGTTCCTCTTCATTGTTTCTTTCCTTATTCAACAACTCACCCAATCACTCATTCCTTAATGTATTCATTCAACAAACACTTAATAAGTAATAAGGTTTTATAGATACTATAATCAACCCTTAGAATACAAAGGTAAGTAAGGTTAGACCCAGCAATTCCACTTCTGCATATTTCCAGAATTGAAAGCAGGGACTCAAACAGACATTTGTACACCAATGTTCATAGCAGCATTCTTCAAAATAGCCAAAAGGTGGAAACAAACCAGATATTCATTGACAGATGAGTGAATAAACAAAATGTGGCATATACCTATAATAGAATATTCAGTCTTAAAAAGGAATGTAATTCTGACACATGCTACAACATGGATGAACCATTTGAAGACATTATGCTAAGTGAAATAAGCTAGTCACATAAGGACATATACTGTATGATTTCACTTATATGCAGTACCTAGAGAAGTTAAATTCATAGAGACGAGGGCTGGACGAAGGAGGGAATGGGAGCTGGTGTTTAACGGGTACAGAGTTTCCATTCGTGAAGATGAAAAAATTCTGGAGCTGGACAGTGGCGATGTGAATGTCCTTAGTGCCACTGAACTGTACACTTTAAAATGGTTTCAATGGTAACTTTTATGTATATTTTGCCACAATAAAAAATAATACCAAAAAAAAAGTGAGTAAGTTTAGTCACAGTCCTCTAGGAACTTGGGGTCTAGCAAGGGAAGAAGCAAGGTTAAAACACATAAATAGTAAATTCAATCCCATGAGGTTGGCACTATTACCACACTAGGCAGAGGGAGACGGGGACCCAGGGTCTGCCAGAGATGGCTGTGATGCTGCCTCCAGGTCAGGTCATCTCCAAGCCTGAGCAGCCTTATCTGCAAGCCAGGATGGTAACAACCTTTCTCTGTGCCTCACAGAAGTGTTGGGAGCACCTACCACGTAGCAGGTACCACACCAGGCCCTTTAGTTCATTCAACCTCACATTCAATCAATGAAAGAGAGATTTGACCAGTCATTTCCACTGAGGAAGCAGGGGTAAGAGAGGCTGAGGGGTGGTGGGTTCCACCATCACACAGCTGGCAACCTGGAGCCCCAGGGTTAGAACATAGCCCTGTATGGATGTCAAACCCATGTTTTTCTCACTATACTATTTGGTCTCATTCAAATTTTACAAGTGGCTAACCGAAAAAGACATACCTAATGAAGAGACAGACTATTAGGATTTAATTGTGTCCTCTCAAAAAAGATACATTGGAGGGCCGGGCGCAGTGGCTCACACCTGTAATCCCCACACTTTGGGAGGCCAAGGTGGGTGGATCACCTGAGGTCAGGAGTTAGAGACCAGCCTGGTCAACATGGTGAAACATTGTCTCTACTAAAAATACAAAAAATTAGCCAGGCATGGTGGCGCGCACCTGTAATCTCAGCTACTCAGAAGGCTGGGGCAGGAGAATCACTTGAACCCTGGAGGCAGAGGTTACAGTGTGAGCCGAGATCACGCCACTCCAACAAGATGGAAACTCTGTCTCAAAAAAATGAACAAACAAAAAAACCAAACATATGTTGGAATCCTAACCCCTAGTACCTCAAAATGTGACCTTATTTGGAAACTGGGTCTTTAAAGAGGTGACTAAGTGAAAACAAAGTCATTAGGATGGGCCCTAATCCAATATGACTGATGTCCTTATCAGAAGGGGAAATTTGCATACAGAGACAGACATCACCCAGGGATAACGCTGTGTGAAGACTGGAGTGATGCTGCCATAAAGCCAAGGAAGCACCAGAAGCCAGGAGAGAGGCGTGCATGGGGTCTGCCCTGCATGTTCAAAGGGAGCGTGGCCCTGCCAGCACCTTGATCTCAGATTCCAGCCTCCGGAAGTGTGAGAGTAAACCCATAAACTACCCAGTTCATAGTACTTTGTCTCGGCATCCCAAACAAGCTAATACAGGGGTCAACCAAGGGAAATTGAGGAGGAGCCTTCTGTGAGGCTTTGAGGACATTCACCTGTGGGCCTTGGGGACTCTGGCAGCCCTCAGGAAGGGGCCGTGAAGCAGACAACGGGGATTCCAGTTTTTCTCTCTCCTGCCACACCCACTCCTACTCACACTCCTCACTACCCTCCACCAGGATAGGTCTCCTTAAGAACCAGATCCATGATGCTTTGCTTTTGCCTTTTTGTCTTGTCTGTAAGCATTGTTGGAGCTTCAGGGCCGTTCTGACAGCTGTTTCACAGTGTAGAGTTGTTTCCATTGTAAATTACAGGTGGGAGTGCACCTCTGCTCTGGGCCTCACATCATATCCCATACCCCACAATGCATGGCTGTCCCACTTTACCCTACTTTTTCCTTTTGGGAACCTAGAACTCTAACCTGAAGGCTACATACTCTCTGAGAAAACCAGGACAGCTTTGGTGCTATAGTTTCAGCACATGGGTTTAAACAGAGCAGGGGCCGAGCTGCCCAGCTTAAACAGATCTGGAAGCCAAGGGACCTGGGAAGCCACATTTCCTCTTCCAATCCTCCCACGCAGTGGCAAGATTAAGCAGAGGGCTTTGCAAAGGAACTCCAGGAAAATACTGATAAATTGAAGAGCAATCGACAAGGCACTCAGGCTCCCTCCCTGAGCTCCACCCAGCCCCCTAAATTTGTGTCAAATCTTTTCTCTTCTCCGCATCAACTAAGCTCATGTGTGAATGGAAATGTTTCCGTGCATTAAAGAAAATCAATGAAAATATCTCAAAAACAATTTCAAGCTCCTCTTCCTCCCACAGGGTGGCAAAGCCAGACCCTGCTGTGCTGTGCAGGGGTGCCAAGGACAGCCAAACCCATGTAGGTGGCAGATTTCCACTGGAACAAAGCCACAGACCCTGACACACGCAGCTCACTTCTCTCTCCCAACACAGGACAGCATTCCACAAAGCCAGCCAGCCTAGAAAAATTCTAGCTCTCTTCCCATACCCCTTTTTAGTTTCATTCTTCAGTTCTATTTGTGTATAGTTTTTGCCCCTGACCCCTGAGTAGGGCATCTTTGGTTGCAGTTGAATGATAGCACTGAGACAGACGGGGGCAGTATGCTGAAGGAAATTGCACAGATATGGAGCCTGTAGATCTAGGTTTGAACATCAGCTCTGCCAGTAACTAGTTGTGCCAGTCACTTAACCTCTCTGCCTCTCAGGTTCCTCCTCTTTAAAGTCAGGATAGTTAAATAGATCATGCCTGGTTACTGTGAGTAGAAAATGAGATAATACTAGGTAGGACCCAGCACATAGTAAGTGCTCAATCAATGGCTAATTACCACCATTATTTTTATCACCAAAAAAAGAGTTGAAGCCCAACAAATTGCTTACTGATCCCAGCTAATGGCAGCCCCTTTGAGAGCAGACAAAACCGGACAATGTGGATAACTTGGATGAGACCTTTTGCTGCTGGCTGAGGGAGAGCGCTCTGGAGCACCTCTAGGAGGGGCATCATCAGAGGTGAAGAACAGCACACTTCAGCCACCAGAAGACACATTGAGAGGTTTATTTAACAGCCAAAGTAACTGCACTGAGGCAGTCAGGCCAGGGGGACATAGAGGAAAAAGGATAGGGAGTCACACGTGGCAGATGTCTTGGCTGAGAGAGAAAGTTCCAGAGAATGTGCGTGGGTTGGGGAACTGGGAGCTTGGGCTCAATTCAGAACAACCCAGCTCCCTTCCAGACGGGAAACGCAACACGAGAGCAGCATCCAGAGGCTAGCCCCGGGAGACCCCGGCGAGCCGGGCCTGGCAGCCGAGCCGCCTGCAGCTGGGGGGAGCTGAGTACACTCCGCCTGGCCTTGGAAGTAAAGCTGTTTCACCTGAGAGGGCTAGAAAACGCTCACCCCGGGGGAGGAAAAAGAAGATGGGATTTCTCCTGGGGTCGGAACAGGACCCGGCCAGCCAGAGACAATGGCTCCAAGAGCCTCAACAACTCCACCCCTGTTGACGAGGGAACTCAACACCCTGGAGATCGGCGTGTGAAATCTGTACTGGGGAAAAGAGTCCTCATTTAGCAGAGAAAGTGCTGTGCTATCTATGTGTGAAAGCTTTTTTAACACTGTTCCCTGCTCTCCATATGGCGAACTTCACCCAAATTAGGAGGAACTGATGAACAAAGCTCCAACGACTTGAAAATGAGAGCAAGTTCCAGGGGCCCATCCCAGAGGCAGCTGCCGCCCAGTGCTCAGGGTGGGTCTAGCAGGCCAGAGCACCCAGACGCCTCTCCTTGCACCCCTGCAACCTCACCCTTGGTCCCCAAATGCTCTCCTCAGGGCGAAGCTGTGTTCCCTCTCAGTGGATCAAGTCACCATCATCAATAATTAAAATACTAAGAATCACTACCCCCATTTAGTGTACAAGCACTGTGTTACACACGACCCTGGGCACCTTGCACATATTATTTCATGCACACACATCAGTTCATCCTCACAAAAACCCTGTGAGTAGGTGTCTTTATGCCTATTTAAGGTTGGCAAAACCCAAGACCCCACAGGAAGATTCAAATGCAGACTGCTCATTCACTCAAGGTCACAATCACGTTTCTCAGCATCACGCTCGTGCTCCAAGAGTAAGGCCAGGAGCGGGAGCTGGGGGTTTGCTCCCATGGAAGCTGGGGGGAATGGGGAGCTCTGTCCTTTCCCCTCAGTCAGAGAGCATGTGGCCAGGACCCCTGACAGTGTCACACCATGGGAATTTGTGGGGGCTACAAAATCAATGACCATCAGGTCTGGAAGGGAATTTAATGACCGGTATCACCTGCCTCATGGAAAAGTTAAGGTTCAGGGAAACAACACTGAGTCGTAAAGTATGTTAATAAAACAGCCAAGACCCAACTCACCTGTGTGTGTTCTATGACAGCATAAAGACGTCCAGAAAAAGAGCAACCTCTTCTGTTCATCCTCTACCCTGACTTCTCCCTAGTCCTGGCTGAATGAGGGAGCCCGCCCGAAAGCAGGCCTACTTTATTTGACCCACCCCGCCCCCAACCTACCTCTCCACTAGTCTCACCCATCCCCGACCCCATTTGAATGCAGCTGTTTCTGACTGCAGTTCCCACCACCTCCCTTCCCACATTGCCTCCCTCCAGCCACACCCCGAGCCCCCACTGGCTTTCCCCCAGGGTCTGGGGGCTGCACCTTCCCCATCTCTTTCCTTCCAGCCTCCCTGGCTGAGTATAGCAGGACAAAAGGAAGCTCGATGCAAAGATTTTTAGTATGTTTATCTCGGTTATTGTATTATTTACAGCAACTCCGCGCTGTGCCCGGGGCATTGCGTGGTTTGAAAGACGCTATACAAACTAAAATTGTGTGGCATTGTTTGTTCCTCCACATTCTGTGAGAGAGAACCAATCTAGTAATCACTGTTTTTGCTCCTCAAATCAGGGACGCTCCATTTTGTGTGCATGGTGACTAATCTGGAAATAAAGATTCGTAGCAAATGTATAAGGAGCTCTGCAAGCGGTTGGGGCCCGGCGAATGAAAGAAAGGCAGCGAGGAGGAGGAGGAAAGACCGTGGAGGTGATGTTGATGAGGGCCCGATGGTCCCTCTGAGGAGGGACAGTAGCCCATCCCTGGGGTGGTAGGAAGCGCCACATCACATATCTGTTCCCGGCAGACAGAACAGACCCCGGGGAGCACTTTGCCCCAAAGTGCACAGCGCCAGCTGCAGTCCACCTGCAAACCTCCCTGCGGCTGGGTCTTCACCCCAAGGTCAAATTCTCTGGAGCTGGAGCTCACCCTTTCAGAACATAAGCCAGGGGAGGTGAGTGAGGAGGAGAGAAGAGGCTCACACCATGGCTAGGAATGACCATGTGCAGACCCCAGTCCTTCTTCAAGGGCATGGCAGGAAGAGGGGAGTGGAAGGGCAGTGCCCAGGGTCTCTGGAGCTGGCCAGCTGGTTTCTGGCACCATCCTTCTGCTCTCAGACCCTCGCCCAGCATAGCAGACCCCAGCCTGACTAGCTCATGTTCAGTCCCAGCGGAGGCACGACACCAGGGTCTGGGTGTGGCATTGGGACTGTGACAGGGGAGGCTTGCATTTGTGAGTTCACTGGAAGCATTTCCTTGGGAAAGGGGTGAATCTGGACTCACAGCCCAGCCCCGGGTTACCACCCCAGTGCCCTCTGATTTTCACGCTACCCTTTCACTCGCCCTCCCACAGCGTGATCCAGCCACACTACTCACAGCCTGCCTTTACTGGCCAAGCCAGGCCTCTTGGTCACTCTCTATCTAGCTTTGCCCTTCAGCCTGCCCAAATCCTATGCATTCTCCAATGTCCAATTCAGAGATCACTTTCTCTGTTACACTTCCATCATCCCCCAAGCCCCATGGCAAGATGACTCAGTCACCATGAAGCCCTAGATCTTCAATTTGTAGGTCTGCAGAGTGCCTAGAGTGACCTCTGAAACAGAGGCCTGTGGGTTTGCCCCCATGGGAGCACATTCCTGCAGGACAGAGACGGGCATGCTCTTGTCTTCAGCATTCTTCCCCTCAGCATCCAGCAGAGCGCCGGGTGCATGCGTGGGAGCCTGGGAGATCCCCCGGCACTTTCACACCCACCTCAACACCCTCGCCCCGGGCGACACAGGGCCAGGTCTGAAGCAAAGGGGAGGTGGTCATGAGGAATCAGCTCTTGGTCCAAGATTTTGCTGACTTCTCCTTTCCAGAGGCTTCTCCGTCAATTTCCAGGTTGTGCTGTAAGTTAACAATCCCCAAATAGTTCACATTCTCTCCCTTTGCCAAGTTTGAGCATGTCATCTGCCAAGTTAAACTGCAACCAAGTCACACAGCAATTTAACTGGTCTGATGCATGAGGCCTCATCATCCATTACCATGAGCATTTAGAAGCGAGGTAATTACAGGCTGCATTCCTGAAGCCCGAGGCTCCACAGCTACAATCCTGGAGTTTTTTATAATAATGGTGATAGGGAGGGGTCCCAGGGATTCCATTTCCAGACTGTTCACATTGGCATTAAAGAACCCCGCAGGAAGGGACTGGGGACAGTGCTGCCCCTCTCAAGGTCAACTCTACTCCAGGAGGAAGCCCTGGGCTGAGCTATCCCACCCCTACCGCTTCGCCCTTGAGGGGCTGGAAGTGAAGCTGCCCAAGGGCAGGGATGGTTCCTTCAGTTTCTCTTGTCCCCAATCCCAGTCCTGCCCCACCTCGGATTGTACAGAGAAGCCGACCCCTTTAGCTTGTCACCAAATGACTCAAAGCAGAACCGAGTCCTCTTTGCTCCAAGAATGAGGAGCTGTAGGAAAGAAGAAGACTTGCCCTCACCACAACAAAGTTGAAGCCCCAGCACTGGAGAGCTATTATGGAGCTTTCCAGATCCTACTTTCAAAATGCAAATGCCCTCTTGAGAAATCCATGCGATCATTGGTAATAATATGATTAAGTTGGTATGAATTGCGATAGCAGCTTCTTTCCACCTCACTGGAACAGTATCAGCTTTAGGAAAAGTGTTTGACCCCTGGATGAAACATAGGAGTAGACACAGTAAAAAAAGTGGAAGAAATAAATGGCACAGCTTTGCTCATAGTAAACCTTGAGTTAATAATGAGTTAATTGATCACTGGATGACTCACTGATTAAGCAATGAATGGGTCACTGGATAGAATAGGTCCAATTTTCCACTCTACCTTTTCCAGTGAAGAAGCCAGTGCTAAGCCCTCTGGCCCCCACACCCACCCCAAAGAATCAGCAATCCCAGGGGTCTCATTGGGCAGAGCATCACTGTGTGGGGGAGGCAGGAAGGTCTGGTCCTAAAGCCCCAGGTGAACACGCTGTTCTGAGGTTTTCCAAGTTATGGAAAAGACCACCTCTGCCCCCACCCTGCCCCCCAACTAAAACCCCCTCCTGCTTCCAGTTACCCATCTAAATCATGGCTGGTCTTAGAAGATCTTTCAAAGATTTTATTTTACTCCATTTATCCATCAGTTTCCTAGGGCTCCCATAACAAATGACCTCAAACCAGGTGGCCTGAAACAATGGAAATTTATTCTCTCACAGCTCAGAAGACAAGAAGTATGACATGCAGGTGGTCAGAAGGGGCTGGTCCCTCCTGGAGGCTCTGTGGGACAATCTGCCCCGTGCCTGTCTCCTACTTTCTGGTGGCTGTTGGCAATCCTTGGTGCTCCTCAACTAGTAGAGGCATCATCCCAATCTCTGCCTCCTTCTTCACATCACCTCCTGCTCTATGGCTCTCTGTTCTATCTCTTGTGAGGACACTCATGGGATTTAGGGCTTACTCCAACCTAGTATGTTCTCATTTTGATCCTTACCTTAATTATATCTACAAAGACCCTATTTCCTTTCCAAATAAGGTCACATGTGCAGCCGATCTCCAGGTGCACATGAATTTTGAGGGAGGACACTATTCAATCCACTCATCTTCTTAAAGCCAAACAGCAAGAGATGAACTTGGTGCCATCATAACAAGAGGAGTAAATGATGAGGAAAGTTTCTTGGGAGTGAAAGGCGTTGGTAAGGTCCCTCTGACAGAAGCTTTCCAACTCTGCTCAGCTCACCTTCCCCCATCCCCACCTCCAGGCCTGTCAAAATCAGAGTATGAATGGCAGGGGTGAGGGGAGATGGTCATTAGGTCTCACCACATCAGGAAACTGAAAGTGAAGACCCCTGGGTAAGGTCAACCACAGAGGACAGACAGACCTCCTGGCTTTTATCCTCAGAGTCAGCCAGGCCAACATCATTTTTAGCTTCCCCTGTGATCTCCTAAGTATCTCAATGAGCTATGCCCTGATCCTGCAAATCCATTTCTGGCTGTCTTTGTGAGTCATGCTGTGGTAGACAGCCTCCAAGATGGCCTCAGTGACTCTGGGTTCCTGGTCTTTATGCACTGTGTGGTCTTTCTTTTCCACTGATAGAGCTGACCTGTGTAACCAATAGGATAGCACAGAAATGAAGAAGTGTGATTTCTGAAGCTAGATCATAAAAGATACCACCTTCTGCTTTGCACTCTCTTGGTTCATATGCTCTGGGGGAAGTCAGCTGCCATGTTATAAGGATACTCAAGTAGCCCAGTGAGGATGTACGCATGGATAGAAACTGAGGGCGCCTGCCAGTAACCAGCACTCACACTTGCCAGCCACATGAGTGAACTATTTTGGTGGTAGATTCTCTAAATCTAGCACAGCCTTCATAAGACTGCAACCCCAGGCAACCATGAGTACAACCACATAAGTGAACCACCCAGCTAAGCCACTCCAACCTCCCAGCTCCTAGAAATTGTGTGAGATAATGTGTTTATTATTGTTTTAAGACACTAAGTTCTAGGGTAGTTGTTGTGCCTCAATAGACAACTAAGGCAACAACAATTAACAATAACTTATTATATATTTCAAGATAACTCAAAAAGTGGAATTGGAATGTTCCTAATACAAGGAAATCATAAATGCTTGAAGTGATGGATACCTCAATTACCCTGATCTGATCATTACATGTATACTTCTATCAAAATATCACATATATCCCATAAATATGTATAACTATGCATCCATTAAAAATTTTTGAAAGTAGATAACTAATACACATACTCCGCCACATCGTCATTCATTCATTCAATGAACATTTACAGAGCAAACAAAATGAGACACACATTCTTGAGAAAAAATGTTTAACATGTTTAAGATCCTCAAGGATCTTAAAACATAGTTAAGAAGAAAAGATTATAGACCCAAGTCAGTCAAAGAACATTGACCAAAGGCTGCTGAATTTAAGAATATGGAGAAAGAGCACTGTGGCTGGGGGGAGTGTTTCTCAGCTGTCAACAGAACACAGTGACTTCAGGAGAAAAGACATTTGTGGGAAGGAACATGGGAAGCTCACAGAGGCGATGGGAATAACAGAGAAGCAGCCAACTTGCAGAGCAGGAGGCAGGAGCTGAGGACGCAGCCACTGCATCCCTGGGTATAGTCAGGCCAGTGGCCCCTGGCCACTCCTGTCACCCACTGGACATGCACAGACTCCACTGGATGCTCATTGCTCTCCCCAGATTGAAAGTCCATCAAACTGGCCAAGACTACATCACTTGCCTGTGCATCAATACCAAGAGACAGGCAGGGCACATCTGCCCCCACTACAGCTTCTGAAGGGAAAGCAGGGACCGCTACAAAATGTGTGAATTGCCCCTAAGCAGGAAACATACAGAAATGTCAAGAAGCCACTGCAGAGAGGGAAGGGTCACTTGGGGCATGACGTAAGGTGGTCAGGAACTAGACCATTCTTCTGCTTCCTCAGGCTGGGCCCCCAGCATGCTCAGTTTCCTCATCAAAGAAATGGCACAAAAGTGTCTTCTCTCTCTCTCCTTTTCTACTTCCTTGCCCTAAATGTGAAGCCTTCTTTCTCTAATAGAGAAGGATGGATCTAAGACAGATGGTTTAAACTAGAATTAGTTTCCGCAGATGGAACTTAATAAAGATTTTCCTGATAGATAGGAATGCCACACCATGGCCTGTCAAGTACATAAAATGGGAACTTAGTGGTCTCAGCAGGAATCAATGACGCTGACAATATGATGGGGAGCAGACCAGGTCCACCCTCTGCCCACGCAGGCTCCCAGAGGTGGTTGGTTGTAGCAGCCATTCTGTGCCTGCTATGAAAACAAGTGGGAACATTGGAAGTGAGCAAAAAGACTTCTGAACACCCACAAAATATGCAAGGAGGCCAATATGATACACTGTGCTAATCTGCAGCATAACCAACTCACCAAGCCTCTTGCTGTGGCAGAGGAGGGCTGCCACACTCTCACCCCACGCCCATTGGTGCAGCAGCCAGAAAGGAGCCCTTAGGTCTAATGCAGTCCCTGGCTTCTCTGAAGCACTGCCCCCAGCTGTGCCCATCCTACTCCACCTCTAAGCCCAGGCTGTAGAAATGCACCCATTTTTAATTACCCAGCGCCCCCAGGAACTCCTCTTTGACCACTTCAGCCTGATAGCCCACAGCACTGTCCAGCTGTGCCACCCACTTCAGCAATTAATGACATGTCACCTTGAAGGCTTGCTGCATCATGAGCTAACCCACCCAGCCAAAAAAGACCAATGTCTATCAGCCTGGATGCCCAGGGGTACCCATCTCTCCACTCAGCGATGATGTTGGCCAAGGTCAGAAAGCCTTGAGAATCCCAGTGTCTCCCATCCAATTCAAGCTACAACACCCCCTCCACCCTGGCAAGTCTGAGCTCTACAAAGGCCCAAAGCAGTACTTCTAATGTTCTCTCTGCAACTTTGAGCAAAAGCCCGATGGCCTTCACCTCCCAAGGGCTTGCAGCAACTCAGAAACAACTTCATGCCACAGCACCTCCCTCTCGGCCAGGTGGGTCTTCACCTCTGCCACACACCTGTGCTCACAGCTGCTTTGTGCTTCTTCCTCATGCGACTTTCCTCAGCCTCTAAAATCTGGAAATCCTTATCATTATATTAAGAAGGCCTTCCGTAAAGACAGGACTAGAGAGTCAAACAACAAGTGAATGAGCAGGGTGGAAAAAGAGATGAGTGGATGGCAGCCATCAGGATGAAGGCTGCGTGCTCTAACCTCCTGTCACCCCTCCTTGCTTATCTTGTGACTTCCTCTCCATCCTGGTCCTGCCATCATCCTGGGGGACTTCACAGGTGTAAGGACAACCCTTCGATGCTTCAGCCTCATATCCCTTGACCATCTCCATTCCATCGACTCTGACCCCTTCCAACCCTCATCTCATCTTTTCAACATCTTCAGTCTGAAAAGTCAATCCCCTGCTCTGATCACAGTCTCTTATTATTTTCCTCAATTTCCCTTTTTTTAAAAAAAAAATCACTGGCACTTTCTGTCCCTGACAAGTTAACTTCTCTCCATTGATCAGCTCCCTTCCGGCTTCACATCCTTCCCTTTCTGAGACCTCACAGTCCACCCCTTCAATCACTTCCTCACCATTCTCTGTGAGGCCTGTGTCCATGACTTAAAGTCTGAACTGGGATCCATCAAACTCCCCTGCTCCTGCAGCCAGGTTGCTGAGGCTGGAGAAACCCACACCATCTTCTGAGCTGGACTCCCCATGAATCTGTGGCCTCCAAATTCAATCCTTCCACCAAGTCCTCCCTCTCCATCCTCTTCAACAACCTTTCCTGATATTTTCTCTCTCCTTAAAACCCCTCCCCTACCACTTTCCCCTCACTGGATCTTAGCCCCAATGCCTTCACAAAGACTTTGGAGGCCCTGGAACAAGCACTCCCTAAGCTTCCTCCCCATCACTGACCTGCCTCCACCTTAGCCTGGCCTTTCTCCTTCCTTCTGCTTCCCTCCTCTCATCCAAGGCAGACCCTTCCACCTGGGCTCTGGATCTCACCCCCTCTCATTTCCTCAGGGGCCACATTCCATCCATCACTTTCCCCCTCTCCTGTCTCTTTGGTCCCTTTCTGCTGCCTCTTTTCCATTGGTATGCATCCTAAGCATGCTCAAGTCTCTCCATTGTTTTGTTTTGTTTGAGTCACAGTCTCACTCTGTTGCCCAGCTGGAGTGCAGTGGCATGACCACAGCTCACTGCAGCCTCAAACTCCTGGGCTCAAGCAATCCTTCCACTTTAGCTTCCCAAGTAGCTAAGACTACAGCCACACTTGGCTAGTACTTTTTAATCTTTTTAGAGACGGGGCTCTCACTGTGTTGCCAAGGCTGATCTCCAACTCTTGGCCTTAAGCAATCCTCCTGCCTCAGCCTCCCAAGTGGCTAGGATTACAGGCGTGAGCCACTGCACCCAGCTCAGCAATTATAACACTGTAGTATCATAAACAATTCACCTGTCTGTCTTTCCCTGTTGGCTTATAAGCTCCTTGAAGGTAGGACCCTATATAAATTCAACTTTATATATTTCAACAGTTCCTGGAACATGACAGATCCAGCCCTGTTACACAGAGCATGCACTAAACACATTGGAGCCATTGAGCAGACTGAACAGAAATGGAAAACAGCACCCATTCACAAAGTATTGTCATTCTGCTTTGCACGTGATCCCAAATCTGAACTTTCAGTTCAACTATTTTCTTATTCAGGTCCACATACACTTGGTGTTCCTTTTCTTTCAACCACAAATCAGCTAAGCTGAATACTAAACATACTTTCAGAGCTGCCTGAACCTGCCTCATGTTTTTTTTCTGCCTCTGTGCCTCCCTCACAAACAGTCTCCACACCCCTGTCCTTGTCCCTCTGGCCAAAGATCAGTCTTCATCCAAAACCAACTAAAACAGAGCCTCTGAAAAGGCATACCTGGCCCTCCTCAGTCAAAACCACCTCCCCTTCCTTGCATTCCTTAGCACTTTGCCCCTGGTCTGTCACGGCATCCCCACAACGTATTAGGTTGGTGCAAAAGTAATTGCGGTTTTGGCCATTGAAAGTAATGGCAAAAACCGCAATAACTTTAGCACCAACCTAATACTTTGCACTTGGTTGGTTGCACGGGCTTCTAGAGGACAAGCGTGGGACCTGCCCTGGAAAGGCAGTAATAATCGTGTGGCACCAGGTTGAACGGAAAGCAGTGAATCCACTCCAACGTGCTCTTTACATCATCACTCCTCCGCTTTCCACCTTCTCAAGCAGCTCCAGGAGGCCTCTAAAGAGGCCTTGAAGGACAAGTTCTTCACCTCTTGAGCAGAGGAAGACCTTCCAGTGAAATTACCAGTGCTATGAGGGGATACACCAAAGAACAGGAGAAAAGAGATGCAATAGTTCTCCACCGTTCTGTAAGGCCCTGAGAGGGAAAGCCATGTTTTTCCTCCTTTGCCTCTGTAGTATATGGCACAGTGCAGAATATGACTTGCTAGATATCACACTGTGTGCTCCATAAATGTGGTTATTGAACAAGAATAATAATACAATCCTTCCCTAAGAAATTATGAAAATATGTGTGTATATGTGTGCATCTGTGTGTATGGAGAAACAGAGAATGAACTGACTTATGCAATCACAGGCTCCGACAAGTTCAAAATCCATAGGGCAGGTAAGTCTGAAATTTGTAGGTAAGGTCAAGAAGCTGGAAGAGCAGATGATAGTTGGTGCCGCAGTCTTGAGGTAGAATTCCTCCTCCAGGATACCTCAGTTTCGGCTTAAAGTCTTCAACTGATTAGATGAGGTCCATCCAAATTTTCAAGAGTAACCCCCTTTACTTTAGGTGCTAATCACATCTATGAAATACTTTCACAACAATACCTAGATTTGTATTTGATGAAATAACTAGGTACTGCAGCCTAACCAAGTTGATACATAAAACTAACCCCCACACCCTGGAAGATGAGATGATCAATGGAAACATCCAGAAGGATATAGGCACATGCCACCAACCTTGCCCATCAGCAGTGAAGGGGTGCGAGGCCCTGCATCATGGTAAGCTACACAAGAGCACCATTTTTCCTGGCATATGGACCATCTGCTGAGTGTGACTTTAACCTTGAGCTTTCCACTAGCCAAGTCACCCAGCCTGATTGTGGCTAGACTGGGGAAAGACCCCCAAGTTTAAGAGAGAGCCAGGTACATTCTGACATTATAAGGACAGAAGAATGAATGTCCTGGTGTCTCCCTGTGCTTCCGGCAGTAAAAGGTGAGTCCTTGAGGACACTCAGATTCAGGTCACTGATGGAGCTTCCATATCTGTAGCTATGGTAATTCATTCAATAAATTTTTATTAAGCATCTATTATGTGTCAGGCTGTACTCTAAGGGCCAGGTATACAACCATGAGCAAAACTAACAAAGTCCTTACCTCATGGAGCTTATATTGTAGCAGGTCAGGTTTCACTCACCTGAAAAATGCATGCAATCATATGGACTGTCCAGTCATAACACATATCTCTTCCATGCAGCCCAGAGGACCTTTTACTCATCTTGAAGGGCCAAACTCACATAGACCAACAAAAGGCAAGAAGAACCCTACTTAGAAAATGAGATGTTCACAAAGAAGACTCCAAAACAGTAGAACAAAAATGTATATGAGAGGAGCAATGTTAAATGCACAGTATGTTTGCCATAATCTTAAGTAGTCAATTAATCAAAGGGTGTTTATTAGGCATCTTCAATGTCTCAGAAAAAATAAAGTTCCCATGGTCTGCTTTCATTTTGGATACCTGTCAAAGCCTTGGACAACAACAGGCAAGCTATTCCAGGTAGTGCTAAACCCCTTCCAAATTGTGGTTGTGGATGTCAGGGATGATTTCCGCTCACTCTCAGTCCCTTCTTCTCCCTCCTTTAGTCCTTCACTTTCACTTTTATGCAGAAGGGAATGAGCAAAACCTAGGGCCCCTTTAATCCATCCCATAGGGGTATAGGTGCTTCCCAAGTAATTTACTCCAAAGAATCATGCCGCCCTTTGTGCCCTCTCTCGCTTGTGCACTCTCTCTCTCTCTGCGTGTGTGTGTGTGTGTGTGTGTAATATACACATACACTCTATATCCCAGAAGTCCCAAATCCAGTGAGAAACCCAGATGCAGTCCTGGGATTCAACCACTGGCACTTGGTAGAGTGAGTCCACCTGTAGGATGTCAGGCCTCCGGGTAGGACCTTGGGGGCTGGGGCCCAGGCTCCTTTCTCCCACACCTGGGCCAGCAGAGGCACCTCAGCACCAGGACTCCCTCACCCTCTGAGATGCTCCAGTCAGGCCTTGCAAGTGAATGAACTGGGTAAAAGTCCCAGCCCTATGTGACTTTGGGGAGTTAAGGTCAAGCCTCAGCGCTGTCATTTGTAAAATGACGATAATCATGCCCTCTCAGGATCAGCCAAGGACTCAGTGTAACAATGTGGCACGACACTCAGCCCAATGCAAAGGGCCATAGCAAGGACTCCATCAGTAGGGCTGCCTCATCATCATTCCTAAGTCATCCCCATCACAATAGCTTAGTGCTGTGTTAAAGGGCTGTCAGGTATTTGGGGGGTAGAGGGTGAAGGGGTTGCTGTTGCTGGCTGTTTGTTTTTATATGACCCCTTCAACACTTGCAATCCATTAGAAGAGTTGTGATTAAGCAGATAAGTCAGGGAAGTGATTAATCCAACAGTGCCGTCTCTTCTAGGGGTGATAAAACAAGGAGCTCTTTACACACTAGCAGCTCCACCTCTCCAGGGGCCTCCCATCCCACCTTTCCTCTGACCTCCAGGGAAAGTCTGGTGGCCATGTCATTAGTTCATGTGGCTAGTCACATGTTCATTGATCCTCCCAGTTCTATAAAGTATCTGACCACAATCTGAAAGAAAGGAAAGGAAAATCTAAAAACTCTAAAAAAAAGGAAAGGAAAAAAATGCAACTGAAAAATAAACTGAGCAAATAGCCCTTTATCTGCTACCATCATCAAACTTCCGGTCCAGCTTTTAGGCCCATGCCCATGAGAGAGCATCTCAGGGTCGCATCCCTCCTGCAGCCTGCTCACCAGACTCCTAAACATTCCAGGTGGGTCACATACACTCCGACCCCACAGTGGAGCCAGTGGAAATTCACCAGCCCCATTCCTGCTCACTCCGGGTCACTGGCCCCTCCATCTGCGTCAGCTTTTCTGACTGGGCAGCTCCTGTTTTCCAGGCAGTGTGCTGCAACCCCAGAGGGCAGACACCTCGGGACTCACCCTGTGGTCTCACTTTCCAGCATCGGGCCCCCTGGATGCTCTCCAGCCCCAGCAGGTGAGGAGTGACCCTTGACTCCTCCCTTAGCCGGGTCGGAGGAGGCTTCACCGCCATGGCCCCACACTGCCCATTTCTTCCACATCCTTTGCCCCTCTCAGAGTCCTCCTATACTCCCACCTACTTATGGCATGCCACTGGTTCATGTGTCTGTCATTCTGTCTGGATACACGCTCCTATAGAAGAGGAAAGATGGGCAGAAAGAGCCCAGACTTTCACTGAAAAAGACCCCACAAGTCTCCCGAACCTCAGTCCTGGCCATTCTTGTCAAACATTCATCCGAGAGAACCAGATTGCTGCTGCTACTGCTGCTGCTGAAATTAATGGAATCTGGCAGGAAAAGCTTTTGTTTTTCCAATCCAGGATTTTGCCAAGCAAACACAGGGATCTTGTTGAAAATGGCTGCTGTTGAGGAGTCGATTTCAGTGCAATATGGAAGCTCCCACCACACCACCCTAACCCATGCACACCACCCTAACCCATGCACACCACATACGCAGGCACTAAATCCTGTCCTCAGAGATGCTGGTGAATTTTTTTTCATGCAAATAAAATGTTAAACAGGAACCTTTCAGGATCCCTGCCATGGACAATAAGCAAGTGCCAATTCCCCTTCTCTCCAATGGCAGCGGCTCCAACCCGACATTTTGTGACTTGGAGATGCTGATTACAGGTTCAGCGGATTCGAGCCAGGGAACCTGGAGAAAATCCTGTTGCCTTGAAGGATTTCTATCCTCCGTATCCCAATGCCTATCAACCTGGCCTGAGGTTCTAGTGCCCAAATGGGTAGCCCTACTGGCACTAAAAGGATAGATAGACATGGATTGCATCAAAAGTGCACTCTTATTTCCCAGGTGAAGAAAGAATCCTTTTTCCACATGCCTTGAATAGGTCAAAACTGCCATGGTCTCCTCCCCCTCGCTTTTCCACCTGGTTTCATCCCACAGACAGAGCTGAAAGAGGGATTGGGTTACGCCGCAGAATTGAAAGGTGGCGTTTGTGCCTCCACCTCACTCCACCACAATTGTCCCCACCCCATTGTTTTAGGGGATCTGCAGAGTCACCCCTATGGAGGCTTTTGTTGAAACAGAAACTCTGCATGGCTTAAAAGGAACTGAATTAAGTAGGAGTGTGAACTGAACACAGCATTTGTTTTCCATTAGTATCATTTGAGAAGAAAGAAAGAAGCCAGTGAAGGGGAAATGGGAGGCCGTGGGTGCCATCTTTGGCAACAGTCAGTTCACAGGTGGCTTTGGAAATGTGGCTTTACCTTTAAATCCCTTGAAATAATCCCAGTCCTCACTGATCTCTAGGTACAGCCACAAAAGTGAATAGTCAATTAAACATTGCTTCACCCGTCACCTGGTGAGGCAGGTCATGGCATCCCAATGAGACAGAAAGAGCCTCCTAGGAGGAGACAGTGTCTTGAATGTCCCATTGGTCCTCACGTAGCATGGATTCACTAAATGTTTGTGGAAGGAAGAAAGAAAAGAAGGGAGGGGAGGAGGAATGTAAGAATGAAAAAGATAAAAAATATTTGGTGATTTGTCAAATGAAAATAGTGGTAATTATCTCTCACTGAACACAGATAAGGAGAATCCTGTAGCATCCACACTGTTGGAGCTCCCCTCTAGGTCCCCTCTACCTGGCCAGTGCTCCCATCCCCCAGCTGCTGTGAATATTGGCCCACAGCTGCCTCCTTGCTCAAAGAACTTCTTTCAACAGAACAGCAGCCACCTCACCCCCAGTGTAAACCCCCCCGCCGAAGGCAGCCCACGGCCAATACCTGACTGACATGAAGGTGGAAAGGCAGCCCCCTTGCCTCAAGGTGGGCCCCACTCACTGGTGTTATCTATGCACAGGAGCTCCCTGTGGCCCAGGCTGAGGCAGGTCTCCAGCTGAGATCATCCCAGCCCCCGCGACTATCCACATCCTCGCTTAGGGCCTTCTCAGCTCTACCCAGCCTCCCTCACCTGCCTTCTCCTAGGACAGCCTCCAATTAGCCAGGTGTACCCCAATCCCTGTGGCAAGCTCTGCCTCACGAGAACCCAAACTAAGACACAGAGATCCAGTTAGGAAAGAGCAGAAGGAAGCTCCCTCCTCCAGTTCGGTTTTCTCATGATAGGAATGGCAGGCCTCACCCATACATGGATTATTTCTAAATTAATTAATTTTGGGTGTGATGGTGTGTGTCAGAATGATAGAACTACCCCTTTTCCCCCAGATAAGTGTTTATGCATCTATAAAAATGAACTGGCACCTCCATCTTGATTGACATATTTGGTGGAACCAACTAGCTCACATACTATTAAGAAACAGGAGGAGCACTTGAACATGGGTGAGCTAGGAGAAACCCTCAATGAGTGTTCATGCTATGGGGAGCTGCACCTATTTCATCAAGGCTGCAAATAGGAAACAGATGGCACACTCAAATCAGTCTAATTTGATGAAGGTCTAATATAGGAACCATTTTTTAAAGGCGTGGGCAAGGTAAAGGGAAGTCACAAGGCATTGGTATCATAGCCAAGGCTCGTAACAGAGGAGCTGTTACTATCCTCGGCCTGAAGGGATGAAGGCAGAGGGAGTAGCCACAAGAAAAAAAGAGAGTCCTCGACACAGCCTGAGGGCACCCCTCGGGGAGAGAGCCAGGAAAAGTACCCAGATCTCACCCACTTTCTTCCCTCTGTCTCCCAGCAGGACTCCCCAGTGAGAAGCCAGAAGGCCCAAAAAGTCTCCTGAGCTGAGAGGAGAGTTGAAAAGTGTGGCAAGTGGATATAGAGGAACAAACACAAGATAGCCAGCTTCTTGAATGTTTTATATTTTAAAAATATTTTTAATTAAAAAGTGTATTTTTTTTTGAAACAGAGTCTTGCTCTGTCACCCAGGCTGGAGTGCAGTGGTGCAATCTTGGCTCACTGCAAGCTCCGCCTCTCAGGTTCATGCCATTCTCCTGCCTCAGCCTCCCTCGTAGCTGGGACTACAGGCACCTGCCACCATGCCTGGCTAATTTTTTTTTTTTTTTTTTTTTTTTGTATTTTTAGTAGAGACGGTGTTTCATTGTGTTAGCCAGGATGGTCTCTGTCTCCTGACCTCGTGATCTGCCCGCCTCGGCCTCCCCCACCCAAAAAAGTATATTTTTTAATTACCCCATGATGTGTTCTCAAATCCAGAATGATCTCAAGTGCATTCTATTATTTTCCAACATGTCAATATTCAACTCTTCAGACACCTGTAGATCTCCTTATGAGTTTATTGGAAAGAACCCATTGAATCGATCCATTCTCAGGCACATACCTGTTCATTCAACATCACACGTATTTGCCATACACCAGAGCAAGTTGCCATACACCAGAGCAAGAGCTGGGGATATAAAAATGAACAAGACAGATACATCTCTTAACTCCATGGAACTTAGAGTTTTCCTTCTCCTGTTCTACCTGGAACCTCCCTACCTGTGAAAAGTTAGATCTCAGTTCTCCTCATTATTCCCAGAGTCATTTTAGGACCCTCAATATCATCAGGATTCTAAATGGGATGTTGGAATCTGTGTGCAACAGGTAAGTTATAGGTGCTAGACAAAGCCTAATGTGGAAGCCTGTGCCATCTGAAGAGGTTGAGGAGGGAGTGTGTGAGTATTTCCGGGGACTTAGAGGCACCACGGCCACTAAGTGGCCAAAGGCAGTGTCAGCTCCTGCACCACCAGCTGGCGGCATCTGGGAGGCCTGGTCACCTGGGTCCTTGTCTTCCTCCCTTACTAGACTGTCAGCACATTGAGGCTGCCTGGCACCATGTTTGCTAAAAGAATAAGTGAGTGGCTCAAGGCCCAGTCCTGTCATAAGATCTGAAGAGCCATGTCTGTGACACCACTCCTGGCTCCTTGGGAGGAATTTGATAAACACTCATTCAATTATACTAACCTGAATTTTTTAAAAATACACTCAGGCCAGGTGTGGTGGCCTACACCTGAAATCCCAGCACTTTGGGAGGCCGAAGCCAGAATTCCAGACCAGCCTGAGCTAGTATAGTGAGACCTCATCTTTACAAAATAATTTAAAAATCAGCCAAGCATGGTGGCACACACCTGTAATCCCAGCTGCTCGGGAAGCTGAGGTTGGAGAATCACTTGAGCCCAGGAGATAGAGGCTGCAATGAATTATGAGCGTACCACTGCACTCCAGCCTGGGTGGCAGAGTGAGACCCTGTCTCAAAATAAATAAATAGATAAAGTAAAAATAAAAATAAAAAATACACTCAGGAAACAAATATACACAAAAAGAGCTCTGATACAAAGGTAAGAGCTCAGGGATGCCATCACAGCTGTAAAGCAAAGTTGAAGGCCCAAGGAAGGAGGTGGTAGAACAGGCTGGGCCCACTCTGGAGAGAGTTCCAGTGGGGATGGGAGACATTTCATTTATTAGTAAGTTAATAGTGTGATGGGGCACATGACATCTCCTCCCATATTTCCATCTTCAGGTTCCGTGAGAATTCAGGTTGCAGGAGAACATAGACAGCACATTCCACCGGCCAGGGGGCCCACCATAGTGACCACGACTCCAAACAACTCAGCCCCAACAGTATTGTGAAAACATCTGGGTGTCAGTGGAAAGAGCCCTGGTCATTGCGGCTTTTAATTCTGGCTCGGCCACTTGGCTGTCATTGATCTTGAGCAAACCCCCTTAGCCCCTCTGTATCTCAGCCTTCAGATCTCAAAAGACAGGTCTGATGCCTTCCTTGCAGGCTGTTTGAGTAATTCATAAAATAATCCATGTCAACCTACCCAGCACGTGACTTCTGTGTAGTGGGTGCTCAATAAATACCCACCTGAGCAGAGGAAAACCAAAAAAGATAGCCAAGAAGGAAGTCTGAAAAACTCTCATGGTTCCAAGGCTCTAAGCATGGCCCTGGACCCAACCCTCAGCCCACTCCCCATCTCAGGCTGTCTGTTAAGTTGTTATTTTGATTTGTTCATTAAGATAAGAACAAAAGGGGCCGAGCACGGTGGCTCACACCTGTAATCCCAGCACTTTGGGAGGCCAAGGCGGGTAGATCACTTGAGGTCAGGAGTTCGAGACCAGCCTGGCCAACTTGGTGAAACCCCATCTCTACTAAAAATACAAAAGTTAGCCAGGCACGGTGGTGTGTGCTTATAATCCCAGCTACTCAGGAGGCCGAGGCAGGAGAATGGCGTGAACCTGGAAGGCGGAGCTTGCAGTGAGCCGAGATCGCGCCACTGCACTCCAGCCTGGGTGACAGAGCGACATTCTGTCTCAAAAAAAAAAAGAGAGAAAGAAAAAAGGCAGGCAACATAGATGTTTCCAACAATGTAAATATAGAACAACAGGGAACTTGGTGTCAGGACACCTGGGTTCCAGTCCCAAAGCTGCTGCTAATTAGTAGGACCTTGCGCAAGTCACCTGACCTCTCTGGGCTTCAGTTTCCTCATCACTGGAAGGGGCCGGGACAGGGGTGTCTGGCAGGGAAGAGAACTAGGGAAACAGATTAAGCTGGATGATCCACAGATCTTCCAGACCAAAAATTGTACATTGCTATAGCATCAATGAATAAATGGATGGGAAAACATTTGTTCATTCAGTCATTCCTTTGAATTAATCAATAAATATATATAACTACAAATTGATTTCAAGTTCAAGAGAAAAGTTACAATTTTCATTTCACTACCACCTGTTCTCTTATGGTCGAGCTCAATAAATGTGGTTTCGTGGCTGGGTAGTTTCTCTTCGGTAGCTCTTCAACCCCCAGGCAATTTCTTTCCTGCTCTCCCTTCCTTCCTTCCTGGGATCTACCTCCATGTCACCTGAGCAGTCAGTTCTGAGGAGGAACAAGGAGACAAGATTAAAATAAAAATAAAATAAAATAAATCGCACAAGACCCGAGGGTTCTGGTTATGCAGCCCCGCCCACCTCTTTTTTCTATGAATTTCTCAGCTGAGCCTGCTGATCTTTCAAGTGATTCGGCGCCCAGCCCTCCTCGGCCATGCCTGTAATTGGAAGAACACAATGCCCATGCCTGAAGCAGAATCTCTTCGCTAAAAATACCCTGCATTCCTGAGTGACAACAAATGCTCTCTTGTCAAGCCAAGCTAAAAACAGTAACCGGCAGCTTCAAATGGCACAGGCTACAAAGGTAGAGGGCCTGAAAACAGCATGCCACTCCAAGCCATCTGCCATCTTGGCCCGCCCCAGCTCCCTTCTTCCCACAGCGATGGACATCTTAGTGCCTGCCATTCATCGCCGGGCTTCTACAGCAGTGGGCACCAGGCAGTTAGCTCAGCTCCTCGGACTGAAAGAGCAGGATGGTCTGGTGCGGGGGAGGAGAGGGTGGGCGGCTTCATGCACCCATTGGCCCGTGTGCTGTCAGTTCGAGGTCTGGATATCTTTTAAGAAGAAGCTCTCAGTGTAGCTAGGGAAAGCCATGCTGCCCTCAAGCAGAGAAGTCAGGGAGTTTAAGCAGTTTTGGAGTCAACATTCACCTCCTTAAGTAAAGCAAGAATCCATCCATGGTAGGTAAGGAGAGACTGATGGACTCACTCAAGGCACAACAGCTAAGGCTCACATCTTTCTGGAAGAGGCCAAGGATCTACTCAACTCTACACTTGTCTGCTAGCTCAGTCTTACAAGTTATCTCCTCCAGAAAGCTGCTCCAGTCCACTCCCTCCCAGGACTGAGTTGCATCCTGCCTGTGTGGACCAATGGCTTTATTACATGTATTGTAATTGCCTTCTTACTTGTTTCCCTGCTAAGTAGAACTCCTGGAAGGCAGGGACTATATCTTGCTCAACATTGCTGCATAGGGCATAACCAGGGCTTCATGCATAGTCAGTACTCAGTAATATTTCTTGGATGAATGAAGAACTAAGTGAAGCCTTTCCCTTGATAATGCCTCTATAATTTTGTAGCTAAACAGTCCTGTTAACTTAAATCTATCTGTTTTGTCTATGTCTTGGGACTAGAATCTCCTTGAGGACAGGCACTTGTCTTTTATTTAATGTATAGCCATATATAACCCTTAGGGCCCAAGGTTGTTTGTTGAGATTTCATGCATTGATTTGCAAGCCATCCTATAGACTCTAAATGGACATTTATTCAGTGTAGAGGCAGAATATTATGGGGATGACTTTTATGTAACTCTAAGGCTAATGTCTCAAAGAATTGAGGAGGATTATATACACAGAGAGATTAGGAAAAATAAGTGAGGAAATTAAAGAAAATATAGGTGAAAAAAATAGGATAAAGCCAACGGTGAATTATAAATAAAATGATGCCTAATAGGCGCATTTTAAGACATGCACTGCAATTTGGTTCTGAGCTTCCAAGGAAAAAGAGAAAACATGAATAATTACACAAATTGCAATGTCAAAAGTAAAATAAATAAATAAAGGAAGTCCTTTGAGTCCAGCATGGCAAACATGCATCTGGGGTCACAACCTAGGTGAAGAGGAAGTGTGACAGGCTCAGCAAAACCCATTCCCGCGAATGAAAACACAGGCCAAAGAGCCTGTCCTCACCACCATGAGATAGATAGGTGGTGCCATATTTCTGTTTGAAGCATGGCAGGTTACTATAAAAAATGTTCAGTCACCCACTGACCTGAAAAGAGGGTCCAAAATGAAAGTCAAAGCTGATGAGGCCAGGCACGGTGGCTCACACCTGTAATCCTAGCACTTTGGGAGGCCGAAGGCAGGCAGATTGCCTGACATCAGGAGTTCAAGACCAGCCTGGGCAATATGGTGAAACCCCGTCTCTACTAAAAATACTAAAAAAAAAAAAAAAAGGCCAGGTGTGGTGGTGGGCGCCTGTAGTCCCAGCTACTCAGGAGGCTGAGGCAGAAGAATCGCTTGAACCCAGGAGGTGGAGGTTTCAGTGAGCCGAGATCGCACCACTGCACTCCAGCCTGGGTGACAGAGCAAGACTCCATCTCAAAAAAGAAAGAAAAAAAGACGGTCAAAGCTGATTAAAGTTTCTCTGCACCCCTGTCAATTTTGTCATTGTGTTCCAACCATGTGTCCCCTTCAGCCTAGCACTGCCCAGGCCCTTCTGTCTCCACGGCCTGAGCAGATTCACTCCAGCAGGAAACAGAGGAAGCTTTGTTGGGATGGGAATAGCCTGGTATGAAAGGCTTCCCAGAGCGTGCATTCCAAACGATGTCCTCTCCTGCCCCTAACCTGACCCCATTGGCTCTAATTACCCATGAGTAGCTCCCCTGCCTAGCTCTTTGAAGCTTGAGTCCATTTGCTTTTAAAATGTCTTTTGGGTTTCTTCTGTACTATTTTGCCTTGACCTCCAGCATTTCAGATCTTCTGCTAGCCTTCCGGGATTCTGATTGCCCTAACTCAAAGTGTGTGTGTGTGTGTGTGCACGCACGTGTGTGTGTATGTGTTCCTGACTCTTGAGCTAGCCTCAGCACCCCTCACACCCCAGATTCCCCATCCTTTCAAGACCACCCTTGGTGCTGACAGATCCTTCTTCTTGGTGGAATGCAAGCTACTGGCAAATTGGAACCAACACTTTCTTCTACAGGCTGAAAACAGTGCAAAAAAAATTTTTAACTAGGAATGAACAATTTCTTTAACCCTAAGAACCACTGGGGGCTGAGTGGTGCCGAGAGAGTCCTTTGAAGGTTTGTGGGGAGAAGAATTTTTTTAAAAAAGAAAGAAGAATGGGACAAAACATAAGAAAAGCAGGAGAAAGGAGAAGAAAGAGTAAGGCTATAGTCTTCTGCCAAACGCTAACTGATGTCAGAGTTGGGTCGCCTGAGCAATGGGCTTCCACGTGCTTATATGCAGTAGAATGAGCCATGATGTGGGACGGGGGAACCTGCTGTACCATAAGAATTCTCAACCATTTAGTAGCATCAATATCTTATTTGATGTGTTGGGCACTTTTAGTAGATCTTTCCCAAAAGATGTAGATAGATTTTACACATGGATTTTCTTTAAAGGACTTATGTTTTGAGAATTTAGAAAGGGCTTTATGGAAGCCTCTACAAAGAGAGGAAGGAGACCCTGGCAAGACCCATGAGCTCACCCAACACCCTGGCTGTCGTGGAGCCTGTGCCTACGTTGGCCATGGCATGGATGCACACCTCTATCAATCATGGCAGGTAAACACTGCTTTATAACTGAGGCCCCACCCCACTATCAGCTGAGACCCTGAGGGATGTCTGTGTCGTATTCCTCTTGCTTCCCAGCGATGAGCACAGTGCCAGGTGCAGGAACGCCACAAATGCATATGGAACAAACAAAAGGACGTCCACACAGCAGCCCCTTCCCTAACACTGCTGCACAGAGGAGAGCATGTACAGACAAGGAAGGGGCTCAAGGGGCAGCAGCCTCTCTGGAACTCTCGAGGTAACAGGCTCCACCACACAAAAGAAGGTAGTGAACCCAAAGCTTTCAAAGCTGCCCCCTGACACCAGTACAGGGAAGGGCAAGGAGGGGAGGCCGTCCACACGTGTTCAGTGGTCCAGCCTCAGCCCAGAGATGGGTCCTCAGTCAGAGTATGTGGACACGCAAAATGTGCCACACCCTGTTCCAGGCATGAAGAAGAAAGAAATGGAAGATGCTGTCTCTGGTCTTAGGGACACTGAAGCCTAGAGAGGGAGAGACTGGGCAGGTGGCAGTAGTAGCAGCCACCCTTCACGGAGCCCTCACTGACTCCAGACACCACCATGCCCACATTCTGGCATCATTATCTCATTTAATCCTTGCAACATCACTAAAGGGTAGATTGCATCTCCCCTTGACGGCACTAGGGAACAGAGGCCCAGAGAGGTGATAAACTTCCTAGATATCAGTGATGCAACCAACATTCAAAACTGCCTTTCTCAGGCTGAAGAGTCCAAGATCTAAGCCTCCAACTCACTGCATGGTCTTTCTCCATGCTATTCCCATCCCACCCCTAAGCCTGACTCTTCGGATTTCACTTTCAAGCCTTTGCCAATGCCATTTGTCTCCTCTTAAACATCTACCTGCCCTCTATCGAATCCTGAATCCTTTCACATCTGAAATGCCAGCCCAGACTCCGTTCGGAGCCTTCCTTTTATGGAATACCATCCAATGTAAATGGATTCTTTGCACTGCCTTGTGCTGCCTTGTAACTACTCTGAAATGTTTGAGTGTTGGTTGTCACTGCTATTTACCATGTGTTTTCCTGCAGCCCGCCCACAAACCTGGTCTGCGAGCTCCCTGTGAACAAGTGTCTTTTCCACGGCTTTTCTGGATCCAGCTCAGGCTCGTGCCAATTATTAAATCTTTAGAAAGTTTGTAAGCCAGGTATTAAACCATTAGTAGCTTGAAATCAGACATGGTGAGAGAGTATTTACACTACAGAAATTGGCAATGGCTACAAACTGGGGCCTTTTTCCCCCTGGGATGCTGGTTGTTAGACAGTTAGCAGAAAATCACCGCTTTTAACTCTTGCTCCCAGCTCACTGCCTGCCCAGTTTCTTATACCATAAAAAGTGTTAAGCCTTGAGTGTCAGCATGCAATGAAGCAGATGGACAAGGGGCATTGTCAGAGGTGTCAAGTGACTAGTGAGTAGGGGAGAGTAGCAGAAGTCCAGGAAGGTTTCCTGAAGAAATGCAATATTGAATTCATAATTAATCTTCCCCACTGACCCTTCACCCAACACTCTTTGAGATCCTACCATGCACCAGACTCTTTACAAACATGATCACATCTAATCTTTCATTACACAGAGGAGAACCCTGCAGCTGGATATTTAATACCTTGCCCAAGAATACCAGAAAATCACCCACCAGAGCCCAAACTCAATCCCAGATCTGTGGGGCTCTAAAGCTGGGATTCCTCCACCATCCTCCCTGGACTACAGACCCATGACATTCCATGTTCCGGGTTCCCAACACCTGCTATTGGCCAATGGCAGCCAGGGCAAGAGCAGCTGTGGGAAGCTGCGGCAGGGGAAGGAGGGTGGGAAAGGGCACAGCCGCTCTGCTAGAGAACTGGGAAGAACAGAGCTGTTTCTAGAAGCCCACGCCAGCCCTCTGTCAATAAGTTCCACAGTGCCACTGCACTGACGGTGCCCTGAGCCTCAGCATGAGGGGCAGCTGCACTGTTTCCTTCTGTGTGTGCAGTTCGTGGAGCTGGGAAGGGCAGGGAAAATCCCTCTTCCTCCAATATGCAAGTACAGAAAGAAAACAAGCTAAAGCTTCCTAGACTTGCGAGTGGGTGGAGAGAGTAAGAGCATATCCACAGAGGAGAATTTCTTCCAGAAAAGCACCCACGAACACCCCAATACAGCCATTCCCCCTGTGATGTTCATCCGACACCTCTCAGAGACCATGCTCTGCTGCAGGCATGGCCCATTTCCACCTGACTTCCCAGGCTGCAAAGACCTGGGGATAGAGGAGGAAGCTGAGGCACAGAAGAGCAAAGCCATCACATGCACTCTATAAGGCGCAGAGCAGTGCACCAAACCGAGGGAGGTAAGGAGCAAGAGTTGAAAGCAGTGCTGAGCGGCTGAAGGTCTAGCAACCAGCATTCCGAGGCTGGCAGTGGAGGTGGGGTGGGGGGTAGGGGGGTGTGAGGGGTGCATTCACAGTGGGAAGGCCCTAGTTTGCTGCCATTTCCAATTTCTGTAGTATAAATACTCCCTCGCCATGGCCGATTTCAAACTACTAATGGTTTAATACCTGGCTTGCAAACTTCTCTAAAGATTTAATCATTGGCACGAGCATGAGCTGGATCCGGAAAACCCCTGGAAAAGATGCTAGTTCACAGGGAGCTCGCAGACCAGGTTTTCAGGCAGGCTCCAGGAATCCACATGGTAAACAGCAATGACAACAGCCAACTGTGTAGCCCCTTCCAGGACAGAACTTCAGACTCTGCACTCAGCTAAGCTGCCATGAGGTCACCCAGCCTCCTCTGTACACCCCTTCATCCTCCTCAGCCTCACAGCCAACCTGTCCACGGCCCCATGTCCCTTGGCCTCCCTTCCATTACATCTGTCTTCGGCTGTGGCTAATCCCTGCACTGGTGCTCTAAATCACATGCCCTTGCCCTTCTCAGAGATTAATCCTCAGCCTCTCCCTCTCTCCTTACTCCTCCCCATCAGTGTTTGAACATGCCTTGAGATCTTCCATTTTTATTAAGCAAGCTTCTCTTGACCTTCCATCCCACTCCCAGGTCCTCCTCCTTCTCCTCCCTTTCACAAGCAAACTTCCTGAAACCATTGTCTGCCCTTACTCAATCCCATTCATTCCCCATTTCCTACCTTCTGGCTCCTGCCTCACCATTCCCCTGAAGGCTTAGGGAAAAGGCTAGCAAGGACTTTCTGCAGATATGACAATCTCATAGTCATTTCAAGGACCAAATAGCAAAAAGCATAAACAAATGCTTGGATCATCAGCGTGGAAAATGGAGATTATCCAAGTCCTTCCAGAAGGAATGCTAGTCAAGTCAAAAAAAGATAGCTGGTCTTTTTTGCTCAGAAGGTCTTTAAATTGCCTGTGAGCAGCAGCATGCAGGATGGTGATACATTAAGAGTGAGATTAAAAACTCCATAACAGCAAGGGGAGGAATTTGAACTTCGGAGTGAAGGGAGAAAAGACACAGGGTTAAAACCTATTGATCCGGGTGGACCAAGAGAGAAAGAAAAAGGGATTCTTGGTGGAATGGCAGCACCAATACCTCCAAGAAACTGTTTTTGGACCCCAAGAGATATTTAAGTGGGTGACTATGAAGTATGCAATGTCAGCCCTCTCTTGTGTCTCTCCCATGAGACCCTCAGTAAATGCCATGAGGCTCACTAATGCATTAGTATGAGGGGGTTGAGGGAGGGGACACTCGAAGAGAAAAATAAGGGACAGCTGACATCTGGGTTACACCAGCTACAGCAGGGAGGAATGACAAGTGAATTCAGCAAAAATGTTTTATTTCCACATCTATTGTCAAGTCTAATTATTGGTTGAAATTAGAGGTTCTGCCCTGATCATGGCCATGAATAAATAAAAATATGTTTGAATTTCAGCAGATGTCGTTGAATTTCACACATATTTCTCTTTCCAGAAATGAAAAGAAAGAGCCAGCTAGCCCTCTCATACACCAACATCCGCACTTTAGGTACAGAAACTTGCTCTGGAAATGATTTAACTGACCAAATAAATATCAGTTAAATCAGAATTCCTGAATTTTCCTCCAGGCTCTGGAAGATGCATGCATTGGTATTGCATCCAAACTCAGCAAGATAATGTCAGTTTGTGGGAGCAGTTTTCCTTGGCACACTACACATGTGCAGTACTCACATAGTCAAGCATTTAATCACATATAGCAGGAGCAAACTCTGGGCCAGGGAAGGCAAGTGGCATTGAAATAAATACAAAGATGCATAAGATGTGGCTTTTGTTCTTGAGAAGTTCATGAGTTGATGCCCATCCACATTTTGGAAGCTGTAATTCCATGTGTGACAAGATAATGTTGACATCTAAGTTGGGAATAAGGATTACTCTGTTCCTTTTCCTGTAATCTACCCTTAAGTTTTACTTGACAAAAGCAGTACAGCAGTATCCCCAGCCCTGACCCTCCTCCTCCCGCCTGCCAATTCATCTCTGCTTGTATCGTGCCACCCTGGTGCTTTTGCTGCCACTGTTTGCCAGCCTCTACCAGTTGAGACTGGGCTGTAGGTGCTGTGTTACTATTTCTCCTGCCTTCCCTACTCACACTCTTCAGCAGCTGTTCATGAGCAGTGCTGCGTGCATAGTGGTGGTAAGTTTCAACAGCACCAGGAGCAGACCATCGGTTCTGCTGATAAAATTTTTAAAAATCTACATGTAATGATTCAACAGAACCAGATTCCCAACTACATCATGGGTGGGACTTTTTCTGTACTGGGGGCTGTGCCTAATTAACCACTTCCCTGCCTACCAATTCACCAAAAGGTACAACTCTCCTATGGCCAAGCCCCGCTAAGGCTTTTGAAGCAGAAGAATTCAAAAAATTCAAAAACCAAATTGCTAAGAGTAACTATGAGAGGTCATGCAGCCCAGCTTCCTGCCCTCAGCTACATCATAGGAAGCGGGCCTCCCTTTTAGTGAAAAGACAAGAATCTTCCTTGTCAAGGATGATCCTAAGAAGGACAATTAACACATATTTGGCCCTGCATCTTAGACAGGAATAGAAGCAGAAATGAAAATAAAAGATATATAGAATAAAAATAATTCTTTGCATGAACATTGTTGGTCACATACTTGGTTTGGTGCTAGGCACTGTGATATATTCTGTCATTTAATCCCTAGGGTGAAATTACAAAATAGGTGCTATGATTCTACCTATTTCACAGATTTGAAAACTGAGGCACTAAAAGATGAAAGCCAAAGATGTTTGAACAATAAGTGGCAGAGCCAAGACTTGATCCATGTCCAGAGCCTCTTTACCACCTGTATTCCTCTACTAGGCCTACCAGACAGGTCTGAACTGCACACCCACCCTGACCAAAAAATTATTCCAGTGTGTCAATCAAACCAGAAGCTAGTCACCCAAGGTCTGACACATTTAACAAATGTTCCACATGCACGGACTTCCATCTCCTCTGCTTGTTTAGTTTACTTGTCAGGGTTTGATCAATCCATCAGCAAGTTGTACTGGTCTCTTGCTCTCAGCACTGCATGGGGAGATGTAGCCACAATCAACCTCCCCCAAGAGCCATGCTCTCATCTCACGTCTCACTCATCAACTCCTGAGTGCATGGCCCTCGTTGGCTGTTTGTCTTTCTGTGTATTTAATTATTCCAGTCCAGTCTCTACCAGGAAGTTTTTAAGCTGTTCAAGGCAAAGATCACATTTCTGCCTTTCTCTGTTTCCCTCTGTTACTCCTAGACTGCAAACAGGTGATGCTCAGTAAGCATGCACAAAACTACTGAATCTCCATATGACCCCAAATCCCAGTGAATTCAGGAGTTGAGTATAAGCTTGAGGTAACATCAGACAATTAGATGGGGGAAAAAAAACTAGAATCATATACATCGGTATCACATATACCCAAAAAAGTGCACTTGGACCTTCTTTTTCCTCTGTATCCAGTTGTTTGAGCAGTATGGAATTATGGCCCCTCACCCCCACACATGCTATAAATCCCTTTGCCTCCCCAGAACATAATGTATTTGGCTGCAAAATAAAGATCAAGGTCAATCCAGCCTTGCTCTAGGTCTGTAATTCCCAGGAGGGCAGGAAGCAATATTTCCAGGCAAAAATACAGAGCGCTCAAAACACGAGGTCTATAGATCCTTTGCAAAGTGCTTGTTTGTGTCGAGAAAATTTCAGCCCAATGAGAAACCAGATGGGTAGATGCACCAAATATTGAAGACAGGCCTCAAGGCAAAGCAGACACACACTCTCTCTGGTGTGCACTAAACTCAGAAGTGATCCTCCAGCCGTTACAAGCAGAGAAATGTCCCACCAGAGTTTTGCAAATAGCAAACTCTTAGTCCGATGATTGTTTCTATCATTTGCCATATTTTCTGTCCAAAAGCCTCTCTCGTTCCTACATGGTTAGCAGCTTTTATAGCCCAAGATAAGTGTCCATCCCTTTTAATTTTCATTGTTGCATCTGTTTTGCCATTTCTCTGCAGCAGGTTGTATTACAATGGAAGGATTAATGAGGAAATGGATGCAAACATTTTTATTTCAAATAGCAGCTCTCAGACAAGATCTGGAAAACGGAATCAAGCCATATGATTGTAAAAGAAAAAACCCTCGCCATCCAACTATTGGGCATTTTGCCATTATTTGTGAATAGCATGTAAATACAAACAACTTAACTGGGGTGGGGGAGAGATGTACATTTTTCATTTGTGTCTGGCTAATCATTTTTTTTATTATTAATTTGGTCCCTTTTATTTCACATAAATGTCATCTCAAGCAGCAAACATCAACAAATAAGATCGTTTATCTTGCTGGGGAAAGCAAAACATTGCATTGCCATTCAGAGAAGGCAGCTGACGTCCCTACCGCACCACTAATAAAGAAGGCCTTCAGTACGAAAAATAATCATTTTCTATTACTTTCCACCATGCCTCATCCATAAACACAGGGCCACTGGTAATTACATTTAGCGAAGAAGCATGCTCTGTGTATTACAATTTCCTGAGATGAAAAAAAAAAAACCCTAAAGAACACCCCAGATTCAGGGCTGAGATGAAGAGCAGGAGATAAACCCAGATTGCCCTTTGCTCGGGTGCCTCTGTATGCAATTGAGGGGCAGAGGACCGGGAAAGAGGGAAAGGAGGGCAGCATTTCCATGAGATTTTCTCTTTCGTCTTCTTGGCCTGGGTAAAAAGAAAGGGAAGGGAGCCACGGATGTTCAGGAGAGAGCAGAGACTCAGAGCACATGGGGACCTGGAGCCCGGGCCTCGGGGGTGACACTGATCTTGCTGCTGCCGCCACCATGCCCAAGCCGCCATCAGTGTGCACGCGGATGCAGACACGCGAGACAGCCATGTCCACACGCATGTGCACGCGCACCTCTTGTGAGCAGGGAGGTGGCATGGCTGCGCTGATAAATCCGCCGCAAGCCCGCAGACTCCACGCTTCCCTGTCGCCCAAGCATTTGGCTGGCCTGCCCGCGCTGCCTCCTCTGCCAAGCAAGGCACTGACTCCACAGGAGAACCGTCCTGTCGATCTCTGCAGGAATATAAGACCTTTTTTTTCCAAGTAAAATGTTCCCCAACTCTGCAAGGGAGGTTGGCAGTACATCTCCAACTCTGGCCTGTCTTTTTAATACCCCTACAATAGCTCGGTTGGACTGAGACCAGCTGTTGGTACATTACCATTTGTAAATGCTTAAAACAGCTACTCCTTGTTTTCTTGGCAACACTGACTGTGGAAAAAAAAAAAAAAAGCTAGCTCCAGCCACTTCCATTCAAACATTAAGAACCACTGACTGCCAGCTTTGGCATGCACCAGCCATTGTTTGCACAGCTCTCTTCAACAAGTTTCTTGTCACCCCACTATTCCTACCCAAACCCCCTCCCTATGAAAAGGAGAAAGAAAGTCAGCATAAAGCAGTCCAGTCCCCTTCCCCTTCATCCTAACTCTAGCTCTCACTGCCCAGGTAGTCAGGCCTCATCTGAAAGAAGACAGGGGAGCCAAAGTGAACTCTCTTTGTTTGGTCTTGTCTTTTATCTGTTTCTGTAACCCTCCCTCGCCAGGGCGGTCATCATCTTACAGGCCCCCGCTGAAGATCAGCATCTCCTGATGTCCCTGGGAAGTGACTCCCAGGGTGATCTCCTCCTCCTTCTCCTGCCCTGTGACTGTACCTTGCCTGGAACTAGCATAGGGTCCCAGCGAGGGAGATAATTTAGGGGTGATGAGGAGATGGCCAAAGTCCAAGTCTCCCCTCCAGATGGGGCTGCCCTGAAAAGAGACTCTTGTTCCTGGTGCATCCCTCACCTCACCAAAGCCCTCAGGTTTTCATTTGCAACCGGAGTCAGGTTCCCAAAGTCGATACTTGGCTATGCAAAATAGAAGAAGAATTGCATGAAGAATGTAGGAGGCTCTTTCCTGCCCCCCACCAGGCCCCCACCTGAGTGGCTGTTGGCTGGGGCAGCGTCCAGGGCCACATGCCTATCCAGCTCCCATGCTCCACACGCCTCAAGCGGTAGCAGCCCAAGAGAACAGGCGCTGAGGTGCCCAGCATGGCTGCAGCAGGGACGTCTTCGTGCCCTTCTGTTCAATGACTTCCCCCCTCCAAGGGCAGTGGTGGCTGCATCTGTCCTTGCTCCTTTAGTGGGGTTTCTGGGCACAAGAGGGAGAGGTCTGTCAGCATCATGCATGCTCTTGGAGATCAGTGAATTCAAGTAGCCAAATGTCGCAGCAGAATTGAAATTCCACACACAAGCTCCAAGAGGAAGGAGAGTGCCCAAAATGGGGCCCAGGAGGGCCAGCAGTTGGGGGGACAACTCAGCCTGAGATTAAAAACTCCTATGCTGGTTTTATGGAAATATGATAGAGTCAGTTCCTCACACTGAGGTTAGGAACCCAGAATAGATAAGGCAAACCAACAGATAACCCAGACAGACTAGACAACTGGTTTAGGAGCAGGGCACACAGGAAGGAGCAACAGACAATGAGCCTGGGCCCTGCCTCTTGCCAGCTCAGCCACCAAAAACATCCATGTCTTGTGTCAAGGTTTAATCACCTCATCTGTAAAAATCCAGAAGTTGAGTCAGATGATTGCCTAGGTCCCTCCACTTCTAGAATGCTATGTCATTCTCTTCCTAATTTTCTTTAGCTTCTGCTAACAGGAGTGTATGTATGCCCCACCCTAAAAACACCCAAGGTACAGAAAGTCAAACACTAAATTTGAAGGTTCCTTTAAAAAGTAAACTCTCTTAGTACGTTAGATATCAGATTTACAAAAACCAACATATGCTCAACTTTTCAGGAAAAGAGAGTAAAGTCCTTTGAACTGAGGCTTTCAATTTCCAGGCCTGGTACACAATAGGCTCATTATGAATAATGCGTGTTGAATGGGACAAATTGGATGTGCAAAGTGGAGTCCCCAGGAAGCCTGCACAGGTGACTTAAGAAAACAGAAGTGATGGTGATAGGTCAATCTGGGACTAAAAATTGGCCACAGGCAATTGGAAGTCAGGCAATTACAATGCAAATGAAAACCTTAAACCTATGGGTTTTATAAAACCTTGCAATGTGCTTATTACTACTAAGACAGAAAATGCCCTAAGATTCCCTCAAATATGAGTCGGTCTGGCATACTGATACAACTCCCTCCAGCAACCCTGCTACAGATAAAGTCTCAGTAGAGCTTTGTCTGGGATACCCTGATTAACTCTCTAGATCCTCTTCATGGTTGTTGAACTGTCTTCCCTACTGGGCTGAAAGCTCTTTGTGGGCTGGTGCTGTGTCCAGCTTGTCCATATTGTGTTCTCAAAGACTTGCACAAAAGGCGCTCTAGCAATAGTTGGTTGGTACTAAGGTAGTTTGAGAGAAAAAGATGCAAGAGCTGACTCTCTGCCCTCAGATCCCTTCCTCTCATTGTGTCTAAAGGCCTTGATGACTTTACTTGTAACATCTATGGAGATGGTTTTAAAAAATGACAAGGACACCTTCTGACACCAGAGAAAACAAGCAATTCCACAGTCATTAAGAGCCAGAGGTGAACTGAAGGACCAGGCCAGGCAGGGTCTCTGACCTCAGCTCTGACATATGGCAGCCAGCCACTGATCCCTCAGTTGGTTAGATCTCAGCTCCACAGAGCCATAGAGGAGACGTAAGGGAGTTGACTTTGCTGCATCCGAAATCCCTACCGAGTCCCCCAACATCTGCCATCAGTGATGAAGAGGCTGCGTGAAAGAGGACAGGTGAGTTAGCAGCATCCCTCCTGGATGTAGATGGAAGACCTGCAAAGCCTTCAAGCCGCAATGGTGAGTCAGCCGTAAACACAAGACAGCCAGCCCCACTGCGATACAAACAGCAACAAGAATAGTAATATGGGCACTGTGTGCAAAGCAAGGCTCTAAACACTTCATCAATCTCATCCTCATCACAGCCCTGAGAGGGAGGTATGGTAACAACCCACATTGCACAGATGAGGAAACTGAATGTCTTTGTCCATTTGTTTGCCATAAAGGAATACCCGAGGCTGGGCAATTTATAAAGAAAAAGAGGGGTTTTTTTTTGGCTCATGATTCTGCTGGCTGGAAGACTGGGCATCTGGTGGAAAGCCTCAGGCTGCTTCCACTCATAGGGAGAGTGAAGGAGAGCCAGCATGTGCAGAGATCCCATAGCGACAGAGGAAGCAAGAGAGAGTGGAAAGGTGCCAGTTGCTTTTTAACAACCAGCTCTCCAGGGAATGACTGGAGTGAGAACTCCCTCCCTCCCTTGAGGACAGCACCAAGCCATTCATGAGGAATCCACCCCCATGACCCAAACACCTCCCACCAGGCCCCACCTCCAACATTGAGGATCAAACTTCAACATGAGGTTTAGGGGCACAAACATTCAAATTACAGCACTGAGACACACAGAGATTAGTAACCTGCCCACAGTTAGACAGCCAGTAAATAACTGAGTGGATTCAAATCCCAGCAGCCTCCACTCTTAGCCGCACTGTCTTCCTGGAAGGCCACCAGTCGAGCTCAGCACCTGTGAACAGTAGCAGCACTGAAGGGCTTGTTCACACCACACAGAGCCCTGTAGTGTCTAAGGAAGTGAAACAGAGGCCTCAGGAAAATTCCCCAAATTGTCAACTCAGTGCACCTGTCCTGGTGAGGTCTACTGTCATCAATAGCAATCCATTTAGTCAGCATGGAGCTAAGAGGAATATCCTCCAAGTCAGTACATAGGTCCATAATGCCACCAGCTTCTTGGACACACAGGACATATGCATCCTACAAATCCCCACTCTGTCAAGTCCTCAGCTAGTGAGGAGAAATGCAATACCATCTTCTTTATTTTGCCTATAACATCCTCCACCAGGTCAATGTTACCATATAGTATCAAATCTCCATTGAAGGCAGCATGGCATGATGGCTAGGAGAATGGAGTCAGGAGTCAGACCACCTTGGTTCAAATCCTGGCTTTACCATTACTAGCTGTGTGGCCCTGGGCAAGCTTCTTCACCTCTCTGTGTCTCAGTTTCCTCACCTGTAGAATGGGAATAATAATAGCACCAACCTCCTGAGGATGTTGTGAGTATGAACCCACAACCTTCTCCTGCAAACACTGTTGTGTTCTTCTGTGCCCAATTTGCTGCCACACAGGCACAGTCCTGCCCCTAAAGGGCCCGGACACCACCTCTTTCCTATGTTCAGTCGCTTATCATCATCTGTCATCTTCTATTTTTAAAGTTACTGTGCTGTCATTGCATCAAACCCCCACTATTAAGAATTACATTCTTGACTCCAGAGCAGTATAACATCATGGGAAGTTTTGGAATCCAGGTGGAACCCAGTTCAAACCCCAGTCTGGCAATGTGGGATCTGGACCCATTATTCAGCCCCCCAGGCAGTAAAACATATGACCCTAAGCACAGGCTCCAAAGTCACCTGCCTGGGTTTAAAATCCCTGCACCAGCACCACTAACTGTGTGACTTTCAGCATGTCACTTAAAAGCACTCTGCTTCAATGTCCTCACCTATGAAATGGGGATGATATAAAAAATGTACCTTGTGGGGTAGTTGTGCGAACTGAGTGAGAATATACCTGTACCTGGACACCTGCAAGTGAGAAGTGAATGTCAGCTCTCCTCATTTGAAACCCAAGGCATTTCCTTGTCTGTAGAATGGAGATGGGGTGGCCTCCTGGGGGAGGGAAAGTGGAGAGCCAGGCAGGGGCATCTGTGTGAAGCTCTGGGCAAAGACCTGGTGACAGTCAGCCTTTGATAAACCACAGTCCCCTCCTGCCTTCCACGCCTTCCTGTGGTGGCTTCAGTTCACCTCCGCCCTCCACAGACCTCCTCACCATCATGCAAGCCTCCGACCACTGCACCTCCTCCATAGTCAGCCAAGATTCATCTAAAGACATCTTGGCCCTTCCCCATCACAGACCTGGAGGCTCCTCAGTCTCTCACCCCTCTTCCTCCTGGCCACATGCCCTTGACCTCTCAGACCACAGATCCTCGAGAAAAATGTCAAACCTTCATGATTTTCTTTACTATGTGCCAAACACCATGCTGAGATTTATATATATATATATTTTTTTTTTTTTTTTTTTTTTGAGATGGAGTCTCACTCTGTCACTCAGGCTGGAGTGCAGTGGCATGGTCTCAGCTCACTGCAAGCTCCACCTCCTGGGTTCACGCCATTCTCCTGCCTCAGCCTCCCTAGTAGCTGGGACTACAGGCACCTGCCACCACACCCAGCTAATTTTTTGTATTTTTAGTAGAGACAGGGTTTCACCGTGTTAGCCAGGATGGTCCCGATCTCCTGACCTCATGATCCATCTGCCTTGGCCTCCGAAAGAGCTGGGATTACAGGCATGAGCCACCATGCCTGGTCAAGATTTATATTTTTATATGGATTAATTCCCCTGTCTCAGCTTAGTCTTCATAACAAAATACCATAGACTGGGCAGCTTCAACAAAAGACATTTATTTCTCATAGTTCTAGAGGCTGGGAAGTCCAAGATCGAGGTGCCAGTACCTGTGTGCGTATGCATGCAGGGAAGGGTAGGGGTGGGGGTGGGGAGGAGTGTTCTGGTGTCTCTTCTTATAGGGACACTAATACCATCAGATCAGGGCCCCATCCATAAGACTGCATTTCACCTTAATTCCTTCCTTAGAGGCCCCATCTCTAAATACAGTCATACTGAAGGCTTGGACTTCAAAATATGAATTTGGGGTGGGGGACACAAATATTTAGTCCATAATACCTCCCAATTAATTCTTTGAAGTGGGTGTAGAGTTAACTGATGCGGATATGAAATTCTTGCCCTGGAGCACACAACCAGCAAATGGGCAGTCATCCCAAAGGTCTACTTTCAAGGGAAGGGCCTCACGCAGGTCATGTTGCCTGGGCACAGAACTCCCAAAGAGCCCCTCGAGGGCTGTGGAGATCCAAGGTAAAGGGGGCTTCTGGTGGGATGGGAGGGCTCCAAGGAAATGCCCCTCTCACCTCAGACTTTCAGGAAGGTTGCACATGACTCCATGAAAGCCTGTTTTAATTTTGAAAATATCCTTTCACATTCCATCGACAGTGAACCAGGTAGACCTGGTCCCCATTTGGGGGGGACTTTCAGTGTAGTGGAGGGTCACAGATGAAAAGACAAACACAGTACAGAGCGGACGGCGGCGGGGGCAACACTCAGCAGGACACACGACCCAGCTTGGAGGCTCTGTGGGGCAAGAAGGAGGAGACTTCACTCTTCCACAAGAGGCTTCGCTTATGCACTGGCAAAGGCTGAATGCCAATCTAACCCGTGAAGACAAACAAAACTGGCCAATCCTTTATTCGATTTATTTGACCATGATAACAGAGGTTAAGAGTACCGAGTCCTGCCTTCCACCAAAATGGCCTCAACTCAATCCATTTTGCCAGACCATCATTATCTACCAGGGGCAAAGCCCCATGCTAGGCACCAGGCAAGCACTTAGGGATACTGAAAGGAGAGGCCCTCCCCACAGGAAAATGGCTCGAACCGGTGTCCAGCACAGCGATGAAAATGGCCCGTGCCTTTGGCACCCTTTGATGGCTGAACTCTGAGATGAAAACCAAACTCAAACCTCAGGCTTGACCTTGGTTTGGCCTGCTGAAGGTCAGCAACCCCTCCTGCCCTCCCAGTCTGAGCTGGAGAGGTGAGAGGAAAAGACAGAAGGTTTTATTATACCACCCAGGCCACGCCTGCCAAGTTCTCCCTACAACCGCTTCAAAAAAAAAAAAAAAAAAAAAGATGGAGTGAAAGGGAATTGGAAAAATGGAACCCCCTACATCCCAGAAATATTACTTTCATGAGCTGTATGAATTATTTAACAGACAGCTGAAAAGACCAAACTCAACAGAAGAATACAAAAAACCAGCTCGCCATACAGACACCTTCCCCGAAGCCCATGACAATGAAATGTATTTTATGCCACAGATCAACATGCCAGAGAAGGAGGCTTCGGAGACAGATGCCCACAGGGATCATTAGCCCCTTATCTCTCAACCCTTTGCCACCAGCATCCAGATCTCTGAGCCTGGGCAACCCAGGGGGAGAAAAGCTGAAAAGTGTGTATATTTTAAGTGTTGGTTAAACAACCCCACCGTATTCTTATTTGCTGGAGGTTTTAGGGAGCAGATGTAGGACTGGCAGGGCTTGGAGCTGGCGATATTGTTCTAGCTCAATCAGAGCCAACACGGAAGGGAAAAAAGCCACACACACGAACACAAAAAAAGCGGCATTTGGTGTGTGCGCCTGGGTGTGCACACTCGCCTCTGTGCCATCCCCTCGTCCAAGGTTCCTTGGAGTCGAGCTGACTGATGCAAAACCAGTCTGGGGCCCAGCCAAGAAAAACACAACTTCTCACAGAAGCTGCACGAGGGTGTCTCTCCGTGCAGCTCAGCTCGCTGCAAGTCTCCCCTCCTGCAGGCGCGAGGGGGCTGGGGCGGCGACTCGCCCACTGCAGGCTTGGTGCTATCGGTTGCTAGAGAAAGGGCAAACAAATGGAGAACCAACTATAAAGGCGGCCAGCAGCAGCGAGGCAGTGCTGCAGCTGCCAGGCAATAACTTAGATAGTTACAGCTGCCATCACCTAGTTCATGCAAGCTTTTTAATATCTTTTGGCAGCTCTCGGTGTCACAGCACAAAGGGAGAGTTGGCACTTCGCAGCACACTTTGTTTGACATAACTGTAGGCAGGACCCAGCTGATACCTTCAGTAAAGTGGATGGGTTTGCTCTTAAGGTGCATTTCAGCAGATCAAACGGGGTTTCTCCCCACCGCTGCCTCTCTCTCTCTCCTCTCCTGCCCCCCTCCTCTCATTCAGGGCACGCAACACCCCTAAATCACATGTTGGGAACTAGATCAGATTAATGGGGGGACTCGGCAGGTGCAACATAAGGTTGGCCCCATAAGCACCCAGCTAAGGAAGAGAGGAAAGCAATGCACAGAGGACAGGGAGCAAAGAAAAGAAGGAGCGAGGAGCAAAGAAAAATACTGTGCTCCAGGACTCGTCCCAAGCCTCACCAGGAGATGCGGTGTCTGCTCTCCCACTCCTCCACACACAATTTTAAATAAATCAGAATCCCACTATCTTGCTTCCTGCTCGTCACTCTTTAAAGTTATTCGTCGCTTGGCCACACACCCTCTTCCCAGTCCCACAAGAACCCAGCCTGTTCCAGGTATCTCTCTGCCCAGTTGTGACTGTTCCGAGCGCCAATCGCTAAGAAAGCAGTTTGCAGAAGCACTTCCCAAGCCCTACGAGTTGTCATGACAATTTCCTGTGATCCCTCCGCCAAGCCAGGCATCCTTGTTTGGTGGATCCAGGCGCCTTGCTGGGGCTGGAAATGGTGTTCCCTAAGACCCCACGGCACAGATGGGCATGAAGAGAACATGTGGGCAGAAGGGGACTAGAACAGGAGCCCTGAGACATGAGAGGGAGAGAGGTGGGCAGACGCTCTGCCCAGGGTGAGCTGCGGATGGCGGAAACACTGAGACGAGGAAGAAGAACCATCACTGCTCTGGTCTCAGCACCCAGTCCTTTCACCCCGCAGCACATTTCTTTTTGTTTTTCTTTTCCAGCTACATTAAGGAATGATTGACAAATACAAATTATATATTTTCAAGGTAAACAATGTAATAACTTGATAAATATACACATTGTATAATTATTATCACAAATTAATCAATACACCTATCACCGCACATAGTTACCGTGCGTGTGTCTGTGTGTCTGTGTGTCTGGTGAGGGCACTTAATATTTACTATTTTAGCAAATTTCTTTTTTTTTAACTTTTATTTTAAGTTCAGGGGTACATGTGCAGGATGTGCAGGTTTGTTACACAGGTAAACATGTATATCATGGGGGTTTGTTATACAGATTATTTCATCGCCCAGGTATTAAACCTAGTATCCATTAGTTATTTTTCCTGATGCTCTCCCTCCTCCCGCCCTCCATTCTCCAGTAGGCCCTATTGTGTGTTGTTCTCCTCGCTGTGTCCATGTGTCCTCATCATTTAGCTCCCACTTATAAGTGAGAACATACAGCGTTTGGTTTTCTGCTCCTGCGTCAGTTTGCTGAGGATAATGGCCTCCAGCTCCATCCATGCTCCCGCAAAGGACATGATCTTGTTCCTTTTTGCGGCTGCATAGTATTTTATAGTGTATATGTACCACATTTTCTTTATCCAGTCTACCACTGATGGACATTTAGGTTGATTCCATGTCTTGGCTATTGAGAATAGTGTTGCAATAAACATACACATGCATGTATCTTTATAACAGAATGATTTATATTCCTTGGGTGTATGCTCAGTCATGGGATCACTGGATCGAATGGTGTTTCTGTCTTTAGGTCTTTGAGGAATTGCCACACTATCTTCCACAATGATTGAACTAATCTACACTCCCACCAAGAGTGTGAAAGCATTCCTTTTTCTCCACAACCTCACCAGAATGGTTATTTTTTGACTTTGTAATAATAGATATTGTAACTGGTGTGAGACGGAACCTCACTGTGGTTTTGGCATTTCTTTTGTGCATCCCTCCAAGCAGCTGCTCCAGTTGCCTGCAGGATACCCTTGGAGGAAGGCACCAGGAAGACAGGGAGAGGAGGAGTCACAGGGTTATCAAAGATGACAATGGTGTATGCGTTTGCTAGAGCTGCCATAACAAAGTACCACAAACTGGGAGGTTCAAACAACAGATACTTATTATCTCACAGTTCTGGAGGCTGGAAGTCCATGATCATGGTGTCAGCAGCATGAGTTCCTTCTGGGGGCTGAGGCGGAATCTGTTCCAGGCCTCTCCCTGAGCTTCTGGTTTGCTGGCGATCTTTGGCATTCCTTGGCTTGTAGTCACATCACTTCAATCTCTGCTTTCATCTTCACATGGCACCCTCCCTGTGTATCTGTCTCCCATTTTCCCCTTTTTATAAGGATATGGATCACATTGGATTAGGGGCCTACCCTCCAATGTGACCTCATCTTAACTAATTATATCTGTAATGACTCTATTTCCAAATAAGGTCACATTAAAGGTACCGGGGATTAGGACTTCATCATATGAATTTGGGAGAGACAGAATTCAATCTATAACAATTGAAGATCTACATGTACCAGGCCTTGTACCATGGTACCATGTACCAGAACACATGTAGGTGTTCTCATTCCCATTTCACAGAGAATGAAAGCAGGGCTCAGAAAGGTCAAGGGTCTTGCCTGAAATTAGACAACAATAGGACCATCTGAAAACAACCACCCAACCCTTGCCGAGAACCTGAGGGTTGGCCACTGCCACACTTCTCCCCTAGGACCCTAGCAGGGAACTCTCTCCCCCTCAGCCTTCTCTTGATGAGCCACCCTGTCTAGGGTAGCCTGGCCTAGGATCTCTATCAGATCCCAGCATAAATCACTCACCAAGCTGTGTTTTCTCCAGAATGAACATGGCAGGTGACCTGTGAGGTGCACCTTGGATGGATGTGGGAGGAAGGGCATGTTGGGCTAGGGCCTGGTTCTCTTATGCACATACTGCTCTTGCTTGGCAAGATTCTTGACTTCTTCTCAGCTCTAAAGGAAACAAAATATTCTGTCCTTTATTCTCACGCATTCATTTCACGAATGAATAAATATGGATATATAAAATATGGATCTGCGTATCCATCATTTATTTATTAAATAAAATAATGGTGGGGCAGTACCTGCTACATAGTTTGGGTTCAGTAAACATCAGTTTCCTCTTTCCTTTTCAACACCTTTCCAAACTTTCTCTCCCCACTTTCCCTGCCCTCTGCTCAGGGAGCACAAGCTTATATCAAGACGAGAAAAACACGAATGCAATTTAGCAAGCAAAGGCTATGTACATGACCATCCCAAAACAAATAACTAAATGTATTTATTGATCACTCACTTCATGCCAGGCATTTTTCTAACCAATGAGTTGAATTAATCCTCCCACCAGTCCCATAAGGAGGACCCATTATCATCCCCTCTTTACAGATGGGGAAACAGAACAAAAAGGCAAAGTCACATGGCATAATTCCCTGAACAAAGCCAGTTATTCTAGAACTCTATTTTTATTTTACTAACTACAGTTTCACACTTAGAGGGAGAGTTAAATTAGGAGAAAGTCACAGTTGTGGTTGTCTGGTAGGTACTGCAATTATCAGCTTACAACAGCATACCTCAGTTCCTCAGACGGCAATGCCTCCATTAAGCAAGGTTGCTGGGTGGAGGGCCCTCAGAGCTGCCCTAACAGGAGCTGGGGAAACAGGTCTCTCAAGGGGCTTAAACCTTGCTCCTGCTATTTGCATTATTCTTTACTTGCCAAATCCTTCTTCCCTATATCGTGTCAAAGTATAAATTGTTATCCCCAAATGCCAAGTTTTAGGACTAAAGTCCCAATGTGCAGGATTTTCCTATTTATTCAAGGTTTGTCAAGATGCTGTCAAGCTCAGAGGTAGGGCTTCCCCATGAAGGTAAGAAACATATTCAGCTGCCAGTTCTCTTCCTCCCAAACTGAGCAGGAATATTTTTATTTCCTATTTTCCCACCCCCAATCAGACATGTAGCACCTCTTAGCCTTGTCGTATTGAATGATTTTAGCAGTTTCCAAAACAAAATTAAATACAGCTCCAGCTTGAGAAATGTTCCACCTCCTGGAGTCATGGCATTTAGTATTATTATTCACTTATTATTATTCAAAACAAATAAGGATGATAAAACATCAGTTGGAGCCACTCCAGGACAGAAGGAACTGGAATATCTAATAAAAACCATAGTATTCCACAAATAGAAAGTGTTAGAAAATGCAGAAAAACAATGACAAAGGACATTCTGCACCTTCTCCTCAAAACACAGATCACCTGAAACAATAGAGCAGCTCTAAACGACCAGTGAATCTGACACAGAGAGAACTGTTTAGGGTACTCCCAGTTCAGACCTCAGAAAGATCAAATCGATGGGAAGCATGCAGCACAGAGTACGTCATGATTTTTACTTTCCTTCCCTCTCTTGTGAATTTCAACGGAACTTCCTTCAAAAAGTCTAAACTCCCTGCAGCTAAGGAGAAGAGGTTATCGCATTCAGGAATTTGCTCTCCACTAGAAAACATCCAATGACCCCCACGTTCAGGAAGTCTCAGAGCCTTTAAAGCACATTTCAGCCTGAGCAAATGTTTAACTCCAACTTGGGAAAAGTCACAGGATGTTGAAAACCACCAACATCCCAAGACGGGCCTTCCCAGACTTACCTTCCCAGAGAAGAATGTGGCAGATTAGTGGTTTGGCGACTCTTACTTGGTCCCCGGTGCAAGGTGGTCAGGAATGTTACACAGATTGAGAAGCCAACCTTTGCTGAGGTCCCCCCGACCACAAGCCCTCCACCTCATTCTTCTTCTCCCTGATTGTCTCCAGTCCTGTATTATCTCGCACTACTTCCTCCAGCTTCATCTGAAGAGAGCCTCATTCCTGAGATGCCTAACTTTGGGGGTGTTGATTGTTACAAAGTAGCAGGGTTTACTTGTATGGTTCACTCTACCTAGATCTATTTCCAGAAAGAAAATAGGCAGAGACAAGGCAAACCTGGGGCCCCAGGGGACCCCCTAATTGTCTGTCTGCCCACTCTCTGCACTGCACAACCATCAACTCCCACTGCCATTTCCAGTTAGAGAAGGATAGAAAGGGAAAGAGAAGCAGAGCAGGAGGCGAAATCGGAGGAACGGTTTGCATCAATTTTGAAATAGGATGAGGAACTGTGGGACCAAATCTTTTTTTTTTTTTAATTCTCAATAATGTACCTAATTCTTGCATGAAATGAGGAAAACTGTCTTCTACCATCGCATTACTCATGATAGCTGAAATTTTTTAACACCTCAACATCATTAAGTATGCAATTTTTAAAAAAATAGAAACAACCTAAATATCTAACAACTGGGAATTTGCTAAGTAAATCCAAATTATTGAATACAATGCAATAATTCAAAATGCAATTTACAAAGATTTTAGGGACTAGGGAAATGCTAATGACATAACATTTAGTTAAAAACGAGATTCATTTACATACAGTTTAATCTCAGTTATACAAATATGGAAAACATATACAGTACTAGATATTGTTTTGTCTGCCAGTATCTACTTTCTCTGTCCTTGTTTCCAGCTTTTCTGGAAACTTTACACACACACACACAGTTGTCACAAGAGGAGCCATTATACACAATATGGCTGGCCCCTGGCCACAGCTGATTGGTCCAGGGTGGACATCTGACCCAAGCCAGGACAATTCTCTCCTTCCCCAGTAATTCTGGAATTGGAACTGAGGGAGTCTTTCTCTTTCCAGCAGCAGAAACGATAGGACAGCATGCCTAGTAGTTGCAGCTGCGGGCCCATGTGTCTGGCCCTCTGGGCCAGAGACCCCCCAGCAGCCAATCCATAAAAGTAGAGCGGGGAGGAGGCAAATGCAGAGAGGAAGAAAGAGTTAGAGAAGGAGTGTCCTGACAAAACACATAGGTCCCCCTGTCTTGCTGTTTCTGAGCCCTGGCCACATTTCTGCCCTTGGGGTGCATGAGACAGACAACCCCAGATCCTTATAATCAAGCCACCATTTTACCTAGGTCTTTTGAATTGGATTTCTGTCACTTATAACCAAAAGAATCCTAACCAATATGTGCTCCCTCAAATGCCCAATTACTTATACAATCTCCTACATCCCTCAACATGTTCTTGGGGGTGGGGGATCCGATGGCAAGTGATTTTTTCTTTTTGCTTTTCTGTGTTTTCCCCCAAATTTTCTATTATGAACACTTTTATTATCTGGCATTCAGCATTCACCTCGAAATCTACCACCTTAATTCACTTACAACAGATATACACACTTTGCACGAGGTTAGGAGAAAACCTTATCAGAAAATATGTATTTACTAAATATGTGTGTATATGTGTGTACGTGTGTATATATGTGTGTATGTGTGTATATATGTGTATATGCCTATGTATGTATGTGTATGTGTGTATGTATGTGTGTATGTATGTATGTGTATATGTGTGTATGTGTGTATATATGTGTGTATATGTGTATGTATGTGAATATGTATGTATGTATATGTATATATGTGTATGTACATGTGTGTATGTATGTGGATATGTATGTATGTATATGTATATATGTGTATGTACATGTGTGTATGCATGTGTATGTGTGTATGCATGTATATATGTGTATATGTGTGTATATATGTGTATGTGTATGTGTATATATGTGTTTATATATGCATAGATGTGTGTATGTGTGTATGTGTGTACGTGTGTGTATGTGTATGTATGTGTGATGTATGTGTGTATATGTGTGTGTGTAGTAATAGTTGTTGTCGTTGTAGTAGTAAATATATGAGACATAGAAACCAAAAATCCTGGAAACTGTTCGCCTTTTAAATTTTCCCTCCCCATCACACGGGTTCCTGGAGGTCCAGGGCCAAGGCCCCCCTCCCAGAGGCCTCTGGAGCTGTGTTGCAGGCCCTTCCCTTTCTGTCCCCAGCCTAGTCCTGACCTGGTCTTCAGGCCACATTTCTCATTCCAGCCATTCTGGGATCTCTAGTGATTCATTATCCGAAGGTCGGCCATTTGTACATCTCAACAGAAAGGGCAGGAAAACTTCTACCACCTTTCCACGTGGTGTGACCACGTCTCTTTTCTTCCCTTGCTTCTCAAAGTCATTGCCATTTTGGAATTTTGGTCTCTCCTGGCCTGCCCTCCCTCTCCACTGAAGCTTTCAAAACCTCTATTCTTTGGAAGCCCAGAGCAAACCCTCTTTTCTCACCGAGAATCAGAAAACTTGGCTGGCGCACCCCCTAGTGGTGGCCTAATGAATCCCCCTTAATTACTACAGGGTACAGCCCCTGGGGTTTCTCAAAGTGTGTTCCATTGGACCTTAGTTCTGCAGAAAAATAGCCTAAGAGAAAAGTATTGTATGTTAAGTGAGATTTGAAAACACTGGGATAAATAAAACTTATCAGTTTGCTTTATTGGAGGACGTCTTCAATTCTTTAAATACACTAATGAACACTGTGAATCTCACTGATCCAGATTTATTTGATTGAACTTTTGTGAAATAATAGGATAACTATCATTTATTGAGCATTTACTATCAACCATAGTATTAGCATTTATAAATAGAGAAATTGATACATGAGGTGGTCAAATAACTTGCTTCAGTTAGGTTCACATGACACCAAGGCCCATGCTCTTAACCATTACAAGATCCTGGCTTTATGTTTGCTCCAGGATGTTATTCTGCAAATTCTACTTATACATGCCACTCTTATTCCCTATATTACCAGTCATGCAATACTACAGATTACCTCTCTATGAAACAAGAAAAGCAGGAGGCTTCAAAGGATACAGAGGTCTCCCTCACTGCCCTTGGGAAGCTTCTGGTTTTGGTGGCGATAAAGGGAAATTCACCGTCTAAATGCCACAAACAGATCCTTCTTGAAATTATCAGCAAAGAGGATGTGATAGGGCATCGTGTTAAAGTTCCAGATACATATTTTCCAATGATATTATGGGAAGGTGCAATAGGCTACTTTTTTATTTCTTCTAAGAGAAGCTTGCTTTTGAGCCCTAAATACTGTTGGCCTGCTTTTATAAGCAATAGGATATTCTGTATGGATATCTGGTTTTATATCTGTTAAGAAATGGAGATGATAATATGCCCCCTCCCGTTTTTTTAAATTGTCAAATACATAATATGTTGTAAACCTTAATTCTGGCAGCATAGGTTACTTATGGATGGGTTTTCTTTTTTTGTTGTTTTGTTCTGATTTTTTATTTTTTATTTCATGTAAAAGAAACCCAAAAGTAGTTTATTGACATACATAACTGAAAAATGTAGGCTTCAGGAACAGCTGGATCCAAGGGCTCAAATAAGAACATCATTAAACCCAAATGCATCGTGCCATACTTGGATTTTTAGAGAAAGGAAATAGCACGTAGTGCTCTAAATATGTCCTGGTCCCTTGTCCTAATTAACATAGAGAAATGTACAGATAGTTGTATGGATGTCAGGATTTAAGGATGGGCCCCCAACTCCAACACTGGCCCTCCAGCTACCCTTCTTAAATATCTGTGTAAAGACTTGATTTTTCCATCTGTAAAAATGGGCATGCTACCCCTCCTTTTTGACCTCAGTGGAAGCTGAAAGAAGCTGTAAAGTTTTCAAATGCTTTTTCGTTAGAGGATTAGATATTGTGATAATTTTTTCGCTATTAATGTTCACAGAGATAGCACTTCACACTGGCAAAGGATTTTCTAAGTATTTATTTGTTTTACAAATTTATCATTTAAAACTCCACAATTAGCTTGTCAAACATACACCTTCAACATTACAACCACAGTTTAAAGCCAATCAAGCCACAAGAGGAGAGAGGGGAATACAGATATTTATTTATATATATTAAATATGTATGTATTTGTATATCTATCCTTCTATATTTAAATTCACATTGTGTGTGCGTGTGTGTGTTTGCAAGACACATATAAATGGCAAATAAGGAAACTTAAAAAAAAAGAGCGATAGATGGATGGTCCCAGATTTTAATACCACCCCCAAGGTAGAACAGGTGGTGAAAATATAATAAAACATGTTGCACGGAACTTGTCATGAATTTTAAAAACAAAAACGCCTACAGACCAAATAAACTGCTCTGACACTGGGCTAAATCTGAAGTTCCCAAACTATTTTAAATGACAAAGCAGAAGTTCCCAAGAGAGGGAGTTCAACAGAAATGGTTAGAGGGCAATTGCTGCTGAACTCACACAGAAAAAAGCTAGGGTAGACGGGCAGACACCCAGCCTGCTCCCCCTCGACAGGATGGGCCACACGCAGATGCCCAATCCCGTGAGGCCAGGCCTATCTATGTGCAGGACCAAAGGGCCTGTTGACAAAGACCTCAGGGAGCCTCCTGCACCTTCATTCCTGCCTGATAGGTGGTTTCTCAATAGATCTGAAGGCAAACATTTGGGGCATTTGCCCAGAAGCTGGGCTTATGCTTGTCAACAACCATTTTCAGGTGCCCTGTTAGAAGGTGGGCTGGAGGCCGCGGCCCAAGTGGTGCAGGCAGACACCCCTCTCTCAGCAGCACCCACCTGCACAGGTCCCACCCATTCATTCATCACAACAAGCAGCCTATCCTTTATTTTCAGTCAACAGTTTATGAAGAGCTTCCACTTCCGCTGCCTGTCTCCATTACAACAGAATTCCTGGGAGCTGCACAGCAAAGATGGCAGGACTCCATTTTGCAGTAAGGAAGAGGTGAAGTGATTTGCCCAAACTCACAGAGGTGGAATGACAGACAGCTCAAGATTTCTGACTCCTGTCCAGTCCTGTGACTACTGGAGTATGTTCATGAAGACCCTCCAGGATGATGGCGAGCAGGGAGTGGGCATTCTGGTCCCCCTCCCCCAGACTCACAGGTTCAAATGCCTGGAGAGGTGAGGTCGGGAGTGGAGGAGGTCAGTGTGCTCGGCAGCTAACTGGAAAACCTGTGCCCCATTTCAGTGCAGGCTGCTGCCTTGGCCCAGCAGGTTTATGTTATGCAGAAGTGGCAGGGTTTCTTATTTTGTAAAGTGAAAGCCAGAGATCTGAATCATTATGTAAAATATCTTCATTTTTAAATATTTGCCAACCACTAGGATAGCTACTATTAAAAACAAAAACCAAACAACAACAACCAGAAAGTAACAAGAAGATGTGGAGAAATTAGAATCCTTGTGCACTGTTGGTGGGAACGTAAAGTGGCTCAGCCACTATGGAAAACAGCATGGCAATTTCTCAAAATATTCAACATACAGTTACCAGATGATTCAGCAATTCCACTTTTGGGTATACACCCAAAGGAATTAAAAACAGGGACTCGAGCAGATATTTGCACACCCATGTTCATCACAGCAGCCAAAAGATGGAAGCTGCCAAAAAGTCCCATTGATGAATGAACGGATCAATAAAATGTGGTGTCTACATAACAGTGGAATATTATTCAGCCTTAAAAAGGAAGGAAATTTTGACATGCAACAACAGGATGAGCCTTGAGGACATCATAATAAGTGAAATAAGCCAGACACAAAAAGACAAATACTCTGGCTCCTACTCTATGGGAGGTACCTAGAGTGGTCAAATTCACAGGGCCAGCAGGTAGAATGACAGTTGACAGGGGCTGGGGGTAAGGAGGAAGGGGGAGTTGTTGTTTAAGGGGTATAGTTGCAGCTGTGCAAGAAGAAAAAGTTCTGGAGATTGGCTGCACAACCGTGTGAATGTACTTAACTCTATTGAACGGTGCACTTAAAAACAGTTAAAGAGATCAATGTTATGTGTATTTTACTACAATTAAAAATAACCACGCTGTATGAATCTAACAAACCCATCTGCAGACTGCTTCAGGTCATGGGGCACGAGTTTGACATCTCTGCCCCATTCTGGTACTCAATGCCACTGCCCTGTCCCCCACCCCAAAGGCCAAGATGAAATGCATTAGAAGAGGGCCCATCTAGAGTAGAGTCTCTCTACAAAGAGGGTCAGCAAACTTGAGTTTAAATCCTGGCTCCAACTCGCGCTAGCAGCAAGACCTTGAGCAAGTCAGTCATTTCATCTCTTCGAACCTCAGTTTGCTCATCTATTGAATGGGACTAATAACACTTCCCTTGTTTCCTCGGCCCTCTCAGGGCTCTGGCTCAGTAAGAGCATGTTGGCCTCCAACCCCATTTAATACCCCCATACCTCTTCCATTGAAAGCTATTCTCTCTCTTCCCATACTGCAGTGTGGTCATGTGTTGCCCCATGAAACTGGGGGCTCTCAGTTTAGGCTTGACTATTTCATACATCCCGAAGTGCATAAGCCTGTAAGTGCCCAACAAATCTTATTGAATCAAGCAGTTGGCCAGCCAGCTTACTGAGCACTAATTATGTGCCAGACATTCCACCAGGTGCTGAGGAGACCCATAAAAAATCATGTTCTTAAAGATGTATCCTGGTTGTGGAGACAAGATACACGCAAAAAAAATAAAATAAAATAAAATAAATTAAATAAAATTACAGAGAAGCAGGTAAGGTCCAAAGTGTCTTAGTACAAGCAAGAGCCTGGGGTCCCACCACCCCTGAGAAGGAGGTAAGAGAAAGAAGAGCTCTTTCCCTGTCTTTTGCACAGCATCTTTTTGAGCTTTTCTTGGCCCTGGAGGTTAGAAATTCATCTTCCTACATTGCAATTGCTTCGAGATAAGACCATCCTATGTCCTCAACACAGGCACCATAGTGAGTGAGAGCAGAATTAGGGCAGCTCTCCTAGACAGATTTGGCACCATCTTACACGCTGGCCTAGAGGGTTTCTTGAGGAAATTGCAGGCTGGACCACTGTGGCATCTTCCTGCCTATAAAGCCAGGAGGGCTGAAGCTCTCACTTCCCCCCAACCCAGGCCCTCAATTCTCACCCTGATTAAATGGACAGTTCCCTGGGTCGGCCAGGTCGAAAATATGTGCTAATTCTCTAATCTGACTTGTCCTTGGAGGTTCCCTCCCCATCCTGCTGGCCGCACCAGCTGCCTAGGGGAGCACAACTGAGAAGATATTTGGCAATTATCCAGTTAATTTGATCAGTGGAGACAGCCAAACAAATAATCCAGGCCAAAAATGTCCAGATCAGCTGTCTACATGGATCAAATTCCACTTCACTGACACCACGCAGGTTCAGCCCTAAAGAATGGGTTTCACTGAGAAACACATCCCAGTATCCCGGCATGCTAGGCTGCATCAGCCTTTAGTGGAATTGCGAGCTTGGCTGCATTTCTCTGTGACATCCTTTCCATTCCCATTCAGTGCCCTTCCCACCCCCAGGACTTTGGCCCCATAGGGCCAGTGGTCTTTGGTAGCTGTCAGGGGCTAGAATATTCTTGTGTCCATCTCCTACTCTGGGTATTTGAAACTCATTAGGAAGAGACTTTCAACATCTGAAATGCCTTTGAAAATTAAAGGAATAGCAATGTAATGGTAGAATGTCAGGATCCAAACAAGCCAAGGTGCAGGAAGGTATGAGAAAAGAAATGTCGCCCATGCCCTATAACTTCAACCATCTTAGAAGTTGCCTACTCCATACCTCCTGCAGCCCACTCTTCTCAGGTCTTATCTGTAGCATACTGACTCCTCAGCATGACAGAAGAAAACTTTGGATCAATTAAGATCAAGTTCCACTATGTAAACAGAAAATCCCAAATCTCAGAAGCTTATAGACAAGGACTTAATCTCTAACATAAAGTAAGTTCAGAGACAGACAGTACGCAACTGTGGAAGATAACACACCTAATTCTGACTTTGCTATGGTGGGCCTCAGCCTTATTTCCTGCTAAGGTGTTGATTTGGAGATACTACATATTAATAACTCCTACTTCATCTTGCACATAAAAACCGACAAAGCTTCAAATTATAGGAATCTCAATCAACTTAGATTGCAGTCCGCAGGCTAAGAACACCTCCTAAGCAAAGCAGCATTTCTCTCCATATCTGTCCGCAGACTGGCCAGCTCTCTTTTGCAGGACTTTGCTAGAAGTGGCAAGAAGGAGACAGCAAGCCAACACTCTTGCTGTCATTCTGAATTTTTGCTGCCATTTCCCCTAAAGCTACAGCTTCAGTCAACTTACGGTTTGCTTTCCCAGTTACAATAGGCAACAATTCAATCAAATGCTCTAACAATGCACAGCAAGGGTCCCCAGATTTCTAATTTGCAAAATCTGAGCTCTAAATATCTGCCTTCCCATCTCCTCCCCTAAGTCAATAGCACATTTTAAGTTATGTTTCTTATAGGAGCCCCCTCCCTAAGAATCAAATTCTCTATTACTTTAGGATGAAGTTCAGCTGTGTATAGCAGGCGTGGAACTCACAAGGACCTACCCTCTCGTGCAAAAGAAGCCCAGAGTTAGACAGGACTGGAGGCTCCACAGTCATCAGAGATCTGGGTTCCTTCCACCCTTCTGCGGAAACCCCTACAGCATAAACCCCTACACAGCATAAAACCCCCATCATTAAAGCCCCTTCATGCTGTGAGATGATTACTGGAAATCACATGATTAAGCTAACTGCAAAGGAGGCTGAAATACGTGGTCTTTTATCTGAGGACACAGCTGCTGTGAATACCATCAGCATTCTGTTCCTAAGGTAAAAGGAGAGAATTATGTAGGAGGAGGCCACTAGCGGCCTATGCCACAATTTGTTACTTGTTTGCATCTAAGACTCCCCAAGCAGGTCTCCAGCTATATCTCAGTTAAATTTGTAACCCCTCAGTTCCTAGCTCAATGCCTCTCACAGATTAAGAGACCAACACATGTGCATTGAATAATCACTGAAATCCAGCCCTAATTTTAGGGATAAAAGAAACTAAAGAGGTTTCCCATTAGGATCCTAACTTACACTGAATCTCAAGGCTAATTTTCATCTAGTCACCATAATCCTTTCTACTATTTCTGAAGATGTTTCTTCTTCTTATCTACCCTCCTTAAGCCAGTTAGAGTTTCAATCAAGATCTTAGAGAGTCATTTAGAGCCCTACTAGTCAAAATGTGTGGTCTGAGAACCCCTGCTTATCTGCTGTCTGCAAATCAGCTATGTCACCAAGCACCATTTTTAGTTCAGCTGACATTTTATTCACACCAAGACTTTCTCAATGAAGGAAACAATGCTTTTATTTGCATTCTGGGGTAAGCTCCTTATCTTTTTGAAGGCTAGTAATAATTGAGTAGCACTGATTTAGAGGCTGTATCTTCAACCACGGCAGAACTCATGGTAGGCTATGTGAAGACGTGGTTGATTTCACATCACAATCAGCATTCTCATTAAGTCACAGACTACCCAAAGATTGAAAAGAAATGTAATCTCAATTCAAAAGGACTTTGACCTTGAAAACAAAGCAGCCAAAGGATTTTTACTGGAAATCCAAGTTATCCTTACTCTGCACTAGTCAGGATGGGGTAGCCATGACTTTGCAGTATGCAAGTTTTCTTAAAGGACTTAAAAGTCTCAGTCAACATCAACCCAGTAAAATCCAGCATTGTGATGTATTCACCCAAAGAGCACATATGACCTTAGGCTGCATTAACAGAAGCATTGAATCTGGAACAAAGGAGGCTACAATCCTACTCTATATTAGTTAGAACATGCATGAAATATTGTCCCCAACAGTAGATATACCATTTAGGAGGGATGCTGAGGAACTGAAACTTGTGCAGAGGAGAGCAACCTGAATGGTGAAAGGTCAAAACCATGTCATATAGAAACAGTTCAAGGAACTGCTGATGTTTAGCCTGATGAGGAGAAGACTTGAAGACTATGACCTCTATCTTCAAATATTCAAAGAGCTGTCATATGAAGAAGAGATTAATCTAATAGTTCTGGAAAATGCTGAGGCATAGAACTAGGACAAATGCGGGGAAGATACAGAAAGACAGATTTTGGCTGAGAAACAGCAAGAAATTTCTGATAACCAAAACCGTATGAAGATAGATCAGCCAAAAATATCATGAACTTGGCCACTGGAGGAATTAAAACTCAAGGTGGACAATTTCCCAGAAGGGTAGTAAAGGGTGGGCTCTAGACCCAGATGCAAGGTGGACTAACACCTGAAGGGGTCATTCCCATTCCGCAACTCTGTGATTGCTTTATAATCCAGCCCACTGTCTGCTTTTGTAAATAAAGTTTTATTGAAACACAGCTACACCCATTCATTCATGTGTTGTCTGTGGTTACTTTTGTGCTACAATGAGAGTTGAACAGGAATGATGGAGACTGTGTGGCCCACAAAGCCTAAAATATTTACTATCTGGCCCTTTACCAAAAACATTTGCCAATCCCTGCACTAAACAGCCATACTCTGATCCACCTTTGCTTTGATTTCCTCTGCTATGGGGCCCAGAAAGTGAATACTCAACTTATCAAGCAACATCTTAGTAGCCACAGCTGTTATGGTTCTATGCCTTGGTGGTTTACAGTTTATAGTTCACAGAGTCCTTTCCCATTCATTATCTCCGTGCGTCTCACAGCTCTTTGGAACAGGTGGTAGAGGGCATTACAGATGAGAAAATGTCATCCAGTTAAGCATTCAAGTCAGGAACTACGCCAGGTTACCTGGTCCCTAGTCCACCCCTCTGTGGGGGGATCACTGTGAGAAACCACCCCTCTTAATGAGAGATGGACAAGCAGGGAGAGACCCTCACAGATAGCCCAGTAGGAGCTCCCAGTGGCTCCTGGTGGCTCGTCCAGCCTTCTCCAGGTATTGCTCCCACTTTAAGGGGCAAACTGCAAGTTAATTCCCTACCCTTTGAGACCAAGGCTCTAGATAGATGTCTGCAAACTTCAATCCATGGGCCAAATCTGGCCTGCCACCTGTTTACATAAAGTTTTATTGGAACACAATCTCACCCATTCATTACATATTGTCTATTGCTGTTTTCCTGCCATAAAAGTTAGAGTTCAGTAGTTAGGACAGAGTGCATATGGCTCACAAACCTAAAATACTTACTATATGTCCCTTTACATAAAAAGTTTGCAGACCCCTGCTCTAGAACATCGGTGTGGAATATGGGTATTAGCTCATGTTCTCTATTATAATAGACAACAAAAAAAATGAGAAAAAGCCTGTTGGACTGGAAGCCCCATCCAGGAAGCAAAATTCCTTTCACAACTACTTCCTAATGCAAGAGAAAGAGCCACAAGTCTTTTGTAGGCCAAAAGTTTTTATCTTCTGTCTGTCGGGTTTTGATATACCACTCCCCTGGGAAACAGCTATTATGACTATTTAAAACACATAATAAACCAATTGTTCCATCACTGTGTCTATTTTTAATAAGCACAGACAATGCACTACAGCACAGTTACGGAAAAGAGCAGTGTAATTCTACGAATCAATATTAGGACCTAATTAGCCACTGAGCCCAGGCTGATAACAGCTTATCATACCTTTCAGCCCAAAGAAAGCTCAGGTAGAAGGGGGAGAGACAGAGAGAAAGAAGAGGGAATAAATAGCTAATTATGATAAACTGGTTTCCTTGGTAACTCTGTTTATGACTGCAATGATGTTGCCACATTTTTAATGATAAATACAAAGGTTTGATGTGAGATTACACAATGCATACCGTCTTAATACTGGTTCTGCATTTGCAAAGGTAAAGTGTTGTGAAATTTTGTGAGGCTAGGAAAATTCGAGAAGATTTCTCTAACCCTAAATCCAAACATGTTATTGGTATATTCTCTGGGTACCAAAGAGCTCAAGAATATGGAAACAGATATTTATGGTGCTCAATGAATCCTATGTGCCCATTCAACCCTGAGATTTTTATTTTTATTGTTTATTTTTTTGAGATGGAGTTTCACTCCATTGCCCAGGCTGGAGTGCAGTGGTGCGATCTCGGCTTACTGCAACCTCCGCCTCCTGGGTTCAAGCCATTCTCCTACCTCAGTCTCCCGAGTATCTGGAAAAACAGGTGCCCGCCACTATGCCTGACTAATTTTTGTGATTTTTTTTTAGTGGAGACATGGTTTTACCATGTTGACCAGGCTGGTCTCAAACTCCTGACCTCAGGTGATCCACCCGCCTAGGCCTCCCAACACGCTGCAATTACAGGTGTGAGCCACTGCACCTAGCTGAAGCCTTAGGCTTTTAGTTACAGCATTTTCTACCCTCTCTTTTCTAGCTGGGCACCCTCTGGTCATCTCTTTGACCAGATCTGTGGTTTAAAGAGGGACAAGCAGTGAGGAATGCAGAAGAGAGGTCCTCTCTACCAGGCTGTCAGCCATCAGAGTCAACCCTGGGATCACCACAGGTTGTGAACCCACCAACAACAACCACAACCACAGCCCAGTCTTCTCTGACCTCTTCTCTGCCCAGAGGGTAAAGTACCAACTCCTTAGCATGACAGAAGAAAACTTTGTATCAATTAAGATCCAGTTCCACTATTTCATATCCATTCCCCACTCTCATCTTTTAGGGGTGCTGTACCGCAATTTGTGAAAATATTTTTGGCTGAAATATTTGAGTCCAGTGGCAGATATTATAGATTGAATCACTAAATTAGGGGTGGACAAACGATGGCCCATCGTCCAAATCCAGGTCACTGCCTGTTTTTGTAAATAAAGTTGTATTGAAACACAGCCACATCCATTTGTTTATGTATTTTCTGTAGTTACTTTTGTGCTACACCACAGAGTTGAGTAGGCATAACAGAGACTGTATGGCCCACAAAGCCTAAAACATTTACTATCTAGCCCTCTACTGAAAACACTTGCCAATCCCTGCACTAAATAGCCATATACTGACCCACCTATCCCTTGATTTCCTCTGCTATAGAGGAAAGAAAGCAAAATACTCAACGTCAGCCTCCTTTGTGGCTAAAGAAAACAATGTGAAACTCTTCTGGCCAATGAGATATAGGTAGAAGTCCCTGCAGAGGTTTTCCCTCCCTCAATCTCCTCACGCCACCAGAAAAAAAAAAAAGAGAGAGAGAGAAGAAAGAAAGAAAGAAGAAAGAGAGAAAGAGAAAGAAAGAAAGAAGAAAGAAAGAAAGAAAGAAAGAAAGAAAGAAAGAAAGAAAGAAAGAAAGAAAGAGAAAGCAAGCAAGCAAGCGAGGGCTAAAGAATAGAGAAATTTTGCCCTTCGTTTCTCTCACTTCTCCCTTCTCTGCCAGGCCCCTTCTGCCTGGAACACAGATACAACACCTGGAGATGCAGCAGCCCCTCTTGCAACCATGAAGACAAGGTCTTCCCTAATGATGGCAGAGTTGGAAGATGGGAGGAGCTGGTCCTTGTTGACATCCTTGAGCAGGTGCTCAGCACTAGACTATGTTCTAAATACCACCAGACTTCTTGTGATGTGAGAAAAATCAACCTCTTGCTCACCAAACTACTCTGGCAGGTTTTCAGCTACTCACAATAGGAGTGAATTCTCACTGATCAAGGGGATATAAAGAAAGTGAAGTCAGAACCTAATAAGTTGAACGATGATGCAGAGGCAGGAGGAAGAGTCAGAGAGAGATTAACTGACCCACCGAGGAAACAGACTTGTGTCCCTGGGTAGACAAGGCCAAGAAATGAATTGTTAGTCCTAGAGCAGGATGCTGCTGATAGATGTGGCCCAACACTCTGATGACCCGATGATGCTATGGAGCCATATATTAGCCAGGATTTCCCAGAGAAACAGAACCAACAGGATAAAGAGAAAGAGAGAGAGATTATAAGGAGTTGATCACACAGTTATGCAGGCTGACATGTCCAAAATTTGCAGGGTGGGCCAACAGGCTGAAGAACTAGGAAGAGCCCATGTTGCAGTTCAAGTCCAAAGGCAGTCTGCTGCAGAACTCCCTCTTGCTTGGGGGAGGTCAGTATTTTTTCTTCTATTAAGGGCTTCAACTGATTAGACAAGGCCCACCCACTCCATGGAGGACAATCTGCTTTACTCAAAATCCCTCCATTTTAATCTCACCCAACAACACCCTCACAGAAACATCCAGAATAATGTTTGACCACATATCTGGACACTGTGGCTCAGCCAAGTTGACACATAAAATTAACCATCATGAGCCAGTTGTGCCCCCAGGACTTAATGATATATATGTAATCTTCTTACTCGTCTCCTGACCACGTGTTTGCCCATGGCATGGCAGTTGAGGAAAGAGTGCTGACTTGAGCCAAAATTCCTGGGACCTATCATATCTGGCTGTGTAGCCTGGGGTAACTTAACTTCTCTGTGCCTCAGTTTCTTCATCTGTAAAAGGGAGCAATTCTATCTCATAGAATTAATGAGATATAAGAGTAAATCGGGTAAAGCACTTAGAATGTTGCCTAGCATATGGTAGAGTGCCTGGGCCCATTTTACAGCTGGAGATGTGAAGGTATTAGGCAGCTCTAGAGTTACATAGCTGAGAAAAAATGTGCAAAATTTCTTTTAACTCTCCATGATGTTCTTCCAAGCGTAGCATAAATCCCTCACCACTATAGTCCACTGTATTTCCAGTTGGAAACTTTCAGCAAACATCTGGATGCCCAACTCCATCCTCTTCTCTGCTGTGCCCCTCTCCCTCGGTACAAATAGCTCCCCTTGAACAGGTTCCAGTTCTCAAACATGACATCCCTGATCCAGGCCTGGTACCCTGGCAATACAGCAAGCCGCAGGTGAAGGATATATGCAAAAAGAGAAAAAAGGGTTTTAAAATAATTTACCATCTGTCAGTCATTTGGGTGCAAGTTTCAAACACACAGAGAGACACTTGTGCACACAGACAACTGTAGAGGGTATTCCATCGCCCTTCACAGCCAAAGCCTGCCCTGTCACAGACACATCCACACCCACAATAGCTTTTTGTTTGTTTCAAAAGAGTAACAGAACAGCCGCAAAGATGCCATAGCCAGCTTGCAGTAGAGAAGAAAACACCCTCTCCAAGTTGTCATCATAGAAAAGATCTCATTCCTGGAGTGCGTCTTTGTAAACTGGGGCATCTTTAGGTATGTGGCCGAGTGAGCAATAAGAATGACCGCAGGGTGGTTCCAAGATGGCCAAATAGGAACAGCTCCAGTCTACAGCTCCTAGCATGAGTGACACAGAAGACGGGTGATTTCTGCATTTCCAATTGAGGTACCGGGTTCATCTCACTGGGGCTTGTTGGACAGTGGGTGCAGCACACTGAGCGTGAGCCAAAGGAGGGCGAGGCATCGCCTCACCTGGGAACTGCAAGGGGTCAGGGAATTCCCTTTCATAGCCAAGCAAAGCTGGGACAGACAGCACCTGGAAAATCGGGTCACTCACACCCTAATACTGTGCTTTTCCAATGGTCTTAGCAAACAGCACACCAGGAGATTATATCCCGCTCATGGTTCAGAGGGTCCCATGCCCACGGAGCCTTGCTCATTGCTAGCACAGCAGTCTGAAATTGAACTGCAAGGCGTCAGCAAGGCTGGGGGAGGGCGACTGCCATTGCTGAGGCTTGAGTAGGTAAACAAAGCAGCCGGGAAGCTCCAACTGGGTGGAGCCCACCGCAGCTCAAGGAGGCCTGCCTACCTCTGTAGACTCCACCTCTGGGGGCAGGGCATAGCTGAACAAAAGGCAGCAGAAACCTCTGCAGACTTAAATGTCCCTGTCTGACAGCTTTGAAGAGAGTAGTGGTTCTCCCAGCATGGAGTTTGAGATCTGAGAACAGACAGACTGCCTCCTCAAGTGGGTCCCTGACCCCTGAGTAGCCTAACTGGGAGGCACCCCCCAGTAGGGGCAGACTGACACCTCACACAGCCGAGTAGCCCTCTGAGAGGAAACCTCCAGAGACATGATCAGACAGCAACATTTGCTGTTCAGCAATATTCGCTGTTCTGCAGCCTCTGCTGCTGATACCCAGGCAAACAGGGTCTGGAGTAGACCTCCAGCAAACTCCAACAGATCTGCAGCTGAGGGTCCTGACTGTTAGAATGAAAACTAACAAACAGAAAGGACATCGACACCAAAACCCCATCTGTACGTCACCATCATCAAAGACCAAAGGTAGATAAAACCACAAAGATGGGGAAAAAACAGAACAGAAAAAAACTGAAAATTCTAAAAATCAGAGCGCTTCTCCTCCTCCAAAGGAACGCAGCTCCTCACCATCAACAGAACAAAGCTGGACAGAGAATGACTTTGATGAGTTGAGAGAAGAAGGCTTCAGACGAACAAACTTCTCTGAGTTAAAGGAGGAAGTGCGAACCCATCGCAAAGAAGTTAAAAATCTTGAAAAAAGATTAGACTAATGGCTAACTAGAATAACCAATGCAGAGAAGTCTTTAAAGGACCTGATGGAGCTGAAAACCATGGCATGAGAACTACGTGACAAATGCACAAGCTTCAGTAGCCGATTCAATCAACTGGAAGAAAGGGTATCTGTGATGGAAGATCAAATGAATGAAATGAAGCAAGAAGAGAAGTTTAGAGAAAAAAGAATAAAAAGAAACGAACAAAGCCTCCAAAAAATGTGGGACTATGTGAAAAGACCAAATCTGCGTCTGATTGGTGTACCTGAAAGTGACAGGGAGAATGGAACCAAGTTGGAAAACACTCTGCGGGATATTATACAGGAGAACTTCCCCAACCTAGCAAGGCAGGCCAACATTCAGATTCACAAAATACAGAGAACGCCACAACGATACTCCTCGAGAACAGCAACTCCAAGACACATAACTGTCAGATTCACCAAAGTTGAAATGAAGGAAAAAATGTTAAGGGCAGCCAGAGAGAAAGGTCGGGTTACCCACAAAGGGAAGCCCATCAGACTAACAGCTGATCTCTCAGCAGAAACTCTACAAGCCACAAGAGATTGGGGGCCAATATTCAACGTTCTTAAAGAAAAGAATTTTCAACCCAGAATTTCATATCCAGCCAAACTAAGTTTCATAAGTGAAGGAGAAATAAAATACTTTAAAGACAAGCAAATGCTGAGAGATTTTGTCACTACCAGGCTTGCCCTACAAGAGCTCCTGAAGGAAGCACTAAACATGGAAAGGAACAACCAGTACCAGCCACTGCAAAAACATGCCAAATTGTAAAGACCATCGATGCTAGGAAGAAACTGCATCAACTAACAAGCAAAATAACCAGCTAACATCATAATGACAGGATCAACTTCACACATAACAATATTAACTTTAAATGTAAATGGGCTAAATGCTCCAATTAGAAGACACAGACTGGCAAATTGGATAAAGAGTCAAGACCCATCAGTGTGCTATACTCAAGAGACCCATCTCACCTGCAGAGACACACATAGGCTCAAAATAAAGGGATGGAGGAAGATCTACCAAGCAAATGGAAAACAAAAAAAGGCAAGGGTTGCAATCCTAGTCTCTGATAAAACAGACTTCAAACCAACAAAGATCAAAAGAGACAAAGAAGGCCATTACATAACGGTAAAGGGATCAATTCAACAAGAAGAGCTAACTATCCTAAATATATATGCACCCAGTACAGGAGCACCCAGATTCATAAAGCAAGTCCTTAGAGACCTACGAGGAGACTTAGACTCCCACACATTAATAATGGGAGACTTTAACACCCCACTGTCAACATTAGACAGATCAACAAGACAGAAAGTTCACAACGATACCCAGGAATTGAACTCAGCTCTGCACCAAGCAGAACTAACAGACATCTACAGAACTCTCCACCCCTAATCAACAGAGTATACATTCTTCTCAGCACCACACCACAGCTATTCCAAAATTGACCACATAGTTGGAAGTAAAGCACTCCTCAGCAAATGTAAAAGAATAGAAATTATAACAAACTGTCTCTCAGACCACAGTGCAATCAAACTAGAACTCAGGATTAAGAAACTCACTTGAAACCACTCAACTACATGGAAACTGAACAACCTGCTCCTGAATGACTACTGGGTACATAACGAAATGAAGGCAGAAATAAAGATGTTCTTTGAAACCAACGAGAACGAAGACACAACATACCAGAATCTCTGGGACACATTTAAAGCAGTGTGTAAAGAACTAGAGAAGCAAGAGCAAACATATTCAAAAGCTAGCAGAAGGCAAGAAATAACTAAGATCAGAGCAGAACTGAAGGAGATAGAGACACAAAAAACCCTTCAACACATCAGTGAATCCAGGAGCTGGTTTTTTGAAAAGATCAGCAAAATTGATAGACTGCTAGCAAGACTAATAAAGAAGAAAAGAGAGAAGAATCAAATAGATGCAATAAAAAATGATAAAGGGGATATCACCACTGATCCCACAGAAACACAAACTACCATCAGAGAATACTATAAACACCTCTATGCAAATAAACTAGAAAATCTAGAAGAAATGGATAAATTCCTTGACACATACACCCTCCCAAGACTAAACCAGAAAGAAGTTGAATCTCTGAATAGACCAATAACAGGCTCTGAAATTGAGGCCATAATTAATAGCTTACCAACCAAAAAAGTACAGGACCAGATGGATTCACAGCCGAATTCTACCAGCAGTACAAGGAGGAGCTGGTACCATTCCTTCCAAAACTATCCCAATCAATAGAAAAAGAGGGAATCCTCCCTAACTCATTTCATGAGGCCAGCATCATCCTGATACCAAAGCCTGGCAGAGACACAACAAAAAAAGAGAAGTTTAGACCAATATCCCTGATGAACATCGATGCAAAAATCCTCAATAAAATACTGGCAAACCGAATCCAGCAGCACATCAAAAAGCTTATCCACCACGATCAAGTGGGCTTCATCCCTGGGATGCAAGGCTGGTTCAACATACGCAAATCAAGAACGACCACAAGGTAGCTTATTCGTATGCCTCATGCCAGGCTGTACCACCTCCACCACCCTGTGGAAGCCCAGGAGGAGGGTCCCACCACACAAGAGCCAGCCAGGTTGTTCCTGGACTCAGCCAGAATCCACAACCTGGTTTATCTTTCTCCCTACCATGCATTCAGCCGCAAATGGAGCCAACCTCAGTTTGGCCCATCTGAATGCTGAAAAAATAATTCCAAGTTCAAGCCCTACAGATGAAGTGAATGGCACTTTCTTTGGTCTCCACACCTCAGACCAGGGGTGGCCCTAGTGAGAGGACCACTGTGGTCATACAAAGAGCCAGTGGCCTGCACTCTAGCCCTGGCCCAGAGCCCTGCTGGTCAGACCTTCAGTGCATCACCTGACTGCCCCAGGTCTGATGTTTCCCCCACCAAATAAAAAGTCTGTATGGACCCATCGCTAAGATGCTTTCCGATTCTAATCTTTCATGATTCTGCAATCCACAGAAGCCAGCTCCAATTTGCCAGTCATTCCAACATCCTTACCCCCTCTCACCCTTCCTGGTGCATCTAGGTAGACCCAGAGCCAGCTAGACTGTGCACCAGGCTGAGGGATCTGAGAAAAGCTGGCAGGATGTAAACTGCAGGGCTAGCAGCTTCCGGTGTAGTGATGAAGGCAGAGAAAGAAGCAGACATGTCTATGACATTATCTGGGGGCAGGCTTTTATTTTGTTTGTTTTTCTTGAGATGGAGCTTTGCTCTTGTCACCAAGGCTGGAATGCAGTGGTGCCATCTCAGCTCATTGCAACCTCCACCTCTCAGGTTCAAGTGATTCTCCTGCCTCAGCCTCCCAAGTAGCTGGGATTACAGGCACCTGCTATCATGCCCCGCTAATTTTTTGTATTTTTAGTAGAGACAGTGTTTCACCATGTTGGCCAGGCTGGTCTCGAACTCCTGACCTCAGGTGATCTGCTGCCTCGGCCTCCCAAAGTGCTGGGATTACAGGCGTGAGCCACCACACCCGGCCTGGGGGCAGGTTTTACTTGGGTCACTGAAATGAACCAGTGACCTTTGAAAACGCTTTTCAATCCTGGGGATTTATGATGCTAAACAAATCAGTCCATGTTAACAAGATAGGAAAAGGAAAATATCCAGCACATCTACAGAAGCCTGTAATTACTCCTCCTAGAAAACCTTGTACCACCCCTGTTATACCACACATCGCCCTCATTGTTGACTAATTGCCACCTCTCTCACTTCTCCACTAGACTGTAAGCTCAAAGAATTCAGGGACCTTGTCTATCTTTGGAATTCTATCCCCAGCTCCTGGCCTAGTGTCCAGCACATAACCAGACTGACCTGTATTGAATATTTCCCATGAGCAGGCACCGTTCTGAACACTTTATTCATATTAGCCCATTTAATCCTCATAACAACCTTATGACATAGGTACCTGTCTTACAGATTAGTAAACTGAGGCAGAAGATGGTTAAATAACTGTCCAAGATTACACAGCTAGTAAGTGGCAGAATCATGAATAGACCTAGACAGCCTGGCTCTCAGGGTCTCTGCTCTTAAATAATAAGTCGTGCTGGTTCATAGCAAGTGCTCCATAACAACATTTGTTACTTTGAAAACATCTCTGAGGTGTTGCCGCTGAGTTGAAACAAGAGTTACATAGAAGATCATCCAATTTATGAAAACAAAAAGGTAACTAAGTATAAAATAAGCTAATACTTTGTGTGTTCTGCAAGAGACAACTTAATTCAAGTTTAGGTAATTAAAGCTTTCATAATTTTTTTAAAAATACAGTGCATTCATTTATGCAAATCTACTCCAGAGCATGATTTTTGCAAGATGCTATGTGTCTCACTTATCACAAAAAATGACTTCTGAGTCTCCCTAAGAAGTGAGAATATCAGATTGCAAACACTCCCTTCAACTGCCCCGTGCCCGTGCTAGTGTATAGACCCCTGTCTAAGGCCGGTGGATCCAAGCAGTCCCCACAGCTCCCGATTCTGCAAGGGGGCATGGGTGTAGCAAGAATGGGCCCTTCCAGCTGGTCTGAAAATGACACGCCCTTGTACATCCCGCCAGCCTTCTTCCACCAGCCCACTCACCCACTCCCTTCTTTGGGCTTTCCAAAGATTTCCTTCTCTCTCTGTCTTTTTTTTTTCCTTTGTGAGACAGAGTCTCACTCTGTCTCCCAGGCATGAGTGCAGTGGCGCGATCTCAGTTCACTGCAACCTCTGCCCCTGGGTTCAAGTGATTCTCCTGCCTCAGCCTCCTGAGTAGCTGGAATTATAGGCATACGCCACCACACCTGACTAATTTTTGTATTTTTAGTAGAGACAGGGTTTCACCATGTTGGCCAGGCTGGCCTCAAACTCCTGACCTTAGGTGATCTGCCCACCTCGGCCTCCCAAAGTGCTGGGATTACAGGTGTGAGCCACTGCACCCAGCCTGATTTTCCCTCTCTTGCCAAGGGCTGGCTACGGTTTGAATATTTTTCCCCTCCAAAATTCATGTTCAAATTTAATCCCCAATGTGGCAATATCGAGAAGTGGAGCCTTTAAGAGGTGATTGGGTCATGAGGGCAAAGCCCTAACGGAATAGATTAATCCATTTGTGGAGTAATGAGTTAATGAATCAATGGGTTATCATAGGAGTGGGACTGGTAGCTTTATAAGAAAAGGGAGAGAGACCTGAGCTAGGACACTCAGCCCCCTTGCCATGTGATGTCCTGCACTGCCTTAAGACTCTGCAGAGTCCTCACCAGCAAGAAGGCCCTCACCAGATGCAGCCCCTTGACCTTGGACTCTCAAACCTTTATAAGAAATAAATTCCTTTTCTTTATATATTACCCAGTTTCAGGTATTCTGTTATAAGAAATGGAAAATGGCCCTTAGTGTTCACTTCAGCCTGAATTGACTCATCAGAATAAAAATATCTCTTGGGGAAAGAAGTGACAAAATGATTTTCCCAGGTCAGGGCAGGTGAGCAGTTGTGAAGTTTCAATGAGTTCATACACATGAGAGGGTTCTAATTCCTGAGCTCTACAAAAGTGCAGGGGATCATTACCATCATCACCTATGAGCACTCAGACAACTAGGGTGGAAAAGAGCAGCTAGGTTAGTGAGCACTCATGGTGCCAGGTGATGCTAAGAGCTTCGTCTACATGACCAGCTTGGATCCTTCCAACAAACCCTTAAGGTAGATCCTATTAGCTTCTGTTTTACATATGAGGAAACTGAGGCTCAAGGTAGTTTGACAATGGGCACCAGAGAGGAATGGTGCCAAGACAGGTAAGGGTCTCAGAACCCATGTGCCAGACACATTCTTAGATTGCCAAAAGGGCAGACACACCAGGACTTAATGGACTTTCTTTTGGTCCATGGGAGGAAGGGTTCTGACTGTGAGGGACTCTGAGCAGCAGCTAACAAAGGATCCTCTTAGACGGCCCTCTGTGCCTTTGCTCAGGCTGTTCCCTCGGCTTTTCCACGTCATTTTTCCATGTCTCTGAACACAGCATAGGGAAGCAATAGCACCTTCCTCTGAATTTCCATAACATTTCTTTCTGTCCCTTTCTCATGGTGACTCCATTTTCTACATATTACCAAAACATTGCTTGCAATTTTGTCTTATCTTCCCAACAAGATGGAAAGCTAATACATATGCCTGACTCATAATAAGAGCTCAGCCCTGAGAAAGGCTGATTATGCAGTCAGCCTGAAAGAAACATTAAAGGCAACCTCCTGGGTAGAAAGAGCCAGAAAGGAATAGGCCAGTTCACTTTGCTATTTCACAGCCACAGAATGCACCTTTGTGCTGAGTAGACACCTTGGACCCAAGTCCTGGAGAAGGAAAACAAAGTGATAGTGAAGATATAGATGTAAGAGCCAGGCTGCCTGGGTTAGAATCTCTGTTTCAGCACCTACTGGCTGGGTTACCACAGGTAAGTTACTCCTTTTTGCTTCAGTTGCCTCTTCCATAAAATCAGAATGATAATACTAGTAGTTACGTCAGAGGATTGATCAAAGGAGCTAAGATATGTTTAGGGCTAGAAGAGTGCCTGACACATTTTAAGTGAAATATGGGTGTACTTATTTTTGTAAGTACAAATGGATGGGCATTCTTGGAGAAGCATACCCAGGCATTCATTTACTCAGTAGATATTCAATGGATACTGAACATCAACTCTGGGCCAAGCATTGCTCAAGACCCTGCTGGGGAAAACAAGACAAAGATCCTTGCCCTGCTGAACTGACATTATAGCTGGTGGAGATAGACAATACACATAATACATTAGTAAATTCTACAGTATGAGCAAGTACATTCCTTTCTTTAGAAGTCCCAATGATGTTGTCTTGTAAATGCCTGAGGAGAGCCCTCCCCTCTCACATTGTTCTGATTTCTCCCCATGCATTCACCTGGGGTCTTGAAGGGTGCTCAGCAAATATAAGTTGGTTGACTGATTTTTAAATAGACAGCATAAGTTCCTAACAGTACATATCTTCCACACCTTCTTGCATACCTTGTCAATACCATAGGTGTTGGTCTTAGGTAGAAGCATCCATAGGTCCAGCTCCTGCCTCAGCCTCCCAATGCTGAGATTACAGGTGTGAGCCACTGCATCCAGCCAAGAGTTAGTATTAATCATAGGTCAATCATAGGGAGACCCTATAGTCAAACACAACTGGGTTAAACTCTGATTGACAGTCACCTGTGGATCTGTTTTCTTGCCCAATCTCAGACAGAAATTGTAGAAGCCTCCTTTCAACTGAGAAGCTTCAAAGAGCCTATCTTTATAGTATGTGTTTCCTTTACCTTCTATGATTACTTCATCTAATTTCTTGGGAAAAAAGACCTTCACTTCCCTTGCCTCTAACAATATTTTGGCCCCTGAGAAACCCTCTGTTCCCAGAGACCCAGTCTTACCACCAGCAACCCCTCCCACGAGACACAAAATTTAGAGGATAAATTTTAAAGCAAACATATTTAATTTTTCATCATTTGCATGTTTCAATTAATAATTTGTACTTATTACTTGATACACAGCTTTTATAATATTTTATTTTTAAAACAGGTTTTTCCAAATTTTAGAATTACAGTAGAGAATATTGAAGAACGCCTCAGTTCATTTTGCACCTTTTACACCACTTCCATGCACATTCTGTTTTGCTCATCAATGAACACATTGATGTTCATTGTAAATTTTATTACACTGAAAATTTTTCTTGCACCTGCAGTTAAAAAATAAATAACGGAATAAAGGAAGGAAGAAATGAAGACACTGATACTGAATACTGAAACAATTTCAATAAATTTGGAGCTAATTTTTGCCTTGCTTCTTTCCTCCATAGCCCTTTTCCCCAAAACTCTATCTCCCAGCTCGTAAGGGAAAGTCACCAATCTCCTCATTAAAAAAGAAAAGAAAAGAAAAAAAAATCCTGAAGTGTCCTCCCACCACCTCCAGCCCGGAGTAGTATTTGATATTAATAAACAGAATACTCAGCATACCCGTATATACATTTGGTTCACTTAGCCCTAAGAAAATCAAGTAGATAGTTAAATCCCTTCTACATGGCTAAGAGGACTCACAAAAGTGATGCCACCTCCCAAAATAAAAGAGAAGAATCTTTCCCAAAGACCAATCTCTGCTTCCACCTTTAGAGTTCCAGAAGTCACCTCTGGCAATTTTAGAAGAGCCCTTTTGTCACAGTTTCCAGGTACCAGGGCTTCAGAGACCCTGTGATCCCTTCACTCAGCCCCATGCCACACAGTCAGAATACACATTCATGACCACGTGTCATGACTATAACATTCAGTTCTGGGCACTTGATGATACTACTTCATAATGACAAAACTCCATTCACATAGCCATTATCTAAAATCTTACAGAATCTGTCTATGTTTTTAGCCAGTTGCCATTTTTCAAGGCAAAGAGATGTACAGATCTTCTCTCTGCCGAGCAAATCACACCTTCTTTGCATTGGCTCCAAAGCTACCCTCATGGAATTCCAAAAATTGCTGTGTATGTGCAATATTTCTGGATTTGGTTAGCAAATCTCTACTTGACCAATTAAAGCCTTTTGCGCTTTTATAGACTTCATCTGTGTCTCCGTTCAGCAGTTAGCTTTTCGTGCTGACAAATCTTCATCTTCTAAATTCATTTTGTGTGTCTACTAAAATCTAGCTACAACTTTAAAAGTGTTCAAAATCTAGCCCTGTAATTTGACATCTAAGAATTGATCCCAGGGAAATAATCAGAAATGCTCATGAGGATTTTGGCGGAAAACATTCCATTTCAGTGTTAATTATTAAAGTAAATATGTACATGTACTTAATTAAATATAATCTGAAAATAAACTAAATCTAAATAATATAAAAATCATCAAGTATGTTTTCGTAGACCTATCAATTGCTACATTAGTCATTAAAATGTTTTAGAAAATATTTGACGACAAGAAAACATATACCCAATCATATACAAAACATGTACCAAATAGGATACAAAATTTTATATACGTGTGTGAATAAACATATGTGAATATAAATATATACACTATACATACATATATATGATACCAATTTTGTAATACATATGTTTGTGTTCTAAGAAAAAAACTAAAAGGCAATACAGTAAAATGTTAAATTATCTCTGGATGGTAAGATAACATATAACTTCATTTTATTGTTTGCCTTGAATATTTTCCAAATTTTCTATAATGAATACGTATTACTTTTATAATCTGAGAAAAAAAGTGTTTTTAATAATCATTCCAACTCTTTAATTAATTCAGCTGCCCTATCCTGGATCTCTTCCAGCTCTATTATGTCATCCTTAAGAAGCAATAGCCAATATGGCACAGGATTTTCCAGGTGTCCACTTTTGGGAAATCTGATTCTAACACTCTCAGAGGCAGTGCCCCAAACCCCCACCTGTCATGCACACGCTAATACACACACACTCCCACATCTGCCCCAGAAGTGTCTGTCCTATTTACCAGGACTCCTCGATAGCTCTTTTCCTGATAAAAGATAATTCTGTATTTGCACAGAAGCATTCTGATTTTCAAAACATCAGAATACCACCCACTGCACATGCATGTGATGGACAAAAAGAACCAGGTCAGTTCCCATTGCAAGGCTGCAAGATTGATCTCTGATTTGCTTTCCATCCACATGTGACCTGAGAGACGGAGGGCTTTAATTAGTGAGAGAGAGAGAACCAGGAACTTTCTGAATCATAACATCACCCCACACTTCTGCAAGGGAACAGAATCCAGGATCAAGGTTTTAGCCAGGTAGAATGAAGTAACATGCCATCCTGTGACTTTTCCTGGGGAGTCTAAATCCATGCCTCCCAAGTTGCTTAGTTTCCAAACCCCTAGGGACTTAAAGAGAGTATTCAGACCACCCAGTGGTGGTCTCAGCCATGAGTTGGGTGAGACAGGATGTGGGGAAAGACAGGATATAGAGTCACAGCCTTCAATATGAAACCAGTCTGACACACAGCATAAATGTTGATATTTACCACACGAAATTTTCTCTGTCTCTGGGAACAGAAATGTTAATAATTCCACTCTTTAGCGCATGTTTATGGCCCTGTCAAGTTTAATCATCACTTCCAGGTCCAGTAGCACAGCACATCCTAAGCAACTTCACTCCAAAGGACAGAAGGCCTGTTTTTCCCAATTTATTTTTGAAATGCTGAAATACAATATTGACTGTTTCTCATGTGGTCTGTGCTTTTGTGTTTGAGAAGGTTTTCAGGTCTGACAAATCTGGGTTCAAACAAGAAGTAACTATGAATTATCCTCCTGCTCTTCAAGACCTGTTTGCCCATCTATGATCCTCCTAAGTGTCTGATGAACTTTAGCATTTGACTCCAGCCTGAGTTCTGCCTGTTGTAACTATAGTAAGCTGCAAAGTGTGCAGCAACTCGAGCAAACCCAGGGTGTGGAAAGTGAGGATGCTGCCTAAGCATCTTGAAGATGCACCCAAGTATCATATCATATAGCCTAAATCCATCCTGCTTCTCCTTACTGTGCTGAATTGCCCAAGTGGTCATGCATTACCATCCCCCACATCAGCCCTGGCAGTGACCAGTGGATAGGGTATGGGCAGAGGGTTAGGAAAACAAGAAGGGAAAAGGAAACTGCTTTGAAATGTCAATAATATTTTTGGGTTATGTTCAAAGTGTGTTTGTGTAGTTTTTATAAAGGTAAAATAATTGATTCTTCTCTTTACTTAGAAAGGAAAAAAACATGAGACCTGCATCTGTTGAATAAAAATATATAAATAAATAAGCAGATACTTCTTTTTTCCTAAGCTGACAGAAATTTATTTTTAAAAGAGTAATGATTAGCAACAGGATGGTTGCCAAAGAAAGCCAAAGTAATCTTCAATCCTGATTTGAGAAAGAGACACCTAGAAATGAAGACCAGTATGTGGTTATGTTATTTCCATGTTTACCTACAGCCTTTCAACAAATGCAATCACCCATTCACTCATTCATTCAATTCAAGGAGCGCTTATTAAACACTTCCTCTGTCCAGATACTGTGCTAAGCACTTTAAAGATTATTTCATTGAAACCATTTATAAGCCTGCTCCATAGGGTTTATTGTTATACAGAGGAGGGAAGAAGCAAGGAGCTATAGCTTTATTTTACCCATAAGGAGAATACGGAGCAGCTTGAAAACCTATAGCCCATTCTTGCCATGTCATTTAAGAATGTTTCAGCTGCAACTTGTAGAAATTCCAACCCAAATTAACCTTAAAGAGTATGGGAAATTATTATTTCTCTTAACAGAACATCCAAAGATAGGTGAGTTTGGGATGGGTTAATTCAGTCACTTAATAATGCTAAGTCCCACGTTTTTGCATATTTTCTCCGCCCTCCTTGGTGTTGGTGTCATCCTCAAGATGATAGAATGACAGCTGCAATGACCCAGATAGTTTTTCTTTTAAGAGCAAGAACAGTTTTGCAGAAGTACCCTTGAAAGACTTCTCTATGTTTCATTGGCCCGAATTACATCGCCTGCCCTCTCCAAAATGAGTCAATGGCAAGAGGAATGAAAACAACCATGGAGATAAGAAGAATTGGACAGTTTTCTTATATTTATTATCACAGTCCTCTGTGTCATTTTCATCTGGTGCAAGTAGCCATAGGCTGTAGCTTGATCCCACTGCAATCATCTGGGATGCTTTAGAAAATATCGTCTCTGGGGCTTTTCCTCAAAGCCATTGAATGAAAACCTCTTGGGCCCGGAAATGTACATTTCAACAAGCTCCCCAGTTGGTTCTCATGTTCAGTGACTTTGAGCATATTAAAATCCACCCTCAGACTCGGTAAAGAGATGACTGAAGTCATTAGTGGGGTCTATCAGGCCCTTCATGAGCAGCTCCCATTTTCCTCTCTCATTCCAACCACACAGACCTGCTTGAATATGCCAATCACATTCTCACCTCAGGGTCTCTGCATTGATGTTCCTGGGGTATGCTTAATAACCCCCAAAGATGGCTATGTCCTATTGCCATACTGGTGATATGTTTACTCCACGGCAAAGCAGACTTTGCAGATGGGGGTACGTCATGTCTGCCTTCTTATCTTTCCCACTTCCCACCTCCTACAAGTTTTCTTTAATCTTTCATTTTTCTTCTGTTGATTTGAAAGCTAGACTTATACTATTACTCTAATTACCCATACATTTTATTTGTTTATGTTTTAGGGACAGGGTCGCACTCTGTTGCCCAGGATGGAGCACAGTGCTGTGATCATAGCTCACTGTAATCTTGAACTCCTGGGCTCAAGTGATTCTCTTGCCTCAGCCTCCCAAGTAGCCAGGATTACAGGTGCATGCCTCCACACCTGGCTAACTTTTTAAAATATTTGTAGTGACAGGGTTCACTATGTTGACCGGGCTGGTCTCAAACTCCTGGTTTCAAGTGATCCTCCTGCCTCAACCTCTCAAAGTGCTGGGATTTCAGGCATAAGCCACTGTGCCCAGCCAATCCATACATTGTAATATACATACATAACTATATGTTTTCCTAATTCTGAAGTTGCTTAATGTCTCTAATCTCCTCTAAAATAAAGCAAGAACTGTTTATCTCCTGAAAGCCAATAACAAATTTTCTTGTCAGATCTTTTGTAAAATAAAGAAAAAAAGTGTTTACAATCATTAATCTTATTACCAATCAATGTTAATTTCATTTTCACCACCTGTTTTGCATCCAACTCCTTGCTAGGATCACTTCCTTTGAAGTATATTTACTAATTTATTCTGGAAAGGTCTTGGAGGATTAATTCTCCTAGTTTTTGTACCTGTGAAAAGGTCTACGTGTCACCTCAAATCTCAAATATTAGGGGGTTTTGGCGATGGAAGCCAGGTTAATGCCTATCGTCACTCAGACCTTTGAAGATATTATTCCTTTGTTTTCTGGTATTTATTATTAATTATGAGAAATTTATCATCACTGTAAAATTATTCTTAACTTCCACTAGTGGTAAGAGAGGACTAGGCAAATCTGATTCAGCCCAAATTTCCTGAAAGAAAGGAAGCCTCTGCTCCATGTGCGTCTCATCCTCTTCCTGAGACAAGCAGGCTAAACTTACGGGACAAGGCCATGCTGTTTTCGTAAGAAAGAAGCATAAGAGTTCAGATATGTTTATAAAATCGCACTGCATACTTACATGTGCACATAGAGTTTTTATGTAAACAGTATGATATTTGTCATTTATAATGTATTAAAGGTATCATACTATGTCAGTACACACAGATTATGCTTCATATAGTTAAAAAAAAAACTAACAAACCAGCCTGAATATAAGAAAAGCAGAATTTTTGTACCCTCACCGTCTTCTATCCCATTACTCAGAGATAACCACTTTCAATTCTACTTTCTGTCTTTATGATCATTTTCATCATAATTCTTATACTTCTGTATCTTGATTTATGAACTTGACAGTATCATTTGAATCTCCTCTATGAACAAATGTAAAAATTTAACTCCCTAATACTACTTCCTACCTCGTATCTATTTCTGGAGTTTTATTGGTGATTTTTTTTTTATTGTTCTACCAGTTACCTTTAGAATGTTGAATGTCCAATTTTAAGTCTTCTGTGCCTTATCTATGGGTTAATTATTTAAAATTTTAAAACAAATAAATACTAGTTCTGTTTCTAGCTATGGTATATTAGCTTATAATACATCAGTCCTCTTGCCAAGAATAACTAAAAAGCTGGACTTTAGAAAAAAAAACATTTGTTAAATGCAAGGCAAAAATTGAGGAAATTGGAATAAAGTCTGAAATTTTATTAATAGTAGTGTAGTAGTGGACCAATGTTGATTTCTTAGTTTTGACAAACGTGTCCATGATATTGTTACCATTAGGGTGGGATGTATATGAGAGCTCTCTATATTATTTCTGCGACTTTATTGTAAAGCTAAAATTATTACACAATAAAAAGCTTATTTAAAAAATTGAAGGCCCTAGACAGCTGCTAAGACAGGAGGATTTGAGGAGCCAAGATCTCAAAAAGAAAAGAAGTGCAGAAGAAAGACCAGGCCACTTTTAGCCTCAAAGTATCTGCCAATTCTTAAAGCTGCAGGCAAGAGGCCAAGGAGCAGAGTGTCAAAGGAGCAGAACAGAAAGTGTCAGCCCTAAGTCTGAGAATCTAAGCAGAGTTTTAAGCCACCTCGCATGGCTTGAAGAATAAAATTGGAGTTCAGGGCCCATCAAAAAGGAGGAGCCCTGGAAAACATCCCAGTCATTCAAGACATCTGAAAGACAATTCCCTAGAAGTTAAGGCAAACCAAAATAGACTTGCCTTTACCAATACCGAAGCCTAGCTTCTAACAAACTTCATTCTCGTCTGTATTCAGGTGAACTGTCTGCCACCTCTGGAGGAAGAAACCACAGAGCCTCAGATGATCTGTAAATTTTTTCATTAGTAACATCCAGGATTCAATAAAAAATTACTTGGTATAACAACAGGTAAGCCCAAATGACCAAAGCTACAAGAAAAAGCAAACGATAAAGACAGACTCAAAGGAAGTTTAAATGTTGGAGTTATCAGAAAGGAACTTTGAAATATCTATGATTATTATGTTCAAGAAAGTAAAAGACAAGATGGATAACTTCATTACATTGAGAAGGTAATTGGGACATTTTTACGATGCTGGTAGTGTTTTGTTTCTTGATCTGGGTGTAAATATTCATCAAACTGTATCCTTATGATTTATGAATGTAGATTATATTTCAATAAAATAATTTATTCTTGAGTAAATAAACTGTATTTACAACATTAAGTTGAGGCAAATATTATTCACTGCAGAACCAAATAGTATAATTGAACTCCTAAGGAAGATATATGACCCTCTGTCATTAAATGTGTACAACTTGAAGAAAAATACACTAAAAGGTCAAAAGAATTTGCATTTTCTTCATATATTCATTTATTCAACAAATACTGGAGTGGCTACTATGTGCTAAGCACTTTTCCAGGTGCAGAAAATACAACAATGAATGCAATAGGTGAAACTCTCTGCCCTCATGGAGAATACATTCTAGTTGGGGTATAAAAAACAAGCATAGGTGGGTGCAGTGGCTCATGCCTGTAATCCCAGCATTTTGGGAGGCTGAGGCGGGTGGATCACTTGAGGTCAGGAGTTCAAAACCAGTCTGGCCAACATGGCAAAACCTCGTCTCTACTAAAAATACAAAAATTAGCCAGGCGTGGTGGTGCACACCTGTAGTCCCAGCTACTAGGGAAGCTGAAGCATAAGAATCGCTTGAACCTGGGAGGCAGAGGTTGCAGTGAGCCTGAGATCGTGCCACTGCACTCCAGCCTGGGCAACAGAATGAGACTCTGTCTCAAAAAAAAAAAAAGCACAATAAGTAGGTAACTTATAAGGAATGTTAAAAGATGCTAAGTACCATGAGAAAAAGTTGTACATAGAATTACTCAAAATTATGCCATATTTTAGCTGACTTCATGTTTGCACCATGATTTTTAAGATAGCTTTTTATGCTTCTTAATATTTCCAAATTCTCTTCTTTTATCTTTTGAGAAGAAATACACATTTAAAAAATCATATCCATAGGATATTGCAGGTTTACAATCATACTACTTAGTGAGTAAAATTTACTTTTTTCTTAAAAACATTCCTCTTGGAGTTATGTGACTTCCTTTTTCTAACTTGAACTGATTGTTTTTTTTTAGGCCTGTTGCACAGCTGGCAGACTGGGATTTGTTCCTGATGCTCTCTAGCAATTGGGTTTTGTATTTTCCTCCTTCTTCAATTTTTTTCTTAAGTTTATGGGTTACATGCTGAAGGCTTTGTTTGTTTGTTTTGTCTTATTTTGTTTAGAAAAGCTATGTGGGAGATAAAATTTCTGGATCCTTCCATCTCTGAAAATTGCTTTTATTTAGACCTCACACTTGAATGATAGTTTGTCTAGGTATAGAAACCTTGGGTCAAAATTATTCTTCCTTAGAAGTAGAAAGGTATCATGCCATTTTCATCTAGCAATTAGTGTTGTGAGGAGAATGGAATGGCAATCTGATTATTTTTCTTTCATTAACAATGTTTTCCTCCCAAAAAAAAACTTTTTTATTTTTTTCATTTTGTATTTATTTCAGTAGGTTTTTGGGGGAACAGGTAGTATTTGGTTACATGAAGTTCTTTAGTGGCGATTTCTGGGATTTTGGTGCACCCACTACCGAAGCAATGTACATTATACCCAATGTGTAGTCTTTTATCCCTCACCCCCCTCCTACCCTTTCCCCGAGTGCCCAGAGTCCATGGTGTCATTCTTATGCTTTTGCATCCTCATAGCTTAGCTCTCACTTATGAGTGAGAACATACGATGTTTGGTTTTTCTTTCCTGAGTTACTTCACTTAGGATAATAGTCTCCAATTCCATCCAGGTCAATGTGAATGTCATTATTTTGTTCCTTTTTACGGTTGAGTAGTATTCCATGGTATATATATATATATATATATATATATATATATATATATATATATACACAACACTGAAAAAAAAAGTTTAAGTTCCTCTCTTCAGCCTTCATTATTTCCTTTTCTTCATTTCTCTGTTGTTTCTTTCTGGAATTTTTATTGACTGGAGGTTACATTTCTTGGTTTCCTCATCTCTACCTCTTAACTTTTCATTGCATCTTATATTTTTTTCTTTTTGCTCTATAAAATAGGGAGTTTTTTCAACTTTATCTTCCAGATATCCTATTGAAATGTTTATTTTAGTATTCACATTTTTTTCAATTCTAAAAATCATTTCTTCTTGTTTGATTTCTCCTTTTTTTTAAGCAGTAGTTATTTTACAATACAATATTGTCTTGTATTTCAACTACAAAAAAATTTTTTTTGAGGCAGGGATCACAGATATGCACCACCACACCTGACTAACTTTTGTTTCTGTAGAGACAGGGTTTCGCGATGTTGCCCAGGCTGGTCTCAAACTCCTGAGCTCAAGAAATCTGCCCACCTCAGCCTCCCAAAGTGTTGGGATTACAGATGTGAGCCACCATGCCCAGCCAAAAAAATGTTTAAGTCCTCTTCTGTTCTCTAAATCATCTCTGTGTTCTCTGGGATCATCTCTATCTTTTAGTTCTTCTCTTTTATGCCTTATGATTTTTCCCAAATATCCAGAGATTGTCTGGCGTCTCATTATTCACTTATGAATAATGGGATCGTGTAGACTTTTGTGTTAAAAGTCAAATATAAGTGAATGAGATGACTTTCTTCTGATAGCATGAAAAAAAATGGCTGCAAACAGTAACTGTATGGAAAGGCTGGCCAATGGCTATAGTTAGGGTACATCGATGGGAACATGAAAACAGGCTGGTCCCCAACCCATGACAAATTAAGAAAGGCTTCACTCTGAGGCACCAAGAGCCATATACTAAGAGCCTTTTCCTATTCCAGACAGACCATCTGCATGTCTTAAAATAACAAGTTTCTATGTACCAAATACTGCTGTTGCCTACCATGCTGGGAAAAGTCAATTTTATTTTCTCAAAAGAGTTAAAAGCAATTCATATATAAATCTGGTCAATAAACAAGATGATGAAACTTCTCCAGTAAAAACTGATGTGTGAATTCCAAGGAATCAGCAAAATATGACAGGAGGGGACAGTGTCAGTCAGACTTTGGGTAATGGCAGCATTGTCAGATCAAGCAGGTGGCTTCCCTTTTGAATGTCTTTGAAAGGGCACCATTCGTCTGGTAGGTCAGCTGGAATCTGACTCACCCTTCACATCCACATCCCACCTAAGCAGGAAAGGCAACTTGGTGAGAAATTGACCAAGCTGTAAACAATGGAAGGTAGTGGGAAATGAGGAGCATGGGAGACACTGCCTGGCCAAGAGAAGAATCAAACGGAGAAATGAACGTGCACTGACACTTGGGCCAAGAGGCAAAGTTTGATAGACTAGAGTACTTACAATGTGCTAGCAATGAGCTAAGCACTCTACCCAAGCTATCTCACATAATACCACAGCCCCATGAAGTAGATACGATGATTGCCACCATCTTGCATTTGAAGATGGCAGAAAATCAGGCTGTAGAGTCAATCATTGAAATTCAAATCCAAGCTCTTCTTCTTACTAGCTATGTGACCTGGGAGGGACAAGTTACTTAACATCCCTGTGCCTCAATTTTCTTATCCATGAGACAAAGACAATAATAGCATGTACCTTGCAGGATTGTCATGAAGATTAAATTAGTTAATATTAGTTAATACAAGTAAGGTCCTTAAACCAGTGCCTGCAACTTAGTAACTGATCAATGCATGCTAGCATTTTTATTCTTATTAGAAGGACTAAGTAGTCTGCCAGTGCTAGAGCCAAGAGCTTAACCCCAGGTGTCTGGGACTCCTATTCCATGCCCTTACCCACCACTCTATGCGACCTCTCTCATGTGAAAGAACAAATTCCTACATGGTAAGATACCATGAGTTCCCAGAAGTGCTCCTGGAGTCCAAACATTTCATTAACTACCTGTTGCCTGGGAATTTTATAAGTAGGGCAGTAGCTGAAGACTTTGCTTCCTATTACAATATAAACATACTCAGTCATCCACCTGCTCCCAATCCTTGGAGTCATCAGTCAGTCACACTTGAGTGTGAATGAGCTCCAGATCATTTTATAAAAGCTGTTCTTAATTGAGAAGGTGGTATAGGCAGCTTGGTGGGTGTCTGAGAGCCGTGAAGATAAAAGGGACATGCTGAGAGGAGCAGAAGGCATAGAGGTCTATGAGCAGGAGCTTCAAAGACAAACTATGGCCGGTTACACAGGATGGCATTTGATGGTTTTATATCTGCTGTCCATGAAAGCCCTGACACGCAGGGATTACTATTATGCCCATTTGATACAATGAGGAAACTGAGGCTCAGCAATGCTATGTGACTTCTCTGAGGTGGTTCAACTACCTGATAAAGGGCAGGGTAGGACTGGAGTCAGCTTGACTCTGACCATGGCCCCACCTTGCCCCTCTCCAGCCACTACACGGCTTGGCCCTGCTTTATTCCTGCCCCCAATCACACAGGTGGAGTCAGGCAGGCCCCGCCTGCCCTCACATCTCACGCTTCTGTCCATTCACAGGAAGTTTCCACAGCAGGCCCAGCATTGTCAACATAGAGGGAAGAAGAGGAAAGGTCATTGTTCCCAACCATTTGCAAGAATATCTGAGTTAAAAATGAAAGACTTGCCATTTGCATGGTGAAGGGAGGCGGGGGAGAGGAAGCATTGTTAGGTGTTGGTAATGTAAAAACATAAGTATGCTGTTATTTATGTAATTAGTTATTGCTTTCATTATGGGTGCAGTCTTAATGGTTATAGTATTTATGTATAATTACCTTAATATTCACTGAAATTTCCAAGTAGCTCCCTAATTAACTGTCTCAAATATATAATTACATTGCATCTTTACGCAAGACTTGCCTAATTAATGTAGTTACACCACTTCTTTTGTGAATGTGCATTATTAAATGCTCTTTGCATCATTCTTCTGACTTCTTGTAATTCACGCTTTACAAAAATTAAGACCCCGAATTAGAAACCTTCACAAGCAACCCAATCCGGCAGCAAAGCAGAGGCTCTGAGCTACTCTGGAAAAAACAAGGACTTGCTAAGCCTCATTATGAGTTTCTCATTATGCAACCTTCCTACATGGAGGTGAGAGAAGCCCAGCATCACAGGGCTCATGAAAACAGGCAGCCTCAGCCAGGCACGGTGGCTCACGCCTGTAATCCCAGCACTTTGGGAGGCCGAGGCGACAGATCATGAGGTTATGAGTTCAAGACCAATCTGACCAACCTGTCTCTACTAAAAATACAAAAAATTAGCCAGGCATGGTGGCGCATGCCTGTAATCCCAGCTACTCGGGAGGCTGAGGCAGGAGAATTGCTTGAACCCAGGAGGCAGAGGTTGCAGTGAGCCAAGATCGCGCCATTGCACTCCAGCCTAAGGCGACAGAGCAAGACTCCGTCTTGAGAGAAAAAAAAAAGGCAGCCTCAGAGTGAGGCCCTCAGCTCTCAACTTTCTTCATCTAACTCAGGCTGTTGCCCTCAGGGCTAACCTGCCCTCAACAGGAAAAGCCACCATGTGTCCTGGGACCTCCACATCACAATAGGCTGAATCCTACATCCTCTTCCACATACCACATCTAAGGCAGCCTCTTTGAGCCTTAATTTCCTGATCTGTAAAATAGGCACGATAACGATTGCTTGTCTTCTCAAATAATCCCGCAAGAATTAAATGAAGTAATGAACATGAAAGAGATCTGAAGTATATTACAAATGCAATCAGAGTTCAAGAGATTATTTCTAGAACTACTTTGCCATGCTACCAGAATGGTCTCACCGAATGATCGCTTATTCCATGCTGCAGAGAAAACCACCCAAAACCCAGTTGCTTAAAGCAACGCTACACTATTTAGCTCCTAACTGTGCGGATGGACAATTTGGACCAGGCTCAGCTGGGTTATCTTTCTGGTCTGAAACAGAGTCAATTGTTCTTAACGAGCATCACTCCCATGTCTGGGGCCACAGCTGTGAGGGCCAAGATTTGTCTACATGTGGTCTCTCATCTTCTTTTTCATTTTATTTATTTATTTTCTTATTTTTTGAGGCAGAGTTTTGCTCTTATTGCCCAGGCTGGAGTGCAATGGCATGGTCTCAGTTCACTGCAACCTCTGCCTCCCAGGTTCAAGTGATTATCCTGCCTCTCAGCCTCCTGAGTAGCTAGGATTACAGGCATGCGCCACCACACCTGGCTAATTTTTGTATTTTTAGTTCAGATGGAGTTTCACCATGCTGGACAGGCTGGTCTCGAAGTCCTGACCTCAGGTGATCCACCTGCCTTGGCCTCCCAAAGTGCTGAGATTACAGGCATGAGCCACCGTGCCTGGCCCTGGTCTCTCATCTTCTACTAAGCTAGCCTTGCTCTGTTCAGCGTGGGAAGCATTTCCAGCCCAAGGTCAAAAGGTACAAGGAGCCAGACATGGGAGAACACATCTTTACTCTAAGCTACTTGCTGACACAAGAGGATCCCTTGAGCCCCGAAGATCAAAGCCAGCCTGGGCAACATTGTGAGACCTTGTCTCTCAAAAAAAAAAAAAAAAAAAAAAGCTGCAAGACTTCTAGACCAGAACTTGCACATCACTTCTACCACACATTCTATTAGTCAAAACATGTCACAAAGCCAGCCCAGATTCAAGGACTGAGAAAATAGATGCCAGATCTTGATGGGAGAAGTCTGTGCCATTGTTCCCAATATACCACATCACGTTTATCTCCAATCTATTCTTTTGGAGAAGAAAATAATTCTTCAATTAGTTGATATCCAAGGGTTTACTGAACACCTGCTATGGACATAGCTTTGTGGTAGGTCCCATAGAGGATCCAACAGAAGTTTAATACATAGCTCACTCCAAAACTACTAAGCCTCAGTTGAAGAGGCAAATCCAACAAATATGAATGAAAAAGAAAGAAAGAATGTGCAAACTATGAAGTGCAGACTCTAAGTACAGTAAGAATGGCCAGGAAAAAGAGATCAGTGGAGCATGAAGCAGACAGGCCTGGAGAAGCCAGGAGCAGGAGGGAATCAGAATCCAGGCCCCGTGGTGTAGTGAGATAATTACATAAGGGGGGAGTGAAGTTCATGCTGAAAAGGCCCTTGGAGGTGTTTGGACTTGATGTGAGGATCAATGTGAAAGCAAAGTGGGATTTGGACAGGGTAGGCCTAAGATTCATTCATAATTATTTATTTAACATTAAGGAAACATTTCCCAAGAACTTAGGAATTCAGCCCTTCCCGCAATAACTGAAGAGTTCACTCCTCTTGGTTCAGGTCACCTTCCCAATGGTCCCACATGCACTCTCACCCATACATGCAGACATGCACATGCAGACACACACGCCACTCCTACACATGCACACAGACTCACCCCTCACTAGCCCTGCTTCACTGTCTTCACAGAAATTGTCCCTACCCTATATTACTATAGTACATACTTTTGTGTTTCTTTGCTTCTTGCATATCTCTCCTTCTTTCCCCTACAGCATGATATGCTGCACGAGGGCAATGACTTGGCCCATTTTGTGTGGAGCTGTATCACCCCTAACCCCTTGAATATATATACCTGGTACACAGCAGAAAATAAATATCTGTTGAATGAATAAATGAGTAAGTGGATGTATACAATATACCAGGAACCAATCAACTGGGTCCAGTCATCACCAAGAATAGCATCAACATCAATAACCACAGTGACCATGAGATACTGGAAGAAATGCCATGGAATTTAATGATCACTCCCTGAGTGCAATAACATGGGGTCAAATCAGTCAACCTCACCCATCTGCTGCCCGTACCTCCTGTGTCCTCCAGAAGCAAACAGAGTGGAGTTCATAGAGCACATAATCAATGCTGTCTAGAGGCACAGAACTAGATACACACAATCTAGTACGATAACCATACACAGTGGTAGAGCATCTCCTTCATTTACAGGAGAGAACTATCCCCAAGACCATATATGTTGTTAATGATGAAACAGAGATTGAAATACAGGTATTCTGGCTGTACTTCAGATCTAAGCGCACCACTGCAGATGCTGCTGAAATAATGCAGGCTGGCTGAGTGAGAACTCTGAGCCTTAGCCTGTATTAAGCCTGGAAGAATGAGGAGGGTGGGACTTAGGATGCAGGGAAGAGGGCAAAGTTTAACCCCTTGTCTTTTCCAGGCCTATGGTCTGATTAAAGAGACAAAAAGGAACACAAATTAAATTACTGGAAAACCTACTGCACTCTGTAGTCATGCAATGCAGTTCATTCAACAACATCAATTGATATCCCTGGCCAGGTGCCTGGGCTACAGAGATAAATAAATCATAATGCCTTCACTCAAAGAACTCCCAATGTAGAGAGAGATACTGTCACCCCTTTGCACAGTGCCAAAGATACCACTGTGGTCTGTGTAAATAGACCAAAACATAACTCCTTAGTTTACAGTGGGAATGGTACCCCCCAGAGTTGTGTAATGCAAGAAAAGTCTAAATAGGTGTATGAAAAACTCAACGAGCTGGGTGACAACAAAGAACAGAGGTCTGGATTTGGAGCCAGAAAACACAGATTTAGCTTCGGGCTCCGCCACTCAGTTGCCTTGTATTCTCGGACAAGTCATTCAACTCCGTGAGCTTCAGTTTCCTCACCTGTAAAATGGGAATAAGAGTAATATCTGCTCTAATTATTTAATAGGTTTTGAAAGGATTAAAATGGAAAAGGTATGTGATCACACTTTATGAATATATAAAGAACCAAACAAATGTTAGGTATTGTTATTTCCCCCATACCAAATAATGACTCTGTGACCCTTAGGGCCTCTGTTCTCCTTAAGTAAACATACCCCATCATCAAGGAAAAAGCCTTTCTCTTATCAACAAATATGTACTGAGCAGCCTCTCTGCACCCAGCAGTCTTCTAGGTGATATAGACGGATTTAATAAGAAGTGCTTGGGACCTGTGCAATGTCGGAACCTTAGGCCATACTTATTGACTCATAAACTTGATTTCAGCCTCATTCCACTACTGTCTAGCTCTGGGATGTTGACCAAATCAGCTCACCACTTTGGGCCTTCAATACTTGCTGTACAATTAGAAGTTTGAACTAGATTGGCTGTTTTCAAGCTCAAGTTTGAAGGGGTTCTGAAGCTATTGTATTGAATTTCATTATTAGAAGTGAACTTTAAGCTATTTATAAATCAGTGGAAACACACACTCAAATGTATTGTGTAGCAAATATTAGCACTTTAGACCCTTTAACTTGACTCCGTGTTGATTTTAAAAGAAGAAAATGCTATAACTTTGAATTCGTGAAATTACTTTTGATAACATATTGCTTTCATGTCTTACATATTGGAGTCTCCTAAAAAATTTCCTTTGAAAAATGAAATATACTGATAAAAAGAAGTTGGAAAATCACTAAACTGGATCACCTCCTTGGCCTTTTCACATTCTCTAATTCAGTGGATGAATACAGAATAGAATCCCCACCTTCAAAGAGAATGCAATATTCTTGAGAAGATAATAAGCAAAATATGATGAGATACAGCACACGGCAATTGTGCTAGCTCTCTCCTCACATCAGCTCTGCCCCTTTGTCACAGAGTTATCTGTGAACATAGTTGCCTTGAATAAAACCTATATTTCCCCATCTCCCTTGTAGCTTGGTGTGGCCACATGACCAAGTTCTGGCCAATGGGGTTGCAGATACGAGTGGCAGGTGTGTGCATATATGTCTGTGGATGCACACACATACATAGTTCTCAGTAAGTGTAGTTAAAGAGAAGAAATTTGTCTTCTTCTGCCCTTCTGTCCTTTCTGCTGGTTAGAATACAGACCTCATGGTTGGAGCTATAGCAGCCACTTTGGACCATGAGTTAGAAGTATGTGTTGAGGATGGCAAAGCAATAAAATAGAAGTTGACCCCTGATGATAGCGGACCAGCTACCTGGATGTTCACATTAATGAGAAATCAGTATCCATCTGATTTAAACCACTGTTATTCAGGGACTTCTGCCACTCACAGCCCCAGCTAATCCTAACTAATACAACAACCTATCATTATGTACTTAACTTCCCTAAGGAGCTATAAGCTTTCTGCCATCCTATCCTCTTGAGGCCATGAAATGTGATCCTTATTTGTGCTTTCTATACAAGCCATCATTAGTTCATATGAGTGAAAAATGACTGTCAGAGCTGGTTCTTCCCCTGTGTGCTTCTCTAAGCCTTAGCTCCCACATGTGCAAAATGGGAATAATAATTCCGGTCTAACAGGATTATTATGGGGAGAAGTGGGGCGGGGAAGTCATTTGATTTAATCCTTAACATCACAAAGGGCTTCACATTATCTCCAAGTGAGGCTTTATCTCTGTCACAGCAATACCCAACAGGACTGGCAGACATCCATCCAACACCTTCAGTGTGCATCCTGTTACCATATATAGAAAGAGAGAGATGTAGATGTACATATAGATGTGTAAATATATATATCTCTAGATAGATACAGGAAATGGATAGATAAATATAGATGTCTATAGCTATGATGGATAAAGGAGAGAGAGACAGAGAGATACACATCTCCCATATATACCTTAGGGCCAGGAGCAAATTTATTGTACAGTTAATAAGCAGAAGTTTCAGAGTCCCTCCCTCATGCAGACCCTGTCGAAGGCCCTGGGAGGAGCCCTTGCAATGTGTTCACAGGAGCATATGTTTTCACAAAATGTGCAAAAATAAGCTATGTTCGACTGAGTTGGTTAAGACTTCTCTCTTTCCACTCTGACTTTCATGCCTACTTCCACTTCGATGGTACAGGAATGACTGCGGGTGTTTTGGGGATTCAGCTAAGGAAAAGCTGAGTTGCTGATACATTTCATTTGGATTTTGCAGGATATATCTGTATGGTCCACAGTCCTGTGAGCACTTACTGCTGGCGGTCCTAGTGTTGTTGCTGCCAGGAGTTCTCCTAATATCATCGATTCATGCAGTATTTAAGAATAATATATGAGAAGAATGTAATAAAGGTATTCCCAAATTTGACAAAATTTGGAAGCACCTGTATGTCCTGGGGGAAGCTAATCAACCTCTCTGTGCCTCAGTTTCCTCATCCATAACAGGAAGATGATAGACTGTACTTTATGGCACTGTTGTGAAGACTAAATGAGTTCATTCATGTGAAGCATTATTAACATGGGCCTGACCTCAGTAAATGCTACTATTGTTATTATTATTATCATCCAGAAACTAGGAGAGGTTTCCAGCCACCGCCCCCTTGGAGCCCAGGTAGTACCAATCCCATTCTTGAAGTTCTCCACTGAGTGCTTCTTCTAGTTACTATTTAAAAGCCAGTCCTGCCCTGGCGCAGTGGCTCACACCTATAATCCCAGCAATTTGGGAGACTGAGGCGAGTGGATCACCTGAGGTCAGGAGTTTGAGATCAGCCTGGCCAACATTGTGAAACCCCTTCTCTACTAAAAATACAAAAATTAGCCAGGCGTGATGGTGGGTGCCTGTAATCCCAGCTACTCAGGAGGCTGAATTGCTCCTGAATAGCTTCAGGAGGCAGGAGAATTGCTTGAATCCGGGAGGCAGAGGTTGCAGTGAGCCGAGATCGTACCACTGCACTCCAGCCTGGGTGACACAGCGAGACTCCATCTCAAAAAATAAAATAAAATAAGATAAAATAAAAGCCAGCCCTTCTTGTTATCAAAATGTCCCTGACCTGCAACACGCGGCACCACAGGTACATAGGAAAGAGCTTAGGAACAGTCCCCTGGCTACACCATACCTGAAGCATGAAAACCTGACCCTGAGCACCTCGCAAGACAATTCCACACAGCTGGAGAAATCACTAGGGTTGATCGTTCTGTAGATCAACTTCTGTCTCTAGGAATGGACATGAATGTTTCCACTAAACATGAAACAATCACCACATGGGTAAGTCTTATTTGCTTAACATAGTGATATATCAGGGTTCTCCCTTAACTCATGACACGCATTCCATTCCACCACATCCAGCTTTTCATTTATAAAAACCATAGATCTCCAAGTAACAAAAGAAACAGCAGGAATTGTGGTCATAAAAAGGACAAGGAACGTACAAGACCAGTTGGCTGGCTCCTTCCTGTTGTAGAGACTTGATGGTTTATACCCATTCACAAGAGAAATGCCGGAATAGCTATTTATCCTTAAATACATAACTATTAGCCCAAGAGTCACCTATGGATGGAATAGAAAGAAAAGAAACACATCTGAGAAATAGTTTGGAAGGTGGAAACAATAAGATTTTCTCACTGATTGGATGTGGAGTCGGGTGTTCACAAACAAGAAGAGACCTGGTCAGAAGTCCCATCTGACGTCCAGCCCATTGCTCTGCCAGTTGTGCCACTTGCCCCCCTGGAACCCTGAGTTTCTTTCCAACCAAGTAATGTTTCCTCCTCCTAACCATGCCATGGTTAGAAAAGCCAATGAGGGGCTTGTATCATTTTTGTCAATTGTTATGCGTCAGTAGTTATGCCTGGATCTGTCCTGCGGTAGGTATGAAAAGTATATAAGGAAGAAGTTGTCCTGCCAGCACCATCTGAGGTCGGCCTTCTGGGCAGAAGTGTGATCTGTGGTCAGGGCAGAGAAGACACCCCCTCCACTCTAGAAGGAACCCACGACCCAGCTGTGCCTCTGCCACAGCCACCACAGAGGAGCTGACTAAATGGTGTTGAAGCAAACAGTTTACCTACCTGCAGGATCTGGCCCACACCGAATTAACTAATGAGACTCTTCCTATAGGCCTCTCTCAAGCCAAATTCCTGGGCACTGCTGGCTGTCCTGCTGCCAGAGATGGATTAGAGTCCCCATCGGAGTAGCATATGTCTTCTGTGGCATTTCTTTTATTTTGCATATACAGACAAGCATGCCCTCCACTGCCATTTGATTGGATCGCTGTATCAACAGCTTTTTCAAAATGACAGCTAGTGCAGAAAAGGTATTTTAAAAGGACTGTGAATCCTCCTACCTAAAAACATATCTCCAGGGATGGTACACCACTTAATACATTGAATTCAACCAAAGTTTGGTGGGTGCCAACGATGTACAGTGTGCCATGATGGGCCCTGGGCAGGTGGCATAAAATGACAGAATTGTTAATGTTTTAACTGAAATTTACTACATTTCAGTTGGTTGGCTCTGTCCTTGTAACACCCAAGTTATGCATCTGAAACATTGGGATGGTCCATTATCCAACCTGGGACACATGTATGGAAATTTTTTTCCAATATAGGATTTTTCCATTGTCTTTTTTTTTTTTTTTTTTAAGATCTTGTGATGCCCCAGATAGTTACCAAAATAACCAATGGCCGCAACATCTGGGAGCCCAAACAGACACAGGAAAAATACAGCAGAAGGGGAAGATCCACAAAAACAGGAAACATGGAGAGGAGAGTAAAAATATGTCAAAACAAAGGCAGCCTGGGCGGGCAGAGAGAGGAGGCCAGCAGAGAGGCCATGAGCTCAGCTGCGGGGACAAGTTCCTCAGGAGTCTTCAGAGAATTGCAGGGTGACGGAGGCCCTGGCCCACACAAAAGGACCCTGGCCTCTTCACCTCTGTTTTACACACAGTCATGGCCTCCTTCAAAACTAAATAATAGCAATGCCACCAACTTCTCTGTGCAGACAGCTCTCCCTGCCTGTCTGGGCCTACCAGCCCCCAAACATCTGCAGACGTGGAGTGACAGACAAGCAGTGCACAGGACGCAGGTGCAGAGGCCTGGCTCTACCTAGGCCTAGCCTCCTTAAAGATGCTCTCCACATGCCCCCATTCATCTCCTTCATCCCTGTATCTCTGCACCGGCACTGGCCAGGCCCATTCATACTAGTGGCTCAATTAACCGTTGACTCGTCAGAACTAAAATGGCTTTGACCCCACCATCCAATACTCTTACCATACTATTTTCATTTATTAATCTAGGTTTTCAGTTCCAACTAGAGAAAAGTACTCACCCATAGGTGAGAGGGCCAGCACAAGGAGACCCCTCCTGCACAGAGTGGGCACCCAATGTTGTTGATTAACTCATAGACAAGCAGAACTTTAAGACTTGGATGGAGACCTAGAATTCAACAAGTCCAAACTTCTTTTTAAATATGAATCCTCCATACATCATTAAATCAACAGATAGAAAAGTTTTAGCTTACTAGTCTCCTGTGCCAGCACATTAGCAGTCAGAAAGGGGCACTGGCTTACCTCCAACCATGTACAATGCAATGGCTAAATGTTTATTTCTCTCTTTATTTTTTTCTTTACTAACAAAAAGCCAACCATCACATCCTCTTCTCTCTTCCTTCTTCCATGCACCAGGATAAAATGCCACCTTCTCTTTCTGCCTTTCCAGCAGATTGCCTGAGTTGTGAATGGCTCAGCAGAGATGTGATCTCCTCTTGCTTTAGTGATCACCCTCTGAGAGTAGCCACCAGTGCCATGAAAAGTTCTCCTTCTAGGAGAAAATGAAAACATTTAAATCCAAGAGCCAGTCACTTAAACCATGGACTCCTCACCGTTCACCTTCTCAAGAAAAGAAGTGATCGTGGAGAGCAAAGTGGACAGCACCCTGTTCCCACGAGTTTGTGGAAATTTCCTTCTCAGTGCTCCAAGCTGGTCACCACTTTGTATGAGTAAAATGAGAAGGGGCGCAGGGTGGTTTTCTATTGTTCCAGTGATCATACTAACTCAGTTTTAACACCAACTTCCCTCCTCTTGAGCCCAAGAAGGGGTGGGGGCATTGCTCAACATCAGTCACCAAAATCAATGAGACTTTCACAACCCCGATTGCACACGGATCTAGAATAGGTGCTGTACAGAGGGGAGCTTCTATTAGAGAGCTTCTGGTGTAAGCCACAGACATCCAGTCACCTGTCTCAGCACTGTAAGCTCATTGTTTACATGTCTCTCTTCCCTACTAGACTCCAACAGAACACTGATTGAATTATCTGATATCCTAGTACCCAGCAATAAATGTGTATTTGTGCTAAAGAAATACTAACCTGAGACATGAACAGAGAAGCCAGTTGGTGGCATTTACAGATAGAAGGTCGGTAACCCAACTTGGAGATGAGGGGAAATAAAGCATTTTGGAACTAAAATCCCAAGTCCGTATCACAGATGGATGGGAGGGGAGATGGGAATAGGTTTCTCCTGTATCCCATGGGAATCTTTTTCTTTGAGCTGTTTAAAGTTAAAAGTAATGGCTAAGGAGCCAGGGTGGACACAATACCCAGTGTGAATGGGCTTCCATCTCTCCGGTGCCCCTGCGGGAGGCCCTCCACCAGGCTGGTAGAGAGGTCTGTGGCGGGAGCTTTTCCGCACAAAGCGACCTCCCTCTTGAACCCTTCTCACTTCAGGTTTCTTTGAGAGGGTGCCAAGGTTTCACTTGCCGGCTCAGAGAGCAGCTCCTTCCTATGTGAAAGGAAGGGTAGGAGGAGCTTTTGTCGCCTGTGTGACTGGGAGGGGTTGGGGGGGGCCAACGGTGAGACCCCAATAGAAGAAGGACCTCGGACAGCTGTCTGCCAAGGCACAGAAGAATGTCTTTCTTACTTTATGAGAAAGAAAACAAACAAACAAACAAAAAGATCTAAGGAAATGGGAAAGAAAGGTAACCATGGAGCTTTTTCCAAGGAGCCTAAGACAGCTATCTCCGCCAGCCGGGGAGTGGGAAAGTTCAGCTTTGTTCTGATGAAGGGATATGAGGCTTATTTGGACCAGAAAAAAAAAAATCAACTGAATAATCAGATGCCTCTGGACGGGCTACAGAAGGCTCTATCTGGTGGTGTCCATTCTGCCTGCTGGCTTCCTGCAGAGATGAGAGCCTCCCCCAAGACAACTGCCATTCTCCAAAAGTCGAGCTCTTGGCATGGAGCTGGGGCCCTCATGATAAGGGATTAGATGGTCTGGGGCCTGCTCTGGCCTTCTCCCTGCCAGCTCCACATGGAATTAAAATGCCCAGAGCCAAGCTGCTCACCCAGAACCTGCACCCTACTCCACTTCCCACTCCCAATAAATCTGTGACTCCATGGGTCCCCTGCAGTTGGAAATGGGATCAAGGCCGTTGGGAGACACCTCACTGAGTTTCCTGGAAGAAAGGAGTCGTTCCAAAGGTAAGACTGAGAAAAATAATAAGCCCCAAGATGAATTTAATTTCCATTTATTTTACTCATGGCAAGTTCCAGAAAAGGAAGAATTTGTTTTATTTTGTTATAAAACAAAATCAAAGTGGTACTCTAACCAGCAGAAAAAAACGTCTTCACTTCTCTGAAGAAAGGTACCACCAGCACCACGCCCTGGTTAGGGGGCTCAGGGCTAGGAGACGGAACTTGTAGCAGTTGGAATCTTGATCTATATAAAATGCACCTTAAAAGGGCATGATCAAAACAGAAACAAATGTTTTTCTGTGTGACCCTCTCTGTTTACTCAGCTCCTAGAAAAAAAGCAGTTAACCCATGTCCATGCACTTAATAGGGACCACCCTGGCATTTCACTCCATATTCCAGCCATTGTAGGGTCCATTTACAGTGTCTTCTCTGTCAGTAATAAGGCAGTAAATGACACAGGACAGTGTGTCAGGTCACACAGGGCCCATCTAACCCCCACTGTGTAGAATGTCTTTCCTTTCTCCTCTCCCCTTTTATTCTCCTCCCCTTCTCTCTCCCCACTTTTCTCACACTGCTGAGACCTCTCAGTGGTTCCTACCCACACCTAAAGGACTATACAGAAATATATAGCTGACTTTGTGCACTTGTGTGTGTGATATATATATATATATATATATATATATATATATATATATAGTATAATGGCTGACTCCCAGTTCCTACTAAGTTGAACACAGACGATGAATTCAGGAAAATAAATGTCTTTCCTTTCTGTGAAGTCAGCCCCACGCTTACCCATCCAATGAGCACCAAACTTAGAAAGGTGAATTGGGCAAAATGTCTTTGTAACTTAAGGATAACAATGGCCTACATTTTAGCCTCCAGGAAGCGTTGTTATGGTATCACAGCACAGCAAAGTAACTTGGGTAACCTTTCAGAGTCCACCGTTAATGTAACAGGACCTTAGGCAGCATTAGGTTTCAGAAATAACTTGTTTAAACAATAAAAATGTATTGCATGCCTACTGAAAGCCAGATAGAGATGTAGAAACTGGGGATACGGAGTTGAAACATACAGGCAATCCTGCCCCGCTCTCAAGAAACCTACCTTCTAACATGGGCGACAGCTACCATACATGTAAATTTAAAAAATAAATAATACTAAAAAAATAAATTTCAGATAATGGTAAGAGTTATAAAGGGAATACAAATGTACTCCCAAGAATCAGATGGGGTGAACAGGTGACCATCAGCTGACTTTTGGAGGGCAGAGCTGGCCCCTCTGAGGACATGGGATTGATGAGGAGATGACTGATGAGACGACCAAGACTTGGAACGATCTGGGAAAGGGATTGTCTGGCAGAGGGAACAGCAAAGCAAAGGGAGGTGGGATGGAGAAATGTCAGAACAAACCTGGGTGAATCCACTTTGCCAATTACTTTTCAACAGTACTAGAAAAGTTACCTCTCTGAATGCTTTTTCTTCCCAAATAGAAATCAATCATAATTTATTTCCCAATTTCTTCCCTGTCAGTGCCTCTTGTCTCATACTGAACCTTCTCCTCCCTCTTCCCAACCCCATCCCCAAAACACACACATACACATGCACACACACACGCACGCACACACAACTAGTAGCAATGCAGGAACTTCACAGAGAAAATGAAGTTCTGCCTTCAAGACCTTAAGACCACCCGCAAGTCGGGCACATGACCAAAAACCTGAGTGGAATGTGTGAGTCAGAGGCCCCATGGCTGGAGGCACATGCCACAGTGCCAGAGAAAAGAGAAGGAAGCATTTGTGAGACTGCTCTGCATGGTTTTGTTTCTTCTTCCTTGGTTGTGTATGAACAACACTGGATAATATTGTGCTTTTTTTTTTAACGGATTAAGAGTTAGTTTGAGGCAAGGAAGGTATCCCTGTGGTTGGAAAATAGAGCTTCTTTCTTTCTTTCTTTCTTTCTTTCTTTCTTTCTTTCTTTATTTTCTTTCTTTCCCCATTTGAGCAGCTTCTCCCTCCTCCTCCCTCCAGTCTAGGGCTCACACCCCCGCACTGCAGGCTTGTGCAATCTTCCCATTTCCTGCATTTCGTGTGAAGGAGCATTCAAGAGTTGGACAACAAGGGTTTAATTCAACTTGACCATCTTCTCAAAAAGAAAATTAAAAAAAGAAAAAGAAAAAAGAGGAAGAACAAAAGTTGGGAGAGGCCAGACTAAATGGATATGATCTGAATGCATATTTGTGTTACAACTAATACAACCAGCATCAGAGAGGGACCAAGATCAAATAAATGGTAAAACCTGACAAAGAGAAGAATAGATGGTATGTGGAGCCATCTGTTTTGGAGGACACCCAAATCTGTCTGAATCTGTGAGGCCAAACTACCAGCTATTCTAAGACACCCCATTCCAAGAGTGGCCTAATGCGTATCTACACAATCAGTTTCTCTCACCATCACTTTGGCTGCAACTTTTTTGTGCAATTAAGTAATTTATTCCTTTCTTCAGCCTCCTGATTCTAATGAATCTGAGCCACAAACAAGCCTCAGTTGCTCCTATTCAAGGAGTCTGATTGCATCTGGCAGTGATTGCTGAAAATCCTGAAGAGGAAACAGGGAAGGGAAGCATATTGTTTGGGGGGGTAATAGGTGAAGACCTGCCTCTCTTGACCTATAATACATTAGTGTCAGTGAACATTTGGCAGCCTTCAGATGATTAGCAATGAAGATGAATCAAGCAAAAAAGAGGTAGAAATCTGCCTCATCTGAATCACCAGAACTGCATACATTTGCATGCTGATTAGCTGTTCTTTTGTCTGTGTTCCTAATTATTATGACACATTATGTCTTCATCATGCAAGATTCTGATCTGTCTTGTTCAAAATGCATGTAGAAAAAAGTGCTGTTTATTGATTCAACATGTAACTTTTATTTTTATGTTTGCTTTAATTAAATACATATTTGATTGCCTTTGACTGCTGTCTTTTTTTTTTCTTTTTTTTTTCTCTTATTTATTTCATCTTGTTGACAAACACACAGGTAACCTTCCTCTATCACGCTCAGATCATTTGGTGCTCACAGTCTCTCTTCCCCCTCTGCCTCCCGCTCTCTCTTTCTCAGGTGCTCACTTTCATTTTCTTGAATGGGCAAAACAGAAGAGGAAAAGAAAACAAAACAGCATCCCTAGTAACACTGAAGAAGAGGGAGCTGAGGGGTGGGAGAAACCCTGAAGAGGGAGGGGAAATGGCTCCAGCCTTAACAAGAGCAAACAAATGTTTCTGACTCTGGAGAAGGGCTTTCCAGGGGAACATGGGCAGCAGAAGGGGGTTGAAGATAACATGATCCTGTGAACGAAAGAAACCCTCTGTCATTCTCAGTTGTCCTCACAGGTTACTTATGACCAAGGTTTGTGAGCAGGACACAAACACGCCTGTCTCCCAGGTCAGGCCTCTAATTTTCCCATAAGGCCCAGGAGCGCTGCCGGAACTTCCAGTAGGGAGGGGACCTGCTTTCCCAGCGGACGACTCTGCTTAGATCCACTTCCTTCCTCTTTCCCAGAAGCGGAAGTGGTAGGGGAAACTTACCATCTATCCGTGCCAGACCCCTCAGGCCCCCCAGGGCAGTTGGGAAACCAACATCTCCGGGGGCAAGGGCACTAGAAAGAGAACTCTAGAAGGAGGGACCTCCCCAAAAGATGCAAAGTGCATGGAGCGCGTACCCTACTGCCTGCTGGGGCTATTCCCTGCAAACCACTGCGGATTCTTTTAGTAGGAGGGTGGAAGGCAGTATGGTTAGAAAGGGAAAGGTATTTGTTTCTGCAGGTTACAGCCAACTCAAACCCTGCGGTCCTTATCACCCTCCACCCAGGGATATGCTAAACAGCTGTAGTTAGCACCAAGCTATTTGGCCAATCCAATCAAGACACTTAGAAAGCGAAAGAGGAAGGGCCGGATGCCGGAGTAATTGAGTGCGCTGAGGGTCCGTAGATGCTCAGAAAGAAAGCCGGGCCCAACCAAATGCAAATGGCTCCTCGCTGAAGAGGGATAATGCCCACCGCTCTTCCCTGCTAATGGGCAATGATTGGCTGGAAATGTAATCAACAGCTCTGCCCCCAACATCTATCCCTACAGTGAGGGATGATGGAAATCCATATTCATGAGAAAGCAGGCCAGCAATGTTTACTGGGTGCAGAAAGGGGGCAGGGCTGGCCTGGGTGAGATTGAGGTCCTTGGAGAGCGATAATGAGGCTGGGAGCAGGGAAAACGGTACTGTTAGAGCCCCCACCCCACGGCAGCCCTCCCCTCATATATCTGCCCCCCATGTGTACACACATGTCCTCTGAACCTGAGTCTCAAGAGAACTCTCAGTGTGGCAAATCCATAATTCACCTAAGCAGAATGTCTAGCTGGGTGCCGCCATCTCACAGCTTCCTGTGTGAAAGCACTCACTATCCTCCAACCCCCTCCCCGCCAAGCACCGCAAGATTAGTAGGAATAGATATGAAGCAAATGGTAACAAAAGGTACAGGTATAACACAGACATCTTGAAATCCATCTTGGAATTCCTCCATCAAACGTTGGGTTATCTAAGCTTAAAAAAAAAAAAAAAAAAAAAAAAGCCTATCGAGCATTACACTGGGTTGAATAGTGTCTGTATTAGCATGCTAGGGCTGCCGTAACAAAATACCACAGACCAGTATTTTCCAATAGACCTAAGCAACAGACATTTATTTTCTCATAGTTCTAGAAGCTTGGAGTCCAAGATCAAGGACTTTCCATCTTGAGATCATGTCTTTTTTATATCTTGGATGTTTAAATATCCTACCTAAAATGAAATAAAGGCAATAAGATATGGTAAGAATTATTCTAATGCCCATTCTTAGCAAAATGAAAAGCTGGCAATCTTCTGACTGGCCCCAATTAAAAAATAAAAATCCATGACCTGTTACTTCCTCCAGAAATCCTCTCCACATTCCTGACTCCCTTGGTACTGATGCATAAATCTTAACATTTGATTTTTCACTCACTTATATTTAGCTCTATAATTGTTCTCTGATTCCAAATACATTGCAAGCTCCTGGAGATAAAGATCATGACTCTTATATCTTTTATTTCTGCTTTTATAGCACAGAGCAGTGCACTCAGCAGATGCCCAGTAAATGCTAAATGAATGAATAAAAGAATAAACAGATAAAGTTAGTAAAAACTATCCCACAGAGGATTTTTAGGGCAATGGAAATATTCTGTATGATACTATAATGGTGGGTACATGTCAATAAACATTTGTCCAAACTCATAGAATGTACAACACCAAGGGTGAACCCTAATGATGATGATGATTATGATGTGTCGATGTAGGTTCATTGATTGTTAAAAATGTATCACTCTGGTGGGGGATATTGATAATAGAGGAGACTATGCATGAGTAGGGTCACGGAGTAAATGAAAAATCTCTGTACCTGCCTCTCACATTTGCTGTGTGAACCTAAAACTGCTCTAAAAAAAATTAAAATCTTGAAAAAAGAAAAACTCCCAACAAGTTTTCAATGGCCCCAGGAAAAAAGTAGGAATTTATAACAGGGCAATAGGGACTTGATAAGTTTCTATGGTCCCTTCCCACTCCAACTGTCTATGGTTCCTCAGTTTGTGCATGAACTCTGGGGATGAGGAACAGATGCTAAATCAGTTGAAATGATCACGGAAAGGGGGATGCCTTTACCACAGGCCCAGACAGTATGGAAGATTCCGTGCTGAAATTGGTCCAAGATGTGTGGCAGCTGGATACATCACCAGGATCCACTGTTTCTCACCATCTTTGCCCCTGCCACCTTCATCCTTCACCTGCCTTCGTGCTTCTGCCTCTGTGCTAGTCTTAATGATGGCCTTACAAAGATGTTCCCAACCGAATCCCCAAAACTTGTGAATATGTTACCCTATGTGGCAACAGGGACTTTGTAGATGTGACCAGAGATCTTAAAACAGGGGAATTATCCTAGATTATGGGGTGGGTCTAGTATAATCAGAAGGGTCTCTATATGGGAAAGAGGAGGGTCAGAGTCAGAGAAGGCAATGGAATGACAGAAGCAGAACTCAGAGAAAGAGAAAGCTTTGAAGATGCTATGCTGCTGGCTTTGAAAACAGAGGAAGGAGGCCCAGCGCAGTGGCTCACACCTGTAATCCCAGCACTTTGGGAGGCCGAGGCGGGTGGATCACCTGAGGTTAGGGGTTCGAGACCAGCTTGACCAACATGGTGAAACCCTGTCTCTACTAAAAAAAAAAAAAAAAAAAAAAAAAAAAAAGCCGGGCATGGTGGCAGGCACCTGTAATCCCAGCTACTTGGGAGGCTGAAGCAGGAGAATCACTTGAGCCCAGGAGGCAGAGGTTGCAGTGAGCTGAGTGCCACTGCACTCCAGCCTGGGCAACAAGAACGTAACTCTCTCAAAAAATAAAAATAAATAAAAAATAAAGAAGAAGGAGAAAGAAAATGGAGGAAGGAGCCACGAGCTGAGGAATTCTGGCAGTCTTTGGAAAGAGGAAAAGTCAAGAAAATGGACTCTCCTCTAGAGCCTTCAGAAAGAACACAATCTTGCTAACACCTTGATTTTACGACTTCGACCTCAAGAACTATAAAATAATAAGTGGGTGCTGTTTTTAAGCCACTACATTTGTGGTAATTTGTTAATAGCAGCAATTAGAAGCTAATACACCCTCCTTACTGGTCTACCGGCTCTGCCCTTGTCTTCTGCGGTCTATTTCTAAAACAAAAGCCAGAATGATCCTTTTAAAACCTAAGTCACATTATGCACCTGCTCTGCCCAAAATCCTCCTATGGCACCCTATCTCAGTGTGAACTACAAAGTTCTTAAAATCTCCCACTAGGGCCTACCTGACCTAGCCCTCATAATTTTTTTTCTTTTTTGAGACAGAGCCTCACTCTGTCACCCAGGCTAGAGTGCAGATCACTGCAACCTCCGCCTCCCGGGTTCAAGCAATTCTCCTGCCTCGGCCTCCTAAGTAGCTGTAATTACAGGCGTGCGCCACCACACCTGGCTAATTTTTGTATTTTTAGTAGAGATGGGGTTTCATCACATGGGCCAGGCTGGTCTCAAACTCCTGACCTCAAGTGATCCTCCCACCTCGGCCTCCCAAAGTGCTGGAATTACAGGCATGAGATACCATGCTGGGCCAGCCCTCACAACTTCTGAGGCTCCCTCTCGCCCTACCCCCTCTCACTCATTCCACTCTGGCCTTGTTGGCCTCCTTGAGGCCCTCAGCATCCTTCTGTCTCAGGGCCTTTACACTTCCTGTGCCTCTGCCTAGAAAGCTCTTTCTCCAGACATCCCACAGCTAGCTTCCTTAGCTCCTTCATGTCTTTGCTCAAATGGCATCTTCTCAGTAAGGCTTTCCTTAAGTGTCCCATTTCAAAAGGAAACCCCTCTCACTTCCTGTCTTTCCTCCCTACCTAATGTCTCTATGGCACTCAAACTCTCTGACATACTACATATTTTACTCCCTGCTTATTTATTTCTTGTCTCCAATAGAACATCTACTTCATTAGGACCAGGATTTTTGTCTATTTTATCAGCAGCATCAAATCAGTGCCTGGCCCATAGTAGGTGCTCAATAAATACCTGCTATAATTAATAAAGGATCACTCTCTGCCAGCCTTTCCCTACAGGAGCAATACTAATATTGCTCCTAGGTCACATGAAATGAGAGAACAAAATACTAATAAGAACTACAATCATGCCAACCATGGTTACATCACTGGGTACTGATTAAGTGCCAGGCATTGTGGTAAGTGCTTTACATGTATTAACACAGTTAGTCAGATCACAGTGGTTCTTCTCATGGGATCCTCAAGGGAACACCTCAAGGAGCAACAAAATTCAAAATATACGGTGGGAATTGCTGATTTCTGATTAAGGTCTCAGATGATTCAGAGCAAAAGGAAGAAACTATCTACCCAGAAAAACTGATACCATCACAAGGACTTTGATAAAATGGAGTTTGAGCCCATCACCCTCTGAAAGGCTCTGAAAACTGTCTGGTCCATCATTGACGTGTAGTCAAAATTTGCTTATTAGAGTTTTTGTTTTTTTCTTTGACAAGAAATTCTAATATCACCTGCCAATATGGAGAGAGAGGACACAAGTTGAGAAGTGTAGAAAACCTCACAAAAATATGGGACTTCTGCTCAACACCCCACCCTTGTCCAAAGCCCCCAGGTCCTACCCACACCGTCAGGGGCCTGAATGGCACAGACTGGGCAGCAAAGACTGTAATGAGAAACAGAGCAGGGGAAAGGGGGCCGAAATGAGGAACAGGACAGGCTGCCCATAAAGGGGCCTGTACAATCTCATGCTCCCCAAAGACTCACAGATGGAGAAACGTGCCTAATGCTGCATAAGTGATTGAGGCTGAGGTCAGATGGGGTTGGTTCCCCAGAAGTCTCCCATTTCTAACTCCACCCCCATGAATCTTATCTGGAAAATGCGTGCTAAAGCAACTCCACTCACTGGTCTGATGATCCCAGAGGGAGAAGAAAAGGAATCCCCTTCGAGGCCACATTAAGGGTGGGGATTTTCCTTTGTTTGCAATTGTAATCTCAGTAGTCACTCTAGTCAATAAACAAACAAGTGAAAAGATTCAGTGAGGTGTAAAAATAGATTTGCACAGGGCAGACAACTGCACATTCCATTTATTTACCTCCTCTAACAAACCAATACCTGGGGTGACATTTATTAATAAACGGCATTACCAGGTGCCTGATATGTGGCTCACAGAAATTAATTACCCAGCCCATGGTAAAACCATAACAAGCCCGCAGTGCTGTAACATTTGTGCTAATTGAAAATGAGATAAGTGCTGTGGGTGCAATTTGCATTCAATGCAGTGTATTAATTATCTTCAGTTCTCTTCGTGATAAATATACCTGACTGAATCACTCTCCTAATTTGCTGGGTAATAGAGTCGTAAGAGCATTCCCTTAGGTAACCAAGGAAAGGCATTGAGTTGTGGGCAAGATGGAGGCCTTCTGCTTTTCCAAGTTCTTCAACCAGGTTAGCTCTGGTACTTTTCAGTGTTCTTAAAAATACAGTGAACTTGTTAGACTCACCAAAACTCCCAGCCTCATGCCCTTATTCTTCCCTCTTCTTCTACCACATAGGCTCACTGTGCTACAAGCTCAGAGAGTGCTCAAAACATTAAGTTAGAGGGGCTATATTTCTGTCTATTTAATGACTCGACTCTACATGGAATATAATCTCTTCAAAGAAGGGCATTTGGCTATACACTGCCCCCAAATTAATTCTGGATCTAATTGCATTAGGTTCTGAATGGACATGAATTGAAATTTGCACTACAATAACAATCAGGAGAATCCAGATTTAAAGATATTGGGTAGGTACAGCAGATTAATGCTTAAAGATGACGGTTTGGAGAGAGGGCTCAAATTAGGAGACGCAGAGCTCCAATGTGAGATGCAGAGCAAAGTTCCATAGTTCCACCCGACAAGCAAGGCCTGTCTTTCAAGATGGAAAGAGTTAAATTCAGTTATTATGAACTGAAATTTCCCAACCATCCAGTGCTGGTACATCTGCAAAGTCTTCATCATTTCTTCAAAATTCTGGCAATGTGTTCTTGCTTTCACGCATTGTGCAGCATATAATAAGGGAAAGGTGACAACAGCAATAATAACCATAGTAACTATTATGAACTGAGAGCTGACCGCACATCAGGGATCAAGCTAAGGACTTCATTTACATTATGTAAAGTAATTCTCTTCTTAAGCTGTCTTCCTTGCCTACTCTGTCTAAAGAGCCTCCTTTCCTCCAACACACATCAACAGTTACTCTCCATGACAGCACCTTGCTAGCTTTTTTTTTTTTTTTTTTTGAGACAGAGTCTCGCTCTGTCACCTAAGCTGGAGTGAGGTGGTGCAATCATGGCTCACTGCAGCCTCCACCTCCCGGGTTCAAGCTTCAAGCTATTCTTGTGCCTCAGCCTCCCGAGTAGCTGGGATTACAGGCACCTGCCACCAAGCCCGGCTAATTTTTGTATTTTTAGTAGAGATGGGGTTTCACCATGTTGGCCAGGCTGGTCTTGAACTCCTGACCTCAGATGATCCACCCACCTTGGCCTCCCAAAGTGGTAGGATGACAGGCGTGAGCCACCGCACCCAGCTACCTTGCTTACTTCTTGTATGACACTTGTCCCAACCTATAACTATCCTGCTAGTTGTTTACCTGAGAAATGTCTAAGCCTCCCTAATTAGCAAGCAGACTCCTTAGGAGAGAGCCCTAGCCTGTTATCTTCATCCCTACTATGGACACTGACATGGTTTGGCTGTGTCCCTACCCAAAATTTATCTTGAATTCCCACATATTGTTGGAGGGACCTGGTGGGAGGTAATTGAATCATGGGGGCAGGTCTTTCCCCTGCTGTTCTCATGATAGTGAATAAGTCTCACGAGATCTGATGGTTCTAGAAGGGGGAGTTTCCCTGCACAAGCTCTCTCTTTGCCTGATGCCATCCATGTAAGACATGACTTGCTCCTCCTTGCCTTCCACTTGCTCTCCAGCCATAAGGAACTACAAGTCCATTAAACCTCTTTTTCTTCCCAGTCCTGGGTATGTGTTTATTAGCAGTGTGAAAACAGACTAATACAGACACATAGTAGGAAACTCAACAAATATTTGTGGAATGAATACAAATTTATAATAATCCCCCAAAATAAGGAGACCAAAACTCAATTTATGATGCAGTCCAAGCAGCACATCAAATTAATAAATTTACAAGGTATCCCAGATCACCCATAGCACTTCAAGAGGCCAGGAATCCTGCAAGACAAGGGCCTTTAGCCCAGAAAATGCCTACCATGAACTCCCATCTACTTGCTAAAGGGAGGCTCTAATTTAATTCTAAGCTAACAGTCCATAGGAAGAGGAAAACGCAGCTGTAAATATCCATAAGATAAAACAATCCAGGGGTCCAAAGGAACCAAAATGATGTCTGATACTCACACTGGAGAGAAATTTCTTCTGAGGACAGTGAAAACATTATTTGATGTTCAATCAGACACTTGCAGTAAGGAAACAGCTACTGGCCCACAGGCACTTCTGTGAATCAGAAAAGCACATCCCTCTCCAAGCGAACACAGCCCCTGCCCCCCAGGTAGGCACAAAGCTGGGCAAGAGGAGCCCAGGCTGGATTTTCTGCCCTGCTTGCCCCATGAGGCAGGTGCCTCTGTGTCATGCACAGTTGCCTGGGACAGCCCTGCTCAGGGGATGCAGGTGACTGTTTCCTCCTAAAGCCCCTCATGTTGAAGTGAAATCTGGTAAATCATCTCATGGAGACCCATGGGATATGTTCCTGGACCCCAGCTCTCAATCCCCCGGTAGATGCTACCACATCTGGCACAACTCTACTACTAGGTTATGCCTCAGTATGACCAATAACAGTGACTGCTGGGTTTCTCCTAAGAGAAAGGTGATAGATTTCATTTTAGCTCAATGCCACACTCTTCATTGTGGTAAAAAGAACTGAACTTATTTAATATGGCACTTCCTACCTGCTATAGGCTGAATGTTTTTGTCCCCCTCCCCAAATTCATACATTGATGCCCCACCCCTAATGTGATTGTATTTGGAGATGGGGTCTTTATGGAAGTGATGAAGGTTAAGGTCATCAGGGTGGAGCCTTGATCCCAGATAGGATCACTGATAGGATTTGTGTCCTTGAGACGTGAAAGAGCTTGCTCCTTCTCTCTCTGCTGTGTGAGGATGGAGTGAAAAGGCAGCCGTCTACAAACCAAAAGAAGCAGCCTCAGAGTGGACCTACCTTTTTCTTATGGCAGCCTGAGCTGACTATGACACTGTTCTCAACATCAGTGATGTTGAGTGGCCCTGGGAAATGGGCAGCTACAGACAGAGAATGTACAATAGGGAATTGAAGATTAGAGCTAGGGAAAGGAGAAAAAGGCAAGCAATGAATCAGAGAACGCCTTCTTCAGAAAGTTTTGTTTGAGAGCCCATTATCTCAATTTACACACACCCAAGTTATATTTGTATTTTAATATCATATATTCTCAATACAGTAGCCAGCTTGGTCTTTCTGAAACATACGTCTGATTTTATCGCTCCTTTGCTGGAAGTTCACCAATGGCTCCATTTCCCTCAGAATAAAAGCCCAAATCTATTACGGCTCCTATAAGACCCCTCACCTGGCAGGCTCCCTCTCTGACCTCACCCCCACAATGATCCTCCCCTTGGCTCACTCTGCCCCAGCCATGCTGGCTTTCTGTAGCTTCTCAGATAACACCAAGCACACGCCTACTGCAGGACTTTTGCATTCCCCACTCCCTGTGCCTGAAATCTATTTCCTCATTTCCTTTCTGTGTCTACTCCAATGTCACATTATTAATGAGGCCCCCTCAATCACTCTGTGTAAAAATAACCCACAGACCTCCCCTCCAACACACACACACACACACACACACACTGCATGCCCTACCTACCTTGCTCTATTTTTCTCTGTAGTCATCCTCAGAATATGACACACTATTTGCTTATTAATTTGTTCATCATCTGCCTCTCCCTAAAATGAAAGCTTTACAAGGCCAGGAACTTACTTGTTCTCTCTTATATCCCTAGCAATTTCAGTAGTGCCTAGCACATAATAGACACTCAGTAACTATTTCTTAAAATCATCAGATTCACCAGAAAACACCTTTTAAATATCGTCCCAATTTGGTAATGTAATTTAGGCATGGTTTAACCTGCCTTGGTCATTAATCTCTTCCTCAGACTAAACACCCTACTTGAGTGGAAACTGACTGTATTAGTCCACTTCCACACTGCTATAAAGAACTGCCCAAGACTGGGTAATTTACAAAGAAAAGAGGTTTCATCAACTCCATTCAGCATGGCTGGGGAGGCCTCAGGAAACTTACAATCATGGCAGAAGGGGAAGCAGGCACATCTTAGATGGTGGCAGGTGAGAGAGGAAAGCAGGGGAAACTGCCACTTATAAAACCATCAGATCCTGTGAGAACTCACTCACTATCACAGGGAACAGCGTGGGGAAACTGCCCCCATGATCCCATCACCTCCCGCCAGGTCTCTCCCTCAACATGTGGGGATTATGGGGATTACAATTCCAGATGAGATTTGTGTGGGTACACAGAGCCTGATGATGTCACCTCCTGAATAAAGAAGTAATACCATCTTTGTCATAAAAAATAAGTATTTCTTAAATAAATGAAAAATGTGAATGATTATAAGGTAGCAGATAATAACAGTGGCAAATGATATGCATGCTGGGCATTAAGCTAAAATCTTTACAAACCAGGAATAGAGTTTTAAATTCATTATCTCATTAGTTCTCACAATAACCATTTGAGGCAGGTATCATGAGTCCCATTTTACAGATAAGAAAACTGAGGCTAATAGAGCAAGTCATCTGTACAAGCCCGTGGGGGGCAGCAAGGAATGAAGCCAGTCAGGATTTGAACTCAGGTCTGCCTGACTTAAAAATCCATGCTCTTAACCACTCTTTCCTATATACTAATATAGATCTGAAAATTGGTGCTGATATCAAATATTAAAGCTTAACTGAAATATACCAGGACTATTTGCGATTTAAAGGGAACCTGCAATGAATTCCAAGTTGTATATTTTAAAAAACAAATAATGCTTCTTGTGAAATAGCCCTTAATATCTATGTGTGATAAATACATCAGTTTTATGTTAAACTAGGAAACATCCATGAGTCCAAAAAACATTTTTGTTTGGCTTTATGATATAATGTGTGGCATTTTTGCCAGGAGATTGACCTTCCTAATTAGGTTTTGCTCAGGCTAGTGTCAAAATGAATTTGTCCTCCCAAATCATACCAATGGACAGAGAGGGAAGGGAAACAACCTCACAGGTTTGCTAAGAAGTCCACCTGGGATTCGACTTTTGCCAAAAAGACAGATGAAGAACTCACATGATGTTGAAAGGGTCAAAAAGAATATTTGTTGTTGTTGTTGGAAAATTATCAGTGTTATGTTCCTTTTAATGTAAGCAGAAAATCAAGTTTTCCCCAGGCAGCTTGCTGTTCTATCACATCATTTAAAATCATTGTGAATGAAAGCACACAATAGCAGAAGGACTCACTGACTTTACCGATTTTCCTGGTTGAATTACGGGGCTCGAATAGTAATGATGCGCTGCCCATTTTTAAGACCTATGCTTGTCTCCACTTTCAAGCAAGGAAGCACACCATACAGGGTCAGGAGAGGAGGCTGCACGTGGGGGACTCGCAGCCATTCTATCCACCTCTCGACTGAATTGGAGTATCTCTCATAATTAAGTCCTTAAAAAAAAATCCCTCTTATTCTTCAGCACGCATTTCATGTTATAAAAAAAATTATTCAACTAAATATCATATTATTCTGCTTACCTTATTTTGGGCAATTCATAACAGCATTTAATGGGCCTATTTCCCCCAAAGTATTTTCATTGCTGCTAATAGAGAAAACCCAGAAGGAAAAAAAAAAAGCCACCGTGGTCCAAAAAGCTAGTGAAAATAAGCTTGACTTAATCAAGTGTCTTCACAGGATTCCTCAGAGCCTTTGGTAGGCTAGTGAGCATCTCAAGTCCCCAGGTCAGGGCATAGGAACAGTGTTTCTCTAATGCATTTGACAATAGGACACTCTCTTTTAAAAAGAATCTCAGGATTCCATTCCTTGCTGTTCCATAGTCAAGGTGTTAGGAAATGCTACCTAAGGGGGTTCACCAAACACTCCAGGCTTCAAGAAGACTACAATTTACTGGTAGGGTGGATGGGGTATGATTGAATTGGGTCCCCCAGAAAGCTATGTTGAAGTCCTAACCTCTGGTACCTGTGAATGTGATCTGATTTGGAAATAGGGCTTTTACAGATGTAATCAAGTTAAGATGAGGTCATTGGAATGGGACCTAACCCTATATGACTGGTGTCCTTTATAAGAAGAGGAAAATGCCATATGAAGACAGACACCAGCAGATGCCACGTGACAGCAGAGGCAGAGGCGGGAGTGTGCGGCCTCAAGCCAAGGAAGGCCGAGGACCAACAGCCACCCCCAGAAGCTGGAAGAGGCGAGGAAGGACCTTCCCAGCCGGAGTCTCGGAGGAAGCAGGGCCCTGCCAACACCTCGATTGTGAACTTGTAGCCTCCAGAACAGGGAGAGAATAAGTTTCTGTTATTCTTTTTTTCTTTTTTTAAATCGAGTCTCCGTCTGTCGCCCAGGCTGGAGTGCAGTGGCGCCATCTCGGCTCACTGCAAGCTCCGCCTCCCAGGTTCACGCCATTCTCCTGCCTCAGCCTCCCGAGGAGCTGGGACTACAGGTGCCCGCCACCACACCTGGCTAATTTTTTGTATTTTTAGTAGAGGTGGGGTTTCACCGTGGTCTCAATCTCCTGACCTGGTGATCCGCCCGCCTCGGCCTCCCAAAGTGCTGGGATTACAGGCATGAGCCACTGCAACTGGCCAAGTTTCTGTTATTCTAAGCCACCCAGTTTGTGATACTTTGTGGCAATAGCATTATCAAACTAACATAAAGAACTAAGACATACAAATGACTGACTGCGAAATGGACACAACAAAACCAAAACAGCTGTGTAGGAAACAGCAGGAGAAACGGCAAGAATGGAAGGAGGTGGCATATAGGAAAGTGTCAAAAAAGGCATATAAACAATGAAAATGCAGGGCTTGAGAGAAGAGTTCCTGGTCCCTGGGGTGCTCAGAGATGGCTTCAGGAAGGAGTGGGGGAGGTGGGGAGGAGTGGATACACAATTCTTCTGTATTATTAGGGGGAGTTAAAAAAAAAACCCACACACCTCAACTGAAGTAACTAGAAGAGACTGACATCTCCCTTCTGAGAGTTGCCTCCTCTGGGCGGATTGGTGGCCACCTATCTGCCTTGAAGGCTGAAGGCATCGTGTAGAACCTGCTGATCTCTCACAGGCTCTTGCATGAGTTTTGGAAAATACATGTATTTTTCATTTTCGTGAGCTTTGGATTTCTGGGTCACTTTGCAGGTCATGAAAAGAACAGATAAATAAGAACAGCAAAACAATTAATGATTCTAGATCAAGCCAGTGACATAACCATCCGGTTTCAATAGGAAGACTCAGAAAAAGAAAAATATCTCTCAAACTTCAGAGTAAAAATCTTCATTGAATAAAACAGCAGTTAAGGGTCTATGTGGGGGAAGGGAAAGGAATCATGAGAACCTTAACTTTTAGCATGAAATGCATCTGTTAAACAGAACCTACTAATGGTGTTATTGTAGCTAAAAACAGCGACTTGAAAATGTTGTGTACATTATTACTGTCATTATCCACCAACTGTAAGAATGCTATGTTAAAACTAACTCAAAACACCTCGAGAAAGGTAATTGCTACTAATGGATCTGAAGTGTGCAAAATTGGACATCATTACCCTGTCCTCATATTGTGGAGCTGGGGAAGCTGCCGGAGATGGCAGTTAGTAGGCTCACTCATCTTTCAATCAGGACCGAGGTTTGAGGAAAGGGCCAGGCTCGCTTTCATTCCACAGTGCAAGAGAAATGCCACACTGCACAGTATTATAGGCAAGTGTTTACAGGACTGAGCCAAGGGCAGGAGATGGAGTTGCAGCACCACTCTCTGAACTCTCCAAGTCGGTTCTGTTGTGGAGAAGGGGACCGGAGCTAGGATAGAAGCCGCCTGCCCTGAAAATCCCCTTCCAGGTGCCAATTTCTCAGATCAATAGCCACCAAACTGAGTTGTCTTGCTGACTCTGAAATTAAGGAAATAACCCAGAATCGAAGAATTATAAAAGTGAAACAGGTCACCTCAAGTCATTTTCTGCTCCCAGACACCTAAGCACCCCTGAGAAGACAGCTACTCAGCCTGCCATGGGGTGCAGTTCCCCCCCTGCACTGGGAGGTGCCCCAAGCCTCTCCTGGTGTGCAGAATCAGAAGCTCCTCCTGATGGCTGGACGCGGTGGCTCACTCCTGTAATCCCAGCACTTTGGGAGGCTGAGACAGGTGGACTGCTTGAGGTCAGGAGTTCAACACCATCCTGCCAACATGGTGAAACCCCATCTTTACTAAAAATACAAAAATTAGTCCGGCATGGTGGCGCATACCTGTAGTCTCAGCTACTTGGGAGGCTGAGGCAGGAGAATCACTTGAACCCAGGAGGTGGATGTTGCAGTGAGCCAAGATCGCACCACTGCACTCCAGCCTGGGCGACAGAGCAAGACTCCGTCTTGGAAAAAAAAAAAAAAAAGATCCTCCTGAGGCCTGGCTTAACTTCCTTCAGCACTAAGAACTGCTCTTACTTTGGACTGAGTTCCCCATCTCCCCACCTCACACAGCTGCAAAATTTCCCTTCTCCAGTGCTAATTGATAATAATGTTTAAAATCATCAGTCTTTAAATGTTGTTCAAACTTTCAAAACTAATATCCCCAAACAGCACAGCCCCTTTACATGGAAGCATCCATTTTCTGCACAGCTCTCCATTATACCCCTAAATGTTCACCCCCATCACCCACCCCCAACATGTACACACCAAAGAAATCCAAGGCTGACTTTGTCCAGGAATTTCAACCTCTTTTCCCACTACAAGTCTGACAACTTAGACCAAATTTCTACCCTCCCTTCTGGCCACAATGCAGGAGTATGACCAGAGGGGCCAAAAGACCAGAAATTGTATATGTAAACCCTGATAAAAAGAGCACTGCCGGCCAGGCACGGTGGCTCACGCCTGTAATCCAAGCACTTTGGGAGGCCGAGGTGGGTGGATCACGAGGTCAGGAGACCGAGACCATCCTGGCTAACACGGTGAAACCCCGTCTCTACTAAAAATACAAAAAATTAGCCGGATGTGGTGGCAGGCGCCTGTAGTCCCAGCTACTCAGGAGGCTGAGGCAGGAGAATGGCGTGAACCCGGAAGGCGGAGCTTGCCGTGAGCGGAGATGGCGCCACTGCACTCCAGCCTGGGCAACAGAGCAAGACTCCGTCTCAAAAAACAAACAAACAAAAAATGCCTAAATTAAAAAAAAAAAAAAAACTAGTCCTTCTCCCATGTAAGACATTTCTTCTCAGCCCCAGTGGCTCTGGTTGAGTGAGACTCCCAGCACCCTCCTAACCCTGAGATCCTGAGGCTCTCAACGAGTGACTTCGCCCCACTGAGTCACCTAGAACCTGAGAACCAGGGACCCAAATGGTCTTCTGGTTCCCCGTGTGAGGCTTCACCCTGGCAAAGGGGGACAGGAACGGAGCACAGGATGGATCCATGCAGTGCCCAACAATGTGCTAGTGCAGAGGAGGGCCAGAAACACGTGCCACCAGCCCACTTGGCAAAACAGTCTGAATTTTAAGACAAATTCTTACATGAAACCCCAATATACATAACAAAATTTATTCATTTCCATATTCATGCTATTTATTTGTTTATTCAAGAATTACTTATTTAGCATTGACTACGTTCATGTTCAAACAGTGCCTGCAAACAAAAGAGATACAATGCCTACATACGACAAATGCAGAACTTAGATTCTGATAGGGGAAGCCAGGTAATAAACATAAATATATATTATGTCAAGTATTATTTTTGTTATGAATAAAAATTAAGTAGAAAAGGGTGATGGGGTAGGGTGCTCTTTCAAACAGCTTAGGTACCTGTGAAAGAACCAGAAGGAAGGGAGCTATCTAGGGAAAAGCCTTCCAGGCAGAGGGAAAAAAAAAGTGCAAAGGCCATGAGCAGGAAGCGTGCTAAGGGAATTGAGGAACAGCAAAAGAGACAGATGCCTGGAGCGCAGAGAGGGAGGATGGGATACGGGTGACATCACAGAGGTGAGCAGGAGCCAGATGGTTGGACTTTATAACCTCTGTGAGGACCTGGGATTTTATTCTGAGGGAGATGACAAGCCACTGGAAGTTATGAGCAGAGGAGGAATAAGGTCTGACCTCTTTTAAAAGGGTCACTATGACTGCTGTGTGGACAACAGACAACACAGGGACAAGGAAGGGAATGGGGAAACCAATTGGAAAGCCACTGCCAAAAGCCAGGTGCAGGACACCCGAGGATGGGCTTGGGGGATAGTCAGGGAAAGGAGAAGGAGTCAGATCCAGGTATACATTGAAAGAGGGGCCACCAGGATTTGCTTATAGGTGGAATGTGGGGAATGACAAGAGGGGAATCTGCTGGGCGCAGTGGCTCACACCTGTAATCCCAGCACTTTGGGAGGTTGAGGCAGGTGGATCACCTGAGGTGAGGAGTTCAAGACCAGCCTGGCCAACATGACAAAACCCCGTCTCCACTAAAAATACAAAAATTAGCCAGGCATTGTGGCAGACACCTGTAATCCCAGCTACTTGGGAGGCTGAGGTGGGAGAATCGCTTGAACCCGGGAGGCAGAGGTTGCAGTGAGCCGAGATCTCACCGTTGCACTTCAGCCTGTGCAACAAAAGGGAAACTCTGTCTCAAGAAAATAAACAAATAACTAAGAGAAGAGGAGAATCAAGCACAACTCTGGCTGGAATTACCAGAAGAATTGGCAAAGCAGGCAGTGCACCCAAGCTCCAGTCTTGCCCATCACCAGCTTCATGACCTTGTGCAACATGTTCAACCTCTCCGAGTCTTCTTCATCTCAAACGTGAGATAGCTGGACTAACGATGTCCAAAGTTCCTATGAACTCCGATACTTTTCACTTTATTTTTGCCAAAGAGTAAGATTACACAGCAGACCATTTTTTTTAAATACTTGGGTATTACATCAGTGTTCTTAGGGCTCAAATATTTCTCTTGGAAAACATCCATACTGTCCTTATCCATTTCCATTTCTCTTCTTCAGTTTTGTTGTTGTTGTTTGTTTGTTTGAGATGAAGTCTCACTCTGTCACCCAGGCTGGAGTGCAGTGGAGCAATCTCAGCTCACTGCAACCTCCGCCTCCCAGGTTCAAGTGATTCTCCTGCCTCAGCCTCCCAAGTAGCTGGGACTACAAGCGTGTGCCACCACGCCCAGCTAATTTTTGTATTTTTTTTTTAGTAGAGATGGGGTTTCACCATATTGGCCAGGCTGGTCTCGAACTCCTGACCTCGTGATCCACCCACCTCAGCCTCCCAAAATGCTGGGATTACAGACGTGAGCCACCGCGCCCGGCCTCTTCTTCAGTTTTTAATTAATCCAGCTCTGCCAGATCTCCAGTTGCCAAACGCTTTGCCCGTGACTGGAACAGTTCTCTAATCACTACTGACAACTTTATGAAAGCTGAGGTCTTCTGCAAGATTTGCAGTTTTACTTTTTCATCCATTTACATTTTATTTGTCTTAGTGTTGTCAAATGTTTCCCACACCGTGAAATTATCTGAGAGCCAAAGATGTAAAAGATATTGACCCAATGGGCAGGGTTAAAACTCTAGTGTGAAGCAGGGAGAGATGTTCGAGTAGGGACTGATTTTATAAGTGGTCACTTGTTAGAATGACTTTTCCTTCCATGTGCAAGTGGGGACTCGGATAATGAATACTTAGAGAATAAAGGATCCTTAAGCCAATGAAACAGTCAGCTTCAAAAAAGTTTCCCATAATTGGTCTGAAATGACTTTTGGAAGATAGACATTGGTGTTTTAATATCTAGTGCCAAATATGGTTGTATATATTATTATAATTATAAATGCTAAATATTCAGTGAGTCTCAATGGAGAAAATGTTTTGTATAACCTGTTCCTAGACTTACCATATTTATTACATAGGTACAGAGATAATAAGGAAGAAGAAAAAATGTGTAAAGGTGTATTTCCCATTTTTCTTTAGAAACAGATTCATTTTTCTTCTTTCTCTCTCTCTTTTTTTTTTTTTTCTGGAGACAGGGTCTCACTCTGTCACCCAGGCTGGAGTGCAGTGGCATGATCTCGGCTCAATGCAACCTCTGCCTCCTGGGTTCAAGTGATTCTCATGCCTCAGCCTCCCGAGTAGCTGGAATTACAGGTGCCCGCCACCACGTCCAGCTCATTTTTTTGTATTTTAAGTAGAGATGGGGTTTCACCATGTTGGCTAAGCTGGTCTTGAACTCCTGACCTCAAATGATCCACTTGCCTCAGCCTCCCAAAGTGCTCAGATTACAGGTGTGAGCCACCATGCCCAGCCTCTTCTTTCTCTTTAAATTTGGCCATAGCTCAGTATCATTAAACAGCCCTGTGACCACTCAAGGCTGGCACAGACCTTGACTTGCTGCCCACTACAGGCCATGAGAAGGTCCCAAGCAAGTACTGTGCTCTCTGGAATGAGGGAGACTAGGGGAGCCAAGAGAGGTAAGCTGATGAGAACAAAGAAAGACAGGAGACCAGAAATTGACCATGTCAGTCCTGGTGAGGCCCTCTCTGTGCAGTGTACCATTTCACTTGAGTTTCACTGTACAGATTCTATGGAGAAGCCACTCCAGGGCCCAGGCTGAGAAGATGCCCCTCGGGAGACCCCGCTGATCTTTGTATCACTTCTGTTGAAGGAACTGAAAAGGAAAGGTGGCAGTTCTCCTGCTCCTGTCCTGGGATAGGTTAAAGAATCATACTGATACCATTTCCATTTGCTAGCTTAAGTTTTCAAGAAAAGAGAAAACTATGTGTGAGGAAATAGGATATGGGACTTTAAGAATGAAAATACACAAAGTTTTACATAGAAGCCAGAGGAATGAGCTAGGCAGAGAGAAACATAAAGGGAGATGGTACATCCTTACGCCTTCAGGTTCACATGTCACAGGGAAGGAGCATATGGTTAGTTCTATGGGACTCATCCTGACAAGAGGAAAACCCTTCAAAACCTGCATCCTGGCCAGGCGCGGCGACTCACGCTTGTAATCCCAGCACTACGGGAGGCCGAGGCGGGCGGATCACCAGGTCAGGAGATTGAGACCACGGTGAAACCCTGTCTCTACTAAAAATACAAAAAATTAGCCAGGCTTGGTGGCGGGCACCTGTAGTCCCAGCTACTCGGAGAGGCTAAGGCAGGAGAATGGCGTGAACCCGTGAGGCAGAGCTTGCAGTGAGCCAAGATCGCGCCACTGCACTCCAGCCTGGGCGACAGATGGAGACTCCGTCTCAAAAAAAAAAAAAAAACCTGCATCCTTCTTATGGGAGTGCATGTGAAAGACAGCAGTTTAGCAATTACTTCTCTTACTTAGATCTGGCACCAACTGGCCACTGAACAGTCAAATTAGCTCAGAGGTGGAAATATGATGTAAATAACGTGCCTCTACTTCCCTAACCCACCACACACACCCACATGCACACGTCCCACGACAGACGCTGCTAAGTGATATTGACACTGTAAGTTCCATGTGGCCTGGAAGTATCAGCATTTGGTATAGTGCCTACTACCTACTAAGTGCTTTGTACTCTTTGAATGAATGGACCGCTGAGCTCTTCCCCACTGAGCCTAGGTGCTGCTGTAGAGTCCTTCTCAACACAGCAATTGAGTTCCAAGCAGTCTACAACCAATCAAGTAGAGGTGGCATGCAAATCGAAACCTACTTGCCATTCTTTCCCAGTTAGCTAAATCATAACATTCTCCCTTTAAGTGATGCAATTTGTATCTCGAAATATAAGTAGATTCCTGGGTTACCTTGAGCTCCATTATGACATCCAGGTTAATTTGATGCAATTGTTTTCACCATAAGGCATACAGCTTCACATATTTGTAAACAAATTATGTTGGAAACATAAAGCCTACATAATGGATGCTCTCATCATTCCCTATTTATCAATGCTGCTTGCATATATTTAATAACCATGTTTTTCTCTAATTACTGTGTTTGGAACATATTTTAAGGGTTTTTTTGATAATTCAGGTAGACATAATGCTTACCAATATGTCCAGCTTCTTTCCTTCCTGGCCATACAGAGGATCACATTTTCCTGATCCCTGGCAATTAAGTGAGGCCATGCACCTAGTTTCAACAAAACTGTGTCACTTCCAAAGTGAAGCACTTAAGAGAATGCTTAACTTTCTATACTCTCATCACCTGCTATGGTAATCTCAAAAATCATATCTTAAGATCAAGGTGCCATGAAATCCAAGCCGACTGGATCTTCAAGCCACACTCTCCATTGAAGGAGAGCTGCCTGAATGAGAAATAAACTTGATTATATAAAGGCACTAAAATTTGGGTGTTGTTACCAAAGCATTACCTAGCTTATCCTAATAACAGTAATGAATGAGGTCTGTCAGTTGTAATGGAGTACCTGTCTCCTGACCTCAGCCAAAAGTAATTTAGGAGTGGTGACTAGATTCTCAGAAGTTACAGGGTCAAGTCAGTTGATGAAAAAGCAAATCGACTGGTACAAAACAGAGGTGGAAATGGAGAGGGCACGGCACATAGGAGAGATGAGCTGGTAAGAACAAGAAAACATGGACAGAGAAACTCATTACTGGGAAGTTTACAGTAATATGTTTGGCCAGTGGGATCTGTCCTTACCTTAGGCACTAGAAACACTGATGCCATCTAATTGAATCCCTAGCCTTTACTCCTAACTCTTCTCCACTCCTCTACTCTGTGTTCTGATACCTCCGTCCTGCCCAGCCATGGGCACCATCTCCCTTCCACTGAGTGAAAAGGAGCTAGGCAGAACACTCAGCTGAACAGAGTTGGAGTTTTTGACACTGTACTTTTCAAAGAACTGGTCCCATAAAGCCAGAGCAAACTGGAAACTTATTTCACATACCAGTTGGGCAAATATACAGCAAGAGTCTTAAGCTTAAATCCCAACTTGGTCTAGTAATAAAGACTGTGCATGTGGCCAGGCACCGTGGCTCATGCCTGTAATCTCAGCACTTTGGGAGGCTGAGGCAAGCGGATCACCTGACGTCAGCAGTTCGAGACCAGCCTGGCCAACATGGTGAAACCCATCTCTACTAATAAGAAAAAATTAGCTGGGTGTGGTGGCACGCACCTGTAATCCCAGCTACGCGGGAGGCTGAGGCACAAGAATCACTGGAATCTGGGAGGCGGAGGTTGCAGTGAGCTGAGATGGCGCCACTGCACTCCAGTCTGGGCAACAGAGCAAGACTCTCTCAAAAAAAAGATTTTGCATGAATCTCAGACTGTTTCCCAAAGACAGGTTCTGGGAAAGGTGATTGTAGCATTACTTGTAAGAGCAAAAATTGAAAATGGTCTCAGTGATGAGCAAAAGAGGAGTCATTGAAAAACAAACAACAAAAACAGAGGACCTCCATGTAATAGAACACTATAGGTAAAGCAAAATGATATTTTCAAAGAATGTTTAGTGGCACATGGAAATGTTTGTCATAATGTTAGGTGAATAAAAAGATGCAAAATTTGCTGGGCATGGTGGCTCACGCCTATATTCCCAGCACTTTGGGAGGCCAAGGCAGGCGGATCACCTGAGGTCACGAGTTCGAGACCAGCCTGACCAACATGGAGAAACCCCATCCCTACTAAAAATACAAAATTAGCCAGGCATGGTGGCACATGCTGTAATCCCAGCTACTCGGGAGGCTGAGGCAGGAGAATCGCTTGAACCCAGGATCCGGAGGTTGTGGTGAGCCAAGATGGCATCATTGCACTCCAGCCTGGGCAACAAGAGCAAGAGCAAAACTCCATCTCAAAAAAAAAAAAAAAAAAAGATGCAAAATTTTCTATACAGAGTAATTTCAATTTTATATAATAATACATAATATGCATAAAAAAGACTAAAAGAAAATAGATTTAAAGTGTTACCAACACTTATCTTTGAGTGGTGAGTTATGGTGCTTTTGTTTCTTTGAAAGTTTCTATATTTTTCAAATTCTCTTTAGTTAATATGTATTATTTTAAATTAGAGAAAGCAGTTTTATTTTAAGCAAAATACATTTGTAATGAGGCTTCAGTGATCTTAATTATCCCAGAGCATGTCCTGGGTTAAGGAAGGCTTTGGCTCAAGCATCTATACCTTCTAAACGCAATTCAGGCAATGGTCATTAATGTTTGGTACAATGGCTCTATTGAGGGGATGTTTTATTTTTATATTTCTCAGTTGATATATTATTAATAAAATAAAATATTATTATAACACTATTTAGGGCCTTGTTGTTAAATTATTTATAAAACCTTTTGGTAATATAGAGCTATCCTCAAGTTGGCTCATTCAAAATCCTGAAGAGAAGAAAACCACAGGGGATTCTTGAAATAATTCTGCACGGCTGGGAGGAAGGTGCTGGACTCTCTGGGGTTTGGGTACGTCCTACACTCGCGCCTTTGTCAGGAGAAACACAGCCAGGGTGCGGACCGTGCTTGGGGAAGAGCCAGGCCCCACATTCCAGTCCCCAGAAACAGCTCCTGCACCACCAGAGAGAACAGACCAGCAGAGAAAGCCCTGGAGTCCAGGCATCCACACAGCCATGACATCTGATCTAATATCCAAGTCACCTCAGAGCTGGGAGGAGTCTCAGATGGTGTCAAGTTTCCAGGATCGCCAAAGGAACTGAGAGATCGCAAAGGTCAGTTTCAGATGGGAAAATCCTACGATGAATCTTGGAGGGAATACTAGCTTTCACAACCGAGGCTTGCAAGTAAGTTACAGATCCCAGGCACAAAGCAAGGATGTCTTTATCCTCTCCTCTCCCCGCTCATCCTGAAACTGACTTGGAGATCCCTTTCTCCGGGCTGCAGCCTGGCTTGCTGAAGACCTAAGGCAATGACCAGCAGTCAGCCAGTCCACAAATGCCAAACAGCCAGCATACACCAGATGCTGCCACGGCACTCACAAAGTTTTGTGGTAACAAAGCAGACAAGGCATACATACAGTCGAGTGCTACTCAAATCTTTAGTGTGCCCACACATTACCCGGGGATCTTGTTAAAAACGCAAATTCTGTTTCTATAGACCTGGGGTAGGGACTGAGATTCTCTCAAGCAGTCAGATGATGTTGATGTTTCTGGTACACGGGCAATGTTTTAAGTCTCAAAGGTCCAGTGGATGAAATATATACAAAATATATAGAATAATATATACAAAATATACAAAAATAAGCTCCTGAATACTTACAGTGTGCCAAGCACCAAGAAGCATGTCACATGGAGTCTGTCCCTGAGTTTCTCCCAGCCTTGATCTGAGTGACACATGTCTGTAAGGACACTGAAGCCACTAGGACAGATAGGGGTTGCCTAGGGTGAAATCTGTGCCCACATGTGGATGAGCCACAGATCGGTGGGCACAGTAATCTTCCACGACACGTCAACCCCGCCTTTGGGTTCTCAACACAAAGACAATGGTCCAGTAACCTCAGGAAGCGATGCTTAATCCACAGGAATGTAAGTATTACAAATGGCACTTCGGACTAGATATCTTTTTTTTTCTTTTCTTTTTAGAAAGAGAGTCACACTATGTTGCCCAGGCTGGTCTCAAACTACTGGGCTCAAAGGATCCTCCCACCTTGGCCTTCCAAAGTGTTGTGATTATGGGTGTGAGTCACCACACCTGGTCTAGACTAGGTAACTTCTCAGGTCTCTTTCACTCCTGAGATTCTAGGAGCCAATGAACACAATAGGTGCAGAAACCTACAAAAGGCCATTAGGCAACTTCTGGCCAAGTGAAAACATTTTAAAAGCATAGACAGGCAGAGGATATTAGTAAGGGTTGCAATATTCATTTTTCACATTAGAGACTTTCCTCTGTTCACACTGAGAGTGAAGCACTCAGAGATAGGGTTAACTCTGAGGGGAATAAAGGAGAAAGGCTTCTCTGTAAGTAGAATCTCAGGCCCTATCCCGGATTTACTGAAACAGAATTCCATATTCTTATATGTTTATTTTTATAAATGGGGTCTTGGCCGGGCACAGTGGCTCATGCCTGTAATCCCAGCACTTAGGGAGGCCAAGGCAGGCAGATCACTTGAGGCCAGGAGTTCGAGACTTGCCTGGCCAAGATGGCGAAACCCCTTTTCTACTAAAAATACAAAAATTAGCTGGGGGTGGTGGTGCACACCTATAATCCCAGCTACTCAGGAAACTGAGGCATGAGAATCGCTTGAACCTAGGAGGTGGAGGTTGCAGTAAGCCAAGATCGTGCCACTACACTCTAGTAGCCTGGGCGACAGAGAGAGACTCTGTCTCACAAATAAATAAATAAATAAATAAATAAATAAATAAATAAATGGGTCTTGCTCTGTCACCTAGGCTGGAGTGCAGTGGTGCAATCATAGCTCACTGCAGCCTGGAACTTCTGGGCTCAAGCAATCCTCTCACCTCAGCCTCCAGAGTAGCTGGGACTACAGGCATGCACCACCATGGCCAGCTACAGAATTTGCATTTTTAACAAATCTCCAGATGACGTGAGAAGCACTGGACTATATGCCTTTTCTGCCTTGTTTATCACTGCATCCCCAGAACCTTGACAATGCTTGGCATATACTAGTTGCCCACTATTTATCGACTGGCTGACTGTTGTCCATTGTCTATAATGAGTAATGTGTAATTTACAGCGAAATTTCACATTAATTTTTTATTTTTGAAGCAACACAATTGTTGACCTCAACAGCTAGAAGTCCTAGGGCACCAAAAGGCCTTGACATTCCTTCTGGTGGGCATTGTCATATTAGGCTATCTCTGCTTTCTCCTAGAACCCCACTAAAATAATAAGCAAAGAAATATACAAAAGACACTGAAAACAGGAAAGGAGAAGACAGCAGACAACAGATGTCCCCAAATATTTGGAGGATGGAAAGTGGATATATGACTGATAACTGGCTTAGCACAGTGGAAAAAACATGAACCCTAAGAGCCTGTAGAGGGGGCGCCCCTGACATGGGATTGCGTCACAGTAGAGAGCCCCAGAAAGGCTCAGGGACCTTCTTCAGGAGGCAGGGTGAGGGTGGAGTGTGAAGAAGAGGATCGACTGATTCCCCACCCTCCCTGTGGCAGTCAGGAGACCATTCCTCCCAACCCAGCAAGCCCTGGGAGGGTGATTCTTTGCATAATTAGATCAGAGAGTCTCTGGTAGAGACACCAGAAAGTTGTTTTACTAAAATGATGATATTTGGTGAACATTTAAACTGCCTCTGCCTCCAGAACACTGACAGCGAGGTTTATATATCCTAAGGAGACTGGCTGAGCCTTCTCAGAAGAAACTGACCTAAGAGAAACAACCAGCAGATGCTGACCTGTGGTGAGTTCCCAGCAAGACGACCTGGCCCCTGTCAATCACCCTTCAGTGAAGCCTACCAAAGACAGACTTCCCCCACACACAGAGCCTCCAATCAACCTCGAAGAGCTTCAGTCTTAATGTGAACACATTAGGGGAAAGTCTCTGCCATGAAATATAGAGACCAAAGCAAATAAACCAGGGAAAAAGGGAAACTCAGAGGGTGTGGCAGATTGCATTTTCCAAAAACAGCCACAATACTCCTGCTTCTTTTCTTTAAAATATTGTCCCTTCTCCCATTAAAAGCTGGAGTTTACCTTCTTTTCCCTTGAATCTAGGTGGGACTTCAACTAACAGAGTCACACCACCCAATATGGTTGCCAGTGGCCATTAGGCATGTGTGGCTGTTGAATAAGTGAAAAGTTGCTATTATAACTGAAGACCTGAAAGAATCATTTTATTCAATTCTAAATAATTTAAATTTAAAAACTGAAGCAATGTAAAGTGTTTTTCTTCCAGCTTTATTGTTTTGGCAGGACTATATTTCACATTAACTACTGGAAATTCAGCATCTGAAAAAAAGAATTTAGCAGCGGGGTGCGGTGGCTCACGCCTGTAATCCCAGCACTTTGGGAGGCCGAGGCAGGCGGATCATGAGGTCAGGAGATCAAGACTATCCTGGTGAACACGGTGAAACCCCGTCTCTACTAAAAATAGAAAAAAATTAGCCGGGCATGGTGGCAGGCACCTGTAGTCTCAGCTACTCGGGAGGCTGAGGCAGGAGAATGGTGTGAACACGGGAGGCAGAGCTTACAGTGAGCAGAAATCACGCCACTGCACTCCAGCCTGGGCGACAGAACGAGACTCCGTCTCAAAAATAAAAATAAAAAGAATTTAGCATCTGAATTGAGCTGTGTTGTAAGTATGAAACTTACACTGGACCTTGAAGACAGTATGAGAAAAGAATGTGAACTATCTCATTAACCATTTTCTATTCATTACATATTTAAGTGATATTAAGTTAAATAAAATATATTATTAAAATTAACTTTATTTCTTTTTATATTTTTAATGTGGCCACTAGAAAGCTTGAAATTGCACATGTGGCTCACGATATATTTTATTTATTTATTTTTTTGAGATGGAGTCTCGCTCTGTTGCCCAGGCTGGAGTGCAGTGGTGCCATCTTGGCTCACTGCAACCTCTGCCTCCCAGGTTCAAGTGGTTCTCCTGCCTCAGCCTCCCAAGTAGCTGGGATTACAGGTGTGCACCACCACACCCAGCTAATTTTTGTATTTTTAGTAAAGACAGGGTTTCACCATGTTGGCTAGGCTGGTCTTGAACTCCTGACCTCAGATGTGATCCACCTGCCTTGGCTTCCCAAAGTACTAGGATTACAGGCGTGAGCCACTGTGCCTGGCCACAGTATATTTTAATTAGACAGCACTGCAATATAGAAAAAGGGAAATGGCAGTTATGTGATTTCTGCAGCTAGGTCATACAAAGAATGCAGCTTTCACTTGGCTCTTGCTTTCCTGGGATACACATCTTAGGAGCCCTGAATCATCAGATTAGAAGTCTGATTCCCATGAAGCTTCCATGCTTTAGGGACCACATGTTGCTAGAGACAGATGCCCCAGCTGTTTGAATTTGTCCAGACCAAACACCAGATGTGAGTGAAGAAGACTTCAGGTGATTCCAGCCCTACCTGACACTGAATAGATCAAAGATGAGCTGAACCTGCAGAGCCCCGCTCAGGTTGAAAGTTCATGAACAAAATAAATGATATTGTAAGCCATGAAGGGGAGGGGAGAAATTTGTTACACAACACTTGATAACCACAATAGGGGGGAATCATGCTGGAAATGGAAAAAATAAAAACTAAAACTGTGGTTTCTCTCTCCTTAAAAGGATTAAAAAATTACATTATAAAACAAGAATAAGATGCTATAAAATTGGTATATTCAAATAAAAGAAAAGAATTATTGAAATTAAAAAGATGATTGCTGAAAGAAAACTTTATAGAAAAACTGGAAGACAAAGAAATTTCCAAGAAATAATAAAAAGAGCAGAGATTAAAAAAAAACAGAAAAGGCCGGGCGCGGTGGCTCACGCCTGTAATCCCAGCACTTTGGGAGGCCGAGGCGGGCGGATCACGAGGTCAGGAGATCGAGACCATCCTGGCTAACACGGTGAAACCCCGTCTCTACTAAAAATACAAAAAAAAATTAGCCAGGTGTGGTAGCGGGCGCCTGTAGTCCCAGCTACTCGGGAGGCTGAGGCAGGAGAATGGCGTGAACCCGGGAGGCGGAGCTTGCAGTGAGCCGAGATCGCGCCACTGCACTCCAGCCTGGGCGACAGAGCGAGACTCCGTCTCAAAAAAAAAAAAAAAAAAAAACAGAAAAGAAAAAAATTTAAAGATCACTCAAACAGGCTCAAACTTAGCTAACAGAAATGCTCAAAAAAACAGCAAACGTAAGAAGTAATACAATAAACAGTCTCTAGGCTGAAGAACATGAGTTTCCAGGTTGAAAGTTCCTACTAAGGGCTCATGATTGGGAAATTTAGAATAACGAGCATTGAGAACAAATACTAGAAGCTTTCAAAGAGGAAAAAAAATAAAGGGTTGGCCAAAGGGTCAGAAATAGAAATAGAATCCAAGATAATTGCCTTTAAAATTCTGAGGAAAATAGTTATAGTTTAAATGCTATACCAAGCCAAACTATCAAATTTGAAGGAAGCATATACATTTAGGCAAAAGACACACGCAAAAATGTATTTCCTATGCACCCTTATTCAAGAATTTACTAGAACGTAGAAGACGAAGGCATGGAACACTGAAATTCAAGAATTCCCAGCATGATGTTGAAGCAAAGTCTCAGGACAGTGGCTGAGCTCCTGCAGCCAGGCTGAAGATGCCCCCAAGTTGAACCTCACCCTGTAGCTGCTGGTCTGGGGGCGCTCAGCTTGAAGCAGGGACTGCAGTGCTCAATGGAGATGACTAATGCAAAGCCTAAGAAAGAAGCAGTTTCTTAGCTAGGGAGTTAATGAAGAAGAATGGGAAATTAACATCAAAACCAAACCTTAGGGCCCTGCATGGTAGCTTACACCTGTAATTCCAGCCCTTTGGGAGGTGAAAAGATCATTTGAGGCCAGGAGTTTGAGACTAGCCTAGGCAATGTAGTGAGACCTTGTCCCTACCACAAAAATATTTTATTTTTTGTAAATTAGCTGGGTGTGGTGGTACACACCTGTAGTCCTAGCTACTTGGGAGGCCCAGGAGGGAGGATCGCTTGAGCCCGGGAGCTTGAGGTTACCACTACATTCCAGGCTAGGTGACAGAGTAAGATCCTGTCTCTAAAAAAAATACACACTAAAATAAAAACCCAAACCACATATAGTTATTTCTAGGTATGTATACTTACGCTTAAATTACTTATTCATTAAACGGCATCCAGTTCCTTCCAGCATGTGGACTCAAGTATTCTCGGCTAATCCTTTGCATTGACTTTATCCTAAAAAAAGGTAAAGAGACTGTTTCCAGGCACTGTAAGCAGAGGTACCTGGACCGGGCAGTCACAGTGGACATTTGTGTTCAGATTCACAAGTGACTAGGCCACGGTTCACACACAGGTACATGAACAAGGCCTGTTCCTGTTTGTATTTCTCACATTCCATAAGCAAATGCTCACATGCTAGTATGGCCCTAGTAGTACAACCAAACAATGCAGACCCGTATTCAGTCATCATCTAAGTGAAGCTACATGATCAGTCTGTGTGAGTTCTCAGTCCTCTGTCTGCAAGGGCGTGGGCACTTCTGGTTCATTACTGTGGCATTCTGGAAGCTTAAGGAGGTGTGGTCCTGCCCACCGCCCTCTTTAAGACTTTGCACGCCATTGTCATCTGCTGCTGCTTAGATACGACTGCATTTCTCCCTGCTGCATTGGTTGGTTTGTGAGACAAGCAGGGTAGAGATGGGGATGGTGCATCGGGAAGAAAGGAAGAATCAACAACCTCCTCTGCTTTTGTAAAGAAAACAACTTCTGAGCAGAGGGCCACCTGGAAGATTCTTCCCCACCTTACTCCTTACTCATCACACTAGTGACTTCCTTTGTCACTGTAGTAAGCACCTTTAAAAAAAACTCTAAAAGAACTAAAAATGTTCACTCTGACCCTCACTTGACCTTAGTCCATAACTGTCTGCCTGGTCCCTTTTGATAAGCCTGAATTGCCCAACCAATGGCTGCTAAACCACAAGAATGATCTCTCCTGCTTCTAAGAACCATCTCTGACCAACTAGTCCCCAAAACAGCTGAGCTTCAGCTGGCTCTTCCTACTCTGACTCTATAGAAATACTACCCTTCCTCCCCAAGACAGAACATCCTTTAAAGTCTTCTCATGCTGTAGCATTCAGAACAAAGGTTTATGCTAATGATGCTCTGGCTGATTATCTTCTACAGTTTTTGATGCCAAGACACTAATCACTGCCTGGACCCACTGCTGAACAGCTTAGCCACTCTGATGAGGATAGAGAATGCAAGAGACCCCCAAGTCTCTTCTGGAGGTCCCAGGGAGTGCAGAGTAAAGCCCTGCCCCCAACTAGTACTTGGCTCTCTTTGCATTGAAGTACCACCTAAGCCTTTGTTCTTCCTCTTAATTATCCTTGGTGAAAAACTTTCATTCCATTTGTTTCTTAACTCAGGGCTCTCAGCAACAATCTGGGTGTGTATTGTCGAGATTCTGAGGGCCAATCGTGAGCCATTCAATGAAACGCCAAGTCTTTTTCTGGCTTCTTACATGTACAAACATGATGCCAACAGCACCAAATATTTGAAGCTTTGATGGAATTTTACCAAGAACAATTTAGAACTTCAGTGGCCACTCTGATCAATTTGGGATATGAGTAAGATAATCCATTTGCATGGCACTTTACAAATGATTCAAAGATTCCAAATATTCAATGACTGGCATTTTTTTTACTGGTATAAAAGCCTTTGAAAGACAGAAATATTCTAAAATTGCTTCCTTTAAGGCCTCCTTAAGAAAGGCTAATAAAAACCTGGATGATCTAAAATCTAAACTTAGAACTATCTTCTCCCTCTCCTAACACAATGAATTGCACATTGGCCTTCCTCCAGTTCCCTGAACTTCGACTTCCTCTTCCCTCTTGCTCTGCTGTTCCTCCTTCTCCAGATCCTCTTTCCTCTCCTCCATTGCCCCTTCCTAAACACATCCCTCTCACTGGACAATATATCCTCATAATGTTTTCCTGATATAGGTAGGAATGAAGGTCACCTTCAAGGTCAATGACGTGTTAACTTTAATCCTTGGTCAAGATCAGATTTGCATGATCTAGTTAAGGACTTCCCAACACCTAGCAAGGAAAAACAAAAATTCACTTAAAGAATTAAGAATTGTCCTTGGAACATATATTCTGAGCTCCTTAGTCTCTAGCAAATAATTTGATTTCCAAAACTATATCCAATATATGAATCAAAATTTGACCATGATGGATATAAAAAGAGCATAAACATATGACAAGATATCTTGGCAGCTCTCCCTGAGATCCTTCACATCAAAAATCCAGTCTTACAAACTGGGAAAGAAAGAAGACATCCCAATCTTAGAGATCATTAACTACCTTACCTTCCAGGGTTACTCTGATCTTTATATGATAATATCACAGTTGCCTTATCTACTTCCTGTTGGTCATGGTCTTACGCCTGAGGGGTATCTCTTGGAGGAAACATTATCAGGTAACATAAAATACAAATACTGCAGTGAAATTCCAAGAAATCATCCCATTGGATTCCTGTTTCCCAAGATATACACCCTCATCCTGAACTTCCACATTGACAGGATATCTAAAACTGATTTCAGAATTCTTCTGAAACAAATGGTATCACAAAGGAGACAGCTTTCCAAGGATTTTCAAACCAAGTAGCAGACAGCTAGATATGGAGTGCTTTTGCTCATGACCTCCAGTTCAAGACCCCCAATCACAGGGAGCCACTGAGTGCCATACCCTTAATTGTCTCTTTCTTCTCCTTCTTTTCAAAACTATCTTTTCCCTTCTCCATTGGTTTAGCACTAAACCAATGCCTTCAAAAAGATAGTTTTGAAGAGGAGGAGAAAGAATAATTTTGAAAAGAAGGAGAAGAAGCGTTTTTGAAAAAAGAAGAATCTTATTTTAACAAGTAAGATTCTTAAAATTCTTTCCTGTAACTATGCTATCCTGGATATCAGAGATGAAACCTTGGTAAGTCAAGAAGATGAACAAACTGCTAGGTGAGTTTACTAATAACAAACTTCTCTTCTCTTTGGGTTGGGCATGTAACTGTTCTGGCTGATCCTAGGTAGGGCAGGATCTATCTAGGAATATGGGCATTATCCAAGGCCTTCTGGTAATTCTTTTAATAGGTGTTGTCCCACAGTCACTGACTGTGCTCTCTCCAGAGTCTTAAATGCTCTGGTCAGCTACTCACTCAAAAATGACTGAAATTCAGCTATGAAGGCAAAAATCACCAGCACATCCAATAGGAGTCATTGCCAATGAGCCTGAGTCTGCAACTGACATCAGTTATGTATTTGGAGGAGTGAACAAACCAAAATCTGATCAAATTATGAGACTTGGCCTCTCTATTGACCAAGAAATAAGAGGCCCTAAATGACTGACAATGTTCCGCTGTGACCCCTTGCAGCTGTTTCTCCCACCCTCCTTGGCAAAACTCAGATTTCTCATCCAATGGATGGTAAACTACAAGATCAATTCTTCCTCTTGTGAGAACCATCTTTGATCAACTATTACCAAAATTAGCTGAGCTTCAGTGGACTTTTCTTGCTAAAGGTCTATAAAAATGTTGCCCTTCTTCCCCAAGGCAGAGCACTCTCTCAAGGTCTTCTCATGCTGTGGCATCCGAATAAAGTGCTCTGCTGTTTAATGGTGCTTGGGTTGCTTTCCTTCCACACCAGCTGTGGGTTTTACTGGTTAGCAATTTCAAGCTCAGTATAGACAAAGAATGCAAGGAGATTATGAAAAATTAAAAACTGTCATTGTGTTACGGTAGTTAGATTATTAAGAATTGTTTCCTATTTTCCAAATTTTCTCTAAGGTAGTTATGGTATCTTAATAGTATCACCTAATGAAAAAGAAGAAGGATGCATTACTCAGTTCCTACATAATTATAACCAACTCCAAGAAAAATTTCCAAGATCTTTAAAATTTGATATTTTCCAAGAAGATACTTTAAAATTTGATATTTTCCAAGAAGGCACCTATGAAGACTTGAGTCACCTGGGGTACAGTTTCTTTAAACTTGTTCTTTTCTTTTCAAGACAGCATCTCATTCTGTCACCCAGGCTGGCATGCAGTGGTGCAGTCATAGCTCACTGCAGCCTCAAACTCCTGGGCTCAAGCAGGAAACTTTACTTTAAAAAAAGGAAAGAAGAAAAATAGCCTATTTCCCCAGCAGATATGTGAGTATTTGGTTTAGAAATGACCAATGTCTCAAAAAGCTTTGATTTCCTGCCACCTACTCTTCTCAAAAATGCCAAATTAATGGCATCTGATCCTAACAAAGTGAGGCATCCACAGCTAAAAATGTCTTTATAATGGGGGTAGAGAGAAAGGGGGAAAAAGCAGGGGTAATTTTTTCCCAATATGTTTGTCATTATTATAGGTTATATATACAGAAGGAAAGTTAATTAAGCTTTAAAAAAAATCCATCACACATCAATGGCTGCATTTTAATGAGTACAAAAAGTTGAGGTGTTTACTACCAATTAAAGTGGTTTTTAAATAAGCATTAATTAACACAGAAATTCAGAAGAAAGTTATACCTTGTCAAAGAAAGGCCAGTGCAGGCTATGCCCACTTCTGCTCCCATTCATATTCAGATAGTAATTACCACCAACCCTATATTTTCCATAATAATGAGGAGATGCTGTCATGTCTATCAAACAACAACACACACACACACACACAAAAGTGGTGGAATTAGAAATTCTAAACCTGAAGTAAACTTTTCACATTTTTTTCCTTCTGGGTTTTTCCCTCATCCATGTCAGAGTGATTCAAAGAGGAGGTCTGCCTGATTTTAACAGTGACTTTCTTTCTTTTTCTCCTTTTGTAGGAAACATTGTGGGGGAGCCCTCATTGGTCAGAGAGGTGTTATTCAAGTCTACACCAACAAATCAGAACAATTACCCAATCATAGTTTAAGAGGGCCTGCAGTTCTTCCTTTGTTTCTTAATAATTATGTGAATTTGCATAATCCTACCGCCTCTATTCCACTTCCTTTTAGAAAATCACTGTCTATCATAAGTGGTAAGGAGAAAAAAATATATAAAATCTTTAAAAACCCTCAACCTAACCAGCACACAGTGTGATGCACGGTCTCCTCCTGGAGTGGAAGGTAATGGGAAATGTGCTGGACTTTGGGGAGGCACCTATGAAGATGCCAGGAGGGGTGTCACAGGAAAGGGTTTCTCAAGCACCTTGAAGCAACGGGGCCCAGATGCTCAACCTTACTACTCAGACACTGGATTTTCTTAGTGATGACCTTTTTGTAACCAAATTCACATAAGATTAAACAATAAATCAGCATATTAATTTACTAATTTATAATGTAGGGGTTCAGATATTCCCTCGCTGGAGCTTGGAGTTCCCAGGCTTCCTATCAACGTGATCTTTCCAATGTCAACGTGTTTTTTTTGTTTTGTTTTGTTTTTTAATTTAATTTTGTTATTATTATACTTTAAGTTTTAGGGTACATGTGCACAATGTGCAGGTTAGTTACATAGGTATACATGTGCCATGCTGGTGTGCTGCACCCATTAACTCGTCATTTAGCATTAGGTATATCTCCTAAAGCTATACCTACCCCCTACCCCCACCCCTCAACAGTCCCCAGAGTGTGATGTTCCCCTTCCTGTGTCTATGTGTTCTCATTGTTCAATTCCCACCTATGAGAAAAACAAGCAATGGGGAAAGGATTCCCTATTTAATAAATGGTGCTGGGAAAACTGGCTAGCCATATGTAGAAAGCTGAAACGGGATCCCTTCCTTACACCTTATACAAAAATTAATTCAAGGTGGATTAAAGACTTAAACGTTAGACCTAAAACCATAAAAACCCTAGAAGAAAACCTAGGCATTACCAGTCAATGTGTTTAAGAAAGGAAGCTGGGTTACTAATCAGAAGTCTCCTTGGTGAACACAAAATCAGAAGAGGGAAGCAGAATGGTGTGGGAGGATTCTGCCCCAAGGAATATCCCCACTACACCTCTTTATTATTAGCAGCTCACTCGGACTCCCACACACAGAGCCTTTCTTCCTTATGCAGTGCTGCAAACACGCTGACTTTGGTCTCTCTGGGCTCCAATTTTCAGTGCAGATTCCTCCCCATTTCACTGACACATATTTTTCTTTATCTGACAGAAAAGCACCTCCCATTGTGGTCATTTAATTAGTCAACTTCTCACCACGCAAGGAACCCTGTGCAGTCACAGTCTTTAAGGATCCAAGGATAGAACACCAAACAAGAAAGATCAATTCCAGGAGTTTGCATCAGAAATGTTTCAAAGAATCAAGTTAGCGAAGTTGCTGTAAGGTCAATTCTTGAAGATAAAGTGCGAGAGGCAGCAGGTGAAGAGATTTCATCCTCTTGCAGAGAGGGGCGGTTTCTCCTCAAAGTACAAAAAGGTGGTAGGATGCTTCCAGAACCTCACACAAAGAAGTTGGAAGGAATCTACCCCTCTTCTTAGCCTGAATTTAAGCCCTGCATCATACATGACTAGAGAGACGGATGAAGTGAATGGTTTGATTATGTGGCCTTTTAGTTGCCGGAGTACCTTTTCAGTGTATACTGGTAAAGCTGTGGTAGCTTCAGAGTTGCTATTTAAGCCAGGCTTAGGGAGCAATCTAGTTGGAAAGGGCTTAAAGAACTTGCCTGGAAGCCACATTTGCAAGGCAAACATCCCATTTTTACTTAGGTTAAGTGTTTCTTGGCGTGGCCTGGAGTCCTGGTGGAAATTGAAGGAGGAGGTAAACACTGCCATTTGCAGTGAGATTACTGAAGGGTGAGGGGGCCCAGGTCTAATTTATCTTTGAATCATCTACGCTGCCTAACAGGATAAGTACAAGACAGGTGGTCAAATGTTTAAGTGAATGAGAAGTGGGTTTTCGTGTCCTACCAATAAGTTCATGCCTGCGTTTGGGTCCCTCACGCACCCCATGGTTTTCCTGTTTCTTGACGAGTGACCAGGCTCTTACTTTGGAGCAACCAGCTTGCATGTCTGCCCTTGTCACAACTAGACCTAGGAAAAGACTGAAAGTGGAACAGCAAAAAATTACAAACAAAAATCCAAAAAACAAAAACAAAACAACAACAACAACAACAAAAGCCCTAGGAATTTAGTTTGGAAAGAGAATAGGCTGAATTGACATACCAGAAAAGGAAGGGCTGGAAATCAATGTGGAGTCAGAAGCAGAGGCTTCCACATCACTGAGGAGCCACAGAACACAAACATCCTGCCACCCAACGTGCAGGCACCACATATCGTTCCTTCCTCCCCGCCTTTTAAAAATATAGCTGTTCACTGCTGGCCCTCACCTCAGTCTTACCTATCCATTTGTACAGAAATAAACAGCCTTCAAAGAACAGTTAAGTACCAATGTGCATCTCAGGAGAGAACAGTAAAAGGTTGGCAACCCCAAATTCCAGAAGCAGGAAGATCTACTGCCTAACGTGGCTCACGTTGGCCTTTGCCTCTCATCCCTTTCACTGCTATTGCCTTTACAGGAAAATGCCCATTGAGGCATGACCGATTGATTCTTTTTTTTTTTTTTTTTTTTTTGGAGACGGAGTCTTGCTCTGTCTCCCAGGCTGGAGTGCAATGGTGCGATCTCCGCTCACTGCAACCTCTGCCTCCTGGGTTCAAGAGATTCTCCTGCCTCAGTCTCCCGAGTAGCTGGGATCACAGGCACGCGCCACCACGCCCAGCTAAATTTTGTATTTTTAGTAGAGATGGGGTTTCACCGTGTTGGCCAGGCTGGTCTCAAACTCTGACCTCAAGTGATCCACCCGCCTCGCCCTCCCAAAGTGCTGGGATTACAGGCATGAGCCACTGCACCTGGCCTGAGGCATGATTTAAATATGCAGTTTATTGTAATTCTTTTTGGAAAAGCACATTTTCCTCATAGAGTAGATAGAAGTAACATGCCTCCTTGGTCAAGTCTGCCAAAATGAAATGTCCCTTTTTCTGAAATTCTTCAGTTATGCTACACCCATTATCTTGCCTTATTAAAATGGAAAGAACTTTCCCCTATGCGTGTCCCATTCTGCCATTTATCTGAATTGGGATAGATTGTGCCTTTCCACTCAATTTGGACAATGAAATGAGTTTCATTTTTATTTATGGGCTTCATAAATCCGTTTCACTTGCTGCTTTTCATGCCCCAGTTCCACGCTGTTGTGTTGGGATTTCCCACCATGCCAGGCAATTAAACCAAAAAGTTGTGGAAAAAAAATTTCTTTACAAAACTCTTTTAAATCCAAAATATACATAAATCGTCTCCATTCCAGGTCCAATATATTTAAGGGATGGGATCTTTAAGTCTTTTTTTTTTTTTTTTTTTTGAGCATCCAACTCCCCAGATTAATTCTTTTGCTGTCATCATCCAGCCCTCATTTGAGCTCTAAAGGTTAGTTCAAAATTCCAGGACGGAAAGAACTCTTTAATTTTAGATACTATGTTTCCAGACCTGGTGCCAGGCATGTGAGAAGATAATACAGTGGCCCTGTGGTTGTGGCTGGGGGCGCCTGAGGAACAGCAGGGGGCTCACAGACCAGCATCGCCGAAGTTCAGAGCAGGATGCGCTTCGGAAACCTGAAGCAGCAGCACTAAGAGTTCCATGTTCTGTGTCAGATTAAAAAAACAGACAAACAAACAAACAACAAGCCAATCCCAATCACACAGACCTACAGCATTAAAGGAAGGGTGGAGAGATGATGTCCTCTCTCTCGGTACTTTGCCACTCGCACAGGAAGTTTCTGTTGTTTCTCTAAATACAGAACTGAACAGCAGGCTTCTACCTGATAAGGCTACATCCAGCAGGATCCAATAGATCCAATCCAATCTGATAAAATGTAGGGATTGAGTTCAGGTATAGTTCAGTCCTGTTATACAACCACCCAAGGAAAGAAACTCACTGAAACTTTACTTACACAGAAACGCAATAATATGAATTTTGTGATAGTCCAGACACAAGCCAAGCCGAAGTTTACTTTATGGCTTTCTCTGATTCAATCACACCATATATCTATAGGTATCAACTAGTGGAAGCAAGCAAGGAATGTTTAAATCTGGCCCTACTAGGTTATAAGTTAAAAGCAGGAAACTAATAAAAATGGGAAAGGAATGTTTGAATCTGTCCCTTCTAGACTGTAAGCTACTTAAGATCAGAAACCATTGTTGGTTCATCCTTTTGTCTAGTCTATGGAAAGTGCTCCATGTGAGTTAGATTTATATACCTGAAATTCTTTGTATGCAAGGTGAGCTGGTTGCTTCAACTGTCACGCCACTAATCACTAGGGTCGACCCAGATGCTCAGGCTGACTGGGATGGTATTCCCTTCCTCCCCCAGTATGAAGTCTGGGAAGATAAGCTAGCAAGTAAGAATGTGTAAGTGTGTGCATTGCGCAATGTTGACACGGTTGACACAAGTGTTTTGGTCCACCTGGCAGGTTTCTCCCTGGAGTAGTGATGGGTGGAACAGAATAAGATGAGAATGTCACCAACCATTAGGATCATCCACCTCACTCTGCAAACCACACAACCTCCTGGCTTCAAAGCTACCTGCCTAGTGCGGAGAGAATAGGGGCTAACAGGAGCACTCTGGTTCATTTAGCAGTTACTATTACTATGAAAGATTAATAAACAGATATTCTGATTTATATCACACCTTTTGAACTTTTGTTAATGTGGGTCTATTTCACTGAATCTAATTAATTATGGTCAATCAAGTTCTAGACTTAGCCAAGATGAGGTCTAGAGCCCCAGTGGTGCTAGCCACAGCAGGGGTATGCCATGGAACTTCCTGCCTCAGCAGCCAGCCAGCCCTCTTAAACATTTTTAATACTACATAACATCTCATGAAGTACTTAATTCTACCTCAGGGATACCGCATGCTAAAATGAGCAAGAGAAATATTAGCTAGAAGAGCGCTTTGTGTATCCCACCGGATTGTAAAATCGCATTGCCATAAAGTTCTTGAAAGAACAAAACGGTGCTTGCAAAAAACAATAACAAAAAAAAAATCCTCTCCTTGATAACACTGAACAAAGATGAGCTTGAACCAGAGACCCAAGTCCATTTCATAAAGTTGTACATGTTGTACACCGCACAAGGACACCATCAAAGAGGCACTTGCTACATCCTAGGCATTGTAGATTTATATTTACTGGCCAATAGCAGTAAATGCCTTGAGGAAGAATGGTCGTTTCCTAAGTTGCACAAAGATACCAATAAAGGCTAGCAGTAGCCCTGTAGAAATGACATCTGGTAAATGGACAAGATAGCCAGCATCCAGATGCTTTTATCTTTTCCACTTAAAAAAATACACACACACACACACACACACACACATTGTATAGGCACCCCAGTTCCTTCATGTGCCCCAACCAATCATAATCTTCCTTCTCCCAATGCACCAATGATCCTGTTATAGTTCTCATTTTTTTGCATTTTAAAAATCATTTTATCACCCAAATGTGCATCTCTAGATACTATTGTTTAGTCTTTCACTTCTTAAAAATACTTCTTAAAAATATATCTTTCAATTATTTCTTAATCTATTGGTTCCTCTTACCTACTTTTCATTTCTTTACAAATTATCTGTTAAAGAACCCAGACTATTTGTCCTATAGTTGCCCACAGTGTCTGTTGCCAACTGCATACTCATGGTGGCAGTCAACATGTTTCTGTGACTTCTGTATTTCCTGCAAGCTAGCAGCTTGATCCACATCAGTTTCAAACCCAGATTGTATCCCTTTAGCAAGGTGGTGTCTGGCAATACTACAGGAGGCTCCTGTCTGATTGTCTTTTTGTGATCTTACCAACCACTGATGCTTAATGCCTGTATCCATCCATTGAAGACCGCAAAATGGGAATATTCTATCACTTCTTTTTCATTCTGTAGCTGGAATAGTTTTATAAAGACACTCTACCTCTCATTATTTGGATACTCAGTGGTATAGTTCACATAAAAATCAGGATAAATGCTTGAATCCCTTCATTTCCCAGATTTCAAGATAGCGAATTGGTTCCCTGTAATTCTCCAAAGGTGATCAATTCTTTTTAACGTCAAGTTGTGCATTTAAATATATAGGATGTATCAATTCTTATTATTTTTGAAGGTCAAATTGTCCCACCTGTGGCCAGTAGGAGGCTCTAAGTCCTTTTGCCATGACCCCAAAAATCTTTGATAGTTTCTGTGTTATCTTATAAAATGTTTCAGCTTTATTTTGTAAACTTCCTGCACCACAGTTATTGCTCCAAGAAGCCCTAATTTCTTTTAGAATAAAACAGTTTTTCAAAACCACAATCTGGGTTCTAGACACACTCTCTGCTAAGTTGGACACTGTTTCTAAGGGCTTTCAGTAGGATAAACTAGGAAATATTATTGATTCAAAGATAAAAACATCTCATACATTTATATTGAGAATTTCTATTCAAATTCTATCCTCAGTTTTTACATAACCACTTCTCGACAAAATCAGACTCTTTCATTCTGGTTCTTAAAAGCAGAAGACATGGCAGAATTATGACATTCCAATATTATCTGTTTTGTCCCACATCAGACGGTTCTGCCTTAGGCTGGGTAATTTATAAACAACTTAATTCTTTTGCTCACAGTTCTGGAGGATGGGAAGCCCAGAACCAAGGTGCCAGCAGATTCAGTGTCTGGTGAAGGCTTGCCCTCTGCTTCAAAGACGGTGCTCTCTTGCTGCATCCTCACATGGTGGAAGGGGCTAGGCAGCTTTCTTTAATCTCCTTTATTAGAGCACTAGTCCCATTTACCACTTAATTATTACTTCCCCCAAAGCCCCACAGCTTAATACTACTGCTTTGGGTATTAGGTTGGAACACAGGAATTTTGTGAGGACACCAAGATTCAGATCATAGCACCACATGACACAGTAAATCTCAAAATAACAATACCACCACCACCAAGATTACCAAAAACATTGCAAATCGTTTGCATATACTCTTGCTACTTTCTCCATTAAGAAAAGCAGTTCTATTACATGGTCAGAGCATATAGCCATTACACACTGTACTGTCTCCTTCTTAGTCCTCCTTTAGTCATATTTCTACAGGTAACTTTAATTCTTCAGTTTGTATGCTAAGGTCTTTCTCATTTCAGTTGTCTACAATACATTCTCTACTACGTTTCTTACGAAGAACTCGTGGCAACTGCAATAGACTGCATCTTTGTGTTCTCCCAAAATTCATGCTTAAATCCTACCCCCCAGTATGACAGCATTAGGAGATGGGGCCTTCAGGAGGTAATTAGGATAGATGAGGTCATAAGAGTAGAGCCCCCATGAATGGGATTAGTGTCCTTTTAAGGGTCACAGAGAGCTTGCTTCCTCTCTCTGCTCTCTCGTGTGAGGACACAGCAAGCCGGCGTCTACAACCCAGAAGGCAGCCCTCACCAGAACCCAATGTTGGTACCCTTATCTGACTTGCAGACTCCGCAACTGTGAGAAATAAATTTTTGTTGTTTATAAGTCATCCAGTCTATGGCGCTTTGTTATAGTAGCCCAAACTAAGACAGGGAAAAATACTTTCTGAGTTTTTCCATGTTGATAACCACATGTGCCCTTTATACTTAAAAGTCAGTTTTGCTGGATATAAAATCCTTGGCTCTCTTTCTTTCACTGAGTATTTTAAATGTTCTTTTACTTTTGCCCTTCTATAAAATGCTGTTGAGAAGTGTAACTAGAAATGTTTTCCCTTGTAAATCATGTGCTTTTTCTTCTAGAAGCTCAGAGCACTTTTTCCTTTTTTTGGTATTAGTCATACTGTAAACACTCTCAGTTATGCAGTGTGCTTTTTTCATATGGTGCTTTTTTTTTTAATTTCAGACGTTTTCTTGAATTAGTTTTTATTAGTTCAGTTCCCTTGCATTGGTTTTCTTTGTGATCTACTAAACAAGTTCCATCTTCTTTGCCTACTTCAATATCTGGCACTTTCTTTTCAATCCTTTTTACTTAAAAATTTTTTTAAATTCCTTTTCAACTTATATTTCTGTTAAGGTTTATTTCTGTTGTGTTGATTCATACTTCTGTTGTGTTTATTCACTTTTTTTTTTTTTTTCTGAGACCAAGTCTTGCTCTGTCACCCAGGCTAGAGTGCAGTGGCAAGATCTTGGTTCACCACAACCTCTACCTCATTGGTTCAAGCTATTCTTGTGCCTCAGCCTCCTGAGTAGCTGAGATTACAGGTGTGCACCACCATGCTCGGTTTTTTTGTACTTTAGTAGAGACAGGGTTTCGCCATGTTGGCCAGGCTGGTCTCAAACTCCCGGCCAAAGCAATCCACTGGCCTCAGGCTCCCAAAGTGTTGGTATTACAGGCATGAGCCAGTGTGTCCAGCCTATTCACTCTTTTGCCCTCTAATTTAGTCTTCATTTCTGAAATAATATTTCTTTAATTTCTAATTTTTTTCTGAGTTGTCAACTCATTTCTGAGCTTTCTAATTTTTCTTGGTTCATGTCTTCTATACTTTTAAAAATATCTTTCAGCTCATTTTGTAATTATTAGTTTTAACTCTGTTTTGTGAACACATCTTTCTGGAATGCTCCCTTTATTTGTAAAGGTATTATTCTGTTCCTATTTCTCTTTTTTGTCATCTTTGAGTGGCACTTAATGTTGATTCTTTTCTGTTGTGCATTTTTACATGAAATTAGTTTTCCTAAACTATGAGAATAAAGTGAGTTAAGTAAAAAAAAAAACATTTCTAACTTCACCAAGCTCCCTCTTCTGTTGTTTTGGTGGTTTTTTAAAGCATGACATCTTGCTTTCTGAAATTTCCCAACTGCTCTTCCCTTCCTTTGCTCTGGACCCTTCTCTTGTCCCTAGACTATTCCCTTTTAATTCCACTCCCAGCAATCTCTCCTAAGCATAGGGCCCAGCACTAGAAGGCAGTGCTGGCAGGTCAATTTTGAGAGTTCAAAGGTCAGCCCTCTAATCCCCCCTATCTCGAGCTCTTAGCACTTACCGGGTGTTAGAGTGGGCAAAACACCTTCCACCTTCAGCTGCTGCTCTCAAATTGGGCCACTGAGCTTCCCAATGAACACCAGTTGGCTATTTGGGGTTCTCCTGTTCTCAGGTCAAGTTAGAAGCTACACTATTGCTTCCTTCTCTCTCTCACATACCATGCAAGTCTTGCAGGTATTTCGTCCCCAGCTGCTTGTACTTTGGGATTAATGTTTTGTCACCTAGTTTTGTTGCAAATGTTGTCTACGAATTTATTTTGCTATCCAGTTGCTCTGCATGCTTTTGTGGGGGATTATGTGGGCAGTATGCTACGGCCATCTTTGCTATCTTCCCAGCAACAGCAGGAGCAGCAGCACATCTTTTAATTTGAGCTAATTTTTGCTTCTTCTTGGTTCCTTCCCTCAGTCTGTCACAGGCCTCAGTTTCGCAGAGTCCCTGTATTATAGTGTGTATGTGTTTGGGAAGGGAGATGTACGGAGCGAGTAGAGGTTGTTAGTTGTGAGCAGAGCTGCAGAAAGTTAGACACAGTTGCTGCCCTTAGGAATTTATAACCAAGAATTCAATGTACATCCACTTAGTGAAGCAGAACTACAACCATCTAGTTTCCAATCACAGATCTTATTAGCTGGCCATGCCAACTGGAATAAGTCAGCTTCCTAGGACCTTAGTTTCTCCATTTGTAAAACACAGAGCATATCATTTGCCCTAATTGTACAGGTTGTATAGAAATCAAATAATGAAAGCATATGTAATCTGGTCACCAATAACCTGCATCCTCGAAGGCAGAAACCCTGTGTTCTTCATCTGTCTCTATCCCTCCATGCCTTGGACAGTGTTTGACACATTTCAGAGCACTCAGTGTTTGCACCTTGAAAAAAGTATTTAAAGCCTTATTATGTGCTAATTAATTTTAAAAGCTCCAGAGCCTCATCAATGATGACAAGAGTTAATATGGCCATGCTTGAGGGCTAGAGAGGCTAGCCTCGGAAAGACCCTTCGCATGGAAGAAATGGCCTTCACTCCAAAAGTCAACCATCAGAAGAAACGGAAGAGCTGAGTTTTTAAAATGCATTTTTTATTATTCAGCCTTCAGCAGAAATGTCACCTTTCTAAAGCAAGCTGTTATCATGCGCTCCCTGTGCCAAGCAGGCGCCTCTGAGGAGCAGGATTTTATCTCAACATTTTTAGTGATTTGTGTTTCTCTTTCAAGGAGTTCCATGCCTTAAGGCACCTGAAACACTAACAGCACAAGAAGGTAAGGTTACACAAGGAGCCGTCTCAACAACATGAAACAGAAATTTTTGCAAAACAGGTCCAGGATCAGCGTCAAAGCTATAGTCCGCAGTCACCCTGCCCAATAATTCATGTCCTCTCCGCACAGCCCATTGTTTTCTGGTGGGCTCCTTGGTTGAAACCATATTCTCAAAGAAACCCCGTTTTGTGACAGGGCCCCCATCAGCAGGCTCAGCCACATGACAGGCCGAGGAGCAGCCAGCACAACTGCCGGCAATGCTTGCCAATAAGCCAGATGCTGCCACATATTGGCATCTGGGTCCTGGAATAGCAACCATGTTCTCAGTCTGGCTAGGGATTCTGACCCTAGCTACGGAAGGAGACAAAGGAAGGAAAGAAAGAGACGGAGCAAGGGGAGGGAGGGCAGACTGTGGAAGAGTCTCTTGGTAATTTCCCTACCATGGATTTAGAGCTTCCACAACAAAAGACTCGTTGGAAAGCTGCTACCAATGCTGCAATGGGCGGGAGAGGTAGAGATGGGAGCATTCTAAACCCAGCGAGTTGTTTTGGCACCTGGGGAGTGGGGGTGGTTGATTCAAAAGGAGACAGCTGCAGCAGGCAGCAACTGCTCTCCCCTCCTTTCCCTCAAACCATGATAGCCCACAGTGGAGATAAGCTACGGGATATAGCTTAAATCTGCAGCAGAGGGACAGAGTGGCAACATCAGGATGGCTGTCGCTCCCTGCTCTCTGGGTGCCAAGATTTACCAATGCCAGCAAGGCCAACTAAATGGCAAGGGCGAGATGCAGATCACAGTCTATAATCAGGAAAGGTATGATCAGGGGTGTTCTGCTCACTGGAATGGGGTGCAGGCAAAAGGCAGCCCTGTGCCTTGCTGTGACTTCTGCTGGTAAGGAAGTACCTGCCTGATAGAGGCTTCAGGCCCTGCCCTAATCACATTAGGTGGAGGCATGGCCCAGAAAGGGTGGGCTGAACCCCAGTTTAGGGTTTGAAGGAAGAGATGACAATAAAAAGCATGTTCTCAAAATAGCAAATTCTATCCAGTGTCCCCTTTCCCCCATATCATGTTTATGAAGAGTTACTCGGAGCCTTACACTTGAAAGACAGGTATACGCGCAAGTGAGAATAAGAGACAGACTATGTGGTGAAAAGCACCTGGGCCTCTGCAGTCTGGAGATGGGGGAAATAGCCCCTTAAGGTCATTTACCAGCTGGAGGGTTGCTTCTCCTAGGATCAAACTGGCCTCTCTCTGTTCACCAGATACTACATTTCCTAACCAGAAACACTTGAGTGTGCCTCTGGTCATAATCAGTGTGTGTGTGGGTGGGGAGGGGAGGGGAAGGATATTTAGTGGGAATCCCTGCCCACCACTGGAAGAAAGCAGTGCAAAGCCTGTTCTATCAAATGGTGATTTTGGCAATAGTGTCACTTTAAAAAAAGAACAGCACATTATTATTAAGGCTGAGTTCAGGCACAGCATAGAGACAGATGAAGGAACTGCTGACTCTGAAATCCCACCTGTTAAAGACACAAGATTATCTAAACATTTTAAAGGTGCCCATTGAGAGGTCAAAATATACTTTATTAAAAATCTCATCTAATAATCTTGGCCCTTTATAAACAAAAGATCCATAATTTAAAGTGAAAGATAATCGCCCACATTCCCCTCACCCCACACATACACACTTAACCTTCAGCAAACATCTAATTTCACTTTACTACTATGAAGTCCATTTTTAAAAGGTAAAACCAAGCCTACCCAGAAACCATCCCCCGCTGAGTTCCCCAGTTTTAAAGAAAACACAGAGCAGCTCCGCTACAAGGTCAGAATCCAATGAGAACATTCTGGTATCTTTCCCAAACTTGGTTTTGATTCTTTGCATTCAGATTTTGAACAACACAGGGACTAAATACTGAATTTCCACTGTGGTTTTGCTTAAGCAGCAGCAGAAAACCCAACACTATACAAGTCATCAAAGGAATTATAACTATAATTTGATGTTTATGCCATCTATTTCTGAAATGGGTAACAGAAGCTGTCTACAAAGGGTGAGTTATTTGATTACAAGTAACTCTGACAGACTGCCTGAATCTCTTTGGGGGAACTGAACCACTGCCCATCAAGTGCTCTTCATTTTGCCCCGATTTTCTCTTTATCCAACTGCCTGATCCCCTTGTCTTTTCCCTTCCTCCTTGTCTTCATTATCTATCTTCTCCTATCACCCTTTCCCACCGACACAAGGACTCCTGGGCAAGCTTCCTAGGAAATATGATAAACACTGAAAATGTCTTCAAACTCAAAACATATACCACAGGGTAGGATGCCCATGATCAGGCAAGGCAGAGGCGATAACCTGAATTCAAACAAAGCCAGTAGCTCCCAAACTTGAGCAAGCATCAGAATCATCTGAAAGGGCTTGTTAAAACACAGACCGCTGTGGCAGCCCTCAGAGTTCCAATTCAATAGGTTTGGGATGAGGACAAGAATTTGCATTTCTAACTAATTCTCAGGTAATCCTAACGTTGATGATCTGGGGATCACTTATTTTTTTCATTTTCCTAAAGCTTTTATTTGGAAATAATTTCAAATTTAAAGAAAAGTTGCAAGAAGAGGAAAAATCATCCATATTCCCTTGACCCAGATTGGGGACCACTTTTTGAGAACCACTGAGCTAAGCTAAATGTATGTCAGAGGTCTGGTACAAAGAGAGAAGTCACCTGGCAGGATGTAATGTCTTCTAAGAGCAAAGATCAGAACACTATCCAAACAGAAAGCAAACCAACTATTTAAAGCAAAATGTGGGAAAAAGTGCCACAAAATGATCAAAGAGTGAGTTAGGACCCAGGGGTTTTAAGCTCTGAATAGTGAATATCATTATCAACCAATGGGGGAAAAAGTGTATAAGCTTTCCTGGTTTGTCTCTCTCTGGTGATTCCTTGGGGGTGATTTTACAAACAACAGTCCATAATCTCCTAGTATAAACTGACTTCAAGAAAAAGGGAAAGCAATTATTTGATAGGAACACTCTACCTCTATACACTTGAGAGAAATAGACGAGGATGATTAAGTACCCCCTCATTTATATTCTACCACCTTAACTGCGGACTTTATCTCTTGCCTGAATTTCTGCAATAACTCCAAACTGCTTTCCCTGCCTCTAATCTCTCTTTCTCCAATTTATTCTCCATTCTAACCCTAAAATTATCTCTTTTAACTGTAGGCTGCAATAATGCCAGCTCTCCAAGAAACTTCACTAGTTCCCCACAACCTAGAGAATGAAGTCCAAATGTCTCAGCATGGCATTTAACCTGGCCCCAACCTACCTTTTAAATTCACGTTATCTACGAACCAGCCAAAACAGAATACGCATAGCTTTCCATTTTCCCATCTCCATGCCTTTATACACAACAGTCTTTTTGTCCCCCCGAGAACTTTCCTTCTCTCCAAACAAAATATAAAAAAAGGAAAAAAAAAATCTTATGTTTAAAAATCCTATCTACACTTCAAGGTCCTGCTCCTATACAGGAAGGCTTCCTGCAGCTCCTCAGATCTCTCCTTTGTATGCTCACCATACTCCAGTTGTACTTTATAACACTTGCCACATTCTGCCCTACTTATTATTTATGCTTCTTTCTTTCCCCTGTGTTTTATAAGATCCTTGAAGGCAGGTGCCATATCTTTTGTTCAGAGACCAGAGAAGCCCATAATGGGAGGGAGGGGTGGATGAAGAGGGGATGAAGAGAGAAAGAAGAATTGAGAGAGCAGTAGAAGCATACGGTCGGGGGAAGAGTTCAATTTTAAAGAAGTTTTCTTAGTCATTTAGAATCCTTTTGCTAAAGACAGACCCTTCAAATATCTAACACATTTTCTTCCTATAACAATCCTGAGAGACTCAAGTGTTCTACAAATTATCTTAAATGTCTTGCAAACATTACCTCTCCTTTTCTTCTTGTTTTCCATTGGATCAATTTTATATGTATATCCCACATAATAAGGGCAACAACACACTTCAGTCATTATATTGGCACTGAAACAGGCTCCAATTCTTCTACGGTCCCCTTTGACATCTGTCTCTTGGTGGGGTTAATCAAACATCTGTCTTGTGGATTCCTAACCAAATACCCAAACTTTAGGAAGATTTTTTTTTTTTTTTTTTAAAGTCTAGGTCACAGTCTGTTGCCCAGGATGGAGTACAGTGGTGTGATCGTGGTTCACTGCAGCCTTGACCTCCCGGGCTCAAGGAATTCTCCCACCTCAGCCTCCCAAGTAGCTGGGACTATAGGTTCGTGCCACCGTGCCCAAGCTAATTTTTGTATTTTTTGTGGAGACAGGGTCTCTTCATGTTGCCCAGGCTGGCCTCAAACTCCTGGACTCAATCAATTCACCCGCCTTGGCCTCTCAAAGTGCTGGGATTACAGGCGTGAGCCACTGCACCCAGCTTTAGGAAGAATTTGATCAACAGAGTTGATATGAAATTTTTGATGTGTTTCAATTTGACATTTACAAAAGCAAGATGCCAGCAATTCTAAATGTACCCCAAAGCTGGCTCATTTGTCATTCTTTCCTACCACATTAAGAGGCATTCCTGCCCAAAAGAAATCACAACAGCCCTTCGCAAACACTCATGGCCTCTGCCTTAACTACCAGTTGTACCAGCTGTCTTTAGCAAGGAGATGGAGATAGAACTGACTTAGGATAAGCATGTCAATTAATTCTTTCCTAAAAGGCAGGTTGGCCATCTCTTTTCCTGGGACAGTAGAAATAGTGTCAGTTTTTGCCTCACCCTTCCTTGGGGAAGAACAAAGAATTAGACTTTAAATCCAGATGAATAAAGAAGGCTCTCTATTGCTCCAGGTACCTGGGCCAACATGCCTGCCAAGTGCTCTGCTGCATCTCCCTGGCCCAACTTACTCACTCAGGTTACTTTCTCTCTTACACCGCCACAAATTCTCTCTGCCTCCATTTCTCCCTGAGATGAGACAGCTAGATCAAGGTGGCAAATCATGTGATAGGGACCAAAAATACAAGGCCAAACCATCTGACTACATAGCACCAGCAGGATCATAAATCTTACCAAAAAGGAAGCTTGCTCTCCGGTTTCCTATTTACTGTCCTTGAGAGAGTAAGTGATGCTGAGTCACAAAAACCTGTAGTACTTTGCTTTCCATTTCCCTGCTGCTATTCTGTTTACAACTTTATTTAGAAATAGCTGACTTCACAGCTTTTGCCATTCAGTAACCCTTCAACATAAGGGCTTAATATGAAATCCTTAAAATGAGCCTAGTGGACATAAAATAATCAAAAATCTAAATTACCTAGACTGGTAGAGGTTAATGTTCTGCACTAAATAGGAACAGAAAGTATCCATTTTTTACTCTGATTATGCCTGCCAAAGGACTGAGTCAAATAAACACACAAAATATGACAGATGAGGGCAACAGGTGTACAAATACCACCATAGTTACTGAGAAAGGTCTAGGAAACAGGCAAATGTAGGTGTGGTCCTAACCTCCTTTCACCTTTATGTACTGCTATCTGGACCTTCAACTCTCCTTTTCCAGTGTAGAACTGAATGAGAAACAACCTTTTAATATCTCATTTTAATTGTAATTTTATAACTATATAACCACCAAGGGCTATGCTACTGAGCAGATGTACGGCAGCAACCCAAGCATCTAGGATTACTAGAAAAACAATAAGAAAACAGTTAAGTACCAATTTAAGACTTTCATTAACCTTGCCTTTCCTATAATGTTGTTTTATCAAATTAGCTCACTCTGAAAAACCAAAAATCCATCATATACTTGTAAAGCTTAGAACTCACCTACCCTCTCATTCTATAGGTAAGGGAACAGGTCCAGGAGAGTGTTATTTGATTAAGGTTACATGGCTAATTAGTCACAGAGACATGACCAGGACACCACTCTAGACTTTGCATTATTGCACAATTCTCGAAGAAAGAGCTTGAAATACCAGGCTCCACTGCCCAGACCATTTAGATATACCAGAGTTTAAATCAAGTCCTCTAAAGAAAAAAAATGATCAGTTTTATGCTTAGAAACTGATCATCTTTACTAGAAAGATATCCCTAAGTGAATCCGATAAATATGCTCTGAGGAGCCCTTGGGAGGCAGAATCTCAGGGCTCTAGTCAGACCTCTTGCTATTTGGATTCCAAACTTGTGGGCAAGCAAATTCAATCAAGGCATACTAGGTGTGGCGCTCTAATATAGTGTTACTGGTTATAGCATGAGTATTATCTATACATTTTATGCTCTTCAGTACATGCACCATTTGAAAGCAAAGGTCAATCAATCTTGGTTCACACTGACCTTGAAATAAGTGAAGACAGGAAAAGCATGAAGGTCAAAACACAATAGGTATTGCAGCTGTTTAAAAGACAGGTTTAAATATATTATCAACAGTTCAGTTAATTAATAGAAGTAGAAAGTAAAATGGTGCTTACCAGAGGCTGGGGGCCAGGGGAGAATGAGGTAAGGGGAGACGTTGGTCAAAGGGTAAAAGTTTCAGTTAGACAGGAAGAATAGGTTCTGGCCATCTACTGCATAGCATGGTGACTACAGTTAACGACACATTGTATATTACAAAATAGCTAAAAGAGTGGATTTTAAATGTTCTCACCACAAAGAAATGATAAGTATTTGAGGTGATGGATAAGTTAATTAGCCTGATTTGATCATTCTACAATGTATACATGTATAGAAATATCGCATTGTACCCCATAAATATACATAACTATTATTTGTCAAATAAAAAAAAAATGTTGTCATTATAACAAGTTGAAAAGGTCCATGTCTCAAATAGTATTATTTCATGTCACAGTTAAATGGCTAAAATGACATTCTTTTCACTCTTGGGAAGCTTAACTTATCCATCTTTGACATAGAAACAGTAGATTTTTATATTATATCTTAGGATGAGTGGCACTGCACCATAATGGCATTTGCAATCTATCTGGAAAAACCCTTCTATAAAGATCATGGTAGAATAATAGTGAATGATATTGGTAATTTTACATAAAAATAAAACACAAAATTGAATGACAGAAAGCAGACTCAAATATCTGTACATCAATATTCATAATGGCATTATTCACAACAGCCAAAATGCAGAAACAATCCAAATGTCTATTGACAGATGAATGGCTAAACAAAATGTGGTAATACATATGACGGAATATTATTCAGCCTTAAAAGGGAGGAAATTCTGATAAATGCTACAGCATGGACGAACCTTGAAAACTTTTTGCTAAGTGAAATAAGGACAAAAAACAAATATTGTATGATTCTGCTTATATGAAGTACTTAGAACAGTCACAGTCAAATTCATAGAGACAGAAAGTAGAATAGTGGTTGCTAGGAGCTGGAGTGTGGAATGGGGAGGAGTTATTGTTTAGTGGGTACAGAGTTTCCATTTGAGGTGACGAAAAAGTCCTGGAGATGGATAGTGGTGATGTCGCACAAAAATGTACTTAATGCCACTACTGAAGTGTATATTTTAAAATGGATAAAATGGTGAATTTTATGTTATGTATATTTTACAATAAAAAAATCAAATGAGAAACACTCATGGCAACTTCTTTTATGATTTTGACCCCATATTCCACTCTTCTGCTTAAACAAACAAAATATAAAAAAAAAAACCACCACAAAAATCAGTACCATTCACAGAAGTACAGCTTAAAATATGTACACACCATAAAATAAAAACAGACTCTGGTTCATCACCCCAAAGCTATTTATCCTGTGTTTATTACTAAAATAATTAATGTCCATTCTAATTATGAATGATGTATTTACATTAGGCACAAGCTCCAACCAAACATATAGAGAGAAAAGGGGAGAAACTGAAGCAATGGAATTGTGTCAACAGACTGACATGGCAACCATCTGTTGACATTAATGTCCTTTGAATCCAAGAGACTCAAATCATGTGGTAGGGCAGGGATCTTCACCTTAGTTGTGAAGTCCTACTTTCATGTCACAGGGCACTTCTGGAAGGAAGTTCTGTAATGGCCAGCTCTAAGTACTTGCAGATTTCCTACTAGTCCTACACAGGAAGTCATTCTTGTGTCTCACCTGCATAAGTTCCTGTTATGAGGCCAGGGGACTAGTGAGTTGAAATCTAGTTCCAGGGAGTGATGTCATTTTGACTGAACTATGATCCTGGTGACCTGCTCCCCAACCTGGTGTTGTTGCAGTCTTTCAGCTGGGGTTTGGATTATAAGGGGGCCAAAAACGAAAAAGGGAAATAGAATAATAGAAAAAGGAAAAATGCTTGCACATTTCCTTTGTTTCACTAGAGCATTTTCTGTTCCATTTAATTTGATGAGAGGACCTGGTCGATGGCAGATGGAAGCTGTACAGATGCTCCTGGAGTGGGGTTGGGCTCTCACACAGATCTCAAAAATACAAAGAAGATTAGGACATATCAAAAATTTCAATTATTTCTGGTGGTTTCTAACTTGGAAATAGTGACTTCTTCTTTGGCTAACATTTAAAAAAAAAACAGATGTTAACACTTTTAAAACATTTGTAAATTTTTGCAACAATGCATAACTACAGGAGCTACCTTAGCAACAAAAAGAAGTAACAAATACAAATGTTTGGAGATGTGTGAATACTTACATTCTTTCTAAATCACGTCAAATAGATTAGTTCAAATCTGAAAATCTCATCACCATAAGTAACAAACTAGGACTGCCATTCAATTCCATTTAGATGAGATCCTTTGCTTCTTAGTATACCAAGCCAAAAAGTAAAACAAAGTCAAGCATGAGAAGCAATGGTAGAAACTGATAATATTTCACAAGGAAAGGAACAGAGGCATTTCTTCAAGGAAAAAAAGGGGGGAGGGTTATCAAATGAAGAAGAGATCTAATGTTTCACCATGTTTATTTGATATCATGATTTCTTAGTCCTTACACAAAGGGAAATAAGCACTCCCTTCCCTTTTTTGTTGCATGTGTGTTAGCAGGAGTCGGAAGAACAGAATATGAGGGAACAAGCAGAGGGTGCAGAAAATAGAAAGATGGGGAAAGAAAGATGCTGTTGAAGACACAGAGTGAGTGTTTATATGAACCCTTCTCTAAATAAGCAGTATCAACAAAGAGTACAAAGCTGACAACATGGAGTGTCTTCTTACAGAAATAATCTGGGACCACATTCAACATACATTAATTATACAGCATCAGGGTACAGGTTTTCTGTCAGAAATTATGTGTATATTCTTTTTTCTCGCTTTTAAGTTTCATTGATGACATTGTTCATATACTTTTAGTGTATTATTAAGCAAATATTAATTTAATTATATAAACCAATCCTGGTCAGCAAAAAGCACTGTTAGCTGCCATGTAAAGGTCCTTCTGTCAAGTAAAACTTCATTCTACACTTCTAGCTTCCTATCAGAGGAACTTCTTGAAGGAACTCTTTCAGTTGGCTTTACAACTCATCTGCAACACCAAATGTGGATTAAATTCAGATCACACCTTGGTTGAAGATATGTATATAACAGCCCCTGGCACAATTAGCTAATATCTTGTAATTGTAAACGAATTGTTCTCTTTTAGCCATTTCCCCCCCATTTCCTATAACTGTCTTTATCCAAATGCTTTGGTGCTCCACAAGTAACTGTGAGTCAGAGGTGCCTCAGTGCTGGAGATGCCTGTCACAGAGAAGATCAGAATGTGTGAAGATAACCCTGCATTACGTTCATCTCATCAGTTCTGCCCAATCCACAGGGGTAAAAAATGGATGAGATTTGATATCTTCAACACCAGCAACTCCAGCACCAAGTCGTTCCAGAGGATTGAACTGCAAGAGCTAAAAAAAAGACGGACTTAGTGAGTAACAGGAATCCAACTGGCAAATCAAAGGAAAACCAATATTTGAAAAGAAACAACTTCTAAATTCAACCCTGGTAACAAGCAGTCTTGATTAATAGCCAAGTGACCATTTTTCTTGAAAGGGAGCTATGTCTAATACCATTCTAGCTGTGGGGTGTGAGAGACACCTGAACTGAGTTTATGGCTTTTCAACTGATGGGAAACATGGCCTTGAGTAACTTACTTTGTTTCCCTCATCCTCATGTAATATAATAGGATAGTTATACCTATCAATTTCCTACCCCAAAAGTACACCATGACATTAATTAGATATTGCACTAGATTCTGAGATAGCCAGTTACTTCCTTCATGATTAGAAAATTTGGGAAGCACAGTAAATCTTTCGACCCCTAATCAACTATGTATGTATTGAGACTAAACTTTACCTAAAGTGTGAATAAGCTGATTAGTATTCCAAAATCACTAGTCTTTGGCATAGTTGACACAAATGAAATAATTTAATATAATGAATGAAACAAGTTTTGGTTTCTTCAGAAATAGGAATCATGTGTAAAATAAGTAAAAAAAAATTTTGTGGTTTAATAATGTCAAATTTTTGTGTTAACAACTTTACTGAAGGATAATTTATATAAATTCATCCCTTATAAGTGTACAATTTGATGACTTTTAGTAAATTTAAAGAGTTGTGCAACTAGCATCACAATCCAGTTTTAGAACATTTTGATTACCCTAAAAAGTTTCCTCATGCCATCTACAGTTAATCCCCACCCCCATCCCCAGCCCTCGGCAACCACTGACCTGCCTTTTGTCTCTATAAAGTTGCCCTTTCTGAACATTTCATATAAGTAAAATCATAAAATATGTAGTCTTTTGCCGCTGCCTTCTTTCACTTATCATTATGTTTCTGAGATTCATCCACACTGTAGCAGGTATCAACAGGCCATTCCTTTTTCTTAGTATTCCACTGTTTGGATGTCCACATTTCATTAATCCATTCACTAGTTTTTAGATACTTAGACTTTCCAGTTTGGGGCTATAATGAATAATGTTGCTATTAACGTTCATGTACATGTCTTTGTGTAGACATATATTTTCATTTTTCTTGATTACATTGCTAGAAGCAGAATTGCTGGGTCACATAATGAGCTTATGTTTAACTTTTTATAAAATTGCCAAACTTTTCTAAAGTAGTTGTACCATTTTACATTCCCACAAACCTTTATGTATGAGGATTTCGGTTTCTCTACATCCTCAGCTCTTGGTACTGTCATTTTGATAATAGCCCTTCTCCTGAACTTAGTAGTATCTTGTTATGGTTTTAATTTACATCCCCTAACAACTAATAATGTTGAGCATCTTTTCATGTGCTCGTTAGCCATTCAAATAGCTTTCTTGGTGAAATATCTAACTTTCCGCCCATTTTAAAACTGAATTGTCTGTCTTACTTAATTACAAGAGTTCTTTATATATTCTGAATATAAGTCCCTTATCAGATACATGATTTGCAAATATTTTCTCCCAGTCTGTGACTTGTCTTCATTTTCCTTCTTTAAAATTTTTATATTTTTATTATTTATTCATAGAGGCGGGGTCTCACTATGTTGTCAAGGCTAGTCTCAAACTTCTGGGCTCAAGAGGTCCTCCTACCATGGCCTCCCAAAGTGCTGGGATTACAGGTATAAGCCACCACACCCACTCTATTGTCTTCATTTTCTTAATGGTGACTTTTGAATGCACAAGTTTTTAATTTTAAGGAAATCTACTTTATCAATTTTTCCTTTTATGGACCATGCTTTTGGTATCACATCTAATACTTCTTTGCCTAACTCAACATCAAAGATTTTCTCCTTTGTTTTCTTCTACAATTTTTATGGCTTTAACTCTTATATACAAATATATGAGCTATTTTGAGTTAACCTTTGCAAACAGTATGAAGGGTCTAAGTTCATTTTGTTTTTAGCATGTGCATATTCAATTTCCCAGTGCCATTTGTTAGAAAAACACTGTGGTCTTAAAACTATCGTGGTTTTATAGTTGGTGTGGAAATCAGATAGTGTAAGTCCTCCAACTTTGTTCTCTTGCAAAATTGTTTTGGACATTATAGGTCCTTTGCCTTTTTATGCACAGTTTGGAACCAGCTAAAGGTTTCCCAATTTTGCTGATCTTTGCAAAGAACTACCTTGTGGTTTTACTTTTCTTATTCTTCTGTTTTCTATCTTACTGATTTCTGCTTCCTTTCTTCTGCTTGCTTTGGATTTACTTTGCTTTTTACAGTTTCTTTTCATAGTTTCTTTCTTTTTTAAATTTAGAGACAGGGTCTCACTGTGTTTCCCAGGCTGGTCTTGAACTCCTGTACTCAAGTGATCCTCACGCCTCAGCCTCCCAAGCAGCTGGGACTACAGGAGCACACAACCACATCTAGCTTTGTTTCATAGTTTCTTATGGTGCAAGCTAAGATTCTGATTAAAAACCTTCCCTTTTTTTCTGATATAGGCATTTAAAGCCATAAATTTCCCTTAAGAATTGATTTAGCTGCATCCTATACATTTTGATACATTGTGTTTTCCTTTTCGTTCCATTTAAAACCTTTTTTAGTTTTCCTTGGTATTTCTTCTTCTGACCCATACATAACTTAGAAGTATACTGTTTTAATTTTCAAATATTTGTGGATTAAGCAGATCTCCTCCTCTTGTTGATTTCTACTTTGATTGTTATGGTTATTATAATCAGTGTACAATGTAATTCAGAATACAGTGTATGAATTCAATTCCTTTAAATGCTAAAACTTGTTTTATGGCCTAGCATGTGATCGATCTTGGAGATTGTTTTGTGTGTACTTGATAAGAATGTGTGTACTTGATAAGAATGTGTGTTCTGCAGTCACTGGGTGAAGTGTTCTATACATGTCAGTTACAGTTTGTTCAAGTCTTCAATGTCCTTGCTAATTTTCTATAAATCATGGAGAATGGGGTATTGAGCCTCCACTTACTATTACTAAATTGTCTATTTTTCCTTTCAATTCAGTTCAGTTTTGTTTCCTATATTTTGAGGTCATTATTAGTGCATATACATTTGTAACTGTTACAGCTACCCCTGTACTATCACTATGAAACATGTGTCAGATCCTAGTAAATCTATCTTAATATCCATTTTGTCTGATATTTAATATTGCCACTCCAGCTCTTTCGTGGTTACTGTTAGTATGGTTTATCCTTTTCCATCCTTTGTCTTTCAATCTGTTTGTGTTTTTGAATTTAAGGTGTGTCTCTCACGCACAGAAGATCCAGCTTAACAGAATCTGCCTTTGGTTTGGCATGTTTAGATATTCACTTTATTGACACGGTGGGTTTATATTTGCTATTTTGCTACTTGTTTCCTAGATTTACTGTCTTATTTGTTCTTCCTTTACTGCCTTCTTTTGTGTTAAATGCTTTTTGCTGTACCATTTTAGTTTCTCTACTAATTTTCATTTAGTATTTAGTTTTTAGGTTTTTTTTTAAGTGGTTGCTGTATCCCTACAATATGCATCTTATCACTTAATATATCACTTATCTTATAAGATCATTTATCTACTTCAAAATAATAGTAACTTTAATTTAGCAAAAGGTAGAAACTTTGCTCTACCATAGCCCCCTTCCTTTGTCTATTATTGTCAAAAATATTTAGATATTGCTTCTATATATGTTAATCCCAATAGCATGGTTTTATAATTGTTGCTACATGCAATTTTATGTCTTTTAAATAAAAAATATATATTTATATATACAATATATAAATATAATATATAAATAAAATATATTATATATAAATAAAATATATATATTTTTTAGTCTTTTCTATGAACTCATATCTACAATTTTCAGTGTTCCTCATTTCCTCCTTGGACTTAAGTTACTACCTGGTGTGTCATTTCTCTCCAGCCTGAAGGAATTCCTGTGGTATTTCTTGTAAGGCAGTTCTGCTAGCAATAAATCCTCCCAGTCTTTCTATATTTGGGAATGTCTTTATGCACCTTCATTTTTGAAGGATAATTTTGCTGAATTCTTGGTTTACTGCTGCTTCTTGATTTCAGCACTTTGACTGTGTCATTCCAATATCTTCTGATCTCCATGTTTTTGATAATTAGTTAGACATTAATGCTTCCTTCTATGTAAGTTATTTTCCTTTTACTGTTTCCAAAATTTTCTTGTTTTTACCTTTCAACAATTTGGTTAAGTGTGGATATGTCTAAATATGTTGAAGTGTAGACCTCTTTGTATTTTCCTACATAGGGTCTGTTGAGTTTCTTGGATGCATAAGTTAATGTTTTTAATCAAATTTGGAAAGTTTTTAGCCATTATTTCTTTTTGCTGTCCCTTTCCCTTTCTCCTCTCCTTCTGGGACTATCATTATATGTATACTGGTACATTTGCTATTGTCTTACAGATTTCCATAGTCCTGTTCATTTTTTTCAATTTTTGTGTCCATTTTTCTGATTCAATAATTTCTATTAATTTAAGTTCATTTATTCTTTCTTCTTCTATCTCAAATTTGCTGTTAGCCACTTCACTCATTTTTTTTCTAGTGAATTTTTCATGTCAGTCATTGTATTATTCAACTTGTGACTTCTACTTAGTTCTGTTTTTTAAAAATATACTTTCTGTCTCCTTATTACAGAATCTCTTTGTTGATTCATTTTTGTCATACTTTCCTTTAATAATTTAAACACAGTTTCATTTAGTTCTTTGGAAATATTTACAATAGCTGCTTTAAAGTCTTCGTAAATCCAGTGTCTGGGTACACTCAGAGACAATTTCTACTGATTTTTTTTTTTCTGAATATGGGACATACTTTTTTGTTTTTGTGTATGTCTTACACTACACTTCACTGAAAACAGGACATTTTAGATAGTATATTTTAGCAACTCTAGAGTCTGATTTTTTCCCCATGAAGTTTATCATTGCTGTTGGATTGTTTGTTCTTTGTTTGGTAACTTGTTTCAGTTAGATCTGTAAAGCTGCTAAGTCCCCTTCCCACTGCATTGTAATGTGCAGCTGCTGACAACTTTCCACATTTTTTTTTCTTTTTAAGTTGGCTTTCTCAGGGTCACCCCTGTGTCTGTATAGCCTATGGGTCAACCAGTGACTGAACAGAGGTTGTATTCAAATATCTCAGCCCTTCAAGCTTCTGTTCTCTGCCAACGCATAGCAGAACACATTCAAAGTTTAGGCCACAAAACCACATCTGCCCTGGCTTTTACCTTCTGCTGGGCCCACTCCCTGTTCCTGTGCACATTTATACAGCCTCAGGATCAGTCCTCATGGTTTACCCTACCCTGGCAGAACCTTTGCACCTGACCAAGCAGGAAGGGGAGACTGAAAGCAGGCCTGGGTCAAGAGTCCCACTGTTCTTGCCCAGAGTTCGGCTGTTTTTTGTTTGTTTGTTTGTTTGTTTGTTTGAGACGGAGCCTCAATCTTGTTGCCCAGGCTGGAGTGCAGTGGCGCGATCTCGGCTCACTGCAACCTCTGCCTCCCAGGTTCAAGCAATTCTCCTGTCTCAGCCTCCCAAGCACCTGGGACTACAGGCACCCACCACCACAACCGACTAATTTTTGTATTTTTAGTAGAGACAGGGTTTCATCATATTAGGCTGGTCTCGAACTCCTGACCTCACGTGATCCACCCGCCTCGGCCTCCCAAAGTGCTGGAATTACAGGCATGAGCCACCATGCCTGGCCAGTTCAGCTGTTTTTTAAGCATAAACACCTTTCAGATTGTTGTATCCTTTGATCCATTTCCAGAGCACTGAAATGACTGGTTTTTTACCAAATCTGTCTAACTTCATACTTTTTGGGGGAAAGAAACTCTGCCAACTAACTCATGAAGCCACAGCCACTCAAATTTAAGAATACTGACAGTACATATTTTGTTTCCACAGAAAGTAGTCAAGTGCAACTGAAATATTAAATTATTTATTTACAACATTTGTAGTCCAATATATAGGAAATTCCACTCTTGGATGTTAACCAAAACTTCTATTTCTTCTCTTTTTCATTATTTCTAATTTTTCTTTCATTCATAATTCAATTATTTGTATAAGTATCAATTGTTTGCCTATTATATGCCAGTCCACTACTTTTTTGGAATTTTGTTGACCTGTGTCAATAGCAATAGCCTCATTCTTCATTAGCAGCCCTATAATTCCAATATATGCTTCATCAAATTGCAAATTACTGTGTCATGAATGTTCGTCACTGTCCTATCAATAATAATAACAAAGATATACACGACACTTATCACATGCCAGGTACTTATTCTAAGTGCTTATGATAGGTTAACTCATTTAACTCACAACTCTATGAATAGCTACTATTATCTCCATTTTATAGTTGAGAAAACAGAAGCTCAGGGAAATTAAGTAACTTGTTTAAGATAACACAGGTAGTAAGTGGCAAAGATTTGAATTCAAGCATTCTGATTCCAGAATCCATGCCTTAACAACAACATTACACTGCCTCACAAAAGTGAGATCTGCAAATGCTAAGAATCTATTACTTCACTTGGGTATTACCAAATCCATAAGGGGAGTGAAGCATACACTTCAAAAGACTATACTAACAGTCTTTTACTTGAAATTATTTCTAGCACTCAAATTGAACCATACTACACTGTTTATTAAACCTAATTGCTCAAAGAATTTTTATATTAGTAGTTGCTACGATTTGTTAAGAGAAAAGCTATTATTATAAAACAAACATCACAGGAATATCCCACATATATCAAATCCACTTTCACAATCAGACAATTTATGTCTACTGACTGAAATGTGGAAGGCACCAAACATTTTAATATAAATCTAACATTTCAAATATTTTTAAGAATTAACTGCAATGACAATTATATTTAGTATTTCAGGAAACACATAAACATGTAAGTTCTTTCTTCTTCATTATAAATAACTGGCTTCTTTCTAAAATATACTTTAAATGTGAAATTCTAAAGGTTCATATTTTGACTTTTACTAAAGTCAATTTAATTAGTTCACGAACTCCTCTATATATCTGCAAGTATAAATCTATAGGCAAAAGTATAATTGTTTTAACTATGACTATCTTGCTTATTCTGCCATTTTAAAGGCTATAGCACACCTCAAGAGAGGTCACACAAAGATTCTACTGCTTAAGAAAATGTCAGCCAGTGGCACATTCAAGTTAATGAACCCAAGACAGCAGCTGCCAACCTCCTTTCTCCTGAAGAACAGGCAACAGAGCTGAGCAATGAGGGCACGAAAATTTGTTTTGGTCTTTTCCTCACATAATTTCTTAAAACTGACCAAGCAACTGTGTCATAATTAACTAATGTACATGCTAAAGCACAAACATACATGCTCTGAGGGACTTTTTTAAGATTGCATTTAAAATGTAATTATGTTTACTTTGGCACCATTTGCTTGACTTGGACAGATAACTGAACCAGGGGTACAGGGGATTATGAGATCTAAGAACAAAGCAAGGAGCTAAAAGACCAAAGAGGAGAAAATTTTCCCCACGTAGAATTATTTCCATATAAATCATTTTGTGATTTTTTTTTAAAGTGACCTCTATGACCTGTGAGGTAGTGGAAAAGGAAAGTCAAAATGACAAATTGCTAATCATGCCAAGAGACCCCTTTTCCCTTTCCTGATGATGTTTCCTCAACATGAGTGGTAGTTTCCTTAGGCAGGCCAATGACATAATGCTGATTTACTATATAAGCTATACATATCTGAGTTTGGGGACTTACCATATCTTAAGCCTAGATTCCTTTACAACCTAACTTCTAATAAAGACAAAAGCAGAACTTGATAACTTATTATGAGGAATTCTATTTTTAATATTATATAATAATGACTACTTCTTTAAGGAAGAGAAACAAAAAATAGCAGTTGCTAGTCTTTCCTAAACTACTTACTGAAAAATACTTGGAATTTATCTCGTGCCACAACGAATAAGATGAAATCAAATGAATAGCTGTTCTTTTTTTCTCCATTAGAATGAAATGTTTTATGTATCTCTTCATTACCTCTTAATCTAAAGTGCTCTAGGTATTCTCATCTCAACATTTCCAACCTGATTGTTTCTTTATAGTTTGCATACTCTGGGCAAATTAATCTTCCTGAAGTACAACTCTAAACTGTTTACTCTTCTCCACAAACTCCAAATCTCAAATTTTAATGAATTAAATATTATCACGTTACTCTTGTGTTTGTGATGACAGAACCCCATAAGAAAACCCCAACTTATTTTTTTATGCTCACCTATCACCCATACCTTTATTTATCTCTCTATTCCAGATAAATCAAACTTTGTTTCCTAAACTTGGGTCTTTCAGACTCCTTCCTTGCCTTTGTTCAAACCATTCATTCCACCGAGACTATTCTCCCCACATCCTTGCCATGCTGAAATCCTAAGGCCCAGCAAAAGTAGCATCCATTCCACAAAAACTTCCCCTAATACTACCACTCCACTGATTACATCCGCCCCCTTCTTTTGACTTGCCACAGTATTTTTTAAAACTCTTTGACAGCCTTTATCAATTTCCATGTGGTATGGTTATTTACCTGTCTTACCTTTGTAGCTTATAGCACTGTGCCTTGTATATAATATTTGTTGAATGAAAGCAAAATCACTCTTCAAGAGAATACTAGTCAATTATCTTCCTAATATATGCTCCCCTGCCCTCTTTTAATTTTTGTTTTCCCTGACTTTTTTTTTAATCCATGTTTCATTACATAATTTTAGTTCTTGATCTTTTTCAAGGAACTTTTTCCATTATATTTTTCATAAAAGTATAAGGATCCCAGGCCTTCTTGTTCCTGCTGATAGCCCAGCAATGGGCCTGTCACACCAGAGTACTAACAACCCTCAATATCAGCAAAATTCACTACACGAAACTAGAAGAGTAATTTAAGCATGAGGAATCAATCTAAGAAGTTCACTGGAGTTCCAAGCCTGTCTCTGGGATACTGAACTTTAATTATCAATGGTCTCTTTCTTCAAAGCCACCAGAAATATAATCACTGACACCAACGCCCAAGTTCCACCAATGATGAAGTATCTAACTTGACAAGATTTTCTAATATGTCTCTCCTAAGCAACCTGAGTAGCTTTATAAATAACCTGAGTAAACTTATAAATAAGAATTAAAAATTGAAAATAGCCATTCATATAAGGTTACAAAATGTAACTGCAAAATTAGAGCAGCCCCAGACAAGCTAAAAGCAATACTCAAATCACAGAGTTACACAAATATACAGAAATGACTGTGAGCCCTAAATTTTTGGGAAAAAAATTAATACCAAGAAGTTTTAACTATACTCTCTGACCCCATCAATACTTTGATGATAGCAAAAGCCTGAAAATATACAGTATTAATTCTGAACGTGTCTTTGTTTTACGTTAAATGGGTTTTTCTTGCTCCAAACTAATCTCTTTTTAAGGTTTTGGAGTTGTGGGCTCTGCTAATCTGCATGGTTGATAAACCCGACCAATAGGTCAGTTAAATTACCTGTTGAATGAGTGAGCGAGCCTCTTCAGAGACACATTCTGGCATGTTCAAAGTAGTGTGAGTATTTATTCCTGCTGGATGGCATTCAACCAGAGTCTGAAACAATCAATCAGGTACACTTCTTATCCCAAATAACATCATATTTTGTTCTATCATAGGATTTATGGACAGCAAGTACAGAGAGCTCAACAACCATTTTAACTGGAAGTGTAGTAATCAACACAGTGCCGCCTAAGCAGTTTAGGATGAGGGCTGTGAGCCTATAGAACTTTTAACTGAAATGAAGACAATCACCATGATCACATCATAAGCTTATGCTACTGTCCCGTCGTCCTTAGTTATAAAATTAATGGCTCAGAATATTATAGAAAAGCTTAAATTATACACAAAACTAAAAAGGGATTTGATACCTTTAAAATGTTTTAATGTTTTAAAAACCCTACAGAGTTTAGAATTTGTTAGTCATAATACTTTACATACATATATAGCACTTTACAGTTTAAATGTATGTAAAGGTGATTTGTAAACTCCCCAGCAATCTTAGGTCAGTATTATCTACACACGTAGGTAGATGACTATTTACAAAAGTGTAACTGTTCATTTCCTTCATTTCCTTCATTTTCTTCCCAGGAGGCAATCTGCACAATACTTTATTAAAGTCTACTAACTCAAACATCATATTCAAAAGTCATTCATCTGAGAGTATAATTTCTGTCCTTAAGCTAGAACAGATAGGAAAAATTTATGGTACTGAGAAAAAGATAATGTTAACTTTAATATCTACGTTAATTTTCTTAAATAAGAATTATCTCCTGGTTTCAGACAATATGTTTAAAACATCCAGAGAATTTTAATACATCCTTACATAAACCTTACAGATTTGACCCTGTTAAAGCTGAATCATGGAAAATTAAAAGAAAAAAGTTTTAGTCATATTTCACTATGAAATATTGTGACATAAAATAACTTTACCATCAATTTATTCAATGTAATGCAATCCAACTTTAAAAAAAAATCTGGACTCTTGATAAACTTGCATTCCTCTACTTGCTTTCGATATCAAAGTTTTTCTTGCTTAGTCCCTGATTTAAAAACTAAGGATGAAGGCTAATGTTCTTAATTTGAAATCAAGGTAGCATCTGAGTAAATTTATTAAACGTCCAGGCCACTGCTTACCTTGCCAGTGAGAAGTTCAAAGAGGACAGCACCCAAACTCCACCAATCACAGGCTTCAGTTTCTTCAGTGATTGCTCCAACCTCTAACCACACCAAAAAAGGTTGATATTAAAATTCCAAAGGTCAATTAAACTTTCAAAATTAACATGTATTAGCAAGGTGACCTTTTTAATGCTGAGAGAGCATATACTAAATACTACTGGGCTTTCAAAATTCCTGAAAGTTACTTATCCCTTTGGTCACCTACTGCGGTTGCATATATTTTTTTTTATGCAGTCATATATTAAACTCAGACATTTGTTCTTCAGTTGATAGAGGGACACCTTCAAGATGCTTTACTTAAAAGTTATGTGAACCTACTAGATCAGCATTTTGCTTAATTTTTTACATTTGAGAATGTATAGCCAATTCTACCTCATGGGTGATTTTTTTGTTGTAGAAATAAAGACCCTTCAGGTTCTAAAGGAACTTTAAAAATTATCTAAACCAATATTAATCATCCTTTTACTTGCAGGTTAGAAACCAGAGAGACGAAATGCCTTGTCCAATGTCACATTGTAGGAGAACGAAGACCTAGTTTATAGTATCATCTTCTCTTTCCTATGTAATCAGTTGTTTTCAACCAAAGGAGGAGCATGTGAAATGCAAATCCACCCATTTTGCTAAAGTACAGATAGATATATTGTTTTAAGCCACGGCTGAAACTATTGGCTAAGATAAGGGATTTTAGAATATCTACAAATTACACTTTTATCTGTGTTATCCCTATCTCTCGCCAGCACAAGTTCCTGAAATGTAATTTGAGTTTTCAGGTGTCATCTTTCAGGTTCCTGCACCAATCAGCAACAACTCCTCATTTCACCTTTTTTTTTTTTTTTTTTGAGGCTTTTAGCCCTTACGTTATCTTGTGCTTTCCTAATGGCATTAAATTAGTCCCAAAGCCTTGCCAATACCTGCCCTTTCATTTCCAATTGACTGAAAAAAAAAAAAAAAAACCCTACTATTTGACTACAGGTAACCCACAATTCATGACTACTTTCAAGTTTATAAGTAGTTAGGTTGGAACTTGGAAAGTAAAACATGTAAGTGGTACTCAGGTGCCTAGCCTTTTAACCAATGCTTAGTCAATCTACTTGTGTGGGAGAACCCCAAACTTACAAAATAGCTTGAGCAATAGTCTTAAAGCAAAAGTCATACGGACCAGAAAAAGAAAAAGAGCCATTCCTGTGCAAAACACTGAAATTACTCCATTCAGCAACCTTTTTCTACATCCCTTTTTCTGAGGTTCAAACAGCCTATATGGAACTCTACCCCTTCACAGCCCTTCCCGAGCCCACCCTCTTCCTGAAGTGCTTCATGCCAAATCACAATTTCCATTCTCCAACTAGCTGCTCTCAACTAGGTAGTAAAAAGAAACCAGATATTAACTAATTCGAACTAGTATGTGAATGACTCGAAGTCTCCTAACGTTCTTAGAACTATTTGCATTTATAAAATAGTTGCTTGTTTGAAAAATTGAGAACTACCTAACAACAGAGATTTAATCATATATGTTGTGGCACATCTGTATGATGGATTACTACTACATAACCATTTTAAATAGGGCCGGGCGAGGTGGCTCACGCCTGTAATCCCAGCACTTTGGGAGGCTGAGGCAGGCGGATCACCTGAGGTCAGAGGTTCAGGACCAGCCTGGCCAACATGGCGAAACCCCATCTCTATTAAAAATACAAAAATTAGCCGTGCATGGTGGCAAGCGCCTGTAATCCCAGCTACTCAGGAGGCTGAGGCAGGAGAATCGCTTGAACCCAGGAGGTGGAGGTTGCGGTGAGCTGAGAGCATGCCACTGCACTCCAGCCTGGGCAACAAGAGCAAAACTCCAACTCAAAAAAAAAAAAAAAAAAAAAATTAAAAAAATAACACCTACATATACTTAAGTGAATGTTTGTATATATAAACATATAAAAAGCTATAAAACAATACAATTCTAATTTTAAAAGTACACATTTAGAAAAAAGACTGGTAAGAAAACATGACAAGATGTTTTACTGATTTGCCTCTGGGGTGGTGAGTATTTTTTGAGACGGAGTCTCACTCTGTAGCCCAAGCTGGAGTGCAGTGGCACAATCTTGGCTCACTGCAACTTTCACCTCTGGGGCTGAAGCAATTATCCTGCCTCAGCCTCCCAAGTAGCTGGGACTACAGGTGCGTGCCACCACACCCAGTTAATTTTTTTGTATTTTTAGTAGACACGGGGTTTTACCATGTTGCCCTGTGTGGTCTCAAACTCCTGAGCTCAGGCGATCCACCCGCCTTGGCCTCCCAAAGTGCTGGGATTACAGGCATGAGCCACCGCACCCGGCCAGTGAGATTTTTTTATTACCTACATGAATATGTAATTGACACAAATGTTTAAATTTTTAAAGTACAGCAAGATGGTATGAAAACATTCAGGCTTGTTGGAAAAGTTACTCTGGAGCAGGGAAGAAAAACTACGTAAACCAATCCTCCCTTCTGTTCATCTGCATAGTTTTTTCCACAACTTTAATGCATGAGAAAGAACAATGAACTAGGAATCAGGAGTCCTGGGTTGAGTCAAGGAATTCACTTGATGTCATCTATAACATGAGGGTTAGAGCTGAGGGGCTCTAGGAACTCTATGATTTGATACTCAAGGATTCTCTAAAATAATGATACTCGTGAAGGATATATCCCTGGGTGCTCTCTTTCAAAGTACATATGCTACCCCTCCCAGATTCAAATACATTACCCTCACCCCCATTCCCATTTCACAGGGAGCCACTATCACCTTTGGAAGTGTACTCTTAGACTTTATAAAGGGTGTGTGTTCTTAGAAACGTTAGCAAAGTAAAAGGGAAATTTATCATAGTTCTATCATAAAATATAACCTTTTGTACATTTCCTTCCAGTCTAAAACAAGCGATGAATGACATCATTTCCCTACTCAAAATTCTCACTGACCATTAGATAACATTCAAATTCCTTGCTTAATCAGGTATATATATACAATTCGGCTTCCATAATAAGGTATCAACCCATCATATTCATTCAACCAACACACATGAAGCAGCACAAATTAGGCACTGTACTAGGCACTATTCCTCCACAGAATTCTATGCTTTGGCCACACTGTTAAATTATGTGAAGCTAAAATCAGTTTTTCCCCTAGTATAGTTAGTGGTTTTATTTCTTAAATATCTTTTTGTTCGAGAATTTCATTTGCTCCATTTTCTTTAATCATATCACAAGCAGTGTATACTTCTTAGTATTATAAGGATCACCTGAAGTCAGGAGTTCGAGACCAGCCTGGCCAACATGGCGAAACCCCATCTCTACTAAAATACAAAAATGGGCCAGTGCGGTGGCTCATGCCTGTAATCCCAGCACTTGGGAGGCCGGATCATGAGGTCAGGAGATCGAGACCATCCTGGCTAACACGGTAAAACCCCGTCTCTACTAAAAATACAAAAAATTAGCCAGGCGTAATGGCGCGCATCTGTAGTCCCAGCTACTTGGGAGGCTGAGGCAGGGGAATTGCTTGAACCCAGGAGGCAGAGGTTGCAGTGAGCTGAGATCATGCCACGGCATTCCAGCCTGGGCAACAGAGCGAGACTCCATCTCAAAAAAATAAAAAATAAAAATACAAAAATTAGCCAGGTGTGGTGGTGTGCACCTGTAGTCCTAACTACTTGGGAGGCTGAGATAGGAGGATCACTTGAACTTAGGAAGCAAGGGTTGCAGTGAGCCAAGATCACACCACTGGACTCCAGCCTGGGCGACAGAGTAAGACTCCATCTCAAAAAAAAAAAAAAAAAAAAAAAAAAAAAAGTTTTACCTGTTTACAATTCAAGATCCAAAGTTATCTGTCAGCCATCAGTTTTGAATGTGCCACCAACCAGCTTTACTTTCCATTTATAATGCTGCTTTGTTCACAGTAGGTACACATTGCAATAATGATAGCAGCAATAATAAAATAGCAGCTACCATTTCTTGGCTGCTCACTACATGTAAGAAACCATGTTTAATACTTTACATGAATTATTTACAATCTCTAAGCAACCTTATGGAAGAACTTATTTGGGTATGGTGACTTTGGGAGAGAATACTGTATTTATGTGCCCAGGAAGAAGCAGGACATCTGATCCAGTTAGCTTAGAGATGTAAAAATTAACGAGATGGTTTATAGGGTCTAATAACATGTGCTAAGGAGCTCTAGACTAAAGCCCCATTCTAAGTCTCTGCTCATGAGGTTCCTTGTTAAAACTGAGCAGAGGATTGCCCAGATGGGTCTGTCTAATCGATGGCTAACATACTTATAAAGGTACCTTTTAAATTCAGCAAAAGGTCCAAAGTGCCACCAACAACGTAGCCTAGATCCTCAAAAGCTACATGTTATGTTTGTTTTCCACAGCACTGCAGGGAACACGCACCCCAGATGAAATGTGTTAGTGGGGAGGCCGAGGGAGAGTGTGTTCTTGAAGCCACAAGATAAGCACAGTCCATATTCCTGAGCCTCAGAGACTTTTGTATGTGGGGAGGGGATGGAGTATTGTTTTACTATTACTATTTTTTAAAATAAATAGACCTATTATGGAACACAATGTAAAATTTGCATAGATTTGCAAGATAAAAAGACTTCAAAGAAACCTCAGAATCTTATTTCACTGGTCCCCTGGGATACTCATTTCATATCACCTCTACAGTCAAGTACATAAGCAGAAACATTTGAGAGGCACTTCATGAGACAGACAAGGTGGATTCCTGTATTGGTTTCTGTGAACTTGCTCAACTGCAGAGTCTAAGAACTAGGCTTTATGCTGCTTTGAAATCCCTAAGTAATCTTCTGCCAGGGTCCATAACAGGTAAATAATGACCAATGTACTGCTCCAAATGTGGATTGCCACAGTGTCTGATGAGCCCCAATCTGAATGGGAGGCAACACAGACAGCAGCAAGAGACCTAAGAATCCCCTAGAGGAAGCCTGTGCAACCCACAACCTGTGGGCTGAATGCAGCCCAATGCAAATTTGTAAACTTTCTTAAAACATTATGAGATTTTTTTTGCGACTTTTTTTTTTTTTTAGCTCATCAGCTATCGTTAGTGTTAGTGTATTTTATGTGGCCCAAGACAATTCTTCTTTCAGTGTGGCCCAGGGAAGCCACAAGATTGGACACCCCTGCAAAGCTTACTTACATTCCCACTCCTCAGTGGGCTTGCTAGCTAGTCCAAGACACGAAGTGGCACCTGAGATAACTGCTGGAGACACTTTAGCTAAGCTGTCAACCACAGTCTACCTCTTTCACTCCCCATTTTCCATCTTTCCTGGATCTTCATCTCCTCTCTTCCACGGACAGCCTGCTTCATTTCCTCCCCATTGACTTTCTTTCTTGCCTCCTCTCAGATATGATTAGTTTAGCTTTCTAACACACTTAGGCCTAAAGACACTGCTGGTCCCATCTAAGGAAAACTGCTTTTGAAACTATGAAGGCAGCTAGGCTGAATGTCATCTTTAATCTGACTGGAGTAGTAGAGAAGGATAAGAACTGTAAAAAGGTAAATTGGTTTTTCATGGAAACCAGAAAAGAAGACATTGAATAATTTTTAAATCCATCCCTTTAACAATGCAGCTTGAAACTGTTCAAAATGACTTTATATCAAGCAGTGATTCATTAATTAATGTGAAATTGGTAACATGACCAACTGTCCTTGATTTTCATACATGACTCTAAGCTATGACAAAGAGTTCTGTATTTAGGCTGTATTTAGGTAAGATATAAAGAAGAACTTCCTAACAGCTAGGAAGCTTAAATATTAGAACAGGTGAAGGTAAGCAGTTGTAGAATTTCTTTATAGGTGTTAAAACAGAAAAAAAATTCTTTCAATTATCAGAACAAAGGACTTTATTTGGTTGCCCTTTTAACATCCTTAAATATCAGTAATTCTTAGATTAAAAATTTTAAGATACACACTGAAACTGTATTGCCAAAAAGAAGCCTGAGGTTGTGTGGCTGTCAAAACTACTTTACTTGCAAACTCTATATAAAAAATCTAAGCATAAACCAACAACACTGATTTATATATAAAGCAACACGATAGTTACTATAAACATCAGGTATATGTGCCTAAAATCAAAAGTAGAGAATGAAAAGAAATACCATGTAAGTCTCTGAGGCTATTTTAAAAGACTAACACAGTGAATTTGAGAAATCCCCTTTAACTCCTACCTCAAATTTGAAAAATCTCTAGAAACAAGTAGAAAAACATTTTGTTTTCTTTTCCTTTTTTTTTTTTTTTTAAGGTTCTCATCCTGTCACCTAGGCTGGAGTGCAGTGGCAGGATGATGACTCACTGCAGCCTCGACCTCCTGGGCTCAAGCAATCCTCCCACCTCAGCCTCCTAAGTAGCTGGGACCACAGGCATGGGTCCCAGGACCACAGGCATGGGACCACACTTGGTTAATTTTTTTATTTCTATTTTTTGTAGACAGAGGATTTCACCATGTTGTTCAGGCTGGTCTCAAACTCCTAGGCTCAAGTAATTCTCCTGCCTTGGTCTCACAAAATGCTGGAATTACAGGCACGAGCCACCACGCCTGGCCTAGAAAAATATTTTAAAGGATAAATTCTACCACTTTTTTTTTTTGCCAATTTTCAAAACATTTTTCCTATAAAACACAAGGTGTTAAGTTTCTGGGCATGCCCCATTCCCTACCGCTACATTCTATAATTGCAATTTCTAGGCTTGGTAAAACAGTATCCTTATTCTCCACAAGTGTAGTGGCACACTACAGGCATTAAGAAACATGATCAGAGAAAAACAAACTATTACCTCAGAAAACAATTTCTCAGTTTATTCCCACAAAAACTCAAAAAGAGATGGTGATATCAAAGAATCCTGGATTTTTGTCCTTAAGTCAAACAGATGTATTGCCAGGGCTCTGGTTATGCTGCTGTTTGAGCTTGGCTGAGTATATCACTATGCTTCTCTGAAAATGAGAACAGCCAGACCTCTAACATTCTTTCAGCCTCTTATAATCTGTAATTTTATGATCCTGAAAGTGTTTTCAAAAGCACTCATGAGCCTTTCTCATAACTTCTTCTCCCTCCATTAACCTAAGATGCCCAAAGAGTGGATTATGCTAAGATGAGCAAGCATTCCTCAATCTTCTTCCTTTTCTCGTTTCTATACATAGCCACTCCTCTCTTTCCCTAAAAGACTAATTACCTGGTGGTAAGTGAAATGAATCAGGGTCACTAAATCTAACCATTATCATCTTTTAATGTAATGGAGACATAGAATCAGCTCCTGATTAAATTTCAACTCATCCATAAATTTTAAAGGACATCAAACATGTGCAAACTGTTTAGTAAAATTCTAGAAATTTCACTTCAGTATTCTGATATTCTAACTACAATATAGACTCTTACTGATTAATACTAATGATTCAAACTATGATATTTCACAAGTGAATAAGTAAGATTAAATAAAACAAAGATATCAAAACATAAAATGTGCTTTGCCTACCTTTGCTTTACTCATGTTTAACACCTCATAGAACACTCTTCAATAAGCCAAGATATTTTTCAGAAAAATAATGCTGTCTTGGTAGCCCATATTGCCAAAGAGCTTGCTAAAACACAGAATAACAAAGTTTTATAGTCCTTATGATATTCAGAGTCTTCCAAGTCTCCCTCTTACAGCCAAAATAATAATGTTTACCCTAAATCCAGAACTGCAACTATAATAAGCTTGGCTCCCAAAAGTAAAGGAGCAAAAAAGCAGAAAGCTTGGACTCAACCATAAGATGTCTATATAGCGATGGGAAAGGAAAGGAAAGAAGAACAGTACACACTCTCAGACTTGAGGAAGTCTGAAAGACATTGGAGAGACTATGTGATTCCAACATACTAAAATCATGATGTATGCTTCATGACATACGTTTATCTAAGGGTACAGGCCTTGCCTTTTAAGATTATACAATTTAAACTGCATGGATTTGTCAAAGACATGACGCAAAAATAACCAAAGACAGATCTAACATTATACTGGAAATTGAATCGAAAATTGAGAAAACTAGAAACTGCAAGTTAAACTCAAGCTTTAATCGAAAACGTTTCCATAAAGTTTTATAAACATGAACCATCTTGCATTTTAAGCAATTGTGGGGCCTTCAATATCCCAAATTCAGAATTTACTTTTCTTTAAAAGACATCACTTTTAAAATGCTTAATAAGGAAATCTGATATTCCACATTTACAGATATGTGTTAAGACACACTGTCAGACTGGTGAGGCCATCTGACTCAGTTCCCTGGTTTTTCCATTAAAGCAGCACCACATAGATCATCTCATTCTTCACTTTACCTTTACTAACAATATAGTTACCCATCCCCATTCCAAAAATTCCCAGAGACAAGTCCATAACCTCCTTCTGGCAATATATTCTGTTGTTGCTATCTTCTCTCCCCAAGATACAGCAGGAAATACAATATGTTCAGAATCTTCTTAGAAGAGAATTTCACTTATAGAGAAATTCTATTGTAATTTAGAACTCCTAAACTATTTTTCTTAACTAGGCTTTTTTAAATGAAAAGACTCATTTCTTTTTACTCTCAAAGTTATAGCAACTGTGGAACTGTTATTAAGAAGTCATATAAAATTTAATTAAAAAGCAGCCATCATTGTAAATAAAGTGTTTATGTAATACTCAAAATAAACCAATAGTTAGATGCTGGAAGAATTTATCACATAAGTAACATAATGCTTTATCCAAATAGCAGAATGATAGGCCAATTTTAAGGCCACAAGATCCATACAACACATTAAAATGATAATCAGTAGTAAATACACTAGGGAAGAAGGTGAAAGATAAATATAGTTTTCTAATGCCACAGGATTTTTTCTCAAAATAATAAAAAATTTTCACTTTAAATATCTGACCTTAAGGATTCCAAAGTTCTCTTTGGGGGAAAAAAACCATAAGGAACAAAAATATATTAACTTTCAGGATCAAAAAAAGATCTCTGGTAAATAAGACAACATAAGAACAAAGGCAAATTCTTATAAACCTTAAAATTAAGCACAATGTATACCTTTATACTATCAGAAAGGCAGCTGGAATGTCTAAACTTTCTATAAATTCTTTAAGTGTTCAATTAGAAATGCTGTTACAATTGGTCAAGAATTTAACTTTCTTCCAAGGGAATCAGACTTCATTAATGGATTTAGGAGTAGAGAAAGGTTAAAAAAATCTAATCTGTCATTGGTGACAACTTCGACCAAGGAAAAGAACATCTTTCTTTTTGCAATGAGCATTCCATGTCAGCTAGGGCACAGAAACATTAGTACTGTGTTCCTACACAGACAATCTTTCCCTGCAGCATCTGTTGCTAATTGAAAGGGACTAGAATTACAAAATCCTAGTCAATTTCTCTCACCAGCTCTTGCTGTGTATAAAGATTTTCTATGCAGGGGCTGAGCATTAGTCTTCCACTGCAGCCGATGACTAAAGAGCAAAGAGAAAGAAACACAGAAGAAAGCATTTTTTGTATCCAACAATATATGGAACTAAACTGTGGGAAGGGGGACAGCTAAGCATGTCTTTTGTTTGCTCAGAAAACTACCATTCTATAAATACAACTATTCACCTATAAAGGTCTATTAACATCCTAGTTAACCAATTGTATATTTCTTCTGTTTGGGTAGACTCCTTTTCATGTAAATCTTCAAAAGTAACTGTCAATATTATAACAATTATGTCTTTTATTTCTGGCTCCTAGGCACAGTGCCTGGGACACAGGAGGCATTTAATAAATGTTTGTTGAATAAATATATCAGTCTTGTATTTTGTAGCACTGTCCATTCAAGGCATTCAAAGCACCTCCAAAGCCCTCATCACATTCGTTTTCTTTAAGTTCCATTGAGCATGCAGATCTACATCAAGTCCTTTTGCACTTTTACAAGTTGTAGGCTAAAGAGTTTAAAACATTATCTAAAGCATACTCAGCAGCAGGAAGAAACAAAGATTAGAGGGTGAGAGTGGAAGCCAGTCAGCTGACTGCACTATTCCAGGCAAGAGATGAAGGCAGCCTAAACTCAGGTGGTGGAATGGACACCTTCCAGTGCTCCCCATGCAAAGCACAATGACTGCCTCTGGATGGTACAGTTTGCTCTGGCACAGGTGGCGTGTGCTACATCAAGAAAAGAAAGCTGGGCTGGGAACGGTGGCTCACGCCTGTAATCCCAGCACTTTGAGAGGCCCAGGCAGGTGGATGACCTGAGGTCAGTTCAGGACCAGCCTGGCCAACATGGCAAAACTCCGTCTCTACTAAAAACACAAAAAATTAGCCGGGGCATGGTGGTGGCCATCTGTAATCCCAGCTACTTGGGAGACTGAGACAGGAGAACTGCTTGAACCCAGGAGGTGGAGGTTATAGTGAGCCCAGATCACACCACTGCACTCCAGCCTGGGTGACAGAGCAAGACTCTGTCTCAAAAAAAAAAAAAAAAGCTGAAAAACCTGGGCGAATAAAGAAGACAGGACTGGGAGATAACTCAAGGTTTTTTCTATCCCTGTTCAATTAAAGGAATTTAGGCACCTAATTCCATAAAATGTGCCACAAATTTGTAAGCTGGTTCTATTTGGCTGGTGGGCTGGTGAGATCATTTGTATCAATTACAAATATTTTTTAAATGTTATCAAAAACAAATTCATTTAAATGTATTGTAGGACAACTACACTACCTAGCCATGGTATTATTTTAAATACAGAGACAATTTTTTTTAAGTTTTTGTATATGACAATGGAAAATGTTACAACCGAAAGCAAAACTAAAAGCCATAGCAACTATGAGAATAAAATTTCATTTTAATTCCAGGTTCGGAATGCTCCTCTAATAGTTATAAACTAAAACATCAAAGTTTAATAGCTTAAAGTTTACAAGTTCAAAGGCGCAAAGCTGTTCACAGGGACCTTGTACTTGAAATGAGTCAAGTCAGACAGAAGAAACTTCCCTATAGTCTCACATTTCTGAGGCAGATCTTCATTCTTACATGATAGACTAACTAGAGCCTGGAATTTTCATTTCCTAGCCCATCCTTTCAAATGGGCATTTTGCTCCTTTTTTCTTATTTTATACTATTTCAGAAAACATTGACTGCCTAATTATCCATTCTATATTCCATAAAGTCCTCCAGCATTGTACTCAATTGCTTATTCAAATGCTGTATTTGTTGAGCAGGGTACATGAACTGTTTGAAAGTTCCTGGAATCACATTACTCTAATTAGCGTATTATCCAGAGAAGACCAATGACAGAGACTGGCACTTTCCAGAGAGAGAAGTCTGCAGCAGCTGGGGCCCCCACTCTTCTCCCAGTGCTGCAAGGTGACAGGGGATATGTGGTGCTGCTCCACCCTAATACGCATTCGCTTTCTCGGCTCACCTCAGTCTCTAGCCTCGCTTCCTGCCACCACCTCATCATTTATTCAGTTGGTTTTTAGGTAATTCCATTACCTGAATCCCTGGGCCTGCTGTATTGTGGGGAACTGGACGTGAGTGCAGACCACACTCAGCTAGTTCAGGCTAGGCTTGGCTACATGTCTAATTCCACTTTTCTCCCACTACCTAGCTCTGAATTTCTTGTTGTCGTGGTGACCTGGCAACCATGTTCTGAGCTTTCCTGCAATTATCTGTACAACTTAAGTCAAAACTCCTTAATTTCACTTGATTCGGCACTCCAGAGCCAAGAATTACTTGTTCAAGGGAGTTTATAGGTATCATTACTATACGGTTTTCTTGTGAGATAAAATAAGAAACGAGTAACTACCACACGACTTCTGGTTGACCGATTATAATTCTGAGCTGTAAACAATCTTGCTTACTCTCTCACCCTGTATTTCTAGTAGGAAAAAACCAACAGCATGCCCCATTTTCCATTGATCATATCACAACAACTCCATCTGAATAGCCATCAGGTGTCACAGTGTTACCCAACCAAAGCCATTACAGTTGATTGATGAGAAAAAGGCTAACTGAAAATTGTGAGAATGACAGGCATAGCTCTCTCACTTGCTTGCGCTCTCTCTCTGCCGCTCTGCTGCTGTGTTAGGCAGAGAGCTACATGCGTGGCTATTAAAGGAGCTTCAGAAATCCTACTTGCCTTATCCTCACTCATTTTTAAAAACCTTAGCATTTTTAAACATTTATTCGAAGGAAGAATTTGTGAAGAACTGCTCAGAAGGAATAAGACCTGGTAACCTAATGGAGATTAAAATTTACAAAATGTTATGGGATACAGAAACTGATGATTTGACAAAAGTAGTTAGCCAATTGCTCTGGTATATAATGTTTAAGACTCAGTATTACATCTTTGTTAAACATCAAAGGCAAAAGACAGTTCACTTTCTTCTTTATAATAATGCAGTGGTGAGGCCAATTACTCAATAGTTGACAAAAATCAACTGAGATATGAAAAATAAAAAGCATTACACTGTAGCTAATACTTTAAACTATAAGTCTCTAGTCTCATGTTCCTCTTCTGAAAAAGAAATTTGCCCAAGATCATCAAGAAAAAAGGTTTGGGGTAAATAAAAGGTTAAGATTAACTTATTTTTAATAATCTAAAGCTTGACATAAACCCTTCACTCCAAATATCAGGTAGTATTATGAAATGTACAGAGACATTGTTTTTCACCTCTTCTGTATCAAAACATCAATTCATTGAACTTCTCTTGGGATGTGCTAATGTGTCATTTGCTAAGATGCCAAATAACTGGGACTGAATTCTTTGCTCTTACTTTGTCTCATTCTCACCACTAGAGACAAATCGCATTCTGGCTTGATAGGAGAATCATGATTTCAGAATAGTCTGTTTCAATATGGAGCAACCTTAACTGAGATGTGATGGTGACTGGCCCATGGATTCCAGCATTCTAGACCCTCAAGTCCTCCTAAAGTGATCCTTTAATCTTCTTTGCACCACAAGGGCCTTGCCTAGACAAGGTAAGACTTGTGTTAACTTGAAGCCTTTTTTGCTTGTACTCTATACTCACGTTCCAAGTTTCATGGATATACAGTGGTGAAGTGTATCAAGAAATTTTCTTCAGTGGAAAAGTCTCACTATTCTATGGCAAACTGAAAAATTAACTGGTTCTCCTGAGGAATAAATAGATTTGGTTTTTATGACGATAAGAACTGAGGGCAAAGGACTAAACATTCTTGTTAATCATTCAAGGAAAACATTAAAATACTATGTACAACATAGCTAGCTATTGCTGAAGTTTTGCTTAAGGGTAAATAAAACAGTTACTGTCTGAAACATAATATTTAAATATTAACCATAAATATTTTACTCAAAATTATTCCTATAGTTCCCTCTTGCTGCCACCTTCTTTCTGTTTTAGGAAAAAAAGTAGTATCTCCTGGTTATGTCATTATTATTTTGAAATATACATCTATATTTATTTGCTTTCTCTATCAATCTTACATTCTTAAAATTAGATTTCTCATGTTTGCTGAAATTACCCAGGTCCCATAAATTATCACATCTAAATATTTCTTTCTTATTTAAACAATTTTGTTTGTTGAGAATCTTGACATTCAACTTTCACCCCAAACAAAAGTTGTTTTGGCTTCATTCCTCTAAATGAAAGTATTTTCCATAAATCCCTTATTTCTACATGATATACTTTATGTACAAACTCTATAAATGAGTAAAAATATATACTCAGTCATCCTAATGAAATAATTTTTTAACTCTACTAACATTAGATAAGAAATCAATATTTACCCTTGGGGGAAAAATCCTGCCTTAATATGATGAACTTCAATTTTGAGTACATTTTGTGTAAGGAGGATGTCAGATGATCTGACATCTGTGATTTTACTTATATCCAACAAATCTATTTTACTACTGTTAAATTGAGGCCTAGAAAGTCTTAAATAAATTTCCCGAGGTCAAGCAATCAGTTAATACATGATCTGGGACAATATGCAGGTTTGGTAGTTCTCAATTCCGTCTAAATGTTCTAAACCTTAAAAACCTCTGATAGCCTCAAGATATTTTAAACTCCATCCATGGTCTGAGTCCTAGTTTTAATTATCAGATACATAACTATTACATGGAGCTCCATGCCTAAAAAGAAACAAATGCCATGGAAAGCATGTTTATAGAGAAGGGCAGGGGAAACTATTCCCCAAAATATATTCACGGATTATTTGATAAAGTCAGGCTAGGAGAGCAAAGAAAGGTAGTCAATAAATGTCATGCTCTAAAACTGAAGTTTTACAGATAGTTTTCAGCATGATTTTTCTATGTTTCACTTTTCACCGTCAGCTGTGAGCTGTTTCCAAGTGTGAAATTGCCTAAGAGAGGAAGCAAAGCTATCATTTGACATCTGGGAGCATGGAGATCAGGCTGCAGTGAAAAGCATTTTGGACTTCTTCAATTTACACACATATGCACCTATAAATTCTCAAGTGTGAAAAGTATTCAATGACAAATATCAATGTAAATTTCAAGCATTTAAAATTAAAGACTCATAATAGGGCAGAAAATAAAAGTGAAGGACACACACTGATAGGATACCATATCAACTTGTTCAAGACTAGAATGGGAAACTTAAGTGACTATATTAGGTTAACTAACACAAATAATTTTATGCACTTGTCTCAGATTGTATATTAAGCTTTCAAATATCATTTTCTTGTATTTTTCTTTAAGAGACAAGGTCTTGCTATGTTGCCCAGGCTGGAGTGCAGTAGCTATTCGCAGGCATGATCATAGCACACTGCAGTCTCATACTCACAGCCTCAAGCAATCCTCCCACCTCAGACTCAGTTTTTTTTTGTATTTTATATGCTTAGTAGTACAGGTTCTATTTTCTAGCTGTTTTTGAATGATAAGAGTCAAGAAAAAAAGTAGTAAAAAAAAGTACTTTCTTGACATTTTATTTTTCCTTTATACTTAAAACACTATACACAAAGGTTTATTCTTTATTATCATAAGTTAACAAATCAAATGATAAAGCACATAAAATCTTTTGGCTAAAACTTTTGTGTGTATGTGTGTAAAAACAGATATAAAATCAGAGTAACCAGAAGAAACTCCTCCAGAGAAAAATAACCAATTTACTCCAGTTTTTATTCTCTAATCCCTCACAACAAAAAAAAACAGAAGAACCTGTGTAAAAGTATCCTAATAAAGTATCTACAAGTCTCCTAATGTGGAAACCAGACAGTGTTATATTTATATTGTCATGCTATACAATCTGTTCCTACTTTGTGGACTATTTCTTTTGCCTTTTCTCTTCCTGAACTCCATTCTGTGTTTCTGTGGTATGAAAGGAACCCATTTACCATGAATGATGTTTATTTAAAATAAAACCTTTCTAGAGAATCATCCTAGATAATCTAAGGATACAAAGTGAACCTAAAAGGAATGGCTTCTACTTTGAAAACAGGGCTGGGTTTGATCAGTGAATTCGTATTCTCAAGACCCTCTTGATGGGTCTGCAGCTGCAGCCATTTATGCGCTGGCTTTTTCACAGATGTAGCCAGAGAAAGCTCCATGGTTTTTGTCTTTTTGTTGTTGGATTTGTTTTCTTCAATATAAAAAAGTGGCAACTTTTTAAAAAGTTCTCAGTTTTGTTATAGAAACTTGTGAATCTTGGGCATCCTTGGGAGTATACATTGTTGAAATAATTATGACTTTTTAAAATCTAGGATCACTAAGTTGGCAGAAACTATACTTAAATAACAGAAGGTGATCATTTGCATTTCAAAATTTATCTGTCTTGCTTTTCCCCTCAATTAGACCAAAACATGTTGATTCACAGGTTTCTGTGTGTGTGTTTTTTCTTTTTTAAACTTATTTATAGAGCAGAATAATGGCCCCCCTGCTAGTTTGGCATTTGCTCAAGTTTCTGCCCATGCAAATCAAATCTGTTACTGGAAATTTTTCTCAAAATATAAAGGCACATCATCCACAAGATAAAAAGATATACTGCTGATATTATAAAGCACAGGGCAGGTGGATAATGTTTTCAGGACAAATATGTGATAAGGATTCCCAGGAGGTGAAGTGGCAGGGTAGAGGGTGCACACTGTTTAAACAGAAGTGAGTTGCTCTCATCATAATCTTGTGACAACTTTTCTTTCTAACCAAACATCAGCTGCTTAACATGCTTTAGAGTTACTTGGACAATAATACTAAGGTTAGACTTGGGAAGTAAGAGGGAGGGGATCACATGAAAGGAAATTACTTCAACCCTTAGTGTTCCTAAGGGTAGATCAAAAGGTGGTTAAACAATCTATGACCCATGTAGTTACTGATTTGTATTTTTAAGTATTGAAATATTAACATATTATCATTGCTTCCATCCTTTGAGGAGAGGAAAACCTATCTGTAGTTTTGATTTATCAGTAGCACTGCCTATGAACTTTTGGAGCAAACAGTAATTCAAAAATTTTTCTCCAATTTCCCTTGAGTTATAAGTAAGGGGTACGAGCACATAGACTTAACCAAGTTCTATAACTCTCTAGATTTAAGGTCATCTTAATAAGAACACTGGTATTACTTTTCTGTTAAGGCCATTACTCGTTTTGTTTTACCTGGTTGCTAAAATTAACAGGCCCAATGAATGGAAAGCCTTTCCACATTGTTCACAAAGCATGCCACAACACTAGAACACTTTTGCAACTCACAAAGCTTGGAAGTACAATTCTTTTATGCAAATAATGACAACAAAGCACCTCTTCAGACTACAGCTTTTTTCAAATGCTAGTGAAGGACAACCTGGAAGAGGACAGCAAAATCCATTAATGGTAGACTGCCACCTGCTGGTCAACTAAGAGAATTGTAATTTCTGGGACAAGGCTTAAAAATTAGAACTTAGAAACTGATCTGTATTAAATTTGGTATTTCAGTATATGAAATTGAAAGTGTGTATCTGTTGATGAATGTAATATGGTTCTGTTCTACATATATTAAAACTCTCAGGATACCAACATGTTATGGATATTAAAGTAAATATGACTGGCTTGAGAATAAAGAAAAATAATCTGCTAGAATGTTCAAGCACAAATTTACAGATAGTTTCCAATAAGTAACAATATATACACTTACTAGGAACCAGGAGAAAAAAAAGAAAGTAACAACAAAAATAAGAAATAAGAAACTACTTACAAATATTAAACAATATTCCATAAATGTGTGGTTTTGTTTTGTTATATGGTTCCCACTGTACTTCACTTTAGCATGTAACAGGCTTGACTCAAAAAAACTCCCAAATTAAGTTTGATTCTAAAACTTCCAAATTCATTATAATTAACAAATATATTTCTAAGTACACTGGAACCTAAAATGTTATTTCTTATCAAATTAGAAAGTGGGGAGGATCCGTTTTTTTTTTTAATCGAGTAACTGTAATAAAGTGAATTCAACATGCAATTTTTTATCCTATTTACTAACATGATTTCAAAACATAACATCACATTATCTATTTGAGAAAAAAAATGTAAGTGTGCTCTATTGTCTCTAACAATAAACAAAAACCAAACAGTCTTAATTTGAAGGAAGAAGGAGGAAAGAAAAGAAAACCCTAATAGTTGCTTTCAGGAACGTTTTAGGATATTTATTTTATAGGTTGGAAAACTTTGGTATTCTCTACTGCAGAAATAATTCTTAACAATGAAAGTTGTAACTAGAAACAATCTAGCTCTTTTAATCCTTATTATCATCACTTCCCATTATGCAGAGAAACAAGGTTAGCATCAATACACTAGTTAGCTGTTAAGTATTAAATACTATATTGATCAACACCTAAGCAGATTATATAAAAAAAAAATCAGCTTGAAACTCCTTTGAAGGCCAATGCGGTGACAGGTGAAGTGACTCTGGCCATCCAAAGAGGCTAAACGGTAAGCAAAAGGTGAACAAACTTTGGATTCATAATACAGCCCCATCTGCACTGATGACTGAGAAAAACCAACTCAAATGCAATTCATATGCTTATGCTACCTATAATTGTCAATAAAAGATCTAATACCCACAGAATAAATCTCTAATTTTTAAAAAATAAAGACAATACAGTAAAGGCAAGATAAAACTGTTTTGTCTATAAAAATTTGTTATAAAATGCCAGGTTGGCACATCACTAAAATCATATTGCATTTTTAAAACCTCCACTGTGCCAGGCACCATGGCTCATGCCTGCAATCCCAGCTATTCCAGAGGCTGGGGCAGGAGGATTGCTTGAGGCCAGGTGTTCAGGACCAGTCTGAGCAACACAGCAAGGCCCTGTTTCTATTTTTAAAAAAAATTTTTTTTTAATTAGCCAGGAATAATGGCATGCACCCGTAATCCCAGCACCTTGAGCCCAGGAGTTCTAGACCAGCCTGGGCAACAGAAAGACCTCATCTCTACAAAAAATGCTCTTTAAAAAAATTAGCCAGGCATGGTGGTGCACAAATGTAGTCCCAGCTACTTAGAGGCTGAGGCAACAGGACTGCTTGAGCCCAGGAGTTGGAGGCTGCAGTGAGACATAACAGCACCACTGCATTCCAGCCTGTGTGACAGAGTGAGGTATGTCTCAAAAAAAAAGAAAGAAAGAAAAAAATCATGCATCTAAAGAGGGTCAGGGTATTTAAAGGTCCTTGTAAACACTAAGAAGTTAAGACATTTCTAAGAATTCACTGCAGTTCTTAATGAGGTATAAACTCATTTAACAATAATAAATATGTGGACACACACATATATATATACACATATATACCTATGAATTACTTAATTGGTTTAGCCCCAAATTTTCTTTTTTGAAGGGTTAAACAGATAACCAAATCCAACACATATGTAAACTGCTAGTGAACAATACAAAAATACAACTTCTATAAAGAAATGAGAGCTGCCGAACCACTTTTTCAAGTGAAACATTTTAGGAGATTGCTCTAACCTGGGGCACAGTACATTCTCTCTATGGCATCGCTGTCACAGGAATCTTCAACCTCACTCCACCTGCTAAAATACGTTAGCTGAATGTGTCCTAAAAACAAAACGACAGGAGAAATCAAAACATTTTTCTCTTCCATTTTCTGCAGAAGTGAACTGTAATTACTCCTTTTGTAGCTAAAAACAGTATCATTAAGAATAATGGCATCATTAAGTACTAGAAGCTATTACTGGGGGTGAATTTGCTGCACTGATAATGAAGCTCTAGACAGGAAATGAAGATACTAATTACAAGATAAAACGCCTACTCAGTTAATTGGAAGCAACAGCGAATAAAAAGAAATGCATTTGCAAAAGTTCCTGACCTCTATCATTCAATAAGATGTTGTTTGGGTTCAAATCGCGGCACACAATTCCCTCTCTATGTAAAGCATCAAGGGCTACCACCATTTCAGCTGCCCATCTTTGAATGCAGCCCTCTGGGATGTAAAACCTGGAGGTTAGTGCTAATTTTTTATCAAGGTCCTCAAAAATCTGATGTATTTCCTTGTCTCCTTCTAGCACTAAACCACTTTCACCCTTAGTCTCAGAGTCTCTCTGGAATAAAGAAGTTGGTTCCTCTTTAGCCAAATCATCAGTCTGATCTGTAAACAGCAATACTTCTTCTGTTTTTAAAGTGTCTGTGCTTGCAATATATTCATTAGCACCTGACAGTGGACTACAAATACGGAATAAGCTTTCTTCTGTGTTGTTTGCAGTTACTGCTGACTCAACCACTCCAAGTCCTTGAAACTTAGGATCTGAGCTGGGTAACAAAGACATATCTCCTGAACTACTATGATCAACAGCTGCTACAAATAACATCCTGGGATCCTCCTGTGCATAGTGTTTCTCTGTTATACTATAGGATTTGGGCCCAGAGGGATCACTCAGTTCCTCTATGCCTTTCTCCTCATGTGCTTGGCATTGTTCAGTACTAAGCCTGAGGCATAAAACATCAGGGGCTTCCAAGAGTTTATTTTCTATTATCCCTATATTAGTTTGTGTAAACTTAGTAGGTCCCATTGCTGCAGCTTCTCTTGTTGACTCCAATTCACCAGGTAAATTTACAAGAAGATCAGGTCTTCCTTCATCAGTACCACTGACATCATCAAAAGCAGCATCTTTAAATGAAATAACTGGCACTGAGTCATCTGAGCCCCTGCTAATGGTGTCCTGAGCTTTAAACTCTACCTTGCTTTCACTAGTATTAAAACTCCTAGAAGCACTGTCTCCATCTGGAAGAGTAAAGAATGGTTTCAAAGGTTCTGATTTTAGACTATACAATTTTTCTCCAAAGTCAAGTCCCAGGAGTTCACTTGCGCTATCCTTACTGTCTATCCTAAAGAATTCCATGGGGCTATTTTTTGATCTACTGAGGGAATCTGATGTTCTTGGAGAACTAACTGCTTCTGGGTCATCGTTGGGGAAGAACTTCAGCTCGTGAGCTCTCAGCTGTGTGCTGGGGCTGTCACTGTCAGCAGCAAGGTGTGCTGGGAAGCTTTTAATAGCTTTTGTATCAACACCATTCCCTTCAGTCTTCATGAAGGGCTCCTCATTCAAAGACCCTGGTTCAATCTTTTCTTGCCCATATTCATTGCATAATGTTAAATAACTAGTAGTACATTCTTCTTCTGAACTTGAACCAGAATCTGGCCACTTTGGAGAGCTATCTTGGCCATCATCTTCCTGGTTGCTGTCATCTTGAGAACTTGGAGTAAGACTACTCTTCAAAGGCAGAGCTTTAAGCATGCTTCCACCATCACTTCCTCTGGATTCAAAGCTACTGCTGTCCTGAGGACTAGAAGTTGGCTGCTGCAGGTGAACTTTTGCAAGTGTAGGTTTTTTGACTTCCTTGATGTCAAAGCTTTCTTCAGGACTTCTGTTTAGAAATTTACTGATATATGACCACAGTTTGCCACCTGTGAACAAGTATAACAAAACAAACAAAAGTATTAAGATCTCCAAATTGACAGTTATTTAAGCCATTAGAAAAACAAAAACTATCTTAAAAATCAATCAAAACAAGTCAATAATATCCATTAATATCAAGTGTGCCATAAGATAAGCATATTTAATAAAATGCTTGTTATTGCTGACTGGTGAGTACGGTTTCAAGCATATCTCCTGATATCAATTTTTTTTTAAGTGACAACCTATTTCTTCCTTTGAAGGGAAATTAGTTATAACACATACTAATATGAAATTTCACAGCTAAAATTCTACTCTAAAGTTAAATATCATTTAGTCTTAGAAACATCTGATTATGTTCTGTTCTGTTTATATAATAATTTTTTCACGCATGGCCCCTTGGTCAAGTGGAAATACATAAATAAGTGCTGTTTAAAATTGTATACTACAATGGGGGGAAAAATCAACAATATTATTCCATTTTGAAAATGTCCAGTCCAGGATTGGAGGAATTTGGCATGTGGTATATAATTATGCCTTTATAAACGACATATTAATATTTCCCCTTTTATGCCCAGCCTTACATGTAATATGTTATATAAGTAAAGCTACTGAGGAAAATTAATTGGGCAACCATTAATAAAGCAAGCTACAGAAATTCTGACTGTGTATTCTGACATATATCTTTAAAACTAAAATCATAAAAATCACTTTCATGTAAATCAGAGAAATAAAAAAAATCCAGTATTTTACCAGCAATACTTGTAGTTATTATTTCACCATAGTTTTCTTTTATTTTAACCATTAAAACACCTCAATCCCTTTGTCAATTATAACTTTTACGTTAAACAATTATGGCTAAGTACCAAAAACCTGCTATAACAGTAGTGATTAGAAACAGTATTATAAGAAAGAATAATTAATTAAATTTGATCCAGAAATCTCAAAAGCAGTAACTACAGAAGTATACTTTGTGGAGACAGAATTGTAGTTGCAAAGAAATGAAAAATTAAGAATAATGTGTTAAAAATAAATCCCTCTATTCATATAAAGAAGACAATTTTTCAGCACATATTTATTGTAATCATTAAGCATCATATGCCAAGGGTACCTAAACCTTAAGGAAAATAACCACTGACAGTCAATTGCATGTGTAAAAAAGTCAACGGAAACATCAAAAATACCTCTTCCTACTTCACATTTCATTTTGAGAAATTCAATAAATACACATAGCACCTGACATGGTACCTAGCATAGAATAAATGCTCAATAAAGGCTAATTGTCATAATATTAATCCTAGGATTCTCATACATCTCTTTGTAGCAGCGATCTAGTTAACCATCTTCTCTATTTTATTTATTTAACTTTTTTTTTTTTCTTAGAGTCTCACTCTGTAGCCCAGACTGGAGTGCAGTGGTGGGATCTCAGCTCACTGAAGCTTCCACCTCCTAGGTTCAAGTTATCCTCCTGCCTCAGTCACCCAAGTAGCTGGGATTACAGGCGTGTGCCACCATACCCAGCTAATTTTTGTATCATCTTCCCCATTTTGATACCAGTTAGTGGTACAGGATATTATGGCATTTAACTTTTTCCTCTCATTTTTTTCTTAGCTAATGCTTTCTGTCCTCTTTATACTCAGTGTTTCACATTTCCCCATATTTCAACTGAAGTTTAAAAGGAGCTATGCATTGAGTCTATATTCTTTAGTCTACTGACAACAATACTCACATTCTCTTACCACAAATACCTATATTGTGGCACTCTAACAATGCTTGAACCTAAAACTAAGATTCTTGTATGCAATGCAAATAAAATGATTTGGGTGGTTTTCAATTCTCCTAGATGATGACTACTTTGAGGAAAGGATCAAGTCTTTTTCATCTTTGTATGTCTACTGCCTACACAATGTGCAGGACATAAAAGTCACTGCTTGTTAAATCAGATGATGAGATGTACCGTATAAGCAATCCATAAAGTTCCACTGACCAGCAAGAAATGGTACCTTTTAATAAAGTTCTAAGAAAAGCTTCATTCATTCCTAGGCCAATTCCACCTGAATAAACTACTGAAATCTAAAATTCAATGTACTTAAAGTCTTCATTTTTGGGGATAATGCTATAACTACGACTAGATCCTTACTTTAAGTCCCTCTTGTATCACTCTACCCTACTAATTGCTGCCTAATTAATCTTCTATTTCAGCACAGATCTTATGCCATTTCTGCATTCAAGAAGCCAAGTTCCCTCCATCTACTGAATCATATACCAACTCCACATAGGCATTTGAACTCCTGAGTAATACAGTTATCAACCCATGATTTGGTCCTCTCCCCCTACTCAACAAAGAATTCATGATGGGCTTTTCCCCATACCATGCTTGCACTTGGAATGTTTTTTTCTAATAATTTCCCCAGTATCTGCTTGTGAAAATCTTACCTATTCTTGAAGGTCCTTCAGAATCTGTTCTCTTTTACCAATTTCTTTGTATCCCTTAACTGGACACCATATATACATTCTCTCAATCCTCTATCATCCACCTTCATACTCCTTATGACATTTACATCATATTAATATTACTTTTATGCTTTTATTATCTCCTTCATGAGACTGTAAAGTCTTAATAGCTGCAGGCAGAGGATTCTATCTAGCATGTAAAACAGGTATTAAATAAATATTTATTAAACTGAGTTATAAAAAGATAACATCTGTACAAATTTTTTGAAAACCTTTCAAGGAAAAGAATCTATAAGTAAGAATCTATAAGGATCTATAAGTATAATGTCATTTTGGGGGCCATATGTTCTTCCAAAGACATATATTAACCTTAAGAAAAACCTGTTATTGCTAAGGTACATAAAATTTGTCTAATTTTTAACACTCTAAGACTGTAAATGATACTTTTCTAAGTCTTTTTGAAGCACATAAAATTGTAGATATTGAACCATTTTAAGATTTAAAAATTAGAATTCATAATGTTTAATTAAAACTCTTTGTCTCTCCTCAGATTTTAAGTCTATTGTTTTTCTATAAGATTGCAAAGTAAATTTGTTAAATTGCTTGGTCAGAATTAGGACTTAAATTTCATATGTACGATAAAACACTGCTATCACAGTAATCAAAATCATCTTTTGGCCAAGGAATTCAACTTGAAAAAAATCTGTCCTACATATAATTCTCAAAAAATACAACAAACAAAAACATGTATGTATAAATACATGTTTATACATGTATTTATATGAGTACTGGAAACAATTTAAACATCAATTAATAATAGCCATTTGCAAATACATAGTGCTTACCATGTACCAGGTACTATTCTAAGCATTTTACATATACAACTATTTAATCCTCACATCAACCCTATAAGGTAGGTAATTAACATTATCTCTATTTTACAGATGAGGAAATTGAGACACAGAAAGGTTAAATAACTTTCCCAAAGTCACACTAGTAATGGTGAGCCAGCATTTACATTCACATAGCATGGCTCCACAGTCCTTATTTTTAATCACTATAGTGTATGCCTCTCTTAATATGGACCTAAATATACTCATAAAGATATACTAAAGGCGTCCAAGGTACACTTTTGAGATGGGGGGGAAAAATGCAAGCTCAAGGCAATATGTAACACCCATTTAAGTTTTTTAAAAACAGACAGATAGGGAGTGAATGTTTATAAACATAGAAAGTTATTGGAAGATATATAATTACTGTTAAAAGAATGCCTATTTCTGGGGAATAGGTCTGGACAACAAAGTGAATAAGGAGGGATAATTTTTATTTTTACTTTATAGACTTCTATTTTGTTTGAATTTATTTTATAAATTAGTTTTATAATTTTAGAAAACTAATTAATAAAAGAATCATTTTACTCCTTGGGGCCTTAAGTAACTTGGAGAGAAATTCTTTTCTACCTCCTTTCTATTTTGTATATCCACAGTCAGAGATTTTTGCAACTTCTGTCTTTTAATTTGGTCTTTCATCTTTGACTGACCCAGTATTCAACAATTATACACTGAGCACCTTCTAAATACCAAGTATTTTGCTAATTCATCATACATATGATGAATATTATATAATGCCTAATCTTAGAAACTTAAACTCTCATGGCCTTGACTGAATACATTTTGTTTCCCCACCTTTCTCTCTCAAATAGTTTAAGAAAGGGCTTTATTAAAAGGAATAGTAAATATTTTAAACCTCTCTCCTAAAATCCTGACTGATATAGCCTGTCTACTCAACATCACCTGAATATTTAATAAGAATCTCAAATTCACATGTCCAAAATGGAATCCTTGATTTTCCTTCTAAACTTACTTCTCCCACAGCTTAGCAAATGGAAACTCCATTATTTCAATTATTTGAGCCAAAAACTTTGAAATCATGTAAAACAGAATCATGCCATTCTACCTTCAAAATACATTCAGACTCTAATAACCATTCTTTACCACCTACGCCAGCAGTTCCCAACCATTTTGGCACCAAGGACCAGTTTCATGGAAGACAATTTTTCCATGGATGGGGACAGGGGTGTGGGTGGGGGTAGAAAGTGTTTTGGGGTGAAACTGTTCCACCTCAGATCATCAGGCATTAGATTCCCATAAGGAGTGTGCAACCTAGATCCCTCGCATGTGCAGTTCACAATAGGGTTTGTGCTCCTATGAGAATCTAATGCCACTGCTGATCTGACAGGAGGCGGAGCTCAGGCAGTAATGTTCACTTGTCCGCCACTCACCTCCAGGTACCCGTCTGTGGCCCAGAGACCCCTGACCTACACACTAATACCTTGTCCAAGCCATCAGCATTTTCACCTGGGGTGCTGCAACAACTTCCAAATTGGTCTCCCTGCTTTTCCTTCTGCTCTCCTACATTCTGTTTTCTACAGAGCAGGCCAATGATCCCTATCTCATCACTCCTTTGCTCAGCATGCCCCAATAACATCTTATCTCATTTAGAATAAAAGTCCAGTTCTTAACGTGGCCTACAATGCTATACAGGATCTGCCTGCCTGCCTCCTCACTTCTCTAAGCATTCTTCCTACTGCTCTTTCTGTTCTGCTCCAGCCACACTGATCCTGCTGTTTCTTGAACACCAAGCACACCCCTGCCTCTAAGCCTGTGGACCTATTTGTTTTCTCTTGCCAAGACATCCTTTCCTTACATATCCACAATGCTCCCTCTCTCACTTCCTGAAGGTCTCTGGTCAAATGTCCCTTCTCAATAAGATGACCACCCTATATAAAATAGCAAACCACCCCTCTCACCCCTTTGGCATTCCCTTCCCCTTTCCTTTAATTTTTCTCCATAGTATATTTACCTCCATCTGTCATATATTTACTTAAATATTTGCTTATTGTCTGTTCTGCCTCTATAATGTAATGTAATGTAAGCTCCATGCAGGCAAAGTCTTCTGTTTTGTTCACTGCCAAATTAGAACTATGTCTGTGTCCCAGCAAGCACTCAATACATTTCTAATGAAATGAATTAAAAATGGAAAGAAAGAGTCCAAGAGACTCACATAAATCATGAGTAGTTCTGTAAGCAGTGGAAAGCTAAAGCCACAAATCATAAGTATTCAAAGCATTCATGTTATGGAGAAAACAACTGTTCAAGGTTTGCTTTCTCAGTAATAACTATTCACACATATGAAAAGTTACTTTTCTATGACACAGGCCAACTTCCTAATCTACGGAGGTGCCACTGATGTGTAAAAGAAAACACACTGTTCATCATCCAGTTCACTGCATTGCTCAAGCCAAATCTGAGAAATTACTGTAGATTTTCCTCTTCCTAATCTCAAATCCATTACAGGTCCCATTACTCTACCCTCAAACATCTCGACTGGTGCCCCAGAAGGCCAAGCCAGCAGCACCTTTTCACTAGCCTCCTGTATTAGCCTTTTTACTGCTTCTATTCTTGCCTTTCTACAACCCATTCCCCATACAAGAGCCAGTGACCTTTTTAAAATGTAAATCAGATTCTGTCACCCCTTAAGAAGTCCAATGGTTTCCCAATGCACTTGAACAAAAGTCAAAGTCCTTACTCTGCTGTACAAGGCTCCTGCCTACTTCTCCAACAGCCTCACGTACCAACATGTGCCTCACGTTGTCCTCACTCTGCTCCATTCCAACCAAATGATGCCTTTCTTGGTCATCAAACATCCCAAGTTTGTTTTTATACTCATCCCTGTACCTGTATCTTACATTCAAATGATTGTTTCTTTTGCCATTCAGAACTTCTCTTAAATGCCACCTTCTCAGAGAGGGCTCCCTCGACTACTTAATTCAACATAGTCCCCCAGTTGTTATCTATTAGATCTCCCTTTGTTAAAGATCTGTATAGTTCCTTTTATTATCCAATGTTCTCTTGCTTTTTGTTTTTCTGTTTGACTTTTCACAACAAGAATTTAAGTTTCAGGCCTGGCGTGGTGGCTCACACCTGCAATCCCAGCATTTTGGGAGGCTGAGGCAGGAGAATCGCTTGAGGCCAGGAGTTTAAGACCAATTTGGGCAACATAGAGAGACCCAATCTCTACAAAAAATTTTAAAACTTAGCCAGATGTGGTGGTGCATGCATGTAATCCCAGCTGAGGTGGGAGATCACTTGAGCCCAAGAGTTCAAGGTTACAGTGAGCTATGATTGTACCATAGCACTCTAACCTAGGAGACAGAGCAAGACCCTGACTACCCCCAACCAAAAAAAAAAAAAAAGAGAGAGAGAATTTTCTTGTCTTGTTCACCTAAAAAGGAGCCTACTCTACAGTACATGCTCAATAAATTTGCTGAATATTTAATTAATCCAGAGTCCCTATTTGCACTGTAATTTACTATCTTTATATTATAAAACCATCTTAAAAATAAACAATAGACACCTAAAATGAATGGTCAAAAGAGACAAATTTTATGGTCATGTGAGCATTTAAAGTCAGGTATGCTCGATAGTAAAGAAGGATCTAAAATAGTAGAAATTTTAAAAGTCATAAGTCTATGATTTTAAGAGATTATAAAAATTTTCTACATTATTCAAGTAAAATCAATTGAAACATCAGTTTCAAGAGGTATATGGGATGGTGAGAAGATGGTAGAAAAAAATGAAAAATGATTTGGAGAAGGAAGAGGAAGAAGAGGAAGATACAGCTACAAATAACAGAGGTAAGTTAAGACTGAAAATTTTGCCATAGATAATCTCCAACATGAATAATCCACACTGGGTAATAGAATATTGACTATAATTACATTCATCCTACTGACCTTGTTCTAAATTATTATGGATTATTACTACGCAAGTTATTTTGTTCCACACCAGAGGTGGCTGTATTTCGCTATCAGATGACATGACCTCTAATTCAATAATGTCTGTAATGCACTGGTATCCTCAGATAAAAGCTGTCTATAATGTCTGAACAAAGGTGAATTAGTTATCCAATTCACACACACAATTAACTCTCTTAATACCTGAGAGACCACAGAGCCCCTTCTGAATTTCCTATTAAATACTGCATATGGAGGTCTTCCCTCCATCTGTAGTTATCTTGTGCTGTACTTCACAATAAACAATATTAATTGTTTACTGCCCCCATCAAAAATCTTGCATTCATTATCATATGAGACCTCATTCCAGAAAGCAATGACTTCTTTTCCTAAAAAATTATATTAAATACAAATGTTATGCCTATTAGTAAAGTACAATAGTTATACAAAAATAACAATGCCTTCACGAGATACGGAAAACAATTTAAAAATTTTTTACTATTTTACGAACACCTCTTAAAAGCCAAATGGCAATATGTATTAAATGAATTTATATTTATATGCTGTTTTCAGTCATCCTAAATAAAAGACTACTTATTTAAATTCAGGTATTAAAGGGCAAAAAAAATCAAAACATTATATTTTTTGCCACCTGTTCCCTCTACAAAGAGCTGAAATTTCATAAATAGTTTGAAGGCAGAGAACTGTGCCTCTGCTTTGTACCCATATGTGATGCCAATGGCTGTATTCATAAAAACTCAGATCAGAATGACTAGGTAATGTCAAATGTTAAGCAAACACCCTTGCCTTCTAAAAGAAGGAGGTAATTAATTAATTCTTCAGGGGATGCTTTTCATTTTAGTCATCTAACATAATGTATCCTTTTAGCAGGGAACAAGCGAACAAAATACCACTAAAATAAAATCTAGCTCTCTTAGCACACACTCATATTAAAGTTCTCATTATATTAGGTAAATTCCATGAGAAAGTAAGTAGTGAAGTAAATCTACAAATGGTACCATAGTTCACATGAAATCTGTTGTTCACCTGGGTTTTCATTTTCCCTCACAACTCAAAGTAGGGAGGTAGAGCAGAGGAATAGGAAATGGTTTCTTAAACGTGTTTCATATATTCTATCTGCTCATGAAATGACAGAGAGAAACTGGAAGCTAAGTAGGTGACATTCTTCACTGCATAAACAATCCAAACTACAAACCAACCTTCCGCATGCTGCAGCACAAGAAATACTGACTCCTCAGAGATGATGTACTTATGCAGACACACCATGTTGGGCACGCAGCGGGGGATGATGGTCTTTCTGTTCCTGCTGTATTCACTGCTTTTCCTTAGACCCTGACAGAGAACAAAAAGGTCAGTTGTATCCTCAGTTGCCTTTAGAGCCTGCTGTGCTCTGTGTTTATCAACCAAACTAATCTATCCGAGTTACTCTGGGCTTCAGAGAAACCACTCATCTGCTGCTCTATGCCCCCCAGTCCCTGGAGGCTCTGCTGATGGCATCTGGCGTGAATCCAGAGAAGGAAGATGCCACAAAGCTGCCATTAAAATCAATTACGTGGGTCAGTGTTTTTATTAGAGATGCTCTCAAACTAAGTCATCAGGATGACACACAGTTATTTCTCTGTGACCTTTTCTTAAGTTTTATTTTACTTATCTATATCTTTAAAGCAGTAGACATTGTAAGACCAATGCAAACTCCTGAGACACAAAAGGTATTCTTAGATTAAGCAGGCAATTTTAAAATCCTATCCCCCAAAAGTACAAACAATATTAAGTCTTCTTACAAGGAATAAGGTTTGTCTATTTTCTGGTGTCATACTCTGTTTTTAAAGAAATGTCAATGATAAAGTATATTCACACACACACACAAAATGTGTTTCAGTATGTGTCAATGTGACCTACTGCCATGCCTTATCAGCGAAAGAAAAAGCAACAGAAAAAGAAATATAAAATTAATAAATTCACCTTCTGAATGCTGTGGAAATGCTTAAATTAGGATATTTTCAGAATATGTACTATCACAGTCCATTCCAAATACAATTTCAAAATTTCAAAATTGAGGGTTCTCTCTCTCCTTATTCATTTAGTTATAAATTGCATTATGTATAGAATCAAAATTGAATTTAGATCAAAAAGAGGACCAGGAATGTAGATACACTTTCCCAAAATACCTGTAACTAGACTTTAAGGCAAAATTTTAGCTCTTAAGAACTGTAGTGATAATCGAAGGTGAGACTGTGTGTAGTCTTCACAATTAAACAAAATGTTCTTGAGATGTATTTAAACAACACACTACACATTCAAACAACACAAAATGGTTCTTCAGTTTATCCAAATTATTTCCTCCATACTCTGTATCAAAAAAAATGTTGTTAAATGCATGCTATCAACCGTGATGAAAGGATAGAAAGAAAAGTAAATAAACATCACCAGAAACAACATAAAAGGACATTCAAAACCTAGAGGGGGATATATTAACTACTTAGTTAATATTAACTAAATATTAACTAAAATATTAACTTTTCTTTCAGAAGCATAATTTGAAATTCAAATTTTAAATTCATTAAACATATAAATTTTACTTACTCTTTTTTTTTTTTTTTTTTTTTTTTGAGACAGGGTCTCACTCTTGTTGCCCAGGCTGGAGTGCAATGGTGCAATCTTGGTTCACTGCAATCTCTGCCTCCTGGGTTCAAGCGATTCTCCTGCCTAAGTCTCCCGGGTAGCTGGGATTATAGAAGCCCACCATTATACCCGGCTAATTTTTGTATTTTTAGTAGAAACGGGGTTTCACCATGTTGGCCAGGATGGTCTCGAGCTCCTGACCTTAGGTGACCTGCCTACCTCAGTCTCCCAAAGTGCTGGAATTATAGGCACCACGCCTGGCTACAAATTTTACTTACTTTTAAAATGAAAGTCTGTTCTGTCCTTGTGTCCATTACAAGTAAAACCTACATAAAAGACACGAGTAATAATTTATTAACAATACAATGAAACATTAACTCTTAGCTTTAAACTAAACTTTAAGAGTAGGGCAGGGCTGAAATTTAATCCCCTCCCCAAAATTGTTCATTTCTGAATAAATTTTTTTAAGTCAGCAAATTATAGGATCAAAATAATCTTATCCAAAATAGGTTTTATTATGGTTTCCTTTTCTAAAAATGCCGTATTTTAGAAACATTACTGTTTCCTAAAGTATTTTAAAATGTATTTCTTAGAAGTAAAGGAAATACTATTTTAAACAGAGTTTTTCCTCTTGGAACATATATGATCAACAGGAAGTGGTTAAAAAAAAATTGTTCAAGTCTCAATTTTCTTCCTAAAATCTCCTATGTAGCAACTTGCTATAATGTGATCTCAATAACTCAGGCTCTAGCCTAAGGCATCCTTTTGGTATCTCTTCACCCTGGATTCACCTTAACACCCCTTTCCACCACCGGCAAATCCTGTCAGCTCTGTCTTCAAAATGTATCCAGAATCTGAACTCACCTTACCACTTCCACAGTTATTACTCTGTTCAAGCAAAGATCAACTCTTACCTAACTTGTAACTACAGTGTTCCAACTGATCTCCCTGCTTCCATCTTTGCTGCCCTGTTGTCTATCCTCAAAACAGCGGCCAGGGTTTTCTTTTTAAAACATAAGTTAGAACATGGCACTCTTCTTATCTCACTGAGAGAAAAAGCTTAAGCCCATAAAATGACCTCAAGACCCTTCATAACCTCTCACACATTGCCCCCCTAAACTACTCATTCCCACCCCTCATCTTGATGGATAAAATAAATTAACAGAAGTATGAAATTATCCTACCCTATTAAAGCTTTATTATTTTGGAAAAAACTACTGTAGCAAAGATTGGCAAACTTTTTCTTTAAAGGGCCAGACTGTAAATATTTTAGGCTCTGCAGGCCTATGCAGTCTCTGTTACAGCTTTTCAACTTTGTCATTATAGAACAAAAGCAGCCACAGACTGAAATTGGCCATGGGAGGAGGATTTGTACTACAGAAATCAGCAAACACTGCAAATGAGCCTTCTTCCCCCTACCAGAGAGCTGACTGTCAAACATTTACCAGCCCACCACTGGGTAAGGAAAGACAGAAATTAAGGATGAAAAAAAAAGATGTTAAGCTTGAAAAAAATAGAAGAATTTTTAAAAGGTGAGAAGAAACAAGGAAGTTGAGATGGGAAACCAGTTCGAGAAGATGGAAAATTCCATTTTAGATATTAAAGTTGAAAAAATAGTGACAACTTCATCTTTGTCTTCTGTTTGACCTACACTATTTAAATTTCCATTAATTTCAATACAATATTCTCACAGGTACCTCATATCCTCTTCCCAAGACCCTGCCTTCACCAAACAAACAAACAGCCTGCTGCTCCTCCTATAGTACTAAGACCATCTTCCATGCATGCTCTGAAACTAAACGTGGTCCAAGTTACTCTGAACTGTCTCCTGTCTCCCACCTTCAGAACAAGTGACTGATCCAGGATTCAACAATTATACACTGAGCACCTTCTGAATACCAAGTATTTAGAATCAATTCTAAATCAATCAAATCAATTCTACCTCCTAAGCACTTCTCTTATCCACCCTGTATTCTCTAATCTGCCATGTTTTAAGCATTTACTATGTGCTATACTTTACCCAGGTGTAATCAATATTAATCCTCCCAAAAAGCCAATGATTTATTTTATTTTATTTTGTTTTATCTTATTTTTATTGAGACTGGGTCTCACTCTGCTACCCAAGCTAGAGTGCTCTGGTGTGATTTTAGCTCACTGCAGCCTCAACCTTCCAGGTTCAAATGATCCTCCCACTTCAGCCTCCCAAGTAGCTGGTACTACAGGCATGTGCCACCATGCCTGGGTAATTTTTTTTTTTTTTTTTCGTAAGACAGGGGTCTCACTATATTGCCTAGGCTGATCTTGAACTCCTGCGATCGCTCAAGCGATCCTCCTGCCTTGGCCTCTCAAAGTGCTGAGATTACAGGGATAAGCCACCAGGTCTGGCTCAGTGAAATAATTTTACCATTCCTATTCTACATTAGAAGACATTACAGACATGTCTTCTTATGGACATAAGACATTCTTATTATGTAGAAGCTGTAATAGTCGGTAACAGTATCTAACACTTGTGAGGATTTCAGTAAGATAATCTTATAAAAGTACAGCTAGTTGCTATTACTGCTATCACTATTATTGCTTGTTTTTCCCTGAAATATTCCCCCAGGCACTTATCAAACAAGCATGCATCTTTCCATACGCAGCACAAATGTCACTCTAGCTCTCAGTAACACTGACTACTTTCTTCCTTTCTTCTGCTGTTTTACACAGCACCAGCATCTATTATAGAATCTCTAACCCTTCGATTTGGGGGTCTGTCTCCCAGTGAGACTTCGAGCTCTTTATGGGCATGCTGTAAGGCAGGATAATGGGCCCCAAAGATGTTCATACCCCAAGAATCCCCAACATTTGTGAACGTGTTATGTTACTGGCAAAAAGGCCTTTTCAGATGTAATTAAGGTACAGACCTTAAAACAGAGAGATTACACTGGATTATCTGGGTGGGTTCCAAAATATCACATGAATCCATTTCAAAAACAGAGAACTATCGTCTATGAAAAGAAAGGCAAAGCACAGAAATGATAAGGCTGAAAGGGAAATCATATTCAAAGCATGAAAGGGATGCATGGCTGCTGGCTCTCAGGTGGCAAAGGCCCACATGCAAGAACTGGAGAGAGGCTTCTAGGATCTCATAGCAAGCCTAAGAAGGAACCTAGGCAACTTCTAGGAGTATAGCGCAGTCCTTGGCTGACAGCCAGCAAAGAAACAGAGTTCAGTCCTACAACTCTATGAAAAGAAAAGAATTCAGCCAACAACCTGAATGAGCTTGGAAGCAGATTCCTCTCCTGAGCTTCCAGTAAGGAATATAGTCTTGCCACCATCTTGATTTCAACCCAGTAACTGTGTCAGACTTCTGACCTATAGAACTTTAATAATTTAATTGTTATAGGCTGCCAACTTTGTGGTAATTTGTTATGTCAGCAACAGAAAACCAACAGCATAAAAATTATTCTATCACATAACACACTGTTCTCACACAGTAAATGTTTAATAAACATATGGTTAGTGAATTCAACTCTAAAAGTTTGTAAGGTAGATGACGACATGGGAATAGAGCTTAGAAAATAAGTCGGTACTAATGATTTATATTTGAGCATTCTCCATAAAGATAAAAACTAAAGACACAAGAATGAATCCCACTGGGACACTTCCTTTATATCAGGCACTGTGCTGGGCTTTAAGGAATTAAATCATGTAATTCTCTCAACAATCCAAAGAGGTAGGTATCTTTTATTAATCAAGTTTACAGATAAGGAAATAAACATAAAACTGATTGTACTCTCTGGAGTGCACTCTGAAACACTGGAACTTCTTTAACCTCAGGACTTTGTCCATACTCACAAAGATAATAAGTGGTAGAGGGTAGTCTGGCTCCAGGTTTCTTCCTCTTTAATTGCTAAGCTATACTATTTATTTCTGAATTTTGAAAATATACATAGTTGAAATATTGTGAGTAAATAAGACAATAACCAAAAGTGTAATGAGAAAAGTACAAAGAGAAAACATAGTGGTTCAGGTGACAGAGAAAGAGAATGCTTAAGATGAGTGTAATCTATGCTAAACAACAGAGAGAAGCCATGAAGAATAAGGACTGAGAAACCATCACTGGTTAGGGCAGTTAGGAAGTCATGTGTAACTTTCAATACAGCATTGTACAGTTCACTGTACAATGAACTGAGGATAAAAGCAGATTGCACAGAGTTCATAATGAGTGATAAGAAAATAGAGGTGACATATATAAGCCTTTCAATAGTAAAGTCTGTCAGAAGAAGGAAAAACACTAAAATGAAATAGTGGGATCATCAGTTGAAACAAAGGATTTGACTTTTATTATTTTTCAGATAGGATAGACTTATTCTCTCCATAGCTGCCCTTTGAGTTACAATGAACACAAATCTTGAGCCTCCAAAACATGAAAACACATTTGTGAACTTTAAGAGTTAAATCAACATATCAAGAATGTAAAAGGAGGCACCATGGCCTTCCTTCTGCAAAGGAGAGCTCAATAAATATCTGTTGAACATCTGTTGAATCTGTGAAGACATTTAGTGTTCCTTAAGTCTCATTTGTTTTTACATGAGGTGTGACTTTTTTTTTTTTTTTTGAGACAGAGTCTTGCTTTGTTACCCAGGCTGGAGTGCAGTGGTGCGATCTCCGCTCACTTCAAGCTCTGCCTCCCGGGTTCACGACATTCTCCTGCCTCAGCCTCCGGAGTAGCTGGGACTACAGGCGCCCGCCACCACACCCAGCTAATTTTTTGTATTTTTAGTAGAGACAGGGTTTCACCGTGTTAGCCAGGATAGTCTCAATCTCCTGACCTCGTGATCTGCCCGCCTCGGCATCCCAAAGTGCTGGGATTACAGGCATGAGCCACCACACCCGGCTTATATGAGGTGTGACTTTTAAGTCACTTACCAGAAAGCCAATTCTATTTGAACAAGACATATCTATATAAAGTAGAACACATCTCACTAGGTAAAAGGCATGGAAGCTGTATAACCAAAGGAAAGAACTTCTCCCTATTAAAAGCCCCTTAATTGACTCAACAAAATATACCTGCACAAATCAGGAGTGATACCTCCTTACTGATCTCACTTAGTCATGAAGCATGAAGCAGATCAGATAAAAAGGCCAAACCGGCTGGGTGCAGTGGCTCACACCTGTAATCCCAGCATTTTGGGAGACCAAGGTGGGTGGATCACCTGAGGTCAGGAGTTTAAGACCAGCCTGGCCAACGTGGTGAAACCTCGTCTCTACTAAAAATACAAAAATTAGCCGGGCATGGTGGTGGACACCTATAATCCCAGCTACTCGGGAGGGCGAGGCACGAGAATCACTTGAATCAGGAGGCGGAGGTTGCAGTGAATTGAGATCGCGCAACTCCACACTCCAGCCTGAGCAAGAGTGAGACTCCATCTCCAAAAAAAAAAGCAAATTAAGATGGATAAACATGGCTGGGAAATGCTGCTTTGTTTATATTTACTTTCTTCTCCTACGAAGTTTGTGTGCAACTAGACAACGTTCACATTGAGGCAATAAACATAAGAACATATGTGATTTTTTAAAAATGTGCCCTTTGACTGTCAATTTCTCCCAAACAGGTGTTGGCTAAATGATTATAAATTGGCCTCTGGATATACCTCTTCAACTGAGCCGTACAGGGCTGGTGATAATATAATTAGACCCAAAAACATCAGGCTGGTGAATGCTTTCCATCTGTTTGGCAATAATGTTTAGTTAACAATAGTCTTTAAAAGAAGCACCTTCAACTTCAGTTCTTAAAGTTATTTATAGAGCCATTCTTAACACACCAGCACTCCTGCTAACAAGAGCTTTAGCTGCTTGGAAATTATTAGCCATACAGCTGTACACAAAGAGAAACGACTGCATTTAACATCTGTATCTTTCCAAATTTACATGCTTCAACCTCATTTAAAGTCATTTCTTAACGAACAGTGCTATGGTGCTGCATTAATATTATAGTTGCATGCACAAAGATCATAAGGAGCCAAACATTTTTTTTAATGCCAACAGTAGGCCAATCTGTAATGAAACTGTCAGCATAAAGGACAAAATAATAGCTTCTTTAACCCTCAAACAGAATTTGTTCATGTGTAGACTAGAACACATCAATTTAAAAACTGCTCATGGGTTTGCTCACCTTTATAAAGACAAAAATCTAATTTGTACTAGCTTGATACAATTGTCTTTCCAATAAAAGGCTCCTAAAACAATCTTTTATTTCATGATAAAACAAGTACTATAACTAAAACTGTCATGAAATAATTACCTTGGATAGCATACCTTATTGAAAGAATACAATTAATGTATTTCTCCCTTTCATTTTTCACACTTACTTATCAGCCCTATATTAGCATATGGTCTAACAGAAGAAATTACTTCATCTTTGCCCATACTAATACATGAAATAACTGCTCCTAACTGGGGGGAAAAAAAGAAAAAGCAGGCAACTTATTCCTTAAGGATTAGCCTCATCTGTTCTTCAATTCCACAAGTTTCACTTTTCCCACTTTTCTGTCATAATAGTAGTAGGAAAAGCTCCAACTGATTACAGGTTTGAGTCTATTTGTTAACTAAAATTAAGAAAGGACTAATATTTAAGTAGGCAACCATCTTTGCAAAGAAAAGAGGGAGAAGGGGTACACCAAAAGTATCAAATGATGATTATTTTTAAGCAAATAAAGAAAAATAATATGGAGAAGAGAAAAGAGATATGCTACTATGAAGGCACTACGACTGTGGTGAAGAAGTGTGGAGAGTTCCCTTCAGTGGGGATTCAGTGTCTCCCCATTCATGAATCTTTTTAGATATTTAATTTAAATGTTGACACTGGAAGTCTGGAAGTCCCTGAAAATAACTTCAGCTCCAATTCCTTTTAAAAGAAAGATTACTTGGGTAATTTGAGGGACTGTCTGTCTCTACTTTAGTGCCAGTTACTTCATGGGACTCCAGAACAATTAATACAAGTTAAAATAATGCTTAAGTCTATAGAAAATTAGTACAACCACTATGGAAAACAATATGGAGATTCCTTAAAGAACTAAAAGTAGAACTACCATTCTATCCAACAATCCCACTACTGGGTAGCTACCCAAAGAAAAAGAAGTCATTATATGAAAAAGACACATGCATATACATGTTTATAGCAGCACGATTAGCAACTGCAATGATACCGAACCAACCTAAGTGCCCAGCGACCAATGAGTGGATAAAGAAAATGTGGTGTATATATACTCCATAGAATACTACTCAGCCATAAAAAGAAATGAAATAATGTCTTTTGCAGCAACTTGGATGAAGGTGGAGGCCATTACTCTAATTGAAGTAACTCAGGAATGGAAAACCAAATATCATGTGTTCTTGTAAGTGGGAGCTAAGCTATGAGGATGCAAAGGCGTAAGAGTGATATAATGGACTTTGGGGACTCAGGAGGGAAGGTTGGGAGGTGGGTGAGGGATAAAATACTACGTATTGGGTACAGTGTACATTGCTCGAGTAATGGATGCACTTAAATCTCAGAAATCACCACTAAAGAACTTATCTGTGTAACCAAAACCACCAGTACCCCAAAAACTATTGAAAAAAAGAAAAGAAACAAAAAGACTACAGGACAAACACAGAGCATCCCTTAATGGTGTCACATATAACCGGATTTGTGTTTGCTGCTTATAATCTGGATGAGATATCAACTGTGTAAGTCATGCTCCTGGTAATTCACATATAAATAATGACAACAGAAAGAATGAGATCAACACAATAAAGAAACTAGAGAAAATAGTACTAGACCGATTTTGCAAATAAGTTTTTCCCAACATACTTTCATGTGAACATGATTGTACTTACTACACTCTCTTTCAAAGGTAATCCATACTTGACTAGTATTAGATCTGAATTTTTAACCAGATGGGCAAATTTACAAGAGCTGGTAATGTTATCCTTCTATAGAAATGGATTTGAACAAACCTAGAGCATTAAAACTTTGCTTTCCTCCCCTAACACCATGCATAATTATCAAATGTTATTCATATTTTCTGCTAAAATAAATCTCATTTTGCATTCTTAAAACATCCAAAATGTGTTTCTACTCTTAATTCCACACCTTATTCTCATGAGGCATCTTTATAAAAATTCAACTACTAGAAAACAAGGAATAGTACTCGGTGGGCTTTAATATCAACAATTCTCCCAACTGGGGTCTAACTTCTCTTTCTTTGGCATCAGAAGGCCAGCAATGTTCCCTGTACCATTGCCCAGCAACTCCAAAAGCAAAAGATGTTGCACCTACAGCTTCAGTCCATCAGAAGCTGCACCATCAAGAGCATCAGCATGAACAGACCATGCAGAGATGCTTCTCTCATGTTATGCCATGAAACCAATCTGTCCTTGGTTTCACAAGTTTTCCACTGATGAAAATTCAAGCATAAAGAGTAAAATTTGACAGGGATACTTATAACTCTAGTCTACAAGATATTTTCAGCTATTACTCTCAAGGATACATTTTCAATTGAGAAAAGTATATAAGGTACCCAAGATTTATGGGTAACAAAGAAAATCCTTTGGAGCCTTACCAATGTTTCATTTGTGCTAGAACTTCCCACATAGCAGATTATCATGAAGTGAACAAATAATCCAAAAAGGTTAGCAATGTTCCCTGTACCCACTGCTCAGTAACTCCAAAAGCAAAATATGTTGTGCCTACAGCTTTAGCTCATCAGAAGTCGCTGCATCAATTTCTGCAAAGTTAACAAAGTTAAGAACGGCAGAGTCAAGAATCACCAACTAATTTAGAACAAAAGGAAATATCTCTTTGAGGCTGGTTGAGTTCTTCAGGCTCCTATTTGATCCAGAAATACCTTCAAAGGTAGAAGAAAACAGACCAAATCTACCAGAATTATATGAAGATTGTACTTAAAATCCACATCTCTTCTTAGTTATTAAAATCCAAAATGCCATAATTCAAAATATACTTTGTTTATGCAAACACCCAAGATTCCTAAAAACAACCTATATTTCAATTTATGTAGTTATCTTAACTACCAACAAACTGGGGTAGAAACAGAGGAAAAAGAACCAGGTTAGGAAGAGCAAGTAACATAAGACTAAACTGGTAAATAAATACTTCTATAAGAACACAACTAATTGTAGATTTCTTTAAATGCCCAGACATTCACAAAGGTTTTAGTATGCTAATTTTTAATTAAAAGATATTTCAGCAGTGAAAGCTCTTTCATATGCACTACTGATTCTTCATCAAACGTTAACTTTCCAACTTAACACCAGTTTAGCCGGTGGCAGCCTGAAGGTTTACCATCTGCTGCTACCCAAAGTCACTGTGGCCACCTTCAGAACATATGCATCAAAGCCCCAAGATAAGAGACTGAAGAAATATTGCCTAAGTCAGCATAAGGGGGATGACGAACCCAGAGGCAGGCAACAGGCAAGCTACCAGAAAACACAGAACGTCATGAAGCATCAGTTCGCCTAAGGAAAAAGTACCCAAGGTCACAGGGGACTCCAATGGCTGAACAAAAAGACAAGAGAAATACTACTCCTAATGGAATATACTTAAGTCATTATGTGATCTTTCTATTAAAAAAAAAAAAGTCTAGTCATATTTAAAATCACCTGTAATTTTATTGAAAATAGGCATTATGGTGAATAAAATGAAACATAAAATGTAAGATGTTTTATTCAGTCTATGGATAATAATAAAGATTGTATTTTTTATGGAGTCATAAAAGTAGAGTATTTTGTTTTGAAAGGCCTGTTTTTCTGGGTACTATCATACCCATACTTCAAACATAACATGAGAAAATAGACTTTGAGACAGATTTAACAAAATCCACAAAATACCACTTTAAAAACCTGATGCCATATATTTAAGGTAATGATCACGTTTACCATAATACTTCATATAAAAACAAAATACTGTGGTGTCTTTTAAAAACAGAATCTCAAGAATCTAACTATATTCAATTCTAACACTGAATAACTGGCATACATTTATTGTAAAAGAAATGTATTCACAGGAAATTTGCTTAGACTTCATTTTTGCTTTCTGCTTTTTAAAATGTATTTTAAATGTAGTTAGAAGAAAATAAGTATAGAAGATATTTTCTAGAAAATTATAAAAAAGCATCTTTTAATTCTTAGTTTTAAAATGGCAACAGAACGCTGGGCACAGTGACTCACATCTGCAATCCCAGCACTTTGGGAGACTGAGGTGGGCAGATTGCTGAGGCCAGGAGTTCGAGACCAGCCTGACCAACACGGTGAAACCCTCTTTCTATAAAAATACAAAAATCAGCTGGGTGAGGTGGCACATGCCTGTAACCCCAGTTACTTGGGAGGCTGAGGCACAAGAATCACTTAAACTTGGGAGGCAGAGGTTGCAGTGAGGTGAGATCACACCACTGCACTCCACCCTGGGTGACAGAGCGAGGGTCCATTTCAAAAACATAAAATGGCAACAGATGCAATTTTTTTGTGTTAATTCTGATCTTAATTCAGATTTTTAAAGATTCTACAATGCATCCACAAAGAATTAGTTATAAACTAATTTAAAGATAGGGCATTATTAAACATTAATGTACCATAAAAACTGTTGTAATAAAGGACATTTATCTTACCCTACATTTAAACCTGATTAATACAAACATAACCTGTTGAATGTAAATATCAATATTTCTACAATACAATACTGTATTGTGTGTGTATATATCCCATCTGAATTCAATTCATACCTATAAATATTTAGTACTTTGGGTAAATATGATGGGTTTTTTTAAATTATTATACTTAAAGTTTTAGGGTACATGTGCACAACGTGCAGGTTTGTTACATATGTATACATGTGCCATGTTGGGGTGCTGCATCCATTAACTCGTCATTTAACATTAGGTATATCTCCTAATGCTATACCTCCCCCCTCCCCCCACCCCACAACAGGCCCCGGTGTGTGATGTTCCCCTTCCTGTGTCCACGTGTTCTCATTGTTCAATTCGACCTATGAATGAGAACATGTAGTGTTTGGTTTTTGTCGTTGCAATAGTTTGCTGAGAATGATGGTTTCCAGCTTCATCCATGTCCCTACAAAGGGCATGAACTCATCCTTTTATATGGCTGCATAGTACTCCATGGTGTATATGTGCCACATTTTCTTAATCCAGTCTATTGTTGTTGGACATTTGGGTTGGTTCTAAGTCTTTGCTATTGTGAATAGTGCTGCAATAAACATACGTGTGCATGTGTCTTTATAGCAGCATGTGTTATAATCCTTTGGGTACATACCCGGTAATGGAATGGTTGGATCAAATGGTATTTCTAGTTCTAGATTCCTGAGGAATCGCCACACTGACTTCCACAATGGTTGAACCAGTTTATAGTCCCACCAACAGTGTACAAGTCTTCCTATTTCCCCATATCCTTTCCAGCACCTGTTGTTTCCTGACTTTTTAATGATCGCCATTCTAACTGGTGTAAGATGGTATCTCACTGTGGTTTTGATTTGCATTTCTCTGATGGCCAGTGATGATGAGCATTTTTTCATGTGTCTGTTGGCTGCATAAATGTCTTCTTTTGAGAAGTGTCTGTTCATATCCTTCACCCACTTGTTGATGGGGTTGTTTTTTTCTTGTAAATGTGTCGGAGTTCATTGTAGATTCTGGATATTAGCCCTTTGTCAGATAAGTAGATTGCAGAAATTTTCTCCCATTCTGTAGGTTGGCTGTTCACTCTGATGGTAGTTTCTTTTGCTGTGCAGAAGCTCTTTAGTTTAATTAGATACCATTTGTCAATTCTGGCTTTTGTTGCCATTGCTTTTGGTGTTTTAGACATGAAGTCCTATGTCTATGTCCTGAATGGTATTGCCTAGGTTTTCTTCTAGGGCTTTTACGGTTTTAGGTCTAACATTTAAGTCTTCAATCCAAATTTAATTTTTTTATAAAGTGTAAGGAAGGGATCCAGTTTCAGCTTTCTACATATGGCTAGCCAGTTTTTCCAGCACCATTTATTAAATAGGGAATCCTTTCCCCATTGCTTGTTTTTCTCAGGTGTCAAAGATCAGATAGTTGTAGATATGTGGCATTATTTCTGAGGGCTCTGTTCTGTTCCATTGGTCTATATCTCTGTTTTGGTACCAGTACCATGCTGTTTTGGTTACTGTAGCCTTGTAGTATAGTTTGAAGTCAGGTAGTGTGATGCCTCCAGCTTTGTTCTTTTGGCTTAGGATTGACTTGGCAATGTGGGCTCTTTTTTGGTTCCATATGAACTTTAAAGTAGTTTTTTCCAATTCTGTGAAGAAAGTCATTGGTAGCTTGATGGGGATGGCATTGAATCTATAAATTACCTTGGGCAGTATGGCCATTTTCACAATATTGATTCTTCCTACCCATGAGCATGGAATGTTCTTCCATTTGTTTGTATCCTCTTTTATTTCATTGAGCAGTGGTTTGCAGTTCTCCTTGAAGAGGTCCTTCACGTCCCTTGTAAGTTGGATTCCTAGGTATTTTAATCTCTTTGAAGCAATTGTGAATGGGAGTTCACTCATGATTTGGCTCTCTGTCTGTTATTGGTGTATAAGAATGCTTGTGATTTTTGCACATTGATTTTGTATCCTGAGACTTTGCTGAAGTTGCTTATCAGTTTAAGGAGATTTTGGGCTGAGACGATGGGGTTTTCTAGATATACAATCATGTCATCTGCAAACAGGGACAATTTGACTTCCTCTTTTCCTCATTGAATACCCTTTATTGCCTTCTTCTGCCTGATTGCCTTGGCCAGAACTATTCAACAATACGTTCAATAGGAGTGGTGAGAGAGGGTATCCCTGTCTTGTGCCAGTTTCCAAAGGGAATGCTTCCAGTTTTTGCCCATTCAGTATGATATTGGCTGTGGGTTTGTCATAGACAGCTCTTATTATTTTGAGATACATCCCATCAATACCTAATTTATTGAGAGTTTTTAGCATGAAGGGTTGTTGAATTTTGTCAAAGGCCTTTTCTGCATCTATTGAGGTAATCATGTGGTTTTTGTCATTGGTTCTGTTTATATGCTGGATTATGTTTATTGATTTGCATATGTTGAACCAGCCTTGCATCCCAGGGATGAAGCCCACTTGATCATGGTGGATAAGCTTTTTGATGTGCTGCTGGATTCAGTTTGCCAGTATTTTACTGAGGATTTTTGCATCGATGTTCATCAGGGATATTGGTCTAAAATTCTCTTTTGTTGTTGTGTCTCTGTCAGGCTTTGGTATCAGGATGACGCTGGCCTCATAAAATGAGTTAGGGAGGATTCCCTCTTTTTCTATTGATTGGAATAGTTTCAGAAGGAATAGTACCAGCTCATCTTTGTACCTCTGGTAGAATTCGGCTGTGAATCCATCTGGTCCTGGACTTTTTTTGGTTGGTAAGCTATTAATTATGGCCTCAATTTCAGAGCCTGTTATTGGTCTATTCAGAGTTTCAACTTCTTCCTGGTTTAGTCTTGGGAGGGTGTATGTGTCAAGGAATTTATCCATTTCTTCTAGATTTTCTAGTTTATTTGAGTAGAGGTGTTTATAGTATTCTCTGATGGTAGTTTGTATTTCTGTGGGATCGGTGGTGATATCCCCTTTATCATTTTTTATTGTGTCTATTTGATTCTTCTCTCTTTTCTTCTGTATTAGTCTTGCTAGCGGTCTATCAATTTTGTTGATCTTTTCAAAAAACCAGCTCCTGGATTCATTGATGTTTTGAAGGGTTTTTTGTGTCTCTATCTCCTTCAGCTCTGCTCTGATCTTAGTTATTTCTTGCCTTCTGCTAGCTTTTGAATGTGTTTGCTCTTGCTTCTCTAGTTCTTTTAATTGTGATGTTAGGGTGTCAATTTTAGATCTTTCCTGCTTTCTCTTGTGGGCATTTAGTGCTATAAATTTCCCTCTACACACTGCTTTAAATGTGTCCCAGAGATTCTGGTATGTTATGTCTTTGTTCTCGTTGGTTTCAAAGAACATCTTTATTTCTGCCTTCATTTCGTTATGTACCCAGTAGTCATTCAGGAGCAGTTTGTTCAGTTTCCATGTAGTTGAGTGGTTTTGAGTGAGTTTCTTAATCCTGAGTTCTAGTTTGATTGCACTGTGGTCTGAGAGACAGTTTGTTATAATTTCTGTTCTTTTACATTTGCTGAGGAGAGCTTTACTTCCAAGTATGTGGTCAATTTTGGAATAGGTGTGGTGTGGTGCTGAAAAAAATGTATATTCTGTTGATTTGGGGTGGAGAGTTCTGTAGATGTCTATTAGGTCCACTTGGTGCAGAGCTGAGTTCAATTCCTGGGTATCCTTGTTAACTTTCTGTCTTGTTGATCTGTCTAATGTTGACAGTGTGGTGTTAAAGTCTCCCATTATTACTGTGTGGGAGTCTAAGTCTCTTTGTAGGTCTCTAAGGACTTGCTTTATGAATCTGGGTGCTCCTGTATTGGGTGCATATATATTTAAGATAGTTAGCTCTTGTTGAATTGATCCCTTTACCATTATGTAATGCCCTTGTCTCTTTTGATCTTTGTTGGTTAAAAGTCTGTTTTATCAGAGACTAGGATTGCAACACCTGCCTTTTTTTGTTTTCCATTTGCTTGGTAGATCTTCCTCCCTCCCTTTATTTTGAGCCTATGTGTGTCTCTGCACGTGAGATGGGTTTCCTGAATACAGCACGCTGATGGGTCTTGACTCTTTATCCAATTTGCCAGTCTGTGTCTTTTAATTGAGCATTTAGCCCATTTACATTTAAGGTTAATATTGTCATGTGTGAATTTGATCCTGTCATTATGATGTTAGCTGGTTATTTTGCTCGTTAGTTGATGCAGTTTCTTCCTAGCCTCAATGGTCTTCACAATTTGGCATGTTTTTGCAGTGGCTGGTACTGGTTGTTCTTTTCCATGTTTAGTGCTTCCTTCAGGAGCTCTTGTAGGGCAGGCCTGGTGGTGACAAAATCTCTCAGCATTTGCTTGTCTTTAAAGTATTTTATTTCTCCTTCACTTATGAAGCTTAGTTTGGCTGGATATGAAATTCTGGGTTAAAAATTCTTTTCTTTAAGAATGTTGAATATTGGCCTCCACTCTCTTCTGGCTTGTAGAGTTTCTGCCAAGAGATCAGCTGCTAGTCTGGTGGGCTTCCCTTTATAGGTAACCCGACCTTTCTCTCTGGCTGCCCTTAACATTTTTTCCTCCATGTCAACTTTGGTGAATCTGACAATTATGTGTCTTGGAGTTGCTGTTCTCGAGGAGTATCTTTGTGGCATTCTCTGTATTTTCTGAATTTGAATGTTGGCCTGCCTTGCTAGATTGAGGAAGTTCTCCTGGATAATATTCTGCAGAGTGTTTTCCAACTTGGTTCCATTCTCCCCGTCACTTTCAGGTACACCAATCAGACGTACATTTGGTCTTTTCACATAGTCCCACATTTCTTGGAGGCTTTGTTCGTTTCTTTTTATTCTTTTTTCTCTAAACTTCTCTTCTCACTTCATTTCATTCATTTGATCTTCCATCACTGATACCCTTTCTTCCAGTTGATCGCCATCAGCTACTGAAGCTTGTGCATTCGTCATGAAGTTCTCGTGCCATGGTTTTCAGCTCCATCAGGTCCTTTAAAGACTTCTCTGCATTGGTTATTCCAGTTAGCCATTCGTCTAATCTTTTTTCAGGGTTTTTAATGTCTTCGCCATGGGTTCAAACTTCCTCTTTTAGCTCAGAGTAGTTTGATCGTCTGAAGCCTTCTTCTCTCAACTCGTCAAAGTCATTCTCTGTCCAGCTTTGTTCCGTTGCTGGTGAGGAGCTGTGTTCCTTTGGAGGAGGACAGGCGCTCTGATTTTTAGAATTTTCAGTTTTTTATGTTCTGTTTTTTCCCCATCTTTGTGGTTTTATCTACCTTTGGTCTGTGATGATGGTGACGTACAGATGGGGTTTTGGTGTCGACGTCCTTTCTGTTTGTTAGTTTTCATTCTAACAGTCAGGACCCTCAGCTGCAGGTCCGTTTGGAGTTTGCCGGAGGTCCACTCCAGACCCTGTTTGCCTGGGTATCGGCAGTGGAGGCTGCAGAACAGTGAATATTGCTAAACAGCCAATGTTGCTGCCTGATTGTTCTTCTGGAAGTTTTGTCTCAGAGGAGTACCCGGCCATGTGAGGTGTCAGTCTGCCCCTACTGGGGGGTGCCTCCCAGTTAGGCTACTCGGGGGTCAGGGACCCACTTGAGGAGGCAGTCTGTCCATTCTCAGATCTCAAGGTCCATGCTGGGAGAACCACTACTCTCTTCAAAGCTGTCAGACAGGGACATTTAAGTCTGCAGGGGTTTCTGCTGCCTTTTGTTCGGCTATGCCCTGCCCCGAAAGGTGGAGTCTACAGAGGCAGGCAGGCCTCCTTGAGCTGCGCTGGGCTCCAACCAGTTCGAGCTTCCCAGCTGCTTTGTTTACCTACTCAAGCCTCAGCAAGGGCGGGCACCCCTCCCCCAGCCTCACTGCCGCCTTGCAGTTTGATCTCAGACTGCTGTGCTAGCAAAGAGCGAAGCTCCGTGTACGTAGGACCCTTCAAGCCAGGCGCGGGATATAATCTTCTGGTGTGCCGTTTGCTAAGACCGTTGGAAGAGCGCAGTATTAGGGTGGGAATGACCCAATTTTCCAGGTGCCATCTGTCATCCCTTTCCTTGGCTATGAAAGGGAATTCCCTGACCCCTTGCGCTTCCCAGGTGAGGCGATGCCTCGCCCTGCTTCGGCTCATGCTCGGTGCGCTGCACCCACTGTCCCGCACCCACTGTCCGACAATCCCCAGTGAGATGAACCCAGTACCTCAGTTGGAAATGCAGAAATCATTCGTCTTCCGCGTCGCTCATGCTGGGAGCTATAGACTGGAGCTGTTCCTATTCGGCCATCTTGGAACTGCCCCAGTATGATGGTTTTTTAAAAATCATAGTTTGTCATTGTGATAATAGCTGAAAACAGAGCAAATGCTACCAGAGTTAAGTTTATCTTCCAAGATATGAGATTATGAATAATATTAGAAAAAGAAAATAAGCATATTTTGATAGTACTAAAACAGATTTACAAATAAAATTTACTCAAAATTCAAAAGCGTCATTCCTACATTGTTTCATTCCTCCAAGGGCCAGTGAAATATGATTGGCAATGTTTTTCTTTGACAGACTAATATTAGGATCATTAAAGATAAAGAAAAATTTTAAATGATTGTCTAGTGGTTATCAACGAACTGATTCTAAACTTTATGTAGAAATGCAAAAGACCCAGAATAGCTAACACAATACTGAAGAACAAAGCTGGAGGACTGATACTACCTGACTCCAAGGCTTCCTATAAAGCTACAGTAATCAAGACAGTGTGGTATTGGCTAAAGAATAGACAAATCAATCAGTGCAACAGAACAGAGAGCCCAGAAGGAGACCCACATAAATATACTCAACTCGCTTTTGACAGAAGGGCAAAGGGAATACAATGGAGCAAAGAGCCCTTTCAAAAATGGTGCTAGACAGCCACATGCAAAAATGTGAATCTAGAACAGACCTTACACCCTTAACAAAAATTAACAAAATGGATCATAGACCTAAATGTAAAATATAAAATTATTAAAATCCTGGAAGATAACACAGGAGAAAACCTAGAAAACTTTGAATATGGTGATGACTTTTCTGAGATAATATCAAAGGCAGAACCCACTCGTATGAAAGAAACAATTGATAAGATAGACTTCGTTAAAATTAAAAACTTATGCTCCATGAAAAACAATGTCAAGAGAATGAGAAAACAAGCCACTGCCAGAGAGAAAATATTTATAAATGATACATCTGATAATGGACCATTAGCCAAAACATACAAAGAACTCTTAATAATTTTAAAAACCTGATTAAAAAATGGGCCAAAGACTAACAGACACCTCACCAAACAAGATATACAGATGGCAAATAAGCATATAAAAAGATACTCAACATTGCATGTCATCAGGAACGTGCAAATTGAAACAAGATATCACTACATACCTACTAGAATTGCCAAAATCCAGAACACTGACACCTCCAAATGCTGGCAAAGATACAAAGCAACAGAAACTTTCATTCATTGCTGCTGGAAATGCAAAATAACACATCCACTTTGGAAGACAGTTTGGCAGTTTCTTACAAAACTAAACATACTCTCACCATATATCAACCAGCAATTACATTCCTTGGTGTCTACTCAAAGGAGCTGAAAATGCATGTCCACAAAAACCCCTGCACATGGATGTTTATAGAAACTTCATTCATAATTGCCAAAACTTGGAAGCAACCAAAACATCCTTCAATAGGTGAATGGGTAAACTGGGGTCATCCAGATCACAGAATACCATTGAGCATTAAAAATAAATGAGCTGTCAAGCCATGAAAAGCATGAAGAAACCTTAAATGCATATTACTAAGTGAAGAAAGCCAATCTGAAAAGGCTACATACTGATTCCATACTGATTCCAACTATATGACATTCTGGAAAAGGCAAAACTGTGGAGATAGAAAAAAAAAAGATCAGTGGTTACCACATGTTGGCAGGGAATGAATAGGCAGAGCACAGAGATTTTTAGGGTAGTGAAAATACTCTGTATGATATTATAATGCTGGATACATGGTCATTATACATTTGTCCAAACCCACAGAATGTACAACACCAAGAATGATCTTAATATAAACTATGAACTGTAAGTCATTATGATGCGTCAATGAAAGGTCATCAATTGTAATAAATGTACCACTCTGGTGGGGGTTGTTGACAATAAGGGAGGCTATGCAAGGGTGGGGTCAAGGGGGCACATGGAAAAACTCTGTCTCTCTCTCAATTTTGCTGTCACCCTAAAACTGCCCTCAAAAAACAGTCTTAAAAAACAAAATGCTTCTCTACTTCCCATCTAAAAATCACTTGGCCAGATCCTTGGATTACACATCTTTACACAAATAACTAAAACAAGTCCTGCACTAAAGTGATGCAAAATCCAGGTCATTCTCCAATAAATAAACTACAAACACAAATTTAAAATCTCTCATATTCATATGAGCCAAATGTCAATGAACATGAGCCATTCCTCAATGATGTCTCATACTAAAATGTGAAGTTAACGATTTAGTGAACAATAAACCTATCAAAGAAATATCTTTTATATGTATGTAAAAAGAATTTTACTTTGTATAATTTTTCAAATTCTAGGCCAATACATCTATTACTTTATAAAACCTGCTTCCAAAGGACAATGGTGTGTCTTTGTAAGGAAAATGGATATAAATATAGCAGAAGGCAGAATATAAAAGACAGAGAAATTGGGTTTAAAACAGAATTGCTAAAGAGCTAGAAGAAACAACCACTTAGGAGGCTCTTCTCAGATCCAAATGCTTTAAAAGCTAGATCTCTCCACACCTTTGTCATTCTCTTTTTGATTGTCTGTTTTCTGTTTTTGTGAAGAATCTGCCCAAGGCCATAAACGGATTATGCTAAAGAGAGGTTAAAACTCTAAAGTTCTGGGTTTATAGGCCCAAGTTCGGCTCATGCCATTCAATCCCATAATGAATACATTTATTCTATTTTTCTAGTTTGAATTCTGAAGTTCACCTGGGATGATAACTTGACACTGTTAAATTTAGATGAAAATTAATTCAATTAAAAGTATAGTCTATTGTATTTAGCTTTAGTTCCTTATTTGCATTTGCTAGAAAAACCAAATACTCTGATGCTGATGTAAACTATTTCACTGTCCATTCATACCCTAGTTTAATATTTTCTGTCCGCTGCTAGATGTGCTCTATAAATACACTTAAAATAAGTCCCTAAAAAGCACCAAATACATCCACATAGTTCTCGTTTATAGAATCAGGGCAGTATGTAGTCAGACAGTTAATAAATGTTCTCTCATAATGATAACAGACACAGAAGCAACATTCTTAAGTCGATCAATACATATCCAACTAAGTTGCCAATGTCAAAGGTAGCCTGATTCCAATTCAGAAGAAAATGCCTCAAGGGCAAGGAAGCTTTAAATGTTATTATTTTTAAATGTGTTTAGTGAGTTTGTACTTTTGTAGCAGATGGAGCCAAACTTCTGGTATTGATTAAAATTTAACATTATTTTTAAATGACCTAGAAAATTTATTGAGTATAAGAACACAATGTGTTCATGTTCTGAAAAATTCCAAAATGTTTTAAAGCACATATGAAACACAAAGGCACAATACTCATTCTCAAATTGACAAGTTCATCGACTGCAACAAAGTATTCTGTCAACAGTCTACAGGTACACTCTGTGAGAAAAGGTGGAAACAGGAGAAGCAGGAATGTTTGGACGGTTTTCAGTTTGTAATATCCTCTTGTTCTGATGCTTCAAGTGTAATATATTTTGAGGCACAGATTTACAGATTATTTGAAATGTTAAGACACAATTTTGTCTCTTTTTGTTACCTTCAAACTTACTCAACAAGTATACTTGGTCAAGTACACTTTAGAAATCTGAAGGCTTATTGGAAAAGGCACAGAAATAACATCAAAAACTACTGTATAATATAGATAAATATTATTGTCAGAGGTGTTCAAACCAGAGCAACTCCACCTTGAACAGGGGTTGGGTAAAATAAGGCTGACTCCTGCTGGGCTGCATTCTCAGGAGGTCAGGCATTCTTAGTCGCAGATGAGATAGGAGGTTGGTACAACATACAGGTCACAGAACCCCCACTAATAAAACATGATGCAGTAAAGAGGCCAACCAAAACCCACCAAAACCAATATAATGACAAAAGTCACCTCTGGTCGTCCTCACTGCTCATTGCACACTAATTACAATGCATTAGCATGCTAAAAGACACTCCCACCAGCACCATGACAGTTTACAAATGCCATGGCAATGCCTGTAGGTTGTCCTATATAGTCTAAAAAGAGTAGGAACATTCAGTTCTGGGAAATTCACACCCCTTTCCCAAAAAACTCACGAATAGCCTACCCCTTGTTCAGTTTCTATAATCAAGAAATAACCGTTAAGTATCCTCAGTCAAGCAGCCCATGCTCCTACTCTGCCTACAGAGTGGCATTCTTCTATTCCTTTTTTTTTGAGACGGAGTTTTGCTCTTGTTGCCCAAACAGGAGTGCAGTGGCATGATCTCGGCTCATTGCAACCTCCACCTCCCAGGTTCAAGCCATTCTCCTGCCTCAGCCTGCCAAGTAGCTGGGATTACAGGCATGGGCCACCACACCAAGCTAATTTTGTATTTTTAGTAGAAATGGGGTTTCACCATGTTGGCCAGGCTGGTCTTGAACTCCTGACCTCAGGTGATCCACCCACCTCAGAATACCAAACAGCTGGGATTACAGGCATGAGCCACCACACCTGGCCTCCTTTACATTCTTAATAAACTTGCTTTCACTTTAATCTGTGGACTCACCAGGAATTCTTTCTTGCGTGAAATCCAGGAATCCTCTCTTGGGGTTTGGATCAATATCCCTTTCTGGTAACACTATCAAAGATAAGTTTGAGGTGGTAAAAGAATACAGGTAAAAGATATTTAAATCAGACAGTAGATGAAAGTGAGCGGGGCTACTGAGAGAAAACAACAATTAAGAATAAGAAATTGTGGAAGAAAAGGAAAAGAAGGCACTCCAGGTAGAGGGGTACATCACATGTGAAATGTGATGCGTTTGTATCCCTCCAAGTTCAATGGGCTGTAGCCAACATAGTATGTTGTGGTGTGGTCTTAGTTCATCCAGAAGGGGAACAACCAAGTTAGGAACCAATAGAGAAAGGAAGGACTAGATCACAAAGAACTTTATAGGCTTAGCTTGAAGTTTAAACTTTACCCTTAAAACTGTGAAAAGGTTTTAGATTTTAAGTATATCCTGAAATTATCTCCTAAAAACAGGAGGACATGAAAAAAGTATATATACTCTATGCCACTGCACAGCCAGCGAGATAGCCACCCTTTTCTACACAAGCAGAAGACTAAAGGTTCTACCTCTGAAGATGTGGAATGAGACAGATACTACAAACAGCTAAAGGTGCGACTGAAGAGTGGTACTGAAAACAGAGGCATTATGTGAAAACCTGTACACCAAATGGTGAGGACATCATTCCTGCTTCCACCACTGGGCTCCCAAATGATGCTGGTCTTAAACTAACTCCCTGAGCAGATTATGAGGTTCTTCTCTAAGAAAACCAATTGGCCCAAGAGATAAAACATACAGATACTGATATTTGTTTGATCTCCCAACAAAACATCTAGATTGTTACCCAAATGGAAAAAAGATAAGCAAAGACACAGCTCAAAAAATGAGAAAGATTTCCACACCACAACATCACTGTGAAATTATAGAACACCAGGGACAAAAAGAAAATCCTACAGGCCTCCAAAGAGAAAGGCAAAGGAGGAGAAAAACAAGTCACATACAAAGAATCAGGAATTGAAAAGTAATACAGAAGACTGGTGAAGAGATTCCCAGAATAACAAAAAGTGGAAGTATAAAGAGGAGAGCTAGGTAGTATGCCAAGAGAGGAAACCAATGCAAACTTGAGCAGAATAATGAAAGAATCCAGAAGAGAAGGTTCTGAGGAAACCACATATCTGATGGATTATTTGAGGTGTTTGTACTTGAGAGATATTTTAAAATTCCATCAGAGGGTTGGGAGATAGAGATAGATACATATAAGAATACCCAAATGGGGGAAAAAGTAACATACAAGAGCAAAGGAAATTTTAATTCCTCCCCCTTCTGAAGGTTTGATAATTTGTGTCTATAAAACAAACTGACAATAGACAGATTAGCAGAAGAAAAGGTATTCAAGGCCGGGTATGGTGGCTCATGCCTGTAATCCCAGCACTTTGGGAGGCTGAGGCAGGCAGATCACTTGACGTATGGAGTTCAAGACCAGCCTGGCCAACATGGTGAAACCCTGTCTCTACTAACAATATAAAAATTAGCCAGCATGGAGGTGGACACCTGTAATCCCAGCTACTTGGGAGCCTGAGGCAGGAGAATCACTTGAACTCAGGAGGCAGAGGTTGCAGTGAGCTGAGATCGTGCCACTGCACTCCAGCCTGGGCAACAGAGTGACACAGTGTCTCAAAACAAACAAACAAAAAAAAAGGTATATAGATTTATAAACATGCACATGTGCAGGGGAGCCACACAAAATATGAGACTTTAAGAAGGGACAAATGACTGAAGTTTTTATACCATACAGAAAATACAGAAAAGAGTCAGGGGCTTGGAGCTCCAGAGTGGGGGAAGATAGCTTACAGGTTGTGGAAGGGTGAGGGGAGGAAATGCAAGCTGAACAAAAGCTATTTTGTATTGCAAATGAAATCTCTCAGGTAGCAGCCCTCAGAAAGAATAGATGGTAGCCTGTTGAAAAAGTTTCTCTGTCACACCTGTAACAGTGTCAGACCTTCAGTCTCTTTTCCTGAGAGTTAGTTATTTCCTAAATCCAAATAAGGCAGATAAGGGATTCTCAAAGAAAGTCCATTTCTGTCTGCTGTTTACTTTCCTAGTGTGGATTTCTACCAGAGATGCAAATCTCCCCCACAAATGGACAGCTTTTCAGAGCTATTCCTCTTTCTGTAGCTTTTCTGAATAGCCATCTCAAAATATGCCAAAGCAGTATATTTTGGGGTGGCATATTTATTCCACAGAAGCTATATATATATATATAGTGAGTCTCACTCTGATGCCCAGGCTGGATTGCAGTGTTGCGACCTCAGCTCACTGCAACCTCCACCTCCCAGAGTTGTGATTCTCCTACCTCAGCCTGCCGAGTAGCTGGGATTACAGGCGCACAGCAGCATGCCCGGCTAATTTTTGTATTTTCGGTAGAGACAGGGTTTCACCATGCTGGCCACGCTGGTCTCAAACTCCTGACCTCGTGATCCGCCCACCTTGGCCTCCCAAAGTGCTGGGCTTACAGGTGTGAGCCACCACACCTGGCCCTAGAAGCACTATATGAACCCCAAGAGAAAAAATTTTGTACAAGGAAGATCCAAAAATATTTAACAAATTGTAATTTAGGCCAATTTTAAGCAAGATAAAAGAAATTAACATACAAACAATACCAATCAGAAATATAACTTAACTATCTTGAAATAACTGAAAGATGATCACTGGAGAAGGGCGGTATTTAGACCTAAAGAAGCAGTATTTGGCTCAAGAGAAAAAAGGACTTTCTAAGACTTTGAACTGTGTAAAATGAAATGACTTTGTGACATTAAGTGGCTCTGTCTTTTTTCATGCTTTTTTATGGCCTCTTCTGTGCTGCTTTACAACTTATGTATTTACTTATATCTTTCCAACTAGACTAAAAAGAAGAACCATGTCTGATATACTGTAATATGTCCAGCACCTAACACAGTGCCTGCCCCAGGGCAGCATTCAAAAGGTATTTGTTAAATTGATAAATAAAAGGCCCTGAAGCTGAAGAGCCATTTAATGGGGCACTGTAGATAGACCACAAGATCTGTAATGCACTGGGTCAGATAACCTTAAAGCCCTTTCTAATCCTAAGATTATAAAACCCAAGCCCTAGGAGGTAAAAGGAAACTAGTCCTTTTATTTCAAAATTACTTAAAGGTTGTCCTATTATAAAAGTGTCCATACAATGCTATCTCTAAAAATGTTAGGAAACCATGCTTTAAATACTAAGGGAATTTGAGCTCTTTGGAATAAAAACACCCACAAATCCAAATATAGTATCCAAATGCAAGTACAGAATGCACTGTATATACAAGTTGAGCATCTCAAATCTAAAAATCCAAAATCCAAAATGTTCTAAAATCTAAAACTTTTTGAGCACCAACATGATGTTCAAAGGAAATGCTCATCGGAGCATTTCAGATTTGGGATTTTTGGATTTGGGATGCTCAACTGGTAAATATAATGCAAATATTCCAAAATAAAGAGAAAACACACCAAAATCTGAAACACTTCTGGTCCCAAGCATTTCGAATAAGAGATATTTAACTTGTATACTCTTAACTTTAAATAATATATACATTAAACTGATAGGGATACAGAATAAAATATCAAAGCATTGAATTGAAGAAAAATAACTATAATTTATGTCAAAAATATATGGTTGCATCTTATTTTCAAAATAAGTATATTAGATGAAGTCCTTAAGATGATATCATTAATTATAATCAAATACTATGCTGATTCTATATATAAAACCTATGGGACTGCTACATTCTTTTGAAATATATATATATATATATATATAAATGAGTTTGTTGTTATTAACATTATCTGCATAATCTGGTGGTATAAGTAACTATTCCTTAGGTTCTTGGTCGTTCTTAAAGCTTTGATTAAGAGGGCTACCTCCCACCATCCACATCACAGTGACTCAAACTGCTTCATGCATTACCTTATCACTTTCTTCACATCACAATGACTGATGTTCCATGGGACTCTTAAAAGCATGACTTATCTTTATCTAGCTTGCTGTCCTTCCAGAATCCCAATATGTAACAATTGTCTTCAGCAGAACATCTCAAGTGTCTCACCATGGCTGTGTACTAATGAATCAGTAGAGTAGATTAAAAAGTAGAAAGTACATTGTGATAGCAACTTTCTTTTGGTGATCCTCAAACAGACAGGTAAAAATTTAATGGATTAAGCAAGGTATACAACACAATTCTACTTAGAGCATGGATCCAAAGAGATGTATCTGATACTATAACATACCATAAGCAGCCTGGGAGTAGTACAATGCTCACAATGCCCAAAAATACTTTGGCCACTAATCAAAATGAGATGTATTCATGTGCTAAATGCTAGGGTACTTTTAAAATAACCAAACTGATTTAAGTCTATTATAAAAAGTGAGGCCAGGCATTGTGGTTTACGCTTGTAACCCCAGCACTTTGGGAAGCCAAGTGGAAGAATCTCCTTGAGCCCAGGAGACTGAGACTACCCTGGACAACAAAGCGAGATGCCATCTCTACAAAAAATAAAATTAAAAAATTAGCCAGGCATGCTGGCATACACCTGTGGTCCTGGCTACACAGGAGGCTGAAGTAGAAGGATTCCTTGAGCCCAAGAGGTCGGGACTGCAGTAAGCCGTAATCATACCACTACACTCCAGCCTGGGTGACAGAGTGATATCCTGCCTCAAAAAAAAAAAAAAAAAAAAAAAAAAAAGTGACAATTAAATTAGAAATTGTTTAATGGCAAATTATTTAAAAATGTTTTCCTTACAGCACATGCAGATTTAGGCTGCTATAAGTGAGAGTTTAGAGGTATTTATATTGTCTATTCCAGCATACTCTAATACTAAAATGAGATTTTTCAGGAATACCAACATGGAAAACAAACTTTATTGTACTACAAATAAAGGATACAAAAAGTTATCTTTCTGGTTATTAAAAAGAAACTAATTAATAGCATCAAAGGCAAACCTTAAAGGAAAATCATAAAAAGATAAAAGAAATTGACATTATACATATACTTGGATGTATGATGGGAAAGTGTGCAAATAGGAAGGTGTCTAACTCTCCAATCGAGTATTAAAATTCAACAAAAGTCAATTCAACACATATTTACTGAATACCTGCTATGTACACACAGATATCAGACATAAAGAAAAACCATGAACACAGCAGATAGGGTCTGTGCTCTACAAGAGCTGAAAGTTTAGCATGGAGGAGAGGCAATTAAAAACAGTTTAAGAAGTGCTATGCTGAAGAATTACAGGTGCAACTGGAACAAAGAAGAGGGGTGTCTAATTCAGACATGGACCATCAGGAAACTTCTGGAGGACTGGAAAATGGCGGAAGAATAGGAGCTTCCAGCAGACACACATTCATTCTCAAACTTATTTGAGACCATACTCTCAGAAATACTTCCGGGATGGGAAAGGTAGAAAAGGACATCCCACTAATTAACAGGTAAAAGCTACCAAGTCTTTATAATTTATATGTTAATGTCATTATGACCTTATGTGAAAACACAGGCTAATGGGGCCCTTAACAGCGTATATATGTGCAGAAAGAAGACAGCAGGAGTATAAATCAAAATGTAAAAATAATTCTCAGTAGGTAGCAGGGTTATAGGTGAATTATACCTTTTTTTAGCTTATTGTTTGATTTTTCTATAATGAACATGTAAGAAACAGAAAATTTTTGTCTTGAAGGAAAATACCCCTGTATATTCAAGACAAAAGTTTACATATTCTTATAAAGAGAGCTTCTGAAAATTCAGTAAGAACATATAAACCTCTAATAAAAAAATTTAGGAAAAGGACTTAAAACAGGCATTTCATAAAAGAAGAAACACAGTCAATAAAAAATTTTAAAAATACATCCTATTAACAATTAAAATTGCACATTAAAATGACAGTGAAACCCAACTTTTCATCAGCAAATGGCAGATGTTGTCAGTAAGGATATGAGGAAGTAAACCTTCTCACATACAGGTTGAGCATCCCAAATTTGAAAATGCAAAATCCAAAATGCTCCAAAATCGGAAACTTTTTGAGAACTGACATGACACTCAAAGGAAATGCTCATTGCAGCATTTCAAATTTCAAATTTTTGGATTTGGAATTCTCAACCAGTAAATATATATAATACAAATATCCCCAAGTCTGAAAAACTTCAAAATCTGAAACACCTCTGGTCCCAAGCATGTCAGATAAAGGAAACTCAATCTGTACTACTAGTAGGAGTTTAAAACACTGTAATATTTCTGGAGAGGTTAAAATATGCATATATACTGTTTGACCCATAATCTCCAACTCTGAAAAAATATACTAAAGAAAACATAAGATGACTGACCTCTAAGAATATTCATCACAGGCAGAAAAAAAGAGGAAAACAACCTAAAGAGAACGAATTAAATAAACCACAGTACATAGTAGAAAACTATGAGACCATTAAAGAGCATTTAGAATAGCGTAATAATGTTATATGTTTCCCATTTTTAATCAATAAATACAATCATAATTAAAATATTTTTGTCTTTTAAAATGGTTTGAAAGCATCGAGGTATTTATAAAACACGCAATGATGGTGTCTAGTAAGGATAAAATAAGACCCTAACTCAGCCATTCAATTAACCCTATTTGTCACTGTAGGGGGTTTTGACTGATGTCTTTTTTGGTTTGTTTTTTGTTTTTGTTTGTTGGTTTGTTTTTTGTTTTTGAGACTGAGTCTCACTCTATCGCCCAGGTTTGAGTGCAGTGGAGCGATCTTGGCTCACTACAGCCTCCACCTCCTGAGTTCAAGTGATTCTCCTGCCTCAGACTCCCGAGTAGCTGGGATTACAGGCACCCGCCACCACACCTGGCTAATTTCTGTATATTTAGTAGAGACAGGGTTGCACTATGTTGGCCAGGATGGTCTCGAACTCCTGATCTCAAGTGATCCACCTGCCTCAGTCTCCCAAAGTGCTGGGATTACAGGAATGAGCCACCACGCCCAGCTGCTGTAGTTTTTTTAAATGCTATTATTCATATTGTAAATTCATTAATTAGGGCACGCTGATTTTTTAAAGGAAGTTTAATGAATAATGATACTGTAATACAGTAAGTTGAGAAGGAATATAAATGTTATAATCATCAAAGAAATTCAGTTCTGAATAATGATAAAGAGCTATAGTTTTGGAAAGAGACCTGAGTTTAAACCCTTGATCTGTAACTTAGTGTGTTTATACAAAACACTTAAGCTCTCTGGCTTCAGGTTTTTTATCTGCAAACTGTCTGAGAGCATTAAATAATTTATGTAGAGAGCTTAGAATTCTGCATGGCGTACACATAATATGTAATCCTAAGACTTTGACCCCAAGCAAACTAAAAACCACCTAGAAACACAGTGGTCTGTCCCACATCTGGAATAGCTAGCCAGCTGTCTGGGACACTCAGCTCAAAATTTCTCCTATATCTCTTAAAATTTTAACATCAACTATAGTATCACAATTTTAGATGAAGGCACACTATTGAAGGTACCACATGCCTTTCACCAAACATGGCAGTGACTGTATTGATTTTTCTCCTTTTAAACAGACTTCATTTTTTAGAACAATTTTAGATTCATACAAATGTTGAGCAGAAAATAAAAAGTTCCTTTGGCCTCAAACACACACAACCTCCACAACTAAGAACATTCTGTACCAGAGTGGCACATGTGTTGCAACTGATGAACCTACACCAACGACTCATTATCATCTGGAGTACACAGTTTCTATTAGGGTTCTATCTTGCTGTAGTATATTCTATAGATTTGGACAATCCACCATTCTAGTATACAGAATAGTTACACTGCCCTAAAAATCCTCTGCACTCCACCACTCATCCCTACCTCCTGCCCAATATCTGGTAACCACTAACCTTTTTACTGTCTCCATGGGTTTGCCTTTTCCAGAATGTCACACAATTGGAATTATATAATATAAAGCTTCTTCAGGTTGTCATCTTTCAATTAGTAATATGCATTTAAGGTTTCTCCATGTCTTAAGGCTTGATAGGTATTTCTTTTTTACCAGTGAGTAACATTCCATTGTCTAAATGTACCACAGTGGATTTACCCATTCACCTAGTGAAGAACAACTTGGTTGTTTCCACATTTTGGCAATTATGAATAAAGTGGCTATAAACATCCTTGTGCAGGATACTGTATGAACATAAGTTTGTTTTTTTAAAGTTCAGGGGTACATGTGCAGGTTTGTTACATAGGCAAACTTGTGTCAAGGGGGTCTGTTGTACAGATTATTTCATCGCTCAGGTATTAAGCCTAGTGCCCATTAGTTATTTTTCCTGAACCTATTCTTCCTCCCACCCGCCACCCTCTGACAGGCCCCAGTGTCTGTAGTTCCGCTCTATGTGTCTGAGTGTTCTCATCATTTAGCTCCCACTTATAAGTAGGAACATGCGGTATGTGGTCTCCTGTTCCTGCATAAGATTGTTGGCTGCATGTATGTCTTCTTTTAAAAAGTGTCTGTTCATGTCCTTTGCCCACTTTTCAATGGGGCTGTTTTTTTCTTCTTGTAAATTTAAGTTCCTTATAGATGCTGGATATTAGACCTTCATTGGATGCATAGTTTGCAAAATTTTCTCCCATTCTGTTTGTTGATAGTTTCTTTTGCTGTGCAGTTTAAAGTTTGCTCTTTAGTTTAAATAGATCCCATTTGTCAATTTTTGTTTTTTGCCATTGCTTTTGGCATCTTTGACATAAAATCATTGCCAGTGCCTATGTCCTTAATGGTATTACCTAGGTTGTCTTCAAGGGTTTTTATAGTTTTGTATTTTACATTTTAGTCTTTAATTCATCTTGAGTTAATTTTTGAAAATGGTGTAAGGAAGGAGTCTAGTTTCTGTCTTCTGCATGTGGCTAGCCAGTTATCCCAGCACCATTTACTGAATAGGGAATCCTTTCCCCATTGCTTGTTTTTGTCAGGTCTGTCGAAGATCAGATAGTTGTGGGTATGCAGTCTTATTTCTGGGTTCTCTATTCTGTTCCATTGGTCTATGTATCTGTTTTTATGCCAGTATCATGCTGTTTTGGTTACTGTAGCCTTGTAGTATACTTTGAAGTCATGTAGCATGATGCCTACAGCTTTGTTATTTTTGCTTAGGATTACCTTAGCTATTCAGGTTCCTTTTTGGTTCCATATGAATTTTAAAATAGTTTTTTCTAGTTCTGTGAAGAATCTCAATGGTAGTTTAATAGAAATAGCATTATCTATAAACTGCTTTGGGCAGTATGGCCATTTTAACAATATTGATTCTTCCTATCCATGAGCATGGAATGTTTTCCCATTTGTTTGCATCACCTCTGATTTATTTGAGCAATGGTTTACAGTTCTCCTTGTAGAGATCTTTCACCTCCCTAGTTAGCTTTATCCCTAGTTATTTTATTCTTTCTGTGGGAATTATGAATGGGATTACATTCTGGATTTGGCTCGTGGCTTGACTGTTGTTGGTGTATAGGAATGCTAGTGATTTTTGCACATTGATTTTGTATCCTGCAACTTTGCTGAAGTTGTTTATTGGCTTAAGAAGCCTCTGGGCTGAGACTATGGGGTTTTCTAGATATAGCACTGTGCAAACAGGGATAATTTGACTCTCTTCCTATTTGAATGCCCTTTATTTCTTTCTCTTGCCTGATTACCCTGGCCAAGACTTCCAATACTATGTTGAATAAGAGTGGCAAGGGAGGGCATCCTTGTCTTGTGCCAGTTTTCAAGGGAAATGCTTCCAGCTATTGCCCATTCAGGACGAGGTTGGCTGTGAGTTTGTCATGGATGGCTCGTATTATTTTGAGGTATTTCCTTCAATACCTAGTTTATTGAGAGTTTTTAGCCTGAGGAAATGTTGAATTTTATCAAAAGCATTTTCTGCATGTATTGAGATAACCATGTGGTTTTTGTCCTTTAGTTCTGTTTATGTGATGAATCAATCATGTTTATTCATTTGCATATGTTGAACCAACCTTATATCCCAGGGATAAAGCCTACTTGATCATGGTGGATAAGCTTTTTAATGTGGTGCTGGATTTGGTTTGCCAGTATTTTGTTGAGGAATTTGCCTTGATATTCATCAAAAATAATGGCCTGAAGTTTTCCTTTGTTGTTGTATCTCTGCCAGGTTTTGGTAAAAGGGTGATACTGACCTCATAAAATGAGTTACAAAAGAGTCCCTCCTCCTCAATTTTGTGGAATAGTTTCAGTGGGAATGATACCAGCTCTTCTTTGTACATCTGTAGAATTTAGCTGTGAACCCATCTGGTCCTGGGCTTTTTTTGATGGGGAGGTGTGGTAGGCTATTTATTACAGCCTCAATTTCAGGACCTGTTACTGGTCTGTTCATGGATTCAACTTCTTCCTGGTTCAGTCTTGGGTGGATGTATGTTGAGGGGACTGAAGTTTTAATTTTATTTGGGTAAATTTCAAAACTGGTAATAGAATAATGCTGGCCTCATATAATGAGTTAGAAGTATTCCCTCTACTTCTGTCTTCTAGAAGAGATTGCAGATAACTGATATAATTTATTCTGTAAACATTTGGTAAAATTCAACAGTAAAACCATCTGGTCCTGGTGCTTTCTATTTTGGAAGGTTATTAATTATTGATTCAGTTTCTTGAAAATATACATACTTACTCAGTAGTCTATTCTTCCCATTTGAGTTTTGACATTTTGTATCTTTTCTTCCTTCCTCCCTCCTACTCTCTCTGGCATTCCTGAGGAAGAAGAGAAATCTAAAAGTTTGGAAAACTTATTTTAGGGAATAATCCAGGAAAACTTCCCCAGGCTTGCCAGAGATCTAGACATCTAAACACAAGAAGCTCAAAGAACACCTGGGAAATTGGTTGCAAAAGATCATCACTTAAGGCACATAGTCATCAGGTTATCTAAAGTCAAGACAAAGGAAACAATATTAAGAGCTGTGAGGCAAAAGCATCAAGTAACCTATAAAAGAAAACCTATTTAGATTAAAAGCAGATAGTTCAGCAGAAATTCTATTAGCCAGAAGGAATTGGGGTTCTATCTTTAGCCTTGTTGAACAAAATAATTATCAGCCAAGAATTCTGTATCCAGCAAAACTAAGCTTCATAAATGAAGGAGAGATAAAGCATTTTTCAGACAAAGAAATGCTGAGAGAACATGCCACTACCAAGCCAGCACTACAAGAAATGCTAAAAGTTCTAAATCTTAAAACAAAACATCGAAATACACCAAAATACAACCTTCTTAAAGCATACATCTCACAGGGCCTATAAAACCGTAACACAATGAAAAAAAAAGGCCATGGTTTTCAGGCAACAACTAGCATCAGGAATAGAACAATACCTCATATCTCAATACTAACATCGACTGTAAATGGCCTAAATGCTCCATGTGAAAGATACAGAATGGCAGAATGAATAAAAATCCACCAAGTATCTGTTGTCTTCAAGAGACTCATCTAACACATACGGACTCACATAAATTTAAGGAAAAGGGATGGAAAAAGGTATTCCCTGCAAATGAAAGCCAAAAGTAAGCAGGAGTAACTACTTATAAGCAGACAAAACAGACAGATCATATACCTAGAAAACCCTAAAGACTCATCCAAAAAGTTCTTAGATCTGATAAATGAATTCAATAAAGTTTCAGGATACAAAATCAATGTACACAAACCAGCAGCACTTATACACCAACAGTGACCAAGCTGAGAATCAAAATAAGAACACAACACCTTTTGCAACAACTACAAAAAATACATACATACATACATACATACATACATACATACATACATACTCAGGAATACACCTAACCAAGGAGGTGAAAGATCTCTACAAGGAAAACTACAAAACACTGCTGAAAGAAATCACAGATGACACGAAAAAATGGAAACACATCCTATCCTGATGGATGGGTAGAATGAATATTGTGAATATGACCATATTGCCAAAAGCAATCTATAAATTCAGTGCAATTCCCACCAAAATGCCATAATCATTCTTCACAGAACTAGAAAAAAAGAGTCCTAAAATTCATATGGAACCAAAAAAGAGCTCACATAGCCAAAACAAGACTAAGCAAAGAGAATAAATCTGGAGGCATCACATTACCCAACTTCAAACTGTACTACAAGGCTATAGTTACCAAAACAGGATAATACTGGTATAAAAACAGGCATGTAGAGGCCAGGCACGGTGGCTCATGCCTGTAATCCCAACACTTTGGGAGGCTGAGGCAGGCGGATCGTCTGAGGTCAAGAGTTCAAGACCAGCCTGACCAACATGGAGAAATCCTGTCTCTACTAAAAATACAAAAACCAGCCAGGCATGGTGGCACATGCCCGTAATCCCAGCTACTCAGGAGTCTGAGGCAGAAGAATTGCTTGAACCCAGGAGGCGGAGGTTGCAGTGAGCCGAGATCGCGCCATTGCACCCCAGCCCGGGCAACGAGAGCAAAATTCCGTCTCAAAACAAACAAACAAACAAACAAAAAAAGGCATGCAGACCAATGGAACTTAGAAATAAAGCCAAATATTTACAGCCAACTGATCTTCAACAAAGCAAACAAAAACACAAAGTGGGTAAAGGACACTCTAGTCAACAAATGGTGCTGGGATAATTGACAAACCACATGTAGAAGAATGAAACCGGATCCTCATCTCTCGCCTTACACAAAAGTCAACTCAAGATGCATCAAAGACTTAAACGAAACCATAAAAATTCTAGAAGATAACATCAGAAAAACTCTTCTAGACATTAGCTTAGGCAAAGAGTTCATGACCAAGTACCCAAAAGCAAATGTAATAAAAACAAAGATAAATAGATGGGATGTAGTTAAACTAAAAATTTCTGCACAGCAAAAGAAATAATCAGGAGAGTAAACAGACAACCCAAAGAGGGGGAAAACATATCTGCAAACTATGCAACCCACAAAGGACTAATACGGAGAATCTACGAGGAAGTCAAATAAATCAGCAAGAAAAAAACAAATAATCCCATCAAAAAGTGGGCTAAGGACATGAATAGAGAATTCTCAAAAGAAGATATTCAAATAGCCAACAAACATATGAAAAAATGGTCAACATCACAAATTATCAGGGAAATGCAAATGAAAACCACAATGCAATACCACCTTACTCCTGAAAGAATACCCATAATTAAAAAATCAAAAAAAATAATTTTTTGGTGTGGATGTGGTGAAAAGGGAACACTTCTACACTGCTAGTGGAAATGTAAACTAGTATAACCATTATCAAAAACAGCATGGAGATTCTTTAAAGAACTAAAAGTAGAACTAACATTTGATCCAGCAACCTGAGTACTGGGTATCTACCCAGAGGAAAAGAAGTCATTATATGAAAACGATACTTGCACACACATTTATAGCAGCACAATTTGCAATTGCAAAAATATGAAGCCAGCCTACGTGCCCATTACCAACAAGAAGATAAAGAAAACATGGTGTATATATATATATGTATATACACACACACACACAAACACACACACCATGGAATACTACTCAGCCATAAAAATAATAAAATAATGGCATTCACAGCAACCTGGATGGAGTTGGAGACCATTATTCTAAGTGAAGTAACTCAGGAATAGAAAACCAAACATCATACGTTCTCACTTATAAGTAGGAGCTAAGTTATGAAGTCGCAATAGTATAAGTATGATATAATGACCTCTGAGGACTCAGGAGAAAGGCTGGAAGGGCAGTGAGGGAGAAAAGACTATACAATGGGTACAGTATACAATGCTCAGGTGATAGATGCACCAAAATCTCAGAAATCACCACTAAAGAACTTATTCATGGAACCAAACACGACCTGTTCTCCAAAAACTATTGAAATAATTTTAAAAGACAGACCAATAAACACGTTGCGAATTTTTAAAACTTTTTATTTTAGAAATAATTGTAGAGTCACTAGAAAGTTGCAAACATTGTACAGAAAATTCCCACGTACCTTCCATTAAGTTTTCTCTAAGGGCTACATTGTATGTATCTACAGTATACTATTATAGGCAGAAAATTGACACTGGTATTATGTGTGTACATATTAATCGTTCTATGTCATCTTATCAATTGTATACATTCTCATAACCACAAGCACAATCAAGACCCAGAAGTGTTCCACCAGGATGCTCACTCTGTGATTCTCCTGTTAAATAAATGTGTTTGCCTTTTCTCCAAAAGGGACAAAAACAAAAAAACTAGAAAATTAAAAAACAAGAGTGTTGCATCACCACAAACCTCTCCCTGCTGCTATCCCTTGCAAATCACCCCCCAACACACACACACCCTTCTCTCCTCCACCATCTCTAATCTAAACACTGGCATCCATAGATCTGTTCTCCATTTCCATAATTTTGTCATTTTAAGAATGTTATATAAACCAGCAGTCACCAACCTTTTTGGCATCAGGGACCAGTTTCATGGAAGACAACTTTTCCACAGACTAGTGGGGGTAATGGTTTTGGGATGAAACTGTTCCACCTCAGACAATTTCTCTTGGGGACAGGGGGTACATGTAGGGCATGGTTTTGAGATGAAACTGTTCTACCTCAGATTATCAGGCATTAGAGTCTCATAAGCAGCACGCAACCTAGAACCCTCGCATTCACAGTTCACAATAGGGTTTGCGCTCCTATGAGAATCTAATGTTACCACTAATCTGACAGCAGGCAGAGCTCAGGTGGTAAATGCTCACTTGCCTGCTGTTCACCTCCTACTGTGAGGCCCGGTTCCTAACAGGCAATAGAGTGACACCTGTCTGTGGCCCAGGGATGGGGGACCCCTGGGTTATAAGGCAGTACTTGCAAGCCTCCTGGTAACTTCAAATCAAAAAACTTACAATAGATACACAAAAAATAAGAAGCAAGAAATTAAATCATACCACCGGAGAAAAATCACATTCACTAACAGGAATACAGGAAGGAAGGAAAAAAGGAAAGACCACAAAATCACCAGAAAACAAAATGGCAGAAGTACGTCCTAAACTATCAACAATAACATTGAACATAAACAGATTAAACTCTCCAATGAGAAGACACAGAGTGGCTGAATGGATTTTAAAAAACCCAATGCTGCTTTGCCTACGAGAAACCCACTTCACCTATAAAGACACACAGGCGGAAAATAAAGAGATGGAAAAAGATACTCCATGCCAATGGAAACCATGCAGAGCAGAAGTAGCTATATTTACATCAGACAAAATAGATTTCAAGACAAAACTATAAGAAGACACAAAGGTAATTATATAATGATAAAGGGGTCAATCCAGCAAGAGGATGTAATAATTGTAAATATATATGCACCCAGCACTGGAGCACCCAGATATATAAAGCAAATATTATTAGAGCTGAAGAAATAGACCCCAAAACAATAATAACTGTAGGTTGGGCATGGTGGCTCACTCCTCCAATCCCAGCACATTTGGAGGCTGAGATGGGCAGATCGCTTGAATCCAGGAGTTTGAGACTAGCCTGGGCAACATGGCAAAACCCCATATCTACAAAAAATGCAAAGCTAGCTAGGCATGGTATTGCGCACCTATAGTCCCAGCTACTCAGGAGGCTGAGGTGGGAGGATCGTTTAAGCGTGGAGGTTGCAGTAAGCCGAGATCTTGCCACCACACTCCAGCCTGGGTGACGTAGTGAGACTCCATCAGAAAAAATAAAAATAAAAACTAAAAAAAACTATAGACTTCAATACCCCACTTTCAGCATCAGACAAATACTTCAGACAGAAAATCAACAAAGAGGCCAGGCACGGTGGCTCACGTCTGTAAGCCCAGCACTTTGGGTGGCCAAGGCAGGTGGATCACTTGAGTTCAGGAGTTCAAGGCCAGCCTGACCCATGTGGTAAAACCTCATTTCTACTAAAAATACAAAATTAATTAGCCAGGCATGGTGGCATGTGCCTGTAATCCCAACTAATCATGAGACTGAGGCAGGACAATCACTTGAACCCAGGAGGCAGAGGTTGCAGTGAGCCAAGATCGTGCAACTGCACTGCTGCCTGGGCAACAGAGTGAGTCTCTGACTCAAAAAAAAGAAAAAAGAAAATCGAAAAAGAAACATCAAATTTAATCTGTGTTATAGACCAAATGGACCTAACAGATATTTACAGAACACTCCTTCCAATGGCTATAGAAAATACATTCTTTGCCTCAGCACATGGATCATTTTCAAGGACAGACCATATGGCAGGTCACAAAACAAGTCTCAAAACAGTTTAAAAAAAAAACTGGAATAATATGAAGCATCTTTTCTGACCACAATGGAATAAAACTAGAAATCAGCAACAAGAGAAATTTCTGGAAACTACAGAAATACACGGAAATTAAGAAATATGCTTCTGAATGGCCAGTGGGTCCACAAAGAAACTGAGGGAAAAAACTGAAAAATTTCTTGAAACAAATAATGGAAACACAACATCCCAAAATCTATGGGATACAGCAAATGCAGTACCGAGAGCAGTTTACACCTGGAAGTGTCTACATCAAAAATAAAAGAAAAACGTAAAATAAACCACCTAATGATGCATCTTAACCAGAAAAGAGCAAACCAAACCCATAATTAAAAGAAAAGAAATAATAAAGATTAGAGCAGAAATAAACTTGAAATGAGAAAAACAATACAAGAGATCAACAAACCAAAAAGTTGGTGTTCTGAAAAGGTAAACAAAATTGACAAACCTCCTAGAGACATACAACCTACCAAGATTGAACCATAAAGAAATCCAAAACCTGAAGAGATCAATAACAAGTAATGAGATTGAAAGCATAATAAAAAGTCTCCTAACAAGAGAAGCCCAGGTCCCAATGGCTTCACTGCTGAATTATCCCAAACATTTAAAGAACACCAGTCCTACTGAAACTACTCTGAAAAACAGAGGTGGGAATACTTCCAAACTCAGTCTACGAGGCTAGTATTACCCCGATATGAAAACCAAAGATACATCAAAAAAAAGAAAACCATAGAACAACATGTCTGATGAATACTGATGGAAAAATACTCAACAAAATACTACCAAAGCAAATTCAACACATTAAAAAGATCATTCATCATGACCAAGTGGGATTTATCCCAGGGAAGCAAGGATGATTCAACATATGCAAATAAATTAATGTCCTACATCATACCAACAGAATGAAAGACAAAACCCATATCATTTCAACTGATGCTGAAAATGTATTTTACAAAATTCAACATCCCTTCATGATAAAAACCCTCAAAAAACTGGGGATAGAAGAAACTTACCTCAGCTGGGTGCAGTGGCTCACACCTGTAATCCCAGCACTTTGGGAGGCTGAATCGGGCAGATCTACAAAAATACAAAAATAAGCTGGGCATGGTGACATGTGCCTGTAGTCCCAGCTACTTGGGAGGCTGACTCAGGAGAATCGCTCGAACATGGGAGGCGGAGGTTGCAGTGAGCCGAGATCATGCCACTGCACTCCAGCCGGGCGACAGAGCAAGACTCCATCTCAAAAAAAAGAAGAAGAAACTTACCTCAACATAATAAAAACCATATACGACAGACCCATATCTAGTATCACACTGAATGGGGGAAAAACTGAAAGCCTTTCCTCTAAGATCGAGAATATAACAAGGATGCCCATTTTCACCACTGTTATTCAATACAGTACCGGAAGTCTTTGCTAGAGCAATCAGACAAGAGAAAGAAATAAAGGGCATCCAAATTGAAAAGGAAGAACTCAAATTATCCTTGTTTACAGAGGATATGATTTTACATTTGAAAAAAATCTAAAGACTCCCCTAAAAAACTATTACAACTGACAAACAAATTCAGTACAATTGCAGGATACAAAATCAACATACAAAAATTAGTAGCATTTCTATACGCCAACAGCAAACAATCTGAAAAAGAAATCAAGAAAGTAATCCCATTTACAATAGCTACAAATAAAATTAAATACCTAGGAATTAACCAAAGAAGTGAAAGATCTCTATGATGAAAACTATAAAACACTGATGCAAGAAAATTGAAGACACACAAAAAAAGGGAAAGATATTCCATGTTCATGAATTAAAAGAATCAATATTGTTAAAATAACCACACTAAAGGAATCTACAGATTTAATGCAATCTTTATCAAAATACTAATGGCATTCCTCACAGAAATAGAAAAGGCAATCCTAAAATTTATATATAACCACAAAGACCCAGAATAGCCAATGCAATCCTAAGCAAAAACAACAAAACTGGAAGAAACACATTACATTACTTTAAATTATACTAAAGAGCTATAGTAACCAAAATGGCATGGTACTGGCATAAACACAGACACAAAGATCATGGAACAGAATAGAGAACCCACAGATAAAGTCATATATCTACAGTGAACTTATTTTTGACAAAAGGTGCCAAGAAAATACACTGGGGAAAGGACAACCTCTTCAATACACAGTGCTGGGAAAACCAAATATCCATATGCAAAAGAGTGAAACTGAATCCCTATCTCTCACCATACACAAAAATCAAATCAAAATTGATTATTAAAGACTTTAATCCCTCAAGCTATGAAACTAAAAGAAAACACTGGCGAAACTCTCCAGGACATTGGAATGGGCAAAAATTTATTGAGTAATACGCTACAAGCGCAGGCAACCAAAGCAAAAATGGACAAATAGGATCATATCAAGCAAAAAGCTTTTGCACAGCAAAGGAAACAATCAAAAAAGTGAAGGGACAATCCACAGAATGAAAGAAAATATTTGCAAACTACCCATCTCATAGGGGATGAATAACCAGAATATATAAGGAGCTCAAACATCTCTATAGGAAAAAATCTAAGTCTAATTTAAAACATGGACAAAGGATGTGAATGGACATTTCTAAAAAGAAGACATAAAAATGGCAAATAGGCATATAAAAAGCTGTTCAACATCATTGATCATCAGAGAAATGCAAATCAAAACTATAATTAGACATCATCTCACCCCAGTTAAAATGGCCTTTATCCAAAAGTCAAGCAATAATAAATGCTGGCAAGGATGTGGACAAAAGGGAGCCCTCATACTCTTGGTGGAAATCTAAATTAGTACAACCACCATGGAGAACAGTTTGGAGGCTCCACAAAAACCTAAAAATAGAGCTACCTTACCCTCCAGCAATCACGCACTCTTAGGTATATACCCAAAAGAAAGGAAATCAATAAATCAAAGAAATGCTTGCACTCCCATGTTTACTGCAGCACTATTCACAATAGCCAAGATTTGAAGCAATCTAAGTGTCCATCAACAGATGAACGGATTTTAAAAATGTGGTATATATACAAAATGAAGTACTATTCAGGCATAAAAAAGAATGAGATTCAGTCATTTGCAACAACATGGATAGAAGCTGAGGTCAAATTACATTAAGTGAAATAAGTCAGGCACAAAAAGACAAACTTTGCATGTACTCACTTATTTGTGGGAGTTAAAAATTAAAATAATTGAACTCATGGAGACAGAGAGTAGAAGGATGGTTACCAGAGGCTGGAAAGGATCGTGTAGGGTTCGGAAGGGGAAGTGGGAAGGGACAATGGGTACAAAAAAATAGAATTAATAACAACTAGAATTTGATAAAACAACAGAATGACTATAGTCAACAACAACTTAATTGCAGATTTTTAAATAACTAAAAGAATATAACTGGATTATTTGTAACACAAAGAATACATACTTGAGGGCATGGATACCCATCTCCCTTGATATGATTATTACACATTGCATCCCTGTATCAAAATATCTCATATAACCCATAAATTCATACACCTACTATGTACCCACAAAAATTAAAAATAAAAAAAATTTAAGAAGTGTGAGGATATGTCAACGTACACTTTTTTTTTTTTTTTTTTGAGACAAAGGCTCACTCTGTCACTCAGGCTGGAGCGCACTGGCATGATCTCGGCTCACTGCAACCTCTGCCTCCTGGGTTAAAGCAATTATCTTGCCTCAGCCTCCGGAGTAGCTGGAATTACAAGCACCCACCACCACGCCTGGCTAATTTTTGTATTTTTAGTAGAGACAAGGTTTCACCATGTTGGCCAGGCTGGTCTCGAACTCCTGACCTCAAGTGATCCACCCACTTCGGCCTCTCAAAGTGCTGGGATTTCAGACATAAGCCACCATGCCTGGCCAAGGTACACTTTTATTGCTAGAGAATACCCAATTACTCTAGCAATATTTGTTGGAAATATTAACCTTCCTACATTATACTGATTTGAACCTATGTCAAAAATCAATTAGCCATATTTGTGGGACTATGTCTACATTTTGTATGCTGTTCTCTATGTGTGTGTCTCTATACCAGCACCACACAATCTTGATTACTGTAAAGTCATGAAATCAAACAGAGTGACTCTCCCACCTTACTCTTTTTTGAAAACTATTTTAGCTATTATAGTTCCTATAACTTCCCAAATAAGTTTTAGAATAATCAGGTCTATATTTACATTTAAAAAAAAAAAAACCTTGCTGAAAATTTGATAGAAACTCTGTTTAAAACTGTGTATCAATTTGGAAAGAATTTACATCTATGGTGAATCTGCTAATAAATGTTTCTCCAATAATTCAGACCTCTGATTTCTTTCATCAGTGCTATGAAGTTTACAGCATAAAAGCTCATATGTCTTGTTATATTTACATCTCGTAATTCAATATTATTATAAAGGTATTGTATTTTTAATTCCAGTTTTTATGTGTGCATTGTTCATACATAGAAATATAAGTGCAAGCTGTTTTCACTCCCCCCTCTCCAATAGAAAAACAAACAAACAAACAAATATGTAAGTGCCAAGATTTTTACCAGTAACAACATGGAACTCAAATATGAGAATGAGATAATTCCTGGGGCCGTGGAGAAGTATGAAAAAAACAAACAAACAAACAAAAAACAACTCTGAACAGATGGCAAGGGAATCAGACCTCCACATCTGTGACACCCCTCCCCCTCCATTCTGCCTGGCACCAAGCAGAAAATCTCGCCCTCCCTCCACCCAGCTACATTTCTATACTGGAAAAGGTAAGACTGAGGGGGTCATCCAGGTTCCCCAACATCTTGGGTTCCCAAGCAGGAGACTTGTCCCCACCTTAATCCATGGGAAGCATCGTGACTGCCTAAAGGGAGAAATATTCCTGAGGACAGGCAGAGACAAAGACAGGAGGTGGGACTATCACCCCCAACCCTGGAAAGTCTGCTCTGCTACTCAGCAAACAGAGATGCCCAATCTGAGAGGCCGCTCAGCAGAAGAGGTATGGACTCCTGGGCACAAACCTCTAGCTAGCCTTAACACACTGCCAGCCTAATCCCTTTGGGACCTCTCACCTTCAGAGCAGGCATCACTCTGATCATTTACCAGAGCCGAGGTCAACCCAAGCTTAAGGTACCTCCTAGAGCTAAAAAGAGGCAGTTACCTAGATGTAAAGATTCACTAAGCAAATATATCCAGTAGAAACCAAAACAAGATGGACAGAAAAAAAACTAGAATAAATAACTATTCTATAAATATCTATTAATAACTATCCTTCAATGCAAAGACATAAAATACACCCACAAGAAACAACAGCAAACAGGGAACCATGACCTCCCCAAAAGGACAAAACAAAAATCTGGCAACTGATCCTAACAAGAAAGCAATTTGTGAGTTCTCTAACCACAAATTCAAAATAGTAGTTATAAGGAAAGTCAGCGACCTCCAAGATAACATACAAAAGCAACTCAAAAATTTATCAAAGAAATTTTAAAAAAGAAATTAGGCCAGGCACAGTGGCTCATGCCTATAATTCTAACACTGTGGGAGGCCGAGGCAGGTGGATCACTTAAGGCCAGGAGTTCAAGACCAGCCAGGCCAACATGGTGAAACCCCGTCTCTACTAAAAATGCCAAAAATTATCCAGGCATAGTGGCGCATGTCTGTAGTCTCAGCTACTTGGGAGGCTGAGAAACGAGAATCACCTTAACCTGGGAGGTGGAGGCAGCAATGAGCCAAGAACCACTGCACTCCAGCCTAGGTGACAGAGTGAGATCCTGTCTCAAAAAAAAAAAAAAAAAGAAGAAGAAAAAAATTTAAAAAAAAGCAACTGAAATAATCTTTTAAAATCAAACAGAGGCTAGGCATGGTATAATCCCAGCACTTTGGGAAGCCAAGGCAGGAGAACTGTTTGAACCCAGGAGTTCAAGACCAGTCTGGGCAACATAGGAAGACCCCCATCTCTACAAAAAAAATTAGCCAGGTATGGTGGCACAAGCCTGTGGTCCCAGTTACTCCGGAGGCTAAGATGGGAGAATCACTGATCCTAGGCAATAGAGGATGAAATGAGCCATGATTGTGCCACTGCAGTCAAGCCTAGGCAATATGGTGAGACACTGTCTGAAAAACAAAAAATCAAACAGAAGTCTTGGAACTGAGAAACACATTTGCTGAACTGAAGAACTTCCTGGAGGCTCTCAAAGCAGATGAATGAAGCAGAGGAAAGAACTGGAAAGCTCAAAGACTGGCTATCTGAAAATACATGATCAGAAGAGAAAAAAGAAGAGTAGAAAAGAATGAAGCTGCCTATAAGATATTAAAAATTATCTCAAAAGACCAAAGCTAAGAATTATTAGTGTTCAAGAGGGAGCTGAGCAACACCAAGGGCTAGAATGCTTACTCAAAGAAATAACAGAAATTTTTCCGAAAGATATACATATCCAGATACAAAAAAATCTCAGAACACAAAATAGGTTCAACCCAAGTAAGACTACCTCAAGGCATAATAATCAAACTCTCAAAGGTCAAGGGCAAAGAGAGGATCCTAAAAACAACAAGAGAAAAGAAGCAAATAACATATAAAGGACCTCCACATTGTCTGACAAGACTTCTCAACAGAAACCACGCAGACAAGAGTGAAACAACATTTTCAAAGTGCTTAAAAAACAAACCAAAAATAAAACTGCCATCCGGGAATACTGTATTCAGCAAAATTATACTTCAGATATGAAGGAGAGAGAAACTATTTCTCAAACTAAAGCTGAAAGAATTCACCACCATCAGATCTACATTATAAGAAATGCTAAAGGGAGTTCTTCAATTTGAAGGGAAAAAAAAAAAGGTTTAAAAAAAAAAAGAAAAAACACTGGTGAAATTAAGTATATAAACAAACCCAGAATCCTATACTACTGTTAACAGTGATGCAAAATCCACTGATTTTATCAAATTACCTGATTTTATCAAATCAGGTAATATAGAAAATGTAAAGTGAGACAACTAAAAGTCAAAATGTGGGGGTGATGATGTTAAACTGCAGATTATTTTTGTGTAGTTTTTTTTTTGCCTTTGTTTCTATTCTTATTATTTGTGACCTAAGATGAACTGTCTCTTGTTATATTTGTAAGATATTTTTTGTAAGCCTCATGGTAACTGGCAACCACAGCACAAAACCTATAAGACACTCCCTAAAATAAAAAGCTACAAATTAAAACATACTACCAGAGAAAAGTACTTACCCACAAAGACAGACAGAACCACAAAGGAAGACAAGAAAAAAGACAGGAGTGTCAAAATAACCAGAAAATAAGCAGGAAAAAAAAAAGATTGTTAAAATAAAGTAAGTCCTTACTTATCAATAATAATAATAATACTGAATTTAAATTTTTTTTTTTCTTTTTGAGACAGAGTCTTGCTCTGTCACCCAGGCTGGATGGAGTGCAGTGGCGCAATCCCAGCTGACTACAACCTCTGCCTCCTGGGTTCAAGTGACTCTCCTGCCTCGGCCTCCCACGTAGCTGGGATTACAGGCATGGACAACCATGCCTGGCTAAGTTTTGTATTTTTTAGTAGAGATGGCCAGGCTGGTCTCAAATTCCTGACCTCAGGTGATTCTGCCCACCTTGGCCTCCCAAAGTGGTGGGATTACAGGCATAAGCCACTGTGCCAGGCCTTAATTCTCTAATTAAAAGGCACAGAGTGGCTGAATAAAGAAATAAGACCCAACTATATGCTGTCTTCAAGAAACCTACCCTACCTATAAAGACACATAGACTGAAAGTGAAGGGGTGGAAAAAGATATTCTATGCAACTGGAAAACAAAAAAGCACAGGAGTAGCTCTACTTAGATAAAACAGACTACAAATCTAAGATTGTAAAACCAAGCATATAAAATAAACATAATAGATCTAATAAAGAAAAGACAGATTGCAATACAATAATAGTAGGAGACTCTAACTGCCACTCTCAGTAATGGACAGATCATCCAGCGGCAAATCAACAAAGAAACCAGAGTTAAACTACACACTAAATCTAATAGGCCTACTGATATTTTCAGAATATTTCACCCAACAGTTAGAAAATACACATTCTTCTCATCAGCACATGGTATATTCTGTAGAACAGACCACAAAATAGGCCATAAAACAAGTATGAACGAATTTTTAAAAAAATCATGTCAAGCATCTTTTCTGACCACAATGGGATAAAACACAAAATCATTAACAAGAGGAACGTCAGAAATACAGAAACACACGGAAATTAAACAATATGCTCCTGACTGACCAATGGGTCAATGAAGAAATTGAGAAAATTAAAAAACTTCTCGAAACAAATGAAAATGGAAATACAACATACCAAAATCTGTGGGCTATGGCAAAATCAGCACTAAGAGAAAAGTTTATAGCAATAAATGCCCAATTTTTTTAAAAAAGAAAAATTTCAAATAATTTAATGATGTACTTCAAGGATCTAGAAAGTAAGAACAAACCAAACCTCAAATTTGTAGAAGAAAATAAAGATCAGAGGGGAAATAAATCAAATTGAGGCAAAAAAAAAAAAAAATACAAGATCAATGAAATGAAAAGTTGGTTTTCTTGAAAAGATAAATATGAATTTAATGAAATTAATGAATTTAAATGAATTTAAATAATAAATTCATGGTATAGAATTAATTTTAGATTTTGTTGCTATTTTCTAATATTTTGTTGAAGGTTTCTATACCTACACTTATGAGAATATTGGTCTATAGTTTTCTTTCTTCTAATGTCTTGATATCAGAGTAATACTGGTCTCATAAAATGAACTGGAAACTGTTTCTCTTTCTTCCATTTTCAGGAAGAAAATGTGTAAAACTGGTGTTGACTCTTCTTTAAGTATGGTAGAATTCTCTGGTGAAACTATTTGAGCCTCAAGATTTCATCTTAGTAGTATTTTAATTATAAATTCAGTTCCCTTAATAGTTAAAGAGCCATTCAAATTATCTATTTATTTTGGGTGGTAATTCGTACTTTTCTATGAATTGGTCCATTCCATCTAAATTATCAAATTTACATGTGTAGGGCTGTTTGTAGTATTCCCTTGTTATCCTTTTGATGTAGGCAAGATCCATACCTGTTTCATTCCTGACAGTAATAATTGGTGTATTCTCTTTTTTGTCTCTCTTGTTAGAGGTTTATCAATTTTATTGATCTTTGAAAAGAACCAGCTTTATGCAATAATTTTTGTCTACGGTTTCTTATTTTCAATTTCATTGCTTCCTGCTCTTTACATTCCTCCTGCTTGCTTTAGGTTTATTTTGTTCTTTTTCTAGTTCTTTTGAGTTAGGAACCTAGATTTGACTGTTCCTGTTTTCTGATATAATCATTTAGTGTTATAAGTTTCTCTCTGAACACTGGCTTAGCTGTGTCCCATAAATTCCGGTATGTTCTGCTTTTGTTTTCATTCAACTATATGCGTTTTTTTTTTAAATACCCTTTGAGATTCTTCTTCAACCCATGAATTACTTAGTAGTATAACTGTTTGTTTCTAGGTATTTGGAGAGTTTCCTGTTATCTTTCTGTTACTGATTAATAATTTGATTCAGACATGGTCAGAGAACACACTCAGTATGATTTCAATACTTCCAAATTTGTTGAGGTTTTTCGGCCCTAGAAATGGTCTGTTCCATGGGCACTGAAAAAGAATGTGTAGTCTGCTGTTCTTAGGTAGAGTGTTCTATAAAAGTCAGTTACATTTTGTTGGTTGATGGTATTATGGAGTTCTTCTGTATTGTTGCTGATTTTCTGTCTAACCGTTTTATCAGTTTTTGAGACAGTTGAAGTCTCCACCTGTAACTGCCTATTTCTCCTTTCACTTTCTATCAGCTTTTGCTTCATATATTTTACAGTTCTGATGTCTGGTATATACATTTGTAGGATTGCTGTTTCTTCTTGGTAGATTGTCCTTTTATCATTATCTAATGTCCTCTCTGTCTCTCATAATTTTCTTTGGTATGAAGCATATTTTATCCTGTATTAATATAGCCACTCCTGTTTTCTTTAATGTTTGCATGACATGTCATTTCCATCCTTTTACTTTTTACATATATACATATCATGATATATAAGAAACTTCAAACATAATGATATATATCATGATATATATCATATATGATATATACATCATATATGCATCATATATGATATATATACATATACATCATGATATATAAATCATGATATATAAGAAACTCACTTCAAACATGTGATATATAAAATATATATATCATATATATATCGATATATATGTATCATGATATATGTATATATATCATATATATATCTCATTATATTATGTTTGAAGTGAGTTTCTTATAAACACCATAAAGTTGGGTCATATCTTTAAACCAATATCAATCTCTGTTTTTTTAACTGCTATATTTATAACGTGTTAGGGCTTAAGTTTGCATGTTATATTTTGCATTCTGTTTGTTCTCTCTGTTTCCATTTTCCTGAATTTTTGTGGGTTATTTGAACATTTTTTAGAATTCCATTTTGGTTTATCTACAGTATTTTTTGTTTGTTTGTTTGAGATGGAGTCTCACTCTGTTGCTCAGGCTGGAGTGCGGTGGCACGATCTCATTTCACTATAACCTTTGCCTCCCAGATTTAAGCGATTCTCATGCCTCAGCCTCCTGAGTAGCTGGGACTACAGTCGTGCACCACCATGCTGGTTAATTTTTGTATTTTTAGTAGAGACGGGTTTTCACCATGTTGGCCAGGCTGGTCTCAAATTCCTGACCTCAGGTGATCCACCCACCTCAGTTTCCCAAAGTGCTGGAATTACAGGTGTGAGCCACTGCACCCAGCCTATATAGCATTTTTTAGTGTATACTTTAAAAAGCTTTTTAGTGGTTGCTCTAGTTATATTATATATACATAACTCATTGCAAACTACTGGTGTCATCATTTTACCATTTCAAGCTAAGCATAAAAACTTTACTTTCCTTTATGTCCCTTTACTCTCCCTCATTTATAATTGCCTTAAATATTTTCTCTGCATAAACTTAGAACTACATCAGAGAGTGTTAGAATTTTTGCTTCAACCATAAAAGATAATTTCCAAAACTAAAGAGAAAGAAAGTCCATTGTATTTACTTGTATTTTACCCTTTCCAATGTTCTTTCTTTCTTCCTAATGTGACAAGATTCTTGCATGTATTGTTTCCACTTTGTTTAGAGAACGCACTTTATTCTTTTAGGGTAGGCTGGTCAGCAACAAATTCTCTTTGCATTTCTTCATCTGAGAATACCTTTATTTTCCCTTAACTCTTGAAAGGTATTTTCACAGGATATAGAATTCTGCGTTGATAGTTCTTTCCTTTTAGCACTTAAAAAATGTTGTGCTATGTCCTTTTGATTTAATCCAGTTCAATCCAGTGTTCCCTTAATGAGCAAATACCCAAATATTGATGCTTCTGTGTTCCAAATACATGTTTTTCCACATATTATCAGAGAAGATATTACTTAGGTACCTTAAAAAATAAGTACCAATTTTTCAACAGCTACTCAATTTGAGCAATTTCCACACATTTTCTCAATTATATTTTAGCTACAAAATAGAAATGCCTACATTTTTCCAATGGCAAGTCAACTTAAGAATTCTGCCTAGCAGGCATCAGATAAAGTTGGGAAGCTATCTTGATTACAAAATGTGAAGGCATCTGACCTAGTAAATAGTCACAGACTTACAAAGTGTGTGGCATCTCTTATAACGATGACTTGCAAAGCATATTTAAGTTGTTTTTCAGTGACAATAAATTTGGGCGATCCAGATATACGATCTTCACCGATCTTCCTTGTGAATACCATACACACATGTACACACAGAATGACTCAGGCTACTCACAAAGCAGAAGAGTTAACTGGCCATGAGGGAATCAAATCTTAGTATACTCTGGGTTTCAAGTCATCGATGTTCCCCTTACCCTTTTCTTGTTTTAACTCACAGGAGGCTGCAGTACAAAGAGTCTCATGTACCCTTCACCCAGCTTCCCCAAGTGGTGACACCTTATATAGTTCTAATTCAATATCAAAACCAGGAAAGTAACATTGGTACGTTACTGTATACTAAACTATGGGCTCCTTTATACTTTTTATAGAGAAGTTATAACAACAGTGATCTTTCTCAGAAACTCTCTTAGCACTTGGGCATTCTACTACCAAACTACCAATCTAGACTCTTCTAACCCAATTACAAATTACCATATATAAACAATCTTTATACACATACAAATATAAGCACATCCCGTATATTCGTACCACACAAATACAACAAAAAGAATTGCACCCATGTCTATAAAAACTTATATTAAAATAATAGTAATGCACCCTCCTCATCCCATCAGAGTTTTTTTTCCGCTAATTTCTACTCTCCCCTGCTATTGCTACACAAAGACTATGTAAATAAACCTGCAGGATCAAAGAAATATTTAAAAGTTATCTAATGTAAAATTCCATCCAGTTCATTCTACAGCATCCCAACGATCAATCTTTCAGCCTTCACTTGAATGTCTCAAATGACAAGAAACTCTTAAGATCTAAAGGAATCTAGCACACCTTTGGTCAATATGCTAATTCTCAAAAGGTATTTCTTATCATGAGCAATAATTTGTTTCTCTTGAATTTGTACTAATTTGGTTCTAGTTATATCCTATGAGGATATTAGCATGCAAGTCTCTTCCCTAACTACCTTTTTCACAGAGAAACCAGACTTCCTGGTTTAACTGAGATGATTTTAGTTTGCACTTGTTGTTCTGACACAATTAATAGCCCTTTTCACCCTCAAGATTAGAGAAAACATTATATAGTTCCCCTATTCAAGACAGCCCTCAACTATTTGAAGACTACACATTTTTTTTAATCAGGTTAAACATTTCCTTGTTTTCTGGCTATTCTTCATATACAATTTTTGCATATCTATGTTAATGAGGGATTTTATAATCCCAATTGAAGAACAGAAAGTCATTTACTTCTCTTTGAATACTAAATCAACATACAGCTATGGAATTACTATCCCTCTGGGTAAACACTTTCTGAGTTCTCACCTCATACAATCGTACCAGGTAGCAGTCTCATATTGTACCAGTAGATGTCATTCTATATATATTTAAAATTAAGTTTCAATTCATTTATTCAACAAATATTTATTGAGCACCCATTATGTGCCAAGCGATTCTAGGTACTGAGAACATAGTGGTGACCAAGAAAGACACAAGTTTGTTTTCACAGAGCTTACAGTCTAGATATTAATTAAAAATCAGCTTTATTTTTTTCTACATAAAAGTTTGTGAAATCCTAATCCTAATGCAGTTCAATTCAGAACTGTATTTTTCCTAGGTTAATAGATAGCACTCAAAATAACTCATAAAAACCAAATACTGTAATGAAACAGAATCAAAGAAACTGTGTTCTGTAGGACTAGATCAATATATCCTGGCTATTTTCTAACCTTTTGAATTTATTCAACATTTATTTTCCATACTTCAAGTTTCTAAAACCCAAATTTTAGGTAGTCCTCAGTACAATAGAAAGTAACATCTTTAAAAAACAGTTCAACTTTCAAAAAATGTACCTGCTTTTTTTTTTTTTCCTCTTTTTTTTGAGACAGGGTCTGGCTCTGTTGCCCAGGCTGGAATGCAGTGGTGCAATCTTGACTCGCTGCAACCTCCACCTCCCAGGTTCACACAATTCTCCTGCCTCAGCCTCCCGAGTAGCTGGGATTACAGGCGCCCACCGCCATGCCCAGCTAATTTCTGTATTTCTAGTAGAGATGGGGTTTCCCCATATTGGCTAGGCTAGTCTTGAACTCCTGACCTCAGGTGATCTGCCCGCCTCGGCCTCCCAAAGTGCTGGGATTACAGGCATGAGCCACAGCTCCCGGCCTATACCTACTTATGTTTTCACAGGAATATGTTATAAATTTTAAAGACTTATTAATTCCCAAAGCTTCTTAATTCCCCAAATACATATTCCCTTATCTCTACTAAGAAAAGTTAGGCCAGGCACCATGGCTCACACCTGTAATCCCAGCACTTTCAGAGGCCGAGGCAAGTGGATCATCTGAGGTCAGGAGTTCGAAACCAGCCTGGCCAACATGGTGCAACCCTGTCTCTACTAAAAATACAAAAAACTATTAGCCAGGCATGGTGGTGTGTGCCTATAAATCCCAGCTACTCAGGAGGCTGAGACAGAAGAATTGTTTGAACCCACGAGGTGGAGGCTGCAGTGAGCCAAGATTGTGCCATTGCACTCCAGCCTGGGCAACAGAATGAGATTCTGTCAATTAAAAAAAAAAAAGTTAAATGTCACCTTCTAAACACCGAACACTTTTCCCAGCTAAACAGAGTAAGTAAAGACAGTACCAAATTATCCCTCAGCAGAACTTAGGAATTCTTCTACTGTCAAAAGTCCTTCTATTTTCTTTCTTTCTTTCCTGTTTTGTTGTGTTTTTTGTTTGTTTGTTTGTTTGTTTTTTTGAGACAGAGTCTCAGTCTGTCGCCCAGGCTGCAGTACAGTGGCACAATCTCGGCTCATTGTAACCTCTGCCTCCCAGGTTCAAGTGATTCTCCTGCCTCAGCCTCCAGAGGAGCTGAGATTACAGGTGTGTGCCACCATGCCCAGCTAATTTTTTGTATTTTTGGTAGAGACGGGGTTTCACCATGTTGCCCAGGCTGGTCTCGAACTCCTGGTCTCAAGTGATCCACTGGCCTCGGCCTCCCAGAGTGCTGAGATTACAGGCGTGAGCCACCACACCCAGCTTTTTTCTTTTTTTTTAAATACTTGATATTTATTTATTTATTTATTTATCTATCTATTTATTTATTTATTTATTTTGAGACGGAGTCTCACTCTGTCACCCAGGCTGGAGTGCAGAGGCATGACCACGGCTCACGGCAGCCTCAAACTCCCCAGGCTCAGGGGATCCTTTCCGCTCAGCCTCCCGAGCAGCTGGGACTACATGTCCAGCTTTTTCTTTTTTTGTAGACGCAGGGTCTCACCATGTTGCCCAGATAGTCTCAAACTCCTAGGCTCAAGTGATCTGCCCACCTCGGCCTCCCAAAGTGCTGGGATTACAGGTGCAAACTACAGCACCCAGCCAAAAGCCCTTATTTAAACAAACCTGTGAGACTACTAGCTATTACTAGGACTTCAAGGTAACTTACTCACACTTATAGCATAGCAATGAAAGGCCATACTTTGTCAAAGAAATAGATCTAAGAGAGGGGGCAGACACTGTACCTCAAGAAGGCATACTTGCCTGCAAAGAAATCTGAGAACCTAGAAACTACTCAATTACTATATTGTCTTCAACTACTCTCAAACTGAATGTTTTCCAAACTGGAAAAGCCACAGAAAACACGGTTATGAAAATATTTCAGGCTCTTAAAAAAAGAAAAATCCTACTACTTAGAATTTTTTAAGTTCAAAATTCAGTAATATGAATTTGAGAAAAATCATCCTTGCCAGAACTTAAGACACCGACAGCTTTATGTAATATCCAACTTAATGTTCCCTTTGGAATGCTTCAAACTTTTACTGTCTAAATTGCTAGAGAATACTACATATTGCTCAATTTTAGGATGGAATCACACGCATACTTCACAAATAATGTATAGTAAGTTAAAAATGAACATTAAGGTGCTTCATAAAAAATGGTTAATGGTGAAAAAATATCTAAATTAACCTATCCCTTAATATTAAATAAAGCATTTTATTTACTTTGAATGGTAAAGCGGTGGTTGAGCAAATATACTTAAAACATGGTTTGTTGTCTGTGGCTTTTAAATTACACTTGTAAACCATCTGATAGGAACAGTACTGTTAATATTTGGTGTGAGATGTCACCAAATTTGCACATACACAATGGCAGATAACTCTGTGAGGCCAGTATTTTTACCCCTAAAATTAAAATGCATGTGGGTGTGAAGTGAGGGGTTAGTGTACTAGAAAAAGCACAGCTTTTGAGTCACAAAAATTAATGTTCAAATCCCAGCACCATCCTAAATTAGCTATGTGACTTTGGGCCAAGTTATTTAATCTGCTCTAAACATCACTTTTCCACCAAGATGCAAATACAATTGTAAGAAAGATTGTATCATATAAAATGCCTAACATAGGGTCTGACACATAGTACGTGCTCAGTAAATGGTAATTATAAGGGGATTCCACTTTTTTGACCATTACAATGACCATATTAATTAATGTTGAACAACTACTGGCTCGCAATTGTAATTAACACAATACATCTTTACTCTGCTATAACACTTCTATAAAACCAAACCCCTTACTCAACTGAATGCCAACAAATATGCACCTTCTCCTTTAGCTCAAATATATTTTGCATGACCTTACATGAATTGCTCAGATAAAAGCTTTTTCTCTTCTGCTTTTGTTATTGTAAAGTGCACATGCATTTGAGTCATTTTCTCCTTTTGTTTCATATCCTTAAGATCCAAAGCTTCAAAGACAGAATGTCAGCATGCAGTCGATTTATGACTGAACTCTTGAAGAGACACTGAAGAATTACCTTGTCAATCACCCCAAGGACTCTGAAGGCCTTCAGCTCCTCGGCAGGGCTCCTTAGGTTCCAAAGGGGCCTTGAACTTAGTGATCCTGGAGGCTAATGGAAGATATCAAAGATTATACATCAATCAGGGAGGTACTTGAAGGAAGGCTGCCTGCTGAAGCAAATGCCAGGCCAAAGGAAAGTAAATTCATCATAAATCAGAGAATGGAAAGATGAAAGGAAGAAGTTTCTGTTTGTCTGTAATATAAAATTTTTAAAAATAAAAACTAAAGAAAATCAAAAAGAAAAAGCAAGAAAAAAGTTGCAAGTAAATAAATCATAACATTGAAAAAAATTTTAAAAAGAAAAATTAATGAGCTGACAGTTTCTAGAGCAATAATTCAATTCAGACCATACAGCTATCATAAAACTTTGTAACAAATGGATAACTGGGCCAACAATCAATCCCAGCCTTACATTTAACCCAGACACCTCAAGAGTAATTTGGAAGTGGGGGAGCTAAAAAACAATATAATAATAAGCACACATGGGGAGGGAGGGACACAAGCCATTCTCTCTCATCATAAAGCTACAGTTCTATAATTGTTACTTTATGTATTATGTGTTTTCAGAGGGACTGGTCCATTCAAATTCAACCAGAAAAATTACCAATAATTGTGAAAAATTAAGAAGCTTCATCATATAACCAAAAATTACTAAAACTGAGCCTGCTTAAGAGATGATTTGTAAGAGAAAGAAATTTTTCTTCAAATATTTGAATATCTGTGATGTGGAAAACAGTCTGTTAGCTACAAAAAAGATTTAAAAAATCAGTGAACATAGGAAGGAAGATTTAAATTCTGCACACAATTTTAAAATAATCCCAACTTCCATTTATTAGTTTTAGTTTTTCCCTATCTGTAATATAAGCCATTAAATTAGATAAATTCTAAGGGCACCTCCATATGACATTTACAATTATAAAGTACTGCTACATTGATCCTGTATTAAAATGGTGATGCTGCAAAGGACAACAGGAGACACAAAGCCTTATTACTTACTTAGAGCAGACCTTATTGCTATCAAAAATCTATTAGAATACAGCAGAAACATTCTGACCCTATGAATGGAAGATAAAATATCCTGATCAAACACCATGGTAAGGGAATTACTGAAATACCATTTTTGATACTTTAAGTTCCTGTACAGACCAACATCACCAGACAGGCAGCTCCTTGAGAACAGAAATGTGCCTTAGTCATGTCTATATTCACAGTGCCTAGCATATTGCTAGTATTTAGTTAGTTGGAAAATGTGAGGGAGAGCAGAAATGAGGAGAGGAGGGAGAAAGGAGGGAATCTAGGGAGGGAGGTTACTTGGAAAATTAGGTGTCATTTACAACTGGGAAAACTACCATTTGTGAATTTTTCTAAAAGCAGCAATTCTAATTCTTTTCAATTTTTTTGTTTTGTTTTCAGATTTAGCAAGCAAATAATAATTTAACTGTACCTGAAATGATGTTTAAGTTTTAAAAGAGACTTTTTATTTATAAAGATGCTTGAGAAAGTTGGTGATAGTGACAATTAGACTAGATAATAACCTTTAAATTGATTTAATTTATGCTTCTTAGATACATTTCAAAAATATTTATTTAATGTCTCAATTCATGAGGTGCTGAGCTAGGTACCATAAAAAAAACGGATATATTTCTGCCTCCCTATAAGCTTAAAAACTAAGGGGAACCTTTTTAGGGATATAAAAACATTTAGCAAGATATTTTAGTGTTATAATATGTAAACAGACATGTAATAGCAATAAACTCTTTTTTTTTTTTTTTTTTTTTTTTTTTGAGATGGAGTTTCGCTCTTGTCGCCCAGGCTGGAGTGCAGTGGCTCAATCTTGGCTCACTGCAACCTCTGCCTCCCGGGTTCAAGCAATTCTCCTGCCTCAGCCTCCTGAGTAGCTGGGATTATAGGCGCCTACCACCATGCCCAGCTAATTTTTGTATTCTTAGTAGAGACGGAGTTTCATCATGTTGGTGAGGCTGGTTTCGAACTCCTGACCTCAGGTGATCCACCCACCTCGTCCTCCGAAAGTGCTGGGACTGAAGGCATAAGTACACCCGGCCAGTAGAAACAGTCTTTTCTATCTTCATTTATATTGTTTCATCTCTATTCTTCACCCCATACCAGGTGATGTACTTACAGGAAGTTGGTATTATATAATTCCCATTTTACAGATGAATAAAGGGATTCTCAGAATGCTGGAGTGTTTGTCTGTGGTCAGGAAGAGAGACAGTGGAAGAACTCCAACTACTATTCTAAAGCTTGCAATCCTTTTACTAACCAACACATTCTGAAAATTAAAAACTCTTTTCTGCTGCTGCCTCTTGCTACAAGAACAAGTAAGAACTGCTTGTGATTTTGGCAAAAGGAATGCTAAGGAAAAGTCATAAGGAGGGAAAAAAGAATACTTTAAATGATATTTAATCCATTACATTTGTCTTAGAAAATATGGCCAAGTATCTCCAACATCCCTATCTCCTATTTATACCTCCTTATTCACAGATGTCACTGTTCCTTTCAGTTTCCAAAGAAAGTTATTTGTTCACTTTGGCAATTTAAAGAGCAAAGAAAGCAAACTATGAAATCTCTATTGCATCTTTCAACAAATAATTACTGTGCACCCACTATGTGCATGATAACTGAAAGGGCTATAAATTATCAAAAGGCTCAGTCTAACCTCAAGAAGTTCACCATTTATTTGAGAAGATAGGACAAATACATGAACAGTTAAATAAAAATAAAACACTCTCTTAAAAATACGGGACTACATAGATACATCATTAGTGTATGAAAAACTGTGGTCTCAGAAAGATGTGGGACTAAGGGTGATTTTAAATGTTATGTGGAAATTAGATTAGGAAAAAGTTATTCTATACTGTATACAATTGGAAAGCATTAGCCTGTTGGGGAAAAGTTGTTCAAATTGGAGAACAGAGGAAAATAAAATTATATACTTAGGGTCAGTTTTCACAGGACTTGAATGCCGAGAAGAAAAGTCTTGACTATACAGTCTCTGAAGTCTAGAAAACAAGTCTTTCTATGAGAAATAACCCAAGGAAAACAGTGATTTAGTAAGGTTACTCTTGCAAAGACGGGAATGGGGAAATTGAAGGGGAAATGACCAAAGGCAAAGTGATCATTAAAGTTCTCTTTTTACTTTAACCATCTATAAAAGTTTGAGATCACAGAAACGAACAAAGAAAGACCATGAAATAAAATCATCAATAAAAAATTGTATTTCTCATATGTAGTGCTTAAATTGGGTAGAATCTTATAGATCTACTCCTTTCTTCAGATGGCAAAAGGACATACAAATCTACAGAATTTTAAGAGCAGAAAGAGACCTTAGAGATCAAGTCCAACTTTTTTTTTTAGATGAGAAAACTGAGACGCAGCAAGGTTAGCAAAAGTAGGTAATAGATAAGAGGGGATTAAATCTTACTTATGAAATAATAGAATGTTGTTAGGGGAAACTTGGCCCATTGCGCTATGAAGCGCGACGGGAGAAGCAGTGTATTTCTAGGTAATATGATTGAGTTCCTTGATGGAAAAGTAAGATTTTCACTTACATTTATTAGCGATTATAGCAGAAGATGCTAAGAGAGGCAAAGAATGGTTATATTCATCTATACCAGGACTAAAGACAAGGGAAGAGAGGCAGGAGTACATGATGACCCAACAATCTTCAAAAGCAGAGGTGGCAAGTACATATCACTCAACTGGTCAAGTCCACAGCAGGCATCTCTGTTAATCCCACAGTCTCACAACTCTTCTCAATACAATGCTCCTGGCAGCCACTACTCATGGATTAGAATTGGCACACTAGTTAAAACCTACTTACTATTGTTGTTCTCGCTCTGTCACCAAGGCTGGAGTGCAGTGACACGATCTCGGCTCACTGCAAGCTCAATCTCCCAGGCTCAAACGATAACCTTGTGCCTCAGCCTCCTGAGTAGCTGGGGTTACTGTCATGTGCCACCACACCTGGCTAACTTTTTTATTTTTTTATTTTTTGTATTTTTAGTAGAGATGCAGTTTCACCATGTTGGCCAGGCTGGTCTCGAACGCCTGGCCTCAAGTGATCCACCTGCCTCAGCCTTCCAAAGTGCTGGGATTACAGGCCTGTTGTACATTCTTTAAAAGGCTTTGTTTCTGTTTGGGGATTTGTTTTTGAAGTTGGTGTTCAGCCTGCCCACTGTCTTTTTCACTTGATATTATTTCCTGTTCTCAACGAGATCTCTCTCTCTATTCTTCCCAATCTGTTGGTGCAGTACTTCTTAAATTTTATGTGCATCACCTGATGATCTTGTTAAAAAGAAGATTCTGATTCAGTAGGTCTGATATTCTGCATTTGTACCTAGCTCTCAGGTGATGCTGATGCTGCTGTTTCACCACCCACATTTAGAATACGGTTACTTACTCCTCAAATAACCTGAGAGAGAGTAACCATTACTGCGGGAAAATAAGCAATCAAGGGCAAAAGGAAAGCACCACAAAGAATGTATCAAGAAACCACACTCTGAACTCTACTGTCTAATTATGACAAAGCTCCTGAATTTGGCTTCATCCATGAATTTTTGGCTTTGCAAAGACTTTCACAGGCAATCTACCAACCCTAATACCCCGTCTCCTGAGCCGCACTAGGTCACATTTCAAGCCTGACACTAAATTGCAGACCTATTACTGACTTAAGCAAATGTCTCACTGAGGGCAAATTTAAAATATTTTCTAAGGAATAATGGAATAATATCAATTAATAATACAAGTAAACAAAATGCACAATAGAAAAATACTTGCAATATTATATCAGTTGTACTCAAAATCTACAAATATTCAGGAAAGGCACACATTCTACATATTAATTTTCATTCATACCTTGTAACTGCATAAAAACATATTCACACTTTAGAAACTACACAAATATTTTATGTGCTAAATTTAGATCATTTATTGTCTTTCTAAATTTGATCTTTAGTTTCAAATTCCTATAGCTAAAAAAAGCAAAAAAACTATTCTAAATCTTTTCCAGGGAAAGCCTCTTTCAACATTAATTCTTAAATCATTCAACGTTGTCTAGGATTTATTTGGAAAAAAAAAGAAAGAAATCTGTCTCCTTCAGTTAAGATTCAACCTTTACTTTAAAAAAAACCTCATTTCCTTTTAATGTGAAACCTGCTCCTAAATTTTCTTGGAGCCTTTTAGTAATGAAGCAATGAAGAAAAAGAGTAAGAGAGTGCTTTTTTTCCTTTCTGTGCTTTTGCGAAAAGGATATTAAGATGAATGACTGGGAAACTTACAACTTTTATATTTACTATATAAAGAGCTCTAAAGTTCAATACAAATACTTAAAACATCACAGAAAACCTGGGTGGAAGAAGTCACGATAGACTGTACCAAAGGAGAAAACAATAGTTAACAAAAATTTAAAAAGCCAAAAAGGGTTCCTTTATTGTCTTAATCAACCAGGCTAGAAAGAAATGTTTGCACACTGATTCCAGAGAGAAATAATATCTGCTTTGCACCAAATTTGAGCTAAAGTGGCCTTAGAAATCATTTACACAAATCCTCTCATCGTGTTGGTTGAAATTCAGACCCAAAGATGGTTAAAGAAGTGAAATAATAAATGCACCAAGCTAATCACAATCCTCTGGAAGACTTTTAACTTAAATTATACATAAGAAAATAATCAAGGATGCTCTTGGCCAAAAAGGGCCGGCTTAACAAAATAACATACAAAAGGAAAATTTAAAAAGCAAATGTTTACCATAAAAGAAAAATACTGTGCCTACTCTCCTCTAGCCTCCTTGCCTAAGAACTGAAAAAATCCTACATGTCAAATCAGATTCAGAAGGCACTCCTTTTTATCCTTTCTGATAGAATTTCCCATTAGGATGGCTCTTACCAGTGTAACTTTGTTTGCTCAACTATGTACATATACAGGTCCTCAACTACGCTACAGGATTTGCAAGAGCAGACTGTGTCATCATCTTTTGTATAACTCCAAAGTATATCTAGTTTGATTCTATATACAGTCTTAAAAGATGCTTAATGAATTACTGTATAATCAAATGTAATCAGCTTCCCTATATTAGATCTCTTCTGTTTTATTCTCATTAGAAGTTATACTTGAAGAAATTCTGACTGATATACTTCATGGTTCTATTCTTCTAGTTAAAACTATACAGGAGGCTCAACATACTTATTTACCCAAGAAATTATTGCTTCATAGATATGCCTATAGGAAACTAACAGGGATGCAAAAGTAGGAGGATTACATGAATAAGTATAGGTAGACCATTCAAATTTAATGTTATAAGAATGAATAGAATACTGGTAATTTTAAATCCCTAAAACTTTTAGAATACTGGCCAGGCGCGGTGACTCATGCCTGTAATCCCAAGCACTTTGCGAGGCCAAAGTGGGTGGATCACCTGAGGTCAGGAGTTCAAGACCAGCCTAGCCCACATGGCGAAACCCCATCTCTACTAAAAATACAAAAATTAGCCAGGCATAGTGGCATGCGCCTGTAGTCCCAGCTACTCGGGAGGCTGAGGCAGGAGAATCACCTGAACCCGGGAAGCGGAGGTTACAGTGAGCTGAGATCGTGCCACTGCACTCCAGCCTGGGTGACAGAGTGAGACTCCATCTCAAAAAAAAAAAAAAAAACACTTAAAAATTTAAAAATTTAAAAAAACTTTTACAATATTTACATACAAGATGGATTTAGTAAAGCAAGTTCACAGGGAATTATGTTAATGCTTTCATCAATGCCCCCCCAAAATGAAATTGAGTATATACACATTAGTACTGCACAGGAGGAAGGTTGTCAATCCCATGGAAAATGGGAATTGAATCAAAGTAATGTTTACATAAATATTCCACTTAAAAATATAAAATTCAATGGTGAAAAAGTAAAGGAAATAAATTTAATATAATTAAAAGAACAATGATAGAGAATAGGATAAGATTAGCAAACAGAATACAGACTAAAAGAGTCGCAGTAATTCACAATCTGAAAATGAATCAGCAGAATAATGTCATTTAAAACACAATCATTATGTTAGAGCAACATAAGTATATGGCTTGCAAGTTGAAACACAATCTTTTTGTTTTATAAGAAATGGTCAAACACTTAACATCACAAATTCTCAGAATGTCTTACACTGATTAGTACAGTTTTGACAACTGCTATCTTATCATTTTCAAAAAGCATACGAAGCATAAAAATGTGTGGGAAAAAGTATATAAGCCGGTATATGAAGGGGAAATGAAGAATGAGGCTAAAACTTAGTCTTTGGCTTATGGGCTGATCTTCATGCTAGAGAGGCACTTGATTTATGTGTATATGTGTAATCCACAGAAGTTTCTTTTTTTTTTTACTTCATTTAATCCTAGTAACTACCCAGCAAAAAATTACTATATTCTCATTATTCAGATATAGAAACTGACATGCAGAAGTGGGATTAAGTATCTTGTCCAATCTTCTATGACTTCAAGTGGCAGAGCTGGATATGAACAAGCCTGCCTGACTCTTAGATCAATTAAGAAAATAAACTATTTGGGAGGCTGAGGCGGGCAGATCACGAGGTCAGGAGATCGAGACCATCCTTGCTAACACGGTGAAACCCTGTCTCTACTAAAAATACAAAAAAGTTAGCCGGGCATGGTGGTGGGTGCCTGTAGTCCCAGCTACTTGGGAGGCTGAGGCAGGAGAATGGCGTGAACCCGGGAGGCGGAGCTTGCAGTGAGCCTAGATTGTGCCACTGCACTCCAGTCTGGGGGACAGAGTGAGACTCCGTTTCAAAAAAAAAAGAAAAGAAAAGAAACTAAACCCTTTCTCCCATTTCCGGAAGACACAATTCTTAAATTGCATTTGATATAAAGAAAAAAAATAACAGAAAAGTTTCCTCCAGAAATTTGCCAAATCCAGGTCGATACAGCATAAAAACAATAATAACCTGCAATGTTTCTAATGTTTTCAGCATTCATCTGCGTTTTAGACAAGTCTAGGGGAAGTCCCAAATAACATAACTATCTCTGCTAGAATTATGCTTTTATAATTCCAGGTGACCAATAGCATATACTTGTATAACTTAGGCTTAAAATGAATAGTTTTAACATGAATCAATAAAACTGGAGAACAATTATACAAGAATCACAATCTAACTTTAAAATGTCCAAATACAAATAGATATCATAACAGTATAAATTACTGTCAATCTACAGATGAGGAGATTAAGGGTACAGTAAGAAACTAATAAAAGACCAAGAAAAGGAGAAAGCAAGTCTTATTTTATTCCACTTTTGGTGGTTTGCTATAATGCATTTCTTTCTACCAACAACCTTTATGAAAATCATTAATAAAATTCAAAAAATCAAAATCCTATAACATTCTAATTAGAAATAAAGCAGAGAGACCAGACAGCAAAAAATCACTGAAGAAAATACACAACAAAATATGAGACACACCTGAGATACATCATCAAGCTGAGGTTTCCCATAAAGACTAGAGATACTTTCTGCCCGCATGAGGTACTCAGCTGTTCTTCTCTTCACAGCTTCTCGACGGGTAGGGCTTGACTCTCCTAAAAAAAAAAGTCTGGACATGTAAAAAATAAATTTTCCTCAGTTCAACCTGAAAATTAACTTCCTTCTACCCAATACGCTGCTTGTTCACATTTCTAACAAAAAAGGAGAGATATTCAAAATTGGAAAAGACATGAAAGTTATTAGTATCAACCAAGTCTAACTATTACCCCCCATTGATTTCATTTATCCAAATTCTAACATTCCCCTATTTAAATATGTATTGATAATTTGATGTATTTTTGTAGGAGTCAAATATATAAGAAATGTCTATTTGTAAAAAGCTCTGAAGACAAAAAGACTAGCCCTAGTCCAGACATTATACAACTAAGCAACTCAACAAATAGGACCAAATGCAACAGCTGTTTTGTGTGTGTGTGTGTGTGTGTGTGTGTGTGTGTGTGTGTGTGTGTGTGTGTTTTCAACCTTGGTTTTTTTCTAAAAACCAAATCCTACAAAATAATGTTTCCTGGTTTGCTGAACTGAAGTGAACTGAATTATAATAAAGAGATAATTTCCCCCAAAAGACTACTAGTAGAACCCTCTTCTTATTTCTGCCTGGAACAGCATCTTCTCCTGCTTCTGGGAAATGTCCCTTTCTTCTTCCCATCATACTCTTCTACCCCTTCCCCTCATCACTAACCAGGTGGTTTGAATGAAAGCTGCTTTCTTGTTTCAGATATCAGTCCCTCTAATCACCAAGGTCCATTTAGCCAAGGATGGGCCCCCCTAGTCAGGAGCTGAGCCAATCATAGAACCCTATCCTCCTGGCCACAGTTGAAGAAGGGAGGAATTGGCACAACACAAACTGGACTGTCTCTGTTATTCGAGCTGTAAATAAGAGGAGTAGGAACTGCCAACAGCTGGTTTCTGCCAATGCAAAAAAAGGCCAATGTGAAAGAACGAACTTGACTCAGAAAGCAGATATACGAGACTTAAAAGAAAAAATAGAAAGAAATCCCAGTGTTTTCAGGTGAACCTACTTTCCTCTAATGTAACTGGCATCCCTGATTTCAGGCAAAGCTACATTCCTGCCCTTCTTTCCCTGAGGTAGTTCAAATTTGGATTTCCGCACATGCAAACCAAAGAATCCTGACTAAATACGGACCTCAACGAAAAGCTGCAACAAAGTTGGGATTGCAATTTCGCTAAATAACTTTCATTTCACACCTTTTACATTACTATTCCACCTCTTCTCTCCTTCATGAGGAATTCACAAATATAACTGGTCTTGGTGGGGGGAAAAATTCTATTGCTTTTTAACTGTGGAACCATCTACATTTATTTATTAACTCTCCAACTCCTCAACCCGCAATTAAAATGTCAGTGTACTTCTGCCTCTACCCTTACAATCTGCTTACGTCCTAAAGGCAAGGTTTTAGAGGGCTTTTCTACTCAGTTGAAAAATGAGTATATTCTGTGAAAATCACTTAAATAACTATAACATACTTTGAAGATAAAACATGCCACATAATAAAAGCTATCTATTCGCTATTTCTACACAATGCTAGTCCTTTGGTTTAGGGTTTACTGTGTCTGGAGTCTGCTATTTCCATTGTCATTAGCTCTTCTCATTTCAGATTATATAATGCCTTCCAAGCCCTAATATAAATCCCCATTTAAGATTTTTGATTCACCTTAGGCTCAAATATAATAAAAACTACGGCAATTTACTTTTTAATTCAGTGTGTTTAAGCTTCAATAAAGTTTCAAAATTTGCTTCGTAAAAAAAAAAAAAACTCACCAAATAATTTGGAATTCGAAATGTAAAGATATGGAACAACTAGTTAAAGCTAGAATTAAAGCCATATTTTATAATCAAATTACTATTTTTTAAACTTTTGGTTTTTCTGCCACTTTCTAGGCAGTCTCCATAGTAACAGAGAAACAAGAACCAGAAGGCAGAAGTTGAAATGGACTCCTGCTGAATATGGTGGTTCCACTTCCAAGGAAACTACAATGATGTGATGGAAATACTGAAAGGCTTTTTAAATGTAGCCTTATATACAGGCCAGGTGCGGTGGCTCGTGCCTATAATCCCAACACTTTGGGAGGCTGAGGCAGATGGATCACCTGAGGTCAGGAGTTTAAGACCAGCCTGGCCCACACAGCAAAACCCAGTCTCTACTAAAAACACAAAACTGGCTGGGCACGGTGGCTGACGCCTGTAATCCCAGCGCTTTGGGAGGCCAAGGTGGGCAGATCACGAGGTCAGGAGTTCAAGACCATCCTGGCTAACATGGTGAAACCCCGTCTCTACTAAAAATACAAAAAATTAGCCAGGTGTGGTGGTGGGAACCTGTAGTCCCAGCTACTCAAGAGGCTGAGGCAGGAGAATGGTGTGAACCCGGAAGGCGGAGCTTGCAGTGAGCCGAGATAGCGCCACTGCACTCCAGCCTGGGCGACAGTGCAAGACTCCATCTCAAAAAAAACAAAAACAACAACAACAAAAAAAACACACAAAATTAGCCAGGCATGGTGGCGGGCACCTGTAATACCAGCTACTCATGAGGCTGAGGCAGGAGAATCATTTGAACCCGGGAGGCAGAGGTTGCACTGAGCTGAGATCATGCCACTGCACTCCAGCCCGGGCAACAGAGCAAGACTCAAAAAAGTAACCTTATACATAAATACTACGGTTCCTTCCTTATCAATCCCTTAAAAGGAGGTCATAATCACTGCTGATCAACAGCAGCATCCAAGAATAAAAACTATCTCTTGAAGATTTCTGCTCCTGAATGCTTATTCAGGTTTGTCAGTACCAGAAAAAAAAAAAAGATGACTCTATAGATTTCCAGGATATTCCTAACTAGTCAAATTATTGACAAATGTGACTTTAAACAGATTTTAATTGACTAAAAAATGTTTAATTAACTCTAACCTGCTTGATTTCTTGTTCTCCCTTTTAAAATACACACACACAGTCCACAATGATTATCTGTTAATCATTCAGCTACAGCAAGAATTTCCAGTGGGCTTAGGCATTCAAAAAAGAAAAACTAGGCTGTGGCTCACTCCTACAATTCCAGCACTTTGGGAGGCCAAGGTGAGAGAACTGCTTGATCCCAGGAGTTCAACACAAGCCTGGGCAACACAGCAAGATCCCATGTCTGTCTCTACTGAAAATACAAAAGTCAGCCAGGCGTGTTGGTGCGCACCTGCGGTTCCAGATACTTGGGAGGCTGAGGTGGGAGGATCACTTGAACCTGGGAAATCATGGCTGCGGTGAGCCACGCTCATGCCACTGCATGAACCACTGCACTCCAACCTGGGGAACAGAGCAAGACTCTGTCTTTAAAGAAAAAAAGAAAGAAAAATTGTTCCCATTATTTAATAACCTTTATGTTAAAAAGTTCTGGTGTATCATAAGAGATGTCTTAATGTGGATTGTGACAACCTGTGTTTCTTTACCTTCTCAATTTCTGATCATACAGGGTGATTATAGTGTGTGATCTCTGATAGGGAGTAGCTGAGTAGATATGAGGAGAAAATCCAAAGTTGTTGATGAAATTTACAGAAACACTCAATTACCCATGCTGTATTTCTCAGTGCACCATCTCTGACTTCAGTCACTAAGAAAAGTTTATAGAAGGCACGGTATACAGATAACAGAATCCAGAAATTCTAACTTATCCAAGAAGCCATCACCATTTGGCACCCTTCATTATACCATATTCTATTTATAAGAAATATATCTCTTCTCTTTTATAAGAAAATTAAGTCTGAGGAATGTGAAATGTCTTTCTCAGTTACACAGTTACTATAAGAGCCTGAACCTAAACCATGTCTTACACCATACTTCAGGGTACTTGTCACTATCCTAAGCTACCTTTCAATATAAAGTACCATAACTGAATTTGAATTTGATTATTCTACTGTTTCTGAGTAGGACAAGAAAAATACAGAGCACGGGAGAAGTACAGGTGAGTATGGAAACAAAGATACAGAGAAATAAACATAAGAATTTGAGAAAGGTGCCTGTTAGGCAACAAAGCAAAGCAGAATCAGAATGGAGAGACAACAGACAAACATACAGGAAAACTGGAGCTACAAAGAGTTATATGTCATACCATGTAAAAGAGAATAGGTCTTTCTGAGAAAAACTGGTCTCTTGAACATCTTTATTACCCAAATATTTATTTGGATAACAATGGCCTTTTCTCATTTGCCCATTTAAAAAAAAAAATCAAGAGGCATTTTTACTCATGGAACTAATAAAATTCAGTTTCGCAACCTAGAATAAAAAACAGTTCTTTCAATTCTACCCCTAGTCACTAAAAAGAATATAACTAACAGCCTCATCATTTGTTCAACAAAAGAAAAGCCATGCTGGAGGAAGAACAAGCCAATTTAAACATCTTGAAAGACAGTATGTCTATATCTGTGTTTCGTGGGAAATTTTAAGGGGCTATTAAGAGTATTTTGACTCTATTTGATTTCTGCCACATGCACAGAACTTAATCCCCACATAAGACTCTACTTAGTCACATTTTATTATATTCTTATCTTTATTTCTCTACACCACAAATACTCTCCCAATGGGCCCTGTGCTTAGTCAAGCATGCTTGATTTCATTCAGATTTATCACAATAGAAAGAACATCCAAATCAAACTCGGTTTGAGTTTTTGTTTGTTGCTGCTTTTTTGCTTTCTTTTTTTTTGTTGTTGTTAACAACTTTAGTCACATAAAAGAAAACTCACACTTGAGATGGCCTTGGTAGTTACAGTTAGTTTTTTTTAAGTGCTGATTTATTATGTTTAATGGCGTTTTGTTCTTTTCAGGTACAGCCTACCATTTCTGCCTTATGCTAAGTGTTCTGACAACAAAAGGCAACCTTGAGAAGAACAGTAATTTATAGTTCTACACGTCTACCACAACTCTGAAGCCATCAGTCTTTCCATGTATAACATGAACCAGTCAGGGAATCTGATTTCCATTTGCATTTAGTCAATCCTCTATTAATGTTTTTTCAAAACCAATTTCATGTGACCCTAGAAATTCAGAGTCACCAAAGAATAGTAAAAGCAAAAGTCATAATATTGATGCCCAGGCAATGCCTCAATTATGATTGTTTTCAATAATGTCTAGCAGTTTTTCCGCTATCAGTAACACTAACTGAAAACAAATATTATACATCATTATATCATAGAGTGTTAAATACCTACAGAGACAGTGTTCTTAGATTCAACAATTTCTTTCTGCTCCCTAACCTATTTTTCCTTGTTATGCAATTTTAAAGAGAGAATCCAAAGACTTATTTACTCCCTTCAAAATAACATTGCTGGCCAAGTATGGTGACTCACGCCTGTAATCTCAGCACTGTGAGAGGCTGAGGCAGGAAGATGGCTTGAGCCCAGGAGTTTGAGACCAGCTGGGACAACATAGTGGAACCCCATCTTTACAAAAATTTTTTTTTAATTCGCCAGGCCTGGTGGTACACACCTGTAGTCCCAGCTACTGGGGAGGCTGAGATGGGAAGATTGCTTGAGCCCAGGGGTTCAAGGCTGCAATGAGCTGTGATGGCACCACTGCACTCCAGCCTGGGCAAGAGAGAGAGATACTGGCCAGGCAATAAAAATGGCCAGTCTCTTAGTGATGAGAAACTCTTGTCCAAATAATTATTTGCAGTCCAAACTCTTGTCCAAATAATAATGATAGCAGTCCCTTAAGTTTCTCTTATGTTCTAAAGTCAAATGGCTTATAAAAAATTAAGATTAAAACATCACAAAGAGCTAATGACAGACACCAAAGGAAAAAGAAAGAGCCAAAACTAAGGAACTAAAATTTTTCCTTATGAGAAGGAATAAAAATATCATCAGAGAAAATTTGGAAATGAAACTCCACATAAATTATGAGTTTTTAATCTGGTAAACATGGAAAGTCTCCTGACCCCCAAAAAGGATTTTCCTCATTCTTTCACTGGCCATGAGACACACATCTTAAGAGAAGCAGAAAATCTACGGAAGAATCTAGAGTCCAATAATTGTTTTCTTGATGCCATGATATTAATTCCCATATTTTTCCTTTGAAATGATCTAAAGTGATCAAGACAATTACTGATAACAAGCAGATTATTCTCAACCCATGAAGTTTCAGACTCCTTTAATGCATCTCTACCGTAAAAATTAAATTGACTTAGTGTATTAATACATCAGAATTAGAATAGACTCCATTTCATCTTTTTTCAAATGGCTGTTAACACAAACAGATATATCTCCATATTTAAATGATTCAAAGAATGAGGGCAGGTGCAGTGGGTCACACCTGTAATCCCAGCACTTTGGGAGGCCAAAGCAGGTGGATCATTTGAGGTCAGGAATTCAAGACCAGCCTGGCCAACATGGTTAAACCCCATCTCTATTAAAAATACAAAAATTAGCTGGACATGGTGGTGCACACCTGTAATCCCAGTTACCCAGGTGGTTGAGGCAGGAGAATCATTTGAACCTGGGAGGCAGAAGCTGCAGTAAGCCAAGATGGTGCCCCTGCACTCCACCCTGGGTGACAGAGCGAGACTTTGTCACCAAAAAAAAAAAAGAATGAGTCAAGTAATACTCTCAGACTATATCACATTTGAAAACAATTTCAGAGTAACAGAGAAAATCCTCCCTAACAATTAACTTTCTTTATATAAACTACCAGAGTGAAAATGTTCTCTATCATTTATTCCTGCTCCTCCTATCCCCTTTAAAAGATGCGTAATAGTTTCTGAGTTATCTACTATGTTCCAGGCACATGGTCATCTCAATGTTTATAGTCATCTCAGCACTGTCATAGAACATTACATGTAGAAGACCTTCAATAAAATTTTGTTAAACAAATGAATGGATAAGTATATAAATTACTTGCCACCACTATTTTTTTTATTATACTTTAAGTTCTAGGGTACATGTGCACAATGTGCAGATCTGTTACATATGTATACATGTGCCATGTTGGTTTGCTGCACCCATTAATTCGTCATTTATGTTAGATATTTTCCTAATGCTATCCCTCCCCCATCCCCCCACCCCACGACAGGCCCCAGTGTGTGATGTTCCCCGCCCTGTGTCCAAGTGTTCTCATTGTTCAATTCTCACCTATGAGTGAGAATATGTGGTGTTTGGTTTTGTGTCCTTGCGATAGTTTGCTCAGAATTATTGTTTCCAGCTTCATCCATGTCCCTACAAAGGACATGAACTCATCCTTTTTTATGGCTGCATAGTATTCCATGGTGTATATGACTTGCCACCACTATTATAAGGTCTGATAACAATACCTTCATGCCTACTGATGTCTCAATTACCTCTTTCTATAACTTAGTGCCTTTCTCTAACTTAAACAATAGTTACATAAAATGCATGTCAGGGAAAGTATCTTTAATTATGGTCTTCATCATCCGTGTAGCTGAAATGCAAACAAAAGGAATACAGGTGAACATAGTCCAAAAGATGCATGATTGGACTAAAAGGAGAATCTATATTTTGATTTAATTTTATGAAAAATTGTAATAACATGAGGAAAATACAGCACAGATATTCTAAGTAATTATAAACCACTGTGTAAACAGAATGATGTCTACAAAGCTATCTTTTTATTGTTTGACAGTTATAATTTTGAATGATGTGTTCCATAATATTTTGTAAAGGTAAAATATCTCTGTATAATGACCTGGCTATTTTTCAGATGAAACCCATTTTGAGAACACTAACGGCAACACAGTATGCTTCTGAGAAAAGGCAGATTTACAGTTTTAATACTTCATAAGAGAGAACAAATAAGCTGAACTGTGTAATTTACACATGACAAAGTTTAATTATAAAGATATAATAAGCTATAAGTAATATAAAACTGCATAACTCAAGTAATTACAAAATAATGATTAACTCTTTCTCAAGGTGCCTAATAACCTGTCAGAACTAAAATAATAGATTTTCATTTAGGGTTTTTTGGGTTTCATTTGGTTTACTTTAAAATAATCGTAGATATCCACATTTCTTCTGATCAGAATCAAAGATTTTTGAGTAATCACAGGGAATAAATCAGCCCTCTCAAATGTTTTTAAACTGTATTGCTACAGATATAAAAATGTGGTGATACTGATGACAGAGATCGGCTAATAAAAAACACTTCGAGAATCCTCATCTATCTCTCTGCTTTTGCTATAGAGCAGCTGTGCCTCACAGATTCACATGAATGAAAATATTTAGACGAGAAACCACCCACTTAGTTTATTTTCCATATGACTTTCCTGTAATTATTTTGTAAACTGTTCACACAACAATACATAAAAACATCTGCAAAAACAGGTAATTAATGTGTCAAGCCAAACTAATGCATTTTTTATGGTGTCCATGCTTCGTCAACTGTAATTATAACTCTTTTTTAAGCAAATGATGATGTGTTTGTTGCAACGTGCAAGTGGTTATTTTAGATGCTCTGTTTACTGTTCATACAATCTGAATATAAAACTCCACAGCTACTTTACCCCACATCAATGCTTTACCTAGCTTTCTACTGAAGCAGGAAAGTGGCTCTCTTTTCCAAGCTATAATTTCCAGTAAACATTTTTGTCATTAAAACATGAAACTCTCAACATAAAATTTGACACCAAAATAGCCAACAATTCAAGAAGCATATGCCAGGAAACTACTCATCCAGACTTTCTTCCTTCAGTGGTAACCCTGGGGAAAATTCAGCACTTTATGCCAATAGGCTATAGTATACGAAGCCTCCTGAGTATCAACAGAAGTTTAAGGTTGTTTTTTTAATGATACAAAATCCATTCCATCTAGATCCACCAAACATATATCTTGAAATGACAAATGAAGAAGCAAAACATACTGTTTTGCATATGAACTTTGTCCTTCTTGAGTTCTCACTACATGGGAGATCATCATAACCATTATTATTACTACTACTATTATATAATAAGTAATAGTGTATACCAATAATCATTCCCAGATAGACATTCCTGAAGGTTCTGGGTAAGTAATCTCTAAAGTTCTATGTTTCCAGAACAAATTAAATCGAAGATTAAGGAAGAACTACAAGCCTACACTAGTTTTCTAGGGTTCCTTCTCTTCCTTAAAAAAGGAGGGCAATTTTTTACATATCTGTGACTACTAATTTTAGCACAGAAAAAACTTGGTAATAAACAACTCTCAGGGAACATGCCTTTCTGTCTGAATGTTTTCAAAAAAAGTTTAAAAAAAAAAATACTGGAGAAGTAGCTCTATGTGTCCAAGCTTATTTAACTCTTTATTTCGATACAAATCATTCTAAACTGGGCTACTCCATTTGTAAGTAGAATAAACTAAAATTAATTAAACTTTGCTTTCCCTGAATATTAGCTACTGTGATATGTTATGGGTATCTGTCTATCCCCACCTTGTTCCCACAAAGATCGGAAAAGTATTATAACAACTTAAATGAGAGTTTCCCAGCTGCCAAGCCTGAGTTTTAGGTCAAATGGTTATTTTGAGGAAGCTGTAGGTGGGTCTGATCAAAACTGAACAGAGCCCTAGTTTCAAGGGTGCTGGAATAGCAAGCACATTGCCAAGACAAGGCAAGAGAACAAGATAGATCTTACCTGTTAAGGCTAGTAATCAAACACAGGGTGAGAGTAGCAAGAAGTCACAGTACTGATTTACCTGGCTTACACAGCTACAAATGTATTTAACTAGTGCCATTTCAAATGGCTGAATTCTACACATTGTCAAACATTAAGTGTACATAAACATGTTAATCAAAAGCAGAGATTATTTCTAAGACTGGATTTAAAAAAAACTATACAGGATCTAACTATATCCTGTCTATAGAAGATACACATTGATTCAAAGAAGCAACCAGGTTGTAAATAAAAAAATGGAAACGTACTGTGCAAAAAGTAATCATAAGAGAGAACAGCTATACCAATATCTGACAAAATCTATTCTAAGAAAGAAAAGTTACCACAGACAATAATAGACATTTTATAACGTTAAAAGGTTATATTAATCAGGAAACTATAACTATAAACATGCCTGCATCTACTAACAGATCTCCAAAACAGATGAAGCAAAAAATGACAGAAATAAGGAAACAGACAATTCAACAATATTCATCAGATATGTCTCAATAATCGCTAGAACAAAGAAACAGAAAATCAGTAATAATATAGAAAACTTGAGCAGTATTATCAACCAACCTGAATTCCGAATCTACAGAATACTCCATACAAAAACAGCAGAATATATGTTTCTTATAAGCACACACAGAACATTCTCCAGGACAGACCACGTACTTGGCCACAAAACAAGTCTCAATAAATGTAAAATAATTTAAATCATGCAAACTATATTCACCAACCATAACAATTAACTAGAAATCAACAATTAAAGGCCGGGCGCAGTGGCTCATGCCTGTAATCCCAGCACTTTGGCAGGCCGAGGCGGACAGATCACAAGGTCAGGAGATCGAGACCATCCTGGCTAACACGGTGAAACCCCATCTCTACTAAAAAAATAAAAAAATTAGCCAGACGTGGTGGCAGGCACTTGTAGTCCCAGCTACTCAGGAGGCTGAGGCAGGAGATGAGGCAGGAGGTGGAGCCTGCAGTGAGCCGAGATCGTGCCACTGCACTCCAGTCTGGGCAACAGGGCAAGACTCTGTCTCAAAAAAAAAAAAATTAAAAATTGGAAAATTCACATATATTTGAAAACTAAAGAATGCATATCTTAAAAATACATGAATCAAAGAAGAAACAAAGATAACTGGAAATTATTTCAAGCTGAGTGAAAATGAAAGCAATATATCTAAATTTATGGGATGTGAAAGCAGTGCTTAGAGGGACACTAATAGTTTTAAACACCAACATTGAAAACAAGATATCAAATTGATAACCTAAGCTTTTACCTCTTAAGATAAATTCTAAAAAATAAAAAGCAAACCATATAAAAGAAAACAGTGAAAGGAGAAAAAAATGAAACAGAAAATAGAAGAAATATAGAGAAAACAAATGAAATTTAAAAAATTAATTCTTCAAAAAGGTCAACAAAATTGGCAAACTTTCAGGTAGACTGACCAAGAAAATCAAAGAGAAAACAGAACATACTCATCACTCCCAAACAATTCCTTATTTTGCCTATATTTTTAAAGATATTTTCACTGGGTATAGAAATCTCAGTTGACAGGTTTTTTCCACCTTTTTCTCCACTCAGATATATTCATCAATTGTCATCTCTCTTACATTGTTTTCAACACGAAATCTGATGACATTCATATCTTTGTTCATACATGAATTGTCTTTTTTCTTCTGCCTGCTGTTAATCTCAAGGTTTTCCCTTTATCACTGGTTTTGAGCAATTTGATTATCATGTGCCTTGGTGTAGTATTCATGTTTCTTTGCTTGGGGTTTATCGGACTTTTTGGACTCGCGAATTGTTTTTATTAAATGTGGAAAGCTTTCAGGCATTATTTCTTCAAATATTTTGTTTCCCCCTCTCCATTTTCACACGTCCCAGTTCCATATACAGAAATAGTTCTATAGTTCAGTGAAGTCCTTTTTTTTAATTTTTAAAAATACTTTTATCTCACTGTTTCATTTTGGATAGTTTCTATTACTATGTCCTCAAGTTCATTAATCTTTCCTTCTGGAAAATCTAATCTGCCACAGATCACAACCTTTGTATTCATTTCTGACACTGTGGATGCTACCTATAGAAGTTCAGTTTGGTCTTTTGTAATTCTTCCATGTCTCCACTTAACTTTTTCAAGATAATAAACAAAGTTACAACAACACTTAAAGCCCTTACCTGATCATTCTAACATCTCTGTCAATTCCTGGTAGGATTAGATTGATTAATTTTCCCTCAATTAAGGGGGTATTTTTCCTGCTTCTATGCATGAATGGTAACATTTTGAATTTTACCATGTTGGGTGGTGGGTGTTTTTCTAACTACTATCAATATTTTTGAGCTTTGTTCTAGGATACAGAAATGGTTCTTGAATATAGTTTGATCCTTTTAGGTCTTGCTTTTACGATTTGAGAGAGTGGGGACGGTGGAACAAGACAGCAGAATAGAAAGCTCCACCAATCATCCCCAAGCCCACAAGAACACCAAGTTAACAACTATCTACACAGAAAAAAACACCTTCATAAGAACCAAAAATCAGGTGAGTACTCATAGTACCTGGTTTTAACTTCATATTACTGAAAGGGGCACTGAAAAGATACAAAAAAAAAGCAGTCCGGAATTGCTGACGTCACCCCCTGCCACCCCAGCAGTAGGAGCATGGTGCAGAGAGTGTCTATGAGAGCGTCTGGGGGAGGGAGAACACAGCAACTGTGAGGTACTGAACAGCAATTGCTGTCCTGTTAGAGCAAAAAGGAAAACTGGACCAAACTCAGCTAAAGCCCACCCAAGATGGGAGCATTTAAACCCACTCTAGCCAGAGGGGAATCACTGATCCTAGTGGTCAGAAATTGACTGCCTGCAAACCTCGCCAGCAAGGGCTACAGCACTCTGTGTCTCCAAGTAAATTTGAAAGGCATCTGAGGCCATAAGGACTGCAACTTGTAGGCGAGTCCTAGTACTGAACTAGGCCCAGAGACAGTGGACAGGAGGACACATGGCATACTGAGATACTAGCTGAGGCAGTCAAGGGAGGGCTGGCATCACCACTCCCTTAACCCCAGGCTGCACAGCTCATAGCTCCAAAAGAGATGCCATTCCTCCACTTGAGGAAAGGAGAGGAAAGTGGGGAGGACTTTGTCTTGCATCTTGGAAACCACCTCAGCCACAGCAAGATAGGGCACTGGTCAGAGTCATGCGGTCCCTATTCCAGGTCCTAGTTCCCAGACATTTCTATACACACCCTGAGCCAGAAGGGAACCTGCTGCCTTGAAAGAAAGGACTTCGTGCTGGCAGCATTCATCACCTGCTAACTAAAGAGCCCTTGGACCCTGAATAATCAGCAACAATACCCAGGTACTACACTTACGGCTTCAGGCGAGCCTGTGAGACTTGCAGACTTTAAGTGAGACTCAGCACACTACCAATTGTGGTGACTACAGAGCAAAACTCCTTCTGCTTGAGAAAAGCAGAGGGAAAAGTAAAGGGGACTTTCTCTTGTACCTTAGATACCAGCAAGGCCACAGAAGGGTAGAGCACCAAGCGGGCACCTAAGGTGTCCCAATTTCAGGCCTTGACTATTGAACAGCATTTCCGGACCTGCCCTCGGCCAGTGGGGAACCCACTACCCTCAAGGGTGAGTCCCAGTCCAGGCAGCATTTACAACAAGCTGAGTTAAGAGATCCTGGGACTTAAGAGAATGCCAGCAGTATTCTGGCAGTAGTCCTATGGTCTGGGGTGGGTGGCTATGGGGTAAGGCTTGTCTGCCTTCAGAAAAGGGAAGGAAGAGTGGGAAGAACTGCACCTTGTGGTTTGAGTGCCCCAACAGTGCAATACAAGATAACACCGGGTAGACTTCTAAGGTTTTTGATTCTAGTCCCTGACTCCCTGACAGCACTTCTATATCCACGAAGGGACTGGGAGACTTCATCACTAGGAAGGGAAGGACACAGGCCTGGCTGGCTTTGCTGCCTGCTGACTGCAGAGTCCCAGGGCCTTCAGCAAACATAGGCAGTAGCCAGGGAGTGGCTATAACAGGCCTTGGACAAGACCCAGCACTGTGCCAGCTTCAGGTCTGATGCAGAGCAGTCATAGTGGTGGTGGCCCCAGGGGTGCTTATGTCACTCCACCTCCAGCTTTAGGTGGCTTAGAACAGAGAGAGAGATTTTATATGTTTGGGAGAAAGTAAGGAAACAACAAGAGCCTCTGACTGGTAATCAAGAGAATTATCCCTGATCTTGTCCAAGACCATCAAGGTGGCTGGTACCTCTAAAAGTCTGCAAGAACCATAACATTACCAGGCTTGTGGTGAGCCCTAAAGCAGAAACAGCTTAGATCACAACACGCAAGTCCTTTCAAATGTCTGGAAAGCCTTCCCAAGAATTACATATTTAACATGCTGAAGAAAAAAAAAAAAAAAAAAAAAACATTTACCCTAGAAGAGTATAGCCAGCAAAAGTATCCTTCAAGCATGAAGGAAAAATAAACACCTTCCCAGACAAACAAAAGCTAACAGATTTCAATATCAGACCTGTCCTACAAGAAGTGCTAAAGGGAGTACTTCAATCAGAAAGAAAAGGACATTAATGAGCAATAAATGATCACCTGAAGGTACAAAACTCACTAGTAATAGTAAGTACACAGAAAAACACCAAATATTATAACACTGTAATGTGGTGTGTAAACTACTCTTATCCTAAGTAGGAAGTCTGAATGATGAACCAATGAAAAATAATAACTTTTCAAGACATAGGCAACACAATAAGACAGAAACAACAAAATGTTTAAAAGCTGGGGGACAAAGTTAAGGTGTAGAGTTTTTATTATTCTTCCTTTTGCTTGTCTGTTTATACAAGTGTTAAGTTGTTATCAAGTTAAAATAATGGGTTACAAGATATATTTGCAAGCCTCATGGTAACCTCAAACAAAAAAACATATAATGTATATATAAAAAAATAAAAAGCAAGAAACTAAATCCTATCACCTTCACTAGAGGAAGACAGGAAGGAAAGAAAGAAGAAAGACCACTAAACCACCAGAAAAAAAATAACAAAATGGTGTAAGTCCTTACTTATAAATAATAACATTGAATGCAAATGGACTAAACTACAATCAAGACATAGACTGGCTGAATGGATGAAAAAACAAGACCCATTAGTCTGTTGCCTACAAGAAACACACTTCACCTATAAAGACACAAACAGACTGAAAATAAAGGGATAGAAAAAGATATTCCACACCAATGGAAACTAAAAAATATTTTTTCTCATATATTTGTATCAGACAAAATAGATTTCAAAACAGAAACTATAAGAAGAGACAAACAAGGTCACTATATAATGATAAAGGGGTCAATTCAGTGAGAGGATATAACAATTTTAAATATATTTGCACCTAACCCTGGGGTACCCATATATTATAAAGCAAATATTATTAGTGCTAACAAGAGAGATAGGCCCCAATCTAATAATAGCTGGAGACTTCACCCCACTTTCTGCATTGGACAGATCTTCCAGACAGAAAAAGCAACAAAGAAACATCAGGCTTAATCTACACTACAGACCAAATGGATCCAATAGATATTTACAGGACATTTCATCCAAGGGCTGCAAAATCCACATTCTTTGCCTCACTACATTGATCATCTCCAAGGACAGACCATACGTCAGGTCACAAAACAAGTTTTAAAACATTCAACAAAAATTGAAATTGTTTCAAGGACCTTCTCTGACCACAATGGAACAAAAGTGGAAATTAATGACAACAGGAATTTTGGAAACTACAGAAATACACGGAAATTAAACAATATGTTCCTGAATGACCAGTGAGTAAATGAAGAAGTAAAGAAAAGAACTGAAAATTTCTTAAAACAAATCATAATGGAAACACAACATCCCAAAACCTATGGGATACAGCAAAAGCAATACTGAGAGGGAAGTTTAGAACTACAAGTGCCTACATCAAAAAAGAGGAAAAACTTCAAATGAGCATCTTACACAACTAGAAAGCAAGAGCAAACCGAACCCAAAATGAGTAGAAAAAAATAATAAAGATCAGAGTAGCAATGAATGAACTGAAATGAAATAATACAGATGATGAGTGAAACAAAAAGTTGGATTTTTGAAAATGTAAGCAAAATTGACAAACCTTTAGCCAAACTAAGAAAAAAAAAGAATATACAAATAAATAAAATCAGAAATGTAAAAACAGACATTATAACTGTTACTGCAGAAATTCAAAGGATCGTTAGTAGCTAATATGTACAACTATATGTCAATAAATTGGAAAGTCTAGAAGAAATGGACAAGTTCCTACTTACATACAACCTACCAAGACTGAACCAGGAAAAAACACAGAACCTGAACAGACCAATAACAGATAATGAGATTGAAGCCATAGTAAAAAATCTCTAAGTAAAGAAAAGCCCAGGACTGATGGCTTCATTGCTGAATACTACCAAAAATTTAAGGAAGAAATGATACCAATCCTACTCAAACTATTCTGAAAAATAGAGAAGGGAATACTTATAAACTCGTTCTATGAGGCCAGTATTACCCTGATATCAAAACCAGACAAAGACACATCCAAAAAAAAGAAAACCATAGACCAATATCTCTGATAAATATTGATGCAAAAATCCTCAACAAAATACTAACAAACTGAATTCAACAATACATTGTAAAGATCACACATCATGACCAAGGGGATTTACCCCTTGAGATGCAAAGATGGCTCAACATATGCAAATCAATCAATGTGATACCTCATATCAACAGAATGAAAGATAAAAACCAAATAATTATTTCAAAAGATGCTGAAAAAGCATTTGATAAAATTCAATGTCCCTTCATGATAAAAACCCCTCAAAAACTGGATATATAAGGAACACACCTCAACCTAATAAAAGCCATATATGACAGACCCAAAGATAGTATACTGAATGCAGAAAAACTGAAGCCTTTCCTCTTAGATCAGGAACATGACAAGGATGCCCACTTTTACCACTGTTATTCAACACAGTACTAGAAGCAATCAGACAACAGAAAGATATAAAGGGCATCTAAACTGGAAAGGAAGAAGTCAAATTATCCTTGTTTGCAGATGATATGACCATGTATTTGGAAAAACTTAAAGAGACAAGAAAATTATTAGAACTGATAACAAATTCAGTAAAGTTGCAGGATGCAAAATCAATGTACAAAAATCAGTAGCATTTCTATATGCCAACAGTGAACAATCTGAGAAAGAAATTTAAAAAGTAATCCCATTTACAACAGTCACAAATAAAACTGAATATCTAAGAATTAACTTAACCAAAAAAGTGAAAGAGCTCTACAATGAAAACTATAAAACACTGATGAAAAAAAACTGAAGAGGATATCAAAATATGGAAAAATATTCCATGTTCATGGATTGGTAGAATCAATATTGTTAAAATGTCCATATGACCCACAGCAATCTACAGATCTGATGGAATCCTGATCAAAATATCAATGACATTCTTCACAGAAATAGAAAAACAACACTAAAATTTATATGGAACCACAAAAGATCCAGAATAGCCAAAGTGATCCTAAGTAAAAAGAAGAAAACTGGAGGAATCACATAACCTGACTTCAAATTATGCTACAGAGCCATTGTAACCAAAACAGCAAGCTACCAGCATCAAAACAGACACATAGATGAGTGGAACAGAATAGAGAACTCAGAAACAAATCCACACACCTACAGTGAACTCATTTTCAACAAAGGTGCCAAGAACATACACTGAAGAAAAGACAGTTTCTTCAATAAATGGTACTGGGAAAACTGAATACCCATATGCAGAAGAATGAAATTACACCCCTATCTCTTGCCATACACAAAAATCAAATCAAAATGGATTAAAGACTTAAAGTCTAAGAACTCAAACTATAAAACCACTACAACAAAACATTGGGGGAAATCTCCAGGATATTGGTTTGGGAAAAGATTTTTTGAGTTATACCCCACAAGCACCAGCAATCAAAGCAAAAAATGGACAAATGGGATCACATCAACTTAAAAAGCTTCTGCACAGCAAATGATACAATCAAAAAAGTGAAGAGACAGCCCACAGAATGGGAGGAAATATTTACAAACTATCCATCTCACAAGGGATTAATAGAATATATAAGATGCTCAAACAACTCTATAGGGAAAAAATCTAATAATCCAATCAAAAAACGGGCATAAGATATGAACAGACATTTCTCAAAAGACATACACATGGCAAACAAACATAAGAAAAGGTGCTCAACATCGCTGATCATCAGAGAAATGCAAATCAAAACTACAATGAGATATTATCCCCGCCCAGTTAAAATGGCTTATATCCAAAAGACGGGCAATAACAAATACTGGTGAGGATGTGAAGAAAAGGGAACCCTGGTACACTGTTGGTGGGAACGTAAATTAGTACAAGCACTATGTTGTACATAGTTCAACAGTTTGGAGGTTCCTCAAAAAAAATAAAAATTGCAATCCCACAGCCGGGCACGGTGGCTCACACCTGTAATCCCAGCACTTTGGGAGGCCGAGGTGGGCAGATCACAAGGTCAGGAGATCAAGACCATCCTGGCTGACACAGAGAAACCCCGTCTCTACTAAAAATACAAAAAATTACCCGGGCATGGTGGCGGGCGCCTGTAATCAACCCCAGCTACTCAGGAGGATGAGCAGGAGAACTGCTTGAACCCAGGAGGTGGAGGTTGCAGTGAGCCAAGATCGTGCCACTGCACTCCTGCCTGGGCGACAAAGCAAGACTCTGTCTCAAAAAAAAAAAAAAAAATGCAATCCCACTGCTACGCATACACTCCAAAGAAAGGAAATCAGTGTATCAAAGAGATATCTGCACTCCCATATTTACCGCAGCACTATTTACAATAGCCAAGATTTGGAAGCAACCTAAGTGTCCATTAACAGATGAACAGATAAAGAAAAAATGGTACATATACACAACAGGTTACTATTGAGCCATGAAAAAGAATGAGATCCTGTCATTTGCAACGCCATGGATGGAACTGAAAATTATTGTGTTAAGTGAAATAATCCAAGCACAGAAAGACAAACATTGCATGTTCTCACTTATTTGTGGGATCTAAATATTAAAAAAAAAAAAAAAAAGAATTCATGAGCACAGAGAGTAAAAGAATGGTTACCAGAGTCTGGGAAGGGTAGTGGGGGGGTTACAGGGAGGTGGGATGGTTAACATATACCAAAAAAAAAAAAAAAAAAAAAAAAACCGAATGAATGAATAAGACCTATTTGATAGTACAACAGGGTGACTATAGTCAATAATAACTTAATTGTACATTTTTTAAAAACGTAGCGTGTAATTGGATTGTTCATAACTCAAAGGATAAATGCTTAAGGGGATGGATACCCCATTCTCCATGATGTACTTATCTGACATTGCATGCCTGTATCAAAACATCTCATGCACCCCATAAATATATACACCTACTATGTACCTACCAAAAAATTGAAAAAAATAAAAATTATGTATTTTTTAAAAGACTTGTGGGAGTGGGCCTAATTATTATTCCACAGTACTATTACTCCTTCTATGTATTCTACCTAATGCCACATGATTGAGGTTTCTGAGACTACTTCTTAGGAAGACACTATTCCCAGCCCTGTGTGAGCAACCAGAATTGTGTCTCGTAATCCTTTTGGGATATCTTTTTTGGTCTTGAGTAGTTTCCCCACAGCATACACTAATGAGTACTCTGTGTATATTCCAGAAGACACTACCAATCTCTGTACCATTATCTCTCCTCTAGACAATACACTGGACATCAGGCAATAATTCTAAATATCGTATCCTGCAAGCTCTAACTACAAACTCTAACTTCATTCTTCCTAGCCTCTCAACTTCATCTTCTTAACTCAGAGAGAACGTTCTGCCAGGATCCAAATGGCTTCCTTCTCCCTGCACCACAACCTAGAAATTCAAGACAGCAATCTGGGACAATCATGAGCCTAACTTCATTTGTTTCCTCTCAGAAATCACTGTCTTTCATTACCTGATGCCCAGTGTCTCGAAAATCATTGTTAAATATATTGTCTGGTATTTTTAGTTGCTTCAGGAAAGACTGTTACCTATCTTGGTCAGCAGTATAAATCTTTTTTTTTAGATGGGAGTCTTGCTCTGTCACCCAGGCTGGAGCGCAGTGGCGCGATCTCAGCTCACTGCAACCTCTGCCTCCCGGGTTCAAGTGATTCTCCTGCCTCAGTCTCCTGAGTAGGTGGGATTACAGGCACCCACCACCATGCCCAGCTAATTTTTGTATTTTTAGTAGAGATGGGTTTTCACCATGTTGGCCAGGATGGTCTCGATCTCCTGACCTCGTGATCCGCCTGCCTCAGCCTCCCAAAATGCTAGGATTACAGGCGTGAACCTCTGCACTGGCCCTGAATCTTTTTTTTTAATGTGACTACTAGAAAATTCAAGATTACATATGTGTTGATATGATATTGCTATTGTACACTGCTGTTGTAGACAGTTATTAAAGTATGTAATCCTGAAATCACCTAAGGAGAATAGGGTAAAAAGCCTAAGAAGGTTGATAACCAAGTCACGATGAATTTCAGCATTTAAAAATCAAGTGGGGAAGAACAAGCTGGTAAAGTAGACTTAGAAAGGTCAAGAAAGGGGGCCAGGTGCAGTGGCTCACACCTATAATCCCAGCACTGTGGGAGGCTGGGGCTGGAGTACTTCTTGAGGACGGGAGTTCAAGACCAGCCTAGGCAACATAGTAAGATTCCCATTTCTATGAATTTTTTCACAGCTATAATCCCAGCTACTCTGAAGGCTAAGGTGGGAGGATCACTTGAGTTCAGGAGTTTGATGCTGCAGTGAGCTATGATCGTGCCACTGTACTCCAGCCTGAGCAACAAGGCAAGACCCTGTCTCTAAAAAATAAAAAACTAAAGAACTCCAACTGCCAGAAAATTAAACAATATGCTTATGCTATTTATGACATACTTCTAAGTAATTCACAGGTACAGGAGGCAGAATAATGATGGGACTCTTGAAGATGTTCATGCCCTAAGCCCAGAACCTGTGTCTATGTTATTTTACGTGGCTAAAGAAACTTTACAAATGTGATTAAGGTTAAGGGTTTTGATATAGGGCAATTATCCTAGATTATTCACATGAGCCCAATCCAATCATATAGTTCCTTAAAACCAGATAACCTTTCCTGGCTGAGGATCACTGTGAAATGTAACTATGAAAGAATGGTCAGAGCGATGCAAAACTGCTGGCTTTGAGATGGACAAAGGGGACCATAAGCAAAGGCATGCAGGTGGCCACCAGAAGCTAGAAAAGACAAGAAAACGGTTATTTTTATGTGCAGTTTCCAGGAAAAAAAAAAAAAAAGGTGCTGCTCACACCTTGATTTTTGCCCAGTGTGGTTCACGTCAGATTTCTAACCTACAAAACAATAAAATTAAAAATTTGTTTTGAAAATCATTAAGTTTATGTTAAGTAGTTATAGCACCAATAGAAAACTAATAAAATGAGATTTAAAAACGAAAACAAAACATGAAAAATATTTTGAACTGATAATAACTAAGGTTTGACATATCAAAATCTATAGGAGGTAGCTAAACAAATACTTTATGGAAAATTTAATAATCCTAAACGTATATTAAAAAAAGGCTGAAACTCAAAGATGTAATCTTCTAACTCAAAAATAAAAAGAATATTCAGACTTCATGTAAGTAGAATGAGAGAAAGGAATACAAATCTATAAAATAGAAAACACAGAACAGCAAAATAAAAGTTAAAAGTTAATTCTTTTGAACATTAAAAAAACTGATAAAATGCTAACATGAGTGAATAAGAAAAAAAAATACATAACAAATAACCAAAATCCAGAAAAACCCAACAGACATCCAAAAGATTAGGAGACACTATAAACACTTCTACAATTAAATTTCACCTTTTATGTGAAACAGACAAATTTCTTGAAAAATAGAACTTGCTGAGTTTCACGAAAGAAGAAATATATAAAACAGTTGAATATCTACTAAAGAAATTGAATCTACTATTAAAATCCTTCCCATAGAATATGTTAAGGATGATAAATATATTGTGGATATGAAAAAGAATGACCCTATATTCTAGAGATATAAACTACACAACGGTAGTAAAGGCCACGATGTCTTTAATTTACTTTTAAATTTGCTAAATATACGTAATCTAAGAAAAATAAAAATATATATACAGGCATATCTTTGGAGATATTGTAGGTTCTGATCCAGACCACTGCAAAAAAGTGAATTTGATGATAAAGCAAGTCACACATTCTGTTTCCCGGTGCATATAATAATTACGTTTACACCATTTATAGTGTACTACGAGTGCAATAGCATTATGTCTTTAAAAACAATGTACATACCTTAATTTAAAAATATTGCTAAAAAATGATAACGATCATCTGAGCCTTCAGTAAGTCGCAATCTTTTTGCTGTTAGAGGGAATACTGCTTTTATGTTGCTGGCTGCCGACTGATCAGGGTAGTGGTTGCTTAATCGCCATCTACCGGATGGCAGCCCAAACTTCAACATCAAAAATACTTTGCAACCCTGTGAAACCAATGCCAAGAAATCAGCCACAAGCAAAGACCCTTTACAAACTTTCATCCACCTGAAAACATCCAGAAATAAAGCCAATTGACTATACTCAAATTACACCACAGTTAAAGGAAGATCAGCCCACACAGATGAGAAAGAACCAGTGCAAGAACTCTGGCCCTTACATCCAAAAGACCGTACTAGCTCCCCAGTAATGGTTCTTAACCAGAAGAACATAAACAGATTAAATGCCCCAATTAAAAGGCACAGAGTGGCAAGTTGGATAAACAGCAAGACCCAACTATATCCTATCTTCAAGAGACCCATGTCACATGCAGTAACACCCACGGGCTCAAAGTAAAGGAATGAAGAAAGATCTGTCAAGCAAATGGAAAACAAAAAAGAGCAGGGTTCCCATTCTCATTCCAGAAAAAAAACTGATTTTAAATCAACAATGATCAAAAAGGACAAGGAAAGGCATTACATAATGATAAAGGGTTCGATTCAACAAGAAAACTTGACTATCCTAAATATATATGCACCCAACAATGGAGCACCCAGATTCTCGAAACAAGTTCATAGAGACCTATAGAGACTTAGATAATCACACAGTAATACTGAGACACTTCAACATTCCACTGACAGAACTAGACAGAAAATTGAGGCAGAATATCAGCAAATATAATCACAACCAAAACTCAACGTTTGACTAAAAAGACCTAACAGACATCTACAGAACACTCCACCCAACAAAACTAATGAAAAAAGAAAAAAAAAAAGATACAACATACTAGAATTTCTGGGACATAGCTAAAGCAGTGTTAAGAGTAAAGTTAACAGTGCTAAACATCCACATTAAAAAGTCAGATCTCAAATTAGCAGCCTAATGTCACACCTAGAGAAACCTGAAAAACAAGAGCTAACCAATCCCAAGGTAGCAAAAGAAAAGAAATAACCAAAATTAGAGCAGAACTGAATGAAATGGAGATGAGAAAAACCATACAAACGATTTTTTTAAGTTGGTTCTTTGAAAGAACAAATAAGATTCAGACTTCTAGCTAGACTAAAAAAGAAGAAAAGGGAAAATATCCAAACAAACACAATCAGAAATGACCAAAAGGACATTACTACTGACCCCACAAAAATTCAAAAAATAAAAATAAAAAAACCTTCAGAGACTATTACCAACACCTCTATGCACACAAACTTAGAAAACCTAGAAGAAATGGGTAAACTCCTGGAAACATACCACCTCCCAAGACTGAACCAGGAAGAAACTGAGTATCTGAACAGATCAATAATAAGTTGCAAAACTGAATCAGTAATTAAAAACCTACCAAACAGAAGGCCCTGGACAAAATGAATTCATAGCCAAATTCTGTCACATGTATAAAAAAGAGGGGATGGCCATGGGTGGCTCATGCCTGTAATCCCAACACTTTGGGAGGCTAAGGCGGACAGATCACCTGAGGTCAGGAGTTTGAGTCCAGCCTGGCCAACATGATGAAACCCCGTCTCTATTAAAAATACAAAAATTAGCCAGGCATGGTGATGGGCGCCTGTAATCCCAGCTACTTGGGAGGTTGCGGCAAGAGAATCACTTGAACCCGGGAGGGGGAGGTTGCAGTGAGCCAAGATCACGCCATTGCACTCCCAGCTGGGCAATGAGTGAAACTCTGTTTTAAAAAAAAAGAAAAAAATGAGGAGGTACCAATCCTACTGAAACTATTCAAAAAAAAAAAAAATCAAGGGATTCCTCCCTCATTCTATGAGGCCTGCATAATTCTGATACCAAAACATTTCAAACCACTATCCTTGATGAATGTAAGATGCAGAAATCCTCAATAAAATACTAGCAAACGGAATCCAGCAGCACATCAAAAAGCTAATCTACCATGCTCAAGTAGGATTTATTTCTGGGATGTAAGGTTGGTTCAACAGATGCAAATCAATAAATGTGATCACCACATAAATAGAACTAAAAATGAAAACTACATGATCAGCTCAATAGACACAGAAAAGGCTGTCGATAAAATTCAACATCGCTTTGTGTTAAAAATCCTCAATGAACTACTCATCGAAGGTGCATACCTCAAAATAATAAGAGTCATCCATGACAAACCCACAGCCAACATCATACAGAATGGACAAATGCTGGAAGCATTCCCCTTGAGAACCAGAACAAGACAAAGATGCCATCTCTCACCCCTCCTATTCAACATAGTACTGGAAGTCCCAGCCAGAACAATCAGGCAAGACAAAGAAATAAAAAGCATCCAAATAAGAAGAGAGGAAGTCAAATCATCTTTCTTCGCAAGATACTATACCTAGAAAACCCCACAGTCTCTGCTCAAAGGCTCCCAGATCTTATGAACAACTTCAGCAAAGTTTCAGAATACAAAAATCAATGCACAAAAATTAGTAGCATTTCTATACATCAATCACGTCTAAGCTGAGAGCCAAATCAAGAATGCAGTCCCATTCACGACAGCCACAAAAATAATAAAATACCTAGGAATACAGCTAACCAGGGAGGTAAATGATCTCTACAATGAGAATTATAAAACACTGCTGAAAGAAATCAGATATGACACAAACAAATAGAAAAGCATTCCATGCTCATGGATAGAAGAGTCAGTATTATTAAAATTACCATACTCCCCAAAGCTATTTACAGATTCAATGCTATTCCTATCAAACTATTAATGACATTTTTTCACAGAATAAGAAAAAAAATTCTAAAATTCATTTGGAATAAGAAAAGAGCCTGAATAGCCAAAGCAATCATAAGCAAAAAGAACAAACCTGGAGGCATCACACTACCCAACTTCAAATATACTACAAGGCTATAGTAACAAAAACAGCATGGTACTGGTACAAAAACAGACACACAGACCAATGAAACCCTTCTTTATTTCTAGGTTATGGAACCCAGAACACCTATAACTATCTGATCTTTGACAAAGCCAACAATAGCAAGCAATGGGGAAAGGATGGCCTATTCAAAAAATGGTGCTGGGATAACTGGCTACCATATGCAAAAGATTGAAAATGGACTCCTACTTTTTACCATATATAAAAATCAACTAAAGATGGATTAAAGACTTAAAAGTAAAACCTAAGACTATAAAGACCCTAAAAGAAAACCTAGGAAATACCATTCCACACATCAGCCCAGGCAAAGACTTCATGACAAAGACTCCAAAAAAATTTGCAACAAAAACACTGACAACTGGGCCTAATTAAACTAAAGAGTTTCTGCATAGCAAAACAAACTATCAACAGAATAAACAGACAACCCATAGAACAGGATAAAATATTTGCAAACTATGTATCTGACAAAGGTCTAATATTCAGAATCTATAAGGAACTCAAATCAACAAGTAAAAAACAACCCCATTAAAAAATGGGCAGGGACATGAACAGGCACTTCTCAAAAGAAGACATACTAGCAGCCAACAAACATATGAAAACATGCTCAATATAACTAATCAGTAGAGAAATGCAAATCAAAACCACAATGAGACAGCATCTCATACCAGTCAGAATGGCTGTTATTACAAAGTCAAAAAATAACACATGCCAGTGACATCGCAGAAAAAATGGAATGCTTATATACTGCTGGTGAGAATGTAATTTAGTTCAGCCACTGTGGAAAGCAGTCTGGAGATTCCTCAAAGAACTGAAAATAGAACTACCATTCAATCCAACAACTCCATTACTGGGTATATGCTCAAAGATACAAATTATTCTACCATAAAGACACATGCGCACATGTTTATCACAACACTATTTACAATAACAAAGACACGGAATCAAGCTAGATGCCCATCAACGGTGAACTGGATAAAGAAAATATGGTACAGATATACTACAGAATACTAAGCAGCTATTTTAAAAAATGAGATCATGGCCTTTGCAGCAACAAAAGATGGAACTGAAGGCCATAATCTAAGTAAATTAATACAGGAGCAGAAAACCAAACACTGCATGTTCTCACTTATAAGTGGAAGTTAAACATTCAGTACACATGGACACAGAAGGGAACAATAGACACTGGGGCCTCTTTGAGGGTAAAGGGTGGGAGGAGGGTGAGGACTGGAAAACTACCTACCAAATATTACACCGATTACCTGGGTGACAAAATTATCTGCACACCAACTCCTGTGACACACAATTTGCCTATGTAACGAACCTGCACATACACCCCTTGAACCTAAAATGAAAGTTGTGAAGAAAAAAAAGAAAATGGCCCCAAAAGACTTGCTCAATACAGTGTTGCCACAAAACTTCTATTTGGTTTTAAAAAAAAAAATCTGCAAAGTGCTATAAAGTACGACAAAACAAGGTAAGCCTGTACATAAATGAATAAATATTAGCAATTAAATTCAACGATATATAAAAAGGATAATCCATATCAAAACCAAGTAAAGTTTATTTTAGGCATACAAAAGTTGTTGAACATTCTGAAATCAATCTGTGTGAACTCTTGGGCCTAGAGGACAACAGTGGCCACCAAATTTCAAATGTCTCCACATAACCTCTCAAGAAACAAACAAAAAATCAAGAGCACAAATAAATCCACATATGGCTCACATTTTCAGCACCACTAGGAAACAAAGATACCATGACCTTTGGATTATCTGTAAATAGAAAAACCAACCAAATTACAACAGCACTCCCAGGGCCCCCTATTGTAAGCCAATGGATGTGGTGACCAGAGGAAGAAAAGCTTAAGAGATCCCTTGGTGGGGGTGGGGGGAAGGAAAAAAAAATATATATATATATATAGAGAGAGAGAGAGAGAGCAAACTGGACTTAAACCAAAGCACAGGAAAAAACAAACGAACAAACAAACAAACAAGACAGAAAAAGGAAGCCCAACTAAATGCCAAACACAGGTTGGCATCTGATAGTTAAAGAACAGGCTTTGGCAAGGCATGGTGGCTCATGCCTCTAATCCTGGTGCTTTGGGAGGCCAAGGTGGGCAGATCACCTGAGGACAGGAGTTTGAGACCAGCCTGACCAACATGGAGAAACACCGTTTCTCCTAAAAATACAAAATTAGCCAGGCGTGGTGGCACATGCCTGTAATCTCAGCTACTCGGGAGGTTGAGGAGAATCCCTTGAACCTGGGAGGCAGAGGTTGTGGTGAGCCGAGATTGCGCCATTGCACTCCAGCCTAGGCAACAAGAGTGAAACTCTATCTCAAAAAAAAATAAAAATATAAATAAAATTTAAAAATAAAAAAAAGGCTTTATAGGCTCGAAAGTGAAGAAAATAAAAAGTGAGAGCCTTGGTAAAGCCTTCCTACTGGGGAAGAATCAGATATATAGAAAATGAGTGATACCCCTTCAAGGTGTGGCAGTGAAAGGCCAAAGGGAAAGAAGAAAATGAGAGAAAGGTCAGGATCCTACAGAAATAAAAGAGAAACAAGACCCCAACCCATTCCCCATCATCATCCATAATGGAAATTGCAGAGAAGAGGGTGGAAACAACAGAAAGCAGGCTCTCAAAACTGGAACCCTGCCCTTGTAAGGAATGGGAATAGAAAAAAGCAGACCTGAGCCAGGTGCCATGGCTCACACTGAAGTCCTGGCTTTTTGGGAGGCTGAGGCAGGAGGACTGCCTGAGACCAGTTCAAGACAGTCTGGGCAACATAGCAAGACTCCTTCTCCAAAATATTTCTTAAAAGAAAAAGCAGACCTCTTGCACTCAACACTGTTAAAGATCAGAATAATAATTTCCTTTGAAGAGGGGAGATGAAGAAGCTTCTAGGGTGCTGGCCAAATTCTGCTCCTTGATCTGGATGCCAGTCACACGGGAGTGTCCCATGTGTGAAAATACATTCAGCTATATGATTATGATATTTACTTTTCTGTATATATAATATACTTCCGTTAAAAGTTTAAAAAAAGTAGATACCATGCAGGTTCTCTAGAGAATTATCATCTAAGAAACATGTAAGAGAACACACATGAACAACCAAAACAATCATTTTTGTTTTTTAAGGCCAGGGGAGAAAGGATAATAAACGGCACTGTTGGGCCATGACAGATAAGCAGAAGATAACATTTCAATGTGTTTTTTTTTGTTTCTGCCTAACATCCCTTCCTCATTTTGATCCACTCCTTCCACATTCCATGGTTATGCCGTTCAGTTCATGCAGTGCATCAGGGATAGCTCTGTCCACCTTCCCAGGGATGACCAAATAACCTATGCCTGATCAGGTTACAAAGACAGAGGTGAAAGCTATGTGACACATGCCAGGCCAATCCTCCCTGGGGCTTTTATTGGAGCTATGAGGGAAAATACCCTCTTCCTCCAGGATCCTGAGGACAAAGTCTTTGTAAACCTGGAGCTAGTCAGGGGTTATCTTTCATGCCATGAAGATAAAATCAAATAAGAGAAAGGGGATAGCAAATACAGGGTGTGAACAGAGACAGGCAAATAAAAAGACAGAGACCTGTTGGCATTTCTTGAACACCTGAATTGAGCTATATGTAATCATTTACGTGGAATAAAACGCTCTTTTTCAGATGGACTAAAACAATGTTTTCTATGTGAGCCTCTTTGAGTTGGTTACGATTTTGCTACCTGGAGCTGAAAATCTAGTCTTAACACAAAACCTGAAAGAGAATTACCTGAGTATAGGAAAATTTAAAAAGCAACTCTCTTTTCATTTGTGAATATTGAGAACAGAGAATCTGTAAGTCTTCTCTCTGAACCTATGAAATAGTTCCTTCTGAGTTCACTGCATTAGTAACAGTTTACTCCTATTGGCAGACACTTCCTGGATCAACTAAAGAAAGGAAAAAACAGAATGCTGATGAGGAGGGAAGACAGAAGACTAAGTGGCATATTTAAATCATTTCAAATCTCTATTTTTAAAAATCTTAATTAGACTGTTTTAAAATGCTTCCTTCTAGCCAGTTTCAAAACAGTTAAGATCTGAAAAATTCTCAACTAAGGCAATTTATTAAATCATAGTGAAAAGTACACATTTTATTTTAAAACAGAAAAAGCTGTGGAAAATTTTCATGACATTCAGGTCACAGGTCACAACTGAAGGAAAAAATAAAATAAGAAATATTCTGTATTTGTTTAATACTCCTCCCTATTGAAAAATAAGATCTCAACTTCCAGACAGAGACGGATAGAAGGCTCATACCTCAATAAGCAGTCCCTCTTTTCCAACCATATTACAATGATAAACAAAATACACAAGAGATACCAAAAGGCACAACTGGGTTCAAACTTAAGATAAAAATCTCTGTGGCAAGTGGGATTTATCCTAGGAATTCCAGAGTGGTTCAATATAAGAAAATCAATGTAATATATCACATTAATAGAACAAAGAAGAAAAAAAGCACGATTGTTTCAAGTGATGCAGAAAAAGCATTTGTCAGAATCCAACACCCCTGCAAGAGAACATACAAAAAACTAGGAATAGAATAGAACTTCTTCAACATGATAAAGGGCGTCTATGAAAAACCAACAACTAACATCATATTCCACGGTAAGACTGAAATCTTTCCCCCTGAGATATTAGGAACAAGACAAGAATGTCTGCTTTCCCAATGTTCTTGTACATTGTACTGGAAGTTCTAGCCAGAGCATTAGGTGAGAAACAGAAATAAAAGCCATCCAAATTGAAAAGGAAGAAGGAAAACTACCTCTATTCTCAGAATTATAATCTTATACAGTTGCCCTTCAGTATCCACAGGGGATTGGTTCTAAGATTCCCTAAATACCAAAATCACATGACTTGCTTCCCTTTATCAAACCTAAACTTACTACGTTTTTCATATTATCTATCTATTTCCAAAGCCAAAAACTTTATCCTTTGGGTTTCTAAATATTTGAGTAACTCTTATTCATGGAATAAATCAACGGTCCAAGCTCCATACAAGGTCATGGTGTCTGAAATATGTCTGGACATCCCTGATAGCCTAGCACATATCTACCCAAGAATAAACTATAAAAAATGGTTTGGTACTGCTTATTATACCATTTACCAGAATGAAAATGTTTGCATCTCTTAATCTGAGTACTAACATTAAAAACAGTCTCACTGGTCAAAAATATCAACAAAATCTTCAAAGAAAAATTGGATATCAACAATATCCAGAAATATATTATGAAATGTCACTCATAATGTATGTGAGAGAAGAGAAGAGGAGAGGAAAGGAGGTAAAAGGGAAGGAGAGGAGAAGGAAGAAAATGAGAGAGGAAGAAAAGAAAAAGAGTGAGAAGGGCAGGGGGAAATAATGGGGTATTTTTTAAGTGTGGCATCAACATCAAGTTAAGTGAAAAGCAACAGGTATAACTATGGCAGCAAATCTACCAGATATTTTCAACAAGATATACACTACAAAATCATGGGTCATATTAGCATGCTATTAAGTTGACAGAAACATCTCATCTTGAAGGGCCGTCGCTCAATTTGATTCTATATTTTTAGAAAATAACCATTTTATATTCCCTATTACAGGGCCTGCTACATACAAGAAATAAATGCTTGTTGAACGATCAACTAGATGAATAGATGGCTGAGTGAAAACAAACAAATGGATAGAAGGAAAAATGACAAATACTCAAAATAAGAAAGTTTTCGAATATTCTACAATGGAGAGGATTTCCCACTTCTCCATCTTAAAATGCTAATCTAATTAGGAGGAACATGTGAGAAGTAGCATAGCACAATACGAAGAAAATATGATTTAGGCTCAGAAAGACCTAGATTAAAATCCTAGCTCAACTTTTACTAGTCTGTGTCCTTGAGCAAATTGCTTAATTTATGTAAATCTTAGTTTTCTCCACCTATAAAACAGGGATCACAATATCTACCTTACAAAGACATCAAACCAGTACTTTTGGCACCTGGAACAAACTACACAAAACCAGCTCTCAAATCGACTCTGTAATTCATGATGTAGCCCACAGATGGGTGTTACTAACAATGCTCGCCATCTGGTAGCTTCCTGTTTTAAATAATTATTCTTGCTAACTAGGTGCCAAGCTTTTAGAATCATTATATTAAATGTTTGCACCCTCTAAATTTTGGTGTCCTTAGACAAAGTCCAGTATGGCCAGTCATAGTTCAACTTATAGGGTTCCTTTGAAGATTAAAAATAATGTAAGAAAAATACCTTGTACAGTGACAGGCATGTAATAAATCACTTAAACATTTTATTGATACCTTTATGTAATCCATTTACCACTCTATATTACCACAACCACTCCAATAAGCCCACACATAGATTAATCATATCCGCCACTTTCAGTAATATATAAACAAGATGGACAGGAAAGTGTGATATATATATTGCAACATCCTTTTCAAAAATTCAAGTTGATTCCTTCAACTCTGACTTTTGGATTTTCTCTCTTAAATCCATAAAGACCTGAGAATTTAGAAGAGTAGACAGTACTTTCATTCCAAGAACCATTTCTAAGAGGGAGTAAGTGAAGTGTCAGGTTCAAAGAGAATTCAAAGTTACCACTATCAGGGTATACTTATTCTCTGCCGGATGGGCAAAGAGAGCTGTTGCTATTGTGTTTTGCATGTGGTCTCAGCTGTGCAAATACCAGTTAAATAAGAAAAACATCAAGCCATCTTTATCAGACCTACTAACAACCCAGATAAACTTCTTTAGCATGAATAGTTTAGTAACAAAATAACAAAATTTGCCAACCCACAAGAATCTTTGTATAAAGCACTACTTAGCTCTGAAAGATTATTTTCTCTGTATTATCAGATATCCAGAAATACTTATTTTATTATAAGGCATGCCAATCCATGCCAATAAAGGTCACAAGAACAAATGTTATGAAGAGTTCAATTTAAATGATTTATACGTTTTACTGGCTATAGAGATATTTCACTAACAGTTTTGTCACCCCAGAACAAACTTTACCCAAGGAAACATCTCTTCTGAAAATAAAGGTCAAATCAAGCTCATAACTAGAGCCCCCAGTTTCCCCAGAAATTGAAGGACAATGTCCATATGTCTGTTAGGTGGTGACTAGTATGCTAGTACAGAATCCATGGACTGGAAGCACTGTCCTGATCTTACATTTGACACAGGGTCAAATGTGTAACCAGGAGGACTGAAACAAAGGTTCTTTTATATACTGGTTAAAAATTAGAATTCTATGATTGTGGTTCCCATAGTTTGTCTGAATAAAAATTGATCACATTATGAATAAACAATAAAAGACTAAAATCAATTTAGTCAGTTATTAACTTCTGGAATTGTGGCATATTAATAACAGAAACCAATCCAGAGCAGGAATGGATATTGTGCTTTCAAAAAGACAAACATGCATTAAATAGGAGATACATGGTTAAATGGTAATGTTCCTTAAGATAGCAGTCTAGTAGGTTTGGTATCAAGTTCTAGTGGAGAAATAATTCACCACCATAATCAGCAAAGTAACTAACCAAATGACACATTATTTGTTATTTTCTGACATGCATCTATAATTCTCATTTTGAAGCACAGATTTTTATTTTTCTGGTGCCATCAAGTGGTAACATTATGAAATGTTCTAAGATTAAATGGAAATAACTTAAAAAATGTCACACTGACCACACTGATGTGTTTTATTTGTGTCAATTAAACACCAGTGATGTTTTAGCACATAATTCTCTGAAAACAAATGGAAAAAATGTCAGAGCAGATTTTTTTATAACTCATACCCATTTTAAACTCCCAACCCAAAATGAGAGTTAAGGCAAAGAATAAAAATGAATAGATATTTAAGACCAGAATGCTCCACTAACAAACAAAAAACCCAACAGATGGCCTGGTGCAGTGGCTCATGCCTGTAATCCCAGCACTGTGGGAGGCCAAGGCAGATAGATCACCTGAGGTCAGTAGTTCGAGACCAGCCTGGCAAACATGGTGAAACCCCGTCTCTGCTAAAAATACAAAAATTAGTTCGGCATGGTGGCACACACCTGTAGTCCCAGCTACTAGGGAGGCTGAGGCAGGAGAATCACTTGAACCCCGGAGGCAAAGGTTGCAGCGAGCTGAGATCATACCACTGCCCTCCAGCCTGGGTGACAGAATGAAACTCTATCTCAAAAAAAAAAAACCTAACATTATAAAACCATTTGAAAAATAAAATTAGGGTGAAAATGATCTTTCCATCAAAGCAAGAAAACAAGTAACTTCAAAATTAGATATCAATTAGAAACCTTAAAAGTGATAGCTAATATTAATCATATCAAGATGACAAAATTAATGAGAAATGAATTTAGAATCAATTATTTGAAACTGTGTTAACAGGTTCCAAATGGTTATATAAGCAACTTTAGTAAGACAATAACTAATGAAAAAAGAAACAAGACTCCAGCTCCTCTTATTGCTATACACACAAAACATTAATCGCTGTTTGATCCTCAGGCTCACCGAAATTAAGTATCAATTGTGAAATCTGAATTCCCAGTTGAAGATGGCAAACTGAACACATTTCTTTAGCTATTCTCCCTCCAGAAACTCTATTAACATGGCAGTCAAAAATTTCTTTAAGACAAAACCCCACAAGAACAAAGAAACTGAGAAGGTAACAGCAACAAAATTTTAGAATATAAAAGCTGCCATGGAATATAATTTTTAAAAAAAAAGGTAGATGGATGAGAAGTTACTAAAAGGGAATCAAGAAAGTTGCCTGATTTACATGGCGTGGTAAAACTCTCCAAAAATTCAGGAATTGGTGGCATTAGGAAGTGGGAGTGAAACCTAAAAACGAGAAATGGTCAAAATCCTGGTTAAGAAGCAGTTAGGACCCTCCATATACAGGCAGGTACACCATTTTATAAAACTGAAAGTTTATACTCCAGAAATAACAAAAGGCTTCTGGACTACAGGATACTAGGCATAGTGAGAAGTACTGTAGTAAAAAGTGTTAGTAATACAGGAGACTGGTAATCTGAATGGTACCGACAAACCCAAGACCACAGAACAATGAAAATGATGATCTTCTGTAAATGAAACCACTGGAAGAATGCCAATATCAATCTTTGATTACTGCATCCAAAAAGTCATGCAACTAAATGCAGAATGCTTCATTCTGCTTTTATAAGGAAAAATTTAAGGGTTAAAACAATAGCTGATACTTCAAAAAAGTAAGTTCTATATACAGACATTCAGTTACAGTCAGCTCTACATGTCCCACATCACCTCCATTAATTAAATGAGAATTTACTACAACTACAAAGAACAGAATAGTCGGCAAACCCAAGAATCTTTTATGCTCTTAGTTTAAAAATCCATTTCATTTTGTCTCTTCAGGTCATCAAGAATCTCTGTGAATTACTCCTGAGAGAGATGAAGGCCGGTAAAACACTGCCTTTTCAAATCAGAAAAGAAAGATTATTATTCATACAAGAGACTTCAAGACATGCTGACTTTTTTTTAAATTCTGTTTTTGTGGATTAATTGAGTAAAAGTAGAGGGTTAAGTACCTCCGATAATGTCTAACATCTCAAGGAACTTAAAGTATATATCCATATATAGGTCTTTTAAGCTTCAGTAATTTCTCATTTTCAGTATTATTTCCGTAAGACTATACAGAAGATATATGTATGTACTTTTTTTTCCCACATACCAACAAAAGAGCATGCCAAAACATAATATACATAAAACCATACCTTGAACACCTTCTAGGAGTAAATCAACTCCCTTCCTATAAAAATCAGAAGCAGCTTCATAGTCATCTTCTTCTTCCTTTTTTAAAGCCAGCTTTATTAATTCTCCTGCTTTCTCCAAATAATCTCTCTTGCCAAGCTTCGGCTTTAAACTGCCAGGAAAGAGGCTACGACTTTCCCGTTCTTCTTCTGTTTTGCTCTGTTCACTGTCAGAAGCAACAGCCCCTAGTGCTGAAGAATCCGAAGAAAGATTGAGACCAAAAGTTCTAATGGGAGAATTTTGATTGGAAGCCATTCCATCATCTAACTCAGCAAGAGAATCCACATCAACAGTAAGAGATACCAGATCACTGTCACTGGAGAAGCCTAGAAATATGATCACAATAGTAAACAGATATTAAATTGAGAATCAGCCAAACGAATACAAATCATGCTAATTATTCATTTTTCATATTATCCAAGTCAATTTGGAAGGCTGTAATTTACTGATGGAAGTCAGTGTCTAGCAATTTGTTTAGGCTTAGTCCATTCATTTTACTGTCTCTCTATAACTCTGGAAGACAACTTCTTGCCTTAATCATCAAACTAAAATTGAAGACAAATCTTTATCTAGTTTGGTTGCCAAAAAGAGCCTTTACCACAAGATCCTGTAAGCTATTTACAGAAAGCTGTTGCCTGTACACATAGTTGCTATAAATAATAGCATTTTAATAAAGGAAAAAGCACTTGAATCTCAGCTCTCTTTTTTTTGTTTTGTTTTTGTTTTTGAGAACAGCATCTTGCCATGTTGCCCAGCTGCACTCCAACTCCTGGGCTCAAGCAATCCTCCCACTTCAGCCTCCCGAGTAGCTTAGATGGCATGAGCCACCAAGCCCAGCACCAGCTCTTAAAACTTACTGTGTGACCAACAGCAGGTTACTTAATAGTATTACTTATTATGCAAGTCTTTAAATGAGGAATAGAGTTAATGCATATAAAGCATAATAGACTATCATTATATTATAACTTTTATAACAATTACATAAACAGGTTGAATATCCTTCATCTGAAATGCTTGGGACAGAAGTGTTTCAGATTTCAGATTTTCAGATTAGGGATACTCAACCTGTAACTATATAACAACTACACAATGTGTCCTCAGAAGTGTGCTTTTAGGTAACCATCCGTAACTGGAAAATGTATGCTATTTAGCATTTTTTAAAAACTGAATTTTTAGACATTTTCATCTCAGCCTCTTCTACAAGCTTCTGGAAAGGTATATTTCCACCTTAGTTTTCAGACAAAAAAGAGGTAATAGGTGCTACTGAATTATTTAGCAGTGAAAATTCCTTCTCCTAGTTCATATAACTGACATCATGGTAAATGAGCATGATCCACAATACATATCAGACTTTCTGCTCCCAGGACTGCCTTTTATATTCTTCAAAATGATTGTGGACTCTAAAAAGCTTTTGTTCATGTGAATTTTATCTGTGAATATTTATTAAATACCAATATTGATATTTACAAAAGAAGTCTAGAAATGTATAAAATAAAGCATTAAAGCCCCATTACATGTTAACATAATTTTTATGAAAAATAACTATATTTTCCAAAACAAAAAAAGTTAGTGAAAGAAGTGGCATTGTTTTACATTTTTGCACTGTTTTACATTGTTTTACATTTTTGTTAATGTCTGGATTAACAGCAGATAGCTAGACTCTCATATCTGATTCTGCTCACAATCTGTTGTCATATGTTGTTTTGGATGAAAGATATGAAGGAAATGTCACATAGATAATGTAACTGAAAAAGAAACAAGTATTAGCCTTTTCAAATAATTATGAATATTGTTCTTTGATACTACACCAAAACTCAACAAGTGATAGGTTTTTAAAGCTTAGTTGTAATGTGGAATATAAAATCCTATGAATGAAATTTCTGTTTCTGTTACATTCAAATCCATTGGTCTGTCTTGCACACTGAATGGATCTTTTATCTGTGCATGAATTTATAACATCACACATTGGTCATCCTGAAAATACTGGTTCCCTTAGTTATAAAGATCTTCGAAATGTTGACAGCACATTTCATTATCCCAAAAAATCATATGTCAACATTTCATTATCTACCAATCTCATCAGAAAACTATTTAAGTATTGGGAAACTGTCAAACCCAAAGTGGCAGACAGAGGTTATCTGAAAATCCTAATTTTGAATTGAAAACTCCAATTTTATGATTGGCAACAAATAATATCAGTTGTTTTCCTTGAAGTGTCAGCTTACTTCGCTCCCTTTCAAGAAAAAAAGTGTCAAATACATAAGTCTGAATAATGACAGTTTGTTAATTGTTCTTTCAAGCAAAATGGTGTCCCATGAAAAAAGCAGCTAGTTCAGCTAATGGCTCAAACAACTGCATAAGTGCTTTTCCTCAAGACGACCATGGTAGTTCAGTATGCAGAGTGCTTTATGTATAATTCTCATTTTTTCACACAGCATATTAAAAAGACAAGTGACAAGGGTTAAGATTTAACAAAATGTAACAGTTTCTACTACTTAGGAAAAATTAGCATTGGTTTTATAAGTATGTGCAATGAGTACTGTTACAGTTTGGTGACACTGCCTTGATTCATGCCCAAGCACAGCAGTTTCACCTACCACGGCTTTTGCATCATCAGGGCAAATGTCAATATGGTGAAAAGACAAAGAATGTCCTGGCATTATTATCAAAACAGTTTTGCTTTATGAACTCCCTGAAAATATCTCAGAAACACCCAGAGATCTGAAGATTACATTTGAGAGCCAGTGATCTATACCATTAAATAAGACTGACAACAGAGTTATATAAAAACTAGTTTGGAAATAACTATGAGATCTGCATTCACCACTGAACATTATCTGCCAAGTTTCTCAGGGAAAAAAAATTAAAAAGAAAATGATATCCTCAGGATTATATACTAAATCAAAATTAAAAGTGGATTAGACTATACAATTCTAGATCAGGGATCAGCAAGCTTTTTCTATAAAGGGCCAGAAAGTAAATATTTTGGGCTTTGCAGGCCACATGTGGTCTCTGTCACCACTCAACACTGCCGTTGTAGTACAAAAGCAGCCATAGACAATATATAAATGAATAAGCATGGCTGTGTTCCAGTAAAACTTTATTTACAGACATTGAAGTGTGAATTCCTTATAATTTTCCCATCACAAAACCACAAAATCATATTCTTTTAATTTTTTTAACTATTTAAAAATGCAAAAACCATTCTTAGTTTTCAGGCCATACAAAAACAGGTGGCAGGCCAGATTCAGCCCATAGAACACAGTTTTGCCAACCCCTATTTTAAATTCAAATTGCCTACTTCATATCAAATAAAGTAAGTTAGGGTAACAACATGTTACTGGCCACTAAGCTCAAATTTCTAATCAGCTTTAGATGCTGCTTTGGCACCCTGTCAATATATATCCTCATTTTCAACTTTTTTTTCAACTTCTTAGAATGCCCAAAAAGAACAAATTCTATTCCCAAAAAGCAACATATTTCATTAAACCGACAATCTCAAATGAGATTCATTGAGCCTAGTGAAAATCTTTTCAGTCCTCTGACATTTCAGCCATACAGACAGTAACAGTACTTCATAATAAGAATCTTTTATAGCAATCTACAGTTATTTATCTACTATCCTAAGAAATATATATAAATTTTATGAGATTTTTCTTGTCATTTTAAATATTTTATGTATTTCAATGTAAACTTATTTTCTTAAATGATGCCAATATATAATCTAGCCCATTGAAACTGATAAACAAATAGATAAGGTTGAAAAAAGTTCTGGTTTATATAGCTAATCACAAAAGAAAGGAAATGCTGTATTAGAGATCTCTTTTGTCTGTTCTCTGGTATCTTGTCACTATAACCTTCACACCATCTATCACATTGTTCTGTTTCATGTTTTGCCCCATTTTTCCTTTTAACAATAACAATAACACCAAAGGGCAAGCAGGCAAAGTTATGTATACTCTGTTTCTTGGCTTTTGACCACAAAAAACTGGTACCATAGTCATATTTCCTCTTACCTTTCAAATCATATTTTATTAGCAATGAGAATCATGATTAAATGAGATTAGATCAAAAAAGTAAGACCATTAAAATACCTAGAGAGAAAGATAGTAAGATTAAGTAAATAAACATTCTATACAAAGTGTTCCTTTTCAAATTCTAAATAATTTCTTAATTCGGCATCTTTAAAAGCAAGCAAACACACACACACACACACACACACACACACACACATACACACACACACACACACACACCAGCAGATAAAAAAGAGAAATTTATATAGCCAAACCAGAAGAAGCAAAGAGAAATAAAAAGACATCTACTTTAACCTTTTTAGAGGACAATTTGCCAATGCATATCAAAAGCGCAAAATTGCTTCTTTCACCCAGAAATTCAGCAATTTATACCAAAACCTATCAGGTGTACAAAAAAGATCTACATACAAGAATGTCCATCTGTCCATCACAAAAATTAGTAAAAATGTGGCAATAACAAATTCCTAATAATAGATTACGATATCTCCTTATGATAAAATATTATACAGCTATTAAAATCATTTTATAGAATATTTAATGCTAAAGTCTTATATTATGCAAAAACAACAAACTACAAATGAGTATGTATACTATAATTCTACTTTAAAAACAAACACACAGAAAAAAGGCTAGAAACATACACTAACTATTAACAGTGATTTTCTGTGTATGGTAAGATTATAGGTAATTCTATAATATAGAATTTAATAATATACTTTGTGTATGGTAAGCCCTTAAGTTCAGTATCTGAAAGATATCAAAAGAGATGCATCAAGGGCCAATATTGGGAATTTATTTGAGTAAAAGAAAGTTATACAGGCATCATTTGTGAAATATAAACCTCTATGGATCAACCAGCAGCTAGCGTCAAGAATTCCAAACTTAAAAAAGGAGTTAGACACGAGTACAAAGACAGATCTGTTTAAAGCAGGCAAACCCCTGACACCTCTTCCTTGCCCACCTTATTCCTTTAATTATCCTCTTGAAGTTGCATCTTACCATGCCTGAAAAGCCTAACCCTACCATATCTCCTCGACCACACAATGCAACCAATCATCTTCTAGTACTCACTGATATCTTTCTCTTCCATATTTAAGCAGTTTCTAAATTCCCTTCTTCTCAATGACGTATTCTCCGGCCAGCTCGAGGAAGATAACATTTAAAAACTCCTTTCACCACCACAGCAATGAATCTTATTTATAAACATATTATATGTAAATATTCAATGCCTAGTTTATTTATATTATATACTTAACACATCTGCTTAATACAGTGCTTGTTCAACTCCTAGAAATCACACTACAATTCAACTTATTTCATACAAAACTATATATAAATATCATACGAAACGCAAACTAGCTCCCTGAAGCCCAGAAAGAAAGTTAACAAGAAAGATACAGGGAGCAACAAGCAAGTGACAGGTTCTCAGTCTAGGTAGGAAGGACATTGTGGATAAGGCAGGGCAATCATTGACATTTGACATAATACAGAGACTATTTGTCAAAAGTTAAACCAACCTGAAGTCAACCCCATACTTAAAGAGGCCCTCTGGGCCATCACAAGAGTAAAAGGTGCATCCTTCACCAACACCATCAAGGCAAAAACCTAAGCTTTTTTTGGAAGTGATACAAGGGGAAAAAGTCAAAGGTTCTATGAAAGCGTTCTGCCTCCAGGTTCGTATCACAGAAATTCAAGTCTCAGGGCTATTAGAGGGCCCCAGGTGACTTGTTAAAAAGCAGCTACAGACATAGGCGTTTATTTAGCATCCCAGTTCACCTACCTACCCTTACCTCTGTGCTTTGAACTGCTCAGAGTAGGGCAGTATAGTGAAATCTGTCTAGGACACCATCTCTGAAAGACAGGCCCCAGGGGAACAGGTTGAGTTGCCATAGAATAAATCTTTATACTATAAACTATCAGAAATCTGTATTTGAAGACCATCTGTAAAAAGAGATCGGTTTCCTTTAGAACAACAGGTGGTCTCTCATGGGTGACTATATATAAAATACATGGCCTCATTATTATTAGCTGATAGCTTTCACTGAGCCCTGAGGTTCAAATATTGCCATAGTCAACAAAAAGGAATTTCTATTTTTCCTAGTAGCAATGACTCATGCTCCATGCACAAAGCAAGTTATCTAGCCAGTAGAACAAAGGTTACCCTAAAGTAGAAGACATACATATCAGTTTCCATTAAGAAAAAAGCCCTTATAAATATGATTTTAAGTGAATACCTAAATCCAAAGCTTAATGCTAGTTAAGATTCCTGTATGTGATTCCCTATTCATCATTTAGTAATAGCTATTGTTACAAAAAAGAACCTTTCCTTTGAAGTTTCACATTTTTATAACGTTCTTGGGTCATGTCTATTATGCTTCATCCTTGAAAATGTACAAAAAGAGCCTCAGAATACCTCGTACAGATTTGGTAAAACAACAAAATAAGCCCAGAAAACAACACAGCAATCTTAATTACAACCCTAATACTGCTATCTTATCATAATAAAGATCCATCACTTGGCTTCATTTTTTGCCAAATGAACTTTATACTCTGCTACTCTCCATAACTTTCTCTAGCCTCCAGGACATCAAGCCCATTACCAGTAGGCAAGTAGCTCATGCTGAGTTTTCTATACCAAGTATGTCTTCTCCCCGCCTCCCCTCCATAAAATGAAATCTCTTCATTTCAAAATATAGTTCTGTGAGTGCTATCAAATACCTGGAGTATCTTAGGTACATGGCTAAACTTCTCTGAAATTCAAACTCTGTAATTGTGAAATAAGACATTTAAGTGTATCATTTATAATGATTCCCATGGCATACCATGAATTTTCTGTTATTTGTCCCACCCAACCCCTAAACTCCTAATATCCAATATTATCCTCAATAGCCCTAGAATTTGTAAGAGTCAATATTTATCATCAGTGTCATGTGTATCATTTACACACACTGGTACATTCTCATTTGTGGCTATCTTGGGGGGAGAAAATGACCTGTTGTTTTTTGTCAAGCTCCACTACCAAGGAAAATTCAACTGGGGGCAGGGAATAAAAATAAGTTGGGTAAATAAGCACATAACAGAAAAAAGAATCTCTTCAAGCTGAGTATGCAAGAGATATTCTAACATACATAACACCAAAGGGCCTAGAAAAATACCAGTAACAAGATTTAGAGTTCTTATGGTGCCACCTAGTGGACATTTGCACTTAATTTTACTTTAAATTACTTGCACTTTCTATAAATTTACATTTAAATTAATATTTAATACTTTCTGTATTTTGTCATCTCACACTATATTATGTAGTAAATAGACTTTAAGTTTGTCTTGAAAATAGATTTAGGTTATTAAGTAACCAATCATGTGACAAATATTCCTATTTAAAATGATCTTGCCTCAAAGTGTCAAGTTTAAATCTATTAAATGAAAATAACACAAATAATAAGACAAAATAAATGGTATTTCGATACAGATTTTTTTCAAACTTAAATAACTATACACCTTTCCAATTAGACCAACCAGTGCTTTAAATATAATCAACGCCATTCAATTTAACACAGTTTAATCACAATCTTCATGTCTGTCTACACACCGTAAAGAATTATTAGGTGACTGTAACCACAAAGACAAATTGAGTGATCAGCTTATTGCATGTAGCAGATCTTAAGAATTAATATTCTTAAATGTCTCCTGGAATAACAAAATCTACCCCCACCTGCCATCAAATAAACATACAAATCTTGACCTTAATGTCATTTAAGGGATCCATTACAAAGACGAGCAATAGATGCTATCCTCAAAATGCACATTTCATTTACTTTAAAATAGTTAATTCAAGACAGTTTAATAGATCCTTTCGTGTCTCTACAATAGTTACAATAAGCACTTGAGGAGTTCTTAATTCACAATTTCCAGCCAAAAAAAGGTGGGGGTAGATTTTGTTATTCCAGAAGACATTTAAGCATATTCATTCTTAAGATATGCTACATACAATAAGCTGATCATTCAATTTTTCTTTGTGGTTACAATTACCTAATTATTTTCTCTCATGTGCTGCATGAACCAGAAAAAATGTCCCTCCCCAAACTGAAAAGTGATGTATTAGGAAGAGGAAATGACACAGGTTACCAGATGAGACTATACCAACATCCAAGTCTCTGATATCAAGGCCAGCATGGCAGTAAAGCAATCTATACCCTTCAAAAAGGCCAACAGGTGAGAGAAATATGTCAAGGAGCTCAACTGATATGCACCGATTTGGGCAGGTTTCTACAAATGTCCTAGTAATTTCACGGCTAAATTTAATTCAAGGAAAAGACATAAGTTGAAATAGACATAATGGAAATAAGATGTTAGCAACCAATTACATCTTCTTTCATCTTTGAAAAAATATAGTTTAACTTCTTTGAACAAAGGAGATAAAGAGTAACCAGGATTTCATTTTTAAAATGTAAAACAGTATTTTGTTTAAAAACCTACTAAATAATTTCTTAATTTTCAATTTCATATTAAACAAAATATATTTACCAGTTTATCACCAAATTATTTTTTACAAAACCTTAAAGGGGTTTCTCTATCCCATGCTACCACAAAGTAACTGTAATTTTAAAAAACAGGCCAAGCACAGTGGCTCACACCCATAATGCAAGCACTTTGGGAGGCCAAGGCAGGAGAATCACTTGCGTCTAAGAGTTCGAGAGCTGCCTGGGCAGCACAGTGAGACCCCATTTCTACAAAAAATTTAAAAAGAAAAATTAGCCAGGCATGGTTGTGCCTGCCTGTAGTCCCAGCTACTCAGGAGGCTGAGGAAGGAGAATCACTTGAGCCCAGGACATGAAGGCTGCACTAAGCCTGGGTAACACGGTGAGACCCTATCACAAAACAAATAAACAGACACCCAGATCTTCATGTTTTCCTCAGAAAACTTTCATTTCAAAGTATATTAGGATCTGTTGACTGCATTTTAAGGTATTAACAAAAATAATGATCACTTCACCTCTACCTCTGTTCTCTGAGAAGTGATCAACTTGCCATGTCACTCTAACTGTAACTAAAGAACATTGAAACAGCAGACTATATATTAAGATTTACCCCCTCTGCCTCACTCCACCAGCTAGCTAATTCACAAATATGAAAAATGACAATCCACCTTTAAAACATGGCTTAAAATAGTACATTTAGAGAAGTTTTCATGGGGTGAATCACTTCCTCACATTTTAGCTCTAAATCCAAAACACAAGCATTTGTCACCACGATCCCTCTAACAACCCTCCATTTCACTGCGTACCTGTGGGGCTTGGCTGGCTGCTGGCTTTCCTGCTCTTTTGCTACTAGATGTTCCTCTCCCTGGTTGTCTCCAGAGTTTGCAGACCTTTTGGTATGAAGTAAATCTTCCACTTTCCCACTATGCCAAACAATCTTACGATATTTAAAAGCCATTTTCCCTCTCAAATAACAATGAATTTGCAAGCTGTCTGACACTTTGATCTATCTGTATTTATCAACCTAATATCTTTCAGCAGGATTAATTTGCCAGGCATGCAACTTTTAAAGGGAGGGGAGAAAAACAACATAACCATTAACAGCATTTCCAGTTCCATGGTTTTCATTCTTCATGGATCACAGTGTGTTTCAGAGATGGTAACATAGTTGAAAAACTAAACCGCACTGACAGGATAAAATGTCAATATTCCTTTTAGATGTCGTAAGTCATTTTCCGTGTTTTTGACAGAAATGTTAGCCCCAATTTCTCTCATAAAAGCACATTCCTAAAAGATAAATCCTTCCAAAGAAAACACATCTTTTTGAAACTTCAGAGGTAAACTCTGAAACAACTGCTTTAGGAAGGGTCACCCTTACAGCTCAGTTTGCCTGAGGCTGTCCTGTGTCATGTTTGTGGTCTTGGTGTAATTATTAATAGCACTGTCTATAATTCTCAGAAGTGTCCCAGTTTGGAGAATAAACTACATGCTCACCCTAGCTTTAGGTTGTGTCTCCTTTAGCATTAATACAGCCATCTGTTCACCTTGAACAGCATCAGTATTTTAGAATACCATCCCAAGAAACTTCATTCCTAATAATCATGCTTCTCCCTTTCTGGCCTAGACTACAGCAAAGAACAGAAAGATCTCTGCAGAGCTTGCATCCATGATTGCCTTATACTAAAATAGGCTCCTAAGATACCGTTCTTTCACCATGGTTGACTCCCACCTAGTAACAGAAGCTTATTATAGATATCAGAAGAATATAACTACTCCCATATCACAGAACCTTTGATTCTTGTATCAAAAAAATAGAGAAAAGAAACATTCTGCATTTCTGACTATTGCACTCCTCATTGAATACTCTCATATATATATATATATATATATATATATATATATATATATATATATGCCCAGGCTGGAGTGCAGTGGCGTGATCTTGGCTCACTGCAACCTCCACCCCCATGGTTCAGGCAATTCTCATGCCTCAGCCTCCCGAGTAGCTGGGATTACAGGCACCAGCCACCTTGTCTGGCTAATTTTTGTGTTTTTAGTAGAGACAGGGTTTCACCATATTGGCCAGGCTGGTCTCAAATTCCTGACCTCAAATGATCCGCCTACCTTGGCCTCCCAAAAGTGCTAGGATTACAAGCGTGAGCCACCATGCCCAGCCTCTCCTACAAATATTTCTAACTCTCCTACTTGTTCTCACAGAATCAGTATGGAATCAGGTGGAAAATGTGCACTCCTCTTTCTCAGGAGTAGGGAAACTGAGGCAACAGCCAGCTTAGGTTAAACAGAAAAGTCACCTTCCAAGGAAACTGGTTCTATTAGAATCACATTGGGATCCCAAGCAGGGACTAGATTTTCCAAACCTTCGCAAGGATCTCTGATTAAAATAGGTCACAAAGAACAGATATTTTACCACCACCGCCCCCGACACACACACAAAAAAAATAATAGATTATAAAGTAAAATTACTGTCAACAATGTTTTTCTATGACCCTGGCAGAATCAGGGTGGAGTCAAAGATATTGAGAACTCAGTGAAGACCCCTGGGCATGTGGCCCCCATGCATTACACAGAACACTAAGTTTAAATAAATAGATGCTAAGTCAATGGAAAGTACAATGAAAAAGAATAAAAGCTAACCACTTCTCAATATGGTAGTACCAAAAGAAAAAAAAAAAACTTAAGGGCATCAGCCCACATAATAAATAAGAACATGTTGCTCTTACAAAATCACAATGGAAATTTACTGCAAGAGATTTATGTTAGTGTGGCTGCTGCTGTATGACAGGAGTACATACCCTCACAAAAACAACACTACAATGAGATGATGGCTACCTCATCCTCATAAAGCATCCTCCTCCACCATAAACTCTTACTCATGAAAGAGATAAGAAATATTATTTAGTCTATTATTTTACCTTTAATAAACCAAACCTAAGCCACCTAAAACAAATCTAATTATCTATTTTGATTTTAAAAATCCCTCCTACCCCTGTCCCCAAATCTTTTTTTTTCCATAACCTTCCCTGAAAAAAAAACTAGTTACAGAAATCCAAAGGCTGAAATGTATAAATTCAAGTGTACCTTAATAGAAGAATAAAACAAGAGATTAAGCATTCTTGAATGAAAGTGATTAAAACTTGATTTAGACTCATTTTATTTAAAAACATATCAAAAACATTAAAACTGCCTTAGGGTTTATTCTTTGTGGCTAAATGACTAAATCTCTAAAGCCAGCCTTGAAATTAATTCTCTAAAAGTCAGATGCGCTAAAGAAATGAGTAAGGCTTTTTTTTTTTTTTTTTGAGACAAAGTCTTGCTTTGTTGTCCAGGCTAGAGTGCAGTGGCACAGTCTCAGCTCACTGCAAACTCCACCTCCCAGGTTCAAGCGATTCTTGTGCCTCAGCCTCCCTAGTAGCTAGGATTACAAATGCCTGCCACCACACCCAGCTAATTTTTCTGTCTTAGTAGAGACAGGGTTTCACCACGTTGGCTCGGCTGGTCTCAAACTCCTGACCTCAGGTGATTCACCCACCTCAGCCTCCCAAAGTGTAGGGATTACAGGCATGAGCCACCATGCCTGGCCAAGTAAGGCCTTCTTACACTAGACAATACAAATTCTGAACTACTCATTATACCATATTTCATCAATTCTAAGATACCATTAATTGGAGGATGAATCATTATTTTATATACCACTATGAAAACAAAAGCTGCCAATTAAATATGAGATATGCCTGACCCAATATCATGCACCCAACATCAGTGATAATAAAATGTAAAGAAAAAAAGCATCTTAGATTCAGTGAAATACCCTCAAATTCCTATATACATCTGTCTTTTTGCAATGCAGATGTGATTTACAGTCTTCTGTAATCAAAACCTTTGAAATGCAAAAAAATTAAATCTCTTACCTTCCGTACTACACTCAGGAAAGGTATCAATGAGGGAATCTGAGTGAGCTTCAGCAGGACCAATTAATTCAGAACTATCATTAATTATTCCACCCTAAAGAGATAAGAGCAATTGTGTTTCATTAGCATTAAGAGCATAAACAACACTAAATAAAAAATAGTTATCCCAATTAAGTATGTGTAAAGATGTACAGAAACGACTATACTAATCTATTAAACTAGATGACAAGTGTTTTCAAAAAAAATCAATAGGTATATCAATATTGGTTCATCAACTGTAACAAACGTACTACACCAACCCAAGATATTTAATGGCAGAAACTGGGGGCTGGGGAGGAAGAAGAGATATATGAGAAAACTCTGTACTTTCTGCACAATTTTTCTATAAACCTAAACTGCCCTAGAAATAGACTATTATTTTAAAATTCAAAAAATGTTAAGGGCAGCCAGAGAGAAAGGTCAGGTTACCCTCAAAAGGAAGCCCATCAGACTAACAGCAGATCTCTCTGCAGAAACTCTACAAGGCAGAAGAGAGTGGGGGCCAATATTCGACATTCTTAAAGAAAAGAATTTTCAACCCAGAATTTCATATCCAGCCAAACTAAGCTTCATAAGTGAAGGAGAAATAAAATACTTTACAGACAAGCAAATGCTGAGAGATTTTGTCACTACCAGGCCTGCCCTAAAAGAGCTCCTGAAGGAAGCGCTAAACATGGAAAGGAACAACTGGTACCAGCCACTGCAAAATCATGACAAAATGTAAAGACCATCGAGACTAGGAAGAAACTGCATCAACTAACGAGCAAAATAACCAGCTAACATCATAATGACAGGATCAAATTCACACATAACAATATTAACTTTAAATGTAAATGGACTAAATGCTCAATTAAAAGACACAGACTGGCAAATTGGATAAAGAGTCAAGACCCATCAGCGTGCTGTATTCAGGAAACCCATCTGACGTGCAGAGATACACATAGGCTCAAAATAAAAGGATGGAGGAAGATCTACCAAGCAAATGGAAAACAAAAAAAGGCAGGGGTTGCAATCCTAGTCTCTGATAAAACAGACTTTAAACCAACAAAGATCAAAAGAGACAAGGCCATTACATAATGGTAAAGGGATCAATTCAACAAGAAGAGCTAACTATCCTAAATATATATGCACCCAATACAGGAGCACCCAGATTCATAAAGTAAGTCCTGAGTGACCTACAAAGAGACTTAGACTACCACACATTAATAATGGGAGACTTTAACACCCCACTGTCAACATTAGACAGATCAACGAGACAGAAAGTCAACAAGGATACCCAGGAATTGAACTCAGCTCTGCACCAAGCGGACCTAATAGACATCTACAGAACTCTCCACCCCAAATCAACAGAATATACATTTTTTTCAGCACCACACCACACCTATTACAAAATTGACCACATACTTGGAAGTAAAGCTCTCCTCAGCAAATGTAAAACAACAGAAATTATAACAAACTATCTCTCAGACCACAGTGCAATCAAACTAGAACTCAGTATTAAGAATCTCACTCAAAACCACTCAACTACATGGAAACTGAACAACCTGGTCCTGAATGACTACTGCGTACATAACGAAATGAAGGTAGAAATAAAGATGCCTTTGAAACCAACGAGAACAAAGACACAACATACCAGAATCTCTGGGACACATTCAAAGCAGTGTGTAGAGGGAAATTTATAGCACTAAATGCCCACAAGAGAAAGCAGGAAAGATCCAAAATTGACACCCTAACATCACAATTAAAAGAACTAGAGAAGCAAGAGCAAACACATTCAAAAGCTAGCAGAAGGCAAGAAATAACTAAAATCAGAGCAGAACTGAAGGAAATAGAGACACAAAAAACCCTTCAAAAAATTAATGAATCCAGGAGCTGGTTTTTTGAAAGGATCAACAAAACTGATAGACAGCTAGCAAGACTAATGAAGAAAAAAAGAGAGAAGAATCAAATAGACGCAATAAAAAATGATAAAGGGGATATCACCACCGATCCCACAGAAATACAAACTACCATCAGAGAATACTACAGACACCTCTATGCAAATAAACTAGAAAATCTAGAAGAAATGGATAAATTCCTCGACACATACACTCTCCCAAGACTAAACCAGGAAGAAGTTGAATATCTGAATAGACCAATAACAGGATCTGAAATTGTGGCAATAATCAATAGCTTACCAACCAAAAAGAGTCCAGGACCAGATGGATTCACAGCCGAATTCTACCAGAGGTACAAAGATGAGCTGGTACTATTCCTTCTGAAACTATTCCAATCAATAGAAAAAGAGGGAATCCTCCCTAACTCATTTTATGAGGCCAGCATCATCCTGATACCAAAGCCGGGCAGAGACACAACCAAAAAAGAGAATTTTAGACAAATATCCTTGATGAACATTGATGCAAAAATCCTCAATAAAATACTGGCAAACCAAATCCAGCAGCACATCAAAAAGCTTATCCACCATGATCAAGTGGGCTTCATCCCTGAGATGCAAGGCTGGTTCAATATATGCAAATCAATAAATGTAATCCAGCATATAAACAGAACCAAACACAAAAACCACATGATTATCTCAATAGATGCAGAAAAAGCCTTTGACAAAATTCAACAACCCTTCATGCTAAAAACTCTCAATTAGGTATTGATGGGATGTATTTCAAAATAATAAAAGCTATCTATGACAAACCCACAGCCAATATCATACTGAATGGGCAAAAACTGGAAGCATTCCCTTTGAAAACTGGCACAAGACAGGGATGCCCTCTCTCACCACTCCTATTCAACATAGTGTTGGAAGTTCTGGCCAGGGTGATTAGGCAGGAGAAGGAAATAAAGGGTATTCAATTAGGAAAAGAGGAAGTCAAATTGTCCCTGTTTGCAGATGACATGATTGTATATCTAGAAAACCCCACTGTCTCAGCCCAAAATCTCCTTAAGCTGATAAGCAACTTCAGCAAAGTCTCAGGATACAAAATCAATGTATAAAAATCACAAGCATTCTTATACACCAACAACAGACAAACAGAGAGCCAAATCATGAGTGAACTCCCATTCACAATTGCTTCAAAGAGAATAAAATACCTAGGAATCCAACTTACAAGGGATGTGAAGGACCTCTTCAAGGAGAACTACAAGCCACTGCTCAAGGAAATAAAAGAGGATACAAACAAATGGAAGAATATTCCATGCTCATGGGTAGGAAGAATCCATATCGTGAAAATGGCCATACTGCCCAAGGTAATTTACAGATTCAATGCCATCCCCATCAAGCTACCAATGACTTTCTTCACAGAATTGGAAAAAACTACTTTAAAGTTCATATGGAACCAAAAAAGAGCCCGCATCACCAAGTCAATCCTAAGCCAAAAGAACAAAGCTGGAGGCATCACCCTACCTGACTTCAAACTATACTACAAGGCTACAGTAACCAAAACAGCATGGTACTGGTACCAAAATAGAGATATAGATCAATGGAACAGAACAGAGGCCTCAGAAATAATGCCGCATATCTACAACTATCTGATCTTTGACAAACCTGAGAAAAACAAGCAACAGGGAAAGGATTCCCTATTTAATAAATGGTGCTGGGAAAACTGGCTAGCCATATGTAGAAAGCTGAAACTGGATCCCTTCCTTACACCTCATACAGAAATCAATTCAAGATGGATTAAAGACTTAAACGTTAGACCTAAAACCATAAAAACCCTAGAAGAAAACCTAGGCATTACCATTCAGGACATAGGCATGGGCAAGGACTTCATGTCTAAAATACCAAAAGCAATGGCAACAAAAGCCAAAATTGACAAATGGGATCTAATTAAACTAAAGAGCTTCTGCACAGCAAAAGAAACTACCATCAGAGTGAACAGGCAACCTACAAAATGGGAGAAAATTTTCGCAACCTACTCATCTGACAAAGGGCTAATATCCAGAATCTACAGTGAACTCAAACAAATTTACAAGAAAAAAACAAACAACCCCATCAAAAAGTGGGCAAAGGACAAGAACAGACACTTCTCAAAAGAAGACATTTATGCAGCCAAAAAACACATGAAAAAATGCTCACCATCACTGGCCATCAGAGAAATGCAAATCAAAACCACAATGAGATACCATCTCACGGCAGTTAGAATGGCAATCATTAAAAAGTCAGGAAACAACAGGTACTGGAGAGGATGTGGAGAAATAGGAACACTTTTACACTGTTGGTGGGACTGTAAACTAGTTCAACCATTGTGGAAGTCAGTGTGGCAATTCCTCAGGGATCTAGAACTAGAAATACCATTTGACCCAGCCTTCCCATTACTGGGTATATACCCAAAGGACTATAAATCATACTGCTATAAAGACACATGCACACATATGTTTATTGCGGCATTATTCACAATAGCAAAGACTTGGAACCAACCCAAATGTCCAACAATGATAGACTGGATTAAGAAAATGTGGCACATATACACCATGGAATACTATGCAGCCATAAAAAAGGATGAGTTCATGTCCTTTGTAGGGACATGGATGAAATTGGAAATCATCATTCTCAGTAAACTATCGCAAGAACAAAAAACCAAACACCGCATATTCTCACTCACAGGTGGGAATTGAACAATGAGAACACATGGACACAGGAAGGGGAACATCACACTCTGGGGACTGTTGTGGGGTGGGGGGAGAGGGGAGGGATAGCATTGGGAGATATACCTAATGCTAGATGACGAGTTAATGGGTGCAGCACACCAGCATGGCACATGTATACATATGTAACTAACCTGCACATTGTGCACATGTACCCTAAAACTTAAAGTATAATAATAATAAATAAATAAATAAAAATTTAAAAAAAGTTTGAGAACCACTTGTATATAATATAGGTAAAACAAAAAAAATTAAGGTACTTTTAGTAGAGATATTTTTTAAAGATATAAAAAATAAATATAAAATTGATTTCTCTATGTGGCTATCATTTTAATTCCCTATTTAGGTTTGCAAATTCACGCCTCAGAAACTTATCTTACTCTACATGCAGCTAGAGAATGATATCACCAGACAAGTAGTGGTGGTATGATGCTGTGCTATAGCTTTATGTATGCTCCAATCACAATATAAGAGCTTATAATCCTTAAATAATTAAAACAATAGCTCTTCTGCTCCTTAATACCTTCCCCTCTACCTTCTACCAACAGTTCTATGCCTCCAAACACTACTAACAGAATAATAAAGCTCAAAAGAATTACAAGCCCCCATTTCCTCTCTACTTCAGCACAAAAAAAACTCAATTACTATCTTTACCTAATCAGAAGTCCCTTCTCTGTCAGCTTGTTTTTAAGGAACAGAAATTTGAAATGGTCCCTCTCAAATTACCACATTTTACTTCCCTTAGTGTTATGTGAACTAAAACCTTAAAAATGATTATTCTCTTTAGGAGCAACAATTTGTATTACTTTATTCTACACTTTATTACAATATTCAGATTACAGCTTATATTTGAACTTTTCTCCAAAAAGAATATCTATTCTAGACTAAGCCATCTTTTAAACAACATCCAAACCAAATCAAGATTTCCAAGTATTCTAGAGAATGTTAAAAGATAAAGTTAATGTTAAAACAAAGTATCTTTCAACTATTAACTACCTCTTCTACCACTAGGTGTGCGATTTAAGTTACCGACCTATAAAATGTCTTCTAACTAAGACATTATTTTATTTTACATATTTCATGCAAAATAAAAAATACACACAGAGTATTTAGAACAATGTAGGCACTCAATAAATGTTTATTATTAGTTGACATAAGATCTTCTTGTAAGATAAAATTTAAAATGCAAAATGTTTTAGCTCATAATCCTAAATATTTTATTTACCTAGTTTAACAAACACTGTTATAACAAATAAATAGGAAAGAACAAATATTTAATGAAACACAACAAAAACTGTTATACAGGAACTAGAGGGATGTAGCAGTAAAATAACGCCACAATCCTAATTTTAAACTTCTAATTCAAAAACAACCTTTTAGGTGTTTCTGAGTATGCAGTAAAAAAATTTCATAGAAATTTTGGGATATATAGTATCTCAAAGTTTTTCTGTTAATGAAGAGTCTAGCAGGGAAGGACTTCTGGTATAGTTAAGTGAGGAGATCCAGCAAATGCTTTCCCCAAAAGGCAATTATAAATCTGGAGAAATCTGTCAAAACCACCATTGAGGGCTCTGGAAATTGACTAAAAGCATAAAGCAAATGAAAGAGTGGTTACCGAGAAACCACGGAACCACAGGTAAGAACTATGGACGTCTGTGATGTTCTTGCCTCAGTTCCTCCCAACCCCCATCCCAGCTGGGTGGTCACAGTAATTATATAAAGGCAAGGCAAGTCTTGAAAACCAGCAGGTTCACTTTTGAGGAGGCTAATGTGATTTGGATTGAAGCACAGAAAAAAAAAAAAATCCACCCCAAATATTGTCAGTAATAGTAGCAATCTCAGGGCCAAATATATGGCAAGGAAAAGTGATGGCTCAGCACACCTGAAGTTGCAGTCAGGAAAAGACCAGACAGCAGGGAGATCCAGAAAATAACACAGCCATAGGGGGTCTTCATAAAGCTCACTACCCATCTATGTAGAGACCAGAGAGGGGTCAAGCTATCCACGAATACCTGGCAAACCATGAGACAGTGCACAGGCACAGAGGAAATTCAAGACTTCAGAGGAAAGTAAAAGCCAGGGCAAATTTTAAAACAGCTGAGACTTTGAAAACCATTAAAAAATCATCAGCATTAAAAGGAAAGCATATAATGGCACAGGTGTTTAAGCACAAGCAATGACCGAGCACTGGCTGACCACAAAGCTATGCTGACACAGGTCTAACCCCTATATAGCCTGGCTTAAAAATAAAATTAGAATTAAATATTGGGCAGAGATATCAGCAGTCACACACTTCACAGGAAATGGACTCCACAGATTTACTATGGACTAAACACACTAACAAAAAGTATTAGTTACTAAACACACTAACATAAAATGGCAAGAATCCTCAGGAAGAAAAAAAACATCAGAACTTAGAGTTCTATCGTATATTATCCAAAATATAGATTTTCCAACAAAAAAAAATTACAGGACATACAAAGACACAGGAAAGTATGTGACCCAAACATGGGAGGTAACCAGTCAATCGAAACTATCTGTGAGGGAACAAAGATGTTGGACTTGGCAAAAACTTCAAAGCAGCTATTAAAAATATGTTCATATTATCAAGGGAAAACATGATTAAAGAATTAAAAGGACTATGACTCATGAAATAGCAAATATAAATAAATAAAAATTATAAAAAAGGATCAAATGAAGCATTTTTCATAACAGCCATAAGCAAAAACAATCTGAACGTCTATCAACTAATGAATGGATAAGCAAAATGTGGTATATTCATATCCATTCAATGAAATATTATTTAGCCATAATAAGGAATGAACTACTGATACATGCTACAACCTGGATGAACCTTAAAAACATAAATATATGTACATACATACACACCCTCTAAATCTCCAATAACAAAAAAAACTTCCCACCTAAATTCCACTCCTAGGTATACCTACGAGAAACAAAAATACCTGTCTGCACAAGAACTTGTATGTCAACATTCATAACAGCACCATTCATAATAGCCAAAAGGGGAACAACCCAAATATGCACCAAAACACACTGTAGATAAACAAAACGTAGTATATCCAGAGCCACACAAAAGAATATTACACAATCACAAAAATGGATAAAGTACTGATGCATGCTACAACATGAATGAACCATTAAAGCATAATACTACATGGAAAAAAAAACAGTTTAATTCAAAACAGCATCATAAGATTAAAATGCTTACAAATAAATTTAAGGCAAGAAGCTCCAGACTTATACCCTGAAAATTATGAAACATTGCTTAAAGAAATTACAGAATATCGGGCCGGGCACGGTTGCTCATGCCTGTAATCCCAGCACTTTGGGAGGCCGAGGCAGGTGGATCATGAGGTCAGGAGATTGAGACCATCCTGGCTAACATGGTGAAACCCCGTCTCTACTAAAAATACAAAAAAATTAGCCAGGCATGCTGGCGGGCGCCTGTCATCCCAGCTAACCAGGAGGCTGAAGCAGGAGAATGGCATGAACCCGGGAGGCGGAGCTTGCAGTGAGCCGAGATGGCACCACTGCACTCCAGCCTGGGCAACAGAGCGAGACCCCATCTCAAAAAGAAATTACAGAATATCCAAATAAATATAGAGTCATTTCATTTTCATGGATTGCAAGATAATATTGTTAAAATGACAATTTTCCCCAAACTGAACTACAGATTCAATACAATTCTAATCAGAATTCTGAGGAGCAAGCCAAAATAACTCAGTTGGGAGAGCATCAAACTGGAGGATTTTAGCAGGTGTTTCCAATACCTTCGGCCAGGTGTGGTGACTCACACCTGTATTCCCAGCACTTTGGGAGGCTGAGGCAAGAGAATTACTTAAGGCTAGGAGTTCAAGATCAGCCTGGGCAACACAGTGAGAACCTGTCTCTACAAAAAAATTTAAAAATAAGCTGGATGTGGTGGTTCCTGTCCCAGTTACTTGGGAGGCTGAGGTGGGAGGATCCCTTGAGCCCAAGAGTTTGAGGTTAAAGTGAGCTATTATTGTGCCACTGCATCCCAGCCTCGGTGAAAAAAGTGAGACCCCAATTCTTTAAAAAAAAAAAAAAAAAAAGTAAAATAATAAAATAATTTTAAAATTCTATGAGAATTTTTTGTTCACATGGATAAGCTGCCACTAAAAATTTTTATGGAAGTTCAAAGAACTCAAAAGTGCCATAACAATTTTGAAAAAGTAAAGTAGGCAAACTTACACTAGCTGACTTCAATACTTAAAAAGCTACAGTAATCAAGACAGTATGGTTCTAGGATAAGAACAGGCACGTAGATTAATAGAACTTATCAACAGTCCAGAAATAAGCCATTATAATTACAGTCAATTTATTTTCAGCAAGAGTCCCAAGGTGATTCAATGAGGATAGTCTTTTCAACAAATGATGCTCAGAATATTAGATATACACACACCAGAAGATGAATTTAGACCGTTCCTTCACACCGTATATAAAATGAACTAAAAATGAATCACAGACCTGTAACATTAAAACTTCTAAAAGTAAACAGAAGAAAATCTTCATGATCTTGGGATACTCGAAAAGTTCCTGGGTATGACAGGCATAACCCAAAAAAGAAAATATATATATAAATTATACATCATATCAAAGCTAAAAGCTTTTGAGCTTCAAATGACACCACTAAGAAAACTAAAAGGCTACAGACTGGGGAGAAAATATTTACAAATCACTTATCTGATAAGACTGTTTATACAGAATATATTCAGAACTCTTACAACTCAATGATAACCCAATCAAAAAAATGGGTAGATTTTAATGGACATTTCACCAAAGATATATGAAAAAAGCAGAGGAAAACATGCTCAACATCATTAGCCATTAGGAAACTGAAATTAATACTATGGTGAAATGCCACTGCACACCTGCTAGAATGGCTGCAGTTAAAAAATCAGACAATACCAAGTGTTGGTGAGGTTGTGGAACAACTGGTAAGTTCAAACATTACTGGCTATTTTCCGTTTGGAAAATAGTTTGGCAGTTTCTTAAAAACACGAACTTACCGTAAGATCCAGCAATTCCTCTCCTCAGGAATCACCCAAGAAAAATGAAAACATATATCCACACAAAGATTTGTATGCAAATATTCACAGCAGCATTAGTCATAACAGCCAAAACATAGAAACATCCAAACATGTCCATCAATTTATCAATGAATGAAGAAAATGTGGTATTATCTATACAATGAAATACATTTCAGCAACATAAAAGAACAAAATGCTGATACATAACATGAAGCTCAAAAGCATTATGCTAAGTGAAAGAAACCTATATACATATGTTGTGAACAAAACGCTACATATATTGTGTAATTCCATGTATTTGAAATTATGGGGAAAGGCAAATCTATAGACAGAACAAGGTGGTTGCCCCAGGCTGGGGATGGAAAAGGGGATCACCATAGCAAGTAGACACAGAGGTGCGGTAATGGAAATGATCTAAAATTGGATGTTGGCCAGGCACAGTAGCTCACACTTGTAATCCCAGCACTTTGGGAGGCTGAAGCAGGCGGATCACTTGAGGTCAGGAGTTCAAAACCAGCCTGGCCAACATTGTGAAACCCTGTCTCTACTAAAAATACAAAAATTTGCCAGGTGTGGTGGCACACACCTGTAATCCCAACTACTCAGGAGGCCGAGGCAGGAGAATAGCTTGAACCCAGGAGGCAAGAGGTTGCGGTTAGCCGAGATTGTGCCACTGCACTCTAGCCTGGGCAACAGAGTGAGATTCTGTCTCAAAAAAAAAAAAGAATAAAATAAAATAAAATTGGATGTTGGTGATAGGTGCAAAACTCTATAAATTTACTGAAAATCAGTGAATTGTACAATTATAATTAGTAACTGTACTAATACTAATAAATAAACAACCAGTGAAGAGTACGGGATGGAAAGGTATAGATAAAACAAGTTTGGCAATATACTGATAATTTCTGAAACCAGGCCATGGGTCATAGAAGTTCATTATACTATTCATTCTACTCTTATGTATGTGGTTTTTTAAAGTCAATGTAAGCAAGTGGCTATATGGTCATTTGCATGTGGCATCATCAATGTCTCTAAAGAGAAAAATAAACTATGATACTATAGCACACCCTGTGAATTAGCTACCCCAAAACCTTCCCCACAGCCTTCATCCATGATCAGAACTAGAAAGCTAAGAGTCACCTTCCGAGACTCCTTCAAATTAAGGATGGGCACGTGACCCTGTTCTGGCCAATGAGATGTAAGAAGGACTATCTCTAGCTCATGTTTCTGGGAAAGCTTTTAAAAACTGCCATGTTTCTTTTGGCCTTTTGCCTTTCACACCTAAACCCAGAAACCTATGTCACTGATGACACTACTGGGCTCCATACCAGTCCTGGACTACCTTCCTCATTCATACTTCTTGTCATATGAAAAATAAATACCTTTTTTTTGTTCAAGCTAATGGAATGAGTTTTTTTTTCTTGCTTGATTATCTCTATTTAAATAGAGATAATGACTGAATACCACTGTTCTGATATTCCCAAATCAGTATCCTGTTCCCGCCTAGCACGCTGTTAAAGATAGTTCTAAGATACTTTCCAAGATTAGTTTGACTTCTCTTAAACTGTCCAATCTTTCACAAACTCTGAAAATGACAGTCTCATTTCCCAGTGACTTCCAGCAACAATTACAATCAGGAATTCCCATATCCAGAAGAAATACAATTAACAGGTAACTTTTACTTAAATTGTTTAAAGTCTTTAATAGGACTTCCATAATCCCTAATTTTTTTTAGCCATATGGCAGGTGGTAATTTGCATGACAGCTTTTCACAATTTCTATAAAGCAATATTCTTGTTTAATAATAAAGCCTTTTTCCATAAAAAACAGACTCCCTGACACATAGAAACAATTATTAACAAAGAACAGCAAAGAGCTAAATACTCTATCAATTTGATTTGGCCTTTATCCTAAAGATCTGCATAGGGCCATATGCAGAAATCACATTTATTATCTCAGCCTAGTTTGCAGAATGGTGAAAAAATTAAGCAACACGGTCAATCATCAGAAATGTTATTGTTACTACAAACACTTCTATTACTATCATTATTTCTATTACTGTAAATTTGCAATATATTTCAAAAGAACTTTCTTCAGTAGATAAAACATCATAAAAAATAAATTCCTGGGTGATGAAGCACTGGCAGAAAAAAATAAATAAATAAATAATCTGTGTAGATCCACTAAAATCAGAAAAATTAAATATCTCACTATTCATACATATCACTGGTTATATAGGCTAAGAAATTTAACTTATACAAGTGAGTAGATTTTAAAGAAGTAAAAACAATTACAGCACAATCACTTAGATTTCTTTTTTTTTAGAAGGTTAACTCAATGCAACAGGGAAAATGTGGTAATTAAATACAACAATACCAACTGACAACATATACCGATACAGTTCAAAATAAATTAGAAAATTATTATTAAAAATGGTAAAAAAAAAAAAAAACTTAAAATGAAAGCATTACATATCTAGGAACTTAAAACACTAATATCCAATGATCTCCAGTAATATAATTTACACTGGCCTGCTCTCTAAAACTGTGCAGTTTTATATTTTTGTTGTATCTTTATACAAGTCAATATAATAACAAATTTAATATAGACTTACAGTGGCTTATATTCCAAGAGTAATCTGCCACTGAAAGACACTTCAAAAAGTGAAGGTAAGTACTAGAGTTTCATGATGCTTCATTTTTTTTAATTTATTTCAATTATGACAGAGTGAGTTAAACAATCTCTAAGCTCTTTGCATCAATTTTTTAAGATCCGTGAATCAAAAACACTCAGGAGTCTGAGGCAACAGGAGGCTTGAGCCCAGGAACTCAAGACTATAGTACGCCATGATTACACCTGTCAATGGCCACTGAACAACAGTCTAAGCAACAGAGCAGAACCAGTTCCTTTAAAAAAAAAAAAAAAAAAGCATAAATTTCTATACTAAAAATAGGAAATATGCCATAAACATTATTATAGACCTATTAATTTCTACTTTTATAGTGAATAACGAAATTCAAAAGTGGCATTTTTTTTTTTACTTTACTACAAATTACAAAACAAAAGTATTTAATAAGATATAAAATATTCCAGAAAGACTACCAAACCTTGAAAAAGTCTTCAAGCTGTTTACTATTGTAAAGAGCAGGAATATTGGCAGAGAACTGTAGCAGGTCTTCAGCACATTGTCTTCTCTCTTCGATAACAGTTTCATCAAATCGCCCTACAATTAAATAAGAATCAACACTTAAGGGAAGAATGATCAAACACTGGTTTATGATAGTTTACATAGTTTACGTCCACAGATCAGAAAGCAGCAGCAGGCCTATCACTTAGTTGCTTTGCTTATTATGCAAACTTCTGAAGTCAAATCTAATCTCTACAATTAGAATCAGCAGTACTCTCAGTAGAAAAGAAAATGTTTCTGATAAAACAAGAGACAAAGGTGTCAACCGATAAATAAATGGTACATTCATAATTTAGCGCCTGTCAATTTAAGAAAGTTGACATTTAAGAAGCTGGTGATTCGAAACTAAAGATGAAAAGAGAATTTTAAAGAAGTGAAATGGTTTTCTATAGTAATCTAATACTGTAATTACTCATATAATTTTCCCTTTTCTACTCTTTTTGATTTATAAAGGGGCTGAAGAGAGGAAATTATGAGAACATCTGTATTATCAGTGGGGTCAAAAACCTCAGCTTGAAGCAAAAAGCTTCTATGCTAAATTCCACGTGTGATGCTGTCAGCGTACATAACAGCATGCTTGTGAGAAAAAAGAACACACATATGGCACCAGTGAGTTCTGCTTTACAAGGTGATCAAAAGGTGCTTTCCATAGAATTTTTAAATGATACATAAAATTTGAATGCTGATAAGACATTTTCAAAATATGATCATTTTGTAGTACTCTTAGATTAGATTACCAGTTGACATTTATCATATGGCATGTATCATACTGATTGCAATAAAAAAATACAAAATCAGAAAAGTAGCATCACCACACAAACATTTTAAGTGCCTTTGCAGAGTATTAACAGAAAACTGAGGCACAAAGAGATTCCTAGTTATATAGGCAAGGCAAGTGCCTATATGACTGGCAAGTGAAACTGAACCACTAAAATACCCTCTGCCCAGTGTGTCTCATGCTTATGGTGAAGTGTCTATTTCACGATAACTAAAAGGACCTGAGTTCAAATATTACCTCTATCATTCACTAGCTATAAAATCTTAGGCAGATTATTTCCTCATTTTTAAAATGTAGGAAATGAATAATGTACTTAAGGTTCCCAGTTTCATGCAAGGCACATAGTAAGCACTTAATAGAATATCATGGTTCTTTGAATCTTCAAGTTCTATCATACTGAGTAAAATACAGAGCATGCTAGCAAGCTTTCATTGACTGTGTGAGTGAATAACAAAAACTTTTAAAAGCCATGTCAAAATAAATAAATAAATGTCTTACAGTGAAACATTATCACAGATAATCTTTTTTTTTTTTTTTGAGACAGGGTCTCACTCTGTCACCCAGAGTGATCACAACCTCACTGCAGCCTCAACCTCCCAGGCTCAAGCAATCCTCCCACTTCAGCCTCCCAAGAAGCTGGGACTACAGGCACGTGCCACCACAGTCAGCTAATTATTTTGTAGAGAGAGGGTCTCACTACGCTGCCCAGGCTAATGTCGAATTCCTGGATGCAAGTGATCCTCCCATCTAGGCCTCCCAAAGTGCTGGGACTGTATTGCAGGCATGAGCCACCGTACCCAGCCTATAACAGGAAATCTTAACAGTGGATCCATACACAACCTCTTAGGCAATGGTTCATGGATGGGCTCCAGAGACAATAATCCCACAGAATTCCATGCATATATATACACAGGTGCATTTTTCTAAGGATAGGGTCTATAACTTTTATCAGTATCTTGATAGAGCCTAGGACCAAATAAAGGTCAGCAGGCAAGTAGCAAGCAGTCAATTAGAGGATTCCTAACATTCTGTATACTGCTTTACTTACTATGGAATAGGCTGTCCACTGCTATCCAAATATTTGTTCTTGCTTTCTTCCTCAATTTTTATTCAAATGAGTACATGACAGCCCAGGAAAAAAAAAATTGTAATTGCCAGCTTGCTTTGCAGTTAGGCATAGATATAAACTAAGTTCCGGCAAATAGCATATAAACAAATTATACTGTAGCTTCCCAGAAATCTTTTTAAAAGACAAATGACGTACAACCTCTCTCTCCCTTTCTTCTTTGTCCGTTCCCCCTTTCAAGAAGAACCAAGAAGTGGAAGGTTAAAAATGACACAAACAGGGTACAGTGGCGCAAACCTATAATCCTAGCTTCTCAGGAGGCTGAGGCCAGAAGGATCACTTGAGCCCAGGAGTTCAACTCAGCCTGGGCAACATAGCGAGACTACATCTCATTAAAAAATGACACAGCAACAAGACAGGAGCCTGGATTCCAGATCACTGTGCAGCTGCCACGCTTGAGGCTACCTCCAAATCTTTTGCCATGAGGAAGAAATGGACTTCTATCTTGAGTTTTCTCACAAATAACCAAACCCAACATAATCCATTATGCCACATTTGTTTTTCTTAGTTCTCAGTTCAAATGCTCTCAGTTCAAATGCAACAATTAAACTCAACCCTCCCAATAACAATACCAAATCTAAAATGACACTACTCGCTTACCTATCACTAATATTATCTAGAAACAAATCTGCAAGAACCCCAATAGGTAAAACCAATTCTCTGGCTTGAAAACAATCTAAATGATTTAATCTTAGGAAAAAATCTACTGGCCAACTAGATTAAATGCTCATTATTCCTTATTTTGCCTAAATAAGAAAGTATGAATCAGTGCTTATGATTATAGTCCAATATAGTTATCGCTTAAAGAAAAAAGTAAATTCAAGTGCCTATAAATTAATATTAGTAATTGTGTAAACATCTAAAAGCTTAGAAAAATAACCTAGAAAATGCACACATTATTTTATACTTTGACCCACTAGACTACCTGAGAATATCTTTAAATGCATTAACTACTTGTTGAGAAATCTTAATGGAAGTCTTCTTAATATTTAATAGTACCCTAAAAAGATCTTATTTCTATCTGAAACAAATACAAAAAAAAATTGGAGGCTTTAATCTTCCCCATTAAGCTAAAGTAAAACACTTAAGCAATGGAATAAATGTCAAAAGCATTTCTTGTACTGCTATTGATTTATTGTTTCTATTCCACTAAACTTTGACGAGCAGATATGAATTGAGACTTTTTTTCAGAGTAGTGCACAACCAAAAATAAAGGGTTATGCATTAAATAAGCTTCAATTACATTGAATCCTATTATCAGAACAAATGCGATAAAGGAACATGCTCAGTTCTTTGTTCCTAAAATACTTCAGAATAACAACAGAAGAATGGCATTAAGTGGGCAAAGGACATGAACAGACAGACTCTTCTCAAAAGAAGACATACAAGCAGCCAACAAACATGAAAATATGCTCAACATCACTGATCACTAGAAAAATGCAAATCGAAACCATAATGAGACACCACCTCATGCCAGTCAGAATGGCTATTACTAAAAAGTCAAAAAATAACAGATGCTGGCGAGGTTGCACAGAATAGGGAATGCTCATAAACTGTTGGTGGGAGTGTAAATTAGTTCAGCCCCTGTGGAAGGCATGTTTGAGATTTCTCAAAGAACTAAAATTACCATTTGATCCAGCCATCCCATTACTGGGTATATATACCTAAAGGAAAACGAATCATTCTACCAAAAAGACACCTACACTCTCATGTTTATCGTAGTGCTATTCACGACAGTAAAGACATGGAATCAACCTAGGTGCCCATCAACAGTGGACTGGATAAAGAAAATGTGGTACATATACACCATGGAATACTACACAGCCATAAAAAAGAATGAAATAATGTCCTTTGCAGCAACATGGATGCAGGTGGAGGCCATTATCCTAAGTGAATTAACACAGGAACAGAAAACCAAATACCACATGTTCTCACTTGTAAGTGGGAGCTAAACACTGGGTACACATGGACACAGAGATGGGCACAACAGACATTGAGAACTCCAAAAGCGGGGATGGAAAGAAGGAGATAACTGTTAAGAAACTATCTATTGGGTACTATATTCATTATTTGGGTGGTAAGTTCATTTGAAGCCCAGATCTCAACACCACACAATATAACCAGGTAACAAATCTGCACATGTACCTGCTGAATCTAAAATAAACTAATGTTTTCCCATTTCCTGATAATAATAAAATTTTTAAGAGACCATTAACACATGAATAGACAAACAACTGACTGGGAGAAGACATTTGCAAAACATCAAACTACTGGTGTCTAAGATATACAAAGAACTCCAGCCCCACAAAATAGACAAAAGATGTAAACAGATACTTCAAAAAAAAAAGGATATATGAGTAGCTAATAAGCATGTGAAAAAATCTTTAGCCTATTAGCCATCAGGAACTGCAAGTTAAAACCACAATAAGATACCATTACACATGCCCCAGAATGGCTAAAATTAAAAAAGGCTGATAATGCCCAATGTTGGTAAGAGTGTGAAGCAGCCAGAAATTTCATACGTTGTTGATGGGAATATCAAATGTACAAGCACTTTCGGAAAGTCTCTTAGTTCCTTATAAAATAAAACATACACCTATCTTATGATCCAGAAATTATAATCCTAGGTATTTACCCAAGAGAAACATATGTCCATATAAAGATGTTTTATTGTAGATTTACTTAAAATTGCCCCAAACTGGAAACATTCCAGGTGCCCATTGACAGAACAGTGGATAAACAGACTGTGGTACATTTAAACTAAACAGCAATAACAAGGAATGAACCTCTGATGAACACAACAGTATGGATGAATCCCAAAAACATGCTGCAGGAGGGAAGCCAGACATGAAAAGTTTGTACAGCGTGATTCCATTTAAAATCCAGGATGTACAAAACTAATATATAGTAGAAAAAGTTCCTTCTGGGTAGCTTGAGGGCAGGGATTGACAGGGAAGGGGCAAGAAGCAAACTTTTAGGTGTTTGTAATGCCCTATATCTTGATAGGGGTTTGGGTTATACAGGTATATGTTTGTCACACATACAATGGGATACTTAAGATTTGTGCATTTAACTGTGTGTAAACTTATCTAAACAAAATGTAAACAAATACTGAACTCTTATTAATGACAATATGTTAAAATATGTATGGGTGAAAGACACTGGTATCTGCACTTTATGCTGAAATGCATAAAAACAAGACAGATTATGGAAAGATATATGATAAGGAAAATATAGCAAAATGTCACTGTCCACATCTTTCAACTTGTCTATATGCTTGAAAATTTTCACAATAAAATGTTGCGTAAAGTCTACTACAAAGAAAAAAATAGTACTCGTAGCATAAATGAAAAAACACAGATGAATTTTAATGAAATAACTTCTAGAACTAATATATTTAATAAAGACAACCTAATTTGAAAATTTTCAAAAAAGTAGCAGCAAGATTCAAAAGTCATCCTAATGGCAGACAATAACCTTGCAACCATTCTCTACTTGTGTATCCTTCAACATAATCAAAATTTCACTTGAAAGGCTGTAACAACATAAGAAATCATAATCAGGTGCTTCTCCTACTACAGCTTTGAATTTCCATTTGTAGTACCAATGTTTATTTTCCTGTGAACAGAGTAGAAAAATTATAGACATAGAAACATAGAAAATGCAAAACAAATTTTTCCCGAGGTTTACAGTGCAATATTATATACCTCATCTTATTGAATTTCAATTTACTGCTCTTCACAGATACTGCATTTTTTTACAAATTGAAGATTTGTGGCAACATTTTTCCAACAGCATGTGCTCACTTTATGTCTCTGTGTCACATTTTGGTAAATGTCACAATCAAACTTTTTCATTATTATTATATCTGTTGTAGTGATCTATGATCAGTAATCTTTGGTACTGGCATTTGCAATACAATAACATTGTTTTGAGGCACCACAAACCACAAGAATATAAAACGCAAACTTAGTTAATAGGTGTTGAGTGTGTTCTGACTGCTCCACCAACCAGCTGTACCCAATCTCCCTTTCCTCAGGCCTCTGTATTCCCTGAGACACAACAATATTGAAAGTACGCCAATTAACCTCTACAATGGCCTCTAAGTGTTCAAGTGAAAGGAAGAGTTACAGGTGTCTCACTTTAAATCAAAAGCTGGAAATAAGGCAGGGTGCAGTGGCTTACACCTATAATCCCAATACTCTGAGAGGCTGAGGCGGGCTGATCAGTTGAGCCCAGGAGTTTGAGACCAGCCTAAGTAACATGGTGAAACCCCGTCTCTACAAAAAAAAAAAAAAAAAAATTAGCCGGGCATGGTGGCACATGCCTGTAGTATGCCTGTAGTCCCCTGTAGTCCCAGATATTCAGGAGGCTGAGGAGGGAGGACTGCTTGAGTCCCAAAGTTCAAGACTGCAGTGAGCCATGATCGCATCACTACACTCCAGCCTCGGAAACAGAGCAAGACTCGGTAAGGAAGGCATAACACAAACCAAGAAATGTTGAAAGTTAGGCCTCTTGCACCAGTTAGCCAAGTCGTGAATACAAAAAACAAGTTATTGAAACAAATTAAAAGTGTTACTCCAGTGAACACATGAATGATAAGAAAGTGAAGCAGCCTTATCGCTGATATGGAGAAAGTAAACCAGCCCCAACATTCCCTTAAACCAAAGCATACTCCAGAGCAAGGCCCTAACTCTCTAATTCTATGAAGGCTGAGAGAGGTGAAGAAGCTGCAAAAGAAAAGTTGGAAGCTAGCAGAGGTTGGTACATGAGGTTTAAGGAATGAAGCCATCACCGTAACATAAAAGTGCAAGGTGAAGCAGCAAGGGCTGATCTGTAGAGGCTGCTTCAAGTTATACAGAAGATCTAGCGAAAATCATTGATAAAGATGGCTACACTAAAGAACAGATTTTTAATGGAGATAAAACAGCCTTCTTTTGGAAGAAAATGCTATCCAACACTTTCATACCTAGACAGGAGAAGTCATGCTTGGTTTCCACACTTCGAAGCACAGGCTGACTCTTCTGTTAGAAGCTAATGCAGCTGGTGACTTTAAGTTGAAGCCAATGCTTACTGACCATTCTGAAAATCCTAGGGCCTTTAAGAATTAGGCTAAATCTACTCTGCCTGTGTTCCATCAACAGAAAAAGCCTCGATGACAGTGCATCTGTTAATAGCATGGTCTACTGAATATTTTAAGACCACTGTTGAGATCTATTGCACAGAAAAAAAGATTCCTTTCAAAAAAATTTTTTTTGAGACAGTCTCACTCTGTCCCAGGCTGGAGTGCAGTGGCGTGATCTCAGCTCACTGCAGCCTCCGCCTACCGGGTTCAAGTGATTCTCCTGTCTCAGCCTCCTGAGTAGCCGGGATTACAGGTACACACTACCATGCCTGGCTAACTTTTGTATTTCTAGTAGAGACGGGGTTTCACCATGTTGGCCAGGCTGGTCTTGAACTCCTGACCTCGTGATCCACCCGCCTTGGCCTCCCAAAGTGCTGGAATTACAGGTATGAGCCACTGTGCCCTGCCCTTTCAAAATATTATTGCTCACTGACAATGAATCTGGTTCACTCGAAGCTCTGGTGGAGATGTACAAGGAGATTAATTATGTTTTCATGCCAGCTAACACAACATCAATTCTGCAGTCCATGGGATCAAGGAGTAATTTTGTACTTTCAATCCTCCTTATTTACCTATATATTTCTGTGTGTATATAATATATATAAGCCACTTCCTCACCCCCAATTACCCAACAATGGTTTATTATTTATTATTTATTTAAGAAATACATTTCATAGGCTATAGATGACATACAAGTGATTCCTCTCAGAGACCTAAGCAAAATAAGTTGAAAACCTTCTGGAAAGGATTCACCATCCTAGATGCCATGACAACATTTGGGGGAAGGTAAAACTATCAACTTTTTTTTTTTCTTTGATACAGTGTCTCGTGCTGTCACCCAGGCTGGAGTGCAGTAGCGCAATCTCAAATCACTGCAACCTCCGCCTCCCGGGTTCAAGCAATTCTCCTGCCTCAGCCTCCCGAGTAGCTAGAATTATAGGCAGATACCACCATGTCCGGCTAATTTTTCACCATGTTTGCCAGGCTGGTCTCGAACTCCTGACCTCAAGTGATCCACCCACCCTGCCCTCCCAAAGTGTTGGGACTATAGGCATGAGCCACCATGCCCAGCCAACATTAATAAGATTTTAGAAGCTGATTGTAACCCTCATGGATGACTTTGAGGGGTTCAAGACTTCAGTGGAGGAAGTAACTGCAGATGTGGTAGAAATAGCAAGAGAATGAAAACTGGAAGAGGAGCCTGAAGATGTGACTGAATTGCTGCAATCTCATGATAAAAGTTAAATGAACAAAGAGTTGCTTCTTATGGACGAGCAGAGAAAGTGGTTTCTTGAGAAGGAGTCTACTCCTGGTGAAGATGCTGTGAACACTGTTGAAATGACAACAAAGGATTCTGAATGTCACATACACTTAGTTGATAAAGCAGTCACAGGATTTGAGAGGACTGACTCCAATTCTGAAAGAAGTTCTACTGTAGGTAAAATGCTATCAAACACCATCACATGTTACAGAGAAATCTTTTGTGAAAGGAAGAGTCAATGGATACAGCAAATCTCATCGTTGTCTTATTTTAAGAAATTGCCACAACTACCCCAACTTTCAGCAACCACCACCCTGATCAGTTGGCAGCCATCAATATGGAGACAAGACGCACCATGAGCAAAAAGACTACCACATACTGAAGGCTCAGATGAAAATTAGCATTTTTAGCAATATAGTATTTCTTAATTAAGGTACGTACTTTTTTAAGACATAGTGCTACTGCACACTCAATAGACTACAGTACAGTATAAACACAACTTTTATATGTACTAGGAAACCAAAATATTCTGTGTGACTCACTTTATTGCGATGGTCTGAAACCAAATCTGCAATATCTCTGAGGTATACCTATATATTTCTGTGTGTGTATAATATATATAAGACACTCTCCCACTCCCAATCACCCAACAATGGTTATTAAAAGCTGTAGAGGGGAGGGAATTAAATCCAAACATTCTAACTAAGCTCATTACTCACTAAAAATAAAGCCTCTCTGTTTGATTTATAAGCTGTCTTTGGAATCTTCCCTATGTTGTTTTTATTATTTAGAAGAACTCCTAAATAGCAGAGTTTACAACTTTTTTAAAATGCATGTTAGTCATCAAAAGCTAGTTCATGGAACTAAAACTTATCCTTGACCAGTATGAAATTATCTAGAAAAGCTTAATGCTGATGATTCTTAACTATATCAAAAGTTCATTCACAGAGTAAAAAGAAAGAGAGAGGTCAAGATTCTCTGGATTAAATTCTCTCTAGCCAAACAGCACCAGGAACACACTTGTAGTTAAACAAGCTGAATTTATTACTTTTTACAACTAAGGAGAATACATACCATTGGGAACACTGGGGCATTTCACCAAGAGGGTATCAGAAAGGACTTACAGGGCTTTGGCTTGTGTTAGGGAAGGGTTCAAGGAAGTGGGGTTCTGCCCTGGATTGGATGCTGTCAGGAAGTGGAGGTAATTCTATGATTCTCTCAATTCTAATTCTATGATTCTATGATTTTTTAATGTATCTTACTATGAAGCAGGAAAAATAAAGCAAGGCTAAGGTTATGATTTATAAAGAAGCAGTAGTCATTCATTGTAACCACAATGAGGATATTTGATCATTTTTGTGACCTGAACAATGTTTATGTTTTTGTCTGTGTTCAGATATGACTACAGGATGGTCTTGTTTTTGTTGTCATCCAAGGACATGGAGTGATCTTGTCTAATGTTCATGTTCTATGGAATTGTTTTTGTTCAATACGAGAACAACACAGCCTAATTGTGAATTCCAGGCCAACTCTAAGAAACACCAAGGTCAAACCAATATAGTGCCTGGCCAGTTCTTAGCTATTGGGAGCTGCCTGTCTCTCTCTCACAGGAAGTCATACTCTGATGACAGATAGAAGAAAACAAACAACAAACAATGATCTATTCATGAGAAAACAATCAGACAGATATAGCTTGTGAAACTGGCAAAACTACTGTTCTACGTTCTTTAAAAATGTCAGTGTTATGAAAAATCAAAAAGAAAAAAATAAGAACTATTCTAGATTAAAGAAACCAAGAGAGGCATGACAGCTTCCCAATACTTTAAAATTTTTTCCTTAGAAATCTGTGATGATATTAATGATTTTTAACACTGTATAATAAAATGGGTAAGTGTTTACAAAATCTGCATAATTCAGGAAACCAATATTTTTCAAATGACCAATACATGGTGTTACAAACTCATGCCCAGGTAAAAGATATATTCAAATCTAAGACAGACCAACGGATTGTAATGTAACAAAGTACAAAAGGTTCATTTATAGGGTTCTGATTCCACAATGCAACTAGCCTTTATGAAATTACCACACATCAAGTTTTGGTGTATCAAAGAATACCTTTAATTATCTGAAAAAGGTATTAAAACACTCCTCCCAGGCCGGGCGCGGTGGCTCACCCCTGTAATCCCAGCTGAGGGGATTTTGGGAGGCTGAGACAGGCAGATCACGAGGTCAGGAGATCGAGATCATCCTGGCTAACATGGTGAAACTCCGTCTCTACTAAAAATACAAAAAAAAATTAGCTGGGCGTGGTGGCTGGCACCTGTAGTCCCAGTTACTCGGGAGGCTGAGGCAGGAGAATGGCATGAATCCAGGAGGCAGAGCTTGCAGTAAGCCGAGATCACGCCACTACACTCCAGCCTGGACAACAGAGCGAGACTCCATCTCAAAAAAAAAAAACACTCCTCCCTTTTTCAACTGCATTATCTTTGTGACCCTGAATTTTACTCATGTACTTCAACCAAAATAACATATCTCAACAGGCTGAATACAGAAACAGCTATAAGAATCCAGCTATCTCCTCTTAAGCCAGACATTAGAGATTTGTAAAAACATAAACCAACACCACTCTTCTTGCTATTTCTTTTTTGCTTTGGAAGAATCATTTTTCATAAAAACATCCTTTTATGTTAACATGTAGTGTATTTTTTATTTTTATTTAATACAATTTCTAAAATTTCTAGTATGGTAAATATTAATAGCTAAAACCTACATAAACAACAGTCCTTTGAAGTCTTCAATAATTTTTAAGAATATAAAGAAGAATCTAAGACCAAAACATCTAATAGTCATTGATATATATCTCCCATGTAGACATGAGAATAGATGTGTAGAAAAATTAATTAAAAACAGAATAGAAAAGGTTTATTTCAAATTGCCCTCCAAAGAAACTGTATGAATTTATACTCTTCCTGTTGTATATCTATTGCTCCATACTAGGTATAATCAAACATTTTAATTTTGGCTTTGGGATTGACTTTTGATGACATCATCACCTATAACTACTCTACCTTTTAAATCTTAACTCATACTTTTATTTTGCTCAACTTCTTTATATGTCAGGCACAGTCCTACATGCTGAAGATACATTCATAACACCAAAGCAGTCTCTGGATCATGCAGCTTAGGGTCTTGTCAAGGAATCAAAGAGAAAGAGAGAAAATTATAATTAAAGGGCAAGGCAGGGTTCTTACTTTTAGAACACAAGAAAAAATACTGGCTGTAGGTTTAGAAGCATGATTCTTAAAACTTCTCAGACTGATGACTTCTTAAAATTATCTTCATCTTCATATTTAGAGTGCCACAAGTCTTAAAAACTTGATGGTGAGGATACCACATCCTGAAACAGTTCTCTTTCTCAACTCTGGATCCTAATGCTCACTTCTTCAACCATAAGACTCTAAGTTTCTTAGAGGGGCTGTCTGCATCATGATATCCTCAGTGCCAATTTTTAGAAAGCTTCTTGAATTAAATATGCCCATAAAATTTCTAGATAATTGATAGCTGGACTGAAATTAGTCAAAGAAGATTATTAATAGCTACATGATCCAGAGACTGCTTCAGTCTTATGAGTGTATCTTCAGCATGTAGGACCGCGCCTGACATATAAATACTTGAAAAATAAGTTGAGCAAAATAAAAGCATGAGGTAATAGATTTTTGGCATGTAAACATGCTTGCCAGGCACTTTAACAGCAAAATGGGGCCGGGCGCGGTGGCTCACGCCTGTAATCCCAGCACTTTGGGAGGCTGAGGCAGGTGGATCACCTGAGGTCAGGAGTTCGAGACCAGCCTGGCCAACATGGTGAAACCCCGTCTCTGCTAAAAATACAAAAATTAGCCAGGTGTGGTGGCACATGCCTGTATTCCCAGCTACTCGGGAGGCTGAGACAGGAGAACCGCTTGAACCTGGGAGGCGGAGGTTGCAGTGAGCCAAGATTGCACCACTGCACTCCCGCCTGGGTGACAAGGGCAAAACTCCATCTTAAAAAAAAAAAACGAACAGCAAAATGGTGGTCAAAAGAGGTAGTAGTTGCAATGGGAAAGGGCACACACATACATCTTTAAATGGGAAAGGTATCAAGAAAAAAAGTAAGGAACCATTGATATTGAATAGTAACTGTAAAGAGAAAACAACAGAAATGTGAAGCACCATGGAATATAAGATCAAAGGCCAAAAGCAGGCAGTCACATGCTAACAGCCTACAACGGTAAGAGTTCATGAACTCCCAAATGCTTGGTAGGGGAACAGAATGGATTGAAGACCCATCATCAGAACTAATGGTTCTATTGCTATTGACCTGTTGCCCACATCCCTCAATTGCTTTCACATAAGAAAATAAAAATGCTTTTCTTTTTATTATGTGCCCAAGTTACCTCTATTACATATATCTCAAGATATTAAAAAATCATAAATTGTTACTATTAAATATTTGTTAAAATTAAAGAATAGTAGCAATAAGCTTTTGATGATCACTTCATTCTGGCACAAATGCCACTGATGTTGCTATACTATGTGAGATTCTCTATATCTTGTCCCCAAATCTCAAGTAGGAGTGAAATGTAAAACGTACTGAGGAAGCAAGTGTCAAGTTCAGTGAATACGGTAATCCTATAATCAGCCTGGAGAAACCCCTGTTCCATGTAGACTACCAGCCAATGGAAACAGGTCATTCAGAATTACTTCAGATCATTCAGAACTCTTCCTAAATCAGAGTATCAATATAGGGTTCAATCAAGAGACAGAAGCCACACAGTAATTTGAACAGGGAAAAGTTTAATATAAAAAAAATTAGCCATGAGGCCAGGCGCAGTGGCTCATGCCTGTAATACCAGCACAGCACTTTGGGAGGCTGAGGCGGACAGATCACTTTGTGCTCAGGAGTTCGAGACCAGCCTGAGCAACATGGCGAAACCCCGTCTCTATTAAAAATACAAAAATTAGTTGGGCATGGTAGCCTGTAATCCCAGCTATTCGAGAGGCTGAAGCCGGAGAATCGCTTGAACCCGGAGGTGGAGGCTGCAGTGAGCCATGATCACACCACTGCACTCCAGCCTGGGCAAGAGAGCAAGACTCCATCTCAAAAAAAAAAAAATTATTAGCCATGAGAGTGGAGTAACAATAAAGGTAAAAAGAGAACTCTGAAGAATATCCTAGGGTGAGGGAGAATACCCAAAGAAGGAACAACTTAGAAAGGGGAACTCTTCTCCAAGGCTGGGATTCAGATCTCTGTAGAGAAGGTGTGGTTGCAGCCATGGGATGGAAAAAAACCATTGGATGGAAAAAAAGTTTGCTAGGTTCCCTGGGCCATCGTTGAACCACAGTTGCCAGAAAAACAGGAAAGACTCCTCCAGAATTTAAGCATGCCAAGGCTGACAGGTGAGCACACAGTCATGGTATGAGGAACCAACTCACCAGCAAGGTAATGCAAGTCCTGGGGTACCTAGCATCTGCAGTGGGAAGACCACAGGAAACAACTTTCTGGGGTTAAAGCAGGCCAAGGCTAGCAGACAGGCCTGTAGAAGGAGAGGGGGTTATTAGGAGTGTACTCTCCAGGAGGGCAACCAGGTCTAGAGTCCAAAATGTGTTGGCAGGGAGGGGGAACAAGGGACACAGGAAACAACTCTGCAGGGTGCTAGCAGGCCAAAGCTGAGGGGCAGATACACAGACAAATTCCGGGTACACAGAAGGAGTCAGAGAGTTAGAAACTCAGTCTCCAATAGGACTGCGGCATCTTGGTGTCCTTAGCTAGGTGATCACCAAACTGGCTGAGCCTGCAAGCTTATCAAGAGATTGTGTGGCCAAGGCAGAATGGCTCTGGCAACAATGCAAAAAGAGCAAGAAAAAACAAAATCCATAGGATACCGGAAGAAGGAAGACAAGCCCCCTATACTCCTGAAATGGAGTGCCCTCCACTGCTAAGCTTAACAGTGTATTCACCATAAAGAAAAAATACTGAAAGAATCCTACCCCTTAACCAAGCAGGAAATGAAGAAAGAGATTTGACGCTAAGAAGCAATAAAGGGATAACTGGCACAGCCTCTTAGAACCAAGAATTATCACTGTAAGAGCCCCAGGAACTCCAGGCTGATCTTGAAAGGCAATAATTTCCCCAATGTTGATAAGAAATATAGCTGGTATTAGCTATCAGAACATACTCTGTAAAGCCGCTGCATAAAAATCAATGTGATATAGACATAGGTATTTATATAAGAATAGACAAATAAATGCCACAAAAGAGAAAATCCTTAATTAGTGAAAACTCACATGAAGTCTATACATAACAAAGATAATAATTCAACTTCATTGAGAAAAAGGTGGGTTATCTAACAAGTGATCTTATAAGTCCATTTCATCCGTAAAAAAAAAGGTAAAGTGAAACATCATCTGACATCCTGTTCAAATATAAATTCCTCAAGAATTATTTTTTAAACTTTTTTTTAACTAGTACTATAATAATCATCTTGTAAAACATGTAGGCATTAGGAGACATTTCTAGTCAAGACCAGAAACCCAAAACCAGGAGGTGGGAGGAGAGTACAAAGAGAACTAAATATATAATTGAACATATAAAATTTTGTTTCACTAAAGGTATTATAAACAATTCTAAAATATATGTATATCCATATAATACACGTGCACATATACATATATATATGCAGGTTTGCAAATGATTAGAGGTATGTATAAATGTGTGCATTATACCTATGCATATAGATAAATGTATTACATTTCCTATCTCTGGCTGTTGAAAAAAGCTTAGATGTAAGTTGCAAGAAGCATACCTACTGTCCAGATAGTGATCTCTGTAGCAGCCAGGGTCTGGACAGAAAATGAAATCCATACAGCAATTTAAATAGGGAGTCTTATAAAGAATTATTAACTATTTACCCAGAATTAACTACTAAGAAGAAATAAAAGACAACTCTTAGGAATGCCTAGGTTGAGGAGGAAAACCAAAGGAAATACCTGAAAGAGGTGCCCCCTTGCCAAGGCTGGAATTCAGATCTCATTGGAGGCAATGTGGCTGTAACCCACTGGTTGTCCCTGACATAGCTGTTCTAATATGATAGTAGGAGGGTCAAACTTCATGGGCAAGGAACTACAGGCCGAGACTGGCAAGCAGGAAGCTCTGTTGTGGTGCCAGCAGATCCAGGCTGGAAGGCAAGGAGCTGCAGGCAGTAACTGACAACAAAATTTCCTAGGGGATGAGTACCACTAGGCATCCCACACATGCCACTGGCAGCACAGAGCAAATAGGAACGGAAGCACACCAAAACCCTACTTCCTACAGTGTCCTTGCAACACCTTCTACTGACTAAGCTCATCCATACCAGCTGGAAAAGGAGATCTGACAAAGCAATGAAGGATGGATGTGGAGCTAAAATACAATAAACTGAGAAGCAGCATAGTCTTTAACACCATTATCCACAAAAAGCAACTAGGGTTCCTTGAAGAAATGGTAGATTTCAGGGCAGGAGCAGAATAAATTCAAGATGAGCACTGAACATCTTGTTATGCCTAAAAATAACAAGTGCTGAAATAAAAAAAAAAAGAAAATAGGATGAGAGGAAGTTACAAGGACACAGAATCCAGCTTAAAAGGGCTCCTACTGATCAAAGCTGGGACAATTTGTGAATCAAAATAATTAAATGTATTAATGAATTCTAAACTACTAGAAAAAAAAGATATGTGAGTCCAGATCAATTAGGGATAGATGGACAGATTCATGGATACAATATATAGATATACAGACACAGATACACAGCTGTATAGATACACAGAGAAACGTAGATGCATAAACAAACAGACACAGATAAAGGGAGAAGGAAGGGTAACAGCAAAGGCGGAGAGGTACAGGAATTGGAAAATCATTATTTTGTAACTATTATATAAACATTGAGTCAGGCAAGAATCATCAATGGATGCTAAATCCAGGGGATAATTTTGTTTTCATGATCTTACAAATATCTACCCAAAGGTTACTTATTAGCTTCAAGAAAGAAAAAAAATGAATATACATTGTGTAGTAGTCTGAAAAATGGTTCCCTAAAGCTAATCCCTGGAACCTGTAAATGTTACCTTATTTAGAGAGTCTTTGCAGATATGATGAAGGATCTCGAGATGGGGATATTATCCTGGATTATCTGGATGGGCACTAAATGCTTCACAAGTGTCCTTATAAGAGAGTCGAGGGAAATTTCACAAAGAGGGAAATATGAAGATGGAACAGAGGGAGGTTTGAAGTTGAGGACCCTGAAGACTAAAGTAATGCTGCCACAAGCCAAAGAACATAGGCAGCTACGAAAAGCTGAAAGAGGCAAGGAACAGTGTCTCTCCTCCGAAAAGAGAGCATCCCTGCCAACACCTTGATTTCAGCCCAGTGATACCAATTTCAGACTTCTGGCCTTCATAACTGTGAGAAAATAAATTTCCATTGTTTTACGCCACCAAGTGTATGGTAATCTGTTATGGCAGCCCCAGGAAACTAACACAGTGGAAAAGCTTGACAATACCTTGACCAGGTGACACAAATTCATATCACTAATAAGGGGCAGACAGACATCACGTGCCTTCAGATGAGATACTCTGAGGACACCTATGCAGTATCCAGCCAGGAAGAATTCATAACCTAGAACTAAACATGAGAAAACATCAGAGAACCTAAAATGAGAATCGTTCTCTTTAAAAAGGGGGAAAGGGATATGGATAGAGAGGCAGAAGGTATTCTTCAAAAATGCCAATATAATGAAAACAAAAAACGGCTATATTAACATTCCAGTGACTAAATAAAATACCAATCCTAGAATGGATCCTATCCCAGAGAGAAGAAAAATGACATTAAAAGGTCAGCTAACAAAAGTGGAATACAGATGGTAGATTATATCAAAGTATTGTATCAATATTAAATTTACTCAAATTGATAACTGAACTCCATTGATGTAATAGAATATCCCTATTCTTAGTGAAGAACTGAAGTGCTTAGGAGTAAAGGGACATGAAATTTGGAATATAATTTGGAATAGCTCATTAAAAAATTATGGCCAGGTGTGGTGGCTCACACCTGTAATCCCAGCACTTAGGGAGGCTAAAGTGGGAGGATCACTTCAGTCTGGGAAGTCGAGGCTTCAGTGAGCCATGACTGTGACACTGCACTCCAGCCTGGACAACAAAGTGAGACCCTGTCTCAAAAAAGTTAGAAAAGAAAGAAAGAAAAGTTAAGAAATTAAAACTTAAAATAATGTAAAATTACGTGCATATATTTTATATGTGTGTGCTGGGGGAGAAAGGGGAAGAGGGAGAGAGAGAGGAGATAGAGGAAGAGAGGGAAAGGGAGAGAGGGAAGGAGAAAGAGTGAGAGAGACACCAGCAAATGATAAAGTAAATGGGATAAAAGCTTAACAATAAGTGAATCTGGTTGGAAAGTATAGAGGTGTTCTTGTACTATTCTTCTTCTTGCAACTTTCTGTAAGTTTGAAACATCCCTCATCTCCACAGGCTACCTGAGTGTTCTCACCATACAGCAACCAGTTTCCCCAAAACATGTAACGACACATGGAGGGGAGGTGGGAGCATGAGCACACAAGATGGAAGCTACAGTCTTTTTTATAACCTAATCCTGGAAGTGATATACCATCCCTTCTGCATATGCTACCAGTCATACAGACTAATCCTGGTTCAGTGTGGGAAGGGGCTTCACAAGAACATAAATACCAGGAGACAGGGACCACTGGGGGCCATCTTGGAAGCTGGCCAACACAGACCTCTCTTTGGCCTCAAAGATTCACACCCCTCCCACATACAAGATCTCCTCACCCTCCTCCCAAGGTCCCCAAAAGTCTCATCCCATTATGGCAGCAATTCAAAGTCTAGAATCTCATCTAAGTCACATCCACGTGTGACTGAGGTTCTTCAGGTGTCGTTCCCTAAGTGTAGCTCCTTAAGTACAATCCTCCTAACCTGTGAAACTATAGACAAGTTACCTCCCCTCTACCCACTCAATACACAATAGTGGGATAGGCATGGAATAACTGCTATAGACATTCCTGTACAAAAAGGTGAGTAAATGCGAGCCCCAAAGAAGTCAATGGGTCCATAGTAATTCTGAAATCCAGCAGGGCAAATGTTGGAAGTTTCTGATTAAGGCTCACAGGCTGGGAATAAATTCTCCAAGGCTATGGCTCTGCCCTCTGAGCTACTGGTTCCACCCTCTGAGTCATACCTCCTTTTCGGTGAAAAACAGCAAGGTGTGTGGCTTCATGGTTGTTTTTAGCCTTCCTGCCAGTAAAATTTGGGGGAGACAAAAGTCTCTTTTCACTTTGTACTGCTTTTCTGCTTGTCAGTCCAAGCTAACAATGTTTCTGCATATATAATTACTTATAACTTTTTTGTGGGGGGGTCACCTGTGACTCTTATTGGGGTTTACTCAATTAAACAAAAGTGATAGCCACAAATCTCAAGTTAAACCCTTCTGTAGCTTTGGCTTCTGCTGAGTTGGCAGAGGCTTACACTTCCACGAAGCCCTACTATTTGAGAGGATGTGTAAGGCACAACCTTAATCTTTATTGAGAGCATTTGGTCTGACTGAATCTTTCTAAGGTCTTAAAAAACATTTTATTTCACACTGGGCTTCATCTTTAGGCCATATTTGCTCAGAAGTCATTTCTTAATTTTAGTACTCTCTGCTATCCAGAAAGATAGCATTTTCAAAACAAGTCCTAGGACCTTTTTGTTTAACAATCCTTCCTTTAGTTTCTCTCTCTCCTTTCACATTTTACTATGAGCAGCAAGAAGCACCATACTGTAAACACTCTGGGTGGAAATCTCTTCAGCTAGCTTACCCAGTTCATTTGCAAAGTACATTTTCAACTTTCCACATAACTGTAGGCAACAGTGTTGCTAAACTTTCTGCAACTACATAAGAGGGATCTTCCCTCCAGTTTCCAGTAACACTTACCTAACTTCTTTGGGAAACCTCACTTGCAGTCTTACCGAATACCATGAGGCTCCAACTAATCACTACTTTTTTTTTATTATTTATTTTTTTGAGATGGAGTCTCGCTCTGTCGCCCAGGCTAGAGTGCAGTGACACGATCTCAGCTCACTGCAAACTCTGCCTCCCAGGTTCATACCATTCTCCTGCCTCAGCCGCCTGAGTAGTTGGGACTACAGGCACCTGCCACCACGCCTGGCTAATTTTTTTTTTCTTTTTTGTATTTTTAGTAGAGACGGGGTTTCAACGTGTTAGCCAGGATGGTTTCGATCTCCTGACCTCGTGATCTGCCCGACTAGGCCTCCCAAAGTGCTGGGATTACAGGCATGAGCCACCGTGCCGGGCCCAATTAATCACTTCTTCAAGGCACTTCAGGCACTCACCAACACTCCTCAAAGCCCATAGCTCATTTCAAAACCACTCCACATTTTCAGTTTTGTTACAAAGTCTATTAAGTAGTTATTGCTGGGTAACAAATTATCCCAAAACATGGTAGCTTACAAGAAACATTTACTATCTCACTCAGTCTCTGAGGGTCAGGAATTCAAAAGTGGCTTGGCTGGGTGGCTCTAGCTCAGGCCCCTCATGAAATTGCTGTCAACTGTCATTCAACGCTGTAGTCATCTCAAAGTTCAACTGGGTCTGGAGAATCTGCTTCTAAGTTCATTCACATGGCTGTGGCAGGCTTCATGCTTACTAGTTTTTGGCTGGATGCCCCTGTTCCTCACCATGTGGGCCTCTTCATAGGCTACCAGAATGTTCTTAACCATAGGAAAAGCTGGTATCCCTCAGGGCAAGTTATGAGAAAGAGAAAGGAAAAAAAAAAAAAAAAAAAAAAAAAACCTTAAGAGAGATGCCACAGTCTTTTATAAATAAATCTCAGGAAAGAGATATACCATCACTTTTGTTATTGGTCACACAGACCAACCCTGGTACAATCTGGGAAGGTGCTATGGTTTGGATATGGTGTGTCTGACCCCACCAAGTCTCATGTTGAAATCTGATCCCCAACGTTCAAGGTGAGGCCTGGTGTGAGGTGTTTGGATCACGGGAATGGATGTCTCATGAGTGGCTTGCTGGTTCTCACTCTTAGTTCCCGTGAACTAAACCTGTTGGAAAAAGCCTGGCACCTCCTCCTCTCTCTCGTTTCCTTCTCTCATCATGTGGTGGCCTCTCATTCCCCTTCTGCCATGAGTGGAAGCAATCTGAGGTCCTTCCTAGATGCAGATGGAGGCCCCATGCATCTTTTATCTCCTGTAAAACCATGAGCCAAATAAACCTCTTTTCTTTATAAGTTACCCAGCCCCGGGTATTCCTTTGTAGCAACACTACACAGACTAAGACAGAAGGGAAGACACAAAGGTGTGAATACCAGGAGAAAAGAATCATAGGAGGCTATCTTGGAGGCTGGCTATCACAAAAGGCATGGTCCAAATATTTAGCAAACTAAAATGTGGCATGATTTCAATTCCCTGATGTAGTATAAGGAAAACAGAGACTTCACTTACACATTTTTCTTATGTTGGCACAGTAATTGTAACAATTGAACCTTGCAGAACAAAATGTAATTGTGGTATACCACCTGATGTTATAATGAACAATATTTGCTCTGTCATAATAACGTTAATAAGGCAGGGTGCGGTGGCTCACGCTTATAATCCCAGCACTTAGGAAGGCTGAGGCAGGAGGATTGCCTGAGCACAGGTGTTAAAGACCAGCCTGGGCAAAATGGTGAAAACATGTTGCTACAAAAATTACAAAAATTAGACTGGCATGGTGGCATGTGCCTATAGTCCCAGCTACTCGGGGGGCTGAGGTGGGAGGATCGCTTGAGCCCAGGAGATGGAGGCTGTGTGATTGCACCACTGCACTCCACCCAGGGTGACAGAGTGAGACTCTGTCTCAAAAAATAATAATTTTATAAATGATGTTTATTAAATTCTAGCTTTGAGAATTATTCTATACATTACGAGCTTAATTATGACTATTAAAGAGAATATAAATATTACCACCTTTGACAAATGTTAAAATATAAGCACAGATTTCAAATGTTAAGTGGTGAAGAGAGCTGAAGAGGTAGGAGGAAGATCAAAAATGCTATTAGAATCATCTTAGACAAATGATATTGTCCACACTTACGGAACGAGAAATAAAGTCAACAGAAGAACTAAAAATATTATGTAATAATACTGAGAAACAGGGTAAACAAGCTAAATCCTTACCCACCAGAGTAGTGAGTCAATAGATATGTAAAAGTTGTTAAATCAAGAAAAAATGGGCCAGGCGCAGTGGCTCACGCCTGTAATCCCAGCACTTTGGGAGGCCAAGGAGGCCAGATCACCTGACGTCAGGAGTTCAAGACCAGCCTGTCCAACATGGCGAAACTCTGTCTCTACTAAAAATACAAAAAATTAGCTAGGCGTGGTGGCAGGTGCCTGTAATTCCAGCTACTCTGGAGGCTGAGGCAGGAAATCACTTGAACCCAGGAGGCAGAGGTTGCAGTGAGCCGAGATCACGCCACTGCACTCCAGTCTGGGCGACAAGAGTGAAATTTCATCTCAAAAAAAAAAAAAGAAAAAAAGAAAAAATGGTATAAGCTTATTATAGATACAGATATAAGTACTTGAAAAAAGGATTAAAATTCAGTTATGTATAGAAGCAAAACTAGGTGGAGGGAAGGAGCAGGAAACTTGTTTTTATCGTACATTCTTCAATACTACCTTTGTGCTTTGTTTTTATTTTACTTAGCCACATGCCTCTTTAAAAGTTATCTGCCAGGCGCGGTGGATCACAACTGTAATCCCAGGACTTTGGGAGGCTGAGGTAGGCAGATCACTTAAGCCCAGGAGTTCAAGACCAGCCTGGGAAATGTGGTGAAACCCCATTTCTACAAAAAATAGAAAAATTAGTCAGGCATGGTGGTGTGCACCTATGGTCCCAGCTACCTGGGAAGCCAAGGAAGGAGAATCACCTGAGCCCAGGAAGTCAAGGCTACAGTGAGCAAGATCACACCACTGTACTCCAGCCTAGGTGACAGAGTGATACTCTGTCTCAAAAAATAATAATAATAATTTAAAAGTTATTCCAATGTATAAAGGAAAATGATGTTACAATTATTTAAAACAACGAGACAATATGCATCAAAAGTCTCAAAAATATGCAGACCCCTTGACTGAGTAATTCTTCTCCCAGGAATTCACCCTACTGTACACCTGCACAGTAATGTATGAACAAGAATAGTAACTGCAGTGTTATTTGTAACAGCAAAAGGCCAAAAGTAATATACCAGTAAAAGATTGGTTAATAAATCAGTTCAAAAACTGGAATACTATGTACATATTAAAATTAGTAATATAGATCTTTTTATTGACATGAAAAGACAATCATAATATACTGTCATATAAAAAATAAAGAAAAAATATATATACTGTTATATAAAACCAGGTTACAAAATCATACATAGCAAGATTCCATTTTTGAGGTTTCTATACAAAGATGGGTAAAAAGGCATATACATATTAATAAGCACAAAAATACACCATACACACACACTGATACAGAGTCTAGAATAATATGCCAAAATATTATACTATCTAGGAGATGGTATTATTGCTGAATTTCTCTTTACGTTTTAAGTATTTTTCTGTACCACCTGAGTTATTTGCATATACTACTTTCATAACCTGAAAAAAAATTGTCTAGCTTGAAAAATAAATGTGCATATACCTTGACTCTGCAATTACGTATGCAGAAATTGGTTGCAAAAAGTAATAGGATAAAATGTTCTGGCCCGGGCACAGTGGCTCATGCCTGTAATCCCAGCACTTTGGGAGGTCAAGGCGGGCGGACCACTTGAGGTCAGTAGTTCGAGACCAGCCTGGCCAACATGGTGAAACCTCATCTCTACTAAAAATACAAAAATTAGCCAGGTGTGGTGGCAGACGCCTGTAATCCCAACTACTCGGGAGGCTGAGGCGGGAGAATCACTTGAACCCAGGAGGTGGAGGTTGCAGTAAGCCAAGATCGTGCCACTACACTCCAGCCTAGGTGACAGAATGAGACTCCATTTCAAAAAAATTCTGTCCATATAAGAACATTTACGTTAGAGTTATAGAAAAAAAACATGAATATTCTATACTTCCAGTCAAAATCCAGACAGGGGACAGAAACTACACCAATTATTTTGACACAGAAAATTTAATATAAAATACTGTTACCTAGGTATTTGAAAACTGATGAGGCAAAAAAAAAAAAAAAGAATACTAAGGTATCAAAAAGAAGTTGCAAGAAGCAAATACTAGAAAACCACACCATTCATACTATAAGCAAAGTGTCAGGGAAACGTACAAAATGAGACTTAATTTAAAAAAAGAAAGAATTTTAAAACTATAAGAATAACTGAATATGACCTTTTCTTATGTTCCTACAGGGTTTTTTATTTGGTTGGTTGGAACTGAAGTTGTTTTGTTTCATAGATAGGAAGAGTAAATATATTCTGGGTACACAAAACTATAACAAGAACAAGAAAAGACAATTTCAAGTGCTGTTGAACAATATGAATTATCTCAATAAGTAAAAGGGCTTCTGACTTCATAGTGTAGTTATGTTAGAGTTCAGTATATATACAAAATTAATTATTTTTTTAAATTACAATTTCAAAATAATCACTTACCAAACACTATTCCTTTAGCAAATGGAGGAAACAACTCTGAATGTCGGAATAAGTTTTTGTGAATTTGCCATAGTTCTTTGTGTAGTTTCTTAAAATCACTGTATCTCTTCCATACAATTATCTAAAGAGAGAAAAAAATTAAACATGTATCTCATAACCATTTAGGTTCAGATATCTGAACAACAAATAATCCTTTCATTAAAGTGTTCAAAATTGCATGCAAAAGCAAACACATGTCCTAAACAATATGATTAACTGACTGAAATTAACTAGTAATATTTGCTTTAAAAATATAAGGCAGATTCCTGCTGACCAGGGGTACAAAAAAAATAAAGTAAAAATATATTACATATAAAGCGGCAATTCTTCCTCAAACTATTCTGTTTTGGTTTCAAATTTTCATTTTAAACAAGTATGGTTTTATTCATACTGGAAAAAATTCAACCCAGTATGGAGAAGATTTATACTATATAAAATGTCACTTCATCTCTTCAAAAACCAATTACAATTGGCCTGCAAATGAGTTAGGTGTCAAAACATGTATCCTTTCTCAAAATAATGTATTTATAAAGACAAAATAATTAATTTAGGCAATTTTTAAACAAAAGTACATACTCGGTATTTGCCTAAAAGGATAAACTGGCCGGGCACAGTGGTTCACGCCTATAATCCCAGCACTTTGGGAGGCCAAGGCAGGTGGATCACCTGAGCTCAGGAGTTCAAGACCAGCCTGGCCAACATGGTGAAACCCCATCTCTACTGAAAATATAAAAACTAGCAGGGTGTGGTGGTGGACGCCTATAATCCCAGCTACTCGGGAGGCTGAGGCAGGAGAACTGCTTAAACCCAGGAGACAGAGGTTGCAGTGAGCCGACACAGTGCCACTGCACTCCAGCCTCAGCAACAGCGTAAGACTCTTGTCTCAAAAAAAAAAAAAAAAGGATAAACTGAGTAACACTGAAGAAGTAGCTATGCAGCAAGCAATTAACATGGACTTTCATGTCATAAATCTTAATTTACACTAGTAATAAGATGTCTGCAGGCAAGCTGAATCCTGACCAGAACATCATTAAAATTAGTATATTTTTAAAAAACAAAATATCATCTAGATTAGACGACATGTAAAAAAGTGTGTTTTCCTTCATTAGTCTGAATTATTATTTAACCTTACTCAGATTATATCTAAAAAAAAAAACCACTTTGTAAAGAAAAAAGATTTGAAACATGGCCTTGATATCACAGATTCAGCCCCTCAATCTCTAGAAAATAGAGTAAAATTGAGTTTTAAATCCCATCACTTCAGATACTGGGGTCTTTACTTCTGAAAAACTTAATCATCTCAGTTCTAACAAAGTTTTCTAACAAGTTTTTCATGTACAATAGAGTATAATGCTAATGAGCAAATAACAGGTCAAGCAGGTAACCAGGTGTGATTTAAGAGATTCCTGCCAAAAAACCTACCCTCTGTATGTATAAAACTCTTCAGCAAACTTTTTCATGCAGCCAAAAATTCTACCTTAATTAATGTTTATTGTTTTTAATACAGTTATAATCCTAGGAGGCCAGGCAGACTATAATATGAATTAATTTTTAAAAACTGCTTCCTCCTGATGCTTCCCTTGTTCCTCCTGATGTTCCCTGTTCATTTACTCAACAACAAAAAGAGTCACCAAACAAATATTTCTATGGCCCTACTTTCCACTAAGCATCATATTCTTACAAAGTATGAAGAGAAGGGAAATACAGGTCCCGCCTTCAAAGAGTTCACAGTCTAGTTAGGAAGAATAAGCCAACACATCATAAGACAACATCATCATAAGACGGCTTGAAAAATGCTGAGAGGGGCAGTCCAAGAGTGCTGTAGATGTAGTACCTAAATCAGCCTTGTATGTCTGAGAAGCCTTCACAAAAAGTACTACCTTAGAGAGTCCTGAAGGGAAGTGGTCAGTAGACTGACAAAAATAAAATAAAAGGGGAGGGCACCAGGGGTGAAGTTTCTAAAAGAAGAGTGAGATACTAAGTATGTATTACTAAATGAAGACAATTAATTTAGGCAATTTTTAAACAAAAGTACATACTCAGTATTTGCCTAAAATGATAAATAAACTGAAGAACACTGAAGAATAAATAGCTGTGTAGCAAGTTTTGCTACAGAATGGTGGTGCCATGCCCTGAAGTGAACACTAAGGAAGAAGCAGCAGTTCTGAGGCAAGAAAGAGGTTCAATTTTCAACACATTTGACTTAGGAGCTCGTGAGGGAGCTGCTTGGAGCTGTTCAATGAGATAGGTTTAGGGTTGAAGAGCAAAAACTGAGCAGGATCTATTAGCTTGTAGATTAAAAGATCAGTAGCAGATAGGCAGTAATCACTCAGGAAAGGTTTCTCAGCATACGCAGTGAGATGTGAGGATTCTAACAATGAAATGATGGGAACAAAAAATTGTTATTTTTATATTTTAAAAATATATCAAATTACAATCATACGACATTGCCAAGGAATTAAAGGAGAAATGGTTGATGGGCTTATGTAAGCAGTACCTTATATAAGGTAAATGTCATTATAAACTGGACATTACATAAGGTTAAGGTCATTATGACCTGGACATGAAAGTTATTCAAAAGACTGTAGCTCATGGAAACAATTAGATTTGCAGATAAAATTTTTATTCTAGGCCGGGTGTGGTGGCTCACGCCTGTAATCCCAGCACTTTGGGAGGCCGAGGCGGGCGGATCATGAGGTCAGGAGATTGAGACCATCCTGGCTAACACAATGAAACCCCATCTCTACAAAAAATACAAAAAATTAGCTGGACGTGGTGGTGGGTGCCTGAAGTCCCAGCACTCGGGAGGCTGAGGCAGGAGAACGGCGTGAACCCGGGAGGCGGAGTTTGCAGTGAGCCAAGATCATGCCACTGCACTCCAGCCTGGGTGACAGAGCGAGACTCCGTCAAAAAAAAAAAATTTATTCTAGTTAAAGTCATTTTTAAATACTGCAAGACAAACTTAAGGAGCAAAATTTAACAATTTAATCATAACAATTATTAAAATACCATGGTATATGAACCAGTAGATAGTCTGTCAGAGCAAGAATTAGAACCCCCCAGGTGAGAATCTGTGTTTCTTCACCATGCCCTAATTTATTCAATCCTATATTCCTTCTTCTCAACCCTAGGGCTGCAGAACCAAAATACCTAACAGCATCGCAAAATGTCACATCCACTGCCTCCTTTTCTTCTTACTCCTTCTAAGTTCTGAGGTTTCCAGAAATCTTCAAAATACAAAAGTGAACAAAGGTATACTTCCACTACAACAGCAAGTACTGATGTTCATATCTGGACTACACAAAGTCCTCAGAGACACATTTAGAAATTATTTTCTCTAATTAATGTTCAATACTTTCCCATTGAAAAAATAGGTCTATAACAACCTCTTTCTTTATTGAACCAAGTCTCCATAAGTTTCTTATTTATTAAAGTCACTCTGAAGAAAATGTCTCAATGAAATATTAATTCAGTGACAACCATATAAAGCATACAAATAAAAGCTTAATTTTAAAAACATTCCCTTAAATATTTTCTACATAAATGTTTCCTTTTCAGATAATTACACTTAATAACACCAAAAACTTTTTAGATTCCTGTATTTTACAGAACCACCAATTGAATTAACTTTGTCCTTTTCACGCTCACATAGTTTTAATATTTAAAATTTGCTGGATTATCTCTTCCTACAACCAACATCACTACCACACTATTTGCTTATGGATTTTATTTTCCCTCTTTTCAAGAGCGTTTCCTTTCCCGATATATTTCTGAGTGTGTACCTATTTTCTAAAATGATTTTTTCTCACGCTTGTAATCACAGCATTTTGGGAGGCCGAGATGAGCAGATCGCCTGAGGTCAGGAGTTTGAGACCTGCCTGACCAACATGGTAAAACCCCGTCTCTACTAAAAATACAAAAATCAGCCAGGTGTGGTGGTGGGCACCTGTAGTCCCAGCTATTCAGGAGGCTGAGGCAGGAGAATCACTTGAGCCCGGGAGGCGGAGGTTGCAGTGAGCCAAGATCATGCCACTGCACTCCAGTCTGGGTGACAGAGCGAGACTCCATCTCAAGAAATAAATAAATAATATAAATAATAAATAAATAATAAAACTATTTTTTAAAAAAGGATTTAAAAGTTAGAGATTTCTGACATAATATATAGAAAGTCCTGTTTCAGTTCTTTTCCTTTCCCAAATTTCACCAGTGAAATATCCTACCTGTAGAGAGAAACAGGTACAGGTTAATTTGTTTAAAAAAGGGTGAGGGGGAGCAAAACCATCTCTTCTTCACTTTTCTGCTGTCTATTCATGTTCTACACAATCTACTGAATGAGAGCCCACAGATCTTTTAGCATTCTTAGGAAGAAAACACTGATGTGGTGGCATGTGCCAAGGTATATATAAAAGAAAAACAACAAAATTTCTCCTATCTTATAAGGCTAGCGTATTACTAGCCCTACATTTTGTTAAACTATCAGTACATCTAGTCCTCAATAGCCCTTGTGAAGCTTTACTATATAGTCTAAAGCAGTAACAAATGAATAAGTTAATGGAGAGGGAAAGTGAAAGGAAGTGAAAAACAAACTCTAAGTGGTGAACTCCTCTCCCAAATGAGAATTCTAATGTTTAAATACACTAAGTGGGAAACTAAAAAAAGTACTGTTATAATTTCAAGATTATTCTACATTTTAAGAAGCCAACTAAATAGAAAACTTTTAAAAATTTATACCACTTCTAACAAAGAACCATGCAATTGTCTAACTAAAAGACACTTACAAGAGTTTTCGGATGAATGGTTCACCAACAGTTGTTATTATAAAAGAGTTTTCCCGAAAAAAGGACTAAGAAAATGGCAGAGAGTATGTTCATGGATAGGTTGGTTCAGGATTCTCCCTGGAAAATGGGAACATCAAGCTACAAACTACAGCACAGCAATCAGACAACGCATTCAAAGGAAATACACCCATTTTCAATTTTAAGAGTTGTAAACTAGAAATCTAAAGAATAGTTCACACCCATCAATTGATACAAGTAAAGACAGAAAAGTACTTTAACCAATGGTGCAAATTACTTTCACTGATACATATATATGTATGTATACATTTTTTTCTTTCAAAATAACAATATTACAATATTCTTTCTGTTTCCTCGTAGGGAATGAATTGTCTTAAAACCCATCAGGAAAACAGTATTAAATCTATTTTTTTTTTTTTTTTGAGACAGAGTCTCGCTCTGTTGCTCAGGCTGGAGTGCAGTGGTGCAATCTCAGCTCACTGCAACCTCTGCCTCCCAGGTTCAAGCAGTTCTACCTCAGCCTCCCAAGTAGATGGGATTACAGGTGCCTGCCACCATGCCCAGCTAATTTTTGTATAAAAATATATCTGTTTTAAATCATAGGACAAAAACAACTATGAAATCAGACATAGCCAGAAATGATAATGTATAAAATTTAAATATTATCTAAACCTGGGGCCATACACTCATATCAACCAGTACCTAACAGTCACCTTAAATGTATGAATCAAGCCAGGTATTTTCTGTAGAGTAGTGGGACCCGTGGCTAAACAGAAAGAACCTACCACCCAAAGACATTCATATTTAATTGTGGAAAAAAAAAAAACAACACTTTTGCAGAATCAGGACTGTAAACTTAAAGTATCTGTTTTAAACACATTAGGGAGGGGGAAAAAATCCTGATATATGTCCTTCTAGTCTTAGTGAAAATGAGCAGGGACTAAAATGAAAATAAATCAAGAAACATTCAAAGCAGCAAGCTCCTCAGTAAGGATTCCTAAAGATACACAACAAGCACAAAGTAAATACAAATAGAGAATTCCACAATTTTAAGCAAAACATAACAGGCTGGTACCATTATAGAAAGAAGGAAAAAAATGAAAAAATGCACAGAAGAATCTGCAAAAGAACTTACTAACTTAAAGTTTAAAAAAAAAAGAAACATCTATGCCTAAAGCAGTTTTCCAAGATGTCAACATGTCAATTCAATCTAAAAGTGAAAGTAGGCAGAGACTCATAATTTACTGTTAGAATCTTTAAAATAAATATTAGTTACCAAATACTTTTTATTAAACAGGCATTATGATCTTGAAATGGGTAAATAGGGGCCCTTAAGTGATACTGAAATCTTGTAAACACTAGTTACCAGAACAATGATCACTTAGTAAACAGCACCATAATTCATTAAATTCTTATTTATATAACTTAACACCTACTAAAACTTAACAATTACTTAGTAGGTCTCAAATAGGACACTTCAGCTACTGTTTTGTGAAATGAAGACAATCTTCACGCAAACATATAAAGACTGATGTACAGGCCAGGCACAGTGGCTCACGTCTGTAATCCCAGCACTTTGGGAGGCCGAGGCAGGTGGATCACCTGAGGTCAGGAATTCGAGACCAACCTGGCCAACGTGGTGAAACCCCGTCTCTACTAAAAATACAAAAATAGCTGAGTGTGGTGGCAGATGCCTGTAATTCCAGCTACTCGGGAGGCAGAGGCAGGAGAATCACTTGAACCCAGGAGGCAGAGGTTGCAGTGAGCCGAGATTGCTCCACTGCACTCCAGCCTGAGCAACAGGAGCGAAACTCTGTCTCAAAAAAAAGAGGTTGATGTACAAATGATTCAGGCAATTTCCTCAAAAAAGCATTTAGTTAAATTTTTATCAAATACATAAAATAAAATCTTCATATAAATGTTACCTCCTGGACATCCTCTGGATTTCTTCGTGAAACAACCTAAAACAAAACATACATAGAAATCTCTAATCATTATCAAAATTTAAGATTTTATATTTGTATAATTAACTTCCAATAGTGTTTGTATGAAAAATTCAATTTGCTTAAAAAAATAAACACTATATCATTTATCCAAAACTCAGCTATATAATAACTTCACTATCTGAAATTCATACTGTTAAATCAAGTTTAACCTAAAGTTACCTCCCTTAGGCTACATATTTTAAGTTTGGCCTAAAAGTTTCTCTGTACATAATGAAAGAGAAATAGATATGTAAAAAGATGTGTAAAGACTGTAACCTACTCTGGCGCCAATCACCAAGTTTTGGCCAAAGAGAGCCAACTGTTCAAACGGTGTTCAAATAAGGCAAATGCTTAGTTGGAACCAATACGGCTGTTTCAGTTTCCTTTTCTGTACATCACTTTCCTTTTTCTGTCCATAAATCTTCCACCACATGGTTGCGCTGGAGTCTCTCTGGACCTACACTGGCTGAGGAGGCTGACCAATTTGTGAATCATTCTTTGCTCAATTAAACTCTGTTAAATTTAATTTGGCTAAAAATGTTATTTTAACAATACTAAAAATTAAGCAAAAAAACAGCTAAAAGTAAGTCCACATGCTAAAGTTCATATATTCACTACATTCTTAAGAAAAAGCATCTGGCCTTTACTCTTACTTAATTAACATAATTCTAACAAGTTTGTTCACATCTCCCCTTCCCAGCAAGCCTATATACAAATTAGAAGCATAAAAAGCAGCTGCACTTAGGCAAAGTGTACAAGGGATCTCCCTACATTATTTCTTACAACTGTATATGAATCTACATTAGCACAATAAAACTTTCAATTAAAAAAAAGCAGCTACAATGCTCGGACACAACATGTGAGAAGTATGAGAAGTAATCACTGGCTGCCTATGATGAAGAAAACAAAAGTAATATAAATTATTTACAAACATTCAGGGACAAATAATCCTTCTACCAATACTCCCTAAGCAAAGAGGAAAAGGGGAGATTCCTTCAGACTTCTCTGATGACAAAGGCCAAAAAGTCTAACACCAGGTAAAAAGATTTTTTTCACAAAACTTTTGAAAAGGCTAGGTGTTTAAATCATCAAACAGCATCCTAAATTAGGAAAATCTCACATTAGATTACATAATACGGTACCATCCATGTAAGTGTCAAATTAACGGTTTTGAAGCTACAATGGTGTATTTTGCAAAAATAAACAAAAAGATAAATCAGGCTGTTCTGCCTATGGAGTAGCCATTCTTTATTCCCTTACTTTCTTAATAAACTTGCTTTCACTTTTAAAAAAATTTTTAAAAAAGATAAATCAAACACACATTAAAATGGTTGCCTATGAGTGTGAGGAAGAAAAGGGTCTTTGATATCCAATGACAATACACCATGAACTAGGGATTATAATCCATTCAGCACCACCCCTAAAGTCCAAAATAAGAACAAAAAATAGAGGATGTAAAGTCAGACAAACCTTGGTTCAAATTACAGTTCCTCTTACAGGTTTGATCTCATCGATAAAACGGAGATAATACTAACTGCCTGGCCTGGCTGTTGTGAACAACAAATAAGGACACAGCAAGAACTCTATAATTTAAAAGTTTCCTGTCCCCTACCAGACAGGTTAACCATTGTAAAAGGTCCCACCTAAGAATTCCAGAGAACAAATATCTTGCACTCTATTCTCCAACTTTCAGAATATATAAACTTGGTGAAATCTTGTAGTAATTGTCATTAATTTATTCTACAGTGCTATGCAATAGAACTTTCTGTGATAACGGAAAAAAAGGTTCTCTATTTGCAGTGTTCAACACAGCCACCACTAGCCACATGTGTGTGGCTACTGAGCCACTGAAATATGGCTACTTTGAGAAACTACATTAATTTTATTTCATTTAAATTAATTCAAAAAAATTTTTGTTTTAAAGAGACAGGGTCTCACTCTGTCACCCAGGCTAGAGTGCCATGGCATGATCATAGCTCACTGCAGCCTCAAACTCCTGGACTCAACTGATCCTCCCACCTCAGCCTCTTGTGTAGCTGGAACTATAGGCACACACCACCACAGTCGGCATATATATATATATATATATACACACACACACACACACACATACACACACACACACACACACATATATACACTTTTTTTTTTTGGTAGAGATGGGGGTCTCCCTATGTTGCCCAGGCTGCTCTCAAATTCCTGGGATCAAGCAATCCTCCCGCCTCAGCCTCCCACAGTGCTAGGATTATAAGTGAGAGCCACTGCAAGCCTTAATTTAAATTTAAATCAAAATAGCTACATGTGGTTAATGGCTACCAAATTAGACAACACAGATTCAGTATAAGAGACTATAACAGGTAACTAACAACTATACATTATTCAAATCTTTGATTTTAGCTGTTACTTTCAAATACCAGCCTGTCCCCTCACACATCTTTCCAAAAGTATAGTATTTCACATAGTATGACTAATTTTGCTTCTTATAAGTGTTTCTTTTTTTTTTTTTTTTTTTTTTTTTTTTGAGACAGAGTCTTGCTCTGTCACCCAAGCTAGAGTGCAGTGGCGCGATCTTGGCTCACTGCAACCTCCGCCTCCTGTGTTCAAGTGATTCTCCTGCCTCAGCCTCCCGAGTACCTGGGACTACAGGCATGTGCCACCACGCCCAGCGAATTTTTGTATTTTTAGTAGAGACAAGGTTTCACCATGTTGGCCAGGATGGTCTCAATCTCTTGACCTCGTGATCTGCCCGTCTCAGCCTCCCAAAGTGCTGGGATTACAGGCGTGAGCCACTGCGCCCCGCCGTTCTTACATTTTTATGAAATGTATTGAGAAGAAAAGTCATGGATAACCAATCCACTAATAATCCACCCCCCAAAAATAGCACATGATCACTCACAGCAAGGTCTATTCAAATGTACTTTAAATTTCACAATTTATGTTTTTCTCAGCTTAATACATTTCCTGAATTTATAAATATATTCAGGTATCTTAAGTATTTTAAATAATCTTCCTTAATATAAGCAAATGATCTTTCTGAGACAGAAGAACTTATTTCTTAGTTTGGTGTACATATTAGAAGTACCACATTTTGGGTTTCTTCAGATGAGCCAGTCCTGGAAATCAAATACATGTGTACTGCATAAACAAAAACACATTAGCCATCCCCTAACAATAGCCACAATATTAAAACCATCTTATCAGAAATAACCAATTTGATTATTATTTCTCAGCCGTCCTCTTAGTGGTTTACATACATCTATGTGCTGGATTACAATGGTGAGCAAGTCCCTTTCCTCCTGGAGCTCATAGTCTAGTGGTACACAGTGGTGGGGTGGGAGGGGAGTGCAGAGTGGAGGAGGGTGTATTTCCCAAACATATTTCCATACCTCAGATAACAGTAGAGTGCTAAGCAAAAGATTGGGAAACACTTCATCCTAGATCCTTCCCATGACACTGAATCCTCACTGTGCAGAGCAAATTGGCATCCCAAAAGCAGTCAACCAGTCATGGTTTAGTGATGTAAGGCTCTTAATGTCTTCATGATAATAAAAGTGAAACTGACCCAATAGTCCCACAGACAGTTTTTTTGGATAAACATGGAAACTGACCCTTCTGGTATTAAAGCTTGAAACTTAACATTTGTTTTATCAGAGTTCCTTCTTCAGGAAAGGGCCCTCAGGCCTCTCAAAAAGTATTAATATTGTGAACCCCGAATATCTGAGACAAGTCTTAGTTACTTTAGAAAGTTTATTTTGCTAAGGTTGAGGATCCGCACTCATAACACAGCCTCAGGAGATCCTGACAACATGTGCCCAAGGTGGTAGGGGCACAGCTTGATTTTATACATTTTAGGGAGACATAAGACATGAATAAATATGTGTAAGATGTACACTGGTTCAGTCCAGAAAGGTGGGACAACTCAACGTGGGGAGGGGGCTTTCAGGTCACAGGTAGTTAAAAGACAAATGGCTGTATCCTTTTGAGTTTCTGATTCGCTTCTCCAAATGAGGCAATCTGGTATGTATTAATGGTTATCTCAGTGAGCCGAGGGGTGACTTTCAAGAGAATGGGAGGCAGGTTGGCCCTAAGCAGTTCCCAACTTGACTTTCACCTTTAGCTTAGTTATTTGGGGGCCTCAAGATTTATTTTCCTTTTACAATATTAAATAAACTGAAATTCACCAGATCACTGCATCCAAACAATGAGATGCCAGACCTCTCATCCATCACAATTGCTTCCTTAACCCTCTGTAGTTCCTGTCTTCCCATAGATAATCACATTTTCTCCCTGCTATATAAACTCCTAATTTTAGTCAGGGAAATGGATCTGAGACATCTCCTTGACTGCAGCACCTGATTAAAGCCGGCTTCCTTAGCAATACTCATTGTCTCAGAGATTGCTTTCTGTGTGACAAGCAGCAGGACCTAGACAGAACCCCTGGTGTTTTGGTAACAACAGTAACTCATGATTATTATGCAATATACAGAAAATCAAAGTTGAAGTATACTTAAACTACCTAAGTGAAGGTCTTTAATTTTAGGCTTACAAAAGGAACTACTCTGTACCCACCAAATACTTCACAGTGAAGGAGGAAATTTAGACAGGGTTTGGAAAATCAAATCAAAAGCTACTTAGGTATTACCTGACAAGCCTAAAGCTTAGTGAAAACTGTGTCTTAAAAGCACAGGGTTATACTTCCCTGATTCTCTTTCCTCTTTGGTGCTTTTGCTTCTCTTTTGTAGGTTATTCTTCATCCTTCTGCCCCCTGGTATTCTGTGAACACTCCAAGAATTGTTTTAAACTCTTGTTTTTTAGCCTCCTTTTTATTATTAACAGTCTACATCTGTGCTAATACTGTTCAAGGCACTGCGCTAGGCATAGGGAAAATTTGACTCTGTACATTTACATTTGCGAAGAATTTTATATTAATGAATCACTTCATTTTCTCAACAACCTATGAGTTAGGCAGGAGTAGCTATTATGACTTCCCCTTTTACAGATAAGAAAACAAGGTGGTTCAGAGTCCTGTCTAAAGCCACATGGCTATTCACCTTCAAATTTAGAATGAGATCCTCGACTGTCTGACTCCTGGTCTACTGCTCTTTCCACTCTATTACACTGCCTCCCTCTATTTATCTGTGGTATTTTCAGCAATAATGAAGTTTACTTATTTCCATAAAATTCCATCGCCCTTAGGTTTTTGTTTATTTCACCTATTCATTCAACACATATTAGTGCCTATTCTGCTGCCAGGTACTGCAGTACAATGGAGAATATACTAGGTCTGATTCCTACGCAACTGCATTATAAAAATACAATCACTTCCCAAATACATTACCAACTTCAACCATTTGGTACCCCACTATTAGGGATTCAGTATTCCCGAATGTGTCATCTCATTTAAATACTTCACAAATGTGTCCCCCAAAACGGAAACGAAAACCACAAAATGGCTAGGATAATGTGAATTGAGTGCAAAAATACATGAGTAACAATTCTTTCTGTGTAATTATCTTCCGTGACTGAAAAGTTAATGAAAAATAAGAGTATCAATCAGAAATCTGAGGGAAGAATATAACCATACTGACAATAAATAAAACTGAGCTAGCAACTCAGTAATTTTTCTCTGGATAAATTTCAAGACAGTTTGTCACAAAGTTCAACCAATAAATTCCACAAAAGTTGGAATTTAAAACAGTGACTGTTTTCATTAAAAGTTCACAAAGGGCCAGACACGATGGCTCAAGCCTGTAATCCCAGCACTTTGGGAGGCCGAGGAGGGTGGATCACGAGGTCAGGAGTTCGAGACCAGCCTGGCCAAGATGGTGAAATCCCATCTCTACTAAAAATACAAAACTTAGCCAGGCACAGTAGCAGGCGTCTGTAATCCCAGCTACTCGGGAGGCTGAGGCAGAAGAATCACTTGAACCCAGGAGGCAGAGGTTGCAGTGAGCCGAGATCGCGCCACTGCATTCCAACCTGGGCAACGGAGCAAGACTCTGTCTCAAAAAAAAAAAAAAAAAGGCCAGGCACAGTGGCTCACACCTGTAATCCCAGCACTTTGGGAGTCCGAGGCGGGCGGATCACAAGGTCAGGAGATCAAGACCATCCTGGCTAACACGGTGAAACCCTGTCTCTATTAAAAATACAAAGTTAGCCAGGCGTGGTGGCGGGTGCCTGTAGTCCCAGCTACTCGGGAGGCTGAGGCAGGAGAATGGCATGAACCCAGGAGGCAGAGCCTGCAGTGAGCCGAGATCACGCCACTGCACTCCAGCCTGGGCAATAGAGCAAGACTCCGTCTCAAAAAAAAAAAAAAAAAGTTCACAAAGGCCAGGCGCAGTGGCTCACACCTGTAATCTCAGCACTTTGGGAGGCCCAGGTAGGAGGATCACCTGAGGTCAGGAGTTCGAGAACAGCCTGACCAACATGGTGAAACCCCGTCTCTACTAAAAATACAAAAACTAGCTAGGCGTTGTGGCATCCACCTATAATCCCAGCTACTAGGGAGACTGAGGCAGGAGAATTGCTTGAACCCGGGAGGTGGAGGTTGCAGTGAGCTGAGATTGCGCCATTGTACTCCAGCCTGGGCAACAAGAGTGAAACTCCCCCTCAAAAAAAAAAAAAAAAGTTCACAAATTTGGCCAGGCCCAGTGGCTCACGCCTATAATCCCAACACTTTGGGAGGCCAAGGCAGGTGGATCACCTGAGGTCACAAGTTCAAGACTAGCCTGGCCAACATGGTGAAACCCCGCCTCTACCAAAAATACAAAAATGAGCCAGGTGTGGTGGCATGTGCCTGTATGTGTATGACTACATATTACTTCAAAATTTAAAAGCTAACAAAACTAAAAAGTAAAACATGCAGCTGGACGCGATGGTTCACACCGGCAATCCCAGCACTTTGGGAGGCTGAGGTGGGCGGATCACCTGAGGCCAGGAGTTAGAGACCAGCCTGGCCAACATGGCAAAACCCCGTCTCAACTAAAAATACAAAAAAATCAGCCGGGTGTGGCCGGGCGCAGTGGCTAACGCCTGTAATCCCAGCACTTTGGGAGGCCGAGGCAGGCAGATCACGAGGTCAATAGATGGAGACCATGCTGGTCAACATGATGAAACCCCATCTCTATTAGACACATAAAAATTAGCTGGGCACGGTGGCGGGTGCCTGTAGTCCCACCTACTCAGGAGGCTGAGGCAAGAGAATTGCTTGAACCCGGGAGGCAGAGGTTGCAGTGAGCCAAGATCACGCCATTGCACTCCAGCCTGGGCAACAGAGCGAGATGCGTCTCAAAAAAAAAAAATTAGCCGGTGTGGTAGCACATGCCTGTAATCCCAGCTACTCAGGAGGCTGAGGCAGGAGAATCACTTGAACCCGGAAGGCGGAGGCTGCAGTGAGCTGAGATCGCACCACTGCATTCCAGCCTGGATGACAAGTGAGACTCTGTCTCAAAATATATATATATAAATAAATAAAACATGCAGCCTCCCATACACAAAAACTCTACCGTGAAAATTATACTAGAGGATAAAAGACTGAATGCTTTCCTCCTAACATCAAGAACAAGGCAAGGAAGTCTACTCTCACCACTCCTATTCAAGACTGTGGACTACAAGTCATAGCCAGTGTAATAAAGCAAGAAAAAGAAATAAAAGACATACATTTTGGAAAGAATAAATAAAACTATGCCTTTTGGCAGACAACACAGATTGTCTATGCAGGAAAAAAACAAGAATTCTACTAAAAAGTCTTAGAACTAATAAGTCAGTTTGAAAGGTCACATGATACACCAACATGGCACATGTATACATATGTAACTAACCTGCACGTTGTGCACATGTACCCTAAAACTTAAAGTATAATTTTAAAAAAGTCACGTGATATAAAGACAACACAAAAATGAACCAAATTTCTATATATTAGCAAAGAAAAGCTGAAAACCAAGATTTTTAAAAATACTATTGACAATAGCTACAAAAATACGAAATAGTGAGGAATAAATCTAACAAAATATACAGAGAAGCAATTTGCTCAAAACCACAAAATGCTGATAGAAGAGATCAGAGAACACAAATAAACTGCAAGATATACTGTGTTCATAGATTTGAAGATTCAACATAGAAAAGATGTCCATTTTTCCCTAAAGTGATCTACAGATTTAATGCACTCCTAATCAAATCCCAAAAGGATTTTTTGTAGCTATAGATAAACTGATTCTAAAATATATATGAAAAAGCGAAGGAACTAGGGTAGTCAAAATAATTTTGAAAAAGAATAAAATTGGAGAAACAATATTGCCTGATTTTAAGATTCAGTATAAAGCTATAATAATCAAGATTGTATGGTATGGAACAAAATAAGAGAATCCAGAAACAGCTTTACACATATATAGTCAATTGACTTTTGGCAAAGGAATAAAGGCAATTCAACGAAGAAAGGTTAGTCTCTCGAACAAATGGTGTTTTGTTGCAATGGGACAACCAGAGGCAAAAACAGAACCTTCACCCAAACCTTACACCTTATAAAAAAACAAAAAACAAAAAACAAAACCTCAAAATGGATCATAGAGCAAAATATAAAATGCAAAGAAATAAGTTATCTAGAAGAAAACATTGGGAAAAATATTTGTAACCTGAGGTTAGGCAGAGATTTTAGGTACGACACTAAAAGCATGGTTCATAAAATAAAGAACTGATAAACTGGACTTCACCAAAATTACAAATTGTGCTTTGCAAAAACACTGTCTGGGTGCAGTGGCATACCTGTAGTCCTAGCTACTTGGAAGGCTGAGGTGGGTATCACTTCAGCCTAGGAGGTCGAGGCTGTAGCACACTATGATCACACCTGCGAATAAGCACTGCATTCCAGCCCTGGCAACACAGCAAGACCCCATCTCTATTAAAAAAAAAAAAAAAAAAAAAAAAAAGCCAGGCACACGTCTGTAATCCCAGCACTTTGGAAGGCCAAGACAGGCAGATTGCTTGAGACCAGGAGTTTGAGACCAGCCTGGGCAACATGGTGAAACTGGGTCTCTATTTAAAAAATACAAAAATTAGCTGGGCACAGTGGCACATTCCTGTAGTCCCAGCCACTCAGGAGGCTGAGAGGTGGGAGAATTGCTTGAGCTCAGGAGGTCAAGGCTACAGTGAGCCATGATCACGCCACTGCACTCCAGCCTGGACAACAGAGGGAGACTCTGTCTCAAAGGAAAAAAAAAAGATACTTCAGAGAATTAAAAGATATGCTCTAGATCAGGAGAAAATATTTACAAATGTCATATCAAACCCCAAAAAAAAGATACCCAGAACATAAAGAACTCTCAAAACTCAGGAGTAAGAAACAAACAACCCAAAGAAAAAAATAGGCAAATTATCAGTCTAAAAGGCTAAATACTATATGATTCTATTTATATGACATTCTCAAAAAGACAAAAGTATAGTAGTAGAGATAGATCACTGCTTGCCAGGGTATAAGGAGTAGGGGGAAGGGTGTGAAAAAGAGATAGCATGGAGTTTTTTTAGGATGATGAAACTTCTGTTTCTTGATTATGGTGGTAGATAAATGAATTTATACTCATGTTAAGATTCAAAGAATTATACAAAAGAATAAGTCAATTTCATTGTATGTTAATTTAAAAATCAATACTTGAAAAGCAAAGCGCTGCCTCCTTCCAGCCTACCCTGAAATCCCTACTATAGTCCAAGCTCTGTGCTAGGCACCAAGAATATACAGTTAAAAAGACAGAGTCAGCCGGGCATGGTGGCTCACGCCTGTAATCCCAGCACTTTGGGAGGCCGAGACGGGTGGATCACTTGAGCTCAGGAGTTCAAGATCAGCCTGGGCAACATGGTGAAACCCCGTCTCTTAAAAAAAATACAAAAATTAGTCAGGCAGGGTGGCATGTTCCTGTAGTTCCAGCTACTAGGGAGGCTGAGGTGGGAGGATTGCTTGAGCCTGCAAAGTCAAGGCTAGAGTGAGCCGTGATCGTTCCACTACACTCCAGCCTGGGTGACAGAGTGAGACTCTCAAAAAAGAATAGAGTCTGCCATCAGAAGAGGTGTCAAACAAGTACATTATGATAACGGAGGAGATACAAGACATATAGAGAGCAACGCCTAAAAAAAAAAAAAAAAGCTTCCCGGAACACAGGGTATAGCTGACACCTGAGATGAGCAGAGATTGCCAAGACAAAAGGAAAGAGTATTCCAGACAGAGAAAATAGCATCTAACAGAGAGATATGGAAGAATGTAGTGTTCTAACCTAATTTGGAAACTACAAATAATTCCATTCCCAGGCACAAGCAGTCTGCTTAAGAATATGGTCAGGAAATGAGGACAGGTTCCCTCCAAGCAATATAAATAGTGCTTCGATTTGAAGCTTTGGAAATGGTAATTTTTCAGACTTAAGTGAAGCTCAGTACTTCCCATTAATTCCCTTACTCCCCTTTGTTCACATCATCACAGTTACTTATTATTCATGTATCCATCACTTTTGCCAAACTATAGTAATGCCCTTGTGGGGACACGTAGGTGTCCCCATATGCACACTCACAGCACCTAATGAAAAATGTTTTATAATACAGGTATTCAGCAGCATAGCATTGGGATTAAAAGCACTGTGATTGGGACCAGTCCACCTGGGTTCAAATGTAGACTCTACCACTTGCTGGCTATATGACCCTGGACAAGTTACTAAACGTCTCTGTGCCTCAATTTCCTCATTGAAAATGTGGAAATGATAATGGTACCTACTCACCGGGCCCCTGTGACAAATGTGTTAATTTAATATAAACTGCTTGACTCAGTAAGCACCATGTAAGTGTTTGCTGTTATTACTCAACAAACACTAGCTATGTATAATAAAACTAGGATTTATACATTCTCCTGGTTTCAAAATAAACCCAAACTACTTTAAATAGGTGCAAAGCCAATGAGGTAGCTTGTGCCCACAATCCCAGGCAATAGGCTGAGGAGGGAGTAACACTTGAACCCAAGAGTTCAACCTGCAGTACGCTATGATTGCGTCACTGCACTCGTGCCTGGGTGATGCAGTGAAACCCCCATCTCTGAAAAAGATCAATAAATAAAAATAAACATGTGCAAGACTGTATCCTGAGAATTACAAAGCACTGCTCATACTGAAGAGCTAAATAAATGAGGAGATATATTATGTTCATGGATCAGAGACAATATTATTAAGATATCAATTCTTCTGAAATTCATCTACATTCTCAATATAATCCCAATCAAAATCTGGACAGGCATTTTTGTAGAAACCAGATAAGCTGATTCTAAATTTTATACACAAATGCAAACAATCTAGAATAGCCAGAACAATTTTGAGAAAGAAAGAGTACTTAGACTACCTGATTTCAAAACTTAGTATAAAGCTACATAAACAAAGCCATGTGGTATCATGAGAAATAAAACCATATGTCCATACAAAGACTTGTATATGAATGTTCATAATAGCTGTATTCATAATGTCCAAAAACTGGAAACAACCCAAATATCCATCAGATAAAATGCAGTATATACAGATAAAATGCAGTATAACCATACAATGGAATATGAGTCAGCAATAAAAGGGAATGAAACACATGACAACATGGATAAATCTCAAATAATCATACTGAGTGGAAGAAGCCAGACCAAAAAAAAAAGTGCATACTATATGATTCCTTGTATACAAAATTCTAGAAAATACAACCCAATCTATAATGACAGAAAGCAAACCAGTGGTTGCCTAGAGATAGGTGATGAGGGGGAGTGACTGACTGCAAAGGAACATGAGGGAACTTGTGCAGTGATGAACATGGGTAGTTACACAACTGTATACATTTGTCAAAACTCATCAAATTGGACACTTACAATGGGTGAATTTTACTGTATGTAAATTATGACTCAATGTAAATTAAATAAGTTATAATACAGCACTGTCTTTTGAGAATAAAAACATACCTTTTATATTCATGGAAAGAATACAGGCAAGAACTGCCATTCACCTACTGTTGCTGAGAAATCTATATTACAATATGAGAATTTTGTAAACTTAGCATGATGAAATAACTGAAAACACTGCTGATGGTTCTCTTACACTTGTGTCTCCTTCAACTAAAGAATCAAAGGGAACTTATGAAAGAATTTTCCAATTCTGAATAGAGGTACTTATTCTACATAAAAATTAAGAAATAACACTGAGTTTAACTGCAGAATCTGTTAGTATGCTTGCAACTGGCCTCAAAATCATCTAAGCTTGCCAGATTTCAGAGAACTGCAAAAAAGCACAAAGGAGATTTAAGAAGATGAAAAAGCTCTTTTGCTATCCAAAATTTAACATTGGTACTTCCAATGATTAAAACTGTACTCCTACAGAAATAACCCTGCAAGGATCAAAAATATAGAAAATTGTTCCTTGAAGCTAGAAGTAAATCAGTAGTAGCAAATATACAGAAGACATTCTTAATTTTTATCTCATGAAGTTCTCTCAGGAGAGCACTATTTACCTGGTTAATTATCCTGAAAAAAGGTGTTTTTCTCCTTAACGCTCAAGAAATATTTTATAATACTAAGCACAGTTATTTTAAAAGTATGTCTCCATGTTGACTCTCAGACCTTACATTTTAAAAACAAAATCTGTAACATAAGCAATAAATGAAGACATAAACATTTACGGGAAGAAAAAAGGCAGTCTGTGCAATTTTCAAGTTCAAATAACCAGAGCAATATGTAACATGCATATATATAAATTTGGTTAGTTCTAAGGCAATGTGCTACTTTATCTTCTAGTTTATATTGTCAAAACTTAGCTCAGTAAATAGGTCACAGCTTCAGATATTTAAGATCTGAATTTGGCCAATGCGGTGGCTCACGCCTGTAATCCCAGCACTTTGGGAGGCTGAGGCGGGGGGATCACCTGAGGTCAGGAGTTCGAGACCAGACTGGACAACAAGGCGAAACCTCGTCTCTACAAAAAATAGACAAATTAGCCGGGTATGGTGGCGGGCGCCTGTAATCCCAGCTACTTGAGTGGCTGAGACAGGAGAATCGCTTGAACCCAGGAGGCGAGGTTACTGTAAGCTGAGATAGCGCCACTGCACTCCAGCCTGGGCAAGAGAGCGAGACTATGCCTTGGAAAAAAAAAAAATTCTGAATTTGGTTAACCTTTCCTTTTGTAAAGTAACAATACAAATAATTATACTCAGTGCTTCCAATTCCAGTTCCACACACATTCATACCTCCAGGTCTTTATGGACTCTACCCCTTCAACTGTCTACCTTTTCATACCCTCTCCTTTTCTGGATTCTTCCCCTCTTTCAACTATCTTGATTGGTACATATTCCCCAATCTCCTGATCCAGAAGCAATCTGTCTTCCCACAGCCCTCTTCTGTAGTGTCTGCTGGAACTTCCTGTGTTATATCACACTTAAGTATATTAAACTCTCTTCTACTATGAGTATCCTTGAAAGGAATAAAGATCCCTGCTTTATTCAGCCTTATGTCCCTCACAGTATTTAGTGCCTGGATCTAAACATTTATTGGGTGTGCTCCATACAATGAAGAGGAAAACATTCAACAATGTTTTTCAGGCACTGTGTGCCATGCACATGCATGTTCTTTTATCTATTATTTGATATAAGCAGAAACAAATGCCAATGATAGAGAACTGCTCTAAATCCACTAAGAGACACAGACATGCAACTAAATTAATACAATATAACTTCCCTGTTAAATTAACGGATAAGTAGGATGCTGTGAGAGAAACATTATGTATGTTGAAAACTGTTGTGATTCCATACACTATGTGTTAGGAAACTAAGCCTAGATTTTCAAAGGGCCCAATGACTAGAAAGGTTTCAAGAGTGGTATAATAAGGGCCCCTCACTCTCACAAAATTTCTTACACAACCTGAAACTAACATTCCACCCATGTAACAACCTTAAGTGCAAGCAGGGAGCAACAAACATCCCTCTATTCTCCGAACAGCAATCGGCAATAGCAGGTCAGGTCTTCTCATTATCTTTATACAGACATGTTCATCTATCCCTCCTTCTCACATTTATCTGAATTGTGCACCATTTCCATACACCACGTGCCACTCCCATGCCCCAAACTGATCTATTTAACCTTTAAGATTCTTCTCAGGCTGGGTGTGGTGGCTCATGCCTGTAATCCCAGCACTTTGGGAGGCCGAGGCAGGCGGATCAACTGAGGTCAGGACTTCGAGATGAGCCTGAGCAACATGCAGAAACCCCATCTCTACTAAAAATACAAAAAATTATCAGGGCATGGTAGCATATGCCTGTAATCCCAGCTACTCGGGAGGCTGAGGCAGGAGAATCGCTTGAACTCAGGAGGCAGAGGTTGCGGTGAGCAGAGATCATGCCATTGCACTCCAGCCTGGGCAACAAGAGCGAAACTCCGTCTCAAAAAAAAAAAAAAAAAAAAAAAAATTATTCTGAAGGCCTGCTTTACATCCTCCAAATGTATATTGAACTATTGTTACTTAATCTGTACCTCTCTTCTTTAAAAATTGATAAAGTTAATTATTAACATTTTATATAACTTGGAGTTAGGCAAAACTGTTTCAGATCCCAGACAGATCTGCTACTGCCTTGCAATGTAAAGTTGGGCAAGTTACTAAACTTGCTTTAATCTATTTCTTCCTCATTAAAATGAGAATTAAATTGGGTGATGTGTATAAAATGCCTACTATACACATATATTCATGCACACATACGTCACATACATATATACTTATTTAATTTTGATTTATTCTTACTTTCCTAGAAGATGCAGACTCTCTTTAAAACTCAAGGCAAAAGCAATGAAACATAAAGTGGGTACTAAAAATTGGACCAGTTAGTTGATGTAAAGGAGCCTCCCAACTTTAAAATGTGCCCTCATGGTAGCTCACACAAGCCACCCTCAGCAGATTTTTTTCACGTCTCCTAATGAAAAACATGAAAAACTCAAAGGTTTGACAAAGCCCGATCCACAGTTCCTAGGTTGGTGGCCTAACACTGACATCTGTCCCAAGAATCTGTCTTTCTCACGCAAACCTGATAAAGGTCAAGAGAAAAAACAACTTATATTACATAAGCCAAACAATACATAAATTAACACTTTTTAATCTGCATTATCTTCCTGGAGCAAGCAAAACCACTTCTGCAAATTGCGAACTCAGAAGAGAAAGTCCAAACGGGATGGGAACTGAGTCATCAATTTAAAACCATCAACCACTGACTGCCCCACCCCCAGAAAGAGGACTCTACCACGACCTACTACAGTGAAGCCCTGGGCATATCACACTCAGCCACTACTCTAAAAATCCCAACCTCCGACACCCAAGTCCCGCCAGTAGGAGCAGCACCCAGTCCCACCCTCGGCTCTGAGCCCTCACATCAGGGTCCCCACCCCAGATCCTCAGGTCCCAATCCAAGCTCCTATCCCAGCCCGACACCGGCACTCACCCGGGCGGTGACCTTATATACTGTGTAGCCCCTCGGGTGTCGCTGGGGCTCGGTGACAGTGTAGAAACGGGCCAGGTCGGCACTCCGCTCCCGGTAAGAGGTCATCCTCCCGCCGCCTCTGCCGCCGCCGCCGCCCGCCCGGGATCATGAGGGAAACCCGGCGCCGCCGCGGTCCAGGTTCCCCAACGCAGCGGCGAAGCGGCGAGGGGGCGGTGGCTCCAAGGCAGCTCCACGGCGGCGCCTCTGCTGCACAGCTCTGCTTCCGGGTCAGCAGAGAAGCTTCCGGGCCAGGCTGTCTCCCGCTTCTAGGGGGAGGGGAGACTCCTCCTTAGATTCTAGCCCCTTTGGGGCACCTGGGACTGGCCTGTAGTTGAAGACTAAGGGGTCGCGCTGCCACCCCCGTCACTGCGGAGACCTCAGGCCTCTCCACTAAAGACCTCTTGTACGCTAGCTCCGTCACCTTCTAGATTTTATGAGAGTTGGTATAGCCACGCCACACCAGGAGAGCGTGGTCCTCCCTGCCTCCGCCCCGCCGTGGTACAAACTTACGTGGAGTGTTGAAGGGATGGAGAGATACCATAGCCTAGCACCTTCTTTCCTTACCTATTCACAGTCTATCATTTTAAATACCCACAGCAACATCTCATTCTCTGAGACATATCCCTTACTTCTTTCTAAGACGAATTTCCTTCCATTGAGCGCCTTTCTGTAACACATCTGCACAGCAAGCCCCCAACCCAAAAAAGCTCCCAAGCCAATATCAATCTTTTAAAAATCCCCACAGGTTCGAAAATCTGGAGTCCGCCTCTGGCTAGAAGAAAGAAATATGTCACTCGACCTCTCCGAGCCACTCACTACAGTTTCCAATTTCAGCTGAGGTTGTTATCAACGCTTGGCAGTTCCTTTATCTTTTTGTGATCAAGGTTCCTTTTCATTCCACAAAATATTCATGCCAAGTCTTTGCCATTATCCTAAAGACTCTGTTCCTCTTCCTTTTGCCTCCCTACTCTCTGCACCACAACTCTTCTTTACAGGGAAAAAAGAAGAGGAAGAAGCAGCTATGGCCCTTAGTACCAATTCCTTTGTCTTCTCACATTTCCATGCCAGTCTGAAACGTACACATATCACTTGCTCATTTTTACAGCTAATGACTCCACATGTGATCTGAATCCCATCCTCTTTGGCAAACCTTAAGACACTGTTTCAATGACATTCCAAATCTCCTTTCTGTATGTTTAATCTCTTTCTCACCACTGGCTCCTTCTTTTCAACCTACATATATCTAAGTCTATTAGTCATTCATTAAACCTGAATTCACCACCTACTATGTGCCAGACATGATGCCAATTTGGCATTGGAGTTACAATGATAGTCCCTGTTCTCCGACCGGGCACGGTGGCTCACGCCTGTAATCCCAACACGTTGGGAGGCCGAGGCGGGCGGATTACCTGAGGTCAGGAGTTCAAGACCAGCCTGGCCAACATGGTGAAACCCCGTCTCTACTAAAAATACAAAAAATTAGCCAGGCGTGGTGGCAGGCGCCTGCAATCCCAGCTACTTGGGAGGCTGAGGCAAAAGAGTCGTTTGAACCCGGGAGGTGGAGGTTTCAGTGAGCCAAGATCGCACCATTGCACTTCAGCCTGGGGGACAAGAGCAAGACTTCTCTCAAAAAAAAAAAAAAAAAAAAAAGGTAGATAGTCCCTGTTCTCAAGTACCATCTAGTAGGAAAAATAAAGACACAAAATATACTGTGATAAGTACCATGGTGAATGTATATATGGAGTACTAAAGAGCACATCAATTCAGAATGGAAGATCGCCTAAGGCTTTCTGATAGAAGACTGAGTCTTGGAAGAGAGATGGGAGTTAGCCAGGAGAGAAGGGAGTAAAGGGCATTATTCATTTTGCCTTCTTTTCTTCCTTTCTTTCTCCTTCCACTCACCGTCAAAGTTGTTTAAGTTGATTTTAAAGTAATCTACATCAACATTGCATCATCACCCATTTATTCCCATGTCCAATTCAATCTGGTTTCACCTCTATATTGCTACTCTGAAACTGCTCTGAAAACAGTTTCCAGTGACCTCAATTTGCCCAATATTTCTGGATTTTGAAAGTCTCTGACCATTTCTACCTTTTTAAAACTTTTCTATGTTCTTAGCATGAGTCAGCATTATTTCCCTTTTCTCTTTTATACTCAGATGACTTGCTCTTTTTTCAGTCTCCTTTGCTGGTTTCTCTTCCTTCCAAGAACTTTTAGTATTCTTGTTTCTCAAGATTTTGCCTTTGATCCTTTGTTCTTTATTCCCATTGACTTGCAAATGTCTATCTCCCAGCATATCTCTCTTCCAGGACTTGACTCACTTTACCTACATCTTTATTATATATCTAACACTGGAAACAGAACAAATCAAAATCTCAACATTTTTTCCCCTCATATACCTATTTCTATCTCGATGACTGGTTTTACTCTCCATTTAATTACATTAGTTAGCTATTTGAGATCATCCTTAGCAACTTCCTCTCCATGTTCTCTGAGTTTCTTTGATTTACCAGATATTATTGATTAAAAATTTAAAAAGTGGGAAAACATGTGCCACGAAAACACTACTAGAAATACTTAAGACAAAGAAATATGATCAGGAATAAAGAAGGACAAAACTTAAAGAATTCAATTCATAAAGAAGACAGAGCAATTCTAAATGTGTATATACCTAATAACAAAACTAAAAATGTAAAAAGCAAAAACAATTAGAACTAAAAGAAGAAATAGACAAATCCACAATTATAGTTAAAATTTCAACACTCAGGCCTGGCATGGTGGCACATGCCTGTAATCCTAGCACTTTAGAAGGCTGAAGTGGGTAGATCACTTGAGGCCAGGAGTTCAAGACCAGCCTGGCCAACATGGCAAAACCTCATCTCTACTAAAAATACAAAAATTAGCCTGGCGTGGTGGCACATTCCTGTAACCCCAGTCACTTGGGAGGCTGAAGCACAAGAATCACTTGAAGCAGAGAGGTGGAGGTTGCAGTGAGCCAAGATCATGCAACTGAACTCTAGCGTGGGCAATAGAGCAAGAATATGTCTCAAAAAAACAAAAAAGATTTCAACGCTCCTCTCTCGGTAATTGACAAAACACGTAAACAAATAAATGAATAAGGATACAGAAAACCTGAAAAGCTCTATCAACCAACTCTACCTGATAGACATTTATAGAACACGCCACTCAATAGTAGCAGAAAATGTTTGTTTCAAGTGTACAGAAAACATTCAACAAGTCAGGCCATATCCTGGGCTATAAAATAAATGTTAACAGGCTGGGCGCAGTGGCTTACGCCTGTAATCTCAGCACTTTGGGAGGCCAAGGTGGGCAGATAGCCTGAGGTTGGGAGTTGGAGACCAGTCTGACCAATGTAGAAAAACCCTGACTCTACTAAAAATACAAAATTAGCCAGGCATGGTGGCACATGCCTGTAATCCCAGCTACTCAGGAGGCTGAGGCAGGAGAATCACTTGAACCCAGGAGGCGGAGGTTGCAGTGGGCTGAGATCGCACCATTGCACTCCAGCCTGGGCAACAAGAGTGAAACTCCATCTCAGTAAATAAATAAATGTTAACAAAATTTTTAAAACCAATATAAATTGGATTTGCTCTGTGACCTCAGGGAATTAAACTAGAAGTTAATAATAGAAAGTTACCCATAAAATTCATGAATATTTGGAAAGTAAATACAATTCTTAAAGATGCCTGGATCAAAAATAAGTGACAAAAAACTTTTAAACATATTTGGAATTGAATGAAAATGGAAGCATATCATAATGTGTGGGACACAGCTAATGCAGTGCTTAGAGGGAAATGTATAACCTTGATGGCTTATAGTAGACAAGAAGAAGGGTCACGAACTAAGCTTCTACTTTAAGAAGCTAGAAAAAAAAATATTGAACCCTAGAGCAAGAATAAGGAATAAAACATAAAGAAAAGAGTAATAACTCAATGAAATTTTTTTAAAAAGAGAAAAACAATGAAATAGAAAAAGAGAAAAGCAATAAAGAAAAACCAATGAAATCAAAAACTGATTCTTTGTTAGGGGGAACTCCAAAAGTTCACTGCTCCATATAAACTATGAAAAAACTAACAAAAACTCTCAGTATTAACTCTTTCAGAACTCTGGAAACTAACCAAAAGCTTACAGCAACCCAGGAACACTTATTTAAGAAAATAGGCTGAATCTCAGCTGGGCGCGGTGGCTCATACCTGTAATCCCAACACTTGGGGAGGCCGAGGCGGGCGGATCATGAGGTCAGGAGTTTGAGACCAGCCTGGCCAACATGGTAAAACCTCGTCTCTACTAAATATTCAAAAAACTAGCCGGGTGTGGTGGTGGGCACTTGTAGTCCCAGCTATTCGGGAGACTGAGGCAGGAGAATTGCTTGAACCTGGGAGGCGGAGGTTGCAGTGAATTGAGATCATGCCACTGCACTCCAGCCTGGGCGACAGAGCGAGACTCTGTCTCAAAAAAGAAAAAAAAAAAAAGAAAGAAAGAAAATAGGCTGAATCTCTAAGAACAGCAAACTTTCTGGCATTTTAACTAACCCTAGGCCCATCCCCTGCTCCTCAACTCAGGGATATCCTTGAAAATAACAGCCAACATTCCTACAACTAGTTCTGAGGGAGAAGAGACCTCATTTTTATAGAATAGTAATTATTACTATAAATAAATAAATATCTGGTCTTATTTGTCTGGTGGCTTTCAGAAGACCAACTCAAAAGGCTTATCTTCACCTTGTCCCAACGCTAAAGCCATTAACCAGGGGACATTTTTCCACAATATTTATAGGTAAATGTGTTTGTCTTTGCTCCCTGAAGTGATGGATAACAGCTGAGCAAACAATCGACTGCCCAAGAAGCTTGACAGAAAAGGCTGGAGAATGAGAAGCTTTGGAAGAATAAGGGCCTTGAAAAGTTCCAATATATTCTTGAGAATCTAGAAGACCATGCACATGACCAGAGCTACGCAGATGCTCAGGAAAGACTTGAGAAGGCTTTAAGCTTTCACATCTAGCCAAACTTGAAGCTCTGTACAAGCAAGATGAGAAGACTAAGGCAGGGTTGTAAACTGCCTGGCTGAGTGTTGAAGATGTACACCTGCATAAAAACAGGGCCTCTGCAGGGTGCAGTGGCTTACACCTATAATCCCAGCACTTTGAGAGGCTGAGGCAGGTGGATCACTTGAGCCCAGGAGTTCAAGACCAGCCTGGGAAACATAGTGAGGCCCCATCTCTACAAGAAAATGCAAAAAAAAAAAAAAAAAAAAAAATAGCAGGGCATAGTGGTGTTGGGAAAAGGGCTTGTGGAGTGCCTGTATAAACTGACCATAAAAATATGGACAATAGGTTGTGGAAAGCCACAAAAGGCCTCCGAGGAGGAAAACCTCCTAATTGCCATCATGTTCCCATGCTCAGAGAGAGACCGGCTGTCTTATCTGTAAACACTGTGTTCAGGGAGAAAGACACTCCTTTAAAACACTGAAATGTAGACAGACATGCAGGCTCCTAGTTAAGCCGCTCCCACTAGCTACTCTCCGATAAAGATATGCTGTTTGAGCATAAAGGAGATTCATTTAAACTGCTATCACTATAAACTATGCCTATGACGCACTGCAACCCTTTCACTGTTTCGCCTTGAACATGTGCTTCTTAGATCTAAGTGATTGTACTCAATAAATAGTGTGGAGACCAGAGCTCTGAACTGTTTGCAGCCTCCATTTTGCAACTGGCCCCCTGGCTCCCACCTTTACAAACTCTCAACCTGTCTCTTCTCATTCAGGAAAAGGGCTTGTGGGGTGCCTGTATGAACTGGCCATAAAAATATGGGACATTAAGTTGTGGAAAGCCGCAAGAGGCCTCTGAGGAGGAAAACCTCCTAATTGCCATCATGTTCCCATGCTCAGAACTAGACCCGCTCTCTTATCTGTAAACACTGTGTTCAAGGAGAAAGACACTCCTTTAAAACACTGAAATGTAGACAGACATGCAGGCTCCTAGTTAAGCCGCTCCCACTAGCTACTCTCTGATAGTTAAAGATATGCTGTTTGAGCACAAAGGAGATTCATTTAAACCGCTATTACTATAAATTACGCCTATGATGCACTGCAACCCTTTCACTGTTTCGCCCTAAAAATCTGCTTCTTAAATCTAAGTAATTGTACTCAATAAATAGTATAGAGACCAGAGCTCTAAACCTTTTGCAGCCTCCATTTTGCAACTGGCCCCCTGGCTCCCACCTTTATAAACTCTTAAGCTGTCTCTTCTCATTCCTTTGTCACCACCGGACTTCGAGTACCCTACAGGTGGTGTTGAGGCTGGTCCCCAACATAGTGGCGTACACCTGTAGTCCCAGCTACTCAGGAGGCTGAAACAAGAGAATTGCTGGAGCCTGGGAGGCAGAGGTTGTGGTAAGTTAAGATCATGCCACTGCATGCCAACCTGGATGATATAGCAAGACGGTGTCTCAAAATAAATAAGTAAATAAAAATAAAATAAGGCCAGGCGCGGTGGCTCGTGCCTATAATCCCAGCACTTTGGAGGCTAAGGTAGGTGGATCCCTTGAGCCCAGGAGTCTGAGACTAGCCTGGGCAATATAGTGAGACCCTGTCACTGTAAAAAATAGAAATAAAATAAAATAAAAACAGGGCATCTCTGCAAAGACTGGGAGCTGTTTTTTTGGTTCCAGCACCTAAGGAAATCACTGTCCAATCATTTGCTGTCCAATCTCTGCCTAATTAATAAGCTAACGGAACAGAGACTTTAGTGGTCACACACAACAAATAACAGATTTAACAGAATTAGTTCAGAAAACTAAATAAACAAGTACTACAGTAAGCACTAACAATGAACTCTAGGAAGGAGAGATAATCTGACTTTCAGAGTTGTCATATTAGAATATTTAAAATAATTAATTTTTCAGCAAAAATTTATGAAGCATTATAAAAAACAAAAAGTGTGACCCATACACAGATAAAAAAGCAATCAATTAAAAACTATGTCCATGAGGAAGCTCAGATGTTGGTCTTACTAGACATAAATTTTAAATTGGCTACTTTAAATACATCCAAAAAGCTAAAGAAAACCACGTCTAAAGGAACGAAAGACAAAGCCAAAACTGACTCAAGAAGACAAAAATGTCAGAATAGACCAGTAAAGACATTAAGTCTGTATCAAAAAAATGTCAACAAACAAAAAGCCTGGGATTAGAAGCTTTTTCCAATGAATTCAGTGAAACTGAGTGTTAAAGAAGAATTAACGTCAATCTTTCTCAAACTCTGTCAAATAAAAGAAGAAAAGAGAATACTTTCCAACTCATTTTATGAGGCCAGTATTACCCAGGTACCACAGCCAAGTAATTACAAGAAAAAAAATTTCCTTGTGAATATCCTCAACTGAAAACTCACAGACCAAATGGAGCAGCACAGTAAAAGGATTACATGACATGAACATGTGGGATTTATCTCCAAAATGCAAAGTTGGTTCAATATATGAAAGTAAATCAATGTAATACACCATATTGATAGTATAAAGGGAAAAAATACAGGATCATCTCAATAGATGCAGAAAAGACATTTGACAAAATCCAACATCCTTTCATGTTAAGAATACACAACCAACTAGGAATAGAAGGGGAACTTCCTCAAACTGAAAAAGGGCACTGATGAAAAACCCACAGCTAACATCATTCTCAATGGTGAAAAACTGAAAGCTTACCCCCTAAGCAGGAGCAAGACAAGGATGTCCGCTCCTCCACATCCATTCAATATTGTATTGGTAGTTCTGGCGGAGGCAATTAGACAAGAAAAAGAAATAAAAGTCATCCAGGTTGGAAAGGTAGAGGTGAAACAATCTTTATTGTCAGATGATACGATTTTTTTTTTAATTGAGACAGGGCCTCATTCTGTCACCCAGGCTGGAGTGCAGTGGCGCAATCTTGACTCATTACAGCCTCGACATCCCGGGCTCAAGTAATCCTCTCACCTCAGCCTCCAAAGTAGCTAAGATTACAGGTGTGCACCACCATGCCCCGCTAATTTTTGTATTTTTTGTGCAGATGGAGTCTCACCATGTTGCCCAGGCTAGTCTTGAACTCCTGGACTCAAGCAATCTGCCTGCCTTTGCCTCTCAAAGTGCTGGAACTACAGGTATGAGCCACAGCATCCAGCCAAAGTTGTTTGTTTTTAGGTTTTGTTGTTGTTGTTGTTTTTTAAAATCATGGCTCACTGCAGCCTCAACCCACCTCCTCACCTCCCCACCTCCCCCAACCCTCTCCCTCTGCTTCATGTGATCCTCCCACCTCGGCCTCCCCAGTAGCTGGGTCTACAGGTACGCATCACCATGCCCGACTAATTTTCGTATTTTTTGTAGAGATGTAGTTTTGCCATGTTGCCCAGGGAGGTCTCAAACTCCTAGGCTCAAGTGATCCACCTGCCTCAACTTCCCAAAGTGCTGGGATTACAAGTGTGAACCACCAAACCCAGCCAACATGATCTTATATATAGAAAACTCTAAAGAATCTACACACACTCTCAAAAAGCTTTTAGAGCCAAAGAATAAGTTTAGCAAAGTTGAAAGATACAAGGCCCCTATATAAAAATTAATTGTATTTCTATACACTAACAATGAACAATCCAAAACTGAAATTAAGAAAATAATTCTACTTAGAATACTGTCAAAAATAATAAAGTATTTGGAAATAAATTTATTTATTTATGTTATTTATTTTTGAGACGGAGTCTTGCTCTGTCATCCAGGCTGGAGTGCAGTGGTACAATCTGAGCTCACTGCAATCTCTTCCTCCTAGGTTCAAGCGATTCTCCTGCCTCCGCTTCCCAAGTAGCTGGGACTACAGGCGTGCACCACCACACCTGGCTAATGGGAATAAATTTAACAAAGGAAATGTAATGCTCGTACACCTAAAACAATAAAATATTGAGAGAAAGTCATTAAGATGTCAATATTCCCCAAATTGAATACATATTCAGTGCAATCCCTATTAAAATTTCAACTTTTTTTTTAACAGAAAGGAACAAGTTGATCTTAAAATTCATATGGAAATGCAAAGGACTCTGAATAGCAAAACAATCTTAATAAAGATTGGAGAATTCACATGTCCTGATTTCAAAACTCACTACAAATCTACAGTAATCAAGGCAGTGTGATACTGGTATAAAGGTAACTGTATAGATAATGGCATAGAGTTGCGAGTTCAGACATATATCCATATGTTTACAGTCAAGCGATTTTCAACAAAAAGCAATCAATAGGAAGGAGAGATGGGGAGAGCAGAGAAATAGTCTTCAACAAATGGTGCTGGGAAAACTAGATATTCACATGTAAAATAATGAATTTAGACCCCTCCTAACACCACATACTAAAATTAACTCAAAATAGACTAAAGATGGAAATGTAAGACGTAAAAGCATAAAGCTCTTAGAAGGAAACATGAGTGTGTATCTTCATGGCCTTGTAACAGGAAATGGTTTGCTATGACACCAAAAAGCACAAGCAGGCAAAGTAAAAATAGATAAGATGGAATTCATCAAAATTAAAAGCTTTTGTGTGTCAAAGAACACTATCAAAGTGAAAAGAGAATCTACAGAATGGGAGAAAATATATGCAAATCATGTATCTGACAAGAGTCTAGTATCCAGAATATATAAAGAACTCTTTCAACCCAACAATAGAAGGATAAATAACTCAATTTTAAAATAGGCAAATGATCTGAAAATGTTTCTCCAAAGAATCCATACCAATGGCCAATAAGCACATGAAAAGATGTAGCATTAGTCATCAGGGAAATGCACATCAAAACCACAATGAGCTACAAATTCACATTCATTAGGATGGTGTTATGGGCTGAACTGTGTCCCTGCAGAATCCATATACTGAGAAGTTCTGCCTGCAGTACCTCGGAATGTGATTGTATTTAAAGATAGAGCCTTTAAAGAGGCAATCAAGGTAAAATGAAATTATATGGATGAGCCCTAGTCCAATGTGACTTATGTCCTTACAAGAAGAGGAAACTAGAACACAGAGGAAAGACCATTTGAAGACACAGATGATAGGCATCTATGGGCATGTTGTATCCCAATTAGTATTAGTAAGTTAGTATTAGTAAATTTAAAAGCCAGGAAGAGAAGCCCTCAGAAGAAAACAACTCTGCTGACACCTTGATCTTGAACTTCTTTTTTTTTTTTTTTTTTTGAGATGGACTCTCACACTGTCACCCAGGCTGGAGTGCAGTGGCACCATCTCGGCTCACTGCAATCTCCACCTCCCAGGTTCAAGCGATTCTCCTGCCTCAGCCTCCCGAGTAGCTGGGATTACAGGCGCTCACCACAGTGTGCAGCTAATTTCTTTTTTCTTTTTTTTTTTTTCTCCCTCTGTCGCCCAGGCTGGAGTGCAGTGGCCCTATCTGATGAGTTCACTGCAACCTCCACTTCCCGGGTTCAAGCGATTCTCCTGCCTCCAAGTAGCTAGGATTACAGGCGCCTGCCTCTGTGTCTCACCTGACTGACACAGCTGAGCCTAACTCTTCTCCTAGTCAGGGCTCTCCTAGAAAGTGGCTCTCATGATAGGAATAAACTGGACACAGGTCAATCATGGAGCCACATGGGCATCTGCAGTATAAACAAGTTTCCTTTCAGAGGGACACATTGCAGATCAGGCATTTAGGTGTTAGGCGGCATTCCAGGATAAAGAAGTATCCCATGAAAGGCATACTGTAAATATCCATGACCAAATCTCTTGGCTTTCCACCAGGACAGGGCTAGAATTCATAGCCACTCTACAGAGACAACCTCAAGACCAAATTAGAGGAAAATACATCAAATCCAGATTTAGCAGAAATGGATGCTTTGTCACTCAGGTGAGTTTTTGATACATTTGGACCTAAAAGCTACTCCACAGCCTCAATGACACTAATCTTTGTTAACAGGCAACATGCTCGCTCTAAGCTCTTTTTTTTTTTTTTTTTTTGAGATGGAGTCTCACTCTGTTGCCTAGGCTGGCATGCAGTGGTGCAATCTTGGCTCACTGCAACCTCCGCCTCCCGGGTTCAAGTGATTCTTCTGCCTCAGCCTCCCAAGTAGCTGGGACTACAGGCATGCACCACCAAACCCAGCTAATTTTTGTATTTTTAGTAGAGACAGGGTTTCTCCATGTTGGCCAGGCTTGTCTTGAACTCCTGACCTCATGATCCGCCCACCTCGGCCTCCCGAAGTGCTGGGATTACAAGCATGAGCCACTGCACCTGGCCCAAGCATGCAGTTTTAAAACATAGACTTACTAGTCAAACAAGTTTTATCTCCTAGATGGTTAAGGTCACAAAACTATAAATCCAACCTAGGAGCCGAATGCATGATGAAAATAAATTGGTTAATGCATGTCATTAATGAAAGGAAAAACAGAGGGAAAAATCATACTTAACTTTTTCATTTCTTTGCTTCTGTGATATTTTTGATACTTGCCTGACTTGTTAAAAAGTAACTTCAGATGATGGCAAGCCTTGTTTGCCATGAGCAATTCAAACATAATTGTTAAGAATGAGTAAGTTAGGCTAATGTAATAATTACAGAATTCTTTTTCATAACTTGAAATCTTAGCTATATTATATAAGAGATAGAGATACATGAAATGTCTGAGTCATTTCTGAGTAAGTTAAAATACTGAAACATTAATTGTTGAACTTAATTTTAAAAAATATATTGGCATCTTGTTTTTGTACAGTATAAAGAAGCTAAATACATTTGGATCTGTTAATTAACATGGAAAATGGAGGAAATATATTTCTAGAAATTATGAAATGGTGAATGCTGATATAAGACAGTTTACAACTGTTAAATGAAAATTATAGAAGGCCATGGGAAGTTGATGACTTCATGCTTTGGACAGCTTTTCCCAAGATATCAGAACAGACTCCCCATCGTAATGAGACTCTTCCCTCTCTTAATTTTTCTTTGCTTATACCTACCTCTTTCACTTGGCAGGATAATGCTGTAATTAGAATTTCACAGTCAGTAGCTTCTGCAGGCAACTTGAAGTGTTGGATCCATCATGTCAAACCTGAATCTTTACATGGCTTTCAAGATCCATTAGTTCACCCATTGGCTAACTTTAGCAACATCCCTAATGCCACTGTTTTTTTTCAAATTGTACTTATGGTCTCTTTTATAGAGTTAAACTTCTAGATCCACTTGTTCTCATTCCCTGTTTTAATTTAACCCCGTCATGGGATGCTAGATTATCTGCTAACTGAGTAGGATGAGTCTGTGCAGTTGCTGACATTTCTTGTTGCACATGGATAAATACATCAGATATTGTAGAGCCTCATTTGCAAAAATTAACAAACAGGCTACTTGGTTAAAATGTAGACTCCTCATCTGGCTCTCTCTGTGATCTAATCAATTTTAGTTGGTTTGGTTCATGGGGATCCTGGCTCAAGAGTATACTCCAAACTTTTGGATTACCCTTCTGATAGTCATAACAGAAGTCTCTCTGGTATGCTGTATTCTCTCAAAAGCTTTAAATGTTTGCATGCAGTCATCCATCAAATGTCAAATAATCTCTCTTTGGCTGGAACAAAGAAATGTATTATCATGAGGACATTGTAACCTATGAATGGTGTATTGAGACTGGAAACCCAGAGTGGTGGTAACTGAGAGTAGCGCTAACACTCTCAGAGTTTTGGTCACACTCCCACCTAGGAGAGAGCCTGACCAAAAAGGGAAGAATTGTTGAACAAGATTATGAAAGGTCATTGTTTGAACTGAGCTCCTGCAATGGGCCCAAAACAAACCAAACCAAAATGGAGTCACTCATCCTAAACGCCACCTAACCAAACTGAAAGTTTAAGGAAGTAGATAGGTTCCAAATAATACCAGTTTCTTTTCTGAAAACAAGAGATTCTAGTCTAACTGAGTCATCGTAAGGAAGTCTCTTCTGCATTATCCTTTACAAAAAAGTAACCCAATGTTAACCAATTAGGTTTTTGTTGTTGTTGTTGTTGTTGTTTTTGTTTTTGTTTTTTTTCCTGAGATGGAGTTTCGCTCTTGTTGCCCAGGCTGGAGTACAAGGGCGTGATCTCAGCTCACTGCAACCTCCAACTCCCAGGTTCAGGCGATTCTCCTGTCTCAGCCTCCCGAGTAGCTGGGATTATAGGTGTGCACCACCATGCCCAGATAATTTTTGCATTTTTAGTAGACAAGGGGTTTCACCATGTTGGCCAGGCTGGTCTCGAACTCCTGACCTCAGGTGATCTACCCACGCCAGCCTCCCAAAATGCTGGGATTACAGGCCAGGTTTTCTTTTTTTTTTTTCTATTGTTCTGTTTCATTGCTCCTATCTTCCAAAACCCATTTTTCTGTTATTAGCCAATGGAAGTTCTTTTCTTTCTTTTCTTTTCTATTTTTTTCTCTTTTTTTTTTTTTTTTTGAGACGGAGTCTTGCTCTGTCACCCCAGCTGGAGTGCAATGGCACTATCTTAGCTCACTGCAACCTCCGCCTCCCGGGTTCAAGTGGTTCTTCTGCCTCAGCCTCTTGAGTAGCTGGGACTACAGGCGTGCGCCACCATGTCTGGCCAGAAGTTCTAATTCTATTTTGTGGAATGGAGGCTGTCCAGTATAATTAATCACAAATAAAAGGCAATTAATGTATAACTAAATTAAATATATTAAATATTAATATAACAACAATAATATCATCTTTTTTTGTCTTTGTCAATTGAAGTCATTGACAGATCTGAGCTTCTGACCAGAATAACAAATCTTACTATATTAAACTTATATATTATCAATCAAAAACAAAAACACAAGGTTTTGGTGAACTTTCGCTTTATGGCTGTGAATTTTTCTTCAATTTCTATTAGATTTTTTTCAAAATATTATAATAGCTCAAAGAGTCCCTTAAATCATTTTTTTAACCTCCAGTATTCCAGACACCCAAGGTTTAGATATCAATAAACAAAACATTCATTAAAAGGAACAAAAGGATACATACCTTGCTCCTTGATGTTAATCATCCTTAAGAACATATACTACTTCCAGATCAATATCTAGCTTTGGCATGGGCAGAGGCAGAATACGTGACCACTAAATAGCCATTTATTTATTCATTATTTAACAAACAATAGACATGGTTTCTCTCCTCAAATGGATATCAGACAATCACAGAAAGCACTTTTGCTCTTTCTTACATGCAGCTCTCTCATTTCTCCTCTGACTTTCCATTGCTCAGCCTCTTCATTCTTTCCTGGGTCTAAGGAGCCCCTTAGATTGGCTCTTGCTTCTTAATACCTTTCGAGAAAAACCATTTTAGGAACCCTAAAACAAACCAGGCCAGGCAGTAAGGTCATCTGCTAGAGATGAGCTCAATTACATAACATCCACAAGTCTCTGTAGTGTAAGTTCTCACAAATCTGCAAAGCCCTATTCTGGGGCTGAGAGGTAGAAATAAGAAAGGGTTAGCCAGGTGCAGTGGCTCACTCCTGTAATCCCAGCACTTTGGGAGGCTGAGGCAGGCATATCACGAGGTCAGGAGTTTGAGATCAGCCGACATGGTGAAACCCCATCTCTATTAAAAATACAAAAATTAGCCGGATGTGGTGGCACACGCCTGTAGTCCCAGCTACTCAGGAGGCTGAGGCAGGAGAATCGCTTGAACCAGGGAGGCGGAGGTTGCAGTGAGCCAAGACTGCACCACTGCATTCCAGCCTGGGTGACAAAAAAAAAAAAAAAAGAGGGATTTAGGGATGGAGGAAAGAGAAGGGCTAACTTAAATTTTATATCCTGACTACCAAATTCCTATCACTGTTCTTCTGTTTTAAAAGCCTGGACATCAAAAGTTCTTAGTCTACACATGTTAGAGAAAGAAATTAGAAATTCTAGCAAGGGCTAAGTGCTATGATGTTTTCATCAAGGACCACTGCAGGACACATACTCATGGAGTACTCTATCAGCGTTATAGGCTGACTTACTAATGACTATAAGACCATTGGTTAAATCTGCCCTGCTTCAAATTAAATCTATAATTTGCTACCACTTCAGCAAGCCTAGATATAATATTCAGCTGGAAAAATAAGAAATAGTACCAAAAAGAAAGAAAGAATTCCACAACCATAAAAAATTAGGAAACTACCATACCAGACTATAAGGTTCTGTATGGGAAAAACTATGTCACCATGACAACCTGGGATATTTTTACTGAAAGAGTTGGTAGGTTATACAGAAACATTTTCCAGGATTTGGAGGCTGAGAGCGAAGTACAAGTACATGTGTAGGAGTTGAGAGACATTCTGAATGGGCTTTTCATCCTTATTTTTTAGCTTTTCCTCGCAATCTATATTTTGCCAAATTCTGTTTTATAAGAGGTACTATGGGTTTGACTTTGTCCCCTCCAAAACTCATGCTGAAATTTGATTCCCATGGCTGGGCATGGTGGCTCACAAATCCCAGCACTTTGGGAGACCAAGGCAGGTGGATGGCTTGAGCTCAGGAGTTTGAGACCCACCTGGGCAACATGGTGAAATCCATTCTCTACAAAAAATACAATTAGCATGGTGTGGTGGTGTATGCCTATAGTCCCAGCTACTTGAGGGGCTGAAGCAAGAAAATCACTTGAGCCCAGGAGGTGGAGGTTGCAGTGAGCCAAGATCATGCCATTTCACTGCAGCCTGGACAACGGGAGTGAAACGCTGTCTCAAAAAATAAATAATTAATTAAGAAATAAAAAAAAAAGAGAAAAGAAATTCGATTCCCAATGTGGTGGTATTAGAAGGTGGGTCCCAGTGGGAGGTGTTTGGGTTATGGGGGCAGATCCTTCATGAATGGCTTGGTGCAGTTCTTGCAGTAGTAAGTGAGTTCTCAGTCTTACAAGACTGGATTAATTTTTGTGGGACGGTCCCATGGGAGTGAATTGCTGTAAAGCCAGTATGCCCCTCAGATTTTGCACATATTCCCTTCCCCTTTGACCTTCTCTGCCATGTCTTGAGCCAACATAAAAGCCCTCACCACAAGCTGAGCAGATGCTGGGGTGCCATGCTTTTTGAACTTAGCCTGCAGAACTGTGAGCTAAATAAACCTCTATTCCTTATAAACTACCCATAGGTATTCTGTTACAGCAACACAAAACAGACTAAGACAGATGAAAAGGGCAAAGTAATTTTTATACCCCAGAATTATATATACATGTTATCAGCATGTATGTATGATTATGTAACTACTAATTAGGGAGATTTTTAACAAAGGATATTCATTTTCCTGATGGACAGGAAGATTAACATCAATCTTCCAAAGGAGTATGCTAATGTACAATAACCAAAATAGATACTTTTTTAGAAAAATCTGAAAGTATCAGATAGATACTTCTCTTATGCATTGAATCTATATGATATTAGTTCTCATTTTATATAATTTTTGTCTTCTGTTTTTAATTTTTCTCTGTACTATTTTCCAAAGGAACAGAACAGCACAAAGTTCTGTTATATGTATATTATCCACTCAGTATATGCTACTTTATTTTTCTTTTTTTTTTTTGAGACGTTGTCTCACTTTGTCACCCAGGCTGGAGTGCAGTGGCACGATCTCGGCTCACTGCAAGCTCCACCTCTTGGGTTCACGCCATTCTCCTGCCTCAGCCTCCCAAGTAGATGAGACTACAGGCATGTGCCACCATGCCCGGCTAATTTTGTGTTTTTAGCAAAAATGGGGTTTCTCCATTTTGGTCAGGCTGGTCTCAAACTCACGACCTCAGGTGATCCACACGCCTTGCCCTCCCAAAGTGCTAGGATTACAGGCATGAGCCACCGCCCCCGGCTATGCTACTTTATTAATCAAGTTTATGTGATGAAAAAATTTGCATATAAATGTGATGAAAAAACAAAATATTTCTGCCCCTCTGTATCTTTTGACAGGTGCTTTACATCTATCATTTTATTTATCTTCATTTTTATTTATTTATTTATTTATTTTGAGACAGAGTCTTACTCTGTCGCCAGGCTGGAGTGCAGTGGCGCAATCTCGGCTCATTGCAACCTCCATCTCCTGGGTTCAAGCAATTCTCCTTCCTCAGCCTCCCGAGTAGCTGGGACTACAGGCACATACCACCACGCCTGGCTAACTTTTGTATTTTTAGTAGTGACAGGGTTTCACCATGTTGGCCATTATGGTCTTGATCTTTTGACCTTGTGATCTGCCCACCTTGACTTCCCAAAGTGCTGGGATTACAGGAGTGAGCCACTGCGCCCAGCCATCTTCATAATATTTTATAAGTACTATTATCCCCATTTTGCAGATAACTGTGACCAAAGAGGTGATATGTTTGCCCAATGCCACAACTGAGAAGTGTCAGAGTATGTGTTAAAACCCATGTCTATTTGATTCAAGCGTCTTCCAGCCAGCTGCGGTGGCTCACACCTGTAATCCCAGCACTTTAGGAGGTTGAGGTGGAAGGCATGAGCCCAGGAGTTCAAGACCAGCCTGGGCAATATAGCAAGACACTGTCTCTACAAAAAATAGAAAATTAGCCAAGCATGGTGGTGCTTAGCTACTTGGGAGGTTGAAACAGGAAGAACACTTTAGCCTAAAAGGTTAAGGCTGCAGTGAGCTGAGATCCCACCACTGGCACTCCAGCTTTGAGACTCTGCCTCAAAAAAGAAAAAAAAAAGTTTTCCCATTTTACTGTGCTACACTACATCTCAATAATTCTTGAGGAACAGACTTTCAGCTTATAAAGATATTTTTTCTGAATATTACATAATACTGTATATTTGTACTTCTAGTGAAGATACTATTTAAACTCTTGCATTGAAGACATTCTCTGCTCAAAACACATGGCAGTGAGAGATAAAATATAAAAAGAGAAATCATAACAAAACAGAACTGGAAAACACCATCATGCTCAAAAGCAATATTAACTTTTTTTGAGGCCCAGAAACACCAAAGCTGAGACACGCTGGGCCTTCTATCTAGGAATTTTGCTACTGAAGGTTAACAAGAACTAAAAGTCCTCCCAAGAAAGAGAAGGGATGGATTCAGGCTCACTGCTGAAACTAAGGGCCACTTTACCCATGAAGAAAGGCTGAAAGGTGCTGCAGTGACTACTTCCATAGCCATGGCCTAGGGAGGCAGGAGAAAAGGGATACAGCTTCACATCCAGGACCTGGGCCAAGCTATCCACTAGCTCACAGATTAGAAATGTAACATCTCTGATAGCATAGCTAGACAGACCCAAGCCACAAATATAAAACCTGATTCTGGTCAAGGAGTCCCTTGAGGGGGAATGGAGGCAATTAAGACAAACAGGGTCAACAGAGAGAAAAAATAAAAATCTCTTAATCAGGAGGTTTGCACATGAAAATTCCAAAACACATGAAGAAATTCACACTAGAACAGCCACCAGCAAAATCAAAATAGGGAAGATAAATTTACTCCGGACAAAATAAACATAACAGAATAATCAGAAAATGAGCTTTAAACAAGTGTGATTAGTATCATTTGAGAGAGGTAAAAGAAAAAAATAATAATAATTTTTTTTTTTTGAGACAGAGTCTCGCTCTCTCATGTTGGGAGCAAGCCCCCCAAAATCTGGCCATAAACCGGCCCCAAAACTGGCTATAAACAAAATCTCTGCAGCACTGTAATATGTTCATAATGGCCCTAACACCCACGCTGGAAGGTTGTGGGTTTACGGGAGTGAGGGCAAGGAACATCTGGCCTGCCCAGGGCAGAAAACCACTTAAGGGCATTCTTAAGCCGCAAACAATAGCATGAGCGATCTGTGCCTTAAGGACATGCTCCTGCCGCAGTTAACTAGTCCAACCTATTCCTTTAATTCAGCCCATCCCTTCGTTTCCCATAAGGGATACTTTTAGTTAATTTAATATCTATAGAAAAAATGCCAATGACTGGTTTGCTGTTAATAAATATGTGGGTAAATCTCTGTTCGGGGCTCTCAGCTCTGAAGGCTGTGAGACCCCTGATTTCCCACTTCACAGCTCTATATTTATGTGTGTGACTTTAATTCCTCTAGCACTGTTGGGTTAGGGTCTCCCCAACCGAGCTGGTCTCGGCAAGTGGCATCCATTGTGGGGGCTCGAATCCAGGTTGAAGGGTCACTGGAGCAATGGTTGGAATGGAAAACTAGCTGGAGGACAAGCAAATACTCTTAAAGCAATCCCCATGGTGAATAAGAAGGGGAGCTCGGAAGCGTCAGGGTAACAATGGGACAGGTATGGGGTCTGGTTCATTCCACCTTGGAACTTTTTCACACTGATGATGAGGACAAACGCGAGTATAATGTAACAACAGAAGAGGTTACAGAGCATGTTTATTTACCAGCTAAAGCTAAAGTGGCAAAGGAAGGAGAGGTTCATCCCTACCCTTCTGCACCCCCTCCTTATTATTTTGAAGAAAAAGACCCTCCAGATCTTTCTTTTCCGGAGGACACAGCAAAAAGTAGTTGCCCCAGTGACTGTTCAAGCAGTGCCTCGAGCGACCACTCTTAGTTCTATTCAGGCAGGAATTCAGCAAGCTAGACGAGAGGGTGATAAAGAGGTTTGGCAGTTCCCTGTTAGAATACACCCACCAGGTCAACAGGGAAATATTACAGCTACATTTGAGCCTTTTCCTTTTAAATTACTCAAAGAATTTAAACAAGCTATAAATCAGTATGGACCAGGTTCTCCTTTTGTAATGGGACTGTTAAAGAATGTTGCTGTTTCCAGTCGAATGATATCTACTGACTGGGATGCTCTTACTCCAGCTTGTCTAACTCCTGCTCAGTTCTTACAATTCAAAACTTGGTGAGCAGATGAAGCTTCCATTCAGGCTGCTCAAAATGCCCAGGCCCAACCTCAAATTAATATAACTGCAGACCAACTTTTGGGGGTTGGCGGCTGGGCTGGTTTAGATGCACAACTGGTCATGCAGGATGATGCCATAGAACAGCTTAGTGGAGTGTGCATTAGAGCTTGGGAAAAAAATCACTTCAGGTGGAGAAAAATACCCTTCCTTTAGTGCTGTAAAACAGGGACCAAGAGAACCATACGTTGACTTTATAGCTCGGTTACAGGAGTCTCTTAAAAAGATGATTGCAGATTCAGCTGCTCAGGATATAGTGTTGCAGTTATTGGCTTTCGACAATGCGAATCCCGCTTGCCAGGCTGCTCTGCGACCTATCAGAGGGAAAGGTGATGGTATCGAAAGTAATCTGCATACAGCTACTCTGCTAGCACAGGCAATGGCAGGACTGAGAGTGGATAAAGGAAATACTCCATTCCCTGGAACTTGTTTTAACTGTGGGAAGCATGGTCATACTAAAAAAAAATGTAGAAAAAATCAGCAAGTCAGGCCGCCAGACAGGGGAAAAAAGAAAACTGCTGATCCTGAAATATGTCCAAACTGTAAAAAAGGAAAACACTGGGCTAATCAGTGTCACTCTAAGTTTGATAAAGAAGAGAACCCGATTTGGGGAAACGCCACGAGGGGCCCATCCTGGGTCCCATTCCAAACTGGGACATTTCCAGCTCAGGCCATTCTCTCACCCCCATACAATGTCTATCTCCTGCTACAGCCAGTAGTGCCACAGTAGATTTATGCTGCACAAAAGCTGTGAGCCTTCTGCCTGGGGAACCCCTGCAAAAGGTCCCAACAAAAGTCTGTGGACCCTTGCCAATAGGGACAATAGGATTACCTTTAGGAAGGTCTAGTTTAGGTTTAAAAGGGGTACAAATACATACAGGAGGCATTGATTCAGATTACAATGGGGAAATTCAAATTGTTATATCTACTTCTGTTCCCTGGAAAGCAGAGCCAGGAGGGCGTACAGCACAGCTCCTGATTGTGCCATATGTGGGAATGGGAAAAAGTGAAATTAAACAAACGGGAGGATTTGGAAGCACAAATGAACAAGGCAAAGCAGTGTATTGGGTAAATCAAATTACTAATAAATGCCCTACCTGTGAAATAACTATTCAGGGAGAGAAATTTAAAGGTTTGGTAGATACAGGAGCGGACATTTCAGTCATTTCTCTACAGCACTGGCCGCCCATGTGGCCAATTCAACCCTCTCAATTTAACATAGTTGGAACTGGTAAAGCCCCAAAGTATATCAAAGTAGTTATATTTTGCACTGTGAAGGACCCGATGGACAACCTGGGACTATTCAACCAATTATAACTTCTGTACCTATAAATTTATGGGGAAGAGATTTATTACAACAATGGGGAGCGCAAGTTCTAATTCCAGAACAATTAAAGCCCTCAAAGTCAACATACGATGCATGAAATGGGGTATGTCCCTGGTATGGGACTAGAAAAAAATTTGCAAGGTTTGAAAAAAACCGCTTCAAGTGGAAAGACAAAGTTCCTGCCAAAGATTAGGATATCATTTTTGATGGTGGCCATTGTTAAGCCTCCAGAACCTATACCTTTAAAATGGTTAACAGATAAGCCAATTTGGATAGAACAAAGACTGCTAAGTAAAGAGAAACTGGAGGCTTTAGAGACATTAGTTACTGAACAATTAGAAAATGGGCACATAGCTCCAACATTTTCCCCTTGGAATTGTCCAGTTTTCGTAATTAAGAAAAAATCAGGTAAATGGAGAATGTTAACTGACTTAAGAGCTATCAATTCAGTTATACAACCTATGGGAGCATTACAGCCAGGATTGCCTTCTCCTGCTGTAATTCCAAAAAAAATGGCCTTTAATAATCATATATTTAAAAGACTGTTTCTTTACTATCCCTTTAGCTGAGCAAGACTGTGAAAGGTTTGCATTTACAATTCCTGCAGTAAACAACCTGCAGCCTGCTAAGCGTTATCACTGGAAAGTGTTGCCACAGGGCATGTTAAACAGTCCCACAATTTGCCAGACGTATGTGGGGCAAGCACTTGAACTTACTCACAAAAAATTTTCAGTGTTACATTATTCACTATATAGATGATATACTTTGTGCTGCCCCTACTTGAGAAATATTACTCCAATGTTATGATCACTTGCAAAATTTGATTTCTCATGCTGGTTTAATTATAGCTCCTGACAAAATTCAGACTACTCCTTACTCCTACTTGGGAACCTTAGTAAATGACACTACCATTGTGCCACAGAAAGTAACCATATGTAGGGATCAACTAAAAACATTAAATGACTTTCCAAAATTGCTAGGGGGTATTAATTGGATATGACCTGCTCTAGGCATTCCTACCTATGCCATGAGTAATCTGTTTTCTATCCTTAGAGGAAATCCTAGTCTCACTAGCCCTCGGCAATTAACAAAGGAGGCTGAGGCAGAGTTACAACTGATTGAGAAGCAAGTCCATAAAGCTCAAATAAATAGAATAGATCCAGAGAAGACTCTAGATTTGCTAATTTTTTCAACTCAACATTCACCTACTGGTGCTATTGTCCAAGAACAGGACTTAACAGAGTGGCTTTTTCTTCCACATACTAATTCATGGACTCTAACTCCTTATTTAGATCAAATCGCTACTATGATAGGGATTGGGAGAACTCAGATTATTAAATTACATGGATATGATCCTGGAAAAATTATTGTCCCACTCATGATGGCACAAATACAGCAAGCTTTTATAAATAGTCTTACTTGGCAAACCCATTTAGCTGACTTTGTATGTATTCTTGATAATCATTTTCCTAAAGCAAAGCTGTTTCAGTTTTCGAAATTAACTAATTAGATTCTCCCCAAAATAACTAAATTTAAACCAATTGAAGGTGCTGAGAATGTTTTTACAGATAGGTCTAGTGATGGTAAAACTTCTTATTTTGGCTCAAGAAGTACAGTTTTCCAGATGTCCTATACTTCAGCTCAAAAAGTGGACCTTGTAGCCGTAATTGAGGTATTGACTGCTTTTGATATGCCTATTAATGTGATTTCTGATTCTTCATACGTGGTTCATTCCACACAGTTAATTGAAAATGCGGTTATGATTTCATACAGATGAACAACTGATGACTTTATTTACCCAATTGCAAAGAGCAGTTAGAAGTAGAATGCACCCTTTTTACATCACTCACATTAGGGCTCATACACCTGTTCCAGGACCTTTGACTGAAGGGAATCAAATGGCTGACCACCTAGTTGCTAATGCAATATCTAATGCTAGACATTTTCACAATTTAACCCATGTTAATACCTCTGGTCTCAAATGCAGATACAGCATTACCTGGAAAGAAGCTAAAGCAATTATCCAGCGATGCCCAACTTGCCAAATGGTACATTCCTCATCTTTTACAGCAGGAGTTAATCCTCGAGGATTGGAACCAAACTCTCTTTGGCAAATGGATGTCACACATGTTCCCTCATTTGGGAGACTAGCTTATGTACATGTATGTGTGGACACCTTTTCTCACTTTGTCTGGACTACATGCCAAACAAGAGAGTCTTCTGCCTGTGTTAAACATCATCTTTTGCACTGTTTTGCAGTGATGGGCATTCCAGCTTCTATTAAAACAGATAATGCCCCAGGCTATACTAGCCAAGCTCTAGCTACATTTTTCTCTATGTGGAATATTAAACACATTACTGGTATCCCATACAATTCTCAAGGACAAGCCATAGTGGAAAGAATAAATCTCTCCCTAAAACAGCAGTTGCAAAAGCAGAAAGGGGGAGACAGAGATATGGAACCCCACAAATGCAACTGAATCTAACATTATTAACTTTAAATTTTTTGAGCCTGCCCAAAGGCCAGATGTTATCAGCAGCTGAACAGCATCTACAGAAACCAGCTGCAAAGACAGAAGCAGAACAACTGATTTGGTGGAGAGATCCGATTACAGAAAGTTGGGAAATAGGTAAAATAATAACTTGGGATAGAGGTTATGCTTGTGTTTCTCCAGGCCAAAATCAACAGCTGATTTAGATACCATCAAGACACCTGAAACCTTATCATGAGCTAGATGCCGAGGAAGAGATTCCAGGAGGATCCCAAGGACCCCTCGGTTGCAGCCATGTGCAGACTGACACTGAGGAGGACCCCAACTGTCACGAGCAACACCTGTTGAACACAGCCACCCACCAGGGGACAGATCAAGAAGCTGTCACAGATGGTGGAAGAAAACCTGAGGAAAGCAGGACAACCAGTCACAATGAGTAATTTAATGGTAGCTATGATAGCGGTTATCACCACTGCCATGAGTATTCCTTCAACAAAGGCTGACACAGAGAACAATTATACTTATTGGGCACATTTATCAATCTTGGCTGGCAATAATGCCTGGATACAATCACTCTATGACACAGTTACACATGCTTTCTGATCTCAGTATTTACCATAATAAATCTGCTCCTATAATTGAGGCATACTGCCCTCAAAAACCTTTTTGTAAATAGGATTGGACCCAGTTAGAAAAAATGAACGTACTTGTTTAGGAAGATTGCTTTGCAGAACAGGCAGAGGTGCTGCACAACGATTCCTATGGAATCTTTATTAATTGGTCCCCTAAGGGGATGTTTAGCTTAAATTGCACCTCTCAGTCTGCGTGCCATGGCCACACTATGTTCAGCTGATCTGAACAAAATGGTCAGATGGTAGATATAAGAAGTACGGCAAGAGTTCCTATTATCTGGAACTATGGTGGTATAGTGGCACCTCAACTTCATGATACAGCCTGCTCTAGGAGCTAAACACAGGGATTTGTGGAAACTATTAATAACTCTTAATAAGATCAAAATTTGGGAAAGAATAAAAAAGCATCTAGAAGGACACTCTACAAACTTGTTTTTGGATATAGCAAAATTAAAGAACAAATATTTAAAGCATCCCAGGCACACCTGACCTTAATGCCAGGAACTGGAGTGCTTAAAGGAAATGGATAAAAACACTTGGAAGCTCTGTGATTGCAATGATGATTGTGCTTTTGATTTGTGTTGTTTGTCTTTGTATAGTCTGCAGATGTGGATCCTGACTCCTGAAAGAAGTAGCTCACCGTGACAAAGCTGCCTTTGCTTTTATCGCTTTGGAAATCAGAGAAGGGGGACATGTTGGGAGCAAGCCCCCCAAAATCTGGCCATAAACCGGCCCCAAAACTGGCTATAAACAAAATCTCTGCAGCACTGTAACATGTTCATAATGGCCCTAACACCCATGCTGGAAGGTTGTGGGTTTACGGGAATGAGGGCAAGGAACACCTGGCCCACCCAGGGTGGAAAACTGCTTAAAGGCATTCTTAAGCCACAAACAATAGCATGAGCAATCTGTGCCTTAAGGACATGCTCCTGCTGCAGTTAACTAGCCCAACATATTCCTTTAATTCGGCCCATCCCTTCGTTTCCCACAAGGGATGCTTTTATTTAATTTAATATGTATAGAAAGAATGCTAATGACTGGTTTGCTGTTAATAAATATGTGGGTAAATCTCTGTTCAGGGCTCTCAGCTCTGAAGGCCGTGAGACCCCGATTTCCCACTTCACACCTCTATATTTCTGTGTGTGTGTCTTTAATTCCTCTAGCACCTCTGGGTTAGGGTCTCCCTGACCGAGCTTGTCTCGGCACTCTCACCTAGGCTGGAGTGCAGTGGTGTGATCTTGACTCACTGCAACCTCCACCTCCCAGGTTCAAGCGATTCTCCTGCCTCAGCCTCCCAAGTAGCTGGGATTACAGGTGTGCACCACCATGCTGGCTAATTTTTTGTATCTTTAGTAGAGACGGGGTTTCACCATGTTTGCCAGGCTGTACTCGAACTCCTGACCTCGTGATCTGCCCACCTTGGCCTCCTAAAATGCTGGGATTAGAGGTGTGAGATACTGCACTCGGCCAAGAATAAGGAATTATAAAAGCAAGCAGAAATAAAACAAAAAAGGGGATGCAGAAAAAATCAACAAAGAAATCCTGGAAATAAAAAAACATATAGCAGTTGAAATAAATACTGAATAGACAAAACAAAGTATAGACTGGTCTCAGTTAAAGAAAAAATTAGTAAGTTAGTAGAACTAAGGAATTCATCAAGTTCTCAGCATAGAGAGCATGAGAAGGAGGAGAAATACTAAATGTATATCAGCAGAATAAAGGATTAATAAATTGTGATTTGTATTTGGAATATAGTAGTGAAAAAGCAATTAACCAGAATTGCAGGTATAAGCATGGTTAAATCTTAAAACATAATGTTGAGACTGAAAAGTTGGAGAAAGATACAGAGTATGATACCATCTACATAGTTCTAAATATGTTCTAAAATATGTTATATAAAATTATTATATATTTAAAATTATATATATATAATATTTACTATATATAAAAATTATATGTAGTTCTAAAATATGTTATATAAAATTATTATATATTGTCTATAATACACATATAAAAATATATAATGGCACACATGAGAATGAAAAGCACTAAATTTAGGATGGTAGTTTCATCTTGGGAGATGGAGAGAAAAGGGTTTGCAGATGGGATGCCAAGGCTTCAACTGTATTTGTAATATTTTATCTCTTAAACCAGGTGTGGAGATAAATAAATAAATGAATGAGTGAATGAATTTTGAATTTGCAAATGTCATTGGCATCCATCTGGTATAGAGATAGAACTTTAATAGTATCTGGAAAGATTTTTTAAATTGGAATTTAACAAATTGCAAAGTGCTATGCTCTTGTTATGGTTTTTCTGTTGAGGAGAGAGACCAGGGACGGGGTCTTACTATGTCACCGAGGCTGGAGTGAAGTGGCATGATCATAGCTCACTGCAGCCTCGACCTCCCAGGCTCAAGTGACCCTCTTGCTTTAGACTCCTGAGTAGCTGGGACCACAGGTGTGCACTACCATGTGCAGCTGTTTATTTACTTTTTATTTTTTTAAAGACAGTGTCCCACTATGTTGCTCAGGCTTGTCTTGAATTCCTGGGCTCAAGGGATCCTCCCGCTTGGCCTCCCAAAGTGCTGGGATTATAGGCATGAGGCACTGTACCCAGCCTCTTGTTGTGCTATTAATATTAACTTGTGACTCTTGCCCTCTAGAAACTAATGAAGGCCTTATATAGGCATGTCAAAATAAAATGTTTCTTTTCTAGTCTGTTCTGGATTTTTCCTCCATCATAACCCTGGCTCTGCCTTGTCTTCTGAGCCAATCTGGATATTCTAGACCAGATAGCTGAAATGGTCACTCTCCTGCTCAGGGATCTGAAAAACAATCAATTTTCAGATAATTCTAAGGGTCTCTGCTATTTGCTGAAAATTCATATGCTGAGTTTCTTCCTCTGTCACATTTCAGTAGCTCTAGCCTTCTCAATTTCTAGTTGTACAGTCCTTAATGAGATTCCCTGTATCTTGGTCACACTCTGAAAGTACCTCCACTAGTGACTTATTCCTCAGGACAGGAGACACACTGACTTCATTACACTGTACCTCTCAATCCTCCTCTCTTTTCTGTAATCAGATCTGGCAATACCAGTAGAAGAGAGGACAGTTTTACCTACTTTAGTTTTTGCCAGGGAGAACAACGCCCAGTGAGTGTCCAAGCTCTCTCCATTTCATAGAAATGTGAGTTCTGAAGTACTTCCATTTTCTTTCAAACCTCAGTCCTTCTGGGTGAGGTTTAACTCATACTTTTGCTATATTGGCTACCCACACCCCAGCCAATTCAAGTTCCTGAATTTCATCCATAGTATATGAATCTCCGTGTGCTTGTCCAAAATACTTGGCTTCTCTTTAGCAGAGACCTTGGTCTCTGAGGTTTTTTTGCCCACCCTTCTTCATTGTCTCAATCCCTGACTAGGTATGCAATTATGGTTGGATGGTATTCTAAAAATGAATCAATGTTTTTCCCTACTCAATTCTTATTAACATTAAACTACTTCAAAAAAAGAAATCACCTTTCACTACAGATTGACCTTAATGATGTAAGCTTGAATTCTTAAAATATTTCTGAGTTAGTTTCTATATATATATTTTTTCTTTCTTTCTTTCTTTTTTTTTTTTTTTTTTTTTGAGATGGAGTCTCACTCTCCCACCCAGGCTGGAGTGCAGTGGCACAATCTTGGCTCACTGCAACCTCCATCTCCCAGGTTCAAGCAATGATCCTGCCTCAGCCTCCTGAGTAGCTGGACCACAGGCACGAGCCACCATGCCTGGCTAGTTTTTTGCATTTTTAGTAGAGACGGGGTTTCACCGTCTTAGCCAGGATGGTCTCGATCTCCTGACCTTGTGATCCGCCCGCCTCGGCCTCCCAAAGTGTTGGGATTAGAGGTGTGAACCACCGTGCCCAGCCGTCTATTTTTCTTTAAAGTATATTACATTTGGAATGTCTTGATTTACTTATTTTCAGGTAATTTTAGGAATTAAATTTATGTAAGTGCTTATTTATCTCTATAAGCCAATCAGAGCAGAGATCCTTTGATAAAAATAAACTAGATTTTAATTCGTAATACCTTACAGAGGCAGGACAATATCTTACACTCACATAGTGAGGTATAAAGACATTTATAAATTACAGACACACAGACAGATACATGGAGAATTTATGGCTTCAATTCTACCATTTCAACCATGGGTCAAGAGTAAACACAAGAACACAAAAACTCACCAGTCCAGATATAAATGAGCGTTCTCCTTCCAACGGGCACAAAATTCTTGAGTTGAACTCAAAATAGGCAAATAGACAAATAAATAAAAAGAACATAAAAGGTTTTCTGTTGTCTCTCACTCAACAGAAATTATATCTCTGTAAACCACTAGTCCTTTTATAGAGATCACCAAATGGTTAGACCATGTAACCAAACTCTTAATCATTGCTTCCAACAGAGGGAAATAACTTATTGGCCATGTACAGGCACATCTCAAAGATATTGTGGGTTTGGTTCCAGACCACTGCAATAAACCAAATATTGCAATAAAGTAAGTCATGCAAATTTTTTGGTTTCCAAGTGCATATAAAAGTTATTATGTTCACACTATACTGTAGTCTATTCAGTGTGCAATAACATCGTGTCTAAAAACAAAGTATGTATCTTTTTTTTTTTTTTTTTTTTTTTTGAGACTGAGTTTCACTCTTGTTGCCTAGGCTGGAGTGCAATGCCGCGATCTGGGCTCACTGCAACCTTTGCCTCCCAAGTTCAAGCGATTCTCCTGTCTCAGCAAGCGCATACCACCACACCCGCTAATTTTTGTATTTTTAGTAGAGACAGGATTTCATCATATTGGTCAAGCTGGTTTGGAACTCCTTACCTCAAGTGATCCACTCGCCTTGGCCTCCCAAAGTGCTGGGATCACAGGTGTGAACCACTGCGCCCAGCCTAAAGTATGTATCTTAATTAAAAAGTACTTTCCTGCTAAAAATTGCAAACAATCAACTAAGCCTTTAGCAAGCCATAATATTTTTTGCTGGTGGAGGGTCTTGCCTTTATGTTAATGGCTACTGACTTATCAGATTTGTGGTTGCTGAAGGTTGGGATGGTTGTGGAAATTTCTTAGAAAAAAATGAACTTTGCTGCATAGATTGACTCCTCCGTTCATGAAAGATGTCTCTGTACATGTGATGCTGTTTGATAGCATTTTATACACAGTAGAAAATGTCTTTCAAAATTGGAGTCAATTCTCTGAAATACTCATTCCACTTTATCAACAAAGTTTATATAATATTCTAAACCCATTGTTGTCATTTCAACAATGTTCAGAGCATCTATACCAGGAGTAGATTCTATTTTAGGAAACCACTTTCTTTGCTCATCCGTAAGAAGCAACTCCTCATTTGTTCAAGTTTTATCATGCGATTGTAGCAATCCAATCACCTCTTCAAGCTCTAATTCTAGTTCTCTTGCTATTTCTACTACATCTGTTGTTACTACCCCCACTGAAGTCTTGAACCCCTCAAAGCCAACCATGAGGGCTGGAATCAACTTCTCTCAAGCTCCTGTTAATGTGGAAATTTTGACCTCCTTCCATGAATCAAAATGTTCTGAAAGGCATCTAACATGGCAAATCTTTTCCAGAAGATTTGCATCAAAGATGGTGACTCCTTTCTAGAAGGTTTTTAATTTACTTTCCCCAGATCCTTCTGTGGCAGCTATAACCTTAGAAAATTTATTTCTTAAATGAGGGGACTTGAAAGTCAAAATTATTCCCTGATCCCATGGGCTGTAGAATGGATGTTGTGTTAGCAAGGATAAAATAACATTCAACTCAGAGCTCTTGGGTGACCAGGTGTATTGTTAATGAGCAGTAACGTTTTGAAAAGAGTCTTTTTTTCTAAGCACAAAAGTGTGCTTAAAATATTCAGTAGACCATGGTATAAACTGATGTGCTGTTGTCCAGGCTTTGTCTTCCATTGATAGAGGACAGGCAGAGTAGATTTAACAGAATTCTTAAGGGTCCTAGGATTTTCAGAATGATCAATGAGCATTGGCTTCTACTAAAAGCCACCAGCTCCATTAGCTGCTAACAAGAGACTCAGCCTGTCCTTTGAAGCGTTGAAGCCAGGTATTGACTTCTTTCTAGCTATGAAAGTCCTAGATGGCATCTTCTTCCAACAGAGGCTGTTTCATCTGCACAGAAAATCGGTTGTGTATTATAACCACCTTCATCAGTAATCAAAGCTGCATCTTCTAGATAACTTGCCGCAGCTTCTCCAACAGTACTTTCTGCTTCCGCATGCACTTTTATGTTATGGAGACAGCTTCTTTCCTTAAACCTCATGAAGCAACTTCTGCTAACTTCCAACTTGTCTTCTGCAGCTTCCTCACTTCTCTCAGCCTTCATAGAATTGAAGAGAGTTAGGGCCTTACGCCGGACAAGGCTTTGATTTAAGGGAATGTTGTAACTGGTTTGATCTTCTATATAGACCACTCAGATTTTCTCCATATCAGCAATAAGGCTGTTTTGCTTTCTTATCATGCCTTCATACACTGGAGTAGCATTTTTAATTTCCTTCAAGAACTTTTCCTTTGCATTCACAATTTGGTTAACTGTTTGGTGCAAGATGCCTGTCTTTGGGCCTATCTCAGCTTTTGTCATCCCTTCATTAAGCTTAATAATTTCTAGCTTTTGATTTAAAGATCTGTAACTCTTCCTTTCACTTGAACACTTAGGCACCATCGTAGGGTTATTAATTGGCCTAATTTCAATATTGTGTAGGGGACATGGAGGCCTGAGGAGAGGAAGAGAGACAGGGAATGGTTGGTCAGTCAGCAGAGCAGTCAGAACACACACATTTGTTAAGTTTGCCATCTTGAATGGGTGCAGTTTGTGGTGCCCCAAAACAATTACAATAGTAACATCAACGACCGCTGATCACAGATCACCATAATAGATATAAGAATGATGAAAATGTTTGAAATATGTGAGAATAACCAAAATGTTATACAGAGAAAGAAAGTGAGCACATGCTGTCGGAAAAATCGTTATCAATAGAATTGCAAAAGGGAGGGTTGCCACAAATCTTCAATTTGCAAAAAACAGAGTATCTGCGAAGCATAATAAAGTGAAGCACAATAACACAAGATATGCTTCTACAAACCAAAGAAAAACATGTTGGAACTTTGCTCAAGATTCTAAGTTCGAGAGGGGCTGCTGCGAGAGACTACTTGACACGGAGGTCACAGCAAAGAGACACTCTTTATTGCTCTTTATTGCTAGCGCGCTAGGGTCTCCAGCACAAGAGGCCGAGAGACCCTGAACGGCTGTTACACACTGCTTATAAAGGCAAAAACCACGAAGTCACACAGGGGGAGGTTACACATTTAAACAGGGTGGGGTACAATAAGTTGATTGGTTCACACATTTGAAAAGGTTCAAGGCGCGAGGTTTGGAAGCAACTGATTGGTTTCTAACTATGGCCTGAGCTAGCTGTCCTACACTGGTTGGTCAGAGGGCTCACAGGCGGGAAGGGGTATTTCCTGGAAATGTTTTTCTACTTTGGTTCTGGGAATGTAGGGGACACTACCCTGGACATCTGGTGTCTCTGGTGTCCCTGATAGCCACACCCGGACCCGGACTCCTGTCCATCTGTTGACACACCTGGGTGGGGTACTGTCCATCTGGTAAATGTTTTTCTGACTTGTCTTTCTGAAATGTTTTTCTGACATGTTTTCTTAAAGTGTTTTTCTATTTTAATGGCTATATTTTTCTAAGGTTTCTCATTCTTTCCTCTTTTTGTAACTTAGAGGCTCAATCTTGAGTCTCTTCGTCAGTCTTAACTGCCTGGTACTGCTGGGTCAGGTACATGGCATGCACTAAGTTTAATCTATCTTTAATTAGGTTAACCACACAGCTAAAAATGCAGGGCCTGAAAGTCAAAGCAAGCACAAGCAGAATCAGGGGCCTTAGGATAGTGGAGATGAGAGTACTAAACTAGGGGGATTGGTTATACTACCAAGCTTCAAACTAGTTTTGTTGGGATTCTCTTTCTTTTTGTCTATCATCTAGTCTTTTTCTAAGTTTTGCCATAGAGTCTTTAACTACTCCAGAATGATCAGCATAAAAGCAACACTGTTCTTTAAGGGCCGCACAGAGTCTGCCCTCTTTTAGAAAAATTATGTCCAGTCCTCGTCGATTTTGGAGTACTACTTCAGACAGGGAGGTTAGTGATTCTTCAAGTTTAGTAATAGAGTGTTCTATGGCCTTGAGGTCTTCATCTACAGCTGCCTTGAGTTGCTGCAGGTGGTAGCTGCCACTTACTAGTGCCGCGGTTCCTGTCCTGACCCCAGCCGCTACTTCTAATCCTAGCATAACAGCGAGGGTGAGGGAAACAGGTTCTCTCCTCATTCTAGTGAGGGATTTCTGCTCAAACTGGGATTCAAAAGACTCTGCAGTTTGATAATAAACTCGAGGCACAACTTGTACTAATATACAATAGTCTTCACTGTTGTTGAAGACAGCCGTGGACACACAAGGGGTGAGTCCGGTGTTGCAAGCCTACCAGTCTGGCCTAGAGGGTATTAGATAGTGACTAGTTTTGGGTACTGCCAGGGTTCTATTACAGAGATGTTGGTGACTGGGGGGCACCCGGCCTATACAGGTTCCTGACCTTGACACTTCTGCTAGGGTAAGTTTCTTGTGCTGTTCCTATGCACACCTAGAATGACTAGTGGAGTTAGTAAAATTACTAATAGAGGCAATACTTTCATAGTAAGGGGGGCTCGAGGCCAGGCAGAGCCAGCAGGAGGTGGTGGATTCAGGCCTTGTCTGGTTCAGGGCGAGGTAAGCGCCTCTGATGAGGTTGAGGAGTCTATTGCTTGTTTTTGGGTCCGGAGGCATGCGGGTGGTCTCCGGGAGCGCCAATGGGGATTTGGATGGTGGGGGAGACGGGGAACTTGACTGAGGAGGCGCCTTCCTTGTTATAACTGAGTCCTTTGACTGAGAAGGTGCACTCCTTGTTAGAACTGGGTTCCTTGTCTGGGAAGGTGGGTTACTTGACTGAGAAGATGCTGGGTTTGGCGCTCCTGGAGGAGACTGGGCACCGGCGGTCGGGACTTTTTGCCGGCTCCTTGACTGAGAAGGTGCTCCTCCTTTAGAACCGGGTTTGGCCTTACCGGGACCGCGGCTGCCTCCTTGACTGAGATCGGGTTAGCTAATAGCCTGATTTGGATAGGGAGTCCAAATGGCGGTGATTGGTATAAATTTAGGCCTCAAATTAGTCCAGTTGTCCAGCGGGGGTCAGTTTTCTTGGCCTCCTCAAATTTGACACGGATTAAGTTACAGGTGGCTGAGTACCGGGTCCTGGTACAGGGCTGGACATAGGACATAGTTACATACTAGGGCTGGGTTTTCTATTTCTATTCTCCATCACTAGATGTCACACAAGACCAACTGGCACAATATAGGGACATAATTTCACCACAGGTCTTTTTCATGGGCCCTGTCCGAAATCTAGGGCAAACATAAAACCTGTTTCTACTTAGGGAGATCCTTCTTGCTTGCTTTCTCCACTCACCGCCCTCCATCTCATCTATCATGGCTATTTTGTCAAGATTAAAGTACAAGTCAGGGAACCAGGTATTCAAAGGGGCTACATGTGAAGTCTCGTTGAGGACTTCATGGGTTTTAAAATTAGTTATTTGCCAAGTCAATTGATAGGGCTGATGGGGGTTGCTGCCCCCGGAAACACAGGGAAGGAAAAGGGCTAACAATAGGCAAAGGGTTAGACGCGAGAGAGTCTTATCTTGAGGGGGTCCCCGGAGCGACGAAGTCTCCATCTTTCAGGCGACGCTGGTCTGGACACCTCCGGAGCTGCTTTCACGTGGGATGCGTGGATCTAGGCGGCGACCCCGTCAACTTTCACAGCAGTGGGTGTGGTGAGGAGGACGATGTATGGTCCCTTCCACCGGGGTTCTAGTCCTTGGGAGCGATGTCGTCTGACATAGATGGAGTCTCCTACTTGGAAAGGGTGACTGGTCTGTGGGTGTCCAGGCTGGTACAGTTCTGCCAGAGGAGTCCAAATTTGGGCTTGCACTGCCTGCAGTCCTTTCAGGTGAGCCTGCAAGTCAGTCTTAAGGTCAGAGGGGGAGTAAGAATCAAGTAAGGTTGACAAGGGAGGTGGTCCTCCGTAGAGGATTTCATAAGGGGTGAGCCTAAAGCGATTAGGCGTATTTCAGGCCCTCAAAAGAGCTAGGGACAGGAGATGTCTCCAATCTTTTAAGGCAGTCTCTAAGGTCAATTTTGTTAAGGTCTCTTTAATAGTCCTATTCATCTTTTCTACTTGTCCTGAACTCTGGGGTCTATAAGCACAATGAAGTTTCTAATTAATCCTCAGTATCCTGGCAAGTCCTTGACTTACCTGGGAGACGAAGGCTGGCCTATTGTCTGACCTGATTACCTTGGGGAGTCTGAACCTGGGGAAAATTTCTTCCAATATTTTCTTGGCCACTATGTGGGCCGTTTCTTGCCGGGTGGGGAAGGCTTCTACCTATCCTGAAAATGTGTCTACAAATACTAATAAATATTTATATCCTCCACAGTGAGGCTTTACTTCAGTGAAGTCTACTTCCTAATAGGTCCTAGGGCGGTTGCCCCGTGCCTTTATCCCCACCGGGACTCGCGTGGCCCCGGCGTTTACTTGCTGACAGGCCTTGCAAGCGAGCGTCACTTGCTCCAGAAGGGTACTAACCTTGGGGATTAAGAAGTCAGTCTTTTCAATGAGCAGTCTCAGTTTCTTGCTACTTAAATGTGTCCAAGCGTGCATCTGTTGCAGCATGGCCATGGCCTCTTTTTGTGGGAGGACTGTCTTCCTGTCTTTTTCCTAATTTTTAGTCTCTTGGTTCTCTGTGGCCCCTAAGGCTACTGCCTCTTTCTGGTCCTCTGGTGTATAGGTATAGCTTGTGGGAGGGGGCATCTGGTCAGCCTTGCTGGTTTCTGAAACTAATGTCAATGTCTTTACTCTAGCAGCCTGCTTGGCTGCTTGGTCAGCTTGCCTGTTACCCTGGGCGACAGGGTCATGGCTTTTTTGATGTCCAGGACAATGAATTATGGCCACCTTCTTAGGGAGGAAGAGGGCCTTTAATAAGGCGATTATTTCAGCCTTATTCTTGATTTCTTTCCTTTCTGATGTTAGGAGACCTCACCTCTCATAAATGCTCCCATGAGTGTGGGCTGTGGCAAAGGCATACTGACTGTCTGTGTAGATGTTAGCCTTCTTCCTCTGCGATAGCTTTAAGGCCTTTGTTAGAGCAATTAGCTCAGCCTTTTGAGCAGAAGTTCCGGGAGGCAGTGCCTGCGCCTATATCGTAGCATGTCCATCCACTACCGCCGCCCCCGCCCTCCGGGTACCTGCGTCCATGAAGCTGCTACTGTCTGTGTACTAAGTGTGGTCCGCGTCTGGGAGTTCGTAGTCCTGGAGGTCTTCTCGAGTCCTGTGGGTCTCCGCCAGCACTTGTCGACAGTCGTGGGGACTCAGCGGGTCTTCCGGTACAGGTAGCAAGGTGGCAGGATTCAGAGTGACTGGAGGGCCAAAGCTGACGCGGTCCGCGTCCAGCAGGAGGGCTTGGTAGTGGGTCAGGCGGGCGTTGGTGATCCAACGGTCCGGGGGCTGCCCCACTATGGCCTCCAAGGCGTGCGGGGTAATGACAGTCAAAGGTTGCCTAAGAGTCAACTTGGCAGAGTCTTTGACTAGCATAGCGGTGGCTGCCATGATGCGGAGGCAAGGAGGCCACCTAGCCGCCACAGGGTCCAGTTTCTTAGACAGGTAGGCTACTGGTCTTTTCCATGGCCCCAGTTTTTGGGTTAGGACCTTCTTGGCTATCCTCTTTCTCTCATCTACAAAGAGGGTAAAAGGCTTGGATGTGTCAGGTAGCCCGAGGGCTGGGGCAGAGAGGAGTGCCTTCTTCAGAGCTTCGAAGGCCTGTTGGTGTTCCTCCAGCCAGATAAAGGGGTTGCTCCCTTTGGTGAGGGCATAAAGGGGGGCTGCCAACTCGGCAAAACCGGGTATCCACAGGCGGCAGAACCTGGCAGTCCTTAGAAACTCACGCACCTCCTTGGGGTTCCGGGGTGGCGGAATGTGGGCTACTGTCTCTATCCGCCCAGGAGTGAGCCATCTTTTCCTTTCACTTAAGATGTACCTTAAGTAGGTTACCTTAGTCTGGCAGATTTGTGCTTTCTTGGCAGATGCTCGGTATCCTTTGTCTCCGAGCTCCTGGAGCAGGTGCCTGGTGCCTTGTAGACAGGCTTCTTTAGTGGGGGCGGCCAGGAGGAGGTCATCTACATACTGGAGCAGAGTCAAATCTGGGTGCTGGGTGCGAAAGTCAGTCAAGTCTCGGTGAAGGGCCTCGTCAAAGAGGGTAGGGGAATTCTTGAACCTTTGGGGAAGCCGAGTCCAAGTTAGCTGGCCTGAGATTCCTTTCTCAGGGTCTCTCCATTCAAAGGCAAAAAGCTCTTGGCTTTGGGGAGCCACAGGCAAGCAAAAGAATGCATCTTTTAGGTCTAGCACTGTATACCAGTTGTGATCTGGTCTCAAGGAGCTGAGCAGGTTGTAAGGGTTGGGGACTGTGGGATGTATGTCCATAGTCCTCTTATTGATCTCTCTTAAGTCTTGGACGGGCCTATAATCTTGGGTCCTAGGTTTCTTCACTGGAAGGAGCGGCGTGTTCTAAGGTGAGCGACATGGCCGCAACTCTTAATTCTAGAAATTTATTAATATGCTGCTGGATGCCTATACGGGCTTCTCGGCTTATGGGGTATTGCCTAATAGACACGGGCACCGCGGTGGGTTTGAGGTCAACTATAATTGGAGCCTGAAATTTTGCCAGTCCAAGTCCCTCTGTCTCTGCCTAAGCTTGGGGAAATTCTTGTAGCCAATTATCAGAAGGGCTGGTGAGGATAGGGGTCTCAAAGAGCCGATACTCATCTTGCAAGGACACAGTCAAAATCTGGATAGGCTGACCATCTTCATCCATCACCTGGGCCCCTCTTTCCGAGAAGTGTATCTGGGCTCCGAGCTTGGTCAACAGATCCTGTCCCAGAAGGGGATAGGGGCATTCAGGTACTACTAAGAAAGAATGAGTCACTATACCTTTTCCAAGGTTTACTGTTCGGTGGGTGGTCCACTTGTGCAGCTTTCCTCCTGTTGCTCCTTGGACCTAAGAGGTGCGGGATGAAAGGGGCCCGTCTGCTGTTGTCAAAACTGAATGTTGGGCCCCGGTGTCTACTGGAAAGGTGGTGGGGCGCCCCCCTACAGAAAGGGTTATCCGGGGCTCGGGGGGGGCTTCGGAGCCTTGACGCCCCTAATCGCTGTCCTCTCCTAGGGTCAGGACCGGGGTGGGTTTCTTCCGGTCCTTAGGACGTTTAGGACAGTCTTTGACCTAATGTCCTCGTTCTTTGCAGTAGGCACATTGGTCTTTATCCACCTTCGGGCGCCTTCACTCTCCTCCCTCTCTCCCTGGCTCTCTCCCTGGCCCTTTCCTTGTCACTACTGCCGCCAGGATTTTAGTCAAATGTCTATCTTTCTTACGATCTCTTCAATCTTCTTGTTCTTCCTGTTCCTTTGCTAGCCTAGCTTCTTTTTCCTCAGTAGTTTCTCTTTTGTTATAAACTTTCTCTGCTTCTCTAACTAGTTCTTGCAGCCCATAAGTCTGAATCCTGTCCAATCTCTGGAGCTTGCTCTTTATGTCTAGTGCTGCCTGATCTATGAATGACATAGCCACGGTGGCCTTGTGCTCCGGGGCTTCTGGATCGAATGGAGTGTACATTCGAAACCCCTCTAGGAGCCTCTCCATGAATGCCGCCGGGCTTTCACTCTTTTCCTGAGTAATAGTTCTTACCTTGGCCAAATTGGTGGGGTGCTTTCTGGCCCCTTTGAGACCTGCCAACAGAGCCTGGCGATAGATTCAGAGACTTTCCTTACCTGATGCTGTTTCATAGTCCTAATCCGGGCGGGTGAGGGGAAACCCCTCATCCATCTCGTTGGGGAGCTGGGTCGGGAGCCCTCCTGGCCCTGGCACATGTCTCCGGGCCTCGAGGAGGACTCGCTGCCTTTCTTCTGTGGTCAGAAGAACCTGCAAGAGCTGTTGACAGTCATCTCAGGTGGGTTGGTGAGTGAGGAGGATAGATTCTATCAGAGCGGTCAGGGCTTGCGGATCTTGGGAGAAAGAAGGGTTATGGGTCTTCCAATTGTAGAGATCTGAGGCTGAGAAGGGCCAATACTGGACCGTGCGATTCACGGTGCGGAGGGGAAAAAGCGAGGCCTGCCAGGTGGACTGGTCGCCAGGGTCCTTGGCCCGCCGTAAGCGGAGGCGGGGTGTCGGAGGAGGGGTCTGAGGGGTGAGGTCAGGTGGTGCCGGCGTGGGGATTGGGGTCAGAGAGGGGGTGGAAGAAGAGGTTGGGGAAAGAGTTGGATACAAGGAGGTGGAAGGGGTCGAAGGGGTGGAAGGAGAAAGGGGTGGCGCCGAAGGGGTGGAGTAAGGAGGGGGATTAAGGAGGGGATTGAGAGGCGGAGGAGGGAGAGGGTCTAGGAGGAGGAGATCCTTCTGACTCTCATCCGGGAGGACAGGCTTTAAAGGGACCGGGGTCTGTTTTCGGGGGGTTTTCACGGCGAGGAGGGTCGACTGGGAGGGGGAAGCCGAGGGGAGGAAGGGCTTCACCCATGAGGGTGGGTACCGAACTAGGTCTTCCCAGGTGAGGATATAGGCCACCTGGTCAGGGTGGCCGCTGGGCCCTGGGTCCATCAATTTTGTTTTAACCTGCAAGATAATCGAGAGGTCAAAGGTCCCGCCGCGGGGCCATCCCACGCCGAGAGTGGGCCACTCAGAGGAGCAAATGGCTTGCCATCGCCCTCTGCGAATTTCCACAGAGAGATTGCGGGCTTGCGCCCTTACGTCAGGAAAGTGAGCAAGAGTCAAAGATAGGGGAGTCGTCAGAGTCTGTCCTATAGTCGTGTCCTCAATTTCTAACACACACACAAACAAGACAGCAGGAAAACTAACGAGTATACACACACACAGAAGCTGCGCGGCCAAAGATCGGCGCCACAGTTCCACGAAGGATTCAGATGGCCGGGAAAACCGGCCTACAGAGGCGAGGAGACTGACGGAATCGTCAGTTTTCCTCCAGACGACCGCCAGGGCGGTCTACGGATTCAGATGGCAGGAAGAACCTGCCTACAGAGGCGAGGAGATTGACGGGGTCGTCAATTCTCCTCCAGACAACCACCAGGGCGTCCCCCGGGGCGCAAGTGGGAAGGTGCCGAGCACGTCTGCTCCTCTTCCACACTTATTCAGACTGAGTACTCAACCAAATTAGCCGGCAACTCAAACAGACAAGCAAGACGAACAAAACAAAACGAAAGTACCTGAAGGTGCCTGATCGTCCGTCGATGGCCCGGGCCGAGTGGGTCTTCGCCGTGCGGGTCGAGGGTCGTCAAGCGGTGACCAATCCCGGACGAGCCCCCAATTGTTGGAACTTTGCTCAAGATTCTAAGTTCGAGAGGGGCCGCCGCGAGAGACTACTTGACACGGAGGTCACAGCAAAGAGACACTCTTTATTGCTCTTTATTGCTAGCGCGCTAGGGTCTCCAGCACAAGAGGCCGAGAGACCCCGAACGGCTGTTACACACTGCTTATAAAGGCAAAAACCACAAAGTCACACAGGGGGAGGTTACAAATTTAAACAGGGTGGGGTACAATAAGTTGATTGGTTCACACATTTGAAAAGGTTCAAGGCGCGAGGTTTGGAAGCAACTGATTGGTTTCTAACTATGGCCTGAGCTAGCTGTCCCACACTGGTTGGTCAGGGGGCTCACAGGCGGGAAGGGGTATTTCCTGGAAATGTTTTTCTACTTTGGTTCTGGGAATGTAGGGGACACTACCCTGGACATCTGGTGTCTCTGGTGTCCCTGATAGCCACACCCGGACCCGGACTCCTGTCCATCTGTTGACACACCTGGGTGGGGTACTGTCCATCTGGTAAATGTTTTTCTGACTTGTCTTTCTGAAATGTTTTTCTGACATGTTTTCCTAAAGTGTTTTTCTATTTTAATGGCTATATTTTTCTAAGGTTTCTCAAACACACAATTACTGGAGAAGAAAATAAAAATTAGAAAAACAAAGACTCAGCAACATGCTTTTGCCATTTTAGATTTATCTCTGGGAGCAAGAAAATTGCCAGGACTCAGGCAATCCATGAAGTGTACTTTTACAGTGATAAAATTCACCTGCCTCTGTCAGATGAATACATTGGGCATCTTGGTGGGAACTACTAAACTTTTAAAAGATAATTTTCCCAAAAAAAAAAAAAGGTAAAATCATGACTCTCAAACAGATATAATACGAACACATTAGTCATTTTATTTTATTTATTTTGAAACGGAGTCTCACTCTGTCACCCAAGGTGGAGTGCAGTGGTGCGATCTTGACTCACTGCAACTTCCGCCTTCTGGATTTAAGCGATTCTCATGCCTCAGCCTCCCAAGTAGCTGGGATTACAGGCATGAGCCACCACACCCAGCTAATTTTTGTCTATTTTTAGTAGAGATGGGGTTTCACCACGTTGGCCAGGCTGGTCTTGAACTTCTAACCTCAAGTGATCCGCCTGCCTTGGCCTTCCAAAGTGCTGGGATTACAGGCGTGAGCCCCTGCACCCAGCCATTTTATTTAACTCATTACATAGGTGAACCAGACAGATGTTATCACCTGTTCAAAGGAGAATCCAAAGAGCAGACATGTTTATAGATCAGAAATATTGATCTTGCAAATGGTGCAAAACTGGATTTTTTGTTGTTGTTGTTGTTTAATTTATTATTATTATTATTATTATTATTTGCGATGGAGTCTCGCTCTGTCGCCCAGGCTGGAGAGCAGTGGCGCGATCTCGGCTCACTACAACCTCCATCTCCCAGGTTCAAGCGATTCTCCTGCCTCAGCCTCCTGAGTAGCTGAGATTACAGGCGTGCCACCACACCTGCTAATTTTTGTATTTTTAGTAGAGAACGGGTTTCACCATGTTGGTCAGGCTGGTCTCGAACTTCTGACCTCGTGATCCTCCCGCCTCAGCCTCTCAAAGTGCTAGGATTACAGGTGTGAGCCACTGCAGGCAGCCAAAACTGGCTTTTCCATAGAGGTGGAGAGTTCTCCCCCCAACTAGGTAGAATTATTTTACAAGTCCATAGACAAAAATCATTTGCACTGCCACAAGCGCCCTGCAAGTTAACTTTAATCTTTGCAATAGTCTAGGCCCAGATAAAGGCAAATATCTTTTAGGATCAGATAAACCCCCAAATTCCAACACTGCATGAAAAGATATCTATTAATTTCTTTTACTTATTTAAAAATGTTACATTTCTCCTTACCTCTTAGGGTGTGCTAAAGGAAAAAGCTTCTGGTCATTCACAAGTCCTAAGTTCTGGCCCACTGTTAACCATTCATTCAAAAATATTTTTACTACTATATATTGTGTACTTAGCACAGCACTAGGTCAAGTAAATTTTGGAAATAATGAGTCATGGTCTTTCCTCAGAAGTTATTTACAATCTCATTATAAAGACAAGACATACAGTAAACTACTAGTCAATTTAATGAACTACAAAATTGTGAGTACAACTAGAAAATAGGGCAGTATAAAACAGAAATACCGTCTTTCTCCATTATTTGTGGATTCCATATTTGCAAATTTGCCTACTTGCTAAAATTGGTCTGTAACCTCCATGTATTCTTGGACATGTACAGAGCAGGGAAAATTTTTAATTGCCCAAAGTGCACATTCCCAGCTGAGGCTGAACAAGGCATCCTCTGCCTTTTTGTTTCAGCTCTCATGCTATACCATAGTGTCCCCTGTTGCCAGGGCTGGAGTACAGTGACACTATCTTGGTTCACTGCAGCCTCGCCCTCTCTGGCTAAAGTAATCCTTTCACCTCAAATTCTGGAGTAGCTGGGACTACAGACGAGAGCCACCATGCCCGGCTAATTTTTGTATTTTTTGTAGGGACGGGGTTTCGCCATGTTGTCCAGTGTGGTCTTGAACTCCCCGGCTGAAGCGATCCAGCCGCCTTGGCCTCCCAAATTGCTGGGATTACAGGCGTGAGCCATCAGGACCAAGTGTCCTTTTCACATTCCATTTAGTGATATGTTTTTCACGTTTTTGTACTTTTTGTTGATGTTGCTGTTTAAAATGGTCCCCAAGCGTTGTGCTGTATAGTGCTCCTAAGCACAAGAAGGCTGTCATGAGCCTTGCAGAGAAAATAGCAGTGTTAGATAAGCTTTGTTGAGGTATGAATAGCTTTGTTGAGGAATGAATAGTGCTGTTGACTGAGTTCAATGTTAATGAATCAACAATATATATTAAATAAGATGTCTTTAAGCGGAAACACACATACAACAAAACTATGTATTGATTAAGTTGATGAAAATGCGACCAGAGGCTTACAGGATCCTAATCCTGTATTTCCCTTAGGAGTAATGATTCAGTATTTACTAATTCAGTGTTTCCAGCAACTTTACAGAACCTAACTACTGCAAATAACAAGAATCAATTACATACTGAGGGAAAGCGTTTTTTTCAAATACACTTTACTTCCTTTTAAGCACCAGGGATAAGAAAAGCCTTCCCAAGAAATTACCACTGTTTCAAAGAGCCTATAAAAGCAGTGCTCCTGCCTTCTAGTATCCTTTTCCCCTCTACTCTCCACATTTTATTCTTTCTCGGTTTCTCTCTTCCTGTTTCTTGCAGGGTCTCCACTTAAATAATGTCTTTCAACAATCTACAGTCCTATAATACATTTAATAAAGGTGGACACACAAGACATACACGTACTTTTTTTTTTTTTTTTTTTTTTGAGACGGAGTCTCGCTCTGTCGCCCAGGCTGGAGTGCAGTGGCTCGATCTCTGCTCACTGCAAGCTCTGCCTCCCAGGTTCACGCCATTCTCCTGCCTCAGGCTCCCGAGTAGCTGGGACCACAGGCTCCCGCCACCACGCCCGGCTAATTTTTTGTATGTTTAGTAGAGACGGGGTTTCACCGTGTTAGCCAGGATGGTCTCGATCTCCTGACCTCGTGATCCGCCCGCCTTGGCCTCCCAGAGTGCTGGGATTACAGGCGTGAGCCACCGCGCCCGGCCCATACACGTACATTTTAAAGTGAGAGCTATGGCTGTGCTTCCGCAACATTGCAAAATTCTGTGGTACCTCAGTTCCATGGGCACCCAGAGGATGCGTTGTTCAGCCTCAGCTGGGAATCTGCACTTTGGGCAATTAAAAATTTTCACTGCTCTGTTTATTTCTGCCGGGCGCGGTAGCTCACTCCTGTAATCCCAGCACTTTGGGAGGCCGCGGCGGGCGGATCACTTGAGGTCAGGAGTTCGAAACCAGCCTGGCCAACATGGTGCAACCCTGTCTCTACTAAACATTCAAAAATTAGCCGGGTGTGGTGGCTCATGCCTGTAATCCCAGCTACTTGGGAGGCTGAGGCAGGAGAATCGCTTGAACCCGGGAGGCGGAGGTTGCAGTGAGCCGAGATCGTGCCATTGCACTACAGCCTGGGCGACAAGAGCGAAACTCCATCTCAAAAAAAAAAAGAAAGAAAGAAAGAAAGAAAAAGAAAAAAAAAAGAAAGTTTATTTCTGTTTCTTTAAGACGAAGGTCGGGTGTTTTGCCCTCTTCAGAAATGGTCGCTCGCGCGTCCCACGCTCTGCGCATGCTCCTTGAGCAGAATTCCGGGTTAAGGCATTCAGGGACTCTCACTGCGCAAGATGGAGTGTAGGCCGGCCGGCGAGACTGCACCTCCCAGCATGCCTTGCAGCCAGGACTGGAGTCGGTACTTAAGAGTGATGGGGTTCCGTAGATACTTTAGGCCGTCGCATCGGTTATAGAGATTGAGGTGGAACCCGGGCCCTGGGAACTGGACGCACGCGGAGGGCGAAGATGGAAGCCTGGCGCTGTGTGAGGAAGGGCTACGGCCACTGTGTGGTGGGAAGAGGCCGGTCAGTAGGGCTGGGTACTCGGAGGGAGGAGAGAGGGGCGGGCGGCCTGAAAGAGCGGGCGGGCGTCCGGGACTAACCTGGGGCGGGGCGGGGCGGGCTAGGGGAGGAAGGAAGAGGAAGAGGGTCTGGGCGATGGTGCATCCGGGACGAGCCTCCAGAGACCAAGTGGGATAGGTAAACCCGCCGCGCAGCTGGCGGGACGCTGGGCCAACGAGGTCTGGGGTCTTGGCGCGGAGTTCATGGGCCGCCGGCCAGGCTTGTGCCAGTGGCTTTGGATCCCTGGCCTGCTTCCCTCAACCCAGCCTCCAGACCAGCGCTGGCCTGCTCCACACACTCCGCAGCACCGTCCCGGGAACCGAGCGTCGGCGGGGAGGCCGCCTCTCCGCAGTAGGTCTCGGCGGGCCTGATCCCTTGGAGGCGCGTGTGTGGCACACGCCCAGGAGGGGCTTGATTTTTGTTGATGTGTTAGTGTCTTTCAAACTTTAGTCACTTGTATGTCATCCCTTACTGTTATGGCCAAGTTCTTGTTTGACGTGTATTATTTACTGGATATTTTTCTTTAAATTGACTCAGTTTTTTTTAAAAAGCACTTCAGTAGGTGCTGCCCACATTAGCTTCACCCTAAGCAGTGTCTGCAGAGTCTTGGATTTGATGTGCGATTATGTTTTTTCCTAATAAACTAACATAAGTATTTAGAAATTACAATCAAGTAATTTAACTGTGTACCCTGTGAAACCGACTCGTGTACCACCCACCACGCTTGGGAAACACAGCATGTATTATTACATAAGCGATGGGGATTTGGTTGTAACTCCCATAGGCCTGGGACTTGATGGTAAATTCAGTTCAACAATGTTTCCTGAGTACCAGCTGTTTGCCAGGCACTGTGCTAGGCACTTGTGAAGATAACGGAATTAAAATGAATAAGACGGTTCTGTTCTGGCCCTGAAGGAGCTTAACATCTTAAGAGAAAAAAAAAGTCTGAATAAATAACTGCAAATATGGAGAATAGCTTTTGTAGTACAAGTATTATATTTCAATACAGTGGCTTATTAGGATAGAAAATGCATGGACCAAGTGCCCAAATTCCTATGGCTTTCAGAGTTATCACAAAGCAGTGTAGAATGCCCATGTTATGCCTTTAAAGATTTACAATTAAGTAGATTTTAGAGAACAAGTAGCGAATACTTAAACTGTAAAAATATATAATAAAAATTTAAATGCTGTTAAAACGAGAATAACAGCGTATAAAGTTAAATAACAGTAAACGCAACTTAAACAAAATTCCCTTAGGGATGGGAGCGCACATTATTGATGCTGTGGTAGAAATGTAGCTGTTAAGAATTTTGGAGGAAAGGATAAAAGTCCTTCTCTGAATCTTAACATTTTGCCAAAGTAGTATAGTGAGAGGAACATGGTGCTTTATTAAGCTGAAGTGTTTCTTGAGAGCCTGAGAGCAACATACCTATTAAAAATGTTAGCGCCACTTTGGAGATGTTTTGGATGATGGGTTAAATTGAAGCTGTTGGTTTGGAGTGTTGGTGCCTTCGTAGTACGTCATCCCCATCCTCTTTCATTTCCCCCAAGGAGAATCATGCTTAAAAAAGAATGGAGAAATAAATTATCCACCCGTTGATTAGTAAGAGAAGTAGTTTTGTGAATTTATGAAGTTGTGGATAGGCTTTTGTTTTCCTAGCTATACAAGTGTTTGGAAAAATCTGCCCTTGGTATAAAAAACTGTTCAGAAACTTGTTATTACTCCAAGTTGGAGGAGAGATTTACTTTAATTGTAGTGTGATATGAGTTCCTTATTCGATTTCAGTATAATACTTGTTGTGTATTTTATTTTCTCATTGAGTTTTGTAGGTGCTTGAAAGCTACTCTGAATATCATTTTGATAGTTGATTCATCTCTCAGTTGAACTATGTACATTTTCAGGGGTATGTGGTATTTTGGGAGCCTGGGAGGCATTCTGTGTTAAGTATTCAGAATACCATTCATGGTTTTTTAGGACGAGAGTATTGAGATATTGATGCCAATAGGTAAATCATGGGTGCTTTCCCCTTCATCCTTCACAGATTTAGCAGCCAGATTTTAAATATTAGACATTATCTTCCCTTGAGGAAACAGGCTTAGATTTTGTAAACTATAGCTGAACAAAAAGTGGTGCCTCAAGGAGTGTATTTATTTCTTTTAGATACCCCATGTTTCCCCATCACTCGAGGAGTCTGGGCAGAGACTGGACTACACCGTGGGAGAATCTGCAAAGGTGTTGCTGGAACAGACATATTTCTAGTTGTATGAGGTGGCCTGGACATTACTCTCGAGCTCCTTACCCATACTTCAGTAGTAGGCATTTTTCACTAAATTGGAGACCACCCTGTTTGTTTGAGTCTAGAACTCAGTTCCAGTACTGTAACTGGAGACCTGACAACCTGAGCCAGACATCTTTGATTCATCTCTCTAGTTACGTCATGAACGCTGAGGGAGATGAGCCTTCATCAAAACGAAGAAAACACCAAGGTAAAGGTGACATTTATCTTGGTGTAGAAATAGATACAAGTGATAGACTAAATTGAAACTTTCATATCTAATCCTTTAAACCTCCTAAGGTTTTAGAGGTGTTTGGTGTTGACTTTTAGCCAGTAGTTTTATGTTAGAAAAAAATGAATTCTTCCTTAAATGAAGTCTTTATTTTTATCTTCAACTAATTGTGTATTTCTGACTATAAAAATAGAAATGAGTCTACAGATAGAATAAGATTGGCAAAGAAAGGAGAAATAGATTACAAAAGTAAGTTTTATTTAAGGATAATTTTTAAATCCAATGTTTTTGAAACAAAGGCCCTTAGACTTCTTAGAAATTGATGGCTATATGCTTAGAAGTCTACAGAGCTAAAAAAAATTTAGTGTTTTCATTTTTAAGCTAACATTTTTATGGAAGACGAAAGGACTCATAAATAGAAGCAATCATAAATGAAAGACATGGTCTTATAGGATAAGATTTTCATTTATTACATCTGTATATCTCAAATTGGGGTCCATAGATAAAATCTTGAGAGTTTGCCCAAAGTATTATCTTTAAGAAAGGGAACCACATCTTATTCCACTTTGAGAAACAGTTTTTTAAAATGTGTTAATTTACTTCTATTTTTTCATATTCTTTCTACTCTGAACAATTCACTAGACTCCCTCTGTGCTGCCAGTCTTGCCGCCATCACAACCCCATCTCCTGAAAGTATAAGTGAGGTGTCCAGGTAGAATTTGGAATTGTCTTTCTTATTGAACCATAATTTTCAGTGAAGATAATTCCTCTGAAGATACTTGAGAGAAGGATGTGTGGGTGTTAATGTTTAGGGAGCTGACATGTAAGTTTGTCAAAGGAAGGCATTCAAGGTGAGTCTCATCTGGAAATCAAAGCTAGAATTAGTGCTCTTCAGGTTCCCTCTGGTTTTGTTATCAGAAAGTAGTCTACAGGCTTCAGCTGGGTCCCAATCAACTTTGCTAAGCTAATATTCAAATAAATATGTAACTTATTGCTACACAGTTACAAAGGACCTAGTCAGAAAAAAACACTTGTAGAAATTCTTAACTATCCAAAAGTGAAAATCTGTTTGTGTATAGTACTTAACCACAGCATAGGGAGATAAAAAGAAATATTTGAATGAATGAAAGGTGTATTTAGAGGCATTAAAATTAGGTTTCTAAGAACAATCCTAAGATCTATAAATATAGGGCAGTATGATGATACCAGATTGCTTTTCACTCATAAAAATTTGTTCATCAGGTCAGCACACTCCTCTTTTGTTTAGCCTCTTAGAAATCTGGGATGCTTTCAGATGGAGCTGTGGCATAGCTACATAAGCATTGATTTAGGAACCACTCCCTGCTTTCTTTTCTGCCCCACCACTAATTATATGAACTTGGACAGCTTACTTAACCTCTTTGCTCCTTGATTTTTTCGTGTAAAATAATGCCTACTTGAAAGTCTGTTGAATGAAATGAGATACTGTATGTCAAAGTGCCTAACACACTGTTGGCTTCATAGTAGGTACTCAGAAAATTATGGTGTTGTTTTCCCTTAATGGATGGGGAATTACATTTACCTACTGATAAAGCTTGATTACAACCTGACTTTCTATATGTCCATTCTTCCTAGGTGTTGTGAATAAGGAAAATGCTCTTCGTTAAGCCATATTTGTGACTTCCGATATTTCACTAATACTTTTCAATCAAGAAAACAGCATTGCTAACTTGCCTATCACTTTAAAGTGGTATTTGAAGGATTTGTGTGATACAATTATGACTTTGTAATTAGGCACCCTAAAAACCTGATCAGGCCTATTGCTTACTTTCTTTGATTCATCTGTCTTCTCTGCTGTGATCACCTTGTTCCTCCTGATATGGAAGGTATATAAGCTTTTGTAGTGTGAATTTATGTTGTGAAGCATATGAAGGCCAGAGACTATCCACTCTTATCAGTGGTTTTCAAATTGTCTTCCATGGAACCCTCATATTTGAACACATTTCTGTAAGTTTATTAAAAGCAAATGTGGTCAGTATAAAATATGTGTTCACCCCATCATCCCAGCCCCAGTCCCAGCATGCCAGGGATTGGTATTCCATGACATGAAAAGTAACACAGAAGGGTTCTACAAGTTGTAGAAGTTTGAAAGCCACTGTAGTAACCAGATAAACTAATGGTCCTGGTTGTTTAAAAAATGGAATTGCAAAAAGAGTTGGTTATAAACTTTAATGACCAGGACAATAAAAATCTTAATGCATTTATATGCCATTACATGTACATGTTTTATAAGGAAATATGAATAAGGTTTTTAGACCTTAATTTTCATATTTTAATATGGCAGTGAAACCAGGGTAGTGCTCCATCTGTGATGATAGCTTATATATTGTTTGCATGACTGGAACCCTTTCCATCTTGTATACATAAGAAGACTTTGATTTGGCTAAAACCATCATAGACAGTCTCCAGTTTATGAATGAATTGTGTTCTACACATTATCAGTTCTTTTTTTTTTTTTTTTTTTTGAGATGAAGGCTCACTCTGTTGCCCAGGCTGGAGTGCAATGGTGCAATCTAAGCTTACTGCAAGCTCCACCTCCCAGGTTCACGCCATTCTCCTGTCTCAGCCTCCCGAGTAGCTGGGACTGCAGGTGCCCGCCACCACGCCCGGCTAAATTTTTGTATTTTTTAGTAGAGACGGGGTTTCACGGTGTTAGCCAGGATGGTCTTGATCTCCTGACCTTGTGATCCACCCGCCTTGGCCTCCCAAAGTGCTGGGATTACAGGTGTGAGCCACCACGCCCGGCCAATCAGTTCTGTTTTCCCTATAGAAATTTTGTTATAAATCTGAATGGCTCTGCAGAGCCAGTACAATTGGCCTTAGTTCTGAGCCATTGGGGGTAGGATTCCTATCTTCAGTGAATGATAGGGAAGAGGATAGTTTCCTTTCCTGGGCATAGGATAGGCTCTAGGCAAAATTCTTCATAGTTGAAGACTTTTGTTTAGTTTGGTTTTGTTTCTTTCCATCTTTTTTTTTTTTTTTTTTTTGAGTTGGAGTCTCACTCTTGTTGCCCAGGCTGGAGTGCAATGGCGCGATCTCGGCTCACTGCAACCTCTGCTTCCCGGGTTACAGCGATTCTCTGGCTTCAGCCTCCTGAGTAGCTGGGATTACAGGCGCATGCCACCACGCCCGACTAATTTTTGTATTTTTAGTAGAGACAGGGTTTCGCCATGTTGGCCAGGCTGGTCTTGAACTCCTGACCTCAGGTGATCCACCCGCCTCAGCCTCCCAAAGTGCTGGGATTACAGGCATGAGGCACTGTGCCTGGCCTAATCATACTTTAAAATGATTACTTCATTGGCATTTTTAAATAGCATATTGATATTTTGATTGTAAATGTATTGTGCAGAAGATTTGCAAAAATATTTCACAGTCCTAACACTCAGAGATAACTACTCTTAAAAATACGGGTGTGTTTCCTTTTAGTCTTTATTTCACACTCTATATAAGTGTATAGGATATTTTGACTTCAATTTAATTTTTGATTGGTGGAATTCCAGGCATTGTATTCCAGTGAAGTGAAAACCTTTGCAGGATAGAGGGAGATATTCTAGGGGCTGAAATTTTTTATATAATTTAATCATACTTAGAAGTCCATTTCCAAATCTGTTTTCCCATGTTCTTCCCATTTTTTTGTTTTCTCTTTCTTTTGAGCTCATAAATTCTCCAAAAATTCCGTGTTTCTCTTCATGGTTTCCATGGCAGTAAGAGCATGCTCTTTAATGATAGGATGTAGGAGACAAGATCAAAGGTGAATACACACACACACATCACACACACGGTTATTTCTAAGTCAGGGACTGCCTATGATTGCAAAGTCTTGTGTTTTTTTATTCTTTTCATCACTTTTGCAGAATGCATGATGTGTTTGCAGAATATGAACACACGCCTGGTTGTTGCATGCTAGGTTTGTTGGTTAGCCATCATTTACTAGCATTTTGTAGCTATGTCATATTTAACTTTTCCTTTGTTGTACATTTAAAAGATTTCTTTTGTTATTTTGTTTGCATGTTCCACTTCAGTGTTTTAAACACTAAAACTTCTTCCATATATTGCCATTATATACACTTCTTTCATGTATAAACTAGAATTCTGAACTAAGGGTTGCTTCTGGAACTTGGTTAATCATTTGATGATCTTATCCCACTAATAGGGAATAAAATACAGTGTAAAATCATCTTATTGAAAAGCCAACTTTGACATACAAATATGTTGTTATAGTTATAAAACTGCCAATCACATCTGTGGCAGAGCCACTTCTTAACTGTAGAGAAGTGAGAAACCACAACCTCTGTATAGTCTTAGCTTTGTTAACACATACTCTCAGCCTCCAGAATGACTTGCAAGATTCTTTTAAACCTGTTTTAAACCTGTTGGTCAGTATATTGTGTTACCGCATTTGTAACCAATTTGATAACAGTTCTAATTATTCAGTGCTATATTGCCACTTCCTAGGGAAAAACATTCTATTCATTGCTTATGGGAATTTTTAAGAGGCTGAAAAATACATATATGTGGGAAACTGTATGGTCCGCTTTTGATTAATTCCTTATATTTGTGCAATATATTTTAACAGGTGTGATAAAGCGGAATTGGGAATATATATGTAGCCATGATAAAGAAAAAACGAAGATCCTAGGAGACAAAAATGTTGATCCCAAATGTGAAGACAGTGAGAACAAGTTTGACTTTTCAGTGATGTCCTATAATATACTTTCACAAGATTTACTGGAAGATAACTCTCACCTTTATAGACATTGCCGGCGGCCAGTATTACACTGGAGTTTTAGGTTTCCCAATATTCTGAAAGAAATTAAACATTTTGATGCAGACGTAAGTGCAAAATATTACTGAAATTCTTCACATAAGAAAAAGTTGGGGCCGGGCACACTGGCTCATGCTTGTAATCCCAGCACTTTGGGAGGCTGAGGCAGGTGGATCACCTGAGGTCGGTAGTTTGAGACCAGCCTGACCAACATGGAGAAACCCCGTCTCTACTAAAAAATACAAAATTAGCCGGGCGTGGTGGCTCATGCCTGTAATCCCAGCTACTCAGGAGGCTGAGGCAGGAGAATCACTTGAACCTGGGAGGTCGATGTTGCAGTGAGCTGAGATTGCACCATTGCAATCCAGCCTGGGCAACAAGAGCAAAACTCTGCCTCAAAAAAAAAAAAAAAAAGAAAGAAAAAGTTGGGTTAAATGTTTCATTTGTGCATTTATGAACTAAATGGTTTTATCCATTTTGTTTGTGGGGCAAGAAAGGAATATGTTTAAGAATAATGATGGAATAAGTCTTAATATAAGGTATAACTTTCAGAGAGGCATTTGTTAGTGGTTGCTGGTATGAATAATCATCTAACTTTTCAAAGAGGGTCCAAAAAGTTTTTAAGTATGGGTCAGTTTTGAGACAGAAACTGGCAACATATTAAGTATTCAGTAAATATTAACTTTGATTTGAAATTTCAGTAATTCATGCAAAAATGTCACCTACCTGATAGCATTCAAAGAAATCAGCCTCTTAAGACCTGAAAGATAGTACCAATGAACATGTAAAACCCGGAAAAATATCCTGACATGTAAGCTAAGAATATTTCCTTTTGGAAATAATAATTTTGAGTACTAAGGGAGCTCCATGTGATTGAGGGCCAGAGTTTTGAGATTGATCAAAATTCGGAAACATTAATTTGGTAGATCTATAACAAGAAAAACAGGTAAGTCTTTTATTTCAATTCTTATCAGGTGTGGAATTTTAGAAGCCTGCTTTTAGATATTTTAAGATAAAAGCACCAGGAAATTCATGATTGCATCTCTGTGTTCTAATTCAAGCTATTTTTTTCTTCCAAGGTACTTTGTTTGCAAGAAGTTCAAGAAGATCATTATGGAGCAGAGATCAGGCCAAGTTTGGAATCACTGGGTACAATGCAACTCTTTTTTTTTTTTTTTTCTTTTTTGAGACAGGGTCTCACTCTGTCGCCCCACTGGAGTGCAGTGGCACAATCATGGCTTACTACAGCCTCAACCTACTGGGCTCAAGTAATCCTCTCATTTCGGCTTCCTGAGTAGCTGGGACTAGAGATGTGTGCCACCATGCCCAGCCAATTATTTAATTTTTTTTATAGAGACAAGGCAATGTAACTTTTAGCCAAATTTACTTTTGAAAATTCATGTGTCATTAAAGTATAACTTGCTGACAAAGATGTGTGGCATATTTTGGCTAAAAATCTTAATTTTAAAAACTTAATTTCAAAGAGGAAAAGATTGAGGTACTCACTGGAAACTTTTGTGTTGGTGTATAATTTTAATTCAAACAGAAAGATGTGTAAGAATATCTTAGTAGCTCCCTTTCCTAGGAGTTGTTCTGTCCACCTGTAGACCTATAAGCTTCTGAGCTCCAGGAGACCATTTTGTCTCGTTCATCATTATAATACCAGTGCCTGCCAGTGTCTACCTAATGGGTAGATGCCAAAAACCTGCTTGATAAATAAACACTCCTAGAAACAAGTTATCTGTGGTCCCATATACTTGAGAAGTGTGCTTACTTTGCATTCATTCATTCAGCAATTTTTTTTTTTTTTTTTGAGACAGAGTCTCTCTCTTGCCCAGGCTGGAGTGTAGTGGTGCAATCTCGGCTCACTGCAAGCTCCACCTCCCAGGTTCACGCCATTCTCCTGCCTCAGGCTCCCTAGTAGCTGGGACTACAGGCGTCCGTCACCATGCCCAGCTAATTTTTTGAATTTTTTTAGTAGAGACGAGGTTTCACCGTGTTAGCCAGGATGGCCTCGATCTCCTGACCTCGTGATCCGCCTGCCTTGGCCTCCCAAAGTGCTGGGATTATAGGCGTGAGCCACCACGCCCGGCCTTCATTAGCAATTTTTTTTTTTGAGTGCCTACTATATACCATGCACTGTTCTAGGGAATGAGGATATAGCATTGGGCAAAAAAGATTAAAAAAATTTCTCCCTTGTGTGGAGTGTACCTTCTGGTGGAGAAAGGCTAACCAAATAAGTAAATAGCATATTAAGTAATGATAGTTTTCTGGAGAAAAGCAGGAAAGTGGAATGGGAGAGGTTTCAGTTTTAAACAAAATGATCAGACGAGGTGACATTTGAACAAATATTTGAAGGAGGTGAAGGAATAAGCGATGCCTAGAACATTCTAGGCAACAGAAATAGCAAGGGAAAGGCCCTGAGGTTGGAGTGTGTTAAGGCAAGTGAGGAGGCCAGTGAGATTGGAATGAAGTGAGGGGGAAGGAGTTACAGGCAAAAAGATCAGGAATATAGGGTGGAGAGAGTGAGAGAATAGATTATTATAAAGCTTTACTATTGCCATGACTGAGTTTTACTAGGATGGCAACGGGAGACTGATAATACACATTAGCATATCAAGGGCTGAAGTCTGCGCATAAAGAGGCCTGTTAGACCCAGTGTCAAACGTTTTTTATTCCAATGTTTATTGACATCCTACATTACTAATGTTTTGCAGAATACAGTTTGGTAAACATTGTTCAGAAGTATCAGGTGAGCTGTGTTTTGACAAATATATAAAAGCAGTCATTTGTTTTAAATTCATTTGTTTCTTGTAGGTTATCACTGTGAATATAAGATGCGGACAGGAAGGAAACCTGATGGCTGTGCTATTTGCTTCAAACATTCCAAATTTTCACTCTTGTCAGTGAACCCAGTGGAATTCTTCCGCCCTGATATTTCTCTGTTGGACAGAGACAATGTTGGATTAGTTTTACTCTTACAGCCCAAAATTCCATATGCTGCCTGCCCTGCGATCTGCGTAGCAAATACACATCTGTTGTATAATCCAAGGCGAGGTGATATTAAGCTGACGCAATTGGCAATGCTACTGGCAGAGATTTCCAGTGTTGCCCACCAGAAAGATGGCAGCTTCTGCCCTATTGTTATGTGTGGTGACTTTAATTCTGTTCCTGGTTCTCCACTATATAGTTTCATAAAGGAAGGAAAATTGAATTATGAAGGACTTCCCATAGGAAAGGTAAGTGCTTTCTTCATTGTTATTAGGGAGTGGACATAGTTGCTCTGCTCATGATAATGTGAAGATAGTCATTACATGGCTATTTGAAAACCTTGGATGATCCAGTACCCTCACTTTATCAAACTATGATTTTCCATGACTTTTTTTTTTTTTTTTTTTTTTTTTGAGACAGTCTCACTCTGTCGCCCAGGCTGGAGTGCAGTGTCATGATCTCAGCTCACTGCAAGCTCCACCTCCCGGGTTCAAGTGATTCTCCTGCCTCAGCCTCCCGAGTGGCTGGAGTTACAGGTGTGTGCCACCGCACCTGGCTAATTTTTGTATTTTTAGTAGAGACGGGGTTTCAGCTTGTTGACCAGGCTGGTCTCGAACTCCTTACCTCGTGATCCACCTGCTTCAGCCTCCCAAAGTGCTGGGATTACAGGCGTGAGCCACTGTGCCCAGCTTCTTCTAGTAAGTAATTATTTTCACTTGGTTGATTTATATCTTTTTCATCTATCTGTGGCAACATACTGCTTGGAGGAATTAACAGGCAGCAAAAAAAAAAAAAAAAAGTATTGACAGACATGGATACTTCACAGATAAGTAACACAAGGTGGCAGGATAGAATTTTGAATGCTGGTTGTGGGCAAAATAGTAATTTAACATTTATTATACAAGTTTCCGTTGTAGAATAATAAATATTTTCTTTAGCTTAGCACAATTTATCTCGTGATTATTTTTATTGTGCTTTCCTCTCCTTACTTTAGATCATTTCATCTTCAGTATATTTACCAAAATAAGCTCTCCAACACTGGAGTTTTGAGTAATAGTTTAAAATTATTTATTTATTTATTTATTTGAGATGGAGTCTTGCTCTTTCGCCAGGCTGGAGTGCAATGGTGGGATCTCGGCTCACTGCAACCTCTGTCTCCCAGGTTCAAGCAATTCTCCTGCCTCAGCCTCCCGAGTAGCTGGGACTACAGGCTTGCACCACCAAGCCCGGCTAATTTTTTGTATTTTTAGTAGAGATGGGGTTTCACAGTGTTAGCCAGGACGGTCTCTAACTCCCAACCTTAGGTGACCTGCAGGTTCACCTCGGCCTCCCAAAGTGCTGGGATTACAGGCGTGAGCCACCATGCCCAGCCAGTAAGTTTAAAATTTTGTAAGAGTTAATCTCTCTTAGTACAGGTATACTTCATTTTATTGTGCTTTGCTTTATCGAGCTTCAAACATACTGCATTTTACAAAATTGAAGTTTCATAGCAACTCTACCTTAAGCAGCTCTATCATTGCCATTTTTCCAACAGCATGTGCTCAATTCCTGTCTCTGTCACCTTTTGGTAACTCTTGCATTACTCAAGCATTTTCATTATTATTACATCTGTTATGTTGATCCAAGATTAGTGATCTTCGATATTACTATTGTAATGGTTTTGGGGTGTTATGAACTGTACCCATAAAAAATGAGAACTTAATCGATAAATGTGTTCTGACTGCTCCACTAATCATCTCTCTCCCCCTACTTGGGCCTCTATATTCCCTGAAGCACGACCATATTGAAACTAGGCCAAGTAATAGCCCTGCAGCGCTCTCTAAGTGTTCAAGTAGAAGGCAGACTCACATGTCTCACTTTGAATCAAAAGCTAGAAATGATTAAGCTTAGCAAGGAAGGCATTTTGAAAGCTGAGAGAGGCCAAAAGCTAGGACTCTTGCACCAAACAGCAAAGTTGTGAATGCAAGGAAAAGTTCTTGAAGGAAGTTAGAACTGCTACTCCAGTGTATGAAGGCATAAAAAGAAAGCAAGACAGCCTTATTGCTAATATGGAGAAAGCTTGAGTGGTCTGGATAGAAGATCAAACCAGCCACAGGATTCCCTTGAGTCAAAGCCTAATCCAGAGGAATGCGTTAAGTCTCTTCAATTTTATGAAGGCTGAGAGATGAGGAAGCTGCAGAAGAGAAGTTGGAAGTTAACAGAGATTAATTTATGAGGTTTAAGGAATGAAGCCATCTCCATAACATAAAAGTACAGGTAAAGCAGCAAGTGCTGCTGATGTAGAAGCTGCAGTAGGTTATCCAGAAGATCTAGCTAAGATCATTGATGAAGGTGGCTACACTAAATAATAGATTTTTTTTTTTTTTTTTTTTTTTGAGACAGGATCTCGCGCTGTTGCCCAGGCTGGACTGCAGTGACGCGATCTTGGTTCACTGCAACCTCTGCCTCCTGGGTTCAAGCGATTCTGCTTCAGCTTCCCAAGTAGGTGGGATTACAGGTGCATGCCTCCACGCCGGGCTAATTTTTTAATATTTTTTGGTAGAGGTGGCGTTTCACCATGTTGCCCAGGCTGGTCTCGAACTCCTGGGCTTGAGCAATCCTCCTGCCTCAGCCCCTCAAAGTGTTGGGATTACAGGCATGAGCCACCGCACCTGGCCAACAATTTTTAATGTGGATGAAACCACTTTATATTGCAAGAAGATGCCATCTAGGAGTTCATAACTAGAAAGAAGAAGTCAGTGCCTGGTTTCAAAGGACAGGCTGACTCTTTTGTTAGGAGCTAATATAGCTTGTTACTTTAAGTTAAAGTCAGCATTCATTGACCATTCTGAAAATCCTAGGGCACTTAAAAATTATGCTAAATCCACTCTACCTGTGCTCTATCAGTGGAAAAACAAAGCTTGGGGATGACAGTGCATCTGTTTATGGCATAGAATATTTTAAGCACACTGCTGAGACCACTATTCAGAAAAACAGATTCCTTTCCAAAGATTACTGTTCGTTCACAAGGCACCTGGTCACCCAAGAGCTCTGATGAAGATGTACAAGGAAATGAATGTTGTTTCATCCCTGCTAACACGGCCTCCATTCTGCAGCCTATGGAATCAAGGAGTAATTTTGTACCTACAGGTCTCCTTATTTAAGAAATACATTTCATAGGCTATAGCTGCCATAGAAGTGATTTCTCTGATGGATCTGCGGAAAGTAAATTGCAAACCTGCAAAGGATTCAGCATCCTAAATGCTATTCAGAACATTCGTGATTCATGGGAGGAGGTCAAAATATCATCATTAAAAAGAGTTTGGTAGAAGTTGATTCCAGCCCTCATGGATGACTTTGAGGGGTTCAAGACTTCAGGGGAGGAAGTAACTGTAGATGTGGTGGAAATAGCAAGAGAACTAGAAGTGGAGCTTGAAGAATTAACTGAATTGTTTCAATCTCATGATAAAACTTAAATAGATGAGGAGTTGCTTCTTATAGATGAGCAGAGTATTTTCTTGAGATGCATTCTATTCCTGGTGAAGATGCTGTGAACATTGCTGAAATTACAACAAAGGATTTTAAATGTTACATAAATTTAATTGATAAAACATTGGAAGGGTTTCCAGTTTTGAAAAAAAGTTCCGTGGATAAAGTGCTGTCAAATAGCATCAGATGCTACAGAAAAATCTTTTATGAAAGGAAGCATCAATGGCTGCAGCAAATTTCATTGTTGTCTTATTTTAAGAAATTGCCACAGCCAACCCCCACTTTAAGCAACCATCACCCTGATCAGCCAGCAGTCATTAATATCTAGGCAAGACCCTCCACCTGTAAAAAGATGATGACTCACTGAAGCCTGAGATGATTGTTAGGATATTTTAACAATGAAGTATTTTTAAATTAAGGTATGTATTTTCTTAGGCATAATGCTATTGCACACTTAGTAAACTACAGTATAGTATAAACGCAACTTACATGCACCGGGAAACTGAAAAAATTATGTGACTTGCTTTATTGAGATACTCACTTTATTGTGGTGGCCTGGAACCAAACCCGCAGTACCTCTGAGCATGCCTATATTTGATACAATAGGAACTATATTGCAGGTAGTAAAAAATGATGAATAGTGTTAGTTCAAAGCGATAGATCATTTGTATGTCCAAATTAAAGAAAAGCATGTATGGGAAAAGATTGTCATTTTTATGTAAATGATAAGTGCTTTCTGAATTGTATTTAAAGAAAAGAAGATTTTATAAGTCCAAAGAATCACTTAATATAATGAATAAAGGGTAATAATTTACCACTTTTGGATTACCTTTTATTTAAGACATAAATTTTTCAACTCATAAGCTATTTAAAATCTTTTCACTTAAGATACCTGTTGAAATTTTGTTTAGGTATCTGGCCAGGAACAGTCTTCACGGGGACAAAGAATTTTATCTATTCCAATTTGGCCCCCAAACCTAGGTATCTCACAGAACTGTGTGTATGAGGTACAGCAGGTACCAAAAGTAGAAAAGACAGGTAAGTGTTTGTAATACATTTTGGCAGTCTGCTGGGTAATCATGTTCCCTTTGAAGACATAAAACTAAGTTTTTAAAAAGAAAAAATCTCAGGGATGAATATTCATATATATAAATATATAGTTATTCATTCTTTTTCTTAAGACCTCTAAATTTACCTTTTTAAAGTTGAACTTCCAGAATTATCTGTGCATGATTTACTTGCATGTTGCTTTGGAATTGTTTGCATTTTTCTATTTTTCCTAATTCTGGAGGCCATCGAAATATATAAGATTCCAGAATGAAACATGTAACTAGGCATCTTTCTAACCTAGATAAGTCTTAAATATTGTTTCTAGAGTAAGATGACGATATTAAGGCAAACTAGAACAATAACATTAATATATTTTCCTCTATTCTTACAGACAGTGATCTGACACAAACACAGCTGAAGCAAACAGAGGTCCTAGTGACAGCTGAAAAGTGAGTTCTGGAAAGCAAAAGGAGACATTTGCTAACTTTAGTTGAATAAAAAACTCATTTCTCAAAAATCACTTGGATAAAAAAATGAAGGTGATAGTATTCCGTGCTGGTGAAGAGTGCTGGCCCTTAAGTCAGATAGGCCTGAGTTCCAGTCCTGACTCCGCTGTGTTTTAGCCGAATGATTTTGAGCAAGAAACTTAACATCTCTGAGGTTCAGTTTCTTTGTCTATAGTTTGGATTGTTGTGAGGATTAGATGAGACAAAGCATATAAAGCACAATGTCTGAAACATAGTTAGGTGCCTAGGTAGTGTTAGGAAGGGAAACAGCTTGTCTGTGGACCTGGACCAGCTCAAATACTCTTTGAAATTCACATACTTAAACAAAGGTCAAGATCACATAAAAATATCTTTCAGATCTCAAAAGGATCTTTTAGTTGTCTTTGATTTACTAAATCTCAAAACCATCTATAAGAGAATTGATCCAAAAATGAATATGCCAGTTGAAAAGATGATCATTTTAATTTATCTCTTGAACTGTAGGAGAAGATTGTCAGAGGGGTGAAGATGCTGGGATTCTTCATTAAAGAAATAGGAATATTTGGGGCTATGGTTGAGAAATTGATACATGTTAATAAAACAGGACAGAGACTTAAATCTTGTCTCAGGGAGATTCTTGAAATATCTTGATTGTTTTATATTGTGGCTGTTTTATAGTTTTTTGTTTTAACATTTAAATTTAGGGACCAATTCTCATTTATTTTATCTGCTTCTCAATCTTTATTTTGTATACCTTGTTTTGAGAAAATATTACTACATAAATAAGAACTAGTAAGAATGGAAGCAATTTAAAAAAATTTTTTTAAATGAATATTTTAAAATTCATGATTAAACCTTTCAATATAGTAAAAACTTCTTTGAATAAGATTAATAAGGAGGCTAATCTAACAAGTACTTCATTTTGAGTAACTCTTAAATCTTTTTGTAACAATATAGGATATAAAAAAGATATTGGCTGGGCGTGTTGGCTCACGCCTGTAATCTCAGCACTTTGGGAGGCCAGGGTGGGAGGATTGCTTGAGCCCAGGAGTTTGAAACCAGCCTGGGCAACACAGTGAGACCCTGCCTCTATTAAAAAAAAAAATTAAAACATTCTGGCCGGGCGTGGTGGCTCGTGCCTGTAATCCCAGCACTTTGGGAGGCTGAGGTGGGTGGATCACGAGGTCAGGAGTTCAAGAGCAGTCTAGCCAAGATGGTGAAACCCCATCTTTACTAAAAATACAAAAAATTAGCCGGGCATGGTGGCATGCACGTGTAATCCCAGGGAGGCTGAGGCAGAGTATTGCTTGAACCCTGGGGGGCAGAGGTTGCAGTGAGCCGAGATCGCGCCACTGCATTCCAGCCTGGGTGACAAAGCAAGCCTCCGTCTCAATAATGATAATAATTTTAAAAAATAGATACCTTACTTGCCCTTGGTGTCTAAAAATTAAAAGAAAAAAAGAGGCCGGGCGCGGTGGCTCACGCCTGTAATCCCAGCACTTTAGGAGGCTGAGGCGGGCGGATCATGAGGTCAGGAGATTGAGACCATCCTGGCTAACACGGTGAAACCGTGTCTCTACTAAAGATACAAAAAAAAAATTAACTAGGTGTGGTGGTGGGCGCCTGTAGTCCCAGCTACTCGGGAGGCTGAGGCAGGAGAATGGTGTGAACCTGGGAGGTGGAAGTTGCAGTGAGCCGAGATCGTGCCACTGCACTCCAGCCTGGGCAACAGAGCAAGACTCTGTCTCAAAAAAAAAAAAAAAAAGATACTTTTTTGTATCTTTATGTAAATACAGAGTGTTTATATGCATAGCTTATATCTGTAAACTGAAAAATTGATAGATAACAGTTTGCAGAAGACCTATTTTTATTATTTTTATTTGAGAGTCGATCTCACTGTCATCCAGGCTAGAGTGCAGTGGCATGATCTTGGCTCACTGCAGCCTCCACCTCCCAGGCTCAAGCCTTTCTCCTACCTTAGTCTGCCAAGTAGCTGAGACCACAGGCATGTGCCTCCACGCGTAGCTACTTTTCTAGATTTTTTTTTTTTTTTTTTTTTTTGTAGAGATGAGGTCTCACTGTGTTGCCCAGGCTGGTCTCGAGCTCCTGAGCTCAAGCAATCTTCCCACCTTGGCTTCCCAAAGTGCTGGGATTACAGGTGTGAGCCACCGCGTCCGGCCCTATTTTATGTTTAATATTATAAATCCTTAGACATAAAAAGTTGCTAATAAAACTTAGAGGGCATTTTTAAGGATTTACCTTTGTTCCTGACATATGAACACTTTAAAAGCAAGGGAAACATCTTCATCTATGTATTCTCAGCACCTGACATATTGCCTAGAACTTAGAAGATGTTTGGTAAATGTTTGTTGGATAAGTTTTTTTTTTAATTTTATTTTCCTTCAAGGCATAAAAGATCCTTAAGATTCATAAAGTATCACTAGAAAATAGTCTTTAAACCTTTTACTCATAACATCACATATATTTGTGCATGGGGCAAATATAATAAACCATTAGAGAAGCTGTTTTAAGATGCAGTACAAAATTACATGTCATAGCAAGAAAAATTAGAGAAAAATATGGCCTCTCTGTCATCAAAAGTCTAGAGGATTCCAAATAGTGTTCCTGAAGACCCCCTTGATTCTCTTTCTTAAAAACACAATAAAACTTGTTAGAATACATGTTCTTTAGTAAGTGGAGGCATTCACACATGTTATAAATAATGAAAAAACACATTAGTGTGTTAATTATTGAGCTTTTTTTAAAAACCACATTTATAACGGCTTTATTGATGGGTTTTAGATATCACTGCATAAGTAAATTAATACTAAATTATGATATGGTCTTTTTGAATAAAGCTTGTCCTAATGTTTGGTCTTAGTCTAGAAATTAAGTGAAAAAGAACTTCAGATAGGAGGAATTCTTGAAGTTACAAAAACTCGGATTCTAAACACATCTTCTTTTCTATTTAGATTGTCTTCAAATTTACAGCACCATTTCAGTTTGTCATCTGTTTATTCACATTACTTTCCTGACACTGGAATTCCAGAAGTGACCACCTGTCATTCCCGAAGTGCCATAACTGTGGATTATATTTTCTACTCTGCAGAAAAGGAAGATGTTGCTGGGCACCCAGGTAAGGAATGCATGTAATCTTAAATTCTTCTAGAGAGCACAGTAGCTAAAACCTCAAGGTTAAAGTTAAGAAAGCTCTCTAAACATCCAGTTGAAGTTCTAGATCTAGAAGGTAAAAATATTTCGAAATAGACAGATTGGTAATATATTTGAATAAATCAGTTGATTACTTGCATATGAGGGAGGCAATAAAACACATCCAAGCAAATTATTACCCAAGAATTACATTAGCAGTCCTACCCTCCAGTTCCAGTCAGCCTCTGAGTTATAGGTCTTTCATATTGCCCTTTCTTTTTGCTTGCCATAAATTTACTGTTTTTCCTGTGACAGGAACTGTGTATGTTGTTAATGGTCATCATAGTTTTGTGCTTAAATTTTACCGAGGCGTCCTGCCTTCATTGGAGGACCATAGTTACACTGCCAGCAACACAGCTTATGCTGTCATGTTGACTCTGGAATATTGGATTTTTCTGAGGAGGAAAAGTATATATATATATATATATTTTTTTTTTTTTTTTTTTTTGATACAGAGTGTCGCTCTGTTACCCAGGCTAGAGTGCAGTGGCATGATTCTCGGCTTACTGCAACCTCTGTCTCCCGGGTTCAAGTGACCTTCCCACCTCAGCATGCCCACCTAATTTTTGTATTTTTTGTAGAGACAGGGTTTCACCGTGTTGCCCAGGCTGACCTCAAACTCCTGGGCTCAAGCCGTCCACCTCGGCCTCCCAAAGTGGCTTGGATTACAGGCATAAGCCACCACATTCGGTCAGAAAAGTCTATATAATTTTTTTGTTTGTTTGTTTTTGAGATGGAGTCTCGCTCGTCACCCAGGCTGGAGTGCAGTGGCGCTATCTCGGCTCACTGCAAGCTCTGCCTCCCAGGTTCACGCCATTCTCCTGCCTCAGCCTCCCGAGCCACTGGGACTACAGGTGCCCGCCACCATGCCCGGCTAATTTTTTGTATTTTTAGTAGAGACGGGATTTCACCGTGTTGGCCAGGATGGTCTCGATCTCCTGACCTCATGATCTGCCTGCCTCGGCCTCCCAAAGTGCTGGGATTACAGGCGTGAGCCACTGTGCCCGGCCGAAAATCAGGTTTTAAACATTAGCCAAAGGATTTAAAGTGGAGAAGAAAATGCAGTTTAAGATTACTGGAAGTACAAAAATACCTTTAAGAAAACTTTGGAATGTGAGCAGCTGTTTTATTCTTTTCTGATTTTTTTCATTTTTTTCTCTTCCATTTTTTTGGATGCTTCTTTTTCTTTACCCTTTTCCCCTCTGTTTGTTCCCCCCTCCTTTCTTCTGGGAATAACCTTATTAGTAACACTCACGAGATGACTTATTCCTGCCACTAGATCTACTCTACAAAAAATATGCCTGCTGCTTTGAATTTATAGTAAGGTTTTCGTAGTTGTCATGCTGACAGAAGTTCACTAGGTGGCAGGAGAGTGTTATGGATCAGCATTTCAAAAAGAGCATGTCATCTTCACTTCTGTGGGTGCTGACTATCTGGGACTAAATTATACTAATTTATTCTCCATTCACCTTATAAACTGCTACAGGGCTGTGGCCCGGTGTCTCTGGCTTTATGCAACTACAGAATGGTTGCTGGATGAGTTTCTTATGTAGTTGTCAACCACAAATTACCCTTAACGTTCTTAAGTATTTCATTTATATTTTCTTCTAAAGATTGTTTACAGAGCTGGAAATAGAAAAAATATCTCAAACTGCTGTGTGTTTGATAATTATAATTAGGTTATAATTCAATAAAGCTTAAATATTCTAAAAACTGTGTCATAGTTTTTAGTGTTCTGGAGGGGCCTCAAGTTCTATATTGGTTTGGAGAAAAGACTTGTATGATTAATTTACAATAACCCGTTGACAATTTTACTAAATATGTGTGTGCTTCTTTAATGTAGGAGCTGAAGTTGCTTTGGTTGGTGGCTTGAAACTTCTAGCTAGACTGTCACTTCTTACAGAACAAGACTTATGGACTGTTAATGGACTTCCAAACGAAAATAACTCTTCAGATCATCTGCCTTTATTGGCAAAGTTCAGACTTGAGCTCTGACTCTCTTTGATCACATACTAATTTTCTTTCCAATTTGTATTGTTTTTCAAAGAATGTAAAGTTCTTAAGTGTATGCATGTTGTTTATTTTTGCACTGTGGAGATTCTGAAGCGGTTATGTTAGATGCTTTGAAACTCCATATCAGAAGAAATAACTTTATAACAATTTTTTTTAATAATGAAAAATATTTTCCTGACAAGTGAGCTCTAAATACTCTTTATTGTAAAAGAGATGTAAAGGTTTTATATTCTAAATCCTAGTAAAATTGACAGTGATTTTTAAATATAATGCATCTTCCTTTGTCTGCTTAGTAAAAAATTTCATTTCATAATTTTGGCAAGCTCTGTAGTGGATCCAAAGTATCTTTGAGTTCTTGCAAACTACAAGTTGTTTCCTTTCCAAGAGGCTTGATTTCATTAGGAGACCCCTCTATTGAGTTCTAAATAGTTTATCTTAGAAATCCTTGAGTCATTCACAGGTATCCAACCAGCCATTGTTTAGTTTGTTTTTGAAGGGGTTTGATAATGCTTTTTAAGTTGTACAGAATGCTTAATCCATCTTATTACTGTCCTGAGCCATGTAATATGCCTGCATTGTGTTGGGGAAATGTTTGGGAAATATAAGCCAGCATAACGTGTAAAGCTCACTCTTTCACCCTGGAACAGACAAGAGGTGGGCTTAATAGAGGCAGAGACTGGGGATATACCTTTGTTTCCCTAGCATTTTTATTTATTTATTTTTATTTTATTTTATTTTTTTGAGATGGAGTTTCACTCTTGTTGCCCAGGCCGGGGGTGCAATGGCGCGATCTTTGCTCACTGCAACCCCTGCCTCCCGGGCTCAAGCGATTCTCCTGCCTCAGCCTCTCGAGTAGCTGGGATTACAGGCATGCGTCACCACTCCCAGCTAATTTTGTATTTTCAGTAGAGACAGGGTTTCCCCATGTTGGTTAGGCTGGTCTCGAACTCCCAACCTCAGGTGATCCGCCCACCTCAGCTCTCAAAGTGCTGGGATTACAGGCGGGAGCCACTGCACATGGCAGCATTTTTTAAAAATTCAGTTTTAAGATCTCTGGTTTAGGGGAGAGATTTTATTTTACTGAACCAGTTCTATAGAAATTTATTTTATTAGGAAATTTGTCTTTGGAACAAAGTGGCAGCTATAAAATTATTTTTGTTAAGCCTCAGAAATATGAGGAAGCCTGTAAAACTCTAGTGGGGAGATATTAACTTGGAGACCTAATGCTCTGTAAATAGTCATTTAAACTGTTGGTTTTAGTGGTTTTGTTTCTAAAATGTTTTCTTTTACCGTGATGCACCAGTATGAGATGGTGCTGACACTTTCTATGAAGTGGTTATGAGCAGGTTTAATAAATCCTCTATACAAGTGTTTGAATCAATTTTAAAACATAAAAAGTGGAAATTTCCTTTTTTGTAGACAGTAGGAACAAGGAATTATATGCATTTTTACTAAGTAGTAATTTTACACTGAATTGTAAATGTTTTTACAGTGAGTTTTATTAATAGAATGCTTCACCTTAAATTGGAAAACAATAATAGTCTTGGGCTAAGTCTTTGTACTAAAGCATTTGCTATAATTATTTTTAAAAAAACAAACAGATAAAAACCTCAGAGAAGGCATGTGGATTATAAGATTTGTCTAGTAAAAATTGTAATTGAATATGTTTAAATATTTAATTTCTCATTTTGGGGGGTTTTTATTTTTTTATTTTTTAGATGGCGTCTCACGCTATCGCCCAGGCTGGAGTGCAGTGGCGCGAACTCGGCTCACTGCAACCTCCGCCTCCTGGGTTCAAGCAATTCTCCTTCCTCAGCCTCCCAAGTAGCTGGGATTACAGGCATGCACCACCATGCCCAGCTAATTTTTGTATTTTTAGTAGAGATGGAGTTTTGCCATGTTGGCCAGGCTGGTCTTGAACTCCTGACCTCAGGGGTGATCCACCCGCCTCAGGCTCCCAAAGTGCTGTGATTACAGGCATGAGCCACCATGCCTGGCCTTTGGGGGGATTTTAATTACAGTATTAATTATAGTTCTAGGATTTCCCACATTTTATAGTAGTAGTTTGCAGAATATTATGTGCCCTAATTAGCAGATATAGACATTATCAAATTATAATGATAGTATAATTATCCCTTTTTAATATTGGGGAAAGAAAAATGAAAATTCATTAGTTAATTACTGCTTTGTGTTGTGTGAATTTATTAACAAATAACATTATTACATATAGGTCATTGTTAACAAACAAACATCCCTGAAAACCTCTGTGAAAATTTAATTTTTTATATCCTGATTAATATATTGTGACTTTAGGCCCATTTTTCATGTGCTTCACTTTGATAGAGTTAATCCATAAAATTGCTCTTTACTTTAGCTTATCAAATGAAGTATTATTTTGTGGACTGGAGGCCAAAAAGTCAATGTGAGCTTCTCACAGGTTTTTAAAGCTCCACTAAAAATAATTATCCACTTGTCTTTACTTTTGTTGACCAGAATAGTTGGTAACTCTGCCGGAGCCTGTACTTACCTGCCAAAAACAATTAAATCTGGTTAATGCCTGAAACCAAATCTCTCAGTCTCAAGTGTTATACTCTCCAAGTTTTAAATGGAAAGGTAAACTGTGGAGTAATGAAATTTTGGTTTTACTGTACCTTTTGCTATCAAGATAATATTCATGTTTGAAATATTGTCTTTATTTGGAATTTAGTTACTGTCTGCTTTTAACCTTTGCTTTCCTAAAGAAAGTTTGAGATCCAGAGAGTTCAAGGGATTGGGGAAAGAGAGGCGTCAAGTCATTTGCACTTTGTACCTGTAAGTTATGTAATAAACTATTATACTCGTACTTCTGTGCCTGAAGGTTTTGTGGTAGGTATACTGAGATGTATAAGCTGTACTGTTGCCTTTACTAAACTATTTCATTGCTCTTTTCAGCCATTTTTACTTAGGGGTGATGGTAAAAGATGAGTGAATTGAGATATGTCAAAATAGAGTAATAGAGTGTTTTTAATATAGAGTCTGCAGATTGTGAAAGAAGGGTGAAAGAACGATAAATAGGTTCAGTAGAATAAGTATATAATAAGAGGACCAAAAAAAAAATCACACCATCTTACTTTTTTTTTTTTTGAGACTGAATCTTGCACTGTTGCCCGGGCTGGAGTACATTGGCGGGATCTCAACTCACTGCAACCTCCGCCTCCCAAGTTCAAGCGATTCTTCTGCTTCAGCCTCCCAAATACCTGGGATTACAGGCGCCCGCCACCATGCCCAGCTAATTTTTTGTATTTTTAGTAGAGACAGGGTTTCACCATGTTGGTCAGGCTGGTCTCGAACTCTTGACCTCAGGTGATCCACCCGCCTTGGCCTCCCATAGTGCCGGGATTACAGGCTTGAGCCACTGAGCCCGACCACATCTTACATATTTAGAAGAAAAACAATCCTTAAGTTTCCAGGATGGTTTTATTAAAGTCCCATGCTGTGTTAGAAACATACAAGTGATGAGAAAAACTAACTTGAAACATGCACTTACTGGCATTCTCTAAAATACCATTATACAAGTTTTCATTTAATTAGAAAAATACCCACTAAAACAATCACAGTTCTTCTTAAGGATTTAAAAAAAATGTATTGGCCAGAACAAAGTCCAAGAGAATAAACAAAGTTCTGAATTGTATGTCAAAAAAACTGTACAAGGTTGTACATAAAACTATAGCTTACAAAAGACTCAGGTATAGTAAGAATTCTGAATTAAGATTTCCAAAATTCTATTTACCAATATCTATTAATAAAATCCTTATGAAATAATTGACTTAGAAAAAGTGAAATGCTCATGATTTCAGAGTGTATAGAAAATACTAAATATCACTTTCCGAAATAAAGTGTACTCAAAACAGCACAACATACAGTCTAAAATCAAGATTTCTGTCATTCATTTAAACTTTGCATATATTGCCATGATGGCTTAAACATAAAATTTCTCTTGCACTAAGAACTTTTTAAAACCAATTTCAAATCACTTCATAGTTTTATTTTTTATATTTTGAATTCTAGCCAGTCTTAAAATCAGCTTTGGGAGGGGGGTGCATATAACATGTTTTTTGTTTTGTTTTGTTTTTTGTTTTTTAAATTATTGCACTAGAATTTAGGGGTTTGGTGCCTTTCCCGTATTTTTTTTAGAAATTAGCATATTCCATAGGCAATAAAAGTAGGATGACAACTAAGAACATTTTAAATGTACTTTCAAGTTTGTGTGACTAAACCTTGCTTTGGGAAAATTAGTCTAAAAATCAAGGAGCGGGTGTGGGAGAAATTAGCTTACTAATTGAACCATCAAGCCAGTTGGCAGTTCTAAGGCTTCTTTATCAGCATATTACAGAGTTTGTAATCCTGTTCTTTTCCTCCTTGTTGTGGGAAACAAGCTATGCAACCATTTGACATTCTGTATTTTAGATGTAACAGTACTTAATACTTGGCAAAAATAAATTCCAACTCTTAGAATGGTTGCAGTGTTATAAGAGGTCTACTTATTAGATGTAAGCAAGTTTCAGATTGACAAACAGAAGGTATATGGCTAAGTCAGTATTGTTTTAGAATGAAAATGAAATGATTCACTATTTCAAACATCTGAATACATGTGGCCAAGAGGCTGCGAATGGGTTTGCTGTGTGAAGATAAACAGAGCTAACTCATTTTAAACTCTGATAATACTGTTCTTAAAGAGATTAAACTGATAATTTTTAACCCTGTGCTACATTTTAATCTAATGGAGATGTATACTTGGTCTTGTTCATCTAAAGGACATTCGACTTCTTTTAAGAAAACAGTACTTTTCATTAATAATACTGATTTTCAGGGTGAAGTAAGCTCTTGTGCACCCTTTTGCTTTGAAGTCCTTTTGCTTTCCCTGTCACCCCCAGAAATCTTGTAAAGAATTGGTAAAGAATCTCAATGAGCGCTTTTTTTTTTTTAAACTTCCTTCCTATAAACACCTTCAGTCAAAGAAAGCCAGAGGAGATGCACTGAGACTGAAATAACATCTGTTGACTACCAGACTTCACTGAAATCGGCCGTCTGCTCTCCTGAGTTGGCATTGTTGCTAAGATAAAGCAAATGAAATCGAAGCTGTACTCTTGATATTTATACCATACAAGACTAGGCTGTTAGGGTTGTCCTGTGTGGTTTGCAGCCAGAGGTTACACTGTAACTACCATATGCAGGTCAGACATTCATTCTGTGCTTAGGGACTGAATTACACTATAAGGTGTAACACTGGACCGAAGACTTTTCCATTAAAAAAAAAAAGTGCTGCTTTTCTAATTCTTTATATTTTCCAATACTCATTCCTAAAATGTCATGAAATGGTACCTAAAAGCAAAGTACTGGAAGATAATCACATCATGTCACATTTGGTCTTAATATAAGACATCAGAACACATCTTTAACAGTGAGTCCTCCCTTAGTTTGATTCTTGGCATCCTTCAGAAGAATCAAAGCCTGCCTCAGTTTAAAAATCAGATGAAATGTGAACAGAAAGGTTTTTTGGTTCTGAAGACCTGCTGATCACTCCTGGTCTCTGCCTGAGTGTGTTAATGTCAGAGGTAAATCCAGTACTGCTAAATTTGTGACCTCTTGTGCTTTTTGTTAGAGTCTGCAAAGTTTAAATGTTAGTGACAGAACATAGACTAGCTTCTCAATGTGATATTTTTGTTTCATTTTGAAAAAACAAAAACATCAGTGAATGCTTTAAGAAAGATTAAGAAGGAAGTAACTCCAAGATCCTGAAAATGGTTCTTGTATTGCCAGAAGAATTTCAGTGCTTTTTAGTAAAACACTTGCATATAGTACCTTAAATCTCCTCACGTGTGTGCACCAGGAAAAAACTCCAAACTTGTGGAGATCCCCATGGGAAATACTGGGGAAAGAATACAAATAGAATATAAAGAAACAAAACGCCATTAAGTTTGCATATCTGATGTCAAAATGCTGAGGTAATAACTGCTTAAAAAAAACCCACCCATTTTTGCTTTCTGTTATTGCTGAAAAAGACAGTAATACTGTTAGAGTTACCTTACTATACCAAAAGTTCAAGAGATTATTTCATGAACATTTACTATTGGTGAGGCATAATGTTCAAAGCAAGTAAAACAAAGTAGGTAAATGGAAAAATATAAAACTTCAGTTACGGTTGTTATCCTTAAGATCTTGAGTGAGGGACATAGTCCAACCCCAGTGGGGCTTATTACTTCAGCCTTTTCATGGTGCCTTTTAGTGAATTTTTTAAAGCTAATGGTTACCACCCACTCAGATTCTATTTCCAGGTGAATCCTTAAAAATAAAATTCACAAGTTCTTAATAAATAGTTGCAGTTCCTCCTGAAGATGCTGGGTAAAGTGCAGAGAGAAGCACCACAGAAACCCTCTTGCTGGCTGGTATGGCTTGGCTAAATTCGGATTTGATAGCCCACTTCATTCAGAGTGCTCAGATCAGCCACCTTCTTTTCAGGCAACGCAGGCCTAAGGGTAAAAGACAGAAATATGGTGGAGGAGAGGGGATGGGACAAAGAAAGACAACAGCATTTTCAAGGTCCTCTACTCGGTTTTCCTAATCCTTCTGATTTGTCTCATCCTCCCATTCCCCCACCCTGCCAGCCTTAGCTCACAACTCTACTTCTTGTTCTTAAGTCCACCTTTAAAGGTTTTAAGGAACATTTTAACAGACTTTCAATGTAGAGTTCAGAAAAGTTTTCAGGGTGTGGAATGAGCTTCTGCAGCTTTAAGCCTGACTTTGGTCACACTATAGCTTTTGAAACCCAGTACTCTTGAACCTTGCAAGGGTCTAAAAGTCACATACACTACAGTAGAGCCGAGAATCTGAGTCAAATTCTCCTTGAAACATTGGCTTCCTAGTGTTCGTGTCCTGGAGGAAGCCCGGGAATCAAAGGTGACTCACGTTCCCAGGGAGAGGTTAATGTTCAGGCTTGAATGTATAAAATCAAGGTGAATCTTAGGATTCATCTGAAAAAGCATGTCAGTGTGGAAAATCACTCAGTGGCAAAACATCTCTTCCCTAGAAACGTGCTAAAGTCACTTCCAACATAAAACTACAACGAAGCAATTATGCAAAGTCATGTGAGAAAGTACTTCAAGCTGGGAAATACAACATTCACATCAATAGCACATCATCTGTCTTCATTAAAGATGCGTCCTAAATGACTTCCAATATACGATTATGCCTAAACAATCTCACAATGTATCTTACAACTTTTCCATTTCTTAATGAGCCTCTTCTCACCTTGGATAAGAGAGAACTGAGATCATGAATCAAGTTTAGGATATTCAGTATGGCTAGTGAGTTCTAATTCAAAAGTTTCACATCCATTTTTGCAAGAAAAAGACATGTTTACGTTACACATAAACCTTGTTTTTGTTTTGTTTTTGTTTTTGTTTTTGAGACGGAGTTTCGCCCTTGTTGCCCAGGCTAGAGTGCCGTGGCACAATCTTGGCTCACTGCAACCTCTGCCACCCCAGTTCAAGTGATTCTCCTGCCTCAGCCTCCTGAGTAGCTGGGATTACAGGCATGTGCCACCACACCTGGCCAATTTTGTATTTTTGTAGACATGGGGTTTCACCATGTTGGTCAGGCTGGTCTCGAACTCCTGACCTCAGGTGATCTGCCCGCCTCGGTCTCCCAAAGTGCTGGGATTACAGGCGTGAGCCACCGCACCCAGCCGAACCTTGTTCTTAAGTATTAAAAAAAAAAAAAAAAGACCAAAAAGAAAATATAATTGTTAGAAGGTTTCTTATTTTATGCCCTTGAAAGATTTCCTGACAGCTAATGGTTTTTCCCTGGCATAAAAGTGGTCCAACTAATTCAATGTTGATAGAACTAGAAATCAACAGCTAGCTTCTACCTAAAGCACAGCTCAGTGAATGGCATTAATCTCTGCCAGCAATTCCACTACCCCTTCTCTCTCTCTCTCTCTCTCTCTCTCTCTCTCTGAAATGGGAAGGAATAGTCATCAACAGTCTGATCATTCCCTTTGAAACCTGACTGCTCAAGGTGGTCAAGAAACCATCCCTGACTAGGCCCTACTCAAATAACTTGTAACCTTACTTATCTGTTGCATGGGCCTTATTTCTTAGCTTGATCATGTGCCCTCCTTTATCGGTCAGGAATTATGCCTCTTATTTCTTTGTGTCTCTCCCCATAGCGACTGGGACATACACATGATGCTAATTAACACAGCTGACTGCCAGTAGAAATCCCTACACTTCAGTGTGTAGACTCCTGCTCATTGTGTCAGAGCTCAAGGCTTCCATCCTTCAGGGGATGGTGTCCTCCAGCCTCTGCATGCCCTGGAGATTAGCTATTCCCTTAAACAAAGCCACTGCTACAGGCCTGGAGGAGTGGCCCCCAGATGACACTATGAGGACCATTCTTGGATTGACAGGAAAAGGAACACATGTTTGCTTGGGGATTCAAATTTATATTCCTACCCTAGCCGTCAGCCCACTAATGTGGACAGAACTAGGGTTCTTACACACAAGTCAGGTTTAAAGAGTCCACATGCATCTGGTTCTCTCATAAAGCCTGAAGTGGGCCTGCATTTTGTCTCCTTGCCTGAGGTGGTGTCATCTTTACAAATAGCTAATTTGAGACTTTCTCAAGTAGACTCCCCATACATTAGCATCAGCCTGATGCAAATGTGGTTAGAAAAGTAAATCACTGCTCCACAGTGTGCCCCACTTGTAGAAAATTCAGCAATCAAAAATTCAATTTGCCTGCAGGATAAGGCGAAAGGATAAACCTGCAGTACCTATGCATTCCTTGCTTTAGAAAAAGATTAAATGCAGGTCATTTCCTAGAGCTAGTAAAATATTATTTCCATACTACCTTTCCTGGTTTTGTAACTAGGTAAGCATATATTTTTTATCCAAATATAAGCTACATTTGTATTAGATTTTCATAACTGATTTATCTAACGATCTGTGTGCAGCAGCGTCTATTAGTTGCCCCTCAACATTCATTCTTCCCTTCTTTAGTATAAAACACCCCTGTCTCCCATCCCTGATTTTTAGTTAGGTACATAGCTGCCTTGAATACAAAGTACATCTTCCAGCCTCCCTGTACCCACGCATGGCCTCAGACTAAGTTGTAGCCAGTGAGATTTAAATGGAAGTGTGGTGTGGCAGTTAGCAGGACACGTCTTCAAAAGACAACTGGTATGTGCCCTTCATCTTTTTCTTTCCTTTGTTCTTCCTGCTGATGGGAACATGGAAGCGATGGCTGGAGTGGGGACCTCAAGATGGTCTCTAGGGCTGGGCACAGTGGCTTAGGCCTGTAATCCAAGCACTTTGGGAGGCTGTGGTGGGTGGATCATTTGAGATCAGGAGTTTGAGACCAGCCTGACCAACATGGTGAAACCCTGTCTCTACCAAAAATACAAAAAACAGCTGGGTATGGTGGTGCATTCCTGTAGTCCCAGCTACTTGGGAGGCTGAGGCAGAATCACTGGAACCTGGGAAGCGGAGGTTGCAGTGAGCCAAGATCGCGCCACTGCACTCCAGCCTGGGCAACAGAGTGAGATTCTGTCTCAGAAAAAAAAAAAGATGGTCTCTAAAGATGGCAGCGCAGCAGGAAGCCCGTTTCCACCTCTGTTGAGCTGCTTTTACATAAAAGTGAATCATGGCTGGGCGCGCTGGGTCATGCTTATAGTCCCAGCACTTTGGGAGGCTGAGAAGAGAGGATCACTTGAACCCCGGAGTTTCAGACCAGCCTGGGCACCACGGTGAAACCCCATCTCTACAAAAAAAAAAAAAAAAAAAAAAGCAAAAAAAATCAGCCAGACATGGTGACATGCGCCTGTAGTCCCAGCTACTTGGAAGGCTGAGATGGGAGGATCGCTTGAACCCAGGAGGTGGAGGTTGCGGTGAGCTGAGATTGCACAACTGCATTCCAGCCTGGGCAACAAAGCAAGATCCTATCTCAAAAAAGAAAAAAAAAGTGAATTATGTTTAAGCTACAGCTTACACCTAACCTTAGCCAAACCTGATCCACTAACAGTGAGTGCTAAGTCAACCTGAGGAAGGTTACTGTGTGGAGTATGGAGAACATGTTCCTAGCGAGTTCTAACTCGGGAGGAATGGCCATAGTCCAAATGAAGTCAGGAGTCATACTCACTTCTAGGAGTCAGTCTTCTTCCCTGTAACCCTGCAAACTATGTAGGACCTAAGCCATGGTAGCTCTTTAGATCTCCTGTTGTCTCTGAAAATTAAGCAGTGCATGTGCTTAACAAGAGACTGTCTTGTTCCATGGTCCTTGTAAGGACCTACCAGTTAGCTCATCCCAGTTTCTGAAGCTTTCTTACATATGTTGCCTTCCTGGCCTGGCATCTTCCTCAACACCAAGTCACACCTCTCCTCCTTCTGAAACTCTAAGTATGCTGCCCTTCATATAAGAAAATAAGACACTAGCTTCATAGTATTTTCAAGTTGTTGGACTAGATCTGCACTGACCTGTTATCTCTCCCTCAGTCCTGTGCCCGACAGTCTCTCCTAGAAAGTCAGTGGCCAGAACAGCCTACAGGGTAGGCTCAGGGAGAAGACAAAGCCCACCCGCTCATCGCTGTCATGGAGGCTCACTGGGATCACTGCAGCTAACTAGCCACAGACCTGCCACCTCCTTGAGAAGCCACTTTTTGGCCACTCACCTTAATTCCTCACTTTGGAGCCCCTCAGCCCATAAATTTTTTGTAGTTTGCGTGTTTCTTAAACTTCACTCTTTACCATTACCTGTGTTCTGCTATTGGCACATTTGAAAATAGATGAAATTTAATTTGGGAACCTTTGAACTCCTTTTTTTAGTCTTTTCCCTCGCACTTGCACCAGTTTTCCCATGCCTTCCAGGTACCAGGAAACCACCATTATAAATAGCTTTTATTTATTAGACACTTAATGATGTGCCAGGCATCATTCTAAGAGGTTTCCGTGGATTAATTAATCCTCACCATAACCCACGGGGTTGATACTGGTACTGTCCATTTTATAGAGGAGATAATGGAGGTACTGAAAGGTAGGGAATTTGCTCAAAGCAAAGTCATGCAGTTAGCAAGTGTTGGAGCCAGAGTTGGTCCCCAGAATCTAGAGCCCACACCCTGAACCACAATGCAAACTTCCCCCTTCCTCTGCCACCTCAAAGCATCTTTCCAAGCATCTGAGAAGGACACCATGGCCACTCCTGCCTCTGCACCTTGGCTTATGCTGTCTCCTGTCTAGAATGCTCTCCCCGACATCTCCACATCCTTAGAAGGCAATCCCAAATGTCACTAACCTCAGGAAGTATTTTCTGACTCCCTACCATCACAATCCACTACTTGCTCTGTATGCTCTGGCATTTTCTTTGGTACCTTTGCTATGGCTTAAATGTGTCCCCAAAAGTTCATGGGTTTGGAAACTCGATCCTCGGTGCAGTGGGGTTGGGAGGCAGGGCTTAGTGGGAGGTGTGTAGATCCGGGGGCATCACCCTCATGAATAGATTAGTATTTTCTCAAAAGTGGGTTCTTATAAAAGGATGACTTTGGCCCCTTTGCACACTTGTGCTTGCTCTCTTTCTTTCCTCTCTCCCTCTCTTTGGCCCATGGGACAGTGCAACAAGAAGGCTCTCACCAGATGTCAGCCACTTGATCTTGGGTTTCTCAGCATCCAGAACCATGGGCCAATACATTTCCTGTTCATTATAAAGGACTCAGTCTCAGGTATTCTGTTACAGCAACACAAAATGGACTAAGACAACATCTGTTCCAGAATCCTGCCAATTCATAATCATTACACCTGCCTCAGAGACTGTGAACAATTTGAAAGGAGGGACCAGGGAAATTCATCTATGAATCCCACTGTGGAATATGTACTTATCAATCAAATTCTCACTAACATGTAAATGGATGATAGGGAATCATCTGTTACCTTTATCATGGGATATTTTATTTTAGAGACAAAGTCCTAAGCCAGGAATTCAAGTTACCATGACAACATTTTCAGAATTAACAAGCAGGAAGAACATTTATTTTCTGTATTGGAGTGGGTTTGCTTTACCCCTGAAAGCCATGTGGGGAACCTGCCTACTCATTAAGCTGAATGCATCAACAGCTTGAGTGCTTCCAAAGGAAAGGGACTAGGTCATCTTCTTCTTCTGTATCCCCACCCCTGCCACCTTCCACTAAGTACCCAGAACCCAGGAGAAGAAAAGGGCTAATACTGACAGAAAATGAGCTAAACTGAGATTCCTGGTGAACTGCCCAGAAGATGAAATCCTTTTCTTTTACAGCAACCATGGCTGCAATCTCCTTGGCTGGCATAGGGCAGAAGTAGGTTATCACAGCATGCCACCTGCCTGTGGGGCCCAGCCAGAAATGTCGTTCAGTCCTTGCCAGCTCATCTCAGGGCCAGAGCTGGGTGAGCTATTGTGTATAGAGAGGACTCTTCCAAGTGCTCCCCCAGCTATAATTAGAATATTGCAAGGGGGGTTATTTTTAAGAAACACGAGCACTAGGATGATGATTCAGCCGGGTCTGCACTTGCCGAGAACCTCTCATCGGATCCAGGGTTATTATTTTAGACTAATATATTTCTCCAACCCCACCTCCCTGCCATCCTCCTCCAAACAAGGCAAAGAAATGAAAGAATTTTCTTTTTTCAAGGTTCTCCGGCAACATTTTGTTTTAGGGGAAAAAGAGTAGAAAACTTTACTTTGACTCACTTTGCAGGAGAAGGGATATCCACATGCACAGACAGTCCCAGCCTCACCTGTTGTGACGTAAATGGACTCAAGAGTGAACTAGGGTGAAAGCTTGATGGCCCGGCCCCAAGGCTACGCTTAACCCCAATGACAGGTCTGCATTCCCGGAGCCAGCTGGACGGAGGGTGCTCAAAGCAGGAGGTAGGCTGGGGAGAACAGGGTGGTGGTTCCACAGAGAAGTTATTCTGTCAAAAATCCTACTACTCTCCGCCACTGCTATCTCAACTTTGACAGCTGCACACCAAGTCCTTCACACTCTGAGGCAGCCTCGGTGCAGAGGAGGAGCTCGGCCTGACCAGATGGTGCCATCTGTGCAGCCACAAGAAGCCTCAGAACCAGAAAGTGATGGAGTGGAGACATCACCATATCCCAAGGCTGAACATGCATAGGGGTGTATCTGGGAGAGATGAGGTTTAAGAAAAGAAACAGGACGAGGAGAGGAAGTTCACAGGGTTCCCTCAACCACCCAGTCTCTCTTCCGCACCTCTGACTGAGGGCCATGTCTGGGCACATGTGCCGGCAGGTGCTCACCCTCACACAGAAACACAAAGGCCAGACTGGCGGTACAGCCTGCAGGCTCAGGAGTCCAGGAAGGGAAGTGTGGGAAAAGTGCCACTGTAAACGTCAGACTCTTAATCCCGGATGTTAAGAGTGTGGAAGAGATTAAACCAGGGGTGCTCTCGGCCCAGCATTTACAAGTTTAAGCAAAGACCCCAGGGCCCCCCTTCTTGTGGAGTCTGGCCAGAATCAGGTCAGACCAGGCCCCGATTTAGGATTCACGGCCGGTCTGGGTAGGCTGCAGAGGCAGAGCATGGCCTCAGCTGGATGGACACAGGGAAAGGGAAGTTTCATTCACACCTGTCACCTTCATTCCAGGCCAGTCCGCTCCTCCCTCACATTCCTTGCTTCCCCTGATGGAAGGCACCGGTGCTGGCAGCTGCCAGGGCAGACAGCTGATGTTGCTATGTAAACAGAGGCCTCAGCCAAGACGGATTCGGCCCAGAAGAGATTTTTCAGCCGGTGCCCATCCCTTTGAGCCCTCCCCAGGCAGGAGGTTCTGGCCATAGGCCAACTGTTGGAGATTCCAGGGCACAGTTTCCAGGCTCTGATGTCACTTCTCCTTTCCGGGACAAGAACCCCTCAGCTCTAGGAAACCTCACCCTGTCTGCCCCTGTCTGACCCTATGTGACCCTGGGGAGCTCACAGAGGCTCCTGGCTCACTCTGCCTGAGGTGGTCTTTTCTGATGAGGCCCATCATTCCATCTTGGTTTCTCCAAGCATCCCTGGAGACTCTGGGCCATATGAATTTCCCTGGGGGAACTGACCAGGCAGTCACTGGAGTAGAAACTGCCCCTTCACCATCTTGGCGGCTTAGCTTTTCCCTTCGTAGCCTTCCTAGTGTTCTTTTTTGTTTGTTTGCTTCCCTCTACTTTCCACCCTAAGGAAATCTCCTTTTCTCACTGGGGATATTTCTCATTTGGGATCTAAGGAGAATTACTTCTTGGGCACCAGTCAATGTGATTAGACCATGGAATCAAATTTATTTTCAATGACTTCATTAAACAACTTCTGCCCTTACTCAACCAGATGTCTGGACATACGTAATCCTTCCTGACAGAATGCAGCAGGAATTCCATTGTCCAGCTCAAGGCCCTGCAGTGAAAGGAGATGGGCTTTCAGGGCTTACTAACCTCTGGGACCCCCAGGGTGTCCAGCAGGGCAGACAGAGCAAGCTGGAGCCATGAACTGCCACAGAGATCAGTGATGAAGAAGGGAAATCAAAGAGGAAGAAAAGGGGAGGCAAAGAAAGGTGACCAGCAAAGAAAACAGGAGGAGAGACAGCAGGAAAAAAGCAGCCACACAGGGGAGAGAAGATGAAGAGGTTCTCATGGGTCCTCAGGAACACTGGCCTCAATTGAGAAGAATGTTCCATGTGGTCACTCTGGCTGCAAAACCAGAAAATCACTATCTGCTCACTCCAATTCACCCAGGGCCAGCTCATAGGCAGCAAGCCAAGAGTCATGAACTGTCAGAAATGGAAAGGACCTCGGAGAGCACTGAAGCTTCCCAGTGAGGGCGCTGTTGGCATTTGAGGTGGAACGGTTCTTTACTGGGCAGGGTGGTCCTGGGCTTTGCGGGGCATTTACCATCTCAGGCCCCCGGCCCTAACAAGGAGCCTCCTCACTTACCAAGATGTGAGAAGCAAACGCTTCCACCTCCCACCACACTTCTAACCCTCCTCTCCCAGAGCTGACGCAGTTGAGAACCCCCTGGGAACACCCCTCAGTGAAGAGCTGCAAGGGTTCTGAGGCCCGGGGCTGGGAAGGAGTTGGTTTAAGTTCACAGATGGCCTTTGAAACATGAACCTCAACCTCCCTCTCCCTTTCTCTTTATGAACCACAGGAAAAAACTTGACAATTCAGTGTAGTAGGTGCTTTACACACTCCCAGAGGAGCAGTGTGAGAAAGGACCCGTGGGTGGAAGGGTGGGGGAGTCCTGGTTTCCCTCTTGAAACTTGGTCTCAGCGGATGCTACGCAGTCATCTTCACCTGCCCTCCCCCTCAGCTGATTCTTGTCAACCCAGTGACACTGATCCTCCTCTCGAAAGGGATTATTTAGACAAGTGCAAAAATGGAGAGGAATTCAAGGCTGGAAGTCGCTCCAGCTGGAGAGAGGAGATGGATGGGGATATAATGCCACTAAAATTATCCACGGCAGACAGGGACTGGGACCCCACAGCTGATGGGCCTCTCGCCTGTTATGGTAATTTTCCACCCTTTGGGCCCCTCCCAAGCTTCCTCATGACACCCAACACATTTAGAAATGACGCGATGGCCTTATGTAATGCTGACAGAATAGCACAGGGACAGAGTCACCAAACCCTAGTCCTGGCCATCTTACAGTAAGATTCCCGGAGTTTGTGGAGTGACTGGGTCAAGACCATATTTGTCACTTTCTCATTTCCTCGCCAAAAGCAAGATTACCTGGAGAAAAGGCTGCTTGGCGAAGGCCGTGGGTGGAAGCTGAGGAGCTGCTTCTCTCCAAACATACCTCCAGGAACGCAGCTGTCCTGAGTTCTAGTGTGGCAGAATGGCGGGAGCTGGAATCTAGAGAGGGAAGCTGGGGCTTGGCGCTCCAGCGCTTGTGGCCTCTCACAGCTCTTCTTCTTATTCTCATGTCCTGCACCTCTCTTCCCTCTCCTCCTACACAGTAGACCCTGCAATCTCTTCCCCAGCCCTGCAACTCAGAAGTCAAGGTTTCGGAGGAATTAGGGAGAGAATCTTCCCTCCTCAAACACCTCAATCCATTTGAAACTTCAGCTGAGAGATCTGCCCTCCAGAGTTCCCTCCCAACCTCCAAGTGCTGGAGAAAGAGAAAAGAAGTGGCAAGGGTTTCTGCCACCAAGAATAACCATAGTCTTACTGGATTTGCTAATACAAAATTGTCCACGGGCACCTACAAGCAAACTGGGCTCTGTGGATGGTCAAACCGTTCCAAGGCCACTCGGCCCTAGTTGTGGGGGAAAAAACCCGCAAAGACTCTGACCTACTGGGAGCAGTTTAGGAAAGAGGACTTTTGGGAATCAATGTTTACCCAGGAGGAAGGGCTCGAGGGCAGGGGCGTGAGTCAGGGGGATTCTGAGGCAGGTGGCAATCACTCTTCACCTTTTTTGAAAAGTTGATGATTTCACTGAACCATGAGCCATCACCTCCGTGCTCCTGGGGCTTTCCCCACTGGGGCTGGGATGGACTTTGGGGCGTGGAGGGAGGAGGGTGATGGAAGAGAATTCCCCTCTTCCTGCAGGTCTTCCTTCCTGACCTCGAGTGACCGACCACTCCCTTCCCCAGTCTTTCTCCCCATTCCCAGGCCCACTCTGATGTGCTGGCAGGGTAGGAGGGGAGCGGGAGAGTAGATAGCTTTGCACTCACAACTGAGGCAGTCTAACAGCTGTCCTCTGCAGGCGCAGGGGTGGTCACTTGCCTTGGCTGCATGACAAAGTAGTCAGAGATTAGCGTATGGGCATGGCCTAGGGGATGAAGGACCGGAGGCCCGGTCTGGCCCCCAGGAGAGTGACCAGTTGGGCCCCTCCCAGAATGACTTCACTGGGGCCCAAACATGGGAGCCAGTGCAGGGTCAGACCCCCTAACTTCACCTCCACAACCTCATTATCCAGAGATCCAGGCAACACTGGACAAGGCTGAGCCCCTAAATCACACCCAACGGCTTTATCTGACCCTCTCAGCAGACCCAGTACTTTTAGCCAGTGACTGTTATTTTTCAGGGTCAACCGCCAACTCAGTTTTCCCATTCTGATTCATCAAACACAGGTGGAGGCCTGCGGCTGAAGCAAACGGTAGATGTCAAAGTGTGGTCCCCGGACCAGCAGGATCAGCATCATTAGAAACACCAGTTCTCAGGCTCCATCCCATATGTGCTGAATCAGAAGCTCTGGGAAAGGGGTCCAGCAGTCTTGTTTCAACAAACCCTCCAGGTGATGCTGGTGCACACTCAGAGTTGAGAACAGGACTGCAGGGCCTATCTATCTGTCCTCAGCTGAGCCCTTTCTTCAACTCCTTCACTGGCAGGATAAAGGCCACTTAAGGTACAGTCCTTCAACTTCTACCTCCTCATGTATGTCAAGCTCTCCCTAATGTCCCCCCTTCCTTTGCCCTACCCTCTCCCCCACTCATCACCTTCTAAGCCCTCTCTGTAGCCTTCCATACCATGTGACCCCAGCTGCTCATATATCTTCCTCCATTAATCCCTTTGCTCTTGAACATTCATTTCTTTCTCCTGGTTATTTTCTCCGTGTGTCCAAAGACACTCTGGTCTCTTCCAATTCTAGAAAGACAAAAGCCCCAGGAGAACTCTATAGAGTTTACAAACTACCTAGAATAATCTGCTCTAAGTCCCCCGTCCCCTTACACAGGTGAGGCACAGAGAAGCAGCTTGCTCAAAGCCGCAAGCTGGTTCATGGCAGAGTTGGAGTGAGAAATCAGGTTGCTGCATCTCTGTTCAGGGCTCCTTCTTGATAAAGGAATCCTGGCCTGCATCAGCTCCATCAGCTCTCACTCTCACTCCCTTTCGCAGGCTGGTTCCAGCCCCTCAGCCCTCTCAACACTGCCTTTCTAAATGTCACCTCAGTGCATAGCGCTTCTCCTTCCCCCACTACTTTCCCTCCTCCCCCTTGAAACCCACCCCTCCTCACCTTGTTGCGGCCACTTCTCATCGTTTTTGAAAAGCTTATGTTTTCACTGCTGAGCCCTGAGCCATCACCTCTGTGCTCCTGTGCTTCCCCCAGTGGGGCTGGGGTCGACTCCGGGGCATGCGCGACAGAAGGTAATGGAGGAGAATGCCCTCTTCCTGCAGGTCTTCCTTCCTGACCTCAGGCGACCACTCCCTTTCCCTGGTCTTTCTCCCCATTCCCAGGCCCACTCTGGTGTGCCAGATGGGCAGGAGGGCAGAGGGCAAGTGGTGCCTCAACACCAGAAGGTAGCTTTGCACTCACGGCTGCGGCACTCTGACAGCTGTCCTCTGCAGGCGCAGGTGCACTCACAGCCCTGATCCATCCTCTCCCTCTCTGACTGTTCCTCTTCCATCTTCTGTTCTGGCTCTTTTTCTTGGGCTTCCTCAGGGCCTTGTCGTCACCATTTTTTTTTTTTTTTTTTTTTTTTTTACAGGGCCTCACTCCTTCGCCCAGACTGGAGAGCAATGGTGCTATCCGGGCTTGAAACGCCAGGCTCAAGTGATCCTCCCATCTCAGCCTCCCAAGAAGCTGGGACTACAGGCATGCATCACCATGCCTGGCTAATTTGTTGTTGTTGTAAAGACAGGGTCTCCCTATGTGGCATAGGCATGCTGGTCTCAAATGCCTGGGCTTGTGCAGTTATCTGTCCTTGGCCTCTCAAAGTGTTGGGATTACAGGTGTGAACCACCATGCCCGGCCATTTCTTTTTTCTCTTCTTTCTTTGCTCACAGACTTATCTGGCTGTCATTTCAACTGGCAATTCTAAGTAGATGGCTCCAATACGACTTTTATCCCCCAGCTTCCTCAAACTCCAGGTCTGCATTTTTAGCAGCTCCCCTAATGCCGAAGATGCACCCCACATCCCATCATCCAAACTCAAACTCTCCTTCCTCCACATTTCCCAAACCAGCCACCACCACCTCCTGACTCCTGACATCATCCTGTTACCATGGTTTCTAAGATCTTTACCATCCCCTCGCATTTATGGTCACGTTTCCTGGTTAAAAACTCAACATGGCCCTGTGAATGCAAAGTCCCTGTGGATCCAAGTAAAACGGATCCACCAGGACTAGTCTTCAAAATCGATAGCCACCATTCTGTGCAGGAATCCATTGCCAGGTGGAATGCTTGGGCCTTCATGTCCTCTGGATTCTAGAGTCTAAAGGGAAGGGCAGGCTTTTATAGACTCTGCTCGACATTTGCTGAAGATTGGGAGCTCCTCAGGGAATGACTCAGCCCTCCTTGGGCAAAACAGATAATAAATCAGACAAAATCAGTTCTTTTATGAGCAACTTGCTATTGCTGGGTCACTCACTCTATGCTAAATGACCCTCTGGGAAGAGTTTCTATGTTCATAGTCCTCTGAGACAACAACTACTTTGTGATGACAGCAGTTAATGGATGTTTGAATCAAAGACAGAGAGAGAGATAGGGTAAGGGCTAAGGTTAGGGTCCAGGGTCAAGGGCAGTGGCCAGCATCGGGGGGAGGATTGGGGTCAGGAGGCCACGTGTGAATGGTTGGAAGCCATCCTGCTCCCTGCAAGGACAAACCTATGCCAAAACTGTTCTCATCTTCAGCCTCTCTTGCTACCAGGAACACCTGACCTCTCACTGCTTCACACCTCACACCCTCCTTCCCAACCCAGAACGACAGCCATTGTCACCAAGGCCCTCGTGGCAGTACCTGCTGAACCCAGGACTGGCTGTAGGACGCGGAATGGGGCAAGTAAAGAACCTTCCTTGGAAATGAAAATACTTCATCCTGTCCTGTTCTTCCGAAAACAGAACCTTCCCCGACTCTGCCCTGCCACCTCCCAGAATCAGAGGACCTGGGTTTCAGCCCCATTTCTCACTGACCAGCTACAGAACTTACTACAAGATAACAAGCCCTTTTTGTGTCCTGGTTTCTTCACCTGAAAACAAAACTCGTAAAATGTTCCCTGCTCACTGTACAGGATTGATGTAATGACGATAATGTGCTTGTGTGAAAGCAGTTCACTGTTGACAAGTCACTCTTGTTACATCATCTACTTGGATCTTTACAAACCACCGTGTCAGATAGGCAAGGAGAGCATTTGATACTCTTTTATGGATGAAGAAACCAAGGCTCCCTGAGGAGGAAGGATGTGCCCAGCTGCACAGCTAACACGTGGCACAGTTGGGATTCAACCAAGCCCCCTGTGCACTGTGCCACATGGTTCCAGCACGGCAAGAGGCTGGGTGACACAGCATGCTGCTATTATTAAGAAAAGCAGTATTTTTTCCCAGGATGGCTATAGTTCAAATATTTGCCAGCGGATTATCGCTGGTGAATTTGGGCATCCCCAGCATCTCCAATCTGTCATTGCTTAAGTGGGTTATTTTGATCTAAGAAGTAGATATGGGATCACTGGCCTCAGGGCTGAAATGGAGAGGGTAGAGTTAGCCAAGGAAGAAGAGGAGCCGGTGGGTGTTTCTGATGCCACCGTCCACTGATGGTAATCACACTTTCTGCTGGGTACAGAGGACTACAGAATTTTAGGAAAGTTCATAAATTCTAACAATCCCATTTTATGGGTGAGAAAACTTATGCCCAGAAAGATAACAAAGACATCCCCAAGCAGCTGAGCCAGTTCCAGCCCCAGGTTTCCTAATTCTAAGTCCAAGGCTCCCTCCGGGCCACCTGCATTTCAGACTATTCTTCACCTCATTCTGCCTGGGGCTTATCCCTCCGTTTGTGTGCAACTGACAGCAGAGAAGTGGCAATGGGGGTGATGTGCACAGCGGATCCTTTTCCACAGATGTCCCCTGAATGAGGGGCAGTCCTCTTGGAGATTGCTGTCAGGTTCAAATGCCATGCCCAAGACACAGCTTTGTCCCCATGGGCCAGGACAACCCCTTGAATGTGTGTGTTGGGCTTTGAGTTGGGGAAGAGGAAATATTACTCACGACTTCTCTCGCCGGCCGAGCCTCCTCGGGGGGCTTGCCTGTCTCCTTCTGGGGGACAGGGATTTTCCCCGGCTTCTCACTTGGGTTGGAGAGTGGGCACTTGCAGGTTTCAGGATCTGAAGGAGATGTGAGGAGTTAATCACCCTGGTTCCTAAGGGACCTCCACCCTCAGGTCTTCTTCTAGCACCACATTCCACCCCCCAGCCCAATCATGATGCCATGGTTTAGAAGGCATTGAGCAGGAAGACTTCTAAAAAAGGAGGCTGGAGACACACACATTCCTCTCTCGTCCTGTACTGTCAAGCAGCAAGGGCACCACTTCCAAGACAGATATACAGATGGTCACATTGTGCTCCCTGTGCCGTGTAGAAAGAGGAACACAGCCCAATGCCTCAGTCTCCCCGGGGCTGTGTTTGTTTGCTTGGCAAGTTCCTCTCCTCACGAAGGCAAAGTCCCATCTATATTGCCCCAGAAACCAGCTTGTTCTTCCTCTGATGCTCCCATCCCACACATATGACAGAATGGTTTTAATTGATCAGGAATCTCCACTCCAGGTCCTGCAGAGTGAAGATGACAAGTCCACAAGTGCTAAACATAGCGAGGCCTGAAGTCAGCATAATCCTTTTCTCTTAGTGACTGCACAAGCCCTGGAGGGACATGGACAAGCGGGAATCACATCACTTTGGAGGTAAAACTGAGAGAGAGAAGAGGGACGTATGAGTATAGTCTATATAAGGCCAGCATATAAGGTTTTCCAGGTTTTAATACTGAAAATCTCATGTCCTGGGAAAACCCGCAGTTCCAGGCAAACTAGTACAACTGGTCACCCTATTACATCGACAAAACAGAACAAACTAGAGCTTCAATATAAAATGACTAACACTTTAGATCTGATTTCATAGAAGGAATTGCAGGACAAGACATTGTTTTAACTGTCGCATCTAAATTGATTTTAGATGGCTTTCTTTGCAGTAGTATGTGCAAAGAGAGACTTTAACCTCAAGAAATTTTTGGCCATCCTAGAAAAATGAGGCCTGGAGCAAGAGGCAGAGAGAAAGGAATGGGAAAAGAGCTCTCCTGCATGGCTTCCTTGTCTTCCCAGCACCCACCTTCATTCTCATGTCCCTGGCATATTTCTCCAGCTCCTTCCTTATGTCAGCCCTCAGCATCTTTGAGACGTTGAGGACCAGCTGCTTCCACTCAATGGGCTGGAAGCTATGAGGCTCATGGGGGACGTACAGCCCAATCTTGACCTTCTTGACTGTGTGCAGGTATTTCTTGTAAGAGTCCTCAAAGTCAAAGATGAGGTCACTCAGAGTCCGAAAAGTCAATGGCTTGTCCATCAGCTCAGCCCTGCGGCTCATGCCCAATGAGCCATAGCGGCCATTGCAGTAAATCCCCAGCACAACGTGGTGAAAGTAGTTTCCTGAGAAGTAGGTTTTAAAGCTGATGGGGAACCGCTCGATGGAAGGCTGTCCATTGGTTAAGTAGCTTAGACAATCTGAGTCAAGGAAGAGAAAGGAGGCCTTGAAAATTTGAAGCCTGGATGCAAAGGAAGGGAAAGTGTCTCAGGGTTCAGTGAGTCCATCCCCCTGCCTCTGAGCAGGCCCACATCTAACTTTTCCAGACTAATCCTTTTATAAAGGACTCGCTTGTTATGTTTGACTATCTACTATATGTTGTATATCCAAACCAAGTTAATATGAGACAAAGAGAAAAACTTGTCATTTTCTTCAGTAATTACATACATGCAAAACAAAACAATAACAAGGCACTTTTTCCTCTGCTCCTGGGGCTCACACAGGCTGCAACCCGGCCTGGAACAGCCTCATGACTATCCCTTCCCCTCTCCTGGGTGTCTTGCCTCCCTGACCTTCCTCATCCTAGCTTAGGTATTCTTGCTCCCTGCCCCACCCCAAGTCAATTGGTAAAGGCTTTGGACCTGGAACAATTGGGAATGCAGGAGGTGGCAATGAAGTGTGAATGCAGGCAGGGGAGTATATAACCTGAGCTTTTCCAGGGAAGGGGGAGCAGCAGCACCAAGCCTGGGATCATCTTTCCAAAACACACAAGAACCCCCATGGCACTTGGTGCTTACCCATCCTGTACTGTAATTGTTTGTATCTTGTGAGGGCAGGGGTTGTGTCTCACATCCTGGCATTCCCTGGGCACAGCACTGGCCTGGTACACAGATGGGCTTGTTTAATGCTTACAGAAAGAACGAACCTTAGATTGTGGATGTGCACTGCCTTACACTTAAAAGGGCTGCTCTCGGTGCCAGAGCTAATCCAAGTGCCCTGAAGAGAAGGATGCTGACAGAATCCATCCACAGCACTGGCGGCAGCCTTGTCCTCTCCTCTCGGTTTAATCACGGATGCCTCCACTCTCTAGAAAGAAAGCAGTTTTGTACCTGCTTTCTCTTCACTTTATCATGTGAGATCACCTGGCAGTTAGGGAGTGAAATCACATCCTTCTGAGTCCTCTTACGTAAATTCCTAGCTGCTTTCTGGGGCAAGTTCTCTGGGGCTGGAACAAGGGCATTCCTTAGCTGCTTAAGTCAGTGTGACAAACACTTACCCTGAGTGTCTGCTGTGCCCGACAGCCTGCCAGGTAGGGCTGTGGAGCCAAAGATAAGAACACAGCCCTTCTCCGGAGGTCTGGTGGGAGATGGACTCAGAATGCACACAATGTGATCAGTATGGCAATTCCTCAAATAATTCAACAGGATTACCCTAGGACCTGGCAATTCCACTTCTGGGTGCATACCCAAAAGAATTGAAAGCAGCGACCCCAACAGGTATTTGTACACCCATGCTCTGAACAGCATCATTTGCAATAGCCAGAAGGTGGAAACAACGCAAATATCCATCGATGGATAAAGGGATGAACAAAATGTAGTGTATACATGTAATAGAATTTATTCAGCCTCATAAGGGAGGGAAATTCTGCAATGTGCAGAATGAGCCTTGAAGACATGCTGAGTGAAATCAGCCTAATACAAAAGGACAAATATGGTATGATTCCACTCATCTGCAGTACCTGGAGTAGCAAGTGCATACAGACAGAGAGTAGAACGGTGGTGGGCAGGGGCTGGAGGGGGGAAATGGGGAGTACTTTTTAACGGGTATGGGGTTTCATTTCTGGGGAGGAATGGTGGTCTTTTTTTTTTTTCATTTTTTTGAGACAGAGTCTCACTCTGTCACCCAGGCTGGAGTGCAGTGGTGTGATCTCAGCTCACTGCAGCCTCTGCCTCCCAAGTTCAAGCGATTCTCCCGCCTCAGCCTCCTGAGTAGCTGGAATTACAGGCACCCGCCACCACACCTGGCTAATTTTTGTATTTTTAGTAAAGACAGGGTTTCACAATGTTGGCCAGGCTGGTCTCAAACTCCTGACCTCAGGTAATCTGTCCTCCTCGGCCTCCCAAAGTGTTGGGATTACAGGCATGAGCCACTGCGCCTGGCCGGAATGGTGGTCATTTTGCAGAGCATTATGAATGCACTTAATGTCACTGAACTGTGCACTTAAAAATGGTTAAAATGGTAAATTATGTTATATTTTACCACAATAAAAACCAAAACACAATGTGAAGTGTGCTATAAGAAAGGCAAGCCTAGCAACCTCTGGGTGGACAGAGGAGGGGCCTCAGCAGAGTCACACTGGAATTCATCTTACAGGATAAGTAGTCAGCCAGGTGGAGAAGTGGGGAGGAGACAAGAGAGAGCACCAGTCCCTCATGTCACGAGTCACTGATCTTGAGGATTTCTCCCATCGTGACGTCAACTGGTAAAGCCTTGGGACCTGGAGCAACTGGGAATGGAGAGGGAGGTGGCGAGGTAGTATGGAGGCAGGCAGGGGAGTAACCTGACCTTTTCCAGGGAAGCGGGAGCAGCAGCGCCAAGCCAGGGATCATCTTTCTGGCATCCAGCCTCCTGGGGCTATTCCTAACCTGCCTCTCATAATGAACCTGTTTCTTTAATAAACCACAGTGCTTTAGTACCACAGGCAAGCCCCACCATGGCCAGTGAGGCCCCCCAAAATACCTGCCATAGTTCACAAGATAATTTGGAAGCAAAGATCTACCTCTCCAGCATGCACGTAAAAGCATGCGCATGCCCTTAAGCAAGATAAAAAGAAGTGGCTCAGAACTAATGAATCCTGAACTCTGGGCCAAAGTCAAAAAAAGAGAAGGCAAGGAAGGACAGGCCAATGGACACAGGCGTCCAAGCAGCCAAGCCAACCAGTTTCAAAGTTGTTGAGCCAGGACCTGCAGAAGGGCCTGTGGGAGACACAGACGGATGAACCATTCATATCCTTCACTATCCCCGAGTGGAAAGCAGGACCCAGGGATGCTGACCAAAGCAAAGAGAAAAGACAGAGATGCTGTAACTTTTAGAATCCAGGTCTGTTTGGGAGGCTGAGGCGGGCAGATCACCTGAGGTCAGGAGTTCGAGATCAGCCTGGTCAACATGGTGAAACCTCATCTCTACTAAAAATACAAAAACTTAGCCGAGATCGCGCCACTGCACTCCAGCCTGGATCACAGACCGAGACTGTGTCTCAAAAAAAGAATTCGGGCCAGGTGCAGTGGTTCACGCCTATAATCCCAGCACTTTGGGAGGCCGAGGTGGGCGGATCACGAGGTCAGCAGATTGAGACCATCCTGGCTAACACAGTGAAACCCTGTCTCTACTAAAAATACAAAAAAATTAGCCGGGCATGGCGGTGTGCGCCTGTTGTCCCAGCTGCTGGGGAGGCTGAGGCAGGAGAATGGCGTGAACCCGGGAGGCAGAGCTTGCAGTGAGCCGAGATCTCGCCACTGCACTCCAGCCTGGGCGACAGACCAAGACTCTGTCTCAAAAAAAAAAAAAAAAAAAGAAGAATTCGGATCTGTGTTTCCTGTCTGTGTGCAAGAGTCAAATTTCCCTGAGTTCAGCAGCGTGAACTGAAGCTCTCCACCTTCCTGCACTTTTCTGAAATGTCAGAAGGATAAGAACAAAGGAAAACCACAAGCACACTGTCTCTGATTTGGACAGGCTCAAAGGCTCTTCCTGGGTCTATCCCCACAATTCCAAAAGGTCGTGGGTGATTCCAGTGGCATGATGCACAAATGTATAAAACTGTGCAGGCATGAGACTATTGTGTAAGGGAGGTGGTCATTTCAATGACCTAAATCCAGAGGCACTCAGACACCCCTCAACAAAGAGTCTGAAGTTAGCTTGTCTACCCCATGAAGGGCCTGGGCTTGTGTTCCCCTTCGTTGATCTCTTCCACCAGCAAATCCCCAGCCAATCATCTGCCCCCATTAAACTTGCAGGAGGCTTCGCTGAACAGCTGTGGCTGACTCCTGCCACTAAAGAGTTGGGGCCTTGAGCCATCTGCTGCCCCGACCCCCATTCCCAGCCTCCTGCTGGGTTCCCCAGGCACATGTTTCATCTCCTTTGTGGGAAACAGGGAGGAGGATGACAAGAGGGTTGGAGAGGGGCCTCAGTAAGGTTCAAGTTTCCATTTTTCAAATGTCAGCCAAGGCACCTGTGGTCAATCTGGTTTCAGATCAGGGCTGCAAGTGTTCCACAGACTGCAGAGAGGCACAGAGATTCTCCTTCCCACAAAGATGTCCAGGAGACCCAGAAAACAGACTAGACCAATCCTCCTGTCCCCAGTCTAATTCTGAGCCACATGTCCTTCCACTGACCTCTCCATCCCCTTTCTCTCCTGGTTTTCTTTCTACCTCTCTTTCCTTCTTAAGTCTCTTTCATGGGCTCTTTGTGCCAAACTAGACCAAAAAATACTGATTTCATCTTTGATCTTTTTCTCCTTTCACTTATTGAACAGTAAGCATAACCTCCTAATCACAGCTCCTAAATTCGCATTTCCAGTGCAGATTCCCCTGTGAGCTCCACATTGCAAATACCTCATTCCGACATCCCACAAGGCACCTCAAATTTCACATGTCCAAATCTGAGCTCATCTTTCCCTAAATCCGATCCTCTCCTTGAAGTCCTTCCCTTGTGGCATTATCATGCAAGCCAGAAATGTGGAGTCACTGCCTTTCTCCAATAACTCGTCCCATCTAAGCAGTCCCCTAGTGGTGGTGATGATGTATGCCTCCATCCCTTCCCTCCACCTTCACTGGCACTGTCTTAGTTCAGGTCTGCATTGACGCATATCCTTTCTCTGCCACTCTCATTCCTCCAGCTAATCCCGCAGTCGATTGCCCAATTCAGAAACCTGGAGACGTTGACTCCTTCCTCATCAACTCCTGCGTCTGGTTGGCCTGCAAGTCCTATACATTCTATCTCCTTGATAGCTCTTAAAACCATTCCCTGAAATCCATTCCCATCCCCAGGGCCATGAGTCTAGCCTCACCATTCCCTCATGTAACAGCTCCCAATGGGCTTTGCTGATCCAGCCCAGCCTTTCCCAATCTGTCCTTCAGCCTGTGCTTTGAAGAACTACCTCTCTAGAGCATATACCTAAGCATGCCGCACCTCTGCTTCAGAGCTTTCATCTGGGTTGCCCACTGCCTTTTGGAAAAAAGTCATTTCTCAGCACAGCGCTCAAGGATCTAACTGATCTTGCCTGGGACCATCTCTCAAGCTCCTGTCTTGCAGTGTTTCCTTTTCCACTGTCCCTTACAGCCATCCATCCCATAGGACTTCGGAGCATCTTTGCTCTTCTATCTGATTGTGGCAGATCAGGCTCAAAGGCTGTTCCTGGGTCTATCCCCACAATTTCAAAAGGTTGTGGGTGATTCCAATGGCATGATGCTCGAATGTATAAAATTGTGCAGGGATGAGACTATTGTGTAAGGGAGGTGGTCATCACCACCAATATGTCGATGCCATCACAGTTTCTCTGCACCATATTCCTCTCAGGCTGAAGAGCCAGGAGTCTGGTGAAAAATGGAACAGAAAGTGTGGGAGAAGCTAGACCCTTGTTTTAGCTGTAGGTTCTGTCAAGTCAGGATACACCACCACTGCTTGGTCTCCTCCACACGCCACTCTTAGAATTTTCCCTGGCGGGCCAGGCGCGATGGCTCCTGCCTGTAATCTCAACACTTTGGGAGGCTGAGGTGGGCGGATCGCTTGAGCTCAGCAGTTTGAGACCAGCCTGCTGGTGAAACATGGTGAAACCTCATCTCTACCAAAAATACAAACAAACAAACAAACAAAAAATTAGCCGGGCATGGTGGCCTGCGCCTGTAATCCCAGCTACAGAGGAGGCTGAGGTCAGAAGGTCACTTGAGCCTGGGAGGCGGAAGTTGCAGCAAGCTGAGATCACATCACTGAATTTTCAAAGACATTTCCCTGGAGATGGGTTTGGATACTAGCACTCTTGGCTCTGATTGCATTTCCCCTTGACTGTCTTTCCTGCTGCAATGTCATATTAATGCAAAGAACAGCCACATACACACTCTCTCTAGTCCCTCCAAGTTAGAATTCTCCTTGTGATTAGTGAGTCTGTAAGGTCACTGGCCTGAGAGCTGGCCCTGATGGAGGCTGAAGCTCACAGGTTAGACTGATATTGGTCCAAGAAGCCAAGCATTGATTTGGTTCAATTCTACATGGTGAAAGTTAAAGAGATGAACCAGAGGAGTTTGACACTTTCCTCAAAGGAGATAATGGGCATCATCTCTGCGAATTTACAATGTTAAAGGCACAACCAGCCCCATTGTGAAGCCGCCATTTATGGAGTCAACTAAGCATACATAACTTAAAGGATACATGCCCAGGATGACAGCTTCAAGGCATTTGATAGGCAAGGACTCTCGGGTCATTTCTTTTGCTGTTTCCATTAACCTGTAGGATAGAGCACAGCAGAGGATCTCAGAACCTATTTAATTACACACTCGGTCAGTCTGTCAATCCATCAGCATGCCTGTCCCCACACCAGGAACCACGCAAGAGCACGGAGGGAAAAGGGAGAAGTCACCTTGCAGGAAGGCACCAAAGCACAAGAGTTAATTCCTGGAGTTAGTGCCAGTATTCCATAGCACCCTCCCAATGCCCCAGGACGGAGGCATTACAATAGAACAAATAAATGAAGCCTCGAGAGGCAGAGTTTACAAGCCTCCTCCACCCTGGAAGCTAGAATTCACCACTGAGCTCCACTGTCAGAGTTGCTCAGTCCTCAGTCCCACCTCCAACCTGGCCCTGGGGCACCCTCCGCCTCCACCCCTTACAGACTAGGATACCTGAGCCATGGGCTACGGGAATAGAGGTTGGGAGAGGAAGCTGGCAGCTCGAATGTAGGAGAGAGGTCATCTGGCCCATAGATCATGCACCACTTACCCACTCAGCGGTCTCATTTTCCTAATTTCAAAGAACTGGGTCCCTGTGTGATTATATCTGTGTAAAGTATGTAAAGGGAAAGTGACAGAAAACTCCAAAGGTCCCACTAATGTGGCAGAGAAAGCTATGCATTCTGATTTCTCAATGAGATGAGGATGTGAGGGCTTTCAGAAGTCGCCAGCACCCAGAAGGTAGCTAGTAGCCTCTAACTCCTCACTATCCTGCCCTGGAAATCTAATTTCTAACTTAGGCTTCAAAGTACCATGGACCTTTATAATAGCTTTTTTCAATCTGCTCTGTATTCCGGGTAGTTGACTATTTGTCTTAATTCACCTACTAGACTACAAGCTCTTTGAGAGCTGGTACTATTCTCTTTTTAAAAAAACAAGTTTTTTAAAGACATGGTCTTGCTATGTTGCCCAGGCTTGTCTTGAACTCCTGGGCTCAAGTGATTTTCCTGCCTCAGCCTCCCAAGTAGCTGGGACCTCAGGTATACACCACCATACCTAGCTAGAACTATTCTTTCATTATCTTTATATCACCCATAAAACCTGGCAGAAGGCCAGGTGCAGTGGCTTATGCCTGTAATCCCATTGGGAGGCTGAGGCGGGTGGATCACCTGAGGTCAGGAGTTCGACACCAGCCTGGCCAACATGGTAAAATCCAGTCTCTACTAAAAATACAAAAATTAGCCAAGTGTAATGGCATGGGCCTGTAATCCCAGCTACTCAGGAGGCTGAGGCAGGAGAATCACTTGAATCTAAGAGGCGGAAGTTATGGTGAGCCGAGATCTCACCACTGCACGTCAGCCTGGGCAACATAGTGATACTCTGTCTAAAAAAAAGAAAAACCTGGCAGAAACCCAACATATGCAAGTTAACAAATGTTACTAAATGAATGAGGAATACATGAATGGATGGATGAATATATGGATGGATGGAAAGGTGGATGGATGAATGAGTGGATGGATGGAATGGAAGGGTGGATGGGGACGGATGGAAGCAAGGATGAAAGGGTGGATTGTTAGCAGTAGGGCTTTTCAGTAGCGCATAGACTCTGTAGCAGGGCTTACTGTGGAGATGTCACTTTTTTTCATGCCTGTGCTGGCACTTGGCATTGATTACTAAATCTGAGAAGCTGCACCACTATTCACTATCTAGGATTTAGCTGACTGCCCAGAAGGTCTCAGGGACTGACCAGCTTGCACCAAGTTGTTCTGAAGGAGATGGAGAGTTCCCTGATGCCGTGCTCTCTGAGGACTGGGTTTTGATTTTTCTGAGCCTAATGAGAAGTTGCTTTGTAGGTTTTGCTCTTCTGCCTCAAACAAAAGCCTATAGGAAAAGTGCACATCGGGAAGGGCTAATGAAGCCTGAATTTCTATGCCCAGAGCTGCTGCAGGCCAGGTGGGGATGGGACAGTCAATGGGTGCCCCACAGTGACAGCGGCGCCTAGCGGCACTTCGATCCCTCCTGAAAAGGGCTGGGATTCCTCTCCTGGCACAGCTGTGCTTGGTCACTCAGACACAAGCACACAAAACCCCTTGAAGAGCTCAGTATAAGCAGATTCTGGGCTCCAGCCCTGGAGAGTCTGATTTCAGGCCATGGATCATAACCCCGGATGCTACTCAGAGTCACCTCACCTTAGATGACTGAGCAGGAAGCTCCAGGGTGAGGGCTGGGGGGCCTCCCAAAATCACCAGTTTGAGAGTTACTGACCTGGGCATTAAGAACAACAACTAACCATACAGTCTTGCCCAGTTTTTAAAACATACAACATACAAGATCTTAGAGGTAAAAGAGGAAAATGAGGGGCTAAATATTCTCATTGTGAAGTGATTTCTTTACCTCACCAAAAATTTTATACAAGCAACGAGGTTCCTGGTACATAAAGTAGAATTCAATTGGCAAAAATTCAGTTCTATGCCCAACTTTCCTCCGCTCACATATCTAATTTATACATCTAGTGTAACAAATGAGACAAACGTAGAGTAAAATAATAAAAAAAGTGTACCTGAACATCTTCTTTCAGTTCCTTAGAGTTAATCATTGAGTCCCTGAAAGTGGGCTGGGGAGAAGTCCGCTCTAAACATGCCCTGAGCGGGAGATACTCACTGAGCCCGAATTTGCTGTTAGAAGGCTTCTCCCCCAATCCAGCAGAGCTCATCACATGGCACCTCTCTCTCCAGAACCCCATGCAACACCAGTACTCTTGTTGGTTGCTGCCGAGGATGTCTGAGGGGAAGGCAGGATTTGTCCTTTCCTATCCCCACCGCCAGCTGAGCACATTCACAGTCAGGACTGACGCCAACCAGTCCCCATATCCTGGCACCTGTCACTGTGTCCAGGACAAAGCAGCAGGAAGTCCCAAGGAACTAAATAAAAGTCAGGTCAGCAGGTAGAAGAGTGGGGTGCCCTGTCTTCCTCGTGCAGTGGCCCCAGTGGGCAGGGGGCTGGGAGCAGGTCCCCGCAGCCTGCTGGTGCTTCCCTTCTCTGGCCCTCTCTGCAGTCAGTGATGCTGTTCGTCATTGACCTTCGCAGTCATAATGGGTCAGAGAAGAGAAAAATGGAAAAGCAGATCCTTCAGGGCAACCATGAAAATGTGGCAGAGAATATGCTGTCAGGTTTACAGCAGTGTGAGCAAATGATATGTAAAGCACATGCAAATTTGCCCCATCAATGCATTGCCAGTTTAATTCTCTTAACTCTCAGCCAGATGATCCTTGTGAAGACCATGTCCTAGATAGAAGTGGGGAACCTTAAAGCCTATAATCAGTTGACTTTAAGTTAAAAAAAAAAGAGAGCTGGGGAGGCATTCTAATTGCTGTCACCTTCTAGAATAGCCTATGAGGAGTCAGTCACATCCAGAAAGGGTCAGCTCTTGGGGTCCAGGTCTGCTCTGGCAGGAGTTTGTGCCTTGGGACCATGTGGAACTCCCCATGCAGGTCCCAGAGTGGGGATCAGCACAAACACCAGACAGCCTTCCAAGGGCTAGGGCCGCCAGCCTCACTCTTGGAGACCGGCGCTACCTCCTCCTCCTAATATTGCCTTAGGATTTTACTGGAAAGATGCCATGTTGGGGAGTTGATGATCCGTGAAGTGAAAACAGAGAAGCCAATCAAGTAATCTCCCTACCCAAATGAGCAGAAATTGGTGTTTTCCGATCTAGTAAACACCAAGCCCTGTGGGGGAGGTGCTAGTGTTTGGTCCCTGCAAGGAAGACACAAAAATCCACCAGAAAGATTTTTGCCATAACATAGAATGGAGGGGCTTTTCTGGGACACGTGGGGCATGTGTGCAGTGCCCCCTGAAATCCTTTCTGCCTCAGGGCTGGGTATGGACAGACAAACAGAAAGCCAGTCAATGTGCCTGGGACCTTGTAGAACAGGCTATGTTTTATACATTCACGGAGGAAGGATAGCGGTCCACAGAAGCTTGACCTCCTGGACAATGTGCTGGGGTCCAGCTTCCCATCTGACTCCTCTATAAAATACCAGAAGGGGCAGGTGGACCACCCGCTCCTGCCCCTCTGTCCCTACAGCATTGCTCGTGGGAGTTCTCAGAACTGATCTAATCCTGACTGCAAACAACCTGCGGATGCGGAGAAGAAAGGGACCAAACCAGCTGGTCTGAACTCAGACTGAACCCAGTGAGTTTCTTAAGTCTTCTTCAAGCTCGAGTCAGGGAAGAGGGCCCCCAATCCCAGAAGCCGAACCATTCATGTAGAACCAAGCAGGTCACCAGCCTGGGTCACCTGAGGAAACAAAGGCAGCACCAGGTGGGCCTCTTGTAGATCATGAGCAGTTAGGGATGAGGGCAAAACAGAGAAAGAGAAAATGAATGGAAGAGTAGGAGGGAAGAAGGCAATAGACAGTGGAGGGCTCCGTGTGGTGACTCACGCCTGTAATCCCAGCACTTTGGGAGGCCGAGGTGGGCGGATCACTTGAAGTAAGTTCCAGGCCAGCCTGACTAACATGGTGAAACTCTGTCTCTACTAAAAATACAAAAATTAGTCAGGTGTGGTGGCGGATGCCTGTAATCCCAGCTACTCAGGAGGCTGAGGCAGGAGAATCACTTGCACCCAGGAGGTGGAGGTTTCAGTGAGCTGAGAGTGTGCCAACGCCCTCCATCCTGGGTGACAAAGCAAGTCCTCATCTCAAAAAGAAGGACAGTGAAGGAGAACAGGAGGAGGGGAACAAAGATGCCCAAGAGAAAGGAAGTGGAGAAAGAGGAGAAGATAGAAGGAAGAGGGGTGCTCAGGGGAAAAAGGGAAAGGACAGGGAAGAGGAGGGAGAAAGAGAAGCCAGAAGGGCTCAAGGGGAACCAGCCTGCCCTACTGGGTCACTGCAATTACAACCTCCACGCACACTCTTTCTAGACTCCCACCCGGGCCATCCCTCCATGCCTGGCCTCACCAACCTTAGAGAGCTTTTGATGACCAGCTGGGGACAGATTTGCCACCAGGCTTGCGATCACCATGCCTCTCCCCTGGCTGGGTGTGCTCAGACCTTGGTTGGAAGGATACTGTAGGGTCTTCATGTAATTCTGGATCGCCTGGAGCCAGTCTGGGATCGTCATCGACAGCCTGTAGTTTGGGACCTGGGGTATTGAAGGCTGCAGAAAAATAGAGAAGAGGAGGTGTTTATGAAGGAGGCGCTCTGGGGCCCAGCTTCTGGGGACAGGCAGATGGCTAAAGCCACCAGAGAGAGAGGTGCTCCTGAGAGCCGATGGCAGCATGGTCACCCTGGCGTGGTTACCTGATTGAGCAGTGCCTCCTCCATGAGGTCTCCCAGGAACAGTGGGTCCCTCATTGAAGCTCTGCCTCTCTGAGTTCCCTCTGAGTCATGGTGGCTCTCTATGGCCCTCCGTGCTGTGTGAATACAGCCTTTTTCCCTGCAGGAGGCTAATGCCTCCTTGAGGCGAAGGACTATGTTCTATCATGTCCCCCCACCGAGCCTGGCCCAGGACGGACACGAAAGCATTCCAGCATTCCAACAATGATTGCATAATGCCTGCTGCATGGCAAATGGTGATCCACTACAAGTGCTCTACTGCAGGGCAACATTTACACAGAATATAAAGTGAATGGATGCCGGGCGCCGTGGCTCACACCTGTAATCCCAGCACTTTGGGAGGCCAAGGCGTGTGGATCACATGAGTCCAGGAGTTTGAGACCAGCCTGGGCAACATGGTGAAACCCCATCTCTAAAATTCAAATAGATAAATAAATAAAGTGAATGGTGCCCTAGAGAATTGCAACATGGCACTACGAGTGCCACATCTCAATACCACCCTCCCTGCAACGCCCAGTGTGTCCCTTTCTCTGAGTCCCACCCCCAGATGGATTAGGGAAGATCCCTCCTCTTGCCTCGACTCTCCCCAGACAAGTGCAGCTCCTCTGGCTCACACGCCATCTTACCACTTTACCCCTCACAGCAGCTCCATCAACACACTCACTTCCTAGTCTGCCCCTCAATCAACACTCCCTGAATGTCTACAACATAGCAGACGAAGTCCTAATCCCTGCCAGGAAGAGAAGGAACCAAAGTCAGGCAAGGACTGGAAAGGGGGAAGCAGGTCCCTCTTCTCAGGAATTTAGAGCTAAGATATCCACTCGGCTCTGAGCAGCCATACCCTGAAGGCCAAGAGCAAGAACGGACAGGGACGTCCAATCAAGTCACTGCTGAAAAGCCAGGCACGGTTTGGGGTTTTCTTGGTTGGTTTTGTTTTTTGCTTTATTTCACCTATATGTTTCTCGGTCTTCTGACCTCTGTTTCCCTGGGGTCCTTGGTGACAGAGAATCTCAGCCCACGTGGGTGGGGCTCCGGCAGTGCTGCTGCTGGGAAGGAGAAAGGAGGCTCCTCCAGGCCAAGTCACTTAAGGAGAAGCAGAAAGGGCCTGAGGACAGGTGAGGCCCATCCTCAGAGCAAACAGGGCAAGGGCAGCCCTGGGGATTTGGTGCTCCGCTGATGGAAGGGGACTCCACTGGGGAGATGCAGGGATGGCCCTGTGCAGCCAGGCCAGGCAGCAGAGCCAGACACTGCCTAAGGCTGTTCGAGGCTCTCTCCCTGACTCTCCAGGCGCCAGCCCCAGTGTGAGGCTGAGGGCACGCTGCCCCCCGCATGGGCATCGGGGTCTTTCCATGCTTTCACCCCGCTGCCTGCACTTACTGCAAGTACTCCTTGACATTCCTTTCCTCTCACTGCCTCAATTCTCTCTTGGCTTTGAAATGTCCTACTTCACAGCAACTGCCTCCTCAGCTGGAAGGAAACTCATCAGAATCACACTTCCTGCATTACAGCCAAGGTATTGTGTGTGTGTGTGTGTGAATGTGCGTGTGAATGTGAGTGTGTGTGCACACTCAGGCACAGCTATTCTGCAAGCTCCATTTTTTTACAACATGTCAACCCAAATCAATCACATTGCTGTCTGAGAGAGTCATTTCAGGGGGCAAGGCATTGAATATTTGCTCCCATGACACAGAGACACACACACACACACAGAGCAAGTCAAAATGTAAAGCGTATTCTGTGTTTCTGCCCTAGCACACACTAGAAAGTGTTCTATGTAAAAAATGTGCCAGAGATTTCACAAAGTGGGGAGAGAAGGGGAGACGCGAACAAGTATGTCTTTAGCACCTCCTATGTTTCAAGCTTTAGGCCCTGTACAAACGAAAGAGAGAGAAAGCCCAGGAGCAGAGGCAGAGAGGAGGGGAATTCTAGTTTATTAAGACATACGCAGGTTGGGCGCAGTGGCTGACGCCTGTAATCCCAGCACTTTGGGAGGCCGAGGTGGACGGATCGCTTGAGCCCAGAAGTTCGAGACCAGCCTGGGCAACATGGCGAGACCCCATCACTGAAAAAAAAGAAAGAAAGAAAGAAAGAAAGAAAGAAAATTAGCCGAGCATGGTGGTGCACGCCTGTAGTTTCAGCTACTCAGGAGGCCGAGGTAGGAAGATGGCTTGAGCCCAGGAGGTCAAGGCTGCAGTGAGCCATAAATGGGCCACCGCACTCCAGCTTGAGTGACAGAGCAAGACCCTGTCTCAAAAAAAAAGACATAAACATTTCTGCACAGAAAAGCACAGTCTGAACCTCTTTAATAGAAAAGCTGGTAACCGTGGGAAAATGCTCCAAGGAATCACCAGCCACCTAAGAGATCCCCAGAGGGGTGTCCCTAGGCCAGAGCCTTGCTGTAACCAGTGACTTAGTTCAAGAGTCTGCTGAAGGACTGACCACCAAATTATTTCAACCCCCCTCAAGCCCAGCAGAGCCTACAAGAGCTGGATGGCAGGGTGGGAGCAGACGGCAGCTGGTCCTCAAAATAGCAACCTGATGGCGCCCAAGGGCTTTTAAAAACAGCTGCATGGTTACCTCAGCCTGGCTGTAAGAGTGCAGGAGCTGTGGCCACACTTCCTGCCCAATGGGAGGACAAACGTATACATTCCCCAAGTCCCAGCTGGGGGCAGGGCAGTGGCGGGGAGGCACAGAGACCGCAGAGGGAATGATGTCATAGGCTACAGCTCACTCTGATGTCTGGGAGAGCTGGCTGGGCTCAGCCTGGGGGGTCCACTTCCAACCAGCGCCTCGGGCTCGCAACGTTCCCACTGGCCATGGACTGTAAACCAGGTGGGCTTCCTGGAGTGTCATTAGGAGACACACACAACCAGGTCCAAAGCCCTGTTCTGCCACCTACTAGCTGTGGGCCCTGGTCAAGCTGCATGACCTCTCTAAGCCTCTGTTTTCTTCCTGATAAAATAGGAATAGTATCACCTACTTCCAACCTTCCAAGCTGGTTGTAAGCATTACATGACCTAATGCAAAAGTAGGCAACTTGGGGCTTGGCATATGGTGCTCATTAAGTGTAAGCTGTGTTGGCCAGGTGCCGTGGCTCACACCTGTAGTCCCAACACTTTGGGAGGCCAAGGTGAGTGGATCACTTGAGGTCGGGAGTTTGAGACCAGCCTGGCCAACAGGGCGAAACACCGTCTCTACTAAAAATACAAAAATCAGCTGGGCATGGTGGTAGGCGCCTGTAAACCCAGCTACTTGGCAGGCTGAGGCAGGAGAATTGCTTAAACCTGGGAGGCGGAGGTTGCAGTGATTGAGCCACTGCACTCCAGCGTGGGTGTCAGAGCAAGACTCCATCTCAAAAAAAAAAAAAAAAAGTGTAAGCTGTGTTATTATTCATCACCAATATATTGTCAGGGGTCTAGGCTGGGGAAACCTGAATGATCCCTACTTTCTGGAACTGGAAAACAGAAACAGCAGCAGCAGAGTCCCTGGACACTCAACTTGGGAGCTTCACATCATGAAGATACCTTCTTACCTTAATGGAGAGGATGAAAACGTTCACTGCTCCCTGGGGATGCATTGGTGACAATGAGTTAATATCCTTAATTCATTATGAGCTCATGCAAAGTGACAAGAAAAATCTTTAGGCCTCAGTGAAAATAAAAATGGCCCCCAAAGGTGGAAGCAACCCAAGTGTCCATTGACAGATGAATGAATAAACAAAATGTGGCGCACCACGGAATATACGATGGTATACAGTAGAACACGATTCAGCCTTTAAAAGGAAAGACGTTTTGACACATGCTATCACATGGATGAACCTTGATGACATTTTGCTAAATGAAGTAAGCCAATCACAAAAGGACAAATATTGAATAATTCCTCTTATATAAGGTTCCCAGAGTAGTCAAAGTCATAGAGACACAAAGTAGAATGGTGGTTGCCAGGGGCTGGGGAAAGAGGGAAATGGAAAGTTAGTGTGGAATGGATACAAGGTTTCAGTTAGGAAGATGAAAAACGTGTGGAGATGGATGGTGGTGATGGCTGCACAACAGTGTGAAGGTACTCAATGCCACAGAGTTGTACACTTAAAAACGGTGAAAATGGTAAACTGTATCATATATATATATATATATCCACAATTTTAAGAGCCATGAAAAGACAATTCACAAAAGAAGAAAAGCAAATAATAACCAAATACTTGAAAAAATTGTTTAAGTGCTCTAATAATATAAGAAATGCAAATTAAAGCCACTGCAAAATGTCATTTTTCACCTCTCCAATTAGCAAAAACATGCCGAAATACAGATACCCAATGCTGGTAAGGATGCTCTCCAACAGGATCGAGGCAAACATAAATTGGTGCAACCTTTTCAAGAAAAGCCCAGGGCATATCCCTTTTTTCTGTTCGTGACTGGGGTCTGCAGAGTCCCTCCTCATGCTATTTTCCTGCTAGATTTCATCAATTGCTGTACTACCTGAAACTCCAACTTTGACTTTCTGTAGCCCTTCCCCTCAAGGGTCTCACCACCTACTGCCTACGTTAGCCCCACAGCCGTGGCCAGGCTGATGAAGGCACAATCTAGAGGAAACAGATCGAAACCAACCTCTTCACACAGGCACTGTGCCTGTTTTCTAAGGGTGGGGGCCCCAGAAAACTTGAGGGCAAGGGGGCAGGAGGAGGGAGTGGTGTGGACAGAAAGATGGTGTTCAAGAGAAACAACAATGAAACAAACCACAGGCAAGGCTCTTGTGAGCAGCCTCTCTTCCACTCTGTTCTTGTGAAGCACAATTGACCTGTGGGAAGAACGCAAGGGAAGTGATACAGATGGACAGTTGTGTAACTGACACTGCCATGTGGGAGAGAAGGGAAAGACCAGGAAAGGAGCCAGAGAGGCAGCAAGAACCCCAGGCACTAGGAATCTTTAACAAGAGCAAGGGGAATTCGAAACCTTTTGTCATCCCTACTCTGAAAACACTATGCAGGCACCAGGCAGAAGAATCTTCTTTGGCAGCTTGGGAAGAGAAGCACAAAACAGCACCCATGAGCCCAGAATGAGCCCCAGGCTCCTGCAACAGAGGCAGCCAGGAATCTGTGAAGGGCCTGGGACAGAGGTGCAGGACAGACAGACAGACGAAAGGTTCTCAATCCACTGGGGAGGAAAGGAGCTGCCCGCAAGAGGTGGCAGCGGGCAGGGACAGCCCTTGACTGCAGCCAGGTCTCTAGTACCAAACACTCCCGTGTCTTCACTCAGGTGAAGCTCGGTCCTCTAAATGTGAATTATTTTCCAATTGGGAATCAACTCGAGAATAAGGCACAAGAAGTGAGGTCTGCAAGAAACCGACTGCTGTTTCTTGCTGAATCCATCCTGGTTTTCTGCCCCAAGGAGAGTCCAGTTCCAAGCTGTTAAGAAACAGGAGGATTGTCCTAGAATTTTCCTAGAATGCCCACTGTTTTCTTCTGGGCTGGCCACTCTCTCTGAGTCTCGCTTCCCATCTGCTATTATCCTCCAACTGACTCTTGCTGTTTCCTTAAAGTCTTTCTGAAAAATCCTGCCTTTGACCTGGTCAACTGCTAACTTCAGACTCAACAACCTCCAGGGCAGAGGCCTGCAGTCACAAATTTAGAAGGAGGATCTCAAAGCAGGGGAATCCCTGCAAGATGGGGACATCTGGACCTTCAGGCAGAAGTTACCATGGCTGCTAAGGGAATGTCCTGTAGTCAAATGAAGTGTCATTTAGTCCTCCATGCAGGCCCTTGAAAACCTCCCCCATCTACTTCTTTTGCTTCTTAGTCTACATTCAATGGCCAAAAATGGTTAATCCCCCTGAAGCCTGCCAAGCTTTTACCACTGCCGCCACCCTACCACCCTTCTTCTGTACAAATTCCTCAGTAAGATATTGATTTGGTTGATGGAGAAAAGGACTTGACCCCAGAGGAAAGAGTCTGCCATGCTGAGCACAGAAACAACCCTCTAATCCGAGAGGAGTGGCCCCTGGAAAAGGGAGCTTTTGAGGCTCTTCCCATGTTAAGGCCTAGGCAGGGGTCAGAGCTTGGGGAATGTCAGGACCAGGGGAGATACCATGATAGGATTGGGGATAGAGAACCAACCATTAAGATGCAATGTGAGAGAAATGTTAAGTTCTTTATATTTAGGGCCAAAAAGCTGACTGTCCACATTTGGGCTGGGGATTCCTGGCTTGGAAGCAGTTTTCACGTGACCTTCTAGTTACTATGAAAAGTACAATATGATGTGGCCACTGTGTAAAAAAGGGAAGACCAGCTGGGCGCAGTGGCTCACACTTGTAATCCCGGTACTTTGGGAGGCCGAGGTGGGCGGATCATGAGGTCATGAGTTCGAGACCAGCCTGACCAATATGGTGAAACTCCATCTTACTAAAAATACAAAAAATAGCTGGGCATGGTGACATGTGCCTGTAATCCCAGCTACTCAGGAGGCTGAGGCAGGAGAATTGCTTGAACCCAGGAGGCGGAGGTTGCAGTGAACCGAGATCGCACCACTGCACTCCAGCCTGGGTGACAGTGCAAGACTCCATCTCAAAAGAAAAGTTCACACTTTCTTAAGAACACAGCGTTCAGCTACTTTAATGGAAAAATCAGGTACAGGTCTCAGAAGTAGCAGTCTGTGTTCTAAACTGCTCAGACATGATTTAGAAGCCTGTGTTTCATATGTGCTTGCAAATGACTAATGACAAACTAGGAATTGTCTCAGAAGGAGGAGGGTGAGTTGGTCTGGGAGCTATGACATATAAGAAAGGGCAAAAGGCCAGATGCGGTGGCTCACACCTGTAATCCCACCACTTTGGGAAGCCAGTGAGGGAGAATCGCTCGAGCCTAGAAGTTTGAGACCAGTCTGGGCAACACGGTGAGAGCTTGTCTCTACAAAATTTTTTTTTAAGTTAGCCAGGTTGAGTGGTACGTGTCTGTAGTCCCAGCTACACTCAGGAGGCTGAGGTGGGAGGATTGCTTGAGCCTGGGAGGTTGAGGCTGCCGTGAGCCATGATCACACACTGCACTCCAGCCTGGGTGACAGAGGAAGGCCTTGTCTCCAAAATAAGAAAAAAGAAAAGAAAAAGGGCAAAAGGAGCTATCTGTGGACAAAGAAGGCCAAAGGAAGAAGCAGAAGCAGAATGATAGAAAAAGTCACAGTCCTGAGGGCTCATAGTCTAGCAGACCTCTAGCATCACACAGATCAGCATTAGTGACCTGGAGACTCACGGGTCATAACATCATGAGATTTTAGTGCTGGAAATAACTACAAAGTCTGGTCTATTCCCATTTTATAGATGAGAAAACTAAGGGCAGAGATTTTAAGTGAATGACCTCACTTAAGTGAGGCACAAGGCTAGAAGTCATACAACCAAGACTAGGATTCAGTTCCTTGATTTTTACTCCAAGTCCCTTCCATCCTAAGAGCACTCTCTCATAACATTCAAGGGTGCTGTGAGTAGCAAAGGAAGTTGACAGTGCTCTGCCCTGATTCAAAAGGCAAGAGGAACACAACAATCAGTGATGAAATGTGATTTGGGGGTGGGAGGGTGCTTCGAGGAGGATTTATGGTTGGTCTAAGAGCTTCCTAACAATCGACTCTGGCCAGGCCTAAGATCAGCTGCCCAGGGAAGCAGCAAGCTCCCCATTCCCAAGAGGTCTTCAGAAAGAGGAGGGGATTCTGTTGAGAGGTGGGAGACTGGTCTCTACAAACAGCAAAATTCCATGATTCCCACATAGAGAATGCACCCCCCCGCGCACCCGCATACATGGTTGGAGGAAGGATGAAAGCACAATTAGAGGCAGGGTTGGTACTGGTGCTACTAAGAAAGGCAGCATGGGACAGTAGGAACAGGCGTTTTTTTCCTTGTGGTCACTTTTCTTCCAAGTTTAAGGGCTCTCAGCTCCTCACTGGAGGAAAAATTCTCAAGTCAGAACTGCAAACCAGGAACAAAGGTTGTTCTCATATTCAAGAACTCAGCAAGGGTAATTATGGTTGACACTAAAGCAGGCAAGATTCTAGTTGGGCACAATGAAGATCTCCTTGACCAGCAGAGTAATAGAACACTGTAACTGACTGCAGCAGGAAGTTTAGAGGCTCTGTCACTTCTCCAAGGACACACACAGCTTTCTGGCCTGCAGGCTCAGATGCTCAGCTGTCACCAGGCTGGGGACTCAACCAGATGGCCTTCCGGGTCTCAAGTCTGGCATTCCTAGACCTGCCCAGGAATCTTCTCAGCCGTACCAGCGTCCCCAGGGTCCAGGGGAAACCATCCGCCACGCTATAACCCCGAGGCTCGGCAGCATTTCTCCCCAGTTTGCATTTTGATGTTTCATATAACGTATCTACTCCCACCAGGGGACATCTCCCTCCCTCAGTAAAGATATCCTTAGCCACCAAACCCAAATGGCTCACTGGCTTCTCTCCAAGGCAAAAAGAGAGTTTCACTCCTCAGCCTCTTTTTCTATCCAGTGAGACTAATTCATCATGTGTACTGGAAAGTCCCTTTTAAGTCTCAGCCAAAAGTCTTTCTTTTTTCTTGAAGCACAAATAAGCTGGGAAGAGAGAGAGAGAGTTCACCGTTTTGCAAGTTTCAGAGGTGAAAGTCACTGTCACACACACACACACACACACACACAAAAAACAAAGAAAAGAAAAAAATTGGCAAAAAGTCTGGAAATGATTCACACTGAGAAGTCTGACTGGTTGATTTCAAATTCATTCACAGCTTAATAAATCATTTGCTGGGGGAAGAGGGGAGCAGAGGAGGAGCAAGACACTCCAAAGAGAACAAGCAGGGTGGGATCCCTGGGGTCTGTGCATTCTTTGGCATCGCTGGTACCTGGTGGCTCTAGCTTTTGCTGAAGGAGGATGTATGTGGGGGTGAGTAAATAATAGAGTTTGGCTGGAGCTTCAAAGACACCTTGGCACAATCCAATTACACAGTCCCAGGATAGCAAGCCCGCTACCTCTCCCTTCCCCATTTCTTAGGCTTCCAATCTAAATATCTCAATTTAAAAAGGGCTGGCAGGAAGGAATGGGGAGAGGAAGGGAGTTTGTAGCAGGACTAGGAAAATGGAGATTGCCTGTGTTTGCTATGTATAGGCTGAAACGGTCCCATCGCTGCCTACCTACCCCCAGCCCCCCAACTCCGCCCTGGAAGCCACTGACCTTTGCCAAGAAGGCGGCGTTCCTGATGGCGCCCACCATTTCTCCCCCCTTAGGGTGCACCTTGGCCACGTGCATCCACATGCGCTCCCAGGTGTGGCTGTCGATGGGGAAGCCGCTCTTGTTAACGTGGAACAGCACCCCGCCGTCTTTGTCCTCCTCCTCTGAGCCCCCGCTGGTGGCGAGGCTCACGGGCCGCGCGTGGCTGCTTCGGGACCGGGTGCCTTTGGCGCCTTTGGGGTGGGGGCAGCGGTGAGTGTCGGCCGCGGAGCCGGTCATGGTGGGGCCTGGGCGGGGAGCGAGGTACTGGGGGCGCGCGGCGGCGGCGGCGGCGGCGGCAGCGGCGGCGGCGGGGGGCGTGTGCGCGCGGGCGCGGCGAGGGGATCAGCGCCCCGCGGGGGCGGCCTTCTCCATGCCTCTCGCTGCGGCAGGACTCACCAAGGGGGAGCGGCGGCGGGAGCTCCGCGGAGGCTCCCTGCTTACCGGCGGTGCCTGAAATCAGCGGAGACACAGCTGACACCACAGCTAAGTGGACGCACAGAGGAACCGAGTGAGGGGTCCCGGAGTGTCTCCACGACACTCCCCGCTCCCCCCTGCACGCTGACAGCCTCCCTGAGAATCGATGACGGGCTTCCAGCCCTGCGATTACCTAGAAAGGCAGCTCAAAATGTGCCACGAAGCTTCACACACACCTAAACCCCGGGGGTTGGGGATGGAGGGGCACAAGGAGCTTGGGGGATGCGGAGCGCAAGATGTGGGGAGAAGAAAGACAGCTTGTGTAGCATGAAGGAACAGGAGGTTCCCGCAAGGCTCCACACATTCCTGGGTCCTCAGATGTGGCCGAGAGAGGAGGGGAGCCACGAACGTGGCGGCACGTGAGCGCCCAGGGCTGGCGCGAGGGCGCTGCAGCAGCCTTGGCTTGCAAGGCGGCCCGCTTTCTTCCAGGAAGCCCTCCCGGACCCCGGCGGGGATCTAGTGGAAAGAGCTCCATCCGCCCCCTTTTCCCCGAGTTCCAGCGTCTATCACCGGGAGGGACTGGCTGCAGGCGGGCGGGGCGCAGGAAGGGCGCGCGGCAGCTCCAAGATCCTACCTCGGGACGGTTGGCTTCATGGCTGCAGAGCCTCTCCGGGCGGCGGGACAGCAGGGGCTGCTGCTGCTGCTGCTGCTGCTGGGCCTGGGGCTGGGGTTGGGGCTGCTGGGGCTTGCTGGGGCCGTCGCCTCATTCCATGTCCCATTCTCGAATGTTATTCTGTGACATATAACCAAGTCACCCGGGCAGCCGCCGATGTTCCGAATGCGTCTATTGGCCACCGCAACAAAGAGGGGCGGGTCCCGGGCTCGGGACTCTACAACCCCGGGCTCCGCGACGCTCTGATTGGCTCCAGGGGTTCTCTGGCGGGAGGGGACAGGAGTAGGGGGAGTCTGGCGGCCACGCGAAATCCGATCGTTGTGGTGTCCTGGGAGCCCCGCGGGCTGGAGCGTTTGGCCATGGGACTTAAGATCGAGTTTCCCCAGGGGTCGTGGCACTTCGAGGGTTCGCAACTGTGGAAGCAGAGGAGAAACAAAACCACCCGAGAAGTGACCCCGCGGAAGCAGAGGATTTGGCATCAGAAGAGCATTCCCTGAGGGACGCTGGACACACTTACCTGCCTCTACCCGGGATGATGAGTTGTTCATCCTCTACCTGGGATGATGAGGGGCTGTTCATACCTATGCGTGAAATTAAATCTTTTTTAAATCCTGCATTTAAAAATTCCTCAAAATTAACAAGTGGGTGCAGCTTTGGATCCTCTGGTATTAGTCATGGTTAATAAAGTCCCTTTAAGCCCAAGTTGAGAGGAGACAATAAAACCCAAGAGGTCAGGCAGGCCCTGACTGTTCTGCCACAGCTGTCGAGTGAGAGGAGGGATGGAGAGATGCTTCCAAACCATGGTGAAGTGGGTGGCTATCCCACACTCACTACTGAAACACCTTCTCTTTCTTTTTCTTTAAGAAAGAGGAGAGCAGGTTGAGGTGGGAAGAGCACCAGACTGCTGACCTGAAGGCTGGCTCCAAGTCCAGGTTTGTCACTTTGCTCAGCTGTGTGACCCTGGACAAGACACTTCCCTGCTCTGGGCCTTAGCTTCTCTTTCTGAAAGGAGAGCAGACCTCCCGCTCTCCAGGGTCTGTTCTGGCTATAAGTTTCTGTGATTCCCTGACTTCCTTTCTTGTGACACTGAGGATCCTGGCCATAGCATCCCTTCTCTTTAAACTGCAGGCCAGCAGGCCAGCTCTGAGCAAAGCAGTTATGAGACCTATGCTAAGTGAACTTTGAATTAAGAAGACAGTTGTCAAAGAGCCACTGATGGCAGGTCAGTTTCTGGATGCTTATCCTGACAAGTTGCCTGTCGTGGAACTGGAACTTCTCTTCCACAGGAGGGCAGAGACCCCTGAGGGGCAGTTGAGAGCCAGGGCTTGGGTAAGGAGACCTGGATTCTGGACTTAGCCCTGCACTGCTCCCTGAGACAGAGCCCATGCCAAGAACTTTATAGATTCAATAATGAGAATAGGGCAGATGTGGTACCTCACACCTTTAAACCCAGCACTTTGGGAGAAAGAGGAGGAAGGATTACTTGAGGCCAGGAATTAGAGACTGGACCAACATAACGAGACCTTGTCTCTACTAAATAAATAAATAAATATTTTGAAATTAGCCAGATGTGGTGGCACACACCTGTAGTCCCAGCTACTCAAAAGGCTGAAGTGGACATGTAGAATGAAACTGGATCCTCGTCTCTCACCTTACACAAAAATGAACTCCAGATGGATCAAAGACTTAAATCTAAGACCTGAAACCATAAAAATTCTAGAAGATAACATGAGAAAAACACTTCTAGACATTAGCTCAGGCAAAGAAATCATGACTAAGACCTCAAAAGCAAATGTAACAAAAATGAAAATAAATAATTGAGACCTAATTAAACTAAAAAGGGTCTGCACAGCAAAAGAAATAATCAGCAGAATAAACAGACAATCCACAGAGTGGGAGAAAATATTCACAAACTGTGCATCTGACAAAGGACCAGTATCCAGAATCTACAAGGAACTCAAACAGATCAGCCAGATAAAACCAATCCCATCAAAAAATTGGCAAAGGACATGAATAGACAATTTTCAAAAGAGGATATACAGTCAACAAACATATGAAAAAATGTTCAACATCACTAATTATCAGGGACATGCAAATTAAACCACAAGAAGATACCATCTTACTCTTGCAAGAATTGTCATAAAAGTCAAAAAATAACAGATTTTGATGTGGATGTGGCAAAAAGGGAACACGCCTAAAACTGCTGGTGAGAATGTAAACTAGTACAACCACTATAGAAAACAGCGAGATTCCTTAAGGAACTAGAAGTAGAGCTAAAACTACCATTTGATCCATCATTCCCATGGCAGGGTATCTACCCAAAGGAAAAGAAGTTATTATATAAAAAAGACATGTGCACATGCATGTTTATAGCAGCACAATTTGCAATTGCAAAAATATGGGACCAACCTAAGTGCCCATCAACTAATGAGTGGATAAAGAAAATGTGGTATATAGGCTGGGTGCGGTGGCTCATGCCTGTAATCCCAGCACTTTGGGAGGCCCAGGCAGGCAGATCATGAGGTCAGGAGATCCGAGACCATCCTGACTAACATGATGAAACACCGTCTCTACTAAAAATACACAAAATTAGCCGGGCGTGGTGGTGGGTGCCTGTAGTCCCAGCTACTCAGGAGGCTGAGGCAGGAGAATGGCGTGAACCTGGGAGGCGGAGCTTGCAGTGAGCTGAGATCGTGCCACTGCACTCCAGCCAGGGCAACAGAGCAAGACTCTGTCTCAAAAAAAAAAAAAGAAAGAAAGAAAATGTGGTATATGTACACCATGGAATACTACTCAGTCATAAAAAGGAATGAAATAATGTCTTTTGCAGCAACTTGGATGAAGCTAGAGGCCATTATTCTAAGTGAAGTAACTCAGGAATGGAAATCCAAAAATCACATATTTTTATTTATAAGTGGGAGCTAAGCTATGAGGATGTAAAGAATGATATAATGGACTTTGGAAACTCAGTGGTGGGCCGGGAAGGGGAGGATGAGAGTGAGGGATAAAAGACTATATATTGGGCCTGGTGGGGTGGCTCATGCCTGTAATCCCAGCACTTTGGGAGGCTGAGGTGGGTAGATCCCCTGAGGTCAGGAGTTCAAGACCAGCCTGGCCAACATGATGAAACCCCATCTCTACTAAAAATACAAAAATTAGCTGGGCATGGTGGCACAGCGCCTGTAATCCCAGCTACTCAGGAGGCTGAGGCATGAGAATCGCTTGAACCCAGGAGGCGGAGGTTGCAGTGAGCTGAGATTGCACCACTGCACTCCAGCCTGGGTGATGGAGTGAGACTGTGTCTCAAAAAAAAAACAAAAACAACAAAAAAAGGGCTACATATTGGGTACAATACACACTGCTCAGGTGATGGGTGCACTAAATTCCCAGAAATCATCACTGAAGAACTTATCCATGTAACCAAAAACCATGTGTACCCCAAAAACTATTGAAATTAAAATTAAAATTTTTTTAAAGGCTGAGATGAGAGGATTGCTTGAGCCTAGGAGTTCAAGATTATAGTGGGCTATAATCACACCACTGCACTCCAGCCTGGTTGACAGAGTGAAACTCCATTTCTAAAAGTAAAACAAAAATAAATAATGAGAATAATACCTTAGGTTCATAGAGACAAAGGAAATGGGCCAATTCATGAAATTGTCTGACTCATTTGACTGCAAGAAGAACACCTGGAAAAAAAAGCAAGAAGTGAAAGAAAACTATCCCCTCACCATATAATTGCCTCAGTTTTCATTTCCTGATTAAAAGAAAACATGCCTAAGAGAGTGATCTATTTTCTCATCTTGAACATTCTTCTTCCTTTCTTTTTGCATTCACCTCTCAAATCCACCCTTTTCTCCACATTTCCCGGGAGTTTCAAGTCCAGGAGACTAGAATTTCAGGATGAGGACCTGTATGCAGAGAATGAGGGTTTGACCTGACAGTCCCTCTGGAGAAAACTGAGCTCTCAAAGCTCAGGTGAACAGACCAGTTGGTGAACATCGAAGAATGTCTGGCAAGGGTCACCTTCCTTGGAATCACTTCCCAGTGTCCCCACTCAGGTCAAGTCCGAGCTCCTACGATTACCCTGTTAAGCCAGAGCCTGCATCCTGCTTTACCTGAATTAAAGTCCCGGGGACCTGAGAGGGTTATCCGTTCATCTTCCTGCCTCCAAGCACCTCAGGACTCCCTGACAGTTGAGGAGAAGAGCTTTTGCTGTTCATCTCCAATATTCCAATTATCTTTTCTTCTCTTCCCCAGCAGTGGGATGGAGTGGAGAGCCAAGTGTCATGGCACATGAGTACAGTTAGGAGATTTTGCTACTTCTCCAAAGAGCTGGTAAGGAAGCTTCTGAAGTGAATTGTGCTGTCTCAGCAAGGGCATTGTCAGGCAGAAGGGCTGTCTTGTTCAGAATTCCTTCTCATTTGACAGTTGAACTAGGCTGCATGGGCCGGCCAACTTTGTTCTTCATTTCCTTGTGTATTTTGTGTTATATGACACTCCAGTGAACCCAGGCAAGTTAGATTAAGGATTTTGAACGTTCTGGTAGTTAGTAAGACTGACACAGCCACATATACACACTGCAAATTGGACAAGACCAATTTGCAGTTTGAGCAAGGACATGGTGACTGGATGCTCAACCTCTGAGAGAAAGGCCACTTGTATTTGTTGGCATAACTACTGGTATAGCAGGGAAGCGTAGTGGAAAAGTTTGGAATGAGAAGAACTGGACTTAGATAATATCTCATTATTCAAATGCCAGCTGCTATCATGACGAGAAATAAGACAAAATCCTACCCTGATGGTTCATATTTCTAGCTCTACTAGTTATTAATGGTAAAATTTTGGGTAACTTACTCAGCATCTATGAGCCTTAATTTCCTCATGAAGACGGTATGATACTACTCTAGAGGGATATTGTGAGGACAGAGAGGTAAGGTATGTAAAAACACATGCTAAATTCCTGGTACATGTAAGTTGGGCTTTCATCTGAATCTGAGACAGTGACACAAACAGATTTGGAGACATCTGTTCCCAGCACATTTCACTGCCTGGGAGTCAAGACTGAGAAATTACTGCAGCTGCCCAGGGAAAGGGATGTATATTTCAAACAAGCCATGGGTGTATGGAGGGGAAAAGAAAAAGCTGGGAGGCATAGGAGTAGGCGGGCAGTGGCACACAGGAACAGGAAGAATTTGTTTCTGCCTCTATTGACAGCACAGAGGAAGATCTACCCAGTTATGGGTTGAACTGTGTGTCCCCATCCCCAAATTCGTATGTTCGTATGTTGAAGTTCCAACCCCTAGCACCTCACAATGTAACCTTATTCAAAAATAGAGTCTTTGCAAACATAATTAGTTAAGATGAGGTCATACCAGAGTAGTAAGACTGATATCCTTATAAAAGGGAAACTTGGATGCAGAGACAGACATGTGCACAGAGAGAACACCATGTGAAGATTGGAGTGTTCCTGCCACAAGCCAAGGAACTACCAGAATCCAGGAGAGAGGCCTGGAACAGACCCTTTCCTGCACCCTCAGAGGGAGCCTGGCCCTGCCAATACCTTACTCTCAGACTTCCAGCCTCCAGAAGTGTGAGATGATAAATTTCTGTTTAAGCCACTCAGTTTGTGGCACTTTGTTTTTTTGTTTGTTTGTTTTGAGACAGAGTTTCGCTCTGTCGCCCAGGCTGGAGGTGCAGTGGTGCAATCTCAGCTTACTGCAACCTCCGTCTCCTGGGTTCAAGTGATTCTCCTGCCTCAACCTCCCAATTAACTGGGATTACAGGCACCCACCATCACGCCCTGCTAATTTTTGTATTTTTAGTAGAGATGGTGTTTCACCACATTGGCCAGGCTGGTCTCGAACTCCTGACATGAGGTGAACCACCCTCCTCAGCCTCCCAAAGTGCTGGGATTACAGGCATAAGCCACCGTGCCCAGTTTGTGGCACTTTGTTTTAGTGGCCCTAGCAAACTAATACACCCCATATGAGGCTGATACCCACATGGGGCTGATGGAAGTTCAGCCCATGTGTTCGGGGCCTATGATCATCCTGATGAGGGATGTTACCACTGCACTGAACTAGTGAACTGACTTTTTCACTAAATATCAACACTAATATTCTGTAAATCATGAGATTTAGCAATCCTGCTGTTGTTCTAGGACCACAGAAGAGAATGCCAAATGAGGAACTTAAGAGTCTTTCCTGGAGGTCTCAGGAAATCAAATAGCTTCTTCATCTCTCACTTCCCTAAAGGATATTTTGCATATATTCCATGGTAGTATCTGAATCACATATATTGTCACCTATTCATAGGCACAGGCTGGAGTGCAGTGGCGCAATCTCAGCTCACTTCAGCCGTGACTTCCTGGGCTCAGGTGATCCTCCCACCACAGTATCTTGAGTAGCTGGGACCACCGGTGCACATCACCACATTCAGCTATTTTTTCTTTTTATTTTTTTTGTAGAGACAGGATGTATTCGTCCATTCTCACATTGCTATAAAGAACTGCCAGGCTGGGCGCGGTGGCTCACGCCTGTAATCCCAGCACTTTGGGAGGCCAAGGTGGGTGGATCACGATGTCAGGAGTTCGAGACCAGCCTAACCAACATGGTGAAAGCCTGTGTCTACTAAAAATACAAAAATTAGCCGGGCATGGCGGCACACACCTGTAATCCCAGCTACTCAGGAGGCTGAGGCAGGAGAATCACTCGAACTCGGGAGGCAGAGATTGCAGTGAGCTGAGATCGTGCCACTGCACTCCGGCCTGGGCAGCAGAGCAAGACTCCATCACAAAACAACAACAAAAACAAACAAAAAAAGAACTGCCTGAGACTAGGTAATTTATAAAGAAAATAAGTTTAATTGGCTCATGTTTCCACAGGCTGTACGGGAAGCATGGCTGGGGAGGCCTCAAGAAACTTATAATCATGGTGGAAGGTGAAGGGGAAGCAGGCACATCCTACTTGTCTGGAGCAGGAGGAAGAGAGCAAAGGGAAATGTGCTACACACTTCTAAACAACCAGATCTCATGAGAACTCACTATCACAAGAATAGCAAGGGGAAAATTCACCCCCATGACCCAATCACCTCCCACTAGGCCCCTCCTCCAACACTGGGGATTACAGTGCAACATGAGATTTGGGCAGGGACAGAAATCCAAGCCATATCACGGGGTTTCACCATGTTACGCAAGCTGGTCTCAAACTCGGGCTTGAGAGATCCACTGGCCTCAGCCTCCCAAAGTGCTGAGATTACAGAAGTGAGCCACCATGCCTGTCCTGTTTTGTACCATTTCTAATTGGTTTGGATCTAGTTCTTGCCACAAAAAGAGCAAAACGAAAAGTAACACTTATCAAGTACTTTATGTCAAGCACAATCTAAGCACCTCACTTGCATTATGTCATTTAATGCTCACAAGAAATCTATGCTGTAAGTTTTAAATTGAAACTGGAAAAGGTTAAACAGTTGGCCCAAAGTCCAGCCAGCAAAGGAAAACCACAAAAATAACTTGTCCATTTCAGCCTCAGCTCTGAATAGAAAAAAAGCATAATAATAAAAAAGTTTCCTTCAAGAGTTTGTAACTATATTATCTGGCCTTGCAGTTAACTTATACTATCTGGATAGTTCAGGAAAACCCAAGCTGAAAAATTATGTTTAAATAGTCCCATGTTGATAACATCCTTAGGTGACTGGAAACAGCAAATGAACATATTCTCTGGATAAACACATCCTCAACCCAGGCCCACAGCTAATCCTAAAGAGCTCAGGCAAACAGAAACTCATGTCTACAAATTACCAAGTCACAGGGAAGCAAGCCACCAAAATCAAGAGTCAGCATACACAACTAGAGTTAAATCTCTAAAGACTTCAGATACTAAAATTAGATGCAGGCTGGGCGTAGTAGTGGCTCACGCCTGTAACCCCAGCAGTTTGGGAGGCCGAGGTGGGCGGATCACTTGAGGCCAGGAGTTTGAGACCAGCCTGGCCAACATGGCGAAACTCCGTCTCTATAAAAAAAGCACAAAAAATTAACTGGTCATGGTGTTACATGACTGTGGTCCCAGCTACTCAGGAGCCTGAGGTGGGAGGATTGCTTGAGCCTAGAAGTTCAAGGCTGTAGTGAGTAGAGATTGCAACACTGCACTCTGGCCTGGGCAACAGAGCGAGATTCTGTCAAAACAAAAAAAAAAAGTCACTAGAACTTATCACTTACACCCTGAGAAATAGGCATTATGAAGTCTGCCCTGAGGATAGGGAAAGTTCCTTCCTTAGACCCTGATTCTGCTTTCTGGAAAGATTCTTTATCCTGTGTTATCATAGCCCCTCACTCTGCTCTCTGGTTCTTCTATGGACACATCTGAAGTGGCTACATCCTTGGGGGGCTGCAGAACTCTTACAGCCAATGCCATGGTGGTGTGAATTTAAGGACTTTAGGATTAATTTAAAGTTTAAATAGTCAAAGCCTTTTTCAAAGTTGCATTTGTGATTTCTTTGGCTATACAATTCCTTACAAATTTCGTAGCCTTCTAACCTATTTGCTTCTAGATAGTTCCATATGCCAACAAGCACATCCAAATTTCTCTTTTAAATAAAATTCCCAAACCTGATTAATTTCCTTGTTCCCATGCCTTTCTGTTTCACTTAATAATGGTTATTTTGAGGCCATCTGAAATAATAGACTTGAATGAGAAGTCTAAACTTCCAATCCGATCTTTGCCATAGACTCAACCACTTTGTTTTTTTTTTTAGAAAGTGTTAATTGGCCTTAGTCACTCAAAACTTTTACTAGTCTTACTTTGTATTTGGGGTCTAAAAGCAATTTTTTTCTAACACAAGAAAGCCCCAAATATCTGTGCTCAGTCCATTCTTTTCCATTTTTCATGTATTAGTCAATTCTTTCCAGGGATCATCTCTTTATTTAAAAACCTTACTAAACAAAGCAAAAGGTAACCAACACATGCTAACACTCTGGCTCTTTCCAACAACTTCCTTTGAAGCAGCTGAATCAGTAGTAGGCACTTGATCAGATTTGCAATCAAGTCACTGCAAGCAACCATTTTACCAAGTGTTTTGTTACTACATAACCTAGGTTCCTATCTTCCCAGCCTATGATGTGTATTTCCTTGCCGTGTGCCAACAGATCACTGTGATAGGATCACATGTTTAGGATCCCACTTCTAGTACTGATAGGAAAGGCTAAACAGTAATGAGTTAAGCATGCAACATGAGAAGTTACAAAACAGCAACTGAATTAACTTAAAGAAAATAAAAAGGGAAATAATAAACAAAAGAACAGGTATAAATTTAAAAAAAGAAAGAAAGTTATGGGAGACAGGATCAGCAAAACCAAAAGTTGATTTTTTTAAAAAACTAATGAGCTAAAAAAAAAAAACCTCTGATAAGACAAATAAGAAACAAGAGGAATGACTTAAGCAATAATAGAAACAAATGAAGTTGGAAGAGAAATTATAGATATGACAGGTTAAAAAGATAATAGAATACTGCGAAAACATTATGCCAATGAATTTGAAACAAAGTCAACAACTTAAATTTCTTTCCCCCTGCTACATCTCTACTGAAAGTAAAACAATAACAAAAATTAGCTGGGCATGGTGGCATGGGCCTATAGTCCCAGCTACTCGGGAGGCTGAGGTGGGAGAATCATATGAGCCCAGGAAGTCAAGGCTGCAGTGAGCTGTGATTGTATCACTGTACTCCAGCCTGGGCAACAGGAGTGAGACCCTGTCTCAAAAAACAAACAAACAAAAAACAATTATAATTTTTTTTTTTAATTGGAGTCTTTGTCCCTCAGGCTGGAGTGCAATGGTGCGATCTCAGCTCACTGCAACCTCTGCCTCCTGGGTTCTAGCAATTCTCCTGCCTCAGCCTCTCGAGTAGCTGATATTACAGGCACCCATGACCACATCCAGCTAATTTTTGTATTTTTAGTAGAGATGGGGTTTCACCATATTGGTCAGGCTGGTCTAGAACTCCTGACCTCAGGTGATCCACCCATCTCAGTCTCCCAAAGTGCTGGGATTACAGGAGTAAGCCACCACACCCAGCTAACAATTTAAATTTCTAAGGAAACATATTTTCAAAACTGACTTGAGAAAAAATAGAAAACCTTAGTAGTCCTACAACTGTTAAAATTTACCCTCCAAAAAAATCACCTGACCCAGAGAGTTTTACTTGAGTCACATCAAATATCGAAGAAACAAATCCTCTATGAAATCTTTGAGAAAACAGAAAAAGAACCATTCCCCCATTAATTGTATTAAGCTGGTAAAATCTTGGTATAAGACAAAGAAAGTACAAGATAGGAACATTACTGATAATCTTACTTTTGAACATAAGTGAAAATATCCTAAACAAAATATCCACAAATGGAATCCAGCAATGTATAAAAGCTATCATGCCTCACAACCAAGTTGAAGCTGGATTCCTACCTCCTGCTATATAAGAAAATTAATTCCACATGAGTTTGTCAGTCATAGCATCATCACTATGAGCCTTATGGTGTTGTGCCATAGTAAGTATACAATAGCACCTATGAAGTGTTCTTGCCTTAAAAAAACACTATTGAACTCGTAATTAAGTGTCTGGATCTAAAGAACAACTTTTAGGAATAAAAGGGATATCTGAGGAGGGCGAATTACTTGATGCCAGGAGTCTGAGACCAGCGTGGTCAACATGATGAAACCCCAACTCTACAAAAAAATACAAAAAAAAAAAAATTTTAAGTGGGGATTGAAGAAACAGTTGAGTGACACCAGAAGGAAACAATCAGTCAAATTCAGAATGTGAGACAAATGTTACACTGTCTCTAACAAATTAATGGCAAACTGATGGCAATGGGGAAAAAAAAGTGTGGGATGGGGTGGTGAATTACCCAAATAGAACTGAAAAGATTTAAGATACATAGCAATCAAATGCAATGTGTGGACTTTGCTTTGATTCTATTTCAAATAAACAACTATAAAACCAAAACCAACCAAAATAAAACAAACTCGTATGAGAGAATTAAGGAAATCTGAATATAGACTAAGCATTATATAATGTTACAAAACTATTGATAATTTGTTAGCTTTATCAGTGACGTGGTTATGTAAAATCTCAGAAACACATAATGAATATTTATGGGTGAAATGACACAATGTTTAGGACTTGCTTTACAATGTTGCAGTAAAAAAACAGTTGGTAAAATGCTCATAATTGTTGAAGCTAAAAGATGGGTACATAGAGTCACTAAATGATTTTCTCAATGTTTATGAATGTTTGACATTTTCCATATAAAACAAAGACAATGTGTGTATTAACAGCTTATTAATAAATGTATCAGACACATCCCATGTGCCGCCTCAGATTCCCTAGGTCTAGCTTTTCTCCTTGCTCCACAGCTACCTCCATGGCCAACTAGATCTGTGCATTCAGCCATCTGCGACTGACTAGTCACTTGCCCAGAAGTGCTCAGCTCTCCATTTGGCTGCTGCTGCACAATAAGGCTGGCCAGCCACCTGTCTGGAGTCTCTGGTCCTCTACCACTTCTGGACTCAGATGAAACGCCACACTGTAGGATGTGGCATCTGGCTTCCGAGCAGCCAGAGGGGCTGGATGATGCAACCTAGGGAATTAATTCCCTATGGGGAGCATATTGACCAATGAGAAACAAGATGGGAGGGAGGCCGGGCACAGTGGCTTAGGCCTATAATCCCAGCACTTTAGGAGCCTGAGGCAGGTGGATCATTCTGAGGCCAGGAGTTTGAGACCAGCCTGGCCAACATGGTGAAACACCATCTCTACTAAAAATACAAGAAATTAGCCCGGTGCGGTGGTACACCCCTGTAATCCCAGCTACTCAGGAGGCTGAGGCATAAGAATTGCTTGAACCCAGCAGGCGGAGGTTGCAGTGAGCCAAGATTGCCCCACTGCACTCCAGCCTCAGGAATGGAGTGAGACTGTCTCAAAAAAATAAAATTAAAATTAAATTAAATTAAAATAAAAACCAACAAACCAGGATGGGAGGGAGCTGGTCAGATAAATTCCTTTTCTTCCCTCCTATGAACCGTTCTGAGTTATGGTTTTCCAAAATAGCCTGTCCAGAGATGTCCTGTATGGCTGAGCAGACATACCTACTAAGTAACCTGCCATGGCTCTTTGCCTCTGGTCATGAAGCAGTTGCCTATATGATAAGATGCCACCTTGCATTGCTTCTCATCCTAGCCAATGTCATTTCCCTTTTTACTCACTCTGTCTGCCTTCCCAATCAGCATTTAATCTTTGTTTCAGATTCTGTTTTCTACAGAAAATGAGTTAAGACAACTGGGTCCACAAGTAGTTCTAGAAAGCAAATCCTCAAGATAAATTTTGGGTTTGTATAGCTCACCTTCCTGAAATCAATAGAGACCTCTCTAAGGCAGATGGTGATAACCCTGATATGCAATAGCACCATAGCTTTCACTTGGGTTTAATTGGGGTAAACTGTATGGAGAAGAAGACATTGGAAGATCAAGTGGCTGTGATAATCAGCTCAGAAACAATGATAATTATAAGGCACTGGAGATCTTGGAAACAAAAAATAGCAGGCTCAGAGCCAAGTCATACAATGCTTTAAAGCCAGAAAGCCTCTATGGAAACTTTAAGAGAAAGTCTTATTTCCTGTATTCGTAGGATAGGCTCTTAAAATCAAGCCCAAGATCAAAGGGTAGCAGAATGGCAAAGGAAACTAAACGCATGCCCTTGACAGGCTGCCATGTCAAAGTGAGAGCCCAGATAGGAAAACATTGGGACACTGAGACCTGGGATAGGGATATAAGAGTGGATGAGCATCTTGACCATTCAAATGCCCTGAAGTCTCCTGCCCAAAGAAGTCCCACTTCCTCATGATTTGTTCTCCTCAAGACCTGGCCCCACCCCTTATTGCCTCCAACAATACCAGAGTCAGGTTATAGCACAGCCCATACTGGGAAGAAAATGCCCTGCTCCAGGGGGAAAAAACATATTTGCCAAAGATATTGCAGAGCTTGGCTAATGTGGACTGGCAGGAATTGTGGAAACGTGTGTGGACTTGACTGGGTGTCAATTTGACTTGGGTTAAGGGTTATCCAGATAGGTGGTAAAGCATTATTTCTGGGTATTTTTGTGAGTTGTTTCCAGAATAGATTTGACTTTCTTATTCCCTGGACTGAGTAAGGAAGATCTGCCCTCACCCAATATGGGCAAGCATCACTCAATCCATTGAGGGCCCTCATAGAACAAAAAGGCAAAGCAAGTGCAAATTCTCTCTCTCTCTCTTCATGAGCTGGGGCATCCATATTCTCCTGCCCCCAGACAACAGAACTCCATGTTCTTTGGCCTACAGACTTTGAGGCTTCTACCCTAGCTGCCCCCACCCCCTCTTCTCAGGCCTTTGGGCCCTGGAGTGAGAGTTACACCATCAGCTACCCTGGCTCTCGGGCCTTTGGACTCAGACTGAATTACACCACCAGTTTCCCTAGTTTCTCCAGCTTGCAGACAGCAGACTGTGGGACTTCTCAGCTTTCATAATTGCCTGAGCCAATTCCCATAATAATTCCCTTATATATCAGTGTATATATCCTACCAGTTCTGTTTCTCTGGAGAACCCTGGCTAATACACACATACAGAACGTGAGAATTAACGTTCAGCGGGGAAGGCTGGAGCTTGTCCTAGTTGTTTTCTGGGATGGCTCTTGAAAGCCTGGTCTCAGCAATGGCCTACAATAAGCAAAGTGGAGAAGCCAGATTTCCTTATGTATTATTGAGGAAGGAGTCAGAAGACTCAGGGAGGTGGGAGTATTTGAAGTGTTTCCTAGGTATGGCTCAAGAACCCACCACCTGCCTGGTTCCCTGGGCTGGCCCAGAGGACACTCCCTGCTAAGCCAATAAAGAATACACTATTGGCCAAGTACGGTAGCTCACACCTGTAATCCCAGCACTTTGGGAGGCAGAGGTGGGTAGATCACCTGAGGTCAGGGGTTCAAGACAAGCCTGGCCAACATGGCAAAAACCTGTCTCTACCGAAAATATAAAAATTAGCTGGGTGTGGTGACACACTCCTGTAATCCCAGCTACTCAAGAGACCAAGGCAGGAGAATTGCTTGAACTCAGGAGACAGAGGATGCAGTGAACCGAGATCATGCCACATTACACTCCAGCCTGGGCGACAGAGCGAGATTCCATCTCAAAAGAAAAAGAAAAAAAGAATGCACTATTGAGGAGGCTTTTGGAGGCGTTGGGTTGGGTGGTACTTGCTCTCCTTGTAGTCCAGAGTTGTTGGTAAGGAAAAGGCTGCTATGGAACTGGGTTCCCTATTGTTAGTGGAGATGATAAAAATCCCAGAATTGCAGGGGCCAGGTGGGAGCACTTCACCATAAAGGACAAGGCAGCCATACTTACCACAACAGACAGCAAGGTAGAGGGGCAATCAGGATGACCTTCTCTGCAGGGACTCATGGTGCTCGGCTAACATAGCATGGTGTTCCTAGGGGAAGGGTAACCACAGAATTTATTCTCCAAATTGGGTCACTGTTGAGAGCAAAAAGGAATGCTAGTCATGATTACACAGGAACAATGGGTAAATACCAGTGGGTGTAAACCAGGACCATCCCAATCAAACTGACACCTATGGTCACCCTACCAAGGGGTGAGGTAGAAACACAAGGGGTAAGATATAAACACATATGTTAATATAAACATAATACATGGGTTTGCCTTTCCTGCCAGAGACTTCAGAAGTACCACCATCTGAGAGCTCATAGACACCTTATCCATTGACATATTAACCCATGTAACACTTCCTCCAAACAAGAGAGCTATTTTATGGTGAAAGAGGGAATGAAAATGGGCTGATGACCGTGGTCTACTGGCCTTACCATGTACTACACATGCAAGAGCAGCTGACCTGATAATATCGTGGAAAAGCCTGTTGAGACTCAGATAAGGCAAAGCGAGGTGACAACATCTCACAGGGTTGTGGCACAGTCCTCCAGGTTATTATACACTTTGAAATAAAGACCAATATATGGTACTAATCTGTAATGGCTAGAAAGAATGAATCTGGAAACCAAGGAATGGAAGTACAAGTGGCCCCTTTCACTATTATACCCAGTGACACATTTGAGGAATTTTTGCTTTTTGTTTCTGGAACTTTGGACTCTGTTGTGTTAGAAGTTCTGGTTTCCCAGGAGATATCTCTGTGAGGGCACACACTGATGTTCCACTGACCTGGAATCTGTAACTACTTACCTGGCTGCCTTGGGCACCGCAAGTCGGTGGGCAAAGAAAGGAGTTAAAGTACAATAATTATAATAATTGGCCAGGTGTGGAGACTCAGGAATGATCCTGTAATCCCGGGAAGCCAAGATGGGAGGATTGCTTGAGCCCAAGAGTTCAAGACCAGCCTGGGAAACATAGTGAGACCCTGTTTCTACAGAAACATTAAAAAATTAGCTGGGCATGGTGGTGCACACCTATAGTCTTAGCCATTCAAGAGGCTGAGGCAGGAGGATCGCTTGAGCACAGGAGTGCAAGGCTTCAGGGAGCCATGATCATGCCACTGCACTCCAACCCAGGCAACAGACCAAGACCCTGTCTCCAAAAAAATTATAAAACCTTTAGCAGCCTGGATTATTCCTCTTGGATTGCAGGAAATCCAGGGGATTCACTGAGCTACCTCCTAGTTGTTCCACTCCTGGTAAAGCAATTATAACTCAATAAGGGCTGTTCAACTAAGAGCTTCAGATCCCCATCTCCTCCCCTAGATATGAAGATCATCCAATCAGGCAACCAATCTAGATGAATCAGCTGAAGTGTTGGACAAGAAGGAAGTCTAGCATGGGTGGTGGAGAAGGGAGATGATGAATATCAATTATAGCCTTAGGACCAGTAACAGTAGCTTGAATCAAGCCTTCTGTAGCTTGATACATCTGTCTCTTCCATTAGGCCTTCCAGAAAATTGCAACTGCCCACAACCTTAAAGGGAACTTTATAAATAAATGGATTTGTATTTCCTCTCTTAGAAAAGAGGTAAAGAGTTTTTATTTTATTTTATTTTAAGGAATGGCAGCTCCATATTCTAATGTGGGAGCCATCTATAATGGAAAGGCATGCCTTCTACTCTGGGGCAGTGATTTATTTTTACCAGAATCAATATGCATAGCATATATGAGTTTGCTTTAATTGTCTACAGGGCTTCAACCAGCACCACCATCTAAAGCTTACAGAAGGTCCTATCCATTGGCATGTTACCCCACACAACTTTTCTGATTGGTGAACGGGTAAGCTGTATTGGATATGTCTTCTGACGTCTTCTCAGATTTCCTTGGCCTTGACTGCTGCTGTAGCCAAACAGCTCCACCCAGTCCCACTGCCCAGGCCCTTCTCTCCGGCTGCTGTTGTATAACCAGAGTGACTAGCTGGTGGATGTACTCTCTGGCTCCTCCTGCCACTTCCACACTTGGATAAAACACTATGCAACAGGATATGTAATCTGGCTTCTGAATGGCCACCAAAGTGTCTGAGTGACGTGACCCAGAAGCATAAGGGTTAACTCCCTGTGGAGCAACCATTGAGAAACAGGAGATGGGAGGTTTATGAGGCTAATTCCCTCACCTACCTCCATTGGTGGATTTCTCTTAGGCAGGGTTTCTCCATACAGCCTGTCCAAACACTTGCCACATGGTCAAGTGTGCACAACTGCCAAGCAACCTGCAGTGTCTTTTGAGGCTCATTATAAAGTAGAGGCCAGAATAGAAACCCACCACCACGCATGCTTCCAGTTTTCCTTGCCTCAGTTCTCTTTTTTCCTACTCTTGTTATTCTGAGTTAACACCCCCCAAATAAAGCATCAGCACTTAATCCTTGCTTCGGGCTCTATTTTTAGGGCAGTGTTTCTCAAATTTTGCATCCCCTAGGGGGCTCATTAAAATGCAGATTCTGATTCAGTGAGTCTGGGGTGAGGCCTATGCATCTACATTTCTAATAACTCTCCCTGGTGCTGCTAGTTGAGGACCCCACTTTGAGAAGCAAGTTTTAGGGAACCTTGGTTAAGACACAGCCTTAAGAAAAAAAGTTGAAGGCTAGGTGGGCTCATGCCTGTAATCCCAGCACTTTGGGAGGCCAAGGCAGGTGGATCACCTGAGGTCAGGAGTTTGAGACCAGCTTGACCAACATGGTGAAACCCCATCTCTACTAAAAATACAAAATTACCCAGGCATGGTGGTGCATTCCCATAATCACAGCTACTTGGGAGGCTGAGGCAGGAGATTCACTTGAACCCAGGAGGCGGAGATTGCAGTGAGCCAGGATTGCACCATTGCACTCAGCCTGGGCAACAAGAGCAAAACTCCATCTCAAAAAAAAAAAAAAAAAAAAGAAAGAAAGTTTTAAAATTATAGGTGAGTTAATTATTTAAATGAAAAACAAAGCTGGGTGTGGTGGTTCATGCCTATAATTCCAACACTTTGGGAAGCCAAGGCAAGCACATTGCTTGAGCCCAGGAGTTTGAGACCAGCCTGGGCAACATGGTGAAACACTGTCTCTACAAAAAAACATACAAAAATTAGCTGGGCATGGTGGTGCATGTCTGTAGTCCCAGTTACTCGGGAGGCTGAGGTGGGAGGATCATCTGAGCCTGGGGAGGTTGAGGCTACAGTGAGCTGTGATGGTGCCACTGCACTCCAGCCTGGGTGACAGAGTGAGACCCTGTCTCAATGAAAAAAATAATAACCATAAAATAAAGAAAAACAAATGTGAAATTTTTAGAGGAAAATGACCCATGATCAGAAAAAATTATGGGGCAGAATTCTTCATAATAAGTATCAAAGCTGACTCTGTTTGCCCATGTAGAAAAAAAAATATTTATTAAAGAATGCTGAGTAGCTCACAGAATTTCTGGTAGGACTAGAGAACTATGCTTTAGGCGAAGCTTCCAAGGTCAATATCCAAAACCACATTTCAGCACTGGACTGATGAGGAATTTCTGTTACCACCTTTGATTCTAGACCACACAACTTGCATTGCCTCCAAATTGACTTTGCTGGAGTGGCCCTTGCTGCCACCTCCAATGCCATTTCTGTGTAGAGCTCCACCTAACACACTCAGTGGACTCTGAATTCCAGACTTCTCAGCCATCGGCCATTCTCACCAGATAAACAGATGTTTAGGGCAGAGCCTGTTTCCTCCCATTGCTTTGTTGTGGACCAGCATCCCACACGGGTGAAGTTAACTGGTGGAACCCAGGTAACTTATTTGTGCCCTACCTACAAAGAAGACTGGGAAGGGAGTTTTTTAGATTTTATCTTAGGGAAAAAAGACTCACATGGTGGGAAATTCCACAGACATAAAAAGAGTGTGTTCAAAAGAGGTTGCATCCCATTACGGGGTTTTTATATGAAAAAAATACATTTAAAAAAAGAGGTTGCATAATTCTGAGACTATTCTAGATGTTTTATAGGATTGAACAAATAAATAAATATATTGATATTGTTGGGAGACAGTGTTCTCACTATGGAAGAAGAGATATACAAATATGGAATGAGGGGAAACAAAAAAACAAAACAAAACTCTGTGGCTCTGAGTCAAGCAGCGGAAACAGAAATTTTTAAAGGAATTTAAAATTTAGAAAAAAAGAAACCCTGTAGGATGAATTGGAGTTGTAGGTATTGATAATAACTCATTTCTAAAATATGTATATATGCATGTATTTATCTACATATTTATGCATGTTTGTATGTATTATATATGTACATTTACTAGTGCCATATGCTGAAACAGCCAAGAAGCAAAGATGCTCCAGTAGCAATGAGCAAGCCTGGAACCCACACTTTGGTTTTTAAATACCATTCCCCAGCTGTCAAAAAACAAAACACAACCCAGGGCTCCTTGGTGAAATGGTCATTTTGAGGGCCAGGCGCAGTCTCACGCCTCTAATCCCAGCACTTTGAGAGGCCAAGGCAGGCAGATCACAAGGTCAGAAGTTCGAGACCAGCCTGGCCAACATGGTGAAACCCCATTTCTACTAAAAATCCAAAAATTAGCCGGGCATGGTGGCGGGCGCCTGTAGTCACAGCCACTCGGGAGTCTGAGGCAGGAGAATTGCTTGAACCCGGGAGGTGGAAGTTGCAGTGAGCCGAAATTGCACCACTGCACTCCAGCCTGGCGACAGAGCGAGACTCCATCTCAAGAAAAAAAAAAAAAGGAAACGGCCAGTTCCATGGCTGGTGCAGGGTAAATACAAGATGAACCCAGATTGCCTTTGTATTAGGGCTCTCCAGAGAAAAAGAACCAACAGGTTATGTAGAGATAATATTGGAGGCTATTTATTATAAGAATTGGCTCACATGGTTATGGAGGTCAAGAAGTCCCATGCTCTGTTGTGCTCTGTTGTCTGCAAGCTGGCAAACAGGTAAAGCAAGTAGTATAATTCAGCCCAAGTCGGAAGGCCTGAGAATTGCAGAGCTGATAGTGTAAGTCCCTGTCTGAGTCCAAAAGTCCAGGAACCAGGAGCACTGACATCCAAGGGCAGGAAACAATGAATGACTCAGCTCAAACAGAGACAGAAGATTCACCTTCCCTCTAAGTTTCGGTTTCACTCAGGCCCTCGGAGGATTGGATGATGCTACCCACATTGAAAAGGGCCAGGTGCTTTATTCAGTTCACTGATTCAAATGATAATATTTTCCAGCAATAACTTCATGGACATACGCAGAAATAATATTTTATCAGCTATCTGGGCATCACTTATCCCAGTCAAATGACACCCAAAATTAACTATCACAATCTTATTCTGTCAGAAATTAGCTGCTTAAAAAATAATAAGGGCATTTCACAAAGGCACAAGGACAAAGAGTTAGCTTCCACTGCTCAAATCTGGGACACTTTCAGTACAAAATAACAACAGTATTAAATTACAAATCATTGGGAAAAAAATAGGAATTCATAAGTCCATATTGGTTATAAATGGATAAATAAATAAATTGGGAAGAAGGGAAGATCCTTGTGTAGAGTACAATGCCAGTGTGGAGAGAGTGCTAGAGTTAGAAAATCATCATTTGGCAACCATTGCAATAAAGATTAGTTCAGGCAAGAATCAGAAACGGATCCTAAGTCTAGGGAGGATATTAGGATGAGGAGTAGGCTATGCATGATATTAAAGTGTCTTCCTCCAGATTTCTTATTAGTTGCAAGGGGAAAAATAGTAACTATTCAGTCAAATAGTAATACAACAGGTGTAACTTTTGACCATGTGATCAAAATTAACATCACTGTTGATGGACAGATGGACATCATATGTATACCGAAGTGATGTCCTGGGAAGAACACAACATTCCCCATGCAATATTCTGGCTGATAATCCATAGCATGAATCTAACCATGAAAAAACATCAGACCAATCCAAAATAAGGATGTTCTATATTTTTTAAAAACTGCATTTTTTTTTTTTTTTGAGACGGAGTCTCTCTCTGTCACCCAGGCTGGAGTGCAGTGGTGCGATCTCGGCTCACTGCAAGCTCCGCCTCCCGGGTTCACGCCATTCTCCTGCCTCAGCCTCCCGAGTAGCTGGGACTACAGGTACCCACCACCACGCCCAGCTAATTTTTTGTATTTTTAGTAGAGACGGGGTTTCACCGTATTAGCCAGGATGGTCTTGATCTCCTGACCTCGTGATCCACCCACCTCGGCCTCCCAAAGTGCTGGGATTACAGGCGTGAGCCACCGCGTCCAGCCCAAAACTGCATATTTTAAAACTGTGACTGCAATAAAAGACAAAAGCTGTAGAAATGTTTCAAACTGAAGAAGACTGAAGAGAGATAACTGAATGTAATAGATAACCATAGACTGGATCCTGACCTGCAGGAAAAAATATAAATGATATTATTTGATCAATTGACAAAAATTGAAATATACATATTAGATTAGATTAAAAGTATTGTATCCATGTTAACTAATAACTATCCATTTATTAACGACATTAGTGATATAAGAGAATATTCTTAGTTGTAGGAAATACACACTGAAATATATAGAGAAAAAGGGGCATGATATTTGCAACTGGGTAAAGGGTATATGGGTGTTCTTTGTACTATTCTTATTCTTGCCTCTTTTCTGTAAGTTTTAAATTATTTCTGAAAAGTTTTTTTGTTTTTGTTTTTTTTGAGACAGAGTCTCTGTCACCAGGCTAGAGTGTAGTGGCGCGATCTCGGCTCACTGCAACCTCTGACTCCCTGGTTCAGGCGATTATCCTGCCTCAGCCTCCCAAATAGCTGGGATTACAGGCACACGCCACCACACCCAGCTGATTTTTTGTATTTTTAGTGGAGACGGGGTTTCACCATGTTGGCCAGGATGGTCTCGATCTCCTGACCTCGTGATCCACCCGCCTCAGCCTCCCATAGTACCGGGATTACAGGCTTGAACCACCGTGCCCGGCCTTCTGAATGAAAAGTTTTAAAGTATGGGGACTGAAAATACATAATAAATATCCACTATAATAACCTCGTGAGATACATATTATTATTTCTGTTTTACAAAAGAAGAAACTGAAGTTTAAAAAGTTAGGTAACTTGCATGGTAATGTAACTAGTAAGTGTCAGAACTGGGAATTAGACCTAGATCATTTCAATATAATTATTTCCTTTTTCCTTTTCTTTTTTTTCCTTTTTAATAGCAGGAAAAACATAGATTTAAGTGGTAGTAACAGACACTTCCGAGACGTCCTGATGATCAAAGAGTTTGTACTGCCCTGTTACTTCAAACTTTTGCCTCCAAGGGAAGTGACTGGAATTTCAGATTCATCTACATCTCTGACCTATCTCTTGGAGGCGGGGATGCCAGAGGAGGGGGGAAATGGCAGAGAATTAGAAACTAAATGACCACGGCCAGGGGAAAGAGCCAAACTAGGATCTGAATAATCCACTGGAGAGCCTCGGGCCTGGATAATGGTCCTTCCTGCAGGTTTAGGGTTCTAGGGTGCTTTGAGGACATTTGGCGAGAGGGAGCAGAAATTTAAGCCTTTCTTGGATGACAGCTCCTCTTTGTCCAGAGAAGAGGATCATCTGCTGTAAAAGAACTGCCTTCTCTTACAATGGCAGCCTTCAGGGAGAAACCTGCTGTCACCTTTTTAACAGTGCAGCCGCAGGCTCTGTGCCTGGCCTTCCTAGGAAAGCAGCCATCCTGCAGCTGCTCGGGCCTGGCCTCTGCGGGGGTTTCCTGGACAGATTTATACAGAGGGGAGCTGTTGCTCAGATGCCTTGGGACAGCAGGGGTGGTGTGGGGAAGTTCCCCTTTGGGCTCTCTGGCACTTCAGAAAGACAAAAATGAAATGAGCTTAATAAGATAGCATCTTTATTCCAACGGAAATGAGAACACACTGCTACAGGCCTGTCCAGTCAGATGAGCAAGACCTCAAGCAGTTAAGCTGGAGGCATGGCATTGGGATTGTACAGGAGCCAGGCTGGGGAGTTTCCAAAGGTCCAGGAACCTGTGTGCTATGAAGGGAGCTATACCTGCTCATCTCAGCTCAGCCTGGAATGTCCTGGGCGAGGCAGGTAGCAGTCCCTACCTATTTAGTGAATGCCGGAGGATTTGTATTATGAATAGTCAGCAAAATTAGAGTCGGAAACTCTTGCCTGAGCACAGTGGGTGCATCCCCTTCATGTCCAGCCACTGGACAGCGTTATCTGAATTCAGACTTCTCCACTATTCCCCAGAAAACTATATACAGCTCAGATTCCTCCTGTATCAGTCAGGGGGCAAGCAGGGTGCAGGTGGAACTCTGAAAAGGGTGTAAGTGAAATAAACTTGTGAAGGGAATGTTAACAGAGGTATAGGCAGGATGAAGGGAAACACCAAGGATGGTGAAGCATCCAGGACTGGAAACATCTGGAAAGCTCTCCCACTGAGGCCTGGAGGAGCCAGCAAGGTCAGGAGCCCCAGGAGCCCAGCCCCCTGAGGGCAGCCTCCTGTGCACAGAGCAGGGAAGAAAGTGGATTTGGGGAACAGACAGAGACTACCTCATGCATCCCCAATCTTCAGGACACTGGCACATACGCCATGCCTTCTGGGGGTGTTTCACTCAGAGATAAAAGGGAAAAACAGATCAGACGTCACAGGACCAAATAATACATGAGGGAAAACAAGACATTGGTGCGTTCAGACTGTCAACGCCAGCACATTCAGAGGCTGAATCCACTCCTGGATGTACTACTGGATTGAGACCAGGAGCCCACGGCTCTATAGGAAGGGGGTCCAACCTTCTTTCGTGATCCTCCCTGAGCATCCGATTTGAGGAATGGGTTCAGCATTAGAAGTGTGCCAACAGACTGGGCACAGTGGCTCACGCCTGTAATCCCAGCACTTTGGGAGGCCAAAGGCAGGCGGATTACTTGAGGTCAGGAGCTCGAGACCAGCTTGGCCAACATGGTGAAACGCTGTCTCTACTAAAAATACAAAAATTAGCCCGGTGTGGTGGCAGGCGCCTGTAATCCCAGCTACTCGGGAGGCTGAGGTGGGAGGATCACATGAGTCCAGGAGGTATAGGTTACAGTGAGCTGAGATGGTGCCACCGCACTCCAGTCTGGGTGAGAGAGGGAGAATCTGTCTAAAAAGAAGGAAACGTGCCAACAGGTCTTCCTTAATCATAACACTTTCCTAGGCCTCATGAAAGATGGCAGCTATTTGGGGAGCAGAGTGAGTGCCCAGGACAAATATATGTTTTGACAGAAAAGGTGCTGCAAAAAGCTCAGGAGGAAACCCTTCCCCTCGATATGACCAGTATGTATTATTGCTGAGATTCACCAAGAACGTACTGCATGCCAGACATTGTTCCCCGTGCTTCTCACGGACTCACTCCATCCTCACACAACCTCCCTAGGAAAGGGGTGCTGTTGTGTGTCCTCCCCCACCCCACATTCATGCGTTGAAGCATTAACCCCCAGAGCAACTATATTTGGAGGTGGACCCTCTAAGGTTGTAATTACGGTTAAGTGAGGTCATAAGGGTGGAGCCCTGATCCAATAGGATTAGTGTCCTTATAAGAAGAGACACCACAAAGCACTTTCTCTCTCTCCTCTAACTGTGCCTCTCTTTCTATCTCTCCCTCACACTCTGTCTCTCCACACACACACCATGTGAGGACATAGTGAGAAGGTGGCCATCTACGAGCCCGGAAGAGAGCCCCCACCAGAAGCCAAACTTGCCAACACCTTGATCGTGGATTTCTGGCCTCCAGAACTGCGAGAAAGTAAATGTCTGTTGTTTAAACCACTCAGTCTGTGGCACTTTGTTATGGCAGCCTAATACAAGCACTATCAATATTCCTCATTTATTAACGAAGAAATTGCATCATAGGGAAGCTAAGTATGATGCATCATAGGGAAGCTAAGTCAAACTCATCCATTTGCCTTAGATTTTGGTCTCTGCATCTCTCAGGGTCCTGCTTTTCTTACAGGAAATGGGTTGGTAGAAATAGATCAGGGGTGATAGCCTCAGATGTCAACTGGGAGGCAACAGATAACAGAAACAAGCGAAGTTGTCTGCACGGGGGTGTGGCAAACTGGAGAGGGCAGTCCCCCTTAGAAAGAGACAGCCTCTGGCCAGGCGCCGTGGCACACGTCTGTAATCCCAGCACTTTAGGAGGCTGAGGTGGGCAGGTCAACTTGAGGCCAGGAGTTTGAGACCAGCCTGGCCAACAGTGAAATCCCGTCTCTACTAAAAATATAAAAAATTAGTCTGGGCATGGTGGCGCACACCTGTAGTCCCAGCTACTCAGGAGGCTGAGACACGAGAATCACCTGAGCCTGGGAAGTGGAGGTTGCAGTGAGCCGAGATCATGCCACTGCACTCCAGCCTGGGCGACAGAGTGAGACCCTGTCTCAAAAAAAAAAAAAAAAAAAAAAAAAAGAGATGCAGCCTCTAGTCAGCGTCAACCAATCGCTGGCCAAGTGCTTCATGTTCTCAGAGCTACACTTTTTCAAGACATCTGGATCTTTTTAGGAAGTGTTTAGGTTTTTCAACTGTTAGCAAGAAATTCCATCACAAAACAGTGTACAAGCCAATGAAGACACATCTATGGGACATCTCAGTGTGCAGTGGCCACTTTGTCCTTTCTGGGCTAGATTATTTTTCTATACACCTTTCTCTTCCTGCCTCTCCCCTCGGCCATCATTCTCTGCTTTCAGTATGGTCCTTCCTTCCTTCTTTCCTTCCTCCTTCCTTCCTTCCTTTTCTTTCTCTTTCTTTCTCTTTCTCTCTCTTTCTCTCTTTCTCTCTCTTTCTTTCTCTTTCTTTCTGTCTCTCTCTTTCTCCCTCTTTCTCTCTTTCTCTCTTTCTCTCTTTCTCTCTTTCTCTCTTTCTTTCTTTCTTTCTTTCTTCTTTCTTTCTTTCTTTCTTTCTTTCTTTCTTTCTTTCTTTCTTTCATGGAGGCTCATTCTGCTGCCCAGGCTGGAGTGCACTGGTGTGATCTCGGCTCTCTGCAGCCTCCGCCTCCCAGGTTCTGGTGATTCTCCTGCCTCAGCCTTCCAAGTAGCTGAGATTACAGGTGCCCACCACCACGCCCAGCTAATTTTTGCATTTTTAATAGACATGGGGTTTCACCATGTTGGCCAGACTGGTCTTGAACCCCTGACCTCAGGTGATCTGCCTGCCTCGGCCTCCCAAAGTGCTGGGAGTACAGCCGTGAGCCACCATGCCCAGCCATGATTGGCAAAGTTCTAAAAGGCAGCAGGGGATGTTCTACTCAGCCCAAGGGAATGGCTGGGAGGTGAAGAAATTGTCAGGAAACCGTGAGAGCAGCAGTGATCTCACCCCTGGAAGATAGGCACAAAACAGCCTCCTCCTCTGCTCATGAGGGATTGGGAGGCATAATCAGTGAGAGCGTTTGTAATAACACACTCAAAGTCCTACTCAATCCTTAATAGCTGCGTGCAGAAATTCCAGTGGGTCCATTTTTAGTTGGGGCTAATGAGGGTTAAAAACTCTCCAGGCTGCCCAAAATACCCTCAGCAAGGCTCCCCAAGAGGGGTTTTATTTACCACACTGCTGATTAAGGAACAGTTTATCTACTCTGGATCATCTTTCACCAAAGCCTTTATCAGTGTGTTGTTTTGGCTGCTGATGGTTTGTTTTATTTTTTAAATAAATGAGAACAGATTATTTGTGTTCCAAGGCCATGACTCAAGTTAGCTGTTTGCCAGCTGTGAGGGAGACAGAGCCGGATCCTCTGGGGCCAGCCCTCCCTTTGCAGAGCTGGAGGGAAGTCACAAGGATGAAGGAGTGAAAAATGAGGAGTCAAAAATTCACTTATTTCCAGGTCTTGCTGGGGAGCAGCTCAGCGGGGGCAGTGATGATCTGGGGAGGACTAGCCCAAAGAAGAATGAATGGGCTAGAGGCCAGGTGGAGGAAGGAAGGCCAGAAACAAAGTGGCAAGGGACAAAGAGGTAGAGCAGAGGGAGGCATCCAAGGAGGTGCATCATCGGAGACTTCTCCAAGAAACTGAATACATCAATGCACAGGATTTTATTGTATTTTTCAGATGGAGTCTCGCTCTCTCACCAAGCTGGAGTGCAGTTGCACGATCTTGACTCACTGCAACCTCTGCCTCCTGGGTTCAAGTGATTCTCCTGCCTCAGCCTCCCGAGTAGCTGGGACTACAGACACGTGCCACCACACCCAGCTAATTTTTGTATTTTTAGTAGAGACGGGGTTTCACCATGTTGGCCAGGATGGTCTCGATCTCTTTACCTCATGATCCACCCACCTTGGCCTCCCAAAGTGCTGGGATTACAGGCTTGAGCCACCGCCCCCAGCTATGCACAGGATTTTAAAGGGAGGACAGAACTGAGCAGAGGGGAGGACCTCAGTGAAGCTGCACTTTCTGCTGGATTCAAACTAAATCTACTCTGGGCAGATCAAGGAAAAGCTTGAAGGATGTGACTTAAGGAAGAACTTTCTACTGAAAGAGCCAGGAGACCCTAAAATGCATTTTCTGAACAGATAATGGAGATGCCTTTTGGGTAGAGAGCAGCACTCGCTGGATTTGGGGTCAGCCCTGTCAATAACCCATGGAGAATCCTGGGCATGCCCCTCCCCTCTCTGAAGTTGGGTCCATAAAAGGAGGGGACTGAAAGACATCCCTTCTTCTAAAGCTTGGCTGCACATTAGCATCACCTGGGAGCTGCTAAAAATCCCCATGCTTAGGCTGCAACCTAGACAGTTTCGATCAGAATCTTTAGGAGTGGGGTCCACAGCTGGAATACTGTACATGATCAAGTTTGAGACTTGCAGAGCTAGATGGTATCTAAAGGTCTCCATCAGCCCTGACATTCATTAAGTATTTTTTTTTCTTTTTCTTTTTTTGAGACGGAGTTTCACTCATGTCGCCCAGACTGGAATGCAGTGGTGTGATCTCAGCTCACTGCAACCTCTGCCTCCTGGATTCAAGCAATTCTCCTGCCTCAGCCTCCCACATAGCTGGAATTACAGGCACCCACCACCATGCCCAGCTAATTTTTGTATTTTTAGTAGAGATGGGGTTTCACCAGGCTGGTCTCAAACTCCTGACCTTAGGTGATCCACCTGCCCCGGCTTCCCATAGTGCTGGGATTAGAGGCGTGAGCCACCGCACCCGGCCTCATTAAGTCTTTAAGAAAAGGAAAGAGGGGGTGGCTGGCAGGTAGTCCTCAGTAGAAGCAAAGCATGGACCAAATGGCTTCTTGAGTGTCCCACGGTCCATAAGATTCAATGATTTGAGACCCTGAGTAGATGGGAACTTGCTGCCAAATTCCAGCCAACTGTTTCTCTCCATTAATTCACTCTACAAATATTTATTGAGCATCTACTGTGTGCCTGGCACTGTTGTAGGCTCCAGGGATACAACAGGACTCTCTCCTTTGTTCAACTATTGGGAGAGACCTGAAACCACAAAGTTAAAGAAGAGTGCAGGGTGGTGCAGAGAATGGGAGGGAAAGGGAAATTTGGGAATGTGATTCACACGGAGTTTTTCAAACTTATACATTATTTGCTCAAATCCCTAAGGTTACTATGGACCTGTCCTTGTCCCATTAATCTCATTTTCCTTTCCTCCTTCAACTCTGGGGTCATATATATCTGAATTTAGCAAGCAACAGTAGGGTCAGAAAAATTCTGCTCCCTGATCCCAAATTCACGCTCCCAGGTATATATCAGGTCTTCCCAATTGAAACACGAGCTCCTCACAGTTGAGGATTGGGCCTTGCGTCTTTGGGGAGCAGATGGTGTAGTTTAGCATGTGAGGGCTAGAGACAGATGGCCTCTTACTAGAGACTATCGCTGTGTGACCTTGGGCACAATACCTAACAGCACCCAGCCACCTAACTCAGCTTGCATCTGCAAAACAGGGATTGTAATAGCACCACCTTTTACCAACCATTAGATTGTTGTGAAGAGAATTGCCTGAATTAATACAGGCAAAGCAGTTACTAACAAAGGCTGGCACATGATCAACGCTCAGTTTGTGGTGACTGTTATTATCCTGGAGCAGAAGATGTTAAATGTGCTTGTGATGAAGCTAATGAAGTATGGTGGTATCTGCTCTTTCTCATTTCACATCAGAGCATGGGGCGGATATGTTGGTTAAGGTAATGGCAGATGCTGTAAGAGGTAGGCTCTGAAATCCCAGCGGCTTCATTCAATAGGAGTTCACTCTTCTCTCATGTAAAATCTGATGGGCCTGGGGAGGGGGTGCTGGGCTCCATGCAACCATTTAGGGTGCCGAGGTACCATCATCTTCAAGGCATGAATCCCGAGGCATCCCAGGGCTTTGACATGCCAGTGACACACCACATGAGGGAGTGAGTGCAGAGTCACACGGAAGGCTTCTGCAGGCCAGGGAGTGGCATCACTTCCACCCACATCCCACCAACCAGAACTCAGTCGTATGCCACAGGCGCCTGGGAAAGGTACCCAGGAGGAAGTGCAGGAAGGGTTGAATCTTATGTTCCCCCAAAATTCACATGTTCAGCTCTAACCCCCAATGTGAAAGTAGGGAGAGGTGGGTTTCTTAGGGGGTCATGAGGGATTAGTGCCCTTATAAAAGGGATCCCAGAGAGCTGGCTAACACCTTCTACCATGTGAGGAGGCAGCAAGAAGCCACTATGAGGAATGGGCTGTCATCAGACACCAAAGCTGCCAGCAACTTGATCTTGGACTTCTCAGTCTCCAGAACTGCGAGAAATAAATGGCTAGTGTTTATAAGCCACCCAGTTTATGGTATTTTTGTTATAGCAGTCCAAACAGACTAAGACAGGGGCCTCTAGGACTCGGCCTCCGGGATCTTCTTAGTGGGCCAAACTGTCTCCCATCTCAGGCGCCCAGACCCATGGTGGCTGTCCTGTCTGCAACTTGCTCTAGGACCACTGTCCATGTGTAGGGCTCACTCCTGTCTCCTTCTTCTCCGGCCTTCTCCAGCTACTTTTCTCCTCTTCCTATTCTCTCTCCGAGGGCATCTACCCTCTATTGAGCTCCTGTGGTTGGAGAAAGGTTCATTGTTTGGCTATGGAGGCCTCTGGTGGCAAGGTTCCCTAGGGATTTAGCAATAAGGGATGTTGAAGGGTGGAGCTGGTAGAGGAACCTTCCAGGGAGGAGAGCCGTGGCCACCTCCACCTGCTTCCTGTGAGACCAGGAGAGCAAAATCCCAGGCTGCCAGGCTCCCAGGAGACTGCAGGAGATCTTAGCCTCTGATGATCTCCCTGATCCGCAGCAGCCATATCACCAAGGAACTTAGGAATGCAAACTCTCAGCCCCAAACCAGCTAAATCTGAAATTCAGCTCCGAAAAGTCAGTAACCTGCCCCAAGTCACACGGCAAGTAAGGGACAGGACAAAAGCATTTGAACAAGACTTTCAGATGATTGGGGTGCACGCAGGTCTGACCGTCTCTGCTGTAGGAATGGATGGGGCCCACGGGAAGGGTGCAAATGGGAAAGTGCTTCTTACTGTCCTCCAGTGGCCATAAAGTGAACAACAGTCAAGCCTCCAGCTCTGGGGACAAACTTGGGGTTGAGGTGGCAGCAATGACAACACGTAGATTAGGAAGCAAATTCTAGAAGGCTCTGGGAATCCCACAGTGCCCAGCATGGGGCTTACCTGGGTCTGCCTCTTGGACAGTTTTTAAGACTTGAACTAGAGTCCAGCCCGGAGCCAGACCCAAAGTCTGTTTCCAGAAGGGTGAACCCACCTACATTTACATTTCATAGGGACCAGGCACAGCTGGCTGGAAGAGGCATCTGTGGTTGGACCGATGAACCCAACAGGGTCCAGGCTTTAAAATGCTACCATCATCCTCAGGGGGTACCAAGGCAGGCAGAGTCCCCTCTTCCCTGGGAGAGCACAGAACTCCAAGCTAGGGGTGCAGAGTGGAGATTGGGATGTGAGGGAGGAGGAGCAGCAAAGCCACTGCCCGGCTCATCCAGAAGAAGGATGGATGGGGCCCCTGTAGCAGCATGCGGCAGCTCGGCCACCATGAGCCCCAGATGCCAGTGCCCAGCCCTCTGAGCCTGGGATGGTGGTCCTTGGATGCCCCACTGTTCTTCTGGGTGCACCACGTGGGCCACAGACCCTCAGAGTACAGATCACTCAAAAGCAAGGTGGTTTTTTAAAGATACATTTCCGGCCACAGACTTGAAAGTACGTAACAGTCATTAAAATAAACATGAGAAAGCATGAATGGATCTGTGCTTTAAACTTTATTCAACACAAAATCGTCATCAGAGAGCCTGACATAGATAACCTCAGGTTCTTTCCGGGTATCTGACTCAGGAGTCGGTGGATATGGCATGCTGGACTTTTTGCCTTGCCAGAAGATCCCAAGGACCCTCCAGTTTGGGAATCACCAGTCTGGCTATCATCATCATCATAACCAGAAGCCCGGAGTGTCCACCTCTCTACCCTGGTGTATCTTCCCCAGCCCCTGTCACTGGCCACATCCTCACTGTGAGGCCCCAAAGATGAGGTGGGCACAGAAAGGGGGGCACCTTGAGGGCACCAGGGCAGCTACCCAACAGGTTTGGTGCAAAAGACCTCTCTTGAGGGTCTGCACAGGCCCCGGCTCCATGGAGTAATCCAGGCAATCGTGTCTCAGGCCTTGGGAGGCAGAAGAGCCAGCAGCAGTTCCATGCCAGGTGGAAGGCAGCCTACATCTGATGCCCTCAGGCTGGTCATCAGTGCGGACTCCTTCTTGGAGACATCCCTCTGTTTTGTGGGGATAGACTGGCACCTGCCTGAGGCTGAGGCTGCTGCCAGCCACTCCCTGCTCAAGGTTGATCTGACCTTCTCTTTCCCAAGGAAGCCGAATGAGACAGCAAAGGCCTCCCCTGGGAATCTCAAGAGTGGGGCCCTCGTTCCGACTCCATTCTTTTCTAGCCATGCATCTTTTGGTAAGCCTGGGTCTGAGTTTACTTTTCTGCAAAATGGTTGGTTGAGTGAGGCTCCAGGCTTCTTTATAGGAGGCACTTATGAACACCAATGTACCCTAAAGAAGGGGAGTAGGGTGCTAGAAAAGGGCCTGAAAGCACAGGCACACTCTTTTGCTTAGATTTTTTTTTTTGGCTTTGCCATTTCTTTTTATTACAGATTGTTTATTATTTTTACACCAATACATCTGGTACAGGTGAGTCTTCAGTTCTTCAGAGAAATACTATGAACATCAAATGCAAACAATATTATTCTATTTATGATTTGTTTTCATAATTGAATACTAGGTCATGATAAAATTGCTGACATTTAGGCAAACTCAGTATAAAATAGACATTTCAAACATTTAGGTATAGCCCAACAAGATATCTCAGTAGACTTATCTTTTGCTTAGATTATAGGCTAACTAGAGATGGCTCAGGAGCCTTGGGGACTGGGAACCAGGGCAATACTGAGCCCCTCCCAGACATCTCTTGGTGCTGCCACTGGTTACGTGGCTCAAAGCCTGCCTCCCTCATGGGGTGGTTGCAATGGTCAAATGAGATCATGCAGATGAAGATGAAGCCCTTCAGGAACTGTCATCCTCTCCACAGATGGAGCATATGCTTAGCCCCTCCTACAGTAGGACCGCAACCCTCTAGCCAAGAGCCTGACCAGCATTGCTTACTGATGGCATAGTGAATGATGTCCCCTGGGACCCCTTCTGCAGAAGAGCCACCAATGAGCACTTTCCCAGACCTGCACCATGCACCAGCTGGGCTTCTTCCCAAGCCAGGGACTTTGTCAGATCTGCCAAGCCCCCTAGAGCACTATTTGCAGGAGGAAACTCCCTACTCATCAACAGCCCAGGTGGTCCTCCAAATAGGTGGCCACAGCCTTGGAAGGCTTGAGGGCTTTATTCTAAGGGGTCAGTAGTCCTCAAAAGGTGACCGCTGCCCAATTATTGCAGGAACATGGGGATGCTGGTGAAAAATGAAATTCCAGGGGCCCATCCTGGGTCTAAGGAATCCATTTTTGGGAGTGAGCTTGAGCGATCTGTGTCTTTTTTTTTTTTTTAATTATAAGCACTCCTGTTTATTGTTGTGCACACTAAATTTGAGTTTTGGAAAGGAACCATCATGAGATCTGGTCCCCTGTCCAGAAGAGACTTCTTGTGAACCATTCAAATTCCAGAGAATCTTTCCCATTTCTCAAGAGCCCACCTTATTTTGGAGGATAAGGAAGTGACAGGAATGCATAAAACTTACCAGCCAAGTGTCCTTTGGGAACAGTCAGCTCAGACAGTGCAGGAAGAAAACCTGAGATCGAAAGGAAGACTGGGGAGGTCAGGTCCTCCTGCACTTGCAGCTTTTGCTAAGGGCAGAAACTCCTGTCTGTGGTAAAAGATAGAAAACTAGAGGAGGTCTCACTAGGGGGACTGGTGGGTGCCCCATCAGACTCGGCCCAAATTTCAGCTCCGCCATGCCATTTCCTCCGTCACTCCCTCCCCAGCACACCCACCCCTCTGCAGAGCCGTCCTCACTAATGTGCCACACATGCCGTGTGGCCCCTCCTTAGCACTTTCTCACCTTTGAAGTTCTCCACATGTCTGTCCTCACTAAGCTAAAAGAGCTAGCATGAGGTCCTGCTTGGCTCTGCAACCCCAACCCCTGGCCCAAAGTGCTGTTAGATGTGTGTTGAATGAATAAATGAACCAATTCCATAATCAACTTGTGGGATGAACATCCAAAGGAGAGAATCAATTTTAAGAAATAATTTAAAGAGAGAAAGAAGGTCGGGCGCGGGGGCTCACACCTGTAATCCCAGCACTTTGGGAGGCCAAGGCGAGTGGATCACCAGAGGTCAGGAGTTCGAGACCAGCCTGGCCAACACGGTGAAACCCCATCTCTATTAAAACTACAAAAATTAGCCAGGCGTGGTGGCAGGTACCTGTAATCCAAGCTATGTGGGAAGCTGAGGCAGGAGAATTGTTTGAATCCGGGAGGCAGAGGTTGCGGTGAGCCGAGATCACGTCACTGCACTCCAACCTGGGCGACAGAGCGAGATTCCATCTCAAAAAAAAAAAAAAAAAAGAGAGAGAGAGAAAGAAAAAAGAAGTATTTATCATACAACCCATTATCTTTATAAATAACATAGTGAAAACAAACAAATCAAGGAAGGGTTACATGAACCCATCATCAATAGTTCTAGAAGCGAATAATTCAGGGAAGTAGTGTCCTGTGAGTCTGGCCCAGCGTGGCAGTCCTGGGGATCTCTAGGTAATTCCTGGAGCAAAAAAAAAAAAAAAAAAAAAAAAAAAAAATTAAGACAATGAACGTCTGTCTTTCATGCCTCTGCTCTCTCAGAAGAACGAGGGCTATGGTTGAAACCTAGGAATGCTCCCTGTTGGAAGCGGTGGATCTCCTATGCAGTCTGCGGGGCAGAGCCTCTTCTCTCCTTCCCTGCGTCTTCTCTTTTTTGCTGCTTCCTCACTTGGTGGCCATCCCGGGACTGCATGGAGCGGGTGTCAGTGCTGCCTTCACTGGGTGGGAAGTCACTTTTATTACCTCCAGGCCAGGTTTTCCAACCCGCCTTTCCCCATCCTCCCCACTCCCTTCTCACATCCACCGTGTCTTCCGTTTCTGAATTGCCCCAGAGGATAGGGGAGGAGAGGAAGGTAAGCGTAGGGTAGGGAAGAGTGCTGGGCAGGCCCAGCGCCAGCCACTCTCGAGGAATCAGCCCGGCCCTTGCGGAGGCGCCCGTGGGTGGCTGAAGTTTGTTTCTCCACAGAAGCAGACGCCAGTGGCTTGTGGCTTCCACAGTCTGGAGACGGCCTCGCAGCACCATCTGTGTTCCTTCCCCACCACAGTCACAGATGCACCCACGGGTTTGGAACAGCCGGGCTGCCCGAGAAACCGAATCTCTATATTGTTCCTCTTCATGGGGGAAATACAAAAGCCTTCCGTAAAGAAAAGAACAGCCAGGTCATCTTTCCAGTCAGGCAAGAGGGAGTGTTTCTGGGACAGCCCGGGAGCCACGGTGGAGAGAGGCAGTGGCTGTTCTCAGCTGCCTGGGGCAGCTACTGCAGGGCGATGCCTTCAGGGTATAGTCCCAAAACAGCAGCTCCAGCAAGATCCTAGGGTTCTTCGGGACCTTGTTAGGAATACAAAGTCTTGGGTCCCGCCTCAGACCTACTGTGTTCCTACAGGCCTTCCGGGTGATTCCAAGTTTGGGAACCTCTGGGTTAAGGGATGCCATGGAGCGAGCCCTTGGCCCTGGGGTGGGAGGCAGGAGCTGGGGTACTGGAGATCATGCTGGGGCCTCCACTCACAGACCTCATCCATTTACCCCAGTGTTGCAGAAATACATAGTACTCGTGTGTGTGTGTGTGTGTGTGTGTGTGTGTGTGTGAGAGAGAGAGAAAGAGAGAAAGTCGTGTCCTTTTCTCCCTGAGAAGCATACAATGGGGGAGAAATGCTGAGGATTGGTGCTTTCACTCTTCCAGGCACAGGCAAGCATCTATCCCAACTTGGAGAGCTTGTTTTCATAGATTCCCAAGTAACCTGGCTCCGAGGCTAACACTGTGTCCAAATCCTGTTGCCCCACGTGCATCTGCTGTTTGAGCGCAGGGCCGCCATTTCTTGCTTGTTCATCTCCAGGGACTGGGAATGGAGAAAGCATGCGGGTGTCGCTGAGGGGTTCCTGTGGAAGGGAGCCCCTCACTGGGCCACTGGGTGGGGCCTGGAGCAGCACAGCCCGAGGGCACCCAAGGGATTCCACAAAGGAGCAGCCTTTGGTGAAAAACAGCATGCTGTCTCCCATTTCACAGAAGTGGGGTCCTGGACAACTTCTACCTCCAGTTAGGCTGAGTCACTGGGCTGTTCTCGCATAGACCATCCCATGATTTGGCTTCATGCGTCACTAGAAAGGTCATTGATAGCTAATGTTTCACCACTGCCCCATGCAATGTGACCTTCCATCCAGGCAGTGGGAGGTCTTGGTGTGCGTGTGTGTGTGTGTGAGTGTGTGTGTTTGGGGCAAGTGACTGCTACAGGTTTGATGATATGGCTGAAATGAACTGGCACATCCCGGTCCCTTATCCTCAACACCCCCAACCCCCTCACCACAATCCAGTGAAATTTCAGCAATGAGTCTGCAACAGTTCATGAAATGACCAGTAGAGAGGGTGATTTCCCCATCTGTGGAATGAAAATGGCTCTCTCCAGGCACAGTGCCAGGTGAGGGTCTAGCAGCCAGATTTTCAGGGCTTAGAAAAAGTCAGATGTACTTGCAAGCCAAAGAGGCACTGGTCAAAGGCAGAGTAACGATAACGACACAAGGAGAGCCAAAACCTCACCCCGTTTGTCTTACTGGACAACGGAGGCAGGCAGGGCTGTATCTATTCAGTCTAGACCACGTTAAAATGCAAATACAACTGGGATTATATTTGAGGTTGTTGCCTGTCTTTTGTATCTGAGATGAAAGGAGATGAGAGAGTATTTTGACAAACTAGAAGGTGAGAATGAGTTCTGGGATGGACAGAGAAGCATAAGGGGCATAAAACACTCAAACTGGGGCCTCCTGAACAGCGCAATCCTCTGCTCAAACGATCAGAAAAGCCCTGCCTGATTCCAACACTGAGAACTGAGTCTGCTCCTGCATGTCTGTGTCTAGCAGAAGGGGCCGCTGCCCCCCTGGGGCTCCCGTTTCATTTGCACATGTATGTCCTCTTGGCAAGTGCTGTGGACTGAAATGATTTCTTTTCTTGTCTTTGAGCATCTTGAAAGAGGAACACTGTCTTTGCATTTCCAGCTCCTACCACAAACTGACAAAATTCTAAATGCTCCATGTTGAATAAGTGAATGAATGAATGTCCAAGAGTAGAGAAGCATTAGGTAACGATGTTATGTCAGCTTATTGCAATATTATGTGGTTATGGAAAATAATGATTTTAAAGGACAATTGGAAAATGCTTATGGTTTTCATGCGCGTCCATGTGAAGAGACCACCAAACAGGCTTTGTGTGAGCAACATGGCGGCTTATTTCACCTGGGTGCAGGCGGGCTTCAGCGAAGGGAGATAAGGGTGGGGCCGTTTTATAGGATTTGGGTAGGTAAAGGAAAATTACAGTCAAAGGGGGTTTGTTCTCTGGCGGGTAGGAGTGGGGGTCGCAAGGTGCTCAGTGGGCAGGAGTAAGGGTTGCAAGGTGCTCAGTGGGGGTGCTTTTTGAGCCAGGATGAGCCAGGAAAAGGACTTTCACAAGGTAACGTCATCAGTTAAGGCAAGGACTGGCCATTTACACTTCTTTTGTGGTGGAATGTCATCAGTTAAGGTGGGGCAAGGCATATTCACTTCTTTTGTGATTCTTCAGTTACTTCAGGCCATCTGGGCGTATATATACATGCAAGTCACAGGGGATGCGATGGCTTGGCTTGGGCTCAGAGGCCTGACATTCCTCCCTTCTTATATTAATAAGAAAAATAAAACAAAATAGTGTTGAAGTGTTGGGGCGGCGAAAATTTTTTTGGGGGTGGTATGGAGAGAGAATGGGCAATGTTTCTCAGGGCTGCTTCGAGCGGGATTAGGGGCAGCGTGGGAACCTAGAGTGGGAGAGATTAAGCTGAAGGGAGGTCTTGTGGTAAGGGGTGATATTGTGGGGATGTTAGAAGAAACATTTGTCGTATAGAATGATTGGTGATGACCTGGATACGGTTTTGTATGAATTGGAAAACTAAATGGAATAACAGAAGGAGAAAAACAGGTATTAAAGGTCTAAGAATTGGGAGGACCCAGGACATCTGATTAGGGAGTGCCTAAGGAGATTCAGCATAGTCCTGCCAGCAAAGATTATTTATTTACTTCAAGAGTTAAGAGTGGCAGTTTGGGGATAGCACCAGGAGATATCAGCTGTGATGGCTTGGAAAAACAGTGTAAACTGGCAGTGTAAACAAGAGCAGGGCATGTATGAGTAGTTGAGAATGGTGAATAGGAGTATGACTAGACAGAAAATAGTAGGAATGACAAGTTTTTTTTTTTGTTTTTTTGTTTTTTTGTTTGTTTTTTTTTTTGAGGCACAGTCTAAGTTTGGTCTGGTGTCTGGAATGAGACTGGGGCCTAATAAAAAGGAGCGTCTATACAGGACCTTAAATGGGCTGTACCCTGTAGCATTCCAAGGACAGGCCTGAATTCTGAGAAGGGAAAGTGGTAAAAGTATTGTCCAGTCCTTTTTAAGTTGGTGGCTGAGCTTGGTGAGGTGTGTTTTTAAAAGACCTTTAGTCCATTCTACTTTTCTTGAAGATGGAGGACCATAAGGGATATAACGGTTTCACTGAATACTAAGAGCCTGAAAAACTGCTTGGCTGATTTGACTAATAAATACAGTTATCAGACTGTATTGAGGTGGGAAGGCTAAACTGAGGAATTATGTCTGACAGAACGGAAGAAATGACTGCGGTGGCCTTCTCAGACCCTGTAGGAAAGGCCTCTACTTATTTTGAGGGCCTCTAAAAGTATTAAAGCAGTGGCAGCCACTGCACGCAGACATGAGGGCTAGGCTAAAACAGTAAGGTCAAGTTGTTTGGACAGAAAGGCTACAGGGTGTGGTCCTGGCTCTTGTGTAAAAATTCTGACCGCGCTAACCATGCCTAGGAAGGAAAGGAGTTGTTTTGTAGAAGGTGCTTGGGTTTGAGAGATCAGTCGGACACGACTGGCAGGGAGAGCACGTGTTTTTATGAGAATTATGCCGAGATAGGTAACAGATGAGGAAGAAATTTGGGCTTCATTGAAGTAATGGGGGCTGCCTGTGAAGCTTTGCAGCAGTACAGCCTAGGTAATTTGCTGAGCTTGATGGGTGTCAGGGTCAGTCCAAGTGAAGGTGAAAAGAGGCTGGGATTAAGGGTGCAAAGGAATAGTAAAGAAAGCATGTTTGAGATCTATAACAGAATAATGGGTTGTAGAGGCAGGTATTGAGGATAGGAGAGTATATGGGTTTGGCACCACGGGGTGTATAGGCAAAACAATTTGGTTGATAAGGCGCAGATCCTGAACTAACTTGTAAGGCTTGTCTGACTTTAGGACAGGTAAAATGGGGGAATTGTAAGGAGAGTTTATAGGCTTTAAAAGGCCATGCTGTAGCAGGCGAGTGATAACAGGCTTTAATCTTTTTAAAGCGTGCTGCGGGACGGGATATTGGCGTTGAGTGGGGTAAGGGTGATTAGGTTTTAATGAGATGGTAAGGGGTGCATGATCGGTCGCCAAGGAGGGAGTAGAGGTATCTTATACTTGTGGGTTAAGGTGGGGGGATACAAGAGGAGGACGCAAAGGAGGCTTTGGATTGGGAAGAAGGGCGGCAATGAGATGTAGCTGTAGTCCAGGAATAGGCAGGGAAGCAGATAATTTAAAGTGTCTCAGCCTAATAAGGGAACTGGGCAGGTGGGGATAACTAAAAAGAAGTGCTTAAAAGAGTATTGTCTAAGTTGGCACCAGAGTTGGGGAGGTTTAAGAGGTTTAGAAGCCTGGCCGTCAATACCCACAACAGTTATGGAGGCAAGGGAAACAGGCCCTTGAAAAGAGGGTAATGTGGAGTGGGTAGCCTCCGTATTGATTAAGAAGGGGACGGGCTTACCTTCCACTGTGAGAGTTACCTGAAGCTCGGCGTCCCTGATGGTCTAGGGGGCTTCCGAGGCGATCGGGCAGTGTCAGTCTTCAGCCGCTAAGCCGAGAAGATCTGGGAAGGAGTCAGAGAGCCTTGGGCCAGAGTTCCAGGGGCTCTGGGAGTGGCTACCAGGTGAGTTGAACAGTCCGATTTTCAGTGGGGTCCCACACAGATGGGATGTGGCTTAGGAGGAATCCCGGGCTGCGGGCATTCCTTGGCCCAGTGGCCAGATTTCCGGCACGTGTAGCAAGCTCCTGTGGGAGGAGGTTCTGGAGGAACGCCTGGCTGCTGTGATTCAGGCGTTTGGAAGTTCTTGTGTGCTGGAGATGTGGCTGGGGTTTGTCTCACAGTGGAGGCAAGGAATTGCAACTTTTTTCTATTATGGTACACCTTGAAGGCGAGGTTAATTAAATCCTGTTGTGGGGTTTGAGGGCCAGAATTTAATTTTTGGAGTTTTATTTAATGTCGGGAGCAGATTGGGTAATAAAATGTATATTGAGAATAAAGACGGCCTTTTGACCTTTTAGGGTCTAGGGCTGTAAAGTGTCTCAGGGTTGCTGCCAAACAAGTCATGAACTGGGCTGGATTTTTATATTTGATGAAAAAGAGCCTAAACGCTATCTGATTTGGGATAAAGAAAAAGGAGCATTAACCTTGACTATGCCTTTGGCTCCAGCCACCTTTTTAAGAGTAAATTGGTGGGCAGGTGGGGGAGGGCTAGTCACGGAACGAAACTGTAAGTCGGACCAGGTGTGAGGAGGGGAGGTGATAAAAAGATTATAGGATGGAGGAGCAGAGGCTGAGGAAGAATTAAGACCTAGCTCGGCCTGGCGAGGAGCAGGCTGGGGAGGAAGGGAGAGGTCAGATGGGTCTGTAGAAAAGGAAGATTAGAAAGACTCAGCGATGCTTGGGGTTGGTACTGAGGGGACAGGCGGGAGGGAAAGAAGGAAGATTTGGGACGAGTTGCACTGGGCACAGAGACTAGGACGGGACTGATGTGTAAAAGAATGCCTGGATGTCAGGCACCTCAGACCGTTTGCCTATTTTACGACAAGAATTATTTAGATCTTGCAGGATGGAAAAATTCAAAGTGCCATTTTCTGGCTATTTGGAACTACTGTCGAGTTTGTATTGGGGTCAAGCGGCATTGCAGAAGAAAATAAGGCATTTAGGTTTTAGGTCAGGTGTGAGTTGAAGAGGTTTTAAGTTTTTGAGAACACAGGCTAAGGGAGAAGAAGGAGGAATGGAAGGTGGAAACGTACCCATAGTGAAGGAGGCAAGCCCAGAGAAAAGAGTAGAGACACGGAGAAGGGGTGGGGGGTTCTTGCCCTCCAGAAAAGCAGAGAAGGTGTTGGGGCACGGAAATAAGGGATTGGGGCACAGAGATAAGAGGTCAGGGTGAGGAAATAAGGGATTGGAGCACAGAGATAAGAGGTTGGGGTGCAGAAATAAGCGATTGGGGGGTTCTTGCCCCCTAGGAAAGCGGGACTTCCCGCTAAGGGTGAAGGAGAAGGGGTTGAGGGGTACTTGCCCTGCCCCAGGAAAGCGGGACTTGCTGCTAAGGGTGAAGGAGAAGGGGTTTGTGAAGAGACCACCGAACAGGCTTTGTGTGAGCAACATGGCTGTTTATTTCACCTGGGTGCAGGCGGGCTGAGTCCGAAAAGAGAGTCAGCGAAGGGAGATAAGGGTGGGGCCGTTTTATAGGATTTGGGTAGGTAAAGGAAAATTACAGTCAAAGGGGGTTTGTTCTCTGGCGGGTAGGAGTGGCGGGTCGCAAGGTGCTCAGTGGGCAGGAGTGGGGGTCGCAAGGTGCTCAGTGGGGGTGCTTTTTGAGCCAGGATGAGCCAGGAAAAGGACTTTCACAAGGTAATGTCATCAGTTAAGGCAAGGACTGGCCATTTACACTTCTTTTGTGGTGGAATGTCATCAGTTAAGGTGGGGCAAGGCATATTCACTTCTTTTGTGATTCTTCAGTTACTTCAGACCATCTGGGCGTATACGTGCAAGTCACAGGGGATGCCATGGCTTGGCTTGGGCTCAGAGGCCTGACAATGGTCTTATGTTAAATATAGAAACTGCTTTATTCTTATGTAAAATTATGTATGCCTATAAACTAAAAGAGAACAAGAAAAGTGAGTTGTTCATGGGTAGTGGGCTTGTTGGTGGCTTCCTTTCTAGCTTAGCTTGTTTTTTAATTTCCTTTGTTGAGGATTGTGCGATAAATATAGGAACCATTTTTCCTGCTCACAAAGCAACTCAGTTTTGTTCTTTTGGTGCCCAAATCCCTTGGCTACCATCTTATTTGCCCGTATCTCCCCTGAATTCAGATATCTTCTGAATTCATTTTTGTTTCACCATCTTTGCACAGTGCCCAGCACTGTACCCACATACACATGCAAGTGACAATATTTTGGGAAAATAATAATTTTATTGGCAGCTGCTTATAAATAACGTCAAGTTTAGACCTGGGGTGGTGGCTCACACCTGTAATCCCAGAACTTTGGGAGGCCGAGGCGGGCAGATCACGAGGTCGGGAGTTCGAGACCAGCCTGACCAAAATGGTGAAACCCTGTCTCTACTAAAAAAAAAAAAAATACAAAAATTAGCCAGGCGTGGTGGCGCATGCCTGTAATCCCAGCTACTCAGGAGGCTGAGGCAGGAGAATCACTTGAACCCGGGAGGTGGAGGCTGCAGTGAGCTGACACTGCGCCACTGCACTCCAGCCTAGGCAACAGAGTGAGACTCCATCTCAAAAAAAAAAAAAAAAAAAAGTCAAGTTCGAACACTGGTTCTTTCAAATCAGGCTGCTGCTTCTTAAGTGTGTATCAGCAGCAAGTTCCTATTCACACTGTTTTTTAAAATGAGAGTCATAATGGATCTGATTCATTGAGGACCTACTGTGTGCCTTCTGCTTAAATTTAACCCTCACCACAAAGCTGCAAAACAGGAAATATTGTCCTATTTAATTGAGGAGGAAACAGAAATTCAGAGGGTTTAAGTTACTTTCCCAAGATCATAAATAGGTTTCAAACCTCAGACTTTGGGCCCCACAAAGACCATGTTTTTATCCTGTAATCCATGATGAATACTTTGTTTCTTTTCTTTTTCTTTCTTTCTTTCTTTCTTTTTTTTTTTTTGAGATGGAATTTTGCTCTTGTTGCCCAGGCTGGGGTGCAATGGCGCAATCTCGGCTCACTGCAACCTCCACCTCCCGGGTTCAAGTGATTCTCCTGCCTCAGCCTCCGGAGTAGCTGAGATTACAGGCATGTGCCAACACACCTGGCTAATTTTGTATTTTTAGTAGAGATGTGGTTTCTCTATGTTGGTCAGGCTGGTCTCAAACTCCCTACTGTCAGGCCTCTGAGCCCAAGCTAAGCCATCATATCCCCTGTGACCTGCACGTACACATCCTGGCCAATGTGGTGAAACCCCGTCTCTACTAAAATACAAAAAATTAGCTGGGCATGGTGGTGCAGGCCTATAGTACTGGCTACTTGGGAGGCTGAGGCAGGGGAATTGCTTGAACCTGGGAGGCGGAGGTTGCAGTGAGCCGAGATCACACCACTGCACTCCAGCCTGGCGACAGAGCGAGACTCTGTCTCAAAAAATAAAAAATAAAATTGACTCCATTATCATTATATAATAGTCTTCTTTGTCCCTTGTTAAAGTTTTGTAGGTGTTTTTTTTGTTTGTTTGTTTTCTGACAAGAGTCTCACTCTGTTGGCCAGGCTGGAGTGCAGTGGCACGATCTCAGCTCACTGCAACCTCTGTTTCCCAGGCTCAAGCGATTCTCCTGCCTCAGCCTCCTGAGTAACTGGGATTACAGGCATCTGCCACCACGCCCAGCTAATTTTTGTATTTTTAGTAGAGACGGGGTTTCACCATATTGGTCAGGCTGGTCTCGAACTCCTGAACTCAGGTAACCCACCTGCCTTGGCCTCCCAAAGTGCTGGGATTACAGGCGTGAGCCACCTCGCCTGGCCAAAGTTTTTACTTAAAGTCCATTTTGTCTGATTTAAATATAGCTACCCTGGCCAGGTGCAGTGGCTCACAACTGTAATCCCAACACTTTGGGAGGCCAAGGCAGGCAGATCACCTGAGGTCAGGCATTCAGGACCAGCCTGGCCAACACAGTGAAACTCCATTTCCTAAAAATACAAAAATTAGATGGGTGTGGTGGTGCACACCTGTAATCCCCACTACTTGGGAGGATGAAGCATGAGAATCACTTGAACCCAGGAGGTGGAGGTTGCAGTGAGCCGAGATCACCCCACTACACTCTGGCCTGGGTGGAGTGAGACTCTGTCTCAAAAATAAATAAATAAATAAAGCTATCCTGCTCTATTTCTGTTTCCATTTGTATGGATTCTCTCTTTCCATCCCTTTAGGGCCTATGTATATCTTTAAAGCTAAAGTGACTCTGGTAAGCAGCATACAGTTTGGTTTTTAAATCCATTTAGCCAATCTATGTCTATGATTGGAATAATTTAACCCATTTACATTTAAAGTAATTATTGACAGGTAAGAACTTATAGGCATTTTGTTGTTTTCTGGCTGTTTTAAAGATCCTTTGTCCTTTTCTTCCTCTCTTACTGTCTTTTGTGATTAGATGATTTTCCTTAGTAGTATACTTAGGTCCCTTTCTCTTTATCTGTGTGTGTCTACTACAGGTTTCTGCTTTGTGGTTAAAATAGGCTTACATAAAACATCTTATTGTCAATTTTAAGCTGATAACAACTTAACTTTGTTCACACACAAAAACTCTACACTTTTATACGCCCCCATTTTATGCTTTTGCTGTCACAATATTCATCCTTTTACATTGTGTATCAATTAATGAATTACCAAAGCTAGTTATTTTTAATATTTTTATCTTTTAGCCTATACACGAGTTAAAATGATTTACACATAACCACTGCAGTATTAGAATATTCTGATTTTGACTATATACGTATCTTTACCAGTGAGTTTTATACCTTTTTATGTTTTCATTTTGTTTCAGCTTGAAGAACTCCACTTAGCATTTCTCGCAAGGTAGGTCTGGTGGTGATTTAACTCCCTCAGTTTTTATTTGTCTGGGAAAGTTAATCTTTCCTTTTCTGAAGGACAGATTTATCAGGTAAAGTATTCTTGGTTAGCAGTTTTTCTTTTTTAAATTTCAGCATTTTGAATATATCATCCTACTCTTCTTGGCCTGCAAGGTTTCTGCTGAGAAATCTGATAGCCTATGGGGTCTCCCTTGTATGTGATAAGCTTCTTTTTCCTTGTGCTGCTTTAAAAATTCTCTTTGATTTTTGGCTGGGCACAGTGGCTCATACCTGTAATACCAGCACTTTGAGAGGCCAAGGCAGGTGGATCACTTGAGGCCAGGAGTTTGAGACCAGCCTGGCCAACGTAGTGAAACCTTATCTCTACTAAAAATACAAAAAAAAAAAAAATAGCCAGCCATGGTGGTGCATGCCTGTAATCCCAGCTACTAGGGAGGCTGAAGCATGAAAATCACTTGGGCCTAGGAGGAGGTGGTTACAGTGAGCTAAGATCATGCTACTGCACCCCAGCCTGGGAGACAAGAGTGAGACTCTGTCTCAAAAAAGAGAAAAAAAAAAAAAAGGAAAAAAGTTGAATTCTTTTACTTTTGACTATTTCAGTGTAATGTGTCTTGGCAAAGTCTTCTTTGGGTTGAACCAGATTGCAGAACTTTGAGCGACATATACCTTAATGTCTGTGTCTCTCCCACATTTGAGAAGCTTTCAGCCATGCTTTATTAAATAAGCTTTCTGCTCCTTCTTTCTCTTCTCCTTTATTATTTCCATAAAGCAACTGTTAGCTCTTAATGTTGTTCCATAAATCTCATAAGCTCTCTTTAATCTTTTCATTCTTTTTCTCTCCTCTGGCTGCATATTTTCAAATGACCTGTCTTGGAATTCAGATTCTTTCTTCTGCTTGATCAAATCTGCTGTTGACTACTGCATTTTTCCTTTCTGATTGTATTCTTCAGCAGAATTTTTTTATGATCTCTTTGCTGAACTTCCATTTTGTTCATGCATTGTTTTTCTGATTTCATAGAGTTGTATATCTGTTCTCTTGTAGCTCACTGAATTTTCTTAAAACAATTTAAATTTATTGTCAAGCAATTCATATATCTCAAGTTCTTTGGATTTGTTACTGTAATATTATTGTGCTCCTTAGGTGATATCATGTTTCCATTTTTTGTTTTCTTGAAGTCTTCCATTTCTATCCTTGCATTTGAAGAAAATCACTTCCTCCAGTCTTTATTGACTAGCTTCAGGAGAGAAATGCCTTCATCAATCTGCCTGGCTAGGAATTCTGAGGCTCTCTCCTACCTTTCCTGTGGATTCACCTGCTCCACAACCCCTGTTCCCACTTGCGGCAGGGGATTCTTAAAAGTTATATGCCTTATCTCAATCCCACAAAGCCAGGCCAGGTGCTGACAGCTTCCTGTTTGTTTCCCCTAGGGTGGTGCCCTGAAGCACTCAAGTTTGTGTACCTTGCTTCAATTCCACAATCAAGCCATCTGTCTCTATATTTGATGCTTGCAGTTGCCATCCAATGTGGCATGCTTGGGAAGCCAGCCTCAGGGAGATGGGGGTGAGGTGCACAGAGAATTTGGGGTGGCCATGGGTCATGTGGGAGGTCCATATGCAAGGTATCCCAGTGGCTGGTGGGTAGGCTTCCTGATGGAGTCTGTGGAGTGCTGAGTAGGTTTCAGGGCCTTTCTTCCCTGCTCCCAGCCTTTCCCAACACTTAGCTATGACAATCACCTCAGTATTTTAATTGGAGCAAGAAAGAGGTAGGGTTCTTAGGCAGCATCCCACACAGCTAGGGGCTGAGCACTCTCACTATGCTATCACCTTCTCCCATGGGAGAAACTGTGGACTGAGGGGAGTCTCTCTTGCCACTAAGCTGTGCCAACTTCAAGGAGTGATGCAGATAAAGTGAAAATCTTCTTCTTCCTTTTCTTTAATGCATTTATTCTCAGATATTTCTGCTCCAATGGTGTGCTGGAACTTCCACATAGGACTTCTGGATTCCTACAAAACAACTACCATCTGAAAGTACTGGTAAAAATCAATGCTTCTGTGGAAGAATGATGATATAAAGCTCCTATTCTGCCATCTTGCTAACATCACTCTCTAAAGTTACTTTTAAAGGAATAAAATATTTTAGTATCTATTTGAGCCCTGACCCTGGTAGACTTTGTTTCCTCATTTTATGTTCCATGCACTACCTCATTCCCTCTTTGCCCATTCTGAAATTTTATAATCCCTTTAAACTCCCCATGTGTACCTAAGCATCAGAATTTTTCAAAAAGTCACAGAAAATTAACATAAAAAAATAAATTTATTTTGAGTCTGAAATACTGAAGAACAAGCATACAGATAAATAGTACAAAGAACAAAAATTAGAACATGAGTAATGACTTAAGACACAGGCATTTTTCTAGCTATTGCATACAGACACATTTTTACACACAAACATATTTTTTAAAGACATCTCTCCAACATTCTCAAAAGGCAAGAGCTGTATTTGTGACATGTGTAATAAATGCAACAGCTTTTGAAACATCCAGTTTCTTTCCTAAATCATTTGATTAAAATTCACACAAGTGATGATTACCTATTCCATTTTCTGAAAATACGACATACAGTCATGTTTTGATCAACAATTGACCACATATGACAGAGATCCTACAAGATTATAATGGAACTGAAAAATTCCTATCATCTAGTGATGCCACAGCCATTATTACATTGTAGCACAATGTATTATCTGTTCTATGTTTAGATTACACAAATACCATTGTGTTACAGTTGCCTACAGTATTCAATACAGTACCATGCTGTACAGGTGTGTAGCCTAGAAGCGACAGACTTTGCCATCTAGCCCAGGTGTGCAGTAGGCTCTACCACCTAGGTTTGTGTAAGTACACTTCATGATGTTCACACAATGATGAAATCACCTAATGACAAATTTCTCAGAATGTAGCTCTGTCATTAAGTCACACATTACTGTAGAATTATAACATTCTTGCTTGACATATTACAGACAACTTTCACTGAAAATACAGAAAAATTATCAATTCATTTTGCATTGTCACATATTCCATCACCTTTCTAATCAACAAGGAAAAACAAACATAACATATATGTATATGCTTTTCAGAAATAAAGTATTCTAAATTTTATTTGTAATTTGTTCCAAACCTCAGGAACTCAACAAGTACATGATTATTTTAAACAACATTGATAGTTTAAAAATAAAAACAATTATTTGGGGAGAGACCTTAAAATATATTTTTGGCCGTTTTTACCTGTAATGTAAATATCAAAGGAAGCTAATGATTGGACATACTCTGCTTGAGTTACCCTAAACTGACTAAAAAGGCTAAAAAGAAATGTAAAAGTCCCTTGTATCCATAAGGTAGCAATCACATTTGTTTATCCAATTGTCCAGGGAATTTTTCTCTGGCTGGATTCAAGTTCCTGTGATACAATAATTTGGTCTATTCCATGATTAATGGCATTTAATATTTTGAAAAGATCTTTGAGATCAAATTGAACACATTCATTTCATGGATGAGGAAAATGCTGCCCAGAGAGGTTTAATGATTTGTCCAGAGTTATAAGAACATACAGAAATACATCCAGGACATGGACACAGAGTTCCTGATTCTTAGTCAAATTCTTTAGGTAACACATTCCCCAGGGTCAGATTCTACATAATTTACAGTCACTTGATTATAGAGAATGTTATAATTTCAATATATATCAATGCATATATTCTGCCTGATATAGTTGGGATACTTGTCCCTCCAATCTCATATTGAAATGTAATCCCCAATGTTGAAGGTTGGCCCTAATAGAAGGTGTTTGGGTCCTGCGGGTGGATCCCTCATGGCTTGGTGCTGTCCTTGCAGTAATGAGTGAGTTTTCACAAAATCTGGTTGTTTGAAGGTGTGTGGCACCTCCCTGCTCTCTTGTTCCTGCTTCGCCATGTGACATCTCTGCTCCCACTTAGCCTTTCACCATGAGTAAAGCTCCCTGAGGGCTCCCCAGAAGCCGAGCAGACACTGGTGCCATGCTTACACAGCCTGCAGAACTGTGAGCCACTTAAACCTCTTTTATTTATAAATTACCCAGTCTCAGGTATTTCTGTTCTTTTTTTCCTGAAACAGAGTCTCGCTCTGTCACCCAGGCTGGAGTGCAGTGGCGCAATCTCAGCTCACTGTAGCCTCTGCCTTCCAGGTTCAGGCAATTCTCATGCCTCAGCTTCCCAAGAAGCTGGGACTACAGGCGTGTGCCACCATGCCCGGCTAATTTGTGTGTGTGTGTGTGTGTGTGTGTATTTTTAGTAGAGATGGGGTTTTGCCATGTTGGCCAGACTGGTCTTCAACTCCTGGCCTCAAATGATCCACCCACCTCAGCCTCCCAAAGTGCTGGGACTATAGGTGTGAGCCATCGTGCTCAACCTCAGGTTTTATTTATTTATTTATTTATTTATTTATTTATTTGAGACAGTCTCACTTTATCTCCCAGGCTGGAGTGCAGTAGCGTGATTTTCGCTCACTGCAACCTCTGCCACTCGCATTCAAGCGATTCTCCTGCCTCAGCCTCCCGAGTAGCTGGGATTACAGGCGCCTGCCACTGCGCTAATTTTTGTATTTTTAGTAGAGATGGGGTTTCACCATCTTGGCCAGGCTGGTTTTGAACTCCTGACTTTGTGATCCACCTGCCTTGGCCTCCTAAAGTGCTGGGATTACAGGCATGAGCCACAGCACCGCGCCTGGCCTTTTTTTTTTTTTTTTTTTTTTTTTTTTTTTTTTGGTAGAGATGGGGTTTTACCATGTTGGCCAGGCTGGTCTTGAACTCCTGACCTCAGGTGATCCACACGCTTCAGCCTCCCAAAGTGCTGGGATTACAGGCGTGAGCCACCACGCCCAGCCTAAATATTTCTTTATAGCAATGCAAGGATGGCCTAACACACTGCCTAAATCAAAATTGCTATTCACTTCAAGGGTATTCATTACCTGACTAGCTTTTTTGGGTGCATATGAACATAATGTAAATTTTATGGCTGATCAAATGTCATTACTATGAAGATACTCCCTATGAGCTCACAGAGTCAGGACATCAACAATATTTAAACTCTCACTGTAAACATGACACAGTGGTAGGCACTGTGGAAATATATTTGGTCCTATTTTCCCTACCTGAGCATGTAAAAGAGCAGACTATTCCAACAGTGTGATGACTCTGCAGTGAAGAAAAGAATCCACTCTCCCGGCACACTGATAGAGCATGTACCTGGGCATAGTATTCCTCAAAGGAGAATGGTCATAAAAATGGTACTGCAGAATTCAAACAGCATTCAAGAGGTCTCCACTAAATAGGGACATGTAGGCTATCTGAAGTTATTACAGATTTCCTTATTTCAGGAATCTTCAAGGCAAAATATAGGATGTGATACATGAAATCATGAAATAGCCAGTAATATACATGATGAAATTATCTTACTAGAAAGTTATACATCAGGAAAAAAAAAAAAGAGAGTTTAAAGAAAAAAAAGGCAATGGGTACAAAACTACTCTATCTCAAGTTGGAGTGAAAAAATACAGCGTTAGCATTTATCCATGATAGAAAGGCAGCACAGAAAAGAACTCAAGACAGAATGAACCTGTAACCAGGCTCCTTAATTAGAACATAGATCTAAGACCAAAGTCTGGGTAGAATCTGTACACAGAATAGTTTCTATAGCCATTGACTGCATGTGTTAAAAAGTACTTTGTAACAAGAGTACAATAAATGGGAAAAATCTTAGAGGTCATCTGAAAGCCTGATCCCAATGCTGTCCTTTGTGGGTGAGTAGTGTCATGTTGGTATGTTGTACTCAAACTGAAGTGGCTTGAACAGCTGGTCAGCACAGTGAAAAAGGCAGCCAATTAGGAATATATTGTACATTTAGTTCCACTGGATATTTTAATATATAAACTGCATGAACTATTATATCTTATGGGGACTGAACACCCCATATTATCACTTTAAAAAGTCTTCTAAGCTTCCATTTTCTACAAAAAAGAAAAACATCGACTTTTAAAAAGTAAACGTCAAGAAGCTTACTTTCAGACACAATATGAGACTAAAAACCGGATACTAATTAGATAAATAGTAGTGTTAACATGATGTAAACAGAAGAATTTTAAGAAAATTTCCCTTAATTTAACAATTAAGCAAAATAATAATTATGCATTTAGAGTTCATATGGTAATTTTCAAGTAAGTGTGTTTATTCCCCCACCACATACAAACCCAGCCTTGGTGCTCACATCTCTCTCCAAGGATGATCACATTGTCCCCAATTACTACAGGACAGTAACTTTTCCTTTCTCTTCAAATTGCTGATTCTGACTGCTTGGACAACATAACCGTTTTTGGTTCTTGGTCTGTGGGACTGTCAGCTGGTATCTATAAAAACAATCAGAAGATTAAAAATGTATAGCATCTGGCATATCCTATTATAACAGATCAACAGTTGACTCGGGGGAAAAATAGCTAAATAAAAAAACATGGTTTCACATTTATTCTATACATACTTCTCAACAGTATAATCATAAAAATATTACTTACAGCTTTAACATCAACATTTGTAATTCCTATATTTATGTTGTGTCTTCGCAGATCAGACTTGATTAATGCTGAAACAGAGGGGCATCAAGTTACTATAAACTGTTACGTGAAGATTTTTTTAAAAAGCAGCTCAAAGTCTTTCTTGGTATTGTCAAATTTAATACACTGTAGTGTCATGATATTTAATAGCATCCCAACAGCCTGAAAAATAATAGTACCTCTCTAAAGTTGTTAACAATTAATAAGTCATTCATTATTAACAAATACGGGAATGCCAGCAACCAATGATACAAAAATGAAAAGTGTAATTCTTTTTCTTAAACGACTCTCCAATCTAGGGAAACTTTGACATGTAAACAAGTATAACAGTGTGTGATAATTGCAAGGTATGGTGGGGAAGTGGGAGCAAAAAAAGTCTATGTCAGCCAAAGGAAATTAGAGAAGGCTTTCCAGAGAAGACATACTTGATACTGGAAAAAACTGAGTAATAACTTGTCAAGCAGACAAGAGGAGAGGAAGGCATCTAGGCAGAAGGGAATGCAGGTATATCTCAGAGACATTGTGGGTTCAGCTCCAGATCACCACAAAAGAGTGAATATTGCTGGGCGTGGTGGGTCATGCCTGTAATCCCAGCACTTTGGGAGGCCGAGGTGGGTGGATCACAAGGTCAGAAGATCGAGACCATCCCGGCCAACACAGTGAAACTCCATCTCTACTAAAAACACAAAAAATTAGCCGGGCGTGGCGGCACGCACCTGTAGTCCCAACTACTAGGGAGGCTGAGACAGAAGAATCACTTGAACCTGGGAGGTGGAGGTTGCAGTGAGCAGAGATCGCACCACTGCACATATTTTTTTGTTTTCCAGTGCATAAAAAGTTATCTTTATACTATACTGTAGTCTATTTAAAGTTTGCAATAGCATTATGTCTAAAAAAAAAAAAATCAATCTACATGCCTTAATTTAAAAACACTTTACTGGCCAGGCTCAGTGGCTCATGCCTGTAATCCTAGCACTTTGAGAGGCCGAGGCAGGAGGATCACTTGAGGTCAGGAGTTCGAGACCAGCCTAGCCAACATAGTGAAACCCCCATCTCTACTAAAATACAAAAATTAGCTGGTTGTGGTGGTGGGCATCTGTAATCCCAGCTACTCAGGAGGCTGAGGCAGGAGAATCACTTGAACCCAGGAGGCAGAGGTTGCAGTGAGCCCAGATGGCGCCATTCCACTCCAGCCTGGGCAACAAAAGCGAAACTCCATCTCAAAAAAACAAAACAAAACAAAAAACACTTTACTGCTAAAAAATGCTAATGATTATCCAAGCCTTCTGCAAGTTATCTTTTTGCTGGTGGAGGGTCTTGCCTTGATGTTGATGGCTGCTGACAGATCAGGGTGGTGGTTGCTAAAAGGTGGGAGCGGCTGTGGCAATTTCTTAAAGTAAGACAGTGACGAAGTTTGCCGTATTAATCAACTCTTCCTTTCATGAAAGATCTCTCTGTGTGCAATACTTGTTTGATAACATTTTACCCACAAAACTTCCTCAAAACAGGAGTCGATCCTCTCAAACCCTGCCACTGCTTCATCAGCTAAGTTTATATAATATTCTAAATCCTTTGTTGTCATTTCAACATTTACAGCATCTTTACTAGTAGATTCCAACTCAAGAAAACACTTTCTTTGCTTATCCATAAGAAGCAACCCAGCCAGGCGCAGTGGCTGACACCTGTAATCCCAGCACTTTGGGAGGCCGAGGCAGGCAGATCACAAGGTCAGGAGATCAAAACCATCCTGGCTAACATGGTGAAACCCCGTCTCTACGAAAAATACAAAAAATTAGCCGGGCGTGGTGGCGGGCACCTGTAGTCCCAGCTACTCAGGAGGCTGAGGCAGGAGAATGGCCTGAACCCGGGAGGCAGAGCTTGCTGTGAGCCGAGATCGCGCCACTGTACTCCAGCCTGGGCGACACAGCAACATTCCGGCCCCCAAAAAAAAAAAAGAAGCAACCCTTCATTTGTTCAGGTTTTACCATAAGATGCAGCAATTCAGTTACCTCTTCATATTCCACTTCTAATTCCAGTTCTCTTGTTATTCCCACCACATCTGCAGCTATTTCCTCCACTGAAGTCTTGAACACCTCAAAATCATCCATGAGAATGGGAATTAACTTCCTCCAAACTCCTGTTAATGTTGATAGTTTGACCTCCTCCCATGAATCAAGAATGTTCTTAATGGCATCTAGGATGGTGCATCCTTTCCAGAAAGTTCTCAATTTACTTTGCTCAGATCCAAGTGAGGAATAATTATTTCTGGCAGCTACAGCCTTTTGAAGTGTATTTCTTAAAGAATAAGACTTGAAAGTTGAAATTACTCCTTGATCCACAGGCTGCAGAAGGGATGCTGTGTTTCCAGACATGAAAGCAACATTGATCTCCTCGTACATCTTCATCAGAGCTCTTGGGTAAACAGGTGAATTGGTCAATGAGCAGTAGTATTTTGAAAGGAATGTTTTTCTCAGTAGCAGGCTTCAACAATGGGTTTAAAATATTCAGCAAACCATGCTACTAACAGATGTACTATCAACTACGGGGTTCAGGTTCATTGTTCCATTGTTAGAGCCTAGGCAGAGAAAATTTGGCCTAATTCTTAAGGGCCCTAGGATTTTCAGAATGGTCAACAAGCATTAGTTTCAATGTGAAGTCACCAGCTGCATCAACCCCTCACAAGAGAATGAGCTTGTTCTTTGAAGCCAGACATTGATTCCTCCTCTCTAGCTATGGCAGTCCTAGATGGCATCTTCTTCCAGTATAAGCCTGTTTCATCTACATGGAAAATTTGTGGTTTATTGTAGCCACCTTCATCAATCATCTTAGCTAGATCTTCTGGATAACTTAGTTCAGCATCTACATCAGCACTTGCTGCTTCACCTTGCACTTTTATGTTATGAAGACAACTTCTTTCCTTACCTCATGAACTGACCTCTGCTAGTTTCCAGCTTTTCTTCCGCAACTTTCTCACCTCTTTCAACGTTCACAGAATTGGACAGTTAGGGCCTTGCTCTAGATTAGGCTTTGGCTTACGGCGATGTTGTGGCTGGTATGATCTTCTAACAAGACCACTCAAACTTTCTCCATATCAATAGGCTGTTTTATCATTTGTGTTCACTGGAGTAGCATTCTTAATTTCCCTTAAGAATTTTTCCTTTGCATTAGCAACTTGGCTAATTGTTTGGTGCAAAAGGACTAGCTTTTGGCCTATCTGGGCTTCTGACATGACTTGTTCACTAAGCTTAATCATTTTTAGCTTCTGATTTAAGAGGAGAGATTTACTACTCTTCCTTTCGCTTAAACACTTGGAGGCCACTGTAGGGGTAATAATTTGGGGGTATTAATCAGGGCCCTGATTTCAATATTGTTGTGCCTCAGGGAATACCATTTGAGATGGTAAAAGCATCAATGTAAAACTCATTTTAAAGATCTATTTTCACTTCTTAATTTTCTAGACTTGATTTGTTTGAATTAGTATTCATGAATCTCTTGTAAAAGTAATTTGAAGGAGGATTACAAAACTGCTCCCTTCTTTGGTATAACAATAATACTGTTTTTTTTTTGAGACGGAGTCTCACTTTGTCACCCAGGCTGGAGTGGTGGTGTGATCTTCACCACTCACTGCAACCTCCGCCTCCCGGATTCAAGCAATTCTTCTGCCTCAGCCTCCCAAGTAGCTGAGATTACAGGTGTGTGCCCATAAAACTGGCTAAATTTTTTTGTATTTTTAGTAGAGACACGGTTTCACTATGTTGGTCAGGCTGGTCTTGAACTCCTGACATCAAATGATCCACCTGTCTCAGCCTCCCAAAGTGCTAGGAATACAAGTATGAGCCACCACGTCCAGCCAATAGTAATAATCTTAGATAAGATATAGTACTTGCCTAGGAATTAAGAACCAACATGGAATTACTTATGAAAGAACAATAGTTAAAGCAGTTAATGTATTACATATTTCACAGTTTTGTATGTTTTATTTTACTAACTGGACAGGGGGAAAAACTCCCTGTGATAAGATGTTTTTCTTTGAGGAAACAGAGTGCATTCACTTTCTTTTAGCTTCATGAATGAATGCTCAGGTTCCTATCATTCATACAATTGAGTGAGCGACCTTAGGTAGTTGTGTATATCCAAAATGTCTATCACTGGTGAGATTTCATATTGAAGGTTTCACAAAGAATGATCAGGTATTCCACAAACAGTAGAAGAAATTCTGATTCACATCTTTCTGATAGATTCTCCAACTAAGTTATAACCAGATCCTCCAACTAAGTTATAACCAGATCAACGAAGCACAATCTGCCTTGGTATCTGCGGGGGATTGATTCCAAGACCCCACCTCAGATACCAAAATCCACGAATGCTCAAGGCCTTTATATGAAATGGTGTAGTATAAGCTTGTTCAACCTGTAGTCTGCAGCCCATATGTGGCCCAGGACAATTTTGAATGTGGCCTAACACAAATTCACAAATTTTTTAAAAACATTATGAGATTTTTTGCAATTTTTTTTTTTTTTTAGCTCATTAGCTATCATTAGTATTAGAGTATTTCACGTGTGGCCCAAGATATTTCTTGTTCCAATGTGGTCCAGAGAAGCCAAAAGATTGGACACCCCTGGCAAGTATTTACATATAACGTACACACATCCTCCTATGTACTTAAACCATCTCTAGATTACTAATACCTAATACAATGTAAATAGCTGTTATACTATAATGTTTAGGGAATGATGACATTTTAAAAGTATGTGCCTGGAAAAAGTTCTGAACATAAGTCTTGCTTCCAAATCTATTGTACACCCATGTGCATGGGCAAACTATGGATAAAAATTCTTTGACATTCTCTTTCTCTGCAGATTGAGCACTATTTTCTTTCCTGCCCATGTCTATAATGACTATACCTAAGAAGTATAAGCACTAGCTAAGGATTCCACATACTATTTCCACCACTACCACTTGACTGCTTACCATCTCTACCACATTGTAACAATAGTAACACGTTAGGCACGTCCCAGGTGCCAGACACTAGGAACTTTTCATGAACCATTTCAATTAATCCTCACAGTAACCCTATAAAGCAGGCTTTAACACTCTTATTATGTAAATAAGGAAAGGAGGATTTGAGAGGTTAAGCAACGGGTCTAAAGTCACACTCCCACTGAGCAACAGAATCGGAATTTGAGGCCAGGTCTTCCCAACTCCAGGTCTTTACTACTCTTTTTTTTTTTTTTTTTTTGAGACGGAGTCTCGCTGTTGCCCAAGCTAGAGTGCACTCGTGTGATCTTGGCTCACTGCAACCTCTGTCCCTTGGGTTCAAGCAATTTTCCTGCCTCAGCCTCCCAAGTAGCTGGGGCTACAGGTGTGCGCCACCGCAACTGGCTAATTTTAGTAGAGACGGGGTTTCGCCATGTTGGCTAGGCTGGTCTCAAACTCCTCACCTCAAGTAATCTGCCCGCCTCTGCCTCCCAAAGTGCTGGGATTACAGGCATGAGCCAACATACCCAGCCTTTACTACTCTTATTACAATAGTTTTGCTTGCTATGCAGAGTAACTGTATTGAATTTGAAATCTGCAAAATGAAGTAAGAGATTCATGTCTTTAGAAGAAAACAAATAATGTCCTGCTTTTTATCTCATTTTTTTCCCCTTGAGTTCTGTCAAGCTATTGAGAAGCAATATATATGAAAATTAACACATGACACAAGTCCTTTTGCCAGGCAAACACCCTAATTTACCTGTTAATATGATGCCTATAAACATCCAGACACAGAGAAAAATGTTCCCTGCCTTAGGACCATAGTCTGATGTGAGCTTTCCTTGAGCCAATGTGAACAAAATTCCAAATATCTAAAATACAATAAGAAAAATCATTCGTTATTAAGTTAAATTATTTAAAGCAAGTATAAAGTTTTCACCAGAACTTTTCTTATTTTGTTTATATGATTTGGTTTCTAGAAACATTCATTGAAAAGTTGAATCGTTAAAACAAAAACCATGGTCAGGCTGGGTGCAGTGGCTCACACCCACTGTAATCCTAGCACTTTGGGAGTTGAGGTAGGCGAATTGCTTGAGCCCAGGAGTCCGAGACCAGCCTGGACAACATGGCAAAACACCATCTCTACAAAAAATAACAAAAAAAATTTAGCTGGGCATGCTGGTGTGCACCTGCAGTCCCAAAAACTCTGGAGGCAGAGGAGGGAGGATTGCTTGAGCCTAGGAGTTTGAGGCTATAGTTAGCCATGACTGCACTACTGCACTCCAGCTTGGGTGGCAGAGCAAGACTCTGTCTCCAAAAAACAAAACAACAACAACAACAACAAATAAAACCATGGTCAAACTCATTACTCACTAGAATATCTGGTATAATAATCATCTCAGGTTTAGAGAAATCAGAGGTTTACCTGTGCAGAAGCATTAAGAAGACCAGATGAAGTACCTTCAGATTCAGGGTAAGTGATTTCAACAGCAAATTCAAAACCCAAAGGGAGGTAACCAGTCATGAAGAAGCTAGGAAAATAAATCCAGAATTACAGAAAGAATTACCAGAAAGTCACAATCACATACTGATGCAATCATTCTGCCTCTCGGGCTTATTCTAATGACCAAATAAGTGAATATTTTGAAGTTGCTATGTCAAAGTCAGGAACTATTATCATTGACCAATCAGCTCAAGGTTACAGAACTGGAAGCAACAAATACACATTTTTTTCTGAGAAAAATTTACTTCTAGTTTTATAAGTTGATTGTAACCAAATAAAGTTACACAGATTAAGTAAGGCTCATCCATTTTTTACCTATGGTATACCAAAAACCAATTTTAAATAATTTTTAATAGTTCTTAAGAATTACATGTTTATATGCATAGAATGAGTCCTTTAAAGTTTAAAATATTGAAGAAACTTTGGATGAACTGAAAAAATTAAAGACCAGAGTAATAATACTTCAGAATTATAACAGCATGCTATCATTCCTCCTAAACACATCTGATACTTACCCAAGCACCCCTCCAGTAACAAACACGATGATAATATATCTAAGGTCCAATGTGAAAGTAAAGATAACCATTCCAATAAAAGACAAAATATAAACTATCAGAGTAGTCTGTCTAAAACAAAAACAACAAAGCTGTTAGTATTTTGTCTGATTCTCCTAGGAATACAAAAATCATCACTCTTATCTGTTCAGTAATGAATCTTTGTTTTTCAAAGTTCACCCCTTCTTGTCCATGGAAATATGTATCCACCAAAGCACAAATTTTAAAGCATTTTTAATTTAAGATTCAGCAGCACCAGAAAACCACACCGTATCGAATGCTCAGATAGGATCCTTTTATAGGAATAAAATCATTTTTATGCCACCAAATGGGATAGTTCCCTATTCACATTTCAAGATTCGGATCAAATTCTACCTCTTCCAAATGCCTTCTGTAACCACACCAGTTTATAAGAGTCTCTCTTTCTTCCAAATTCCCTTATCATACTGGCACTATAAAACTTATGACATCTATTTTAGTTTTTTATATTACTTAACTTTTCACATGTGAATGCCTTATTTGCTCCATTTAGACCACAAACATCTTAAGAACAGGGATCACATAATGCCAGCCATAATTTTCATCTAAGAAAGATGCACACAACAGGAGTTTGGTGAATGAATGGCAGTTACCCTGAGAAGGAAGCCACAGTGGCAAAGAACACACGTCTATGCCTATCAAGTTTTCTAAATGTATAACGGATGAAAGACTTAAGAAATATAATCCTTTACATATGCTCCCTTCATCTATATATCAAGTAGGTTTCACTGTAAGCTATCATTTTAAAATAATGAAGCTAAGGCAAGTGCTGTCTTAAATTATGGAAGAATATGGAGAATTTCAAGATTAGAGATACTTTTGGTAGCGTTTAGACTAATAATATCAAATATATCTTGAGCCTTGAAAGGTACACGGGACACAGTTCCATATTTCATTCATTTATTCCTTAATAGTTTCATTCATTCATTTCCAAGTACAGGGGTAAGTTTTGGCATGTTACAAAATGTGGCGATTCTTTTCACTCCCAGAGCAAAATATGCTGCCTCTGAAACCCCTTTCTTAGTCTCCCAGTTGGTATCATTCATTTTCTTTGGTATTAGCCTTTTGGTGGTTCCATATAATGTACAATTAACAGAGTTTATTCTTTCTTTTTTATTTTTTTAGACAGCGTCTTGCTCTGTCACCCAGGCTGGAGACCAGTGGCACGCTATCTCAGCTCGCTGCAACCTCTGCCTCCTGGGTTCAAGCAATTCTCCTTCCTTAGCCTCCTGAGTAGCTGGGATTACAGGTGCCCACCACCACACTCGACTATTTTTTGTATTTTCAGTAGAGATGGCGTTTCACCATGTTGCCCAAGCTGGTCTCGAACTCCTGGCCTCAAGCAATCTACCCGCCTTGGCCTCCCAAAATGCTGGGATTACAGGCATAAGACATTGTGTCAAGCCAGCATTTTCACATTATGCATTATATTACAGTTAAGTGGTACTGTAGTCTGGGCGTACTTTAGACACAAAGTTCTTACCAAAATAAAGCCTTATGCGCAACAATAATTTTTTGATTGGAAAGAACTACTTTTTTGTTTTTGTATTTAAGCCCACAACATAAAAAAAGAACAAGATAGGCCAGGTGCAGTGGCTCATGCCTGTAATCCCAGCACTTTGGGAGGCTGAGGTGGGCGGATTGCCTGACCTCAGGAGTTCAAAATCAGCCTGGGCAACATGGTGAAACACTGTCTCTATCAAAAAGTCAAAAAATTAGCCGGGTGTGGTGGCGCACACCTGTGGTCACAGCTACTCAGGAGGCTGAGGTGGGAGAATCACTTGAGCCTGGAAAGCAGAAGTTGCAGTGAGCCAAGATGGTGCCACTGCACTCTAGCCTGGGTGACAGAGTGAGACCCCACCTAAAAAAAAAAAAAAAAAAAAAGAACAAGATAAAGTCTATCAAAAGTCAAATATTTCTCAGAAATGGCTCTTTTTAGAATAGAAATACTTCCTTCGGAAGTGGTAGGTATGAGTACTGTTAGAAAGAAGGGGCTCATAAGGTACCCAAGTTCTCAAAATTGAAATAAATGTGACCAATAAAATAATACAATACATAGAGTATCGAAACACTTGTTGCTGGGCGCGGTGGCTCACGCCTGTAATCCCAGCACTTTGGGAGGCCAAGGCGGGTGGATCACAAGGTCAGGAGATCGAGACCATCCTGGCTAACAAGGTGAAACCCCGTCTCTACTAAAAATATTAAAAAATTAGCCGGACATGGTGGCGGGTGCCTGTAGTCCCAGCTACTCGGGAGGCTGAGGCAGGAGAATGGCGTGAAGCCGGGAGGCAGAGGTTGCAGTGAGCCGAGATTGCGCCACTGCACTCTAGCCTGGGCGACAGAACGAGACTCCGTCTCAAAAAAAAAAAGAAACACTTGTTAAGTGAAGAGAACCTACTAGTGTTTAGAATTCGTATCTTTAAGTAATAACATGTTTTAAATTTCTTGAAATAAAAAGCAAATTGTCCTTTAAAATCAAAATACCTTTGGTTATACACCATACATGTATTTACTTTCACTTACTTGTATGTTTTAGTATAATCCAGCCATAAGCCACAAAGAATAGAGCCCACCATTCCAGCTACTACTAGCGTTAGCCCAATCCTTCCAGCATTGACTTCTTCTCCCTGAAAAAAATTTATGTAAGAAGTTGATCAAATAAATGGATTAACTAATTCAGACTCTTCACATTCCCACACCTTTTCACAGTCAATGAAAATAATTAGATAAAACTAAGCACACAGTAGGTGTGCTTACTTAAAATTTTCCTTAATCCTCTATGGTTAGAAGTACAATGATTTTTGTTAGGATTCTTAAGTATAGATAGTCATGTGCTCCATAATTACATTTAGGTCAACTCTGAATCATATATACAGTATGATCCTGTAAGATTATAATACTGTATTTTTATTCTACCTTCTCTGTTTAGATATATTTAGATACACAATACTTACCATTGTATTACAACTGCCTACAATATTCAGTAGCGTAACATGTTACACAGGTTTATAGCCTAGGAGCAATAGGCTATACCACATAGCCTAGGTATGTAGCAGGCTCTACCACCATCAGGTTTGCGTAAGTACACTCTATGATATTCACACAACAATGAAATTGCCTAGAGAATTTCTCAGAAGGTATTCCTGTCACTAAGCAAGGTATGACACTGTATAGATATCTGAAAAGGAGGTTAATCGATAGCTTTTATATAGTACAACTGCTTTATCCTTTCAAAAGCAAAGATAGGTCAATCAAAACTTGATATTTATTTATCTATATTTATGCTGAGTTCCCTTAAAATGTTTTGTCTTTTTCCATATAACCAATCATATTATTTCCTAAAAATAAACTTAGGTATTGTCACAGGGATAGTAACTTCTGCTTTCCATATTGTGTGTGTGTGTATTTTGTTTTGTTCCGTTTTTTTGAGATGGAGTCTCACTCTGTCGCTAGGCTGGAGTACAGTGGCGCTATCTTGGCTGGGATTACAGGTGTGAGCCACGGTGCCCAGCCTGTTTTTTTTTCAAATGGGGATTCACTCTTATTGCCCAGGATGGAATACAATGGCACGATCTCGGCTCACCGCCACCTCCACCTCCCAGGCTCAAGTGTTTCTCCTGCCTCAGCTTCCAGAATAGCTGGAATTACAGGCATGCGCCACCATGCCCAGCTAATTTTGTATTTTTGGTAGAGACAGGGTTTCTCCATGTCGGTCAGGCTGGTCTCGACCTCAGGTGATCCACCCGCCTCGGCCTTCCAAAGTGCTGGGATTACAGGCGTGAGCCACTACGCCTGGCCATACTATGTGCTTTATAAACTGGATTAAATATGTTAAATTAAAATGATGGGAGGCCATTGTTTTGGAGTGAGCTCCCACACTAGGCCCAACAGACCAGACCACATAGAATGGTGTCACTAGTGCTAGGTGCCACATAATCAAACTGAACTTTAAAATGGGCCACTTTTCCAAAAAAAAAAAAAAAAGGAGATTCATAGCAACCTATCAGATGGGGCCCAGTCCCCTTTGTTTTACTCCTATAAGGAAAGTAACTTTGTAACAACCAATCTGCTCTTTGTTCCTTGTTTCTGCTTTCTTCAGCCTTTTTCTGCCTATAAAGCCCATCTCCTCTGCTCAGCTCATCAGTACCTTTCTAAATCTTTAGATGGGATGCTGTCCAATAAACGAATTGATAATAAAAGCCAATTAGATATATAAAGTTGTGGGAATTTCATTTTTTAACAAATATATTCTCAATTAAAACAAATGTAAATATTTGATAGCAACAATGTCATAACCCTTAATCTCATGACCTTGCTAAGGACAATTATATTGCTAAAGAAAAATTCTTGGCCAGGCATGCAATCTGATATAAGCAGAAGCTTACCTCATAATATGTCAATATCATTTGATTTAATAACGTTGAGACTGAATAAAAGGCACCAGTCATGATACCTACAATAATAAATAAAGATGATATTAAGTCATGATACCTACAATAATAAAGAGAATACTAAAAGTGTGTCATTTACCAGTTCATGAAGTGACATGGAATATTATGTGACAATTGTGGAAATACATTTCTTAACACAGTTGATAAAGGAAATTAAAAACCATTGCCATTCCCTTTCAGAACCTGGACTAATGAATTTAACACCTAACTGTACTAAAGATATAATAGCAGAACTCTGTCCTAACACTATTATTATTTAGATTGAGATATACTGACCATAAATCATACCCCCACATGCAACACATATATGGCAACCAGTCAAGCAATGGATTGTTTACTGAATTCCTACAATGTACTACTACAGCCAACAAATGTGCAAAGCCTAACAAACTGTGCTTCAGAGATCTTACCTTTTTGTATCAAAGACTCACTGAAAATTCATAAGACAAAATCAGTTAATACTTTTTTTTTGAGATGGAGCCTTGCTCTGTTGCCCAGGCTGGAGAGTAGTGGTGCAATCTCAGCTCACTACAACCTCCGTCTCCTGGGTTCAAGCAATTCTACTGCATCAGCCTCCCAAAGGATACTTTAGAAGTGAACAATAAAAATAACTGGCTATGAGAAGCACAGGATAGGTTTGAATCCTGATGTCTCCTAGCATGTATTGTATGAATTTAGGTAAGACTCCTAACCTAAATTAAGCTAAAACTTAAGTTTATTATTTATCTATTATTAAGTATTTTAAGAATATAAAATAGCATAGAGAATACAACAAATATCCTCATATATCACCCGGATTTGGCAAACATTAACATTTTTCCATCTTTGCTTCAGATTCATTTTTCAGACTTTTCCCAATCCTATTCTTTACCAAAGTCAAGCCCTAGCTTGAGCTTGGTGCTTATCATTTTATATATTACCATATATGCATATTCATAAACAATTAGAAGTATTCTGTACATATATAAATATTATTTGTATCCATCAGCAACTTGCTCTTATTACACAATATTGAGATGGTTTTGAGATGTATCCATGTTGATATTTTTTGTTGTAGTTCATTAGTTTTCTGTTGTACAGTATTCTATTATGTTAATATACTTCAATTTAATTATCTCGTCCTGTCAATAGACACTTAAGGGTTTCTTTTTTAGTTTTTCACTGTTTAAAACAAGACTGCAATGAGTATTATGTTTTTGTTCTTATATATAAGAGCTTCTCTAAGTATATATCTAGAGTAGACCTTCTACTTTCTAGATATAAGCAATTTGCTCTTCAAAGTAGTTGTTATCTGTTCATACTACCAGCAGAGTTCCTACTGCTCCACATCCTTGCCAAATTTGTTTTCACCAGATTTTAAATTATTTTGCCAATGTGAATGTGTGTGATATTACATCTTACTCCAGCTTTGATTTGTATTTCCTTGATTACTGGTAAGGCTGAATATCACATAAGGACAATACACACAGACAGACACACAAATGTCTTCTGGTGTCCTTGGATTGTTTGCTCTTTCTGATTTGTAGGAGTTATTTTTAACTAATACTAATCCTTTGTTGGTTATATGCATTGCAGACAATTTTCTCATAGTCTAAGTCCTGTCTTTTCCCTTTTTCAATAATGTCTTCCTAGAAAAGATTATTTTAATATAATCATATTTATCAATATACTTCTTTAGGGTTTATGTTTTTTGCATTAAGAAATTCTTGGCTGGGCGCAGTGGCTCACACGTGTAATCCCAACACTTTGGGAGGCTGAGGCAGGTGGATCACAAGGTCAGGAGTTCGACACCAGTCTGGCCAAGGAGTTCGTGACCAGTCTGGCCAACATGGTGAAACCCCGTCTCTACTAAAAATACAAAAATTAGCCAGGCGCAGTGGTGTGCGCCTGTAGTCCCAGCTACTGGGGAGGTTGAGGCAGGAGAATTGCTTGAATCCGGGAGGTGGAGGTTGCAGTGAGCCGAGATTGTGCCACTGCACTCCAGCCTGGGTGACAGAGCGAGACTCTGTCTCAAAAAAAAGAAATTCGACGGAGTGAGACTCTGTCTCAAAAAAAAAAAAAAAAAAAAGACAAAGAAATTCTTTGGGAATACTAAAGATGGTCTCCTATATTTGTTCCTAAAACTTTAAAGTTCTTATTTTTACTCTCTGGTCTCTACTACAATTCATTTTTATGCATGGTATGATGTAGAGATCTAATTTTAGTTTATTTTTCCCATATGGACAATCAATTATCCTGGGACAATTTACCAAACAGTTCCTCTTCTGCAAAACCTCAAGTTTTCCTGTATGTATAATGTACTAGTTATTAGAGCAGTTTGCAAATATTCTAGTTTTTATTTTTCTAGGCATGGCAACATGACTTTAAATATAAGCAAAGGTGACATTCCCTGTTTTCTGCCTTAGTAATCATGGAAGCATTTACAGAGATGTCAGGCTGTATCCTTGAGTAACTTTGATGAGCAGAAACTAGCTGTCAATTCACACTGGACATGCAGTTTTAGCAAGAAATAAACTTTTCATGTTTCAGGCCACTGAAGTTTTTTAGCAGGACTTCTTTCTTTATTTATTTTTTTAATAAGGAGTCTCACTCTGTTGCTCAGGATGGAGTGAAATAGCAGTTTCGGCTCACTGCAACCTCCATCTGCCAGGCTCAAGTGATTCTCCTGCCTCAGCCTCCTGAGTAGCTGGGATTACAGGCGCCCACCAACACACCCGGCTAATTTTTGTATTTTTATTAGAGACCGGGTTTCACCATGTTGGCCACACTGGTCTTGAATTCCTGACCTCAGGTGATCCGCCTACCTTGTCCTACCAAAGTGCTGGAATTACAGGCATGAGCCACTGCACCTGGCCAGCAGGATTAATATAAGCTAGCCTAGGTCAAGTGACACCCAAGGTAGGTCTCTGGGCTCTCTATTCTGTTCCAGTGATCTGATGTCTATCCCTTACTCATGGCATCTTAATTACCATAGATTTATAAATTTTGATAACTAAGAATGAGTCCCTCACCATGTTCTTCATCAAAATTATCTTTGCTGTTCTTGGCCCTTACTTCACTCACAGGAATTTTTACAGTTGGTTTGTTCCATTACAATCCCTGTTTAAACTGGCGATTAAAGGATGAGACCTATAGCTCGTCTAAAAACTTGTTAACAACACTTATCAAAAACACCTGGGTAACTGGCCTTTGTTATTCAACTTCCCACTGAGCTCAAGAATGCACGTGGTCCACGCTGGGTTAGCCTGCGGAAGATGAGGATAACAAATGAGGCCTGTGCTCAGGCCTGAGTGTACTCTACTGCACTGCACCCTATGGTGACTTTGAATCTAATACATACTGAAATAAGGATAGCAAAAATTTGGATGAAGAATTATAACAGCCAAAAAAAAAAAAATACTATGTTATCTGAACCTAGAGTATGGTATCTAAGTTTCAGAGAGCAAACAGCAACAGTTGGGATAGTAAGGAATCATCTTTTCTCCAAATAGTGCAACCTCAAAAAAAAAAAATTTGGCCGGGTGTGGTGGCTCATGCCTGTAATCCCAGCACTTTGGGAGGCCAAGGTGGATGGATCACATGAGGTCAGGAATTTGAGACCAGCCTGGGCAACATGGCAAAACCCCATTTCTACTAAAAATACAAAAAATTAGCTGGGCATAGTAGTGCGTCCCTGTAGTCTCAACTACTCCGGAGCCAGAGGCATAAGAATTGCTTGAACCCAGGAGGTGAAGGCTGCAGTGAGCAGAGATCACACCACTACACTCCAGCTTGGTCAACAGAGTCTATAAAGACATCTATTTATATTATAGACTTTATTACAGATAATTTTTTTCCAAAAAAAAATTTTATCTTAGTCCATTTGGGTCCTGAGTTTGGGACACTGCATATATGATCCCGAAGCTCTATTCTAGAAGTATTATTCCTTATCCAGAGTATCCCACAAGCAAGACTGCTCCAAGCTTATATATATCATATTAGGCATGGAGGGGGGACAGGGACATGTCTAAAAGGTATGCTGTGACCCTCACGCAAACATTATGATCCCTAACTCTGGACCCCTTTGGTGAAGAACATGAAGTCGAGAAACTACTCGAACTTTATCAGAAAATACTGTTGAACTCTCCAGTGTTTCCCAACTCCTTCCTCCTTATAATTCCTTCAACAAATAAACTCTTTAATTTCCTAAGCAGTTTCTGTATCTGGTTTTTAAAAAATCAATCAAAATCTACAACTGGCATTTGATAACACAGTGGTCCTGTAAGGATTAACTGGCATCCTTATAATCTTAAATCTTTTATAACATGGTATATCCCTCCATTTAAATTATTTAGGGGAGAGGTGGCTGGAGAAAAAATAAATTATTTAGGTCTTTTTTTTTTTGAGACAGGATCCCACTTTGTCACCCAGACTGCAGTACAGTGGCACAAACACAGCTCACTGCAGCCTTGACCTCCTGGGCTCAAGCAATCCTCCTATCTTAGCCCCACAAGTAGCTGGGACTACAGGCACAGACCACCGTGTCTGGCTAATTTTTGTATTTTTTGTAGAGATGAGGTTTTGCCACATTGCCTAGGATGCAGGTCTCCCTTTATTCCTTTCAATGTTTTCTAATTTTCTCTATGAAGTTCTTTTGGTGTATTTATTCTAAGATATCTTTATAGTTTTAGTTGCTATTATAAAAGATATCTTTTCATAGGAATACAATACCTATAAATACATAGGAATGCAATTGATATTTTCACATTGTCAGCTATTTAGTAACTTTGCTAACTCATTCTTATTAGTTTTAATAGTTGTCTCTAGGTTCTCTTGTATTTTTTTTTTTTTTTTTTTTTTGGGACGGAGACTCACTCTGTCGCCCAGGCTGGAGTTGCAGTGGTGCGATCTCAGCTCACTGCAAGCAGACTCACTGCAAGTGCCTCTCACTGAGAGGCGGACCTCTCAGGTTCACGCCATTCTCCTGCCTCAGCCTCCCGAGTAGCTGGGACTACAGGCACCCACCACCATGCCCGGCTAATTTTTTGTATTTTTAGAAGAGACGGGGTTTCACCATGTTAGCCAGGATGGTCTCGATCTCCTGACCTCGTGATCCGCCCGCCTCGGCCTCCCAAAGTTCTTGGATTACAGGCGTGAGCCACCGTGCCTGGTCTCTCTTGTATTATTTTAATAGATGGGTGATCACTAAACATTTTCTGTAAAGGACCAGGTAGTAAACCTTTGTTAGCTTTGTAGGACATACGGTCTCTAATGTAACTAATGTCACTACTCAACTCTGCCCTGGTAGTTCAAAAGCAGCTATAGACAATATGTAGACAAACAAAACTTTAATATAAAAACAGGCAATGGCCAGATTTGGCTCATGGGTCATGGTTTGCTGACCTCTGATATGCAGAATCATACTATGAGCAATAACACCTTTTTTCTGTTTCGTATACCTTTTCTTCTTTCTTGTGTTACTGAGCCAGCCAGGACCTCCAGTTAGATGTTGAACAGAAGTGATGACAATAAATATCCTTAAGGATACTTCTTATTGATTCTTAAGGATAATGGCTCTAACGTTTGCCTTTAGTATAATATTTGCTATAGGGTCTTTGTAGATAAGCTTTATCAGGTTCAGAAAGTTCATTCATTGGCACCTAATTAAACTAAAGAGCTTCTGCACAGCAAAAAAAAAAAAAAAAACTATCATCAGAGTGAACAGACAACTTACAGAATGGGAGAAAATGTTTGCAATTTATCCACCTGACAAAGATCTAATTATCCAGAGTCTACAAGGAATTTAAATTTACAAGAAAAAAAAAACCTCATTAAAAAGTGGGCAAAGGACATGAACAAACACTTCTCAGAAGACATTTATGGCCAGGCGCGGTGGCTCACGCCTGTAATCCCAGCACTTTGGGAGGCTGAGGCAGGCAGATCATGAGGTCAGGACATCGAGACCATCCTGGCTAACAATGGTGAAACCCCGTCTCTACTAAAAATTACAAAAAATTAGCCGGGCGTGGTGGCGGGTGCCTGTAGTCCCAGCTACTCAGGAGGGAGTATTGATCATCTAATTGGGGAGATAATATAAACATCTATTGTTTATATTAAAATATAATATAAACAACAGGAGGCTGAGGCAGGAGAATGGTGTGAACCCGGGAGGCAGAGCTTGCAGTGAGCCAAGATCATGCCACTGCACTCCAGCCTGGGCGACAGAGCGAGACTCTCTCTCAAAAAAAAAAAAAAAAAAAAGACATTTATGTGGCCAAGAAACATGGAAAAAAAGCTCAACATCACTGATAATTAGAGAAATGCAAATCAAAACCACAATGAGATACCATTTCATGCCAGTCAGAATGACGATTATTAAAATGTCAAGAAACAACAGATGCTGGCAAGGTTGTGGAGAAAAAGGAACACTTTTACACTGCTGGAGGGAGTATAAATTAATTCAACCATTGTAGAAGACAGTGTGACAATTTCCAAGACATAGAAGGAGAAATACCATTTGACCCATCAATCCCATTACTGGGTACACACCCAAAGGAATATAAATCATTCTATTATAAAGATACATGCACATGTATGTTCACTGCAGCACTATTCATAATAGCAAAGACACAGAATCAACCCAAATGCCCATCAATAATAGACTGGATAAAGAAAATGTGGTATGTTTACACCATGGAATACTATGCAGCCAAAAAGAAATGAGATCAGGCCGGGCGCGGTGGCTCACACCTGTAATCTTGGCACTTTGGGAGGCTGAGGCGGTGAATCACCTGAGGTCAGGAGTTCGAGACCAGCCTAGCCAACATGGTGAAACCCTGTCTCTACTAAAAATACAAAAATTAGCTGGACGTGTTGGCACTTGCCTGTAATCCCAGCTACTCGGGAGGCTGAGGCAGGAGAATCACCTGAACCTGGGAGGCGGAGGTTGCAGTGAGCCGAGATTGTGTGCACTCCAGCCTGGGCAATAAGAGTGAAACTCCATCTCAAAAAAAAAAAAGAAATGAGATCATGTCCTTTGCAGGGACATGGATGGAGCTGGAAGCAGTTATTCTCAGCAAACTAAGGCAAGAACAGAAAACCAACCACAACATGTTCTCACTTATAAGTGGGAGCGGAATGATGAGAACACATGGACACATGGTGCACGAGGGGTGGAAATAACACACATTGGGACCTTTGGGGTTTGGGGGAGGAAGAGCATCAGAAATAATAGCTAATGGATGCTAGGCTTAATACCTAGGTGATGCCTGAGGTCAGGAATTCGAGACCAACCTGGCTAATATGGCAAAACCCCATCTCTACTAAAAACACAAATATCAGCCAAGTGTGGTAGCACACACCTGTAGTCCCAGCTACTCGGGAAGCTGAGGCAGGAGAATTGCTTGAACCTGCGAGGTGGAGGTTGCAGTGAGCCAAGATCACGCCACTGCACTGCAGCCTGGGTGACAGACTGAGAGACCAGTAAAACCGAGATTGCAATTAACTTAATCATTTTTATGTATAGTCAAGTTTTTTGTGTTTTTTTTTTATTTCTTTTATTTTTTTTTATTTTTATTTTTATTTTTATTTTTTTATTTTTTATTATACTTTAAGTTTTAGGGTACATGTGCACATTGTGCAGGTTAGTTACATATGTATACATGTGCCATGCTGGTGCGCTGCACCCACTAACTCGTCATCTAGCATTAGGTATATCTCCCAATGCTATCCCTCCCCCCTCCCCCCTCCCCACCACAGTCCCCAGAGTATGGTATTCCCCTTCCTGTGTCCATGTGATCTCATTGTTCAATTCCCACCTATGAGTGAGAATATGCGGTGTTTGGTTTTTTGTTCTTGCGATAGTTTACTGAGAATGATGGTTTCCAATTTCATCCATGTCCCTACAAAGGATATGAACTCATCATTTTTTATGGCTGCATAGTATTCCATGGTGTATATGTGCCACATTTTCTTAATCCAGTCTATCATTGTTGGACATCTGGGTTGGTTCCAAGTCTTTGCTATTGTGAATAATGCCGCAATAAACATACGTGTGCATGTGTCTTTATAGCAGCATGATTTATAGTCATTTGGGTATATACCCAGTAATGGGATGGCTGGGTCAAATGGTATTTCTAGTTCTAGAACCCTGAGGAATTGCCACACTGACTTCCACAATGGTTGAACTAGTTTACAGTCCCACCAACAGTGTAAAAGTGTTCCTATTTCTCCACATCCTCTCCAGCACCTGTTGTTTCCTGACTTTTGAATGATTGCCATTCTAACTGGTGTGAGATGATATCTCATAGTGGTTTTGATTTGCATTTCTCTGATGGCCAGTGATGATGAGCATTTTTTCATGTGTTTTTTGGCTGCATAAATGTCTTCTTTTGAGAAGTGCCTGTTCATGTCCTTCGCCCACTTTTTGATGGGGTTGTTTGTTTTTTTCTTGTAAATTTGTTTGAGTTCACTGTAGATTCTGGATATTAGCCCTTTGTCAGATGAGTAGGTTGCGAAAATTTTCTCCCATGTTGTAGGTTGCCTATTCACTCTGATGGTAGTTTCTTTTGCTGTGCAGAAGCTCTTTAGTTTAATTAGATCCCATTTGTCAATTTTGGCTTTTGTTGCCATTGCTTTTGGTGTTTTGGACATGAAGTCCTTGCCCACGCCTATGTCCTGAATGGTAATGCCTAGGTTTTCTTCTAGGGTTTTTATGGTTTTAGGTCTAACGTTTAAATCTTTAATCCATCTTGAATTGATTTTTGTATAAGGTGTAAGGAAGGGATCCAGTTTCAGCTTTCTACATATGGCTAGCCAGTTTTCCCAGCACCATTTATTAAATAGGGAATCCTTTCTCCATTGCTTGTTTTTCTCAGGTTTGTCAAAGATCAGATAGTTGTAGGTAAGCGGCGTTATTTCTGAGGGCTCTGTTCTGTTCCATTGATCTATATTTCTGTTTTGGTACCAGTACCATGCTGTTTTGGTTACTGTAGCCTTGTAGTATAGTTTGAAGTCAGGTAGTGTGATGCCTCCAGCTTTGTTCTTTTGGCTTAGGATTGACTTGGTGATGCGGGCTCTCTTTTGGTTCCATATGAACTTTAAAGTAGTTTTTTCCAATTCTGTGAAGAAAGTCATTGGTAGCTTGATGGGGATGGCATTGAATCTGTAAATTACCTTGGGCAGTATGGCCATTTTCACGATATTGATTCTTCCTACCCATGAGCAAGGAATGTTCTTCCATTTGTTTGTATCCTCTTTTATTTCCTTGAGCAGTGGTTTGTAGTTCTCCTTGAAGAGGTGCTTCACATCCCTTGTAAGTTGGATTCCTAGGTATTTTATTCTCTTTGAAGCAATTGTGAATGGGAGTTCACTCATGATTTGGCTCTCTGTTTGTCTGTTGTTGGTGTATAAGAATGCTTGTGATTTTTGTACATTGATTTTGTATCCTGAGACTTTGCTGAAGTTGCTTATCAGCTTAAGGAGATTTTGGGCTGAGACAATGGGGTTTTCTAGATAAACAATCATGTCGTCTGCAAACAGGGACAATTTGACTTCCTCTTTTCCTCATTGAATACCCTTTATTTCCTTCTCCTGCCTGATTGCCCTGGCCAGAACTTCCAACACTATGTTGAATAGGAGCGGTGAGAGAGGGCATCCCTGTCTTGTGCCAGTTTTCAAAGGGAATGCTTCCAGTTTTTGCCCATTCAGTATGATATTGGCTGTGGGTTTGTCATAGATAGCTCTTATTATTTTGAAATATGTCCCATCAATACCTAATTTATTGAGAGTTTTTAGCATGAAGGGTTGTTGAATTTTGTCAAAGGCTTTTTCTGCATCTATTGAGATAATCATGTGGTTTTTGTCTTTGGCTCTGTTTATATGCTGGATTACATTTATTGATTTGCGTATGTTGAACCAGCCTTGCATCCCAGGGATGAAGCCCACTTGATCATGGTGGATAAGCTTTTTGATGTGCTGCTGGATTCGGTTTGCCAGTATTTTATTGAGGATTTTTGCATCAATGTTCATCAAGGATATTGGTCTAAAATTCTCTTTTTTGGCTGTGTCTCTGCCAGGCTTTGGTATCAGAATGATGCTGGCCTCATAAAATGAGTTAGGGAGGATTCCCTCTTTTTCTATTGATTGGAATAGTTTCAGAAGGAATGGTACCAGTTCCTCCTTGTACCTCTGGTAGAATTCGGCTGTGAATCCATCTGGTCCTGGACTCTTTTTGGTTGGTAAACTATTGATTATTGCCACAATTTCAGCTCCTGTTATTGGTCTATTCAGAGATTCAACTTCTTCCTGGTTTAGTCTTGGGACAGTGTATGTGTCGAGGAATGTATCCATTTCTTCTAGATTTTCTAGTTTATTTGCGTAGAGGTGTTTGTAGTATTCTCTGATGGTAGTTTGTATTTCTGTGGGATTGGTGGTGATATCCCCTTTATCATTTTTTATTGTGTCTATTTGATTCTTCTCTCTTTTTTTCTTTATTAGTCTTGCTAGCGGTCTATCAATTTTGTTGATCCTTTCAAAAAACCAGCTCCTGGATTCATTAATTTTTTGAAGGGTTTTTTGTGTCTCTATTTTCTTCAGTTCTGCTCTGATTTTAGTTATTTCTTGCCTTCTGCTAGCTTTTGAATGTGTTTGCTCTTGCTTTTCTAGTTCTTTTAATTGTGATGTTAGGGTGTCAATTTTGGATCTTTCCTGCTTTCTCTTGTGGGCATTTAGTGCTATAAATTTCCCTCTGCACACTGCTTTGAATGCGTCCCAGAGATTCTGGTATGTTGTGTCTTTGTTCTCGTTGGTTTCAAAGAACATCTTTATTTCTGCCTTCATTTCCTTATGTACCCAGCAGTCATTCAGGAGCAGGTTGTTCAGTTTCCATGTAGTTGAGCGGCTTTGAGTGAGATTCTTAATCCTGAGTTCTAGTTTGATTGCACTGTGGTCTGAGAGATAGTTTGTTATAATTTCTGTTCTTTTACATTTGCTGAGGAGAGCTTTACTTCCAACTATGTGGTCAATTTTGGAATAGGTGTGGTGTGGTGCTGAAAAAAATGTATATTCTGTTGATTTGGGGTGGAGAGTTCTGTAGATGTCTATTAGGTCCGCTTGGTGCAGAGCTGAGTTCAATTCCTGGGTATCCTTGTTGACTTTCTGTCTCGTTGATCTGTCTAATGTTGACAGTGGGGTGTTAAAGTCTCCCATTATTAATGTGTGGGAGTCTAAGTCTCTTTGTAGGTCACTCAGGACTTGCTTTATGAATCTGGGTGCTCCTGTATTGGGTGCATAAATATTTAGGATAGTTAGCTCCTCTTGTTGAATTGATCCCTTTACCATTATGTAATGGCCTTCTTTGTCTCTTTTGATCTTTGTTGGTTTAAAGTCTGTTTTATCAGAGACTAGGATTGCAACCCCTGCCTTTTTTTGTTTTCCATTTGCTTGGTAGATCTTCCTCCATCCTCTTATTTTGAGCCTATGTGTGTCTCTGCACGTGAGATGGGTTTCCTGAATACAGCACACTGATGGGTCTTGACTCTTTATCCAACTTGCCAGTCTGTGTCTTTTAATTGGAGAATTTAGTCCATTTACATTTAAAGTTAATATTGTTATGTGTGAATTTGATCCTGTCATTATGATGTTAGCTGGTGATTTTGCTCGTTAGTTGATGCAGTTTCTTCCTAGTCTTGATGGTCTTTACATTTTGGCATGATTTTGCAGCGGCTGGTACCGGTTGTTCCTTTCCATGTTTAGCGCTTCCTTCAGGAGCTCTTTTAGGGCAGGCCTGGTGGTGACAAAATCGGTCAGCATTTGCTTGTCTGTAAAGTATTTTATTTCTCCTTCACTTATGAAGCTTAGTTTGGCTGGATATGAAATTCTGGGTTGAAAATTCTTTTCTTTAAGAATGTTGAATATTGGCCCCCACTCTCTTCTGGCTTGTAGGGTTTCTGCCGAGAGATCCGCTGTTAGTCTGATGGGCTTCCCTTTGAGGGTAACCCGACCTTTCTGTCTGGCTGCCCTTAACATTTTTTCCTTCATTTCAACTTTGGTGAATCTGACAATTATGTGTCTTGGAGTTGCTCTTCTCGAGGAGTATCTTTGTGGCGTTCTCTGTATTTCCTGAATCTGAACGTTGGCCTGCCTTGCTAGATTGGGGAAGTTCTCCTGGATAATATCCTGCAGAGTGTTTTCCAACTTGGTTTCATTCTCCGCATCACTTTCAGGTACACCAATCAGACGTAGATTTGGTCTTTTCACATAGTCCCATATTTCTTGGAGGCTTTGCTCATTTCTTTTTATTCTTTTTTCTCTAGACTTCCCTTCTCGCTTAGTTTCATTCATTTCATCTTCCATTGCTGATACCCTTTCTTCCAGTTGATCGCATCGGCTCCTGAGGCTTCTGCATTCTTCACGTAGTTCTCGAGCCTTGGTTTTCAGCTCCATCAGCTCCTTTAAGCACTTCTCTGTATTGGTTATTCTAGTTATACATTCTTCTAAATTTTTTTCAAAGTTTTCAACTTCTTTGCCTTTGGTTTGAATGTCCTCCCGTAGCTCAGAGTAATTTGATCGTCTGAAGCCTTCTTCTCTCAGCTCGTCAAAATCATTCTCCATCCAGCTTTGTTCCGTTGCTGGTGAGGAACTGCGTTCCTTTGGAGGAGGAGAGGCACTCTGCATTTTAGAGTTTCCTGTTTTTCTGTTCTGTTTTTTCCCCATCTTTGTGGTTTTATCTACTTTTGGTCTTTGATGATGGTGATGTACAGATGGGTTTTCGGTGTGGATGTCCTTTCTGTTTGTTAGTTTTCCTTCTAACAGACAGGACCCTCAGCTGCAGGTCTGTTGGAATACCCTGCCGTGTGAGATGTCAGTGTGCCCCTGCTGGGGGGTGCCTCCCAGTTAGGCTGCTCGGGGGTCAGGGGTCAGGGACCCACTTGAGGAGGCAGTCTGCCCGTTCTCAGATCTCCAGCTGCGTGCTGGGAGAACCACTGCTCTCTTCAAAGCTGTCAGACAGGGACATTTAAGTCTGCAGAGGTTACTGCTGTCTTTTTGTTTGTCTGTGCCCTGCCCCCAGAGGTGGAGCCTACAGAGGCAGGCAGGCCTCCTTGAGCTGTGGTGGGCTCCACCCAGTTCGAGCTTCCCGGCTGCTTTGTTTACCAAAGCAAGCCTGGGCAATGGCGGGCGCCCCTCCCCCAGCCTCGCTGCCGCCTTGCAGTTTGATCTCAGACTGCTGTGCTAGCAATCAGCGAGATTCCGAGGGCGTAGGACCCTCCGAGCCAGGTGTGGGATATAGTCTCGTGGTGCGCCGTTTTTTAAGCCGGTCTGAAACGCGCAATATTCGGGTGGGAGTGACCCGAGTTTTCCAGGTGCGTCCGTCACCCCTTTCTTTGACTCGGAAAGGGAACTCCCTGACCCCTTGCGCTTCCCAGGTGAGGCAATGCCTCGCCCTGCTTCGGCTCGCGCACGGTGCGCGCACCCACTGGCCTGCGCCCACTGTCTGGCACTCCCTAGTGAGATGAACCCGGTACCTCAGATGGAAATGCAGAAATCACCGTCTTCTGCATCGCTCACGCTGGGAGCTGTAGACCGGAGCTGTTCCTATTCGGCCATCTTGGCTCCTCCCGTCTTGTTTTTTTTTTTCTCAGATGGAGTCTTGCTCCGTCACCCAGGCTGGAGTGCAGTGGCACGATCTCAGCTTACTGCAACCTCTGCCTCCTGGGTTCAAGCGATTCTCCTGCCTCAGCCTCCCGAGTAGCTAGGACTATAGGTGCGCACCCACCATGCCCAGCTAATTTTTGTATTTTTAGTAAACATGGGGTTTTGCCACATTGGCCAGGCTGGTCTTGAACTGGCCTCAAGTGATCCACCCACCTTGGCCTCCCAAAGTGTTGGGATTACAGGAGTGAGCCACTGTGCCCGGCCCCAGTAAGTATTAAGTGATGTGGTATCAAAGACACCAAAACTCCACAGATACCTGAGTATTCACTGAAGGCACCATCTAACACCCTCGCTGGTGCCATTTTCTTCCTCCCCTTTGTCTATTCAAATCCAACCCTCTCTTCAAGGCCCAGCTCAACCACTCCCTTCTGTGAGACTCTCCCTGCCATCCCTAGGGCTTCCCTTCATTTATCCTTTCTCAATGATAGGCCTCAATGAAGGGCTTCAGCATGCACTTGCCATACAACTTATCTTGTGTTGTTATCCTTTTGATAAATACCGACTATATTGTTACTTTTCAGATGTTTATATTATCTCCCCAATTAGATGATCAATTTCCTATGGGCAGAAATCATATATCATGCCTCTTTCTAGCCACAAGGCATCTAGAGCACTACTATACATTTAGTTGGTATTTGATAGCTATTGATGGAATAAATAAAAGAAGGAACACGAAAATGAACAATAAGTGAGGCAAACATTAAGCCAGCTCTTATAGGATTGCTTACAGAAAAAAGAAGCACATTTCCGGTAAAAGAAATATTGGCACAAAATTACAGAGACTAGAATTAACAGTGTATATGCATGTGGAGATGTGTCTGTGTGTGTGTGTGTGTGTGTGTGTGTACGTCTGTGACAGGGTTGGTTATAAGTGTGGCTGAAAGAGAATTTTGTATTGGGAAAGTGAGTGATAAAAGAGTGATAAGAAAAAAGCCAAGCCAGATGCAGTGGCTCACGCCTGTAATCCCAACATTTTGGGAGGCCAAGGTGGGCAGATCACAAGGTCAGGAGTTTGAGACCAGCCTGGTCAACATGGTGAAACCCCGCCTCTACTAAAAAAACAAAAATTAGCTGGGTGTGGTGGCATGTGCCTGTAATCTCAGCTACTAGGGGGGCTGAGGCAGGAGAATTGCTTGAACCTGAGAGGTGGAGGTTGCAGTGAGCCGAGATCATACCACTGTCCTCCAACCTGGGTGACAGAGAGAAACTCCATCTCAAAAAAAAAAAAAAAAGGAAAAAAGAAAATTAAATGACAGGCAAAAGAAATGAATTTGCTCTACTATTTAACAATAAGCCACTATATTTTCTCTATATCTAATTAGGAATTTTAGGTTTAACCTAAACAAGGAGATAACCAGCAAAAGTAAGAAAATGAACTATGTCATGCAAAAGTATTAACATGTAAGGATGAGATATGGCATCTGGGATTTGCTTTAAAATATTCTAGGAAAGGCCGGGCATTTTGGCTCACGCCTGTAATCCCGCACTTTCGGAGGCCAAGGCGGGCAGATCACCTGTGGTCAGGAGTTTGAGACCAGCCTGGCCAACATGGTGAAACCCCTTCTCTACTAAAAATATGAAAAATTAGCCAGGCATGGTTGTGGGGGCCTGTAATCCCAGCTACTTGGGAAGCTGAGGCAGGAGAATTGCTTGAACCCGGGAGGCAGAGGTTGCAATGAGCTGAGATTGTGCCACTGCACTCCAGTCTGGGCAACAAGAGCAAAACTCCGTCTTAAAAAAATACATTCCAGGAAAAAAACTGGAGGAAATAGATGAAGCAAGAATGGCAAAATATTGATAACTGTTGAAGCTGGATGATGCCATACACAGGATATGGGTATATAGGAATTAGATTAAATGTTCAACTTTGGTGATTAGCAATTTCTACTGAAAAAAAAAGGAACTAATCCTGATAAAAATAGTTTAGGTCCGGACTTAATTGGTTACAACTTGTAAAACATTTATGTACTAGAGTGTGTATCCCCAAAAAATGTGAAACAGAGAATAGCAGTGAGTGATTTCTGGAGGCAAGTAAGACAGAAATAGGGAGTGCTGGTGTTCATGTAAATGGTGTTAACACAAGAAACAAAGAATGAACCGTCAGAAAACTCTGAAGAAAACCAAGTGTGTTGGTGTCTGCAGTCAAAGCTACAGTGTCAGGATGAATACCTGTCAGCTATCCTGAAAGATGTGGAGAGAGAGAATTTTCTTAGATGTCAGAACTGGTTAAGGTGAGTTCCTTAATGTCCACTTTTGACTGAGTAATCAAAACAGATGCCAGCTTGCACAGTGTCAAAGAAAAGTATTGTTGATAGCATTTCCCACCTGCTTACATCAGGATAACTATAGTTCACAAATGGCCTAAAATACTCCATGAGAACTCACAAAAGAAGACCGAGTTTCTCTATTTGAGAACTACTTTTCTTTTCTTTCTTTTTTTTTTTTTTTTGAGATAGTCTCACTCTATTGCCCAGGCTGGAGTGCAGTGGCGCAATCTTGGCTCACTGCCACCTCTGCCTTCTAGGTTCAAGCGATTCTCCTGCCTCAGCCACCTGAGTAGCCGGGATTACAGGCGTGTGCCACCATGCCCAGCTGATTTTTGTATTTTTAGTAGAGATGGGGTTTCACCGTGTTCACCATGCTAGTCCTGACATGCAACTCCTGACATCAAGTGATCCACATACCTCGGCCAACTCAAGTGCTGGGATTACCAGCATGAGCCATCATGCCTGGCCAAAAACTACCTTTTAAAAATTATTATTTTTAAAAATATGTAAGAAGATCCATCCTGGATTTTCTGCTTTTAGTTTAAGTTCATGATTATGCTGTAGAGTTAACAGGCCAATCTCATTGAAGTTCAAACCACTAGGTTAAATGAAAAGAATCCACAATGCTGAAAGGCTCACACAGACATTAAAGAAAGTACAAGAAAACCACTTACCATAAGTGATCAACAGAAGGACAAAAGGAATGTTTTTAAACAGGTTTCTTATTGATTTCTTATAGGAGTACTCTTCAGGGGGACTGTCTTGAAGAGCTGCTTGAGCCTGACTTGGTGGATACCGAGGTTTTTCTTTGAAGGCTGAGAATATACACGAAAAGGATTATGTATATTTAATATATATACAATATGTTGTTATATATTACAATATGTAATTATATGTATCATTCTTAGTGAGCAGACAGAATACAGTTTAAGTTTAAAGAGGTATATAAGTCTTTTATGGTAAGGGTTTTCATTTTCACTGATTTCTAAGTGAAGAATAGTTTAACACTGTCATCTCAGTTCTCTGAAACTGACTAAAACTCAGAGATATGGCCAATTCATATAAGTGAACTGCAAAACCATCAATAATATGCCACAACCTTGCCTACTGATTATTCTATTTTTACCTAAGAAAGACTAATTTTTACTACATTAAATATTCAACAATTCTACTTTTAAATTCAGTTCAATTTGTAATTAGAGATAAACATGAAGGCTGGGCACAGTGGCTCATGCCTGTAATCCCAGCTCTTTGGGAGGTTGAAGGGGGAAGAACCCTTGAGCCTGGGAGGTCAAGGCTGCAGTAAGCTGTGATTGCGCCATTGCACTCCAGCCTGGGCAACAGAGCAGGACCCTGTCTCAAAACAAAAAAAAGGAAAATAAAAGAAATAAAAAATCAGATATGAGGAAGCCAATATACTATTGAACTTTTAAAGGACTTGAGTTAGTAACCATTTTCTTCTGAAATGTGATATAAAGTTTATCATCTGATCCAACTGCACCTCTGGGATTGAAAAACTCCAGGTAGATTCATGGAAGCAGAGCTAGGTCTTGCTAACTCACTTGAGCTGCATATGGAAAGTACAGGGGTAGAGCTAAGAGACATAAAAGTGTGGTGGTATATGGTGTCTGACACTCTAAGTTTTAGCGCTATCCATTTCTAGTTAGAAATTTCACAGCCATCCCAGGCAGACAACATCTAGAGACCACCTTTTTGCTGTGCAGGAAAGATCGACCAACTTTCCATAAAAAATGACTAGAGAGAGATTTCTTTAGGGTTAGGCTAACCAGAAGTCAAGACTAATTCACAGGTCAGGCATGGTGCTCACTTCTGTAATCTCAGCACTTTGGGAGGTCAAAGTGGGTCCATCACTTGTACAAGACTGTCTCTAGAAAAAAATTGTTTAAACTAGCTATGCATGGCAGCATGCACCTGTAATCCTAGCTACTTGCGAGGCTGAAGCGAGAGGATCGCTTCAGGATCGCTTCACTGAGCCCAGGAATACAGGCTGCAGTGAGCTGGGATCATATCACTACACTCTAGCCTAGGTGATAAAGCAAGACCTTGTCTGTAAAAAACAAACAAAAAACACAAAAAACTATTTACAGAAGGGCTGAACTGCTAAAATATGGTACAGCAGAAATTAAAATCTAGACTTTGTATTGACTCAAAACTTTAAACTCTCTCAAAATTGTTAACTACAATAGAAGGAAAATACTATACTTCATTGAATCTAAGATACTCTAATACTTGCAGTCAATGATCTTGCCAGGTATCAATAGAAGGTTTTCACATAACCATATCTCAATTACCACAAATGTTAGATGCCACTGATTATTAAAGGCATCTTGATTTCAGAGATTTCATGAAAAAGGTATACCTCAAGATTGATGAAACAGGGTAAATTCAAAAAGAAAAAAGAAGCCCGGCACAGTGGCTCACACCTGTAATCCCAGCACTTTGGGAGGCCGAGGCAGGTGGATCATTTGAGGTTAGGAGTTTGAGACCAGCCTGGCCAACATGGTGAAACCCCGTCTCTACAAAAAAATACAAAAATTAGCCAGGCATTAATGGTGGCACATGCCTGTAGTTACAGCTACTTAGGAGGCTGAGGCAGGAATTGCTCAAACCCAGGAGGTGGAAGTTGCAGTGAGCTGAGATTGTGCTACTGCACTCCAGCCTGGGCAACGGAGTGAGACTGTCTCAAAAAACAAAACAAACAAAAAGAAACAGAAAGAAAAAAGAAGGTAAATGGATTCAGTAAATAATATTGTTTAGGAATTTTTTTTAGAAATTAGGATTTTTCTGCCATTCTCAGCCAGACAGCAAGAAAAAAATTTTTTTTTAATAGAAATTAGGATTTTTTTTTAATTGGCTATTTCTTTCTTCCAACAAGGAAGACCTGCTTTGTGTTTGAAAGAGGGTTAGATCTGATGGACCTAGCAACTGGAATCATTTGGAAATTAAAAATAATACAGATTTTGAGATTCTACCCAAGGCTCAATGAATCAGAAACTCCAGGATGAAGCCAAAGAAACTGTTTTAAACACGAAACTCCCCAAATGCTTTTGAAAACCAGCCAGGGAGAAACAATCACTGGGAAAGTAAGAAATGACCCTTAAAATTTCCATGAAATACTATAATTCTCTAATTTTCCTGTTTGCTGCTAAAAATTTTTTAAATTACAGTTCATTGCTGACCAACACATTAACTGTGATATAACTAAAACTTATCAAACTAAAATATACTTCTCTTTTTACAGATCTTACAACTAATTAAAGAGGAGATATAACTCATAAATATTTACTTTTTAATATCCTTACATTGGAAGGCTGGTACACATAAAAGGTTTAAGTTGCAAATCCTCCTCTTCCTTTCATTCTATCTGATCTTGTACTGTTAGGATGTCTGTTGTCTTTTCCTGAGTCTCTTTGTATCCTAATCAGATAGGAAATATCTCTTCTTACTAAGATTGGTAATGCAGAACTCACATAGTTATAAAACAAAGTTTCAGAAAATAAAAACTATGCTTACAAGGTAGTCATGGGTATTTAATGAATCTTAAGTCTCTTACTTTTTTATTTACCATGGCAAAATAAATCTAAATGGCCCAAATCTGAACTGAAATGCAAAAATGAAAATATTTCTGACTTCTGGCTGGGTGCAGAGGCTCACGCCTCTAATCCCAACACTTTGGGAGGCCTGAGGCAGGCAACTCACCTGAGGTCAAGAGTTGGAGACCAGCCTGGCCAACATGGCAAAAACTTGTCTCTACTAAAAACACAAAAATTAGCCAGGGGTGGTGGGCACCTTAATCCCAGCTAGGAGGCTGAGGCAGGAGAATCACTTGAACCCAGGAGGCGGAGGTTGCTGTGAGCCAAGGTCGCACCACTGCACTCCAGCCTGGGCGACAGAGTGAAACTGTGTCTCAAAAATGAAAAGAAAAGAAAATACTTCTTACCAGTCTTTAAATCCATTACATTTATTTTTTGAATACAAGAGTTATCTGTTAGTTTCAGGAAGTCCAACTATCTTTTGGCAAAAATCAAGCCTGTATTTACCAGCTACATGTTGTAGGAAAGTCGAACTTAAGTCTACTTGAAGAAAGAGAAACAAAAAACCATGGATCTATGGCCTTGTTTACACCTAACTGCTACTTTCAAAGGATGATATATGGCTTCTTCTTTCTCCTTTGAAACAGAAAAATAATAGCTTTCTATTGTCTTCTCCCAACCAAAAATTTGCACCAATAAAACAACTGATTATTTGAAGCAGTTATTCTCCACTTCTGGCGTTAGTCTTATAAAGTAGCCAAAATATTCTCGAGCACCACATTCAAACTTTTCCTCCTGTGATGAATACGTTGCAAATCTATTGCTGTTTAGGGCTACTTTTACATTTTAAAACCGTATTTTAACATTTTTAAAATTTCGTTATTTGTCCCTGTGTGATTCAGGCATATATTACATATATTAGGTTATTATAAGACAAATAAATGTTTGAATCCTGGCTCTGCCTCAGCTCACTGTATGACTTTGAGGAAGTAAACTTCTGTCTCTCACCTTTACAGCTTTCTCATCGATAAAATGTAAATAACAATAGCAAGCTGTTATGAAGATTACATGATACAATATATGTAAAATAATTCTGTAATTATCAAGTGCAACACAAAATATATTGTCTTTTTTCGAGGAATATTTATTTAAAAAAATCAGAGACTGCCTCAGGAATTTGAAATTCTTACAGACTAAGTTAAATGTATTTCTGTTAAGAGTATGCAGTCAGGCCAGGCATGGTGGTTCACGCCTATAATCCCGGCACTTTGGGAGGCCGAGACAAGCGGATCACCTGAGGTCAGGAGTTTGAATCCAGCCTGACCAACATGGAGAAACCCTGCCTCTACTAAAAATACAAAATTAGCCGGGTGTGGTGGTGCACGCCTGTAATTCCAGCTACTTGGGAGGCTGAGCAGAATGGCTTGAATCCGGGAGGCGGAGGTTGCGGTGAGCGGAGATCGCGTCACTGCACTCCAGCCTGGGCAACAAGAGCTAAACTCTGTCTCAAAATAAAATAAAATAAAATAAAGTTTATAGATATCTTGAATTAAGAATCAAAAGCAGCTGGGCATGGTGGCTCATGCCTGTAATCCCAGCACTTTGGGAGCCCAAGGCAAGCTGGGAAGAGCCTGGGCAACATGGTGAAACCCTGTCTACAAAAAATATAAAAAATAGCCAGGCATGATAGCACACACCTGTAGTCCCAGCTACTCAGAGGGCTGAGGTAGGAAGATTGCTTAAGCCTGGCCAGGAGATCAAGGGTGCAGTGAGCTGAGATTGTGCCACTGCACTCCAGCCTGGGTGACAGGGCGAGACCCCATCTCTTAAAAAAGAATTAAAAGTAAAATTATCACACCTGTAATCCCAGCACTTTGAGAGGCTGAGGTGGGCGAATCATGAGGTCAGGAGATCGAGACCATCCTGGCTAACACGGTGAAACCCCATCTCTACTAAAAATACAAAAAATTAGCCGGGCGCGGTGGCGGGTGCCTGTAGTCCCAGCTACTCGGGAGGCTGAGGCAGGAGAATGGTGTGAACCCGGGAGGCAGAGCTTGCAGTGAGCCAAGATCGCGCCACTGCACTCCTGTCTGGGTGAAAGAGCGAGACTCCATCTCAAAAAAAAAAAAAAAAAAAAAAGTAAAATTATGCACACATTATATGCTTATGTGTTTAAGCACATTAATATTAAATATTTTTATTGTGATTACTTTTGGCTTCTGTCATCCACTCATTTTAGTGAATCAGGAAAGTATTTTAATTGACACATGAGTTAAATGACATAGTTTACTGCTCTGCTGCACAAGAACAGCTTTTAAATACAACAGCATTACCACTTATGCAAGAATCTGAATTCGAACAAAAAATAAGGCTCAGTAAAAATTAAAATGTTATTTTTTATCTGTAACTTTTATATAGGGAGTTAAATTGTCTAGGCTTAAATCTGACCTTCAGTGTTTACTATAACCTTGGACAAATTAGATTTAACTAAATTCTGTGCCTCAGTTTCCTCATCTATAAAATGGGAATAATATTGGTACCCTCCTCACAGAGTCATGAGGATTAAATGAGATACAGCATGTAGTGAGCCTCCAAACATGTTTGGCACATACCAACAAACCAAATGTTTGAGGCTATAATAGAATTCTCCTAATAGGAATAGGGTATTAGTGTGAAATTCAGTGGAATGCTTGGGTTAATTCCTGGAAACACTAGATGGATTATACTCAATATAAGCTCCATGAAGGAGAGGAACAGTTACATGGCATGAACCTTTGAGACAATATTTTAAGCAGACTGCTGAGTATCAATTTAGTACATGTCACGTTGCGGAAAAATCTCAACAAAATTAAATTATTTTATGAGGACGTGGTGGGACTTCCAAAGTAAGTATGGATAGAATTCAGAGAGAAGTAAAATCACCTTTTAGTAATTAAGGAACTTTATTTGGTATGGATTTTTTTAAGTAATCCAAAGTTTGCTCAATAGCAAATATTTGGGAATGAGGAAAACAAGTATGTGTTCTATTTAAATGTCACAATTTTCAACTTAAGACTTTCATATCACAGCTGTATACTATCTTGCTTTTATAATATGCTTGGGATCATAAAATTAAAATTAGAGTCCTCCAAGCAAAAGTTGACAAAGAGCCTTTGTTTAATGCCATATTTCCCATTATTTTCCCCTCATTTCTATTTCCACTCTCTACCTGTAGGCCATGAGTACATAATTAGTTAAGTACATAATCAGATCTCTTTTAATTTCTCAAATAACAAAGGGTAATATGCCAATAGTCATACCTATTATTATCATTCTTGGTCTCCCTCCTTCAACAAGTAAAGATCTTTTATTTGTAGCAGTTTAAACATACACACATCACATGTATGATTTCGTGATATCTTACATGCAATCTCTTACTTTCTCACTTCTTTCTGAGACAAGCAATTGAAGAGGATTTAAAAAAAAAAAAAAAGGAAAATCAGAATTTATGTGAAGACACAAAAGTAATCAAAAGAAAGAGAATTTTGGCCGGGTGCAGTGGCTCACACCAGTAATCCCAGCCCTTTGGGAGGCCGAGGCAGGCAGATCATTTGAGGTCAGGAGTTCAAGACCAGACTGGCCAACATGGTGAAACCCCATCTCTACTAAAAACACACAAAAAAGGCCGGGCTCGGTGGCTCATGCCTGTAATTCCAGCACTTTGGGAGGCCAAGGAGGGCAGATCACCTGAGGTCAGAAGTTCGAGACCAGCCTGGCCAACATGGTGAAACCCCGTCTCTACTAAAAATACAAAAATTAGCCAGGCATGGTGGCACGCGCCTGTAATCTCAGCTACTTGGGAGGCTGAGGCACAAGAATCCCTTGAACCTGGGAGGCAGAGGTTGCAGTGAGTCGAAATTGCGCCACTGCACTCCAGCCTGGCTGACTGAGCAAGACTCTGTCTCAAAAAAAAAAAAAAAAAACCCCAAAAATTAGCCAAGCGCAGTGGCAAATGCCTGTAATCCCAGGGAGGGAGGCTGAGGCACGAGAACTGCTTGAACCCAGGAGGCAGAGATTGCAGTGAGTCCAGATAGCGCCACTGCCCTCCAGCCTGGGTGACAGAGCGAGACTCCGTCTTGATAAAAAAAAAAAAAGAGAGAGAATTCTATACTTTAAAAATCCCTATTGCTGGCCGGGCCTGGTGACTCATGCCTATAATCCCAGCACTTTGGGAGGTTGAGGCAGGTGGATCATTTGAGGTCAGGAGTTCGAGACCAACCTGACCAACATTGTGAAACCCTGTCTCTACTGAAAATACAAAAATTAGCTGGCATGGTGGTGCATGCCTGTAAGCCCAGCTGCTTGGGAGGCTGAAGCAGGAGAATCACTTGAACTTGGGAGGTAGAGGTTTCAGTGAGCTGAGATCATGCCACTGCACTCCAGCCTGGGTGACAGAGTGAGACTCTGTCTCAAAAAAAAAAAAAAAAAAAAAAAAAAAAAAATCCCTATTGCAAATGGAAGGTCCATTTATGCAAAATGTATTTCCTATTTCATCTAGCAAATCAAACATGGCTACCAGAAAAGTAGACTTAAGAATTTTGGTGTTTTTACCGCATGCTCTCACTCATAGGTGGGAACTGAACAATGAGAACACATGGACACTGGAAGGGGAACATCACACACCGGGGCCTATTGTGGGATGGGGGGCGGGGGGGGGATAGCATTAGGAGATATACCTAATGTAAACGACGAGTTAATGGGTACAGCACACCAACATGGCACATGTATACATATGTAACAAACCTGCATGTTGTGCACATGTACCCTAAAACTTATAATAAAAAAAAAAAGAATTTTGGTGTTTTTTTTTTTTAAGAATACAAATTTCTTTTAAAACTTTGCTAAACTGCTAAAATAGGATAGGAATAATGTGTCCTTCTTAGTAGTCTGCACATTACAAATATGCTACTCCATAACTAACTGAAAACAAAAACCAACAAGTGGATTAGACATGTTTGAATACTTCATATGTTACCAGGAGAACATTCTGCTCATTATATTAAGGGAAATTAAGTACGTGGGCTGAGCTTCCTGTACCTGGATCCTGCAGTTCATCTACCAAGGCAGTCTCTACCCAAACACTCTAGAATCTTCAGCATACATTTCTTTGAAAACTAAGAATTTTATATCTGGAGATCACAAAATATGAATTTTCCATTACTATTATAGCCATTGTAAAAACTAGTATATAAATTTAAAACTCCAGCTATAATGAAATTATAAATTTGAATGATTAAAAGATGGCATTTCAACTTTATTAGTTCTTTTCCTCTTCAAATCGATTTCAGATGAGTGCCTAAAGGGCAATATTATAGTTATGCTAGCAGCTATATTACTTAAATAAACCTTACCTATCCTTTTCCCTGAAATCAAAAGTTTCCCATTAAAAATAAACTTTAAAAAGCAGACCTTCCCAAAGCTTCTTCCAAACTGATGATGGCTGCTTGCAGTTGATTTTGACTGACTGCTTCAAGAGACAGGCTCAGACGAGAGGACTCAGTGACGAGTGGTGGCAGCCGTGCTTTGCTGGAGTGGCCTAACAAGTAGATAGTTGCCACAGTTTGAAATTCTGCTGAACAGCTTGCTGCTGCCCAGGACCATTCACTAGTCAACATTTTCAGATCCAGTTAATTGTTAAATTGGAAATCCTTGGGAGAATTTAGCATTACCAGAAAGACCATAGCCTACGTGCATCACTTCAAAGCATGGCAAGAACTTGTTCCCGGCTAGGTAGGCATAAGAGGCATAAGATGCAGACCATGTAGGTGAATATGGGAAGAGGAGGCAGGTAATATATTTGAAACCAACAGTTACCAAGAAGAAAAGTTAGTAGAGGGATAAATGAATTAGTCTTCAAACCCTTCACAATGTGAAAACAAATGTAGTGGGCCATAACATCCCTAGGGTTGTAGCATTCATTACCTGAGCAAGACAGGGCATGGAAGAATGAAACAAAGCACATGACACTTGAGATATTATCAACAAAAATTTCCAGAGTTAGTTATCCTCAAATTTCTATCATGCATTCATTTAAGCTTTAGGGAAAGTAATTCACTTACCAATTGCTGTTAAAATAAATAAAAGTGTGGCAACAGCTGATGTTCCGTAAAACATGGTGCTGATATTACAAGCCAGGAGATTTGTGTCATTCTGTGTGTTGGGTACTAAAACTGGTGGTAGCAAAAAGCCAACTGCAGTTCCAAGCTGAAAAACACATAGTCCTGTTAACAGCTATTATCATTAGAGAAAAAAGTAAATGCTGGCAATTAACAGAACATAAAGAGGACAGCTAGTGTTTATAAAGGTGCTTTGAAAATTAAACTATTATGTTCTTTTTTTTTTTTTGAGACAAAGTCTCACTCTGTCTCCCAGGCTGGAGTGCAGTGACGCAATCTTGGCTCACTGCAACCTCTCCCTCCCAGGTTCAAGCAATTCTCCTGCCTCAGCCTCCTGAGTAGCTGGGATTACAGGCGCACTCCACCACGCCCAGCTAATTTTTGTATTTTAGTACAGACGGGGTTTCACCATGTTGGTCAGGCTGGTGTCGAACTCCTGACCTCATGATCCGCCCGCCTGGGCCTCCCAAAGTGCTGGGATTACAGGCGTGAGCCACTGCGCCCAGCCTAAACTACTATGCTCTAATGTCTTTTTTACTATTGTATTGTTAAAGGGAAATTGCTTACCAATATCTCTCCTATCCAAAAAACATTTACTGAGTTCCTACCATCTGAGTGATGCTGCTATTATAAAGCTGTGTAATATACAGTCCTTGCCCTGCAGATGCTTACAAAAGGGGAATAAGAATATGTAAAATAAGGCTGACAAAAGATGACCTACAGAATGAGAAAAATTTGTAAATTATATATCTGATCAGGGTATAGCTTCCAGAATATATAAAGAACTATTACAGCTCAACAACAAAAAAGCAATATCCCAATTTTAAAATGGGCAAAAGACTTGAATAGACATTTCTCCAAAGAAGATATACAAACGGTCAATAAGCATTTGAAAACATGCCCGAATCAAAACCATAAGATACCACTCCACACCAGGTAGCATGGCTACTATAATAACAATAATAGCAATATAAAAGTGTTGGCAAGAATGTGGAAAAATTGGAACCCTTGAATACGGCTGGTGGGACTATAAAATGGTGCAGCCACTGCAGACAAGTTTGGCAGTTCCTTAATAAGTTTAACATAGAATTACCATATGACCTAGCAATTCTACTCCTAGGTATATGTCCCCAAAACTGAAAACAGAAATTCAAACAAATAATTACATATGAATGTTCATAGCAGCCCTATTCACATTACCACAATAACCAAAAGGTGAAAATAACCCATTTATCAACAGATAAATGGATAAACAAAATGTGGTATATTCATACAATGAAATATTATTCAGCTATTAAAAAGGAATGAAGTACTGATACAGTGCTACAACATGGATGAACTTTGCAAATAAGCTAAGTGAAAGAAGCCAGACACAAAAGGTCACCTACTGTATGATTCCATTTATATGAAATATCCAGAACAGGTCAATCCACAGAAAGAGAAGGGAAACTAGTACTTGCCACAGGCTAGGGGAGGGGGCAATGGTGGGGAAGTGACTGTTTAGTAGGTATTGGGCCTTCTTTGCGGGTGGATAAAAATGTTTTGAAACTAGACAGAAGTAACAGTTGCACAACACTGTAAATGTACTAAACGCCACTGAATTGTACACATTAAAATGGTTAGTTTTATGTTATGTGAATTTTACCTCAACAAAAAATATGGCTAAATATCATAATCACAAGAAATAAAATCAAACTATTAGGAGGTTCAATGGAGGAAGGTTTTTAGGAGGAAGATTTTTAGGAGGGAGGGCGTGAGGAGGAAGGGCCCAAGAAAGGAGTCTGAGGCAGAGATAGTCACACTTATCAAATATTTCATTCGCTCCCTTACAAAAAGCTAGATAGAGGCCAGGCGCGGTGGCTCACACCTGTAATCCCAGCACTTTGGGAGGCCGAGGTGGGTGGATCACGAGGTCAGGAGATCGAGACCATCCTGGCTAACATGGTGAAACCCAGTCTCTACTAAAAAATACAAAAAATTAGCCGGGTGTGGGGGCGGGTGCCTGTAGTCCCAGCTACACGGGAGGCTGAGGCAGGAGAATGGCATGAACCCGGGAGGCAGAGCTTGCAGTGAGCCAAGATCGCGCCACTGCACTCCAGCCTGGGGGACAGAGCAAGACTCCATCTCTAAATAAATAAATAAATAAATAAAAATAAAACAAAAAGCTAGATAGAAAGAATATAACTGGTAATTACAAGAGAGGGTGGTAATACAGTACTGTGATTGAGACGTAAACAGTGCCAAGACTGGGGAGACCACGTAATTTACTATCCATCTAGAATACTCTTCAGAATGAAAGGGACTTCATTAGTAATCATACCAGACAACAGGTGTACCACCTGGACTATCCCAAGCAAACTGGGACATATGATCATGGTAGCTAAGAGAGTACTTTGGGGGAGCACCTTATATAGAAATATTATTCAGCTATCAAAAAGAATGAAAAGAAATGGGGTTCAGAAAAAGTTCCTGGAGGAGCAAAGATCTGAATAAGAAATTGGAGTTAGTCAAGTGAAGAAATATTCCAAGCCAACAGGACATTACATACAAGGCCAGGAGGGAAAGGGCACGACCTTGTGAGAAACTGTAAGTAGGCATAGTTCTGCACAGAGCAGAGAAAGCATATGTCTGTGGAGACAGGGGTTGTGCGGACAGATAAAGTGGAAGGGCTGGCAGGAGGCAGATCTGGAGGGTCCCATATGTCACATTAGAGTGTTTGAATTTTATCCTAAGGACAATGGAAGCCACTGCAGGGGGTAAGGATGTACCCGGAACAGATTCGCACATTGTAAAAGACCACACTGGATGAATGCGAGAACAGAGGGAAGACAGCAAGGGCTCCAGATAGGGAGGACAGTTAGCAAGCTCTAGGTGAGAGCTGTGGGTGGCCCAAACCAAGACAGTGGCATTAGAGATAAAGGGAAATGAGCAAGGAGAAAGCAATTTTGAGTGGTGTGTTCCCATGTGATATCCAAGTAGACTATCCAGCTGGCCAGTATCTGTATGAGTCTGAAGCTCCTTTATTTATTCAACATGGTTTTATGGAGAGTAATAAATGCTGGTGATACAGCTGTGTACATTCAGACCACATTCTTATTTTCATGAAACTTACAATCTAATGGTGGGGATAAGAGAAAAGTAATAGGTAAGTAACATATGAACATGTAAACAATAACATATGAGACAGGGATGAGTGCTATTAAGGAGAATTAAAGTAAAATAATGTAAAGAGAGTGACTGGGCAACTCTAAATGGGATCAAGAAATGCTACTGAATATTTAAAAATGAATTTAAACTGAGAGATGTGTGACAAATAAAATGTAATCATGGCCGGGCGTGGTGGTTCACACCTGTAATCCCAGCACTTCGGGAGGCAGAGGTGGGCAGAGAGCTTGAGCTCAGCAGTTCGAGACAAGCATGAGCAACATGGAGAAACCCCATTTCTACAAAAAAAAAACACACACACACACAAAAAACTTTATAATAGCTTCTGTCCAAACCTGCAGATGCAACCAACTCAAGTATTTTGGACAAACAACTATAGTTCAACCTACTCCATCTTCTGTACTTTTAGATAAGGGAAATGACTATAAAGCAATAAGCATGTAGATTCTCATGCCTTGGCCACCTGAGTAGCTGGAATTACAGGCATGCACCACCATGCCCCACTAATTTTTGTGTATTTGGTTTTGCCATGTTGGCCAGGCTGGTCTCAGACTCCTGGCCTCAAGTGATCCGCCTGCCTCAGCCTCCCAAAGTGCTGAGATTACAGGCGTGAGCCACCACGCCCAGCCCAGAACTTTTGGTTAGGAGTCATTTATGTGTCCCTTATGTGCCAGGCACTGTGCTGACTGCTAATATATGAAATTAAAAGGGAGCTGTTCACAATGACCTCTCAAAATGGAAACAATCTTCCCAGAACTCAATACCTTCCTTTCACAAATACACTGGTGACAAAAATAATACCCCAAGTCTTGTTCGTTACTGCATTGACAAATTTTCCACGTTAGGCATACACAAGCCAATACAGTTAATTATTATTATTATTATGGTTACAGTTTATTATTATTATTTGAGACAGAGTCTCACTCTGTCACCCAAGCTGGAGTGCAAAGGTGCAATCTCCGCTCACTGCAACCTCCACCTCCCGGGTTCAAGAGATTCTCCTGCCTCAGCCTCCTGAGTTGCTGGGACTACAGATACCCGCAAGCAGGCCTGGCTAATTTTTGTATTTTTAACAGAGACGGGGTTTCCCCATGTTGCCCAGGCTGGTCTGGAACTCCTGACTTCAAGTGATCCACCCACCTCGGCCTCCCAAAGTGCTGGGATTACAGGTGTGTGCCACCGCGCCCGGCCCAGTTAATTATTTTATAGGTAATTTTCAAAGCAAGATGACAAGGTCGTTTGGAAAATTTTGTCCTTACAAAGAAATTTATAGCCCACTTCAATCCAAGACGGCCTCCTATTCAACGGCTTCATCTCCTCTTTTATAGACAAATACCTCCTGGGGCAGTTCATCCATACAGGCCATAGTTCTCACGGCCTATGACTTTTTCCGGTCTTTTAAGGATCTGACTTTGACCTACCACTCCAGTACTTACCTGATTGCCCAGCACGGCGGTGGCACAAGCTGTGGACACCTCTTTGGGCCCAAACCACACTGAGGCGATGCGGGAGGGCAAGCCCAGGATGAAAACCTGGGCCACCGAGCACAGGCACTGGCCCAACATGGTGACCCAGAAGAGATGCTGCTGCACACTGCCGCACTTGATCCAGGCACCCAGGCAGTTGAGGCCGGAGCCCAGCAGGGCGGTGAGCCGCAGGCCTCTGGTGTCCAGCAGCCAGGTGGCCGGGAAGATGAGGGGCACGTAGGCCAGCATGTACACCATGGACAGCCAGTCGATGTGCAGCAAGGTGACACCGTAGAAGCCCTCGAAGACGTTGCTAATGATGCTGTACTGGATCCACTGAAAGGCGTTGACCAGCGAGTACAGGCTGAAGATCAGGAGCACCACGAAGCGCCGCGGGGAGAGCGCCGTCCGGGGCAGCGGGCTGCTCTCGGCCCCCGGGGTCTCAGCTCCCGCGCCCGCAGGCAGCAGCCGGGCCTGGGTCTCCTCTTCTGGGGCCAGTGGAGTCTGAGGCCCGCCCAGAACTCCCGAGGCGGCAGCGAGGCTGTCCCGGGGGGCCCCATTCACCGGGAAGGTGCCCGCTTTGGGCCCGTTCTGCAGCTCCACGCTCTCCTTCCCAACGGGCGCGCCCCTCGGCAACGGGAGGTATCCTTTCGCGAGCGGGTGTCCGGGCGCCACCGCCGCCCCCTCCTCATCGTCTGGCCGCGCCATATCCCAGGCTCTCCGGCGCCACCTCGCTCCCCGGCGCCACCTCGCTCCCCCGCCCCACTCCCCAACTCCGCTCTCCCGGCCCACAGCCCGAGGTCCTCCTGGGACCCCACCTCCAACCCCTCGGCCCACCGCTCCTTCCCCGGTGGCGCGCGCCGCGAACCGCAATCCGCGCTACCGCGTGAACAGATGAAGGTCTCCTCCCCCGCGCCGCGCGGCAGTCACCCCTTGTCTGGTCCCGCCCCTAGAGTCGCGCGTCCTGCATGACTACGGCCCTCCGGCCAATCAGCGTGCGCCTTTGTCCGGCGCGAGAGCCAGTCGGGGAGCTGCCGGGCGAGAACTGCGGGAGGCGGGGGAGGAAAGCGGCCGGCGAGCGCTGGCTGACATTTTCCTGCCCGGAAGGATGCATGGCCCCGGGTCTCCTGCACCTGAGGGTGGGCGGGAGGCGGCCCCGCGGGTTGTGTTGCTGGAAAAAGGGGTCTCGATCCAGACCCCAAGAGAGGGTTCTTGGGTCTACTTCAGGGAAGAATTGGAGGCGAGTCACAGAGCGCAGTGAAGGAAGCAAGTTTATTGGAATCTACTCCGTTAGAGAGTGCAAGTCCTCAGACTGCAGGAGGAGGAACTCCCGTCCTTCGGTAGTGTCACCACTTAGAGGCAACTGTGAGGAGCTGTGATTAATCGTGGAATGTGCTGATGTGCCCACTAAAGGTAGGGGCTGTTGGTGCACTAATGACCATTAATCCTTCAACCTAAGCCTGCGCATTGACGTTATCTCTGAGTAGAGGGCTGGGCCGGGCTCGGTGGCCACGTCTGTAATCCCAGGACTGTGGGAGGCCGGACAGGAGTCTCCCTTGAGCCCAGGAGTTCGAGACCAGCCTGGGCAACATACTGAGATGCCATCTATTTAAAAAAAAAAAAAAAAAAAAAAAAAGCCAGTAGCCAGGCATGGTGGTGCATGCCTGTAGTCCCAGCTACTCAGGAGGCTGAGGCAGGAGAATTACTTGAACCTGGGAGGCGGAGGTTGCAGTGAGCTGAGATCGCACCACACTGCCCTCCAGCCTAGCCTGGGCGACAAAGTGAGACCTTGTCTAAAAAATAAAAAAAAAAACTCAGGACATCTGGACAATTCCGCAGACTTGGTGGGAGATGTCCTGTATGGCCATAAATATTGTGTAATTATAATTGTTGGTCAGCTTAGAATGCGGCTATTTTCAGACCTTTAGCATTAACCTTATAGGTGCCTTGTAAGTGCCTAGTTACTCACTTTAACATGCAGTCGCTCTAGCCATGTTTTATTAAACCAGATGCCTGGTAAGCAGTGGCTCCTCTAACAAGTGGGCAGCTTGGAACTGGGAACGAGAGAGCCACCGAAACAGAATGAGGGAGACAAAGAAGTGGGCATCACCCTCAACTCCACAAGGGCTTCCCAAGGGCGCTGTACCGTACGCAGGCCCAGGACGAACTTTATTTCTCGCCCCAGCATCGCTGTCCTTGTCAGTGAGACCCTGGCTTTAGGGCAGACAGGACCACGTTTCATAAGTTCATGCTGTCCCAGCAGAGGAATAACGCCAGAAAGTGTTCCAGTACAACCAGAGAAAGAGAGTCCATGAGAAATCTGCCCTTGTGAGGTTGGAATCCCCTCAACCTCACCCCGCTGACTTGAATGAAGCAACTGAGACGGGCTATGATGGAGCAGATCCGGTTGCTCGACCTTCTCCCTTGCACCAACACATGTAGTTAATAGTTACTGGACATGCATATTCAGTGGGTTCTGTGGGTTCCAGGTACCAAATTTGTATTGAATGGTATGTGCCAGACACCGTCTTGAGATCTGGAGAATAAAAAAATAAAAAAATTAAAACGAGACATCCAGGGCACAGTAGCCTTGCGGTCTTCCTGGAACTAGAGAAAATTCAGCCCTTCTGCTCCTTGGGAAGCTATGTTTGGGGAAAAAAAAAAGAGAGAGAGAGAGAGACTCCAAAGAGTTTGTTATTAAATTTAAGTTGAAACTAGGTGTATATTGTACAAGTGTTCTTACCATGCATTTAATCTTAAAATGTGCTGATATCTAGAACCCTAAAACCCTGCACTTTTTTATTGCCTCTTACATTATTATTTTGGTCATGTATGAAATATATCAGGCATTTCTCGGTACAGGTGAAATGCTACATGTTCTAAACTAAGGAATAAGTGCATTATTATAATGTCTGCCTTGGCCAAACTGTATAAATCCCCCCCTCCGCCCGCCCCGGCCAACATCCCTTCCCTGCTTTTTTTTTTCTTTCTTTCCTAGTGCTTACCTTCACCTAAAATGTCCTATATTTTTACTTTTTTTTTCTGGTTATTTTCTTTCTTTCTTTCTTTCTTTCTTTTTTTTTTTTTTTGACAGTCTTGCTCTGTCACCCAGGCTGGAGTGCAGTGGCGGATCTCGGCTCACTGCAACCTCCACCTCCCAGGTTCAAGCGATTCTTCTGCCTCAGCCTCCCGAGTAACTGGAACTACAGGCCCGCGCCATCATGCCTGGCTAATTTTTGTATTTTTCTTTAGTGGAGACAGGGTTTCACCATATTGGCCAGGCTGGTCTTGAACTCCTGACCTCGTGATCCGCCCGCCTCAGCCTCGCAAAGTGCTGGGATTACAGGCCTGAGCCACCGAGCCTGGCCTCTTTCTTTCTTTTCTTTCTTTCTCTCTCTCTTTCTTTCCTTCTCTCTCTCTCTCTCTCGGCTGACCTCCAAGCCTGAGTACTTTTTGTATTTTTTGTAGGGATGGGGTTTTGCCACATTGCTCAGACTGGTCTCAACTGATCAGCTCACTTCGGCCTCCCAAAGTGCTAGGATTACAGGCATGAGCCATTGTGCTGGGCCTTTTTCTGGTTATTTTCTCCCTGCCCACTAGAATGTGAGTTCTATAAGGGCAGGGCTGAAAGTTTTGTTGCTTTTTGCTACCGCTACTATTTTTCAAGAATTTGTAACCAGTGTACTTTGTGCGAGTACCTAGCACATAGTAGGTGTTCAATAAATATTTACTGAGTACAGCTAATGAATACTGAATTACCGTGAATATTTTAAATAATTACTTGCTTTGTAAAGAAATCTATTTCTTCTCTCTGCCCAACTGCTGCTGCATCGCCATCACAGACACCAGCCATGTGCAGCCTATCTAGCTAGCCAGGGTCACCAAGGTCCTGGGCAGAACCAGCTCTCAGGGACAGTGCATGCGGGAATTTATAGACACAAGCCACTCCATCATCCACAGTGTGAAAGGCCCCATGCGCAAGGGCTATGTGCTCACCCTGTTTGGAGTCAGAGCGAGAGGCCTGGAGGTTGCACTGAGCTTGGCTGCTCACTGGGTCTTGGATGTTGGGTTCGACCACTTGGTCCATGAGAATGCTGTGCCATGATCTGCTCCTTTATTTTATTTGCCAGCCGCACAGGAATTGAGATATGCATTTAAATAAAGTGTTTGTGTGCCAAATTAGAAAGAAAAGAAAGGAAAGAGACAAAGAAAGAAGAAAGAGAGAGAGAAAGAAAGAGAGAGAGAAAAAGAAAGGAAGGAAGGAAAAAAGGAGGGAGGAGAGAAGGAAGGAAATCTTTTTTTAAATTATTATTATTATTTTTTTTTTTTTTTTTTTTGAGACGGAGTTTCGCTCTTGTCACCCAGGCTGGAGTGCAGTGATGCAATCTCGGCTCACTGCAACCTCTGTTTCCTGGGTTCAAGCGATTCTCCCTCCTCAGCCTCTCAAGTAGCTGGGATTAAGGCGCCCACCACCACGTGAAATCTATTTCTTAAAAAAAAAAAAAATCTTGGCCAGGTGCAATGGCTTACGCCTGTAATCCCAGCACTTTAGGAGGCCGAGGCGGGTGGATCACGAGGTCAGGAGATCAAGACCATCCTGGCTAACACGGTGAAGCCCATCTCTACTAAAAATACAAAATATTAGCCGGGCATGGTGGTGGGCGCCTGTAGTCCCAGCTATTCGAGAGGCTGAGGCAGGAGAATAGCATAAACCCAGGAGATGGAGCTTGCAGTGAGCCGAGATCGCGCCACTGCACTCCAGCCTGGGCAATAGAGTGAGACTCCGTCTCAGAAAAAAACAAAAACAAAAACAAAAACAAAAAAAGTCTTGCAAACTTCCAGAAGGAAGGGAAGGAGGGAGTGAAATCTATTTCTTTCTCTTTTCCTTTTTCTTTTTTTGACACAGAGCTTTGCCCTTGGAGTCCAGGCTGGAGTGCAATGATGAAATCTCAGCTGACTGCAACCTCTGCCTCCCGGGTTCAAGTGATTCTCCTGCCTCAGCCTCCCAAGTAACTGGGATTACAGGTGCCCACACCCGGCTAATTTTTGTATTTTTAGTAGAGACAGGGTTTCTCCATGTCGGTCAGGCTGGTCTCGAACTCCTGACCTCAGGTGATCCACCTACCTCAGCCTCCCAAAGTGCTGGGGTTACAGGCATGAGCCACCGTGCCCGGCCACCATTCTAATTTCTTAATCTTGTCTTCTTTCTCTGGCTTCAGTGGTAGATATTTATTAACCAGTTTAAACATGAGTCATTATTTATATCAAATGTTTGGATGTATAACGTAAAATGAACCTTAATCTCTGTCAAAAAAGATACTACTGGGAGCATTGTTTGGCTAGGAGTCAAGATGAGATTGAGCTACTTTATGGGTGTGGAATGCCAAGTCAGAGAGATTTGAATAAGTAACACTTCAGCAATATGAGATCTGGACAGCATCCAGGAGCCAAGGTCCAAGATGCTAATAGGAGTGATGTAGTTGTCCCTGAACAAAGGTTTGCCACAGTTTACGAGCCTCAGAGGTTAAGATGCAAACCAGAACAATGCTATTGGATGTGCAATCCGTGATGTTTCATGGGGAGGTGGGTAGATTTGGGCAACCTTGCCTTCAGTTTACTCCTACTAGCATCAGGCTCTGTCCACCTGAGCAGCAGAGGCTATATGGTTCTATTCTGTGAAAAGATCAAGTTGGAAATGGAGGAGTAGAGGAGAAGGTTGGAAATCAGAATCCTCCCACATGTATTCTTCCCTCCATTGAGACATTTTATTTGTATATATTTATTCCTGAAAAAAAAAAAAAAGAGTCCCAGGATTTTTTCTCCTGTGTTTTTGTCTTGTTTCTTCTCGGTCCATGATGCCAGTTGAGGTCATCAGTACAGCGAAACCAAACTGGTGAGATGGGAACAAATTATTCTGTCACTTTTCTAGATCTATTTATTTATTTATTTATTTATTTATTTATTTATTTATTTGAGATGGAGTCTTGCTCTTGTCGCCCAGTCTGGAGTGCAATGGCGAGATCTTGGCTCACTGCAACCTTCGCTTCCTGGGTTCAAGAGATTCTCCTGCCTCAGACTCCCGAGTAGCTGGGATTACGGGTGCCCACACCACGCTTGGCTAATTTTTGTATTTTTAGTAGAGATGGGGTTTCGCCGTGTTGGCCAGGCTGGTCTCGAACTCCTGACCTCAAGTGATCTGCCGGCCTTGGCCTCCCAAAGTGCTGGGATTACAGGTGTGAGCCACTACACCCGGCCCATTTTTCTAGATCTTTGAATTGCACATCAAATCTGGAGCTGACTGCTCCATACTTGTTTAACCTGCCTATGAGGTTCACGACAATTTTCCCAGCTCTGTGATCATCAATGACTTTGAATTCACCAATATAACCATGCTTCATCATCACAGTTAGAAACCAGACCATGACTTTAGAGCATGACCTAATAAGAACCTGGCATGTGGGTCTCTTTTTGGCATTCATGCACACCATTATGGTGGCACAGAAAGATGATAGAAACTATTTGTACATTTTTGTGTAAAGGTACTAGAGATTTAATTCTGCAATGGCAGAGTTTCCTGTCCTAAAATATCTCTGAGGATTTGCTAAGGCAGATCCTGCCTTTCATGTCTGGCTTTAAATTTACCTGTTGCGTGATTTAAATATAACCAATGTCAAATCACAACTAAATTTTCCATGTTACATCTGGTTCTTATTCCTTTGGGCATGATTTAATTTATCATATTAGCTAGTTGACATGTTGGCTTTAAAGATAATGAGATTCAGGCTGGGCAAGGTGGCTAACACCTGTAATCCCAGCACTTTGGGAGGTCGAGGCTTGTGGATCACCTGAGGTCAGGAGTTCAAGACCAGCCTGACCAACATGGTGAAACCCTGTCTCTACTAAAAATACAAAGTTAGCCAGCCAGTGCTAGCAATTTTAAAACTCTCACTTTCTTTTGCAATTTTTAATTGCTTAATTTGAATTGATTGAGACATGTACTATCTCTGTTCACCCCCACTTCCCATATCCAGAATTGATCCAGGTTTTTAGAGCCTAAAGGCTTAATTTGGGGATGGGGGTGTTATTTAAGAAACTAATATCAAAATTAAAATTTTAAATGAGGTCGGGTGCGGTGGCTCATGCCTGTAATCCCAGCACTTTGGGAGACTGGGGCAGGTGCATCGCTTAAGCTCAGGAGTTCAAGACCAGCCTGGGTAACATGGCGAAACCCCTTCTCTACCAAAAAAATACAGTATTTAGCTGGGCCTGGTGGCGCATGCCTGTAGTCCCACCTACCTGAGAGGCTGAGGTGGGAAGATCGCTTGAGCCCAGGAGGTCAAGGCTGCAATGAGCTGAGATCACGCCACTCCAGCCTAGGCAACAGAGTGAGGCCTTGTCAAAAAAAAAAAAAAAGAGAGAGAGAGAGAGATACAAGCCTTCAGAGACCCTCATATTAACTTCATGGTAAATCTGCCTCTGCTCACCCCTCCCACCTGTAGCAACTAATATCTTCATTTCCAGATTTACTCCGAAAAAACTGTGCAACTGCTTCACATGTTTCCTCTTGATTCACTAATTTGTAACTCACTTACTGAAACGCTGATGAAAGAATTGAGTCAAAAAATAAATAGACCTCCTTCCCAGCCCTGGCTTGTTCAGAGCATCTACTACAGAGGAGTCTTAAGGGTTTTGTATGCTTAGAGTTGAGAGACCAAATAGCTCCTGAAAACTGTAGCTAGAGGAAATGCCATATGGGGACAGGCCACAAGGAGAACTCAAGCCCCTGTAAACCAAAAATGAAATATTCTAAGCCCCCAATTTACTAAACAGATTCAACCTCCCACTTCAGCCTCCCAAATAGCTGGGATTACAGGCGCATGCAACCATGCCCGGCAAATTTTTGTGTTTTTTGTAGAGATGGGGTTTCGCCATGTTGGCCAGGCTGGTCTTGAACTCCTGACTTCAAGTGATCTGTCCACCTCACCCTCCCAAAGTGCTGGGATTAGTGAGCCACTGCAACAGCCCTCTAACACTTATTCCTGAAGTTTTCTTTCTTCCTTCCTTCTCGGAAGCCCCTTCCTCCCTCTCTTGTTGCTTTAAGGTACCTTCACCCTGGCTAGGCCCTATTGTTCTTTTATCGGTTTTTTGTTTGTTTCTTTAGCCTACATATGCTCTTCCACCTGGGTTATACAAATGCAAAGTACATCGTAGTTCCATGCTGGGCCTTATTATTAACAAGAACTTTCTGAATCTCTTAAGATGTAGTGAAAGCAGATATACATAAACTACGTTGAACTAAACTGTATTTTCTAAAAGTAAATAAATGTGTTGGCTGGGAGCGGTGGCTCAGGCCTGTAATCCCAGCACTTTGGGAGACCGAGCAGGAGGATGGCTTGAGCTCAGGAATTCGAGACAAGCCTGGGTAACATAGTGAGACCCTGTCTTTACAAAAAATACAAAAATTAGCCGGGCCTGGTGACACAAACCTATTCTTCCAGCTATTTGGGAGGCTAAGGTGGGAGGATGGCTTGAGCCCTGGAGGCAGGGGTTGCAGTGAGCCAAGATCATGCCACTGCACTCTAGCCTGGGCAACAGAGCAAGACCTTGCCACCAAAAAAATAAAATAAATAAATGTGTTTTTAAAAAATGCACTGCCCACCTTTGAAGGCAGCAATGGCACTATGAATGATCTCTAATTTCTTGAGTCAGCTTGTTTCTTGAGTTGCTTCTCCATGTAGTGAGTTAGTCAGTTAGTTAGTTTTGCCGGGCCCCCTTCCTCCACATTGGAAACATTCCAGAGTGACCTGAAGATTTAAAAAAAAAAAAAAACTGGAGACCTCCTCTTCTTAGAAAAGAAATATATGAATAAAATAACTTTCCATGTAGCTTGGGCAACATGGCAAAACCCCGTCTCTATGAGAAATTTAAAAATTAGCCAGTTGTGGTGGTCCACGCCTATAGTCCCAGCTACTCAGGAGGCAGAGGTGAGAGAATCACCTGAGTTCAGGAGGTCGAGGTTGCAGTAAGCCTCAATCACACCACTGCACTCTAGCCTGTCCGATGGAATGAGATCCTGTCTCAAAAAACAAAAGAGGCCAGGGAGGCCAAGGTAGGCAGATCACCTGAGGTCAGGAGTTCGAGACCAGCCTGGCTAACTTGGTGAAACCCCATTTCTACTAAAAATACAAAATTAGCTGGATGTGGTGGCGTATGCCTGTAATCCCAGCTACTCAGGAGGCTGAGACAGGAGAATCACTTGAACCTGGGAGATGGAGGTTGCAGTAAGCCGAGATCGTGTCATTGCATTCCAGCCTGGGCAACAACAGTGAAACTCCATCTCAAAAACCAAACCAAAACAAAAACAAACAACAAGAAGTTCCCCATGTAAAATATAAAGTTTTAATAAAACCAATAAAGTAGCTACCACTTACTGAGTACTTACAATGAATCTTTAGATTAGAACTCTTCTTCATCGGGGCAAGGACCCATTTGTCCCCAGTATCCACAATAGCTCCAAGCACAGTATGTGCTCAAAACATATCAGTACATGTAATAAATTGATGCCAGCCACAATGCAAAAAGCTTTACATGCATTCCTAATTTAATCTCAACTCCCTCCTCATCACTTACCACGCATACAAACACACAGCTTGGTGAAAGCAGTATCTTTAGCCCCCATTTTGCAAATGATGAAACCAATATTATGAGGGTTGAATGGCTGGGCCTGGTGATGCACACCTGTAATCCCAGCATTTTGGGAGGCCAAGAGGAATCGCTTGAGCTCAGGAGTTCAAGAGCAGCGTGGCCGACATAATGAAACTGTGATTGCACCATTGCACTCCAGCCTGGGTGACAGAGCAAGACCTTGTCTCCAAAAAAAAAAAAAAAAAAAAAAAAAAGAGGGTAGAGGAATTTATATTTATCCAAGGTCACCTGGCTGGTAAGTAAATGATCTCTGACTCCAGAACCTCTCTTAACCAGGCTTCTATGAATAGAACAAAGTTGGAATGGCACTGATCAGAATATTCCATCACCAAGGTGTCATCCCAGTGGGCTAATCCACACCAGTGGACTTGAAACACGCTTTGGGTTGCTGTATGGTAGTATGCTAAAGGTAATTTATAATAGTATACCTGTAGAAATAGTAATATATTTTCTCATACAGTCAGTTCTTATTATTATGATAGTTATGTTCTATAAAGTTGCCACAAACATTAAATTAGCAAATACTGAACCATTGCTCCTAGAAAGAATACGGCCGGCCCCTAACTTACAATTGTTTGACATACAATTTTTCGACTTTACAATGGCTCAAAAGCAATATGGATGGCGCAAAAGCAATATGGAAACCACAGTTTTGATCTTTTTCCCAGGCTAGTGCTACTAGTGCTATTTGCTATATGTATAACAAATACATTTTAGGGAGTAGCCAAATTTGCAAATATGTAATCAATGAGTAATGAGGATCTACTGTATATGCATGTTTAATATTTTCAAAACCTGGGCTGGGCACAGTTGCTCACGCCTGTAATCCCAGCACTTTGGGAGGCTGAAGCAGGAGGATCATTTGACCCCAGGAGTTCAAGACCAGCCTGGGCGACATGGCAAAATGACATCTCTACAAAAAATACAAAAATTAGCCAGGCATGGTGGTGTGTGCCTGTAGTTCCAGCTACTTGGAAGGCTGAGGTGGGGGGATCACCTGAGCCCAGGAGGTTGAGGCTGCAGTGAGATGTGATCAAGTCACTCACTGCACTCCAGCCTGGGTGACAAAGTGAGACCTTGTCTCAGAAAGAGAAAAAAAAGAAAAGAAAAAAAAGTTTCAAAGCCCTTTTCAGTCTAATGCTCTCCCAACTGAGCTATTTTGGGCAGCCCTTCAAAGCCCCTTTTGTCACGTGCGTCCATGTGAAGAGACCACCAAACAGGCTTTGTGTGAGCAACAAGGCTGTTTATTTCACCTGGGTGCAGGTGGGCCGAGTCCAAAAAAGGAGTCAGCAAAGGGTGGTGGGATTATCATTAGTTCATATAGGTTTGGGATAGGTGTACAAAGTACATTCTTAAGGGCGGGGAAGAATATTACAAAGTACCTTCTTAAGTGGAGCGGGGAGAATATTACAAAGTACCTTCTTAAGGGCAGGGGAGAATATATCATATCAGTTAGGGTGGGGCAGGAACAAATCACAGTGGTGGAATGTCATCAGTTAAGGCTATTTTCAGGTCTTTTGTGGATATTCAGTTGCTTCAGACCATCTAGATGTATACGTACAGGTCACAGGGGATATGATGGCTTAGCTTGGGCTCAGAGGCCTGACATTCCTGTCTTCTTATATTATAATCAGAAAAACAAAACAAAACAGTGGTGAAGTGTTGAGGCAGCGAAAACTTTTGGGGGTGGTATGGAGAGATAATGGCAATGTTTTTCAGGGTTGCTTCAAGCAGGATTAGGGGCAGCGTGGGAACCTAGAGTGGGAGAGATTAAACTGAAGAAAGATTTTGGGGTAAGGGGTGATATTATGGGCTTGTTAGAAGGGGCATTTGTCGTATAGAATGATTGGTGATGGCCTGGATGTGGTTTTGTATGAATTGAGAAACTAAACGGAAGGAAGACACAAGGTCCGAATAAGAGAAGGAGAAAAATAGGTATTAAAGGACTAAGAATTGGGAGGACCCAGGACATCCAATTAAGGAGTGCCCAAGGGGGTTCAGCATAATTATTTGCTTGGTTGGTGAGTTTTTGGGCTCTATCCTTGAGTTTTTTTATGTTGTCATATACCAGGCCAGACTGATGTAGGTAAAAACACTGTTTGTTTAAAAATATAGAGTCCTCTTTTTTTAGCAGTGAGTAAGTGGAGGCCTGGGTGATTTTGGAGGAAAGAGAAATGCAAAGCCAGCAATTGTTTGTTAAAGAAGGATTAGAAACAGCTAGGAGAGAGTGAGATTGACGGTGTGGTGGAGATAGCTGGGGAGAGGTAGAGGGTGGCATAAGAACGGGAACCAGAATAAGAGTGAGTATAAAAGTAAAGAATAGGACTTCATCAGGGTGAAAGTATTGGAGTGTACTTTGTCAATGAAGATCTTCTATCCACTTAAACAGAGACTTAAGGGTGGTGATTTGAGGTAAAACCAGGAGCCACTAAATACCAAGAGCCTGAGAAATTGCTCAGGTGATTTGACTAATAAAGGCTGGTCCATTATCAGACTGTATAGAGGTGGGAAGGCCAAACTGAGGAATTATGTCTGACAGAAGGGAAGAAATGACTGCGGTGGCCTTCTCAGACCCTGAGGGAAAGGCCTCTACCCATCCAGTGAAAGTGTCTACCCAGACCAAGAGGTATTTTAGTTTCCTGACTCGGGGCATGTGAGTAAAGTCAATTTGCCAGTCCTGGGCAGGGGCAAATCCCCAAGCTTGATGTGTAGGGGAGGGAGGGGGCCTGAACAATCCCTGAGGGGTAGTAGAATAGTAGGTGGAACACTGAGAAGTGATTTTCTTAAGGATAGATTTTCACGATAGAAAGGAAATGAGAGGTTCTAAGAGACGGGCTAGCAGCTTGTAACCTACATGGAAGAGATTATGAAATGACAACAGAATAGAATGGGCCTGTGAGGCTGGAAGGAGATATTTTCCTTGGTCCAAGAACCATTTGCCTTGTGTGGGAAGAGATTGATAGGTGGAAGTTTCAGTGGGGTGTAGGTAGGAGTGATCAATGAGAAGGAGAAAAACTGGCCATGAGGGACAGAAGTTGGAAGGCTAGCTGCTTCTTTGGTTACCTTATCAGCATAAGCGTTGCCCTGAGCGATGGGATCTGATGCCTTTTGGTGGCCCTTGCAGTGAATGACTCCAGCTTCCTTTGGAAGTAAAGTGGCCTTGAGAAGAGTTTTTATTAAAGAAGTATTAATGATAGAGGACACTTGCGTAGTGAGGAAACCTCTTACAGCCCATATAACAGCATGGTGGTGCAGGATATGGAAGGCATATTTAGAATCAGTATAAATATTGATGCATAGTCCCTTGCAAGAGTGAGGGCCTGAGTTAAGGCAATGAGTTTGGCTTACTGAGACATAGTGGAGGTGGGCAGAGCAGTAGCCTCAGTGATAGATGTAGAAGATACAATAGCATAGCCTGCCTTTGCTGGTGAGTGGCGATTAGGCCTGGTGGAACTGCCATCAATAGTGTGATCAGGGTGAGAAACAGGAAAGAAGGAAATATGGGGAAATGAAGTGAATGTCAGGTGGATCAGAGAGATAGCGTCATGGGGGTCAGGTGTTGTATCAGGAATAATGTGGGAGGCCAGATTGAAGTCCAGGCCAGGAACAATGGTAACTGTGGGAGACACAGCAAAGAGTGAGTATAGTTGAAGGAGCTGGGGGGCAGAAAGTATATGCGTCAAGTGTGAGGAGGAAAATGGATTTTGAAAGTTATGGGAACTGTAGAGAGTAAGTGGAGCATAGCTTGTGATTTTGAGGGCCTCTAAAAGTATTAAAGCAGCAGCAGCAGCCGCTGCACACAGACATGAGGGCTAGGCTAAAACAGTAAAGTCAAGTTGTTTGGACCGAAAGGCTATGGGGCGCAGTCCCAGCTCTTGTGTAAGAATTCTGACCACACAGCCCTGCACTTTGGCTGTGTGTAATGAAAAAGTTGGAATGAGTTAGGGAGAGCTAGTGTGGGAGCAGCTTTTAGGGCTGTTTTTTAAGGAATGGAAAGGAGAGTGGGGAGAGGATTTAGGATTTATGGGGTCAGTTAGGTTGATCTAGAACAGAATAATGGGTTGTGGAGGGAGATATTGAGGATAGGAGAGTATATGGGTTTGGCACTACAGGGTGGATAGGCAAGACAATTTGGTTGATAAGGCACAGATCCTGAACTAACCTGTAAGACTTGTCTGGTTTTTGGACCAGACCTTTCAAAGTCATGAGTTAAACATATTACTTATCTCCATTTAAGAGATTGTAAAATTGGATGAATTAGCAGTTGGAATTGGCCTGTTCCTATGTCACACACAGAACCAATTTCACAGGCATGAGACCCAAACAGTCACATAGGGCCCTTTGCTCAGAAGGGTCTCACAATTGGCTTAAAGTTTTACTGTCATTACCTTGAACATCTCCATTGTTTGTTAATAAAGGGTCCAGCATTTTTATTTTCGCTGGACCCTACAAATTATGTAGCCAATTCTAGTCACACAGCAAGTAAACAAGATTAGAAACTGGGGAGAAAAGAAAATACTAAATTATTTACTTATCAAATTGAACAAAACTTTTTTCAAAGTGCCTATTTAATATGATAAAGTTACCACTTATTGAGGGTTGGTTGTATTAAGCTCTTGGTATTTATTAGCTCATTTAGTCCTTATGACACTCTGTGAGTTGGATATTATTTTCTTTACTTTTCTTTCTTTCTTTCTTTCTTTTTTGAGATGGAGTGTCACTTTCGTTGCCCAGGCTGGAGTGCAATGGTGCAGTCTTGGCTCACCGCAACCTCTGCCCCTGGAGTTCAAGCGATTCTCCTGCCTCAGCCTCCAGAGTAGCTGGGATTACAGGCATGTGCCACCACACCCAGCTAATTGTGTGTGTGTGTGTGTGTGTGTGTGTGTGTTTGATGGAGTCTTGCTCTGTTGCCCAGGCTGGAGTGCAGTGGTGCAATCTCGGCTCGCTGCAAGCTCCGCCTCCCGGGTTCACACCATTCTCCTGCCTCACCCTCACAAGTAGCTGGGACTACAGGTGCATGCCACCACGCCCGGCTAATTTTTTTTTTTTTTTGTATTTTTAGTAGAGACAGGGTTTCACCATGTTAGCCAAGATGGTCTTGATCTCCTGACCTAGTGATCCGCCTGCCTCAGCCTCCCAACATGCTGGGATTACAGGCATGAGCCACCGCGCCCAGCTGAGACAGGGTTTCACCATGTTGGCCAGGCTGATTTTGAACTCCCGACTTCAGGTGATCCACCTGCCTAGGCCTCCCAAAGTGTTGGGATTACAGGCGTGAGCCACCGCACCTGGCCTGGATATTATTTTCATTTAACACATCAGGAAACTGAGGCCCAGAGAAGGTAAGTAACTTAAACAAAATCATACAGTTAGGAGGCAGCATAGGTAAAATATTAATCAAATCTTTTTTACTTAAAAAATATGCTTGTACCACTAGACTCTATTACTGTGTCTATTTTGTTTTATTTAGCTCCAGTTGTCAGGTAACTTGTAATAAGAATTTGAATTTTGAGAATTTCATGGTGAACTTTTAACTAAGACATCTATGTTTTATTTGCAGTTCACCTATAAAATGGGCTTTTATTTTATTTTTTTGAGACCAAGTTTCATTCTTGTCCCCCAGGCTGGAGTGCAATGGTGTGATCTCGGCTCACTGCAACCTCTGCCTCCCGGGTTCAAGCAATTCTCCAGCCTCAGCCTCCTGAGTAGCTGGGATTACAGGTTCCTGCCACCACACTTGGCTAATTTTTGTATTTTCAGTAGAGACCAGGTTTCACCATGGTGGCCAGGCTGGTCTCGAACCCCTGACCTCAGGTGATCCACCCACTTCGGCCTCCCAAAGTGCTGGGATTACAGGCATGAGCCACCGCTCCCAGCCTAAAATGGACTTTTAACAAAATATAAATTAACTCAGGCCGGGAGTGATGACTTACGCCTGTAATCCCAGCAATTTGGGAGGCCAAGGCGGGCAGATCACTTGAGGTCAGGAGTTCAAGACCAGCCTGGCCAACATGGTGAAAACCCCCTCTCTACTAAAAATACAAAAAAATTAGCTGGGCATAGTGGTGCACACCTGTAATCCCAGCTACTCAGTAGGCTGAAGCACGAGAACCGCTTGAACCCAGGAGGCAGAGGCTGTAGTGAGCCAAGATCGCGCCACTGCACTCCAGCCTGGGTGACGGAGTGAGACTCCATTTCAAAACTAACAAACAAAAATAGGCACTTGACAAACTGACCTTTTTATTTTTTATTATTTTATTTTATTTTTTTGAGAGGGAGTGACGCCCAGCCTGGGCGACAGAGCAAGACTCCTTCTTAAAAGAAAAAAAAAAAAAAAAAAGAAAGATACCTCTTCTTTGCTTATTTAGGAAAGAAAAATTGATGGCTCTGGTAGCTTTCCTAAAACAATGTGTGTTTGTGTGATTTCTGTCACTTCAATGTGTTTCAAAGCATTATTATAAAAATAAATCGAAAACAACCTAAAGTCTAGCAATAAAAAGAATAATTAATGTGAGGCACAGTGGCTTATACCTGTAATCCCAGCACTTTGAAAGGCTGAGGTGGGTAGATCGCTTGAGCTTAGGAGTTTCAGCCCAGCCTGGGCAACATGGTGAAACCCTGTCTCTACCAAAAATACAAAAAAATTAGCTGGGCATGGTGGTGCGCACTTGTGGTGGTCCCAGCCACTCAGGAGGCTGAGGATGGAAGATCACTTGAGCCTAGGGGGCAGAGGTTGCAGTGAGCCAAGATCATGCGCCTGGATTCCAGCCTGGGTGACAGAATGAGACCCCATCTCAAAAGAAAAGAAAAAAAAAGGAAAGATGGTGTCTCCCACTCCAAAAGAATTTAAAAAGACTTACAAACATTAGCTGGGTGTGGTGGCACATGCCTGTAATCCCAGCTACTGGGAAGGCTGAGGCAGGAGAATCGCATGAAACCAGGAAGTCAGGGTGGCAGTGAGCCGATATCGCTCCACTGGACTCCATCCTGGAGACAGAGAGAGACTCCGCCTCAAAAAAAAAAAAAAAAAGGGAGAGAGAGAATTTAAAAGGTGAGCGCAGAGCCGGGTGCGGTGGCTCAGTCCTGTAATCCCAGCACTTTGGGAGGCCAAGGCGGGCAGATCAAGAGGTCAGGAGATCGAGTCCATCCTGGCTAACATGGTGAAACCCCGTCTCTACTAAAAATACAAAAAAATTAGCCGGGCGTGGTGGCGGACGCCTGTAGTCCCAGCTACTCGAGAGGCTGAGGCAGGAGAATGGCTTGAACCTAGGAGGCAGAGCTTGCAGTGAGCCGAGATCGCGCCCCTGCACTCCAGCTTGGGCGACAGAGCGAGATTCCGTCTCAAAACAAAACAAAACAGGCGAGGGCGGTAGCCCACGCCTGTACAAAAAGTAGCTGGGCATGGTGGTGCGCCTCTGTAATCCCAGCTACTTTGGGAGGCTGAGGCACGAGAATCGCTTGAACCTGCACTCCAGCCTGGACGACAGAGAAGACTGTGTCTCAAAAAACAAAACAAAATAAAAACGAAATAATTTAAAATTAAAATTAATTTTGTGTGTTTGTTTTTGAGACGGAGACTCGCTCTGCTGCCCAGGCTGGGGTGCAATGGAACGATCTCCGGTCACTACAACCTCTATCTTCCGGGTTCAAGTGATTCTTCCGAATCAGCCTTCCAAGTAGCTGGGATTACAGGTGCGTGCCACCACGCCTGGCTAAGTTTTGTATTTTTGTAAAGACGGGGTTTCACCATGTTGGCCAGGCTGGTCTTGAACTCCTGACAGGTGATCTGCCTGCCTTGGCCTCCCAAAGTGCAGGGATTACAGGCATGGCCACTGCGCCTGGCCCACTAAAATTAAATTAAAAAAAAGAAAAAAATTATAAATTCACATGATAGACTATTACATTATCAAATCTTACATTTTTATTACTGACACATATGTAAAGACATGAAAAATTCTCACAATAACTATATTAAAGTGAAAGAAAATCAAAACTTGTAAGTAATATATACTATTTATTCATTCATTAAAATATTTATCAACCACCTGATATTCATTAGGCAATGTGCTAGGTACTCAGCCCAATTTTATGTAAGAGCTTTATTGACTGGTCATTGACATACAATGAACTGTCCATGTTTAAAATGTACAGTTTGATGTTTTTGACATATGCATACACCCAGGAAAGCATCACCACAATTAAGATAATAAACATATTCATCAGCCCCAAAGTTTATTCATATCCCTTGTAATCCCTGCCACCCTTGCTGCCTACCTTTCCCCATTCCCAAGCAACCATTGATTTTCATTTGTCACTGTAGGGGACTTCATATTTCCTAGCATTTTTTTTTTTTTGACACAGGGTCTTGCTGTGTTGCCCAAGCTGGAGTGCAGTTTTGTGATCACGGCTCACTGCAACCTCCACCTCCTGGGTTCAAGCCATCCTTCTACCTCAGCCTCCTGAGTAGCTGGGATTACAGGCAGGTGCCACCACACCTAGTTAAATTCTTGAATTTTCTGTAGAGACAAGGTCTCATTATATTGCTTAGTCTGGTCTTGAACTCCTGAGCTCAAGCAGTTCTCCTTCCTCAGCTTTCCAAAGTGCTGGGATTATAGGCGTGAGCCACCATGCCTAGCCTAATATTTCCTAGAGTTTTATATGCATGGAATCGTACACTATACATTCTGATTTGTCTGGCTTTTTTTTTTCTTTTTACTCAGCATAGTTATTTTGAGCTTCAGCCATAATATTGTGTTTATCGACAATATATGAACTCTACTCAAAAATATATATTGATGAATTAGCATCTCAGGTAAAAGGAATATATTATATACATATAATATATATAAATATATTTTATAACTCAGTGTCAATTGTGCACATATACCACAATTTATTTGTTCTGCTTCTGATGGACATTTGGGTTGTTAGAACTTTTTGGCTCATAAAAATAAAGCAGCGGGCTGGGCCTGGTGGCTGTGCTCACACCTGTAATCTCAGTACTCTGGGAGGCCAAGGCAGGAGGATCCCTTGAGCCCAGGATTCAAGACTAGCCTTAGGAACATAATGAGACCTCATCTCTATGAAAAATAAAAACAAAAATAGCCAGGTGTGGTGGCCTGCGCCTGTATCCCAGCTACTTGGGAGGCTGAGGTGGGAAGATGGCTTGAGCCTGGGAGGTCGAGGATGCCGTGAGCCATGGTCATGCCACTTCACTCTAGCCTGGGTGACAGAAAGAGACCCTGTCTCAAAAATAAATAAATAAAAATAAAGCTGTGTAAAAACAACAACAACAACAAAAGTTTTTTAAAAAGCTGTGATTAACATTCATGTGTTAGTTTTCATATGTACAGATACATTTCTTTATGCATGTGTATGGAGAATTTCATTGCTCTAGGGTAAATACCTAGGAATGGATAAAATGGTAGGAGTATGTTTAACTTTTTAAGAAGCTGCATGATTATTTTCCAGACATTGTTCCATTTTACATTCTCACTAGCAGCATATGAGAATTCCAGGTCCTCCATATCTTTGCTAACACATGGTTTGGTCAGTCTTTTTCATTTCAGCCATTCTAGTGGTATGTAGTGATATCTCATTGTAGTATTGATTTACACTTTCCTAGTGACTGATGATGACGAATGTATTTTTTTTTTTTTGAGACAAAGTCCTGCTCTGCCGCCCAAGCTGGAGTGCAGTGCTATGATCTTGACTCACTGCAACCTTGCCTCCCAGGTTCAAACAATTCTCCTGCCTCAGCCTCCTGAGTAGCTGGGATTACAAGTGCATACCACCATGCCCGGTTAAATTTTTTTTTGTATTTTTAGTAGTGACAGGGTTTTGCCATGTTGGACAGGCTGGTCTCGAACTCCTGACCTCAGGTGACCCATACGCCTCGGCCTCCCAAAGTGCTGGGATTGTAGGTGTGAGCCACCACGCCCGGCCCCATTTCTTTGTCTTCTGGCTTATGTTATTGCTTGTTGAGGAGTCAGCTGTTGGTCCAATTGCCCCTCCTTTTATTCTCTGGTTGCTTTAAAGATTTTCTTTTCTTTTTAAGTTCACTGTAATCTCAGCGTGGGCTTTTTAAAAATCCTGACTGCTATTGTTTGAGCTTCTTGAGACTGTGGACTGTATCATTTATCAGTGCTGAATATTTCGCTATCTTTCCAAATCTTGCTCTGACACCCAGGCTGGAGTGCAATGGCACAATCTCAGCTCACTGCAACCTTCACCTCCCAGGCTTAAGTGATCCTCCCACTTCGGCCTTCCAAAGTGTTGGGATTATAGGCGTGAGCCACTGCGCCTGGCCACTTTATTTTATTTTATTTTATTTTTTGAGACAGAGTCTCACACTGTCGCACAGGCTGGAGTGCAATTGCGTGATCTCAGCTCACTGCAACCTCTGCCTCCCGGGTTCAAGCAACTCTCATGCCTCAGGCTCCTGAATAGCTGGGATTACAGGTGCCTGCCACCATGCCTGGCTAATTTTTTGTATTTTTAGTAGAGACAGGGTTTCACTATGTTGGCCAGGCTGGTCTTGAACTCCTGACCTTGTGATCTGCCCGCCTTGGCCTCCCAACGTGCTGGGATTACAGGCATGAGCCACAGCGCCTGGCCGCCACTTTTAAAAAATAAAATCCCTTTGGATACTTATTGGGAAAGTAACACCCAAAATATTAATGGATGTCTCTGGAACGAGAGTAATTTTAACTTTTCTACTTTATGTTTTTCTGTATTTTCTTAATTATCTACCATGAATATGTATTATTTTTATAATCATGTATTAAACATGTATTATTTATCTATTACATTATTAATATATGTAATAAACATGTATTATTTTTATAATCAGAAGAAATAACGCTTCTAAAAGCAAAAAACAATGCATAGTATAATTTTAAAAAACAATAATATATCCTCTTACCATATCTTTTTAACCTTTGTTTCCCCTGAAGAACACCTAAAAAACAAAAATAAAACCCTTAAGAAACAATAATAAAAAGTGAGGTGTGGCCGGGTACAGTGGCTCACGCCTGTAATCCCAGCATTTTGGGAGGCCAAGGCGGGTGGATCACAACTTCAGGAGTTCGAGACCAACCTGGCCAATATGGTGAAACCCCGTCTTTACTAAAAATACAAAAAAAAAAAAAAAAATTAGCTGGGCATGGTGGTGCATGCCTGTAATCCCAGCTACTCGGGAAGCTGAGGCAGGAGAATTGCTTGAACCCTGGAGGCGGAGGTTGCAGTGAGCTGAGATCGAGCCACTGCACTCCAGCCTTGGCAACAGAGTGAGACTCCATCTCAAAAAATAAAAAAATAAAAAAAAAGTGAGGTGTGCTGTCCGGGCACAGTGGCTGACACCTGTAATCCCAGCACTTTGGGAAGCTGAGGTGGGTGGATCACCTGAGGACAGGAGTTCGAGACCAGCCTGGCCAGCATGGCAAAACCCCATCTCTACTGATAATAGAAAAATTAGCCAGACATGGTTGTGCGTGCCTGTAATTCCAGCTACTTAGGAGGCTGAGGCACAAGAATCACTTGAATCTGGAAGGTGGAAGTTGCAGTGAGCTGAGATCATGCCACTGTGTGTCAGCCTGGGCGACAGAGCAAGACCCTGTCTAAAAAAATAAGTAAATAAAAAAGTGAAGCGTGGGGTGGGAGGCTTGGTGGTGGTTGTGGTGTTATTTTATAGAAGGCAAAAAGAGAAACTGGCAAACGTGATTGTGAATACTGGCTTCTGAGTCAAAAAGACAATTGAAAGTATTTTTTCATTTGTTTGTAGGACAGCAAGAATCACTTGACAATTGGTTTGTGAGCATAATGGCATCTATAAACAGAACCACTGAAATAATGAAAAAACATGGAGTAAGCAAACAACATCTCCTGGAGGAGATAAACAAAAAGCGTGAATCCAACTGCTTGGTGGAGCGAAGCAATCAAGTCAGCTTACTGAGAGTTCAAAAGAGGCACTTCCCGGGTGCCTATCAGTCCTTTACTGATACCACAACCAAAGAGCCTGTTCCCAACAGTGGCAGGAGCTCCTGGATCAAGCTGAGTCTCCTTGCTCACATGGAGAGAAAGCACTTTCCACCAAAAAGTAAGAAGTTATCATAGGATTTTTCTTTTTTTTTTTTTTTGAGATGGAGTTTTGCTCTTGTCGCCCAGGCTGGAGTGCAGTGGCGCGATCTCAGCTCACTGCAACCTCCACCTCCCGGGTTCAAGCGATTCTTCTGTCTCAGCCTCCCAGGTAGCTGGGAATACAGGCGCCTGCTACCACGCCTGGCTAATTTTTTTGTATTTTTTAGTAGAGACGGGATTTCACCTTGTTGGCCAGGCTGGTCTCAAACTCCTGACCTCAGGTGATCCACCCACCTCGGCCTCCTAAAGTGCTGCGATTACAGGCATGAGCCACCACACCCAGCCTATGATAGGATTCTTTTTTTTTTTTTGAGACAGAGTTTTGCTCTTGTTGCCCAGGCTGGAGTGCAATGGCACGATCTCAGCTTACAGCAACCTCCATCTGGATTCAAGCGATTCTCCTGCCTTAGCCTCTCGAGTAGCTGGGATTACAGGCATGCACCACGAAGTCTGACTGATTTTTTTGTATTTTTAGTAGAGACCAGGTTTCTTCATGTTGGTCAGTCTGGTCTCGAACTCCCAACGTCAGGTAATCCACCCACCTTGGCCTCTCAAAGTGCTGGGATTACAGGCATGAGCCACTGTGCCCGGCCTATGATAGGATTCTTAACCAATGTATAGGAATGATTTGTAGGTATTCCTAAAAATTAGGAAGAATTTCTGGGATTGAAAGAGGTCCCTGAGTATTGCCCTGGTGTAGCATAAAGGCAATCTGTTTGAAGGTAAAAGTGTCATTAAACTAGGCTGGTGGATTGTAAGATCTATTATAGACCAGAGACTCTCTTTTTTTATGCATACAGAATCCCAGGCCTCAGCTTCAGGCCATCTCATTCAGTAGACTCTAGGGAGGTGCCTGGAAATCTGCATTCTCAGCAGACTAAGGTGATGCTGATGCCAATGGCCTGAGAACCACATTTTGATAAGAGTTGTTATAATAGTTACAATAGACCACAAAAACTTCAGAAACCTGCTATCTCATCAATTTCTCTGGCCTTTACAAACATTTCATGTGCAAAATTGAGGTGCAGTGGAGATCCTTTTGATGACAAATATCACACAAAAAGCCCTAATAAAATGTGGAGCGGCCGGGCGCGGTGGCTCACGCCTCTAATCCCAGCACTTTGGGTGGCCAAGGTAGGCGGATCACCTGAGGTCAGGAGTTTGAGACCAGCCTGGCCAACATGGTGAAACCCTATCTCTACTAAAAATGCAAAAATTAGCTGGGCGTGGTGGCACGCACCTGTAGTCCCAGCTACTTGGGAGGCTGAGGCAGGAGAATTGTTTGAATCCCAGAGGTGGAGGTTGCAGTGACCGAGATCACTCCGGTGTACTCCAGCCTGGGCGACAGAGTGAGACTCCTTCTCAAAAAAAAAAAAAAGTGGACGAAGGTTGTTGGGGGCAGGGGATGGCATGGTGGTGATGGTGGTGGTATTATTTTATAGGAGGAAGAAGGGGAGCTGATAAATACTTTCATTGTGAATACTTGTTTCTTAGTCTAGGCAGGCAGCTGAGATAGCATTTTTTCATTTATTTGAAAAAAAGAGAAGGGGGTGTGTAATCATATCTAATACAACCAACAAATTATTAATTTAGATCAGAAACAAAAGAATCACCACACTTGAGATTTCAATTATTTGATGTGGCTGTGACTTTACACTTGCCCAGTGCTCTTAGGAAGTGGAGCAGAGTGTGATACAGTGTGGTGTAGAAAGCTGAGATTCTCCACTGTGTTTAGAGTTAATTTGTAACAGTCATGTGTTTGTTTTATTCAAAAATAACTCTAGGGCTGGGCAAGGTGGCTCATGCCTATAATCCTAGCATTTTGGGAGGCCGAGGTGGGCGGATCACCTGAGATGAAAGGAGGAAGTATTACGTCTCACTTTAAATCAAAAGCTAGAAATGATTAAGCTTAGTGAGGAAGGCATGGCAAAAGCCAAGATAGGCCAAAAGCCAGGCCTCTTGTGCCAGTCATTTATCCAAATTATCAATGCAAAGGAAAAACCCTTGAAGGAAATTAAAAATTCCCTTTAGTGAACACACAAATGATAAGAAAGCAAAACAGCCTTATTGCTGATAGGGAGAAAGTTTCAGTGATCTGGACAGATGAACCCAGCCACAACATTTCCTTAAGTCAAAGCCTAACCCAGAGCAAGGCCCCAACTCTCTTCAATTCTGTGAAAGCTGAGTCTCTCTGTCACCCAGGCTGAAGTGCAATGATGTGATCTCAGCTCACTGCAACCTCTGCCCCCAGGTTCAAGTGCTTCAGCCTCCCAAGTAGCTGGGATTGCCTGCCACCACGCCCGGCTAATTTTTTTTTTTTTTTTTGTATTTTAGTAGAGATGGGGTTTCGCCATGTTGGCCAGACCGGTTTCAAACTCCTGGCTTCAAGTGATCCACCCATCTTGGCCTCCCAAAGTGCTGGGATTATAGGCTTGAGCCACTGCGCCCGGCCAGGAGGCCATTATTCTAAGTGAAGTGACTCAGGAATGGAAAACCAAATATTGTCTGTTCTCACTTATAAGTGGGAGCTAAGCTATGAGGATGCAAAGGCATAGGAATGATATAATGGACTTTAGGAACCCCAAGGGAGAGAAAGGTAAAAGAGGGGCAAGGAATAAAAGACTATATGCTCGGTTGATGGGTGCACCAAAATCTCAGAAATCACCGCTGAAGAACTTACCCATGTAACCAAAACCTACCTTTACCCCCAAAACTACTGAAATTAAAAATAAACAAAAGAAACCACCCTATCTAAGCAGCACTCCTCAACACTCTATAATCCCTTACCCAGCTTTCTTTTTTACCACAGTGTTTATCACTCCCTAATGAAGGCTAGGCTCCTTGAAGGCAGGGATGGTATCTGCTTTTTTCACTACTTTATCTTCAGTCCCTAGAACAGTGTCTGGCACAAATTAGGAACTCAGGAAACGTTTCCTGGCTGATTGAATAAATGTTGGGACATGGAATATACTTTCCCAGAAGTAGTGGTAGAACTTACCTCATTCCTCTCGAGACCAATAGCTATGTCCTTGGGCAATGGCTCACAAACCTAAGAGTTTCTCACAGCAACCTTAGTTGGTTGCTGTGGAATAATCTTTAGAAATGCAGGAGGGTAATAATACAGTAATTTTGCTGGACATATTCAACACGAATTGGAAGGCACTGTACTCCTTTCCTTTGCATACCTGTGCAAGAGGAAGAAACACTCATTTACTCTTTATTCATTCAACGAATATATATCAGTGCTTACTTTATGTCAGGCACTCTTCTACGTGCTTGTCAATACAGTGATGAATAAAATCTTGCCTCAAAAAGCTTAGGTTTTGGTGTGCTGGCTCATGCCTGTAATCCTAGCACTTTGGTAGGCTGAGGCAGGAGGATCCCTTGAGCCCAGGAGCCTGGGCAACATAGAGAGACCTCTTCTCTATTTCTAAAAAAAAAAAAAAAAGCTTAGATTTCACTGGGTAGACAGCCAGATAAACAAGTTAAAAAATAGTACATTTCAGCCAGGCACAGTGGCTCACGCCTGTAATCCCAGCATTTTGGGAGGCCGAGGTGAGTGGATCACCTGAGGTCAGGAGTTCGAGACCAGCCTGACCAACGTGGTGAAACCCCACAAAAATTAGCCGGGCATGGTGGTGCGTGCCTGTAATCCTAGCTACTCTGGAGGCTGAGGCAGAAGAATCACTGGAATCCGGGAGGAGGAGGTTGCAGTGAGCAGAGATTGCGCTACTGCAGTACAGCCTGGGCAACAAGAGCGAAACTCCGTCTCAAAAAAAAAAAAAAAAAAAAAGGAAGTAAATGTCAGATCAGATAGTGATAAATGGGTAAGAGCTATGGGGAAACAGAAAACAGCAGGGTGGGGGATAGGAGGTGTTGGATGGAGGGTGTATTGCTGCCCATATAACTATATGGGGATTACTATCCAGGGCATGAGGGATGACCCAGGACTCCTGGGTTCCTTGAGGAGTCCAGTGTAAACAGGGATAAGGGACAGAATGAGATTAGTCCTGGTGGTCGAACCTAGCGGTGGTCTAACCTGGTGGGGAGGCCTGTGTGTTGAGGGGAAGTAATGTTACAGATTTTGCATAGAGTATTTGGAGTTCTGGGTGCTCCTCTTTGCTTCTATTAATAGTGACGTGAAGACTAGGAAAGAAGTTCTCTTAGTCCGAGATTTCCAGGCCCTCTTTTCAATCTTCCACTTGGAGATGTGGAGCCCAAAAGAGGGGCAGTTTATTTAAATATATAGAATTAAAAACACCTGGGTTCAAGTTTTGCCTCTGTCATTGACTAGTATCATGCTTTTAGTAATTTGCGGGTTTTTTTGTTTTTTTTTTTAGAGGCAGAGTCTTGCTCTGTCACTGGGGCTGGAGTGCAGTGGTGTGATCATATAGCTCACTGTATCCTTAACCTCCTGGGCTCGAGCGATCCTCCTACCTCTCAGCCTCCCGAGTAGCTGGGACTATAGGCATGTGCCACCATGCTTGGCTAACTTTTGTATTTTTTTAATAGAGTCTGGATTTTCCCATGTTGCCCAGGTTGGTCTCAAATTCTTGACCTCAAGCAATCTGCCTGCCTCAGCCTCCCAAAGTGCTGGGATTACAGGCGTGAGCCACCGTGCCCAACCATTTGGTGTTTCTTTCTTTCTTTCTTTCTTTTAATTTATTGAGACGGAGTCTCACTCTGTCACTTTGTCACAGGCTGTAGTGCAGTGGCTCGATCTTGGCTCACTGCAACCTCTGCTGCCCGGGGTTCAAGCGATTCTCCTGCCTCAGCCTCCAGAGTAGCTGGGATTACAGGTGTGCACCACCACACCCAGCTAATTTTTTTTTTGAGATTTTTTCTTGCTCTGTCACCAGGCTGGAATGCAGTGTTGCGATCTCGGCTCACTGCAACCTCCACCTCCCGGGTTCAACTGATTTCTCCTGCCTCAGCCTCCTGAGTAGCTAGGACTACAGGCGCATCCCACCACACCCAGCTAATTTTTGTCTTTTTAGTAGAGATGGGGGTTTCAACATGTTGGCCAGGATGGTCTCCATCTCTTGACCTCGTGATCCGCCCACCTCAGACTCTCAAAGTGCTGGGATTACAGGCGTGAGCCACTGCGCCTGGCCGCCATTTGGTGTTTCTTTTTTTTTTTTTCTGGAGTCGGAGTCTCGCTCTTTCGCCCAGGCTGGAGTGCAGTGGCGTGATCTCGGCTCACTGCACGTTCCGCCTCCCGGGTTCAACCGATTCTCTTGTCTCAGCCTCCTGAGTAGCTGGGACTACAGGAGCGCGCCACAACGCCCGGCTAATTTTTGTATTTTTTTAGTAGAGATGGGGTTTCACCATCTTGGCCAGGATGGTCTCCATCTCCTGACCTCGTGATCCGCCCACCTCGGCTTCCCAAAGTGCTGGGATTACAGGTGTGAGCCACCGCACCTGGCCCATTTGGTGTTTCTAAACCTTAGTTCCTGTATCTGAAAAACAATACTCTGCCCTCCAGGGTTATTTTTAAAACCATGAAATGTGTTATAAGTTATATAACAAATACTTTTTATTTTTTATTTTTTCAGATAATGCCATATTTGGATAAAGCGCATCTCCAGAGACACACGGAAATACATTCTCTTTGATTCTTCTTCAGTGTGTCTAAATTATTTACAAATTATTAATTATAAACAAAGCTAAACAAAAGTATTCACTAGATCCCTCAAAAAACATTAAGTCACATAAAACATATTATATCTTTATTCATTCCATTCTATCATTTATACTTAGATGATTTGAAGAGAGGATTTGAGTTTTTTAGATACTTTCAAACATGAATACCTAAGAGTTTAGTTTACAGTGATCCCTTTTTTTTTTTTTTTTTTTTTTTTTTTTGAGACAGAATCTCGCTCTGTTCCCCGGGCTGGAATGCAGTGGCATGATCTCAGCTCACTGCAGTCTCCACCTCCTGGGTTTAAGCTATTCTCCTGTCTCAGCCTCCTGAGAAGCTGGGACTGCAGGCGCATGCTACCACACCCAGCTAACTTTTGTATTTTTAGTAGAGATGACATTTCACCATGTTGGTCAGGCTGGTCTTGAACTCCTGACCTCAGGTGATCCACTCGCCTTGGCATCCCAGAGTGCTGGGATTACAGGTGTGAGCCACCATGCCCAGGCGATCTTCTCCTTAGTAATCTAAAATGTTTAAATAATAGTTTATATTTGTTTCTATAACTCAGTGGAATATATTGACCAACCCCACTGATCAGGTTGAAGGCTAAAAAGTTAACACTTGCTTCTAAATGATAGATTAACTTCCTCTGTTAAAGTTATAGTTTTGATTATTTGAATAAGGAGATATTTGAGAGGCTAATATAAGGTGCCTGTAGACAGGGCTTTCTGTTACATTACGTTGTCCATCCCCACAGTGGTGATGGTTAGAATTATCTCATGGCCACATCCTATTTGGCTACTATCACCTCCATTTCATTGCTTCTTGGATCACAGTCTCTTCAAATCACTTTTTTTTTTTTAGACGGAGTCTCGGTCTGTTGCCCAGGCTGGGGTGCAGCAGTGTGATTTGGCTCACTGCAACATCTGCCTCCCAGGTTCAAGCAATTCTCATCTCAGCCTCCTGAGTAGCTGGGACTACAGGTGTGTGCCACCATGCCAGGTTAATTTTTTGTATTTTTAGTAGAGACAGGGTTTCACCATGTTGCCCAGGCTGGTCTTGAACTCCTGACCTCAGGTGATCTGCCCGCCTCAGCCCCACAAAGTGCTGGGATTACAGGCATGAGCCTCTTCGGATCTTAACTTGGCTTATGTTCCTTTGTGTGGTTAAGAACCTAGTCCATATGCCAAGCAGAGCACTGCCTGGCCTGGAACCTAGAGCTTCTTGGCATTTGTATTTATTTCAATAAGACATTCACTTTTTATTTGGTTGCTCTCTACTTCCACAGGAAGCTCAGATTCATAGAGAGCCAGAGCATTCTGATACTAGAAAGGATATGGATAAGCCAGCTGACTTAAAACCCTATGTCAGCCAGGACTATATAGTAGGGCACAGTGTGGATAAGACTCATCAACCACGAGAAAATGTTAAAAATAATAATAAGAAACGACACAGAACTACAGCTAATTTTTCACTTCCCAAAAGGCAAATACCTAGCCAGGCAGTGGTGGCAGATACCTATAGTCCCAGCTACTCAGGAGGCTGGAGTGAGAGATCACTTGAGTCTAGGAGTTCAAGGCTGTAGTGTGCCAGGATCATGCCTGTGAATAGCCACTGCCCTCCACCCTGTGCAACATGGTGAAAGTCTGCCTTTTTTTTTTTTTGAGACAGGGTCTCATTCTGTCACCCAGGCTTGAGTGCAGTGGCATGATCATGGCTTACTGCAGCTGGACTTCCCGGTCTCAGATGATTCTCCCACCTCAGCCTCCTGAGTAGCTGGGATGACAAGTGTATGCCTGGCTAATTTTTGTATTTTTAGTAGAGATGGGGTTTCGCCATGTTGCTGGTCATGAACTCCTGGCCTCAAGCAGTCCGCCCTCCTCAGCCTCCCAAAGTGCTGGGATTACAGGCATGAGCCACTTCATCTGGCCTATTTTTGTTTGTTTGTTTTAAAGCAAATACCTAGTGTCAATAACTAAAGGATTATCCTGGCACAGCTGTCATGGGCACCTACAGAAGACATGAGGCTCCTGGTTCAGAGGCAAAGGATTTTACTACTTAGAGCACAGCAAGGAACACAAGCCTCATGTTCGGGTCGGTTCCCCTTGCCCTCCCCCACTCCCTCAAGATCCATGGGGCGATGTGAAGATGTCCAGGTAGATGCCACACACGCAGAGGTTTTGCCTCATAGCTGAGGAATCCTGAGCTTAAAGAAACCCAACCTTTGCCCAGAAAGAGACATTATCTTCATTATAGTGGATGGTAAACAGAGCTGCCCTCTGCTCCAGAGGGAGTCACGATCTTCCAAAGAGATTACCTGAAACAAAGGTCGTCAGTGCTTCTGCTCCCTAGATGTGCAGAAACATGGAAGTCCTGTAGATAATTATCTCCCCACATTCAGAAGCTCAAATAAAGACTATCAAATACAGTATTATTTCTTTGGCTCTAGCTAGGATGAATAATAGGAAATAAACACATAGGTTTTAGTAAAGGAGTGTCAGGGTATGGACGGTACATTTCTTTTTCTTCTTTTTCTTTTTGAGACAGGGTCTCACTCTGTTGCCCAGGCTGGAGTGCTGTGGGGTGATCACCTCTCAATGCAGCCTCAACCTCTCCTGCTCAAGCAATTGCCCCACCTCAGCCTCCTAAGTAGCTGGGAAGAGAGGTGTGCACCACCATGCCCAGCTAATTTTTTTACTTTGGCTATGTTGACGAGGCTGGTTTCAAACTCCTGGCTTCAAGCAATCCTCCCACCTCAGCTTCCCAAAGTGCTGGGATTACATATGTGAGCCACCACACCCAGCTGGACAGTACAATTAACACATTCTCTAACCTCAGCTCTCTCCTAACCCTATCCACCCTCCCAGCTGTGTGCCTCTGGTTTTATAGACCTACTTGTGACTCTCTGAACTTGCCTTATTCCGTTACCTCCTCTCTACCTAACTTCAATTTGTGCAAGATTTAATTTGATACCACCTCCTTCTGGAAACCTTCCCTCACCCCTGATCCCACTGTTAAATTTATAGTGAACCCCAATTTTCTCTTCAAAGAATCAGTATGTTAGCATGTTTTGTTTGTTTGTTTGTTTGTTTTGAGATGGAGTCTCGCTCTGTTGCCCAGGCTAGAGCGTAGTGGCGTGATCTCGGCTCATTGCCGGCTCTGCCTCCTGGGTTCACGCCATTCTTCTGCCTCAGCCTCCCAAGTAGCTGGGACTACAGGCACCTGCCACCACGCCTGGCTAATCTTTTTTTTTTTTTTTTTTTTTTTTTTTGTATTTTTAGTAGAGACGGGGTTTCACCGTGTTAGCTAGGATGGTCTCAATCTCCTGACCTCATGATCCACCCACCTCAGCCTCCCAAAGTGCCAGGATTACAGGCATGAGCCACCGCACCCAGCCTGTTTTTTTTTTTTTTTTTTGAGATGGAGTCTAGCTTTGTCACCCAGGTTGGAGTACAGTGGCATGACCTTGGCTCACTGCAACCTCCTTCTCCTGGGTTCATGCAATTCTCCTGCCTCAGCCTCCTGAGTAGTTGGGATTACAGGCATGCACCAATACACCTGGCTAATTTTTGTATTTTTAGTAGAGACAGGGTTTCACCATATTGGTCAGGCTGGTTTTGAACTCCTGATCTCATGTGATCCACCTACCTCAGCCTCCCAAAGTGCTGGGATTACAGGCGTGAGCCACCACGCCTGGCTGAGTATATTAGTATGTTCAGCTCTCTTATTCTTTGATTCTCCATTTTAAAGTTTAACTTCCTGGTTCTCTTCACCCCCTTGCCTCTGGTTTCAGTAAACAACTCTCCCACCAGTCCTAATTAGTAATTCACATCTGTTCCCCTGGTCACCTGCTTCATCCTGACTCATTCCGGTCACCTGCTCTGACCTGAGTCACGCCTGGTCACCCAGTCTGACCTAAATCACCTTAGTTACCTGTTCCTAACCATCTTTCCCACCAAACTACTCATGCTGCCACTCCGGCTCGTACTCCTGCTCTTTTTAAAATAGCCAATCGGAATTAGCTTAGACTGTGCTGTCCAACCTAAGCCAATAGGGGAACGACACAGCAGTAGGAGCTACCTGCATCAGGAATAACTCCTTCCCTTCCCCTGTCCAGGTATGCTCTCACCATTGTTCCATCTGTGAAGGGCACACTTTCTGCAGAAAGTAAAAATTGCCTTGCTGAGAAAATTAAATTTATGTTGGAGTGCTATTTCTTTGCTGCACTGGGGAACAAGCATTTTGCATTTCTAACACCACCTTAGGCATTTTCTACTTTATCCTCCTCTATACACCCTAAAACAGTCTCAGGCTAAAACCAGAAACTCAAAAGTCACAAGACAATATATCCATTGGGACTCTGACCTTACCTGAAATGGCAGAAAGTCCATATGCTCTCTACCCCCTCCCAGGAGTGTTTCATATCTGTCAATGCATGGGTTTCCTCAGTAGCACTAAATCACAGACACTTTCCTCCTTTTCTGCCCTGGCTCCCTGCAAAGCCCAAAGGCAGTCTGCTGGTGGAATTCCTTCTTGCTTGGGGAGGTCAGTCTTTTTCTATTTCTAAGGCCTTCGACTGATTGGATGAAGCCAACCCACTTTACAGAGGGTAACGTGCTTCACTCACAGTCCACTGATTTAAACGTTAATCTAATTTACAATATACCTTCACAGAAACATCTAGAATAATGTTTAACCAACTAGCTGAGTAATGTAGCCTCACCAAGTTGACACATCAAATTAACCATCACAGAAGCTGTCCCCCAAAATAACCCTTTACCTTATACTGGGGGATTCTCTGGCATCTGAAAGACCCAGGCCAATGCTCGTGATTCCCAATTCCCCACTCTCTGAATTCCACTGGGGTGGATGGACTCTGGCCTTGCCCGTGCCCTTGAGAACCAGAGAGGAGTAGAGCGGGCCCCACATGAAACCCATTATCCTCAGCTCTACCAGGTGGCTCAGGAAATCCACAGGGCAGCCTTGGTAGGCTTCTGGGAAATTTAGTAAAGAGCAAGGCTGACTGGCACTCTGGAGGAATTGTAAGAAATTTGCTATTTGTGGCTGGGTGTGGTGGCTCATGCCTGTAATTCCAGCACTTTGGAAGGCTGAGGCTGGAGGATTGCTTGAGGCCAGGAGTTCAAGACAAGCTTGGGCAACACGGCGAGACCCTGTCCCTAAACATAAATTAATAACATTTAAATAAAAACAAATTTTGTGTCTGGCTACAATGGCTCATGCCTGTAATCCCAGCACTTTGGTAGGCTGAGGTGAGATGATTGCTTGAGCTCAGGAGTTCAAGACCAGCCTGGGTAACATGGCGAAACCCTGTCTCTTCCAAAAATACAAAAATTAGCCAGGCATGGTGGCTTGTGCCTGTGGTCCCAGCTACTTGGGAGGCTGAGGTGGGAGGATGGCTTGGGCCAGGGAGGCAGAGGTTGCAGTGAGCCAAGATGGCGCCACTGCATTCCAGCCTGGATCGTCGCTCTGTCAAGTGAGACCCCATCTCAAAAAAAAAAAAAAACCCACACAGAAAAAGAAAACCAAATTGCTATTTTATTAACAGTTTTTGATCTTTCTTTCTCTTTCTCTTTCTTCTCTTCTCTTTTTCGTGGGGCTGCCCCAAAGGGCCTCACGAGCACCTGTGCACAACAGCCAGATGGCCTGATTCACACGGCACAATGGGGACACTTCCACAGCCTGTGGTCTCACGGCCCAGGCTCGGCTCGCCCAATACGTGTGGAGTCCTCCCGGGGACCACTGTCGATGATGGCGTTCACCAGGACCTGCAGAGAGTCCTCTCCTGTGAGCAGGTGAATGGTCTCGAAGGCATACTTGGCGATGCGCAAGGTCACGAGTTTCTTGCAGTTGTTGCGGCCGTGCGTCATCATGGAGTGAGTGCGGCACTCCACAGTGGGGTGCTGAGCTTTGCGGAAGCGTTTGGCGGCATACTACCCTGCACTGTGAGGCAGGTGCTTGGCATACTTCTTCACTGCAATGTAATCCTGCAGGGAAATGTTATTGATCTGCATGCACATCATGGGTGCTCCACTTCCCAAAGAGCTTGATGTCTGGGCTCTCTGTCCCCGCAGGTGCTGTTGTCTCCCATTTGGTCCCTGAGGGCACAGCCTGAGCATCTCTATTGTTTGGTGTGGACCATGTGTCGCCCTGGCACAGACAGGAAACTAGATATTTCAATGATCGTTTTTAGGCTTCTTAAATTACATCAATAATAAATGTTTCCATTTGGGTCCCAGATAAGAAAGTGAGAGGAAGCAGATTCAAATGATATTTGCATGTAGAGTCCTTCTGTAGGAAGCTACTGATTTCAGAAGGCCCCTGTTAAAATGGGCTTCCCCGATAATATGTGTTAGTCAGTCCAGTAATTTTCTGTTTGGTGACAGTATTGCATTGGCAAGCTTTGTTGTGGTGGTAGAGGTAGCTGTGTGACACACCTCAAACCCAGAGAGGAACCTTGGGAAATGGGGTTATTGGAGATCTCTTGTGACCTTTGGGGATTGGGGAGAAGTTCCCCTAGGACTTGTTTTGTGTGGGGTTTTGTGCTACAATTTCACAGACTCGATTCTTTGTTTGATTCCAACGGGTGTATTCTTTCTGGTCAAATTAATTCCTGACTACTGACTTTTCTTCTGAGTTTCCAACAAAAGGATTTTTTTTTTTTAACAGAGTCTTGCTCAGTCACCCAGGCTGGGGTTCAGTGGCTTGATCTCATCTTACTTCAACCCCCGCCTCCCGGGTTCAAGTGATTCTCGTGCCTCAGCCTCCGGAGTAGCTGGGACTACAGGCACACCCACCATGCCTGGCTACTTTTTGTATTTTTAGTAGAGATGGGTTTCACCATTTGGCCAGGCTGGTCTGGAACTCTATCTCAAGTGATCCTCCCTCCTTAGCCTCCCAAACTGCTGGGATTACAGGCATGACCACAACTCCCGGCCTCAACAAGAGGGCTTTTTATAATGACAGGAGTATTACATAAACAGTGAATTGTGGCTATTGATGAATTGCAAGGCATAACTACCCCTAAGGGTTTAATGGCTCAAGACCATCTCTGGGGTTGAGGTTAAGCAATTCCTGGAAAATTCAAAGTTCTTATTCCCTATCCTGACATTTTAAAATCAGGAAAGAAGCCTCAAAATACATGAAAGATGGGAGTGAAAGAGAGGAAGGTAAGTTTTGGTCTTGGGAATGGTGGAGTTTTGTGGACTGATTGCCTTCCCTATCAGTCAGAGTTTAGTTTCAAGAAACAGAAACCAACCTTGACTAATTTAAGCATACAAATTTATTAATATATTAGGTAGCTCACATAATCTCCAAGAGGGCCAAAAACCAGGTTTGTAGGTTATAGAGCTAGAAACAGTGCCCCAAATCAGGTCACAAGGCTGGTCCATGAAGACTCACTGCCTTGGGACACTGGATACAGCTACTAGGATCAGTGCCACCACTGCCTCTGAAAATGGGTGCAGCTGCTACTTCCCACACCAGCACAAAGTCCCATGCAGTTGATTTCTTTATATTCCTGGCTTCTGACTCAAAATCTGGGCTGTGTACCTCTGATTGGTGGAACTTAAGTCATGTATTTGCCATAATAATGAGGAACACTGGGAAATTAAATATTTGGCATTTTTAGTCTCTAGGGTGGAAGATGGGTCCTGCCTCATAAAATGAGGGCTTTCTCACTTTATTATATGAAAAGTAGACCCAAAATATTAAACAGTGTTCATTGCAGTGTATCCCTTGGTTGCCCCCAAGTCAATACATATCCTTCTTGCCATAAGAATTTAAAATGCTTTCACAAGTATGATCAGCATCTTCCATATCCTTCCAGTGTCTCATCCTTTAAATTAATTGGAATTTTGCTGCCTGGAGACCTATGCAGGCTATATAACCAATCCCAGATTTCCCTCTCTTCCTTCTTTCCTATTTTCCTTCATTTTCCTAAGGGTCTCTTGATGACAACTACTTCAGGGTATTGATTTTCTCATTAAACAGGGTTCTTAAAAATGCAAGCATCACGACTGGGCGTGGTGACTCACACCTGTAATCCCACCCGCCCAGGCCGAGGCGGGTGGATCACCTGAGGCCAGGTGTTCGAGACCAGCCTGACCAACATGGAGAAACCCCATCTCTACTAAAAACACAACGATTAGCTGGGCATGGTGGTGGGCACCTGTAATCCCAACTACTCAGGAGGCTGAGGCAGGAGAATTGCTCGAACCCAGGAGGCAGAGGTCGCAGTGAGCCAAGATCGCACCAGTGCACTCCAGCCTGGGTGACAGAGAAAGACTCTGTCTCAAGAAAAAAAAAAAAAAAAGGCAAGCATCAGAAACAAAATTTAGCTAATTTATTATTATTATTATTATTTTATTTTTTTAACAGAATCTTGCTCTGTCACCCAGGCTGGAGTGCAGTGACACAATCATGGCTCACTGTAGCCTCGACCTCCTGGGCCCAAGCGATCCTTCTACCTCAGCCTCTCAAGTAGCTGGGAACACAGGCATGCACCACCATGCCTGGCAAGTTTTTAAATGTTTTGTAGAGACCGAGTCTCCCTATGTTGCTCAGGCTGGTCTTGAACTCCTAGGTTCAAGTGATCCTCCCGCCTTGGCCCCCCAAAGTGCTGGGATTATAAGCACAAGCCACTGTGCCCAGCCAAATTTGGCTAATTTAAGCAGAAAAGGAATTTACTGAAGGATATTGAATAGTTCATAAAATTTCCAGGAGGGATGACAAAACAAACTCATGCCAGTGTACAAGAACCATAGAGACTCCACTGCCACAGACACTGGGCATAGACTGTGTGGCTAACACACTGCCACCTTCTGCAAGCTAGGCTCAGAATATTGCCATTAAAATCCCTGCCACACTACCCACACTTGTGAGCATGCAGTAAGCTCAGTCCTGGCTTTTTAAGATCAGTGTCCTGGTTGCAAGAGGGGCTGGAAAGTGATTGCTTGGCAGTTTTAACTTCTATAGTGGGAAGCAGGTTTGCTTAATAAGGTGAGGCATTCCCCACACAAAGGGAACTCACATATGGGATGACCAAAAACAAAAAAAAACAAAAACAACCAACCTAACGTCCATCCATGTGAACCACAAGATCCCTTCTCCCTCCCTAATACTTCCCTCAGTTATTGCTTGTACACTCAGAGGCCAGGCCCCCAATTCAGAGTTCCTGATTTGCAATACTCTAAGGATGGCCTGTGAAGGATGTCACTTAAGCTCATGTAGGTGGCAGACTGGGAGGCATTTGATATTTGGAAAACAGTGCTGGGATGGAAGTCAGGGTATTATAGTTCTAAATGTATCACACATTAGCTGTGAGAATTTATACAATTTAGTTAAATTACTTGGGCCTCAGAAGTAATCCACAGAAAAGTCTTGTACACACATTAGGCTCTTAACACTTTCTGTTCTTACATGCTAGGCAAGGTTCTCAACATGTACAACTTTTTTTGAGACGGAATCTCGCCTTGTTGCCCAGGCTGGAGTGCAGTGGCACAATCTCAGCTCACTGCAACCTCCACCTCCTGGGTTGAAGTGATTCTCCTCCTTCAGCCTCTTGAGTAGCTGGGACCACAGGTGCATGCCACAAAGACCAGCTAATTTTTGTGTTTTTAGTAGAGGCAGGGTTTCACCATGTTGGCCAGGCTGCTCTCGAACTCCTGACCTCAAGAGATCCACCTGCCTCAGCCTCCCAAAGTGCTGGGATTACAGGCGTGAGCCACTGTGCCTAGCCTCAATATGTATAACTTAAACTACTAAACTGAGAAATGAGAAGTTATCGTTGCACCATTTTTAATACCTAAGGCATAAATACTACAGATTTTCATGAATTACAGGAATGCTCACTAAAGAAGTCATCTTTTTTGGAGATATGTGTGTTTCAGAATTAGCCAAAGAGGAAGGGTTTCAGGAGGTCCTATTAGGATATTTTTGCTTAGAGTCCTACGTTTAAACTTGTAGCACTGGTAATCTTTGAATTATCTCATCTCTTTCCATTTTATCTTTTTTACTGACTCTGTAATCATCAGTACTGACTTTGTCATAATTTATAAAGGACAGTGAGATTTGCCTATGCTTGAAAAGCTAAGCTCTAACAAGCATAGAACAGTCTCTGGAAACCCTTTCTAAGTTACTCAGATCCTATAAATGAAATGAAAATTTACATATGCTGCTTTGAAGTATTTTGTCAAAAGCACAAAAGGGCAAGAAAGGGCAAAGGCAAGAAATTAAACTCTGAAGTATGAGTGTAGCTTGACCATGCAAAAATGGGATTCCTTTTCATGTTTAGTTTAGAAGGCGGGCTTGGAGAGGGGAAGGAAATGTGCAACAGCAAAGTACAGAGGGAATTACGACAGGAAAATAGTGAACCAGAGATAAAGAGCAAGCAGCAAGGTGATTAAATGAACTCTTAGTTACAAAATAATGAAAGAAAAGAGCCGATAACAATTCTTTAAAGAATAAGACAATTTCATCTGATTCTTACTCAAATAAAGACAAGAGCTAGAATAAGAGGGCAACCCATCTTTCTGGGACCCCTCTCTCATCCAGACAGCTTTCTTCCTTTTGCTTATTAAACTTCTGCTCTAACCTAAAAAAAAAATTAAAGAAAAAAAAGAAAGAAAGAAAGAAAAGAAAAAAAAGGAGCTAGAATACGAACCATTTCCTTTAGTAAGGAAGGTCACCATATGCTGTGGCAGTGTGGGGAGGGAGGCAGCAGATCTCTTTTTGCCTTTCAGTTGAGGGGAGAGGGTGTTCCTATAGAATGCAGAAAGACTTGTTCCAGGCCAAAAGAGTTTATTCCTATTTTTCAGAATGGTTCAACATTAGGAAATCTCTGGATGGTATTTAGTAGATTTATAAGTTAAAGGAGAAAAATATGTTTCTCAAAAAACTGTGGAAAGGAGGCTGGGCTCGGTGGCTCACACTTGTAATCCTAGCACTTTGGGAGGCTGAGGCAGGTGGATCACCTGAGATCAGGAGTTCAAGACCTGCCTGGTCAACATGGCGAAACCCTATCTCCACTAAAAATACAAAAAATAAGCCGGGCGTGGTGGCGGGTGCCTGTAATCCCAGCTACTCAGGAGGCTGGGGCAAGAGAATCACTTGAACCTAGGAGGTAGAGGTTGCAGTGAGCCGAGATCGTGCCACTGCACTCCAGCCTGGGCAACAGAGTGGGACTCATTTAGAAAAAAAAATGTGGAAAGGTATGTGATATCCAATAGCCATTGCAGATTGAAAGATAAATATTTTTCTCTATTGCAGTCAGTTTAAGACTTACTGCCTCCATTCACTTATTTAAAAATATTTGAGGCTGAGCACGGTGGCTCATACCTGTAACCCCAGCACTTTGGGAGGCCGAGGAGGGCGGATCACGAGGTCAGGAGTTCGAGACCAGCCTGGACAACATGGTGAAACCCCGTCTCTACTAAAAATACAAAAAAATTAGCTGGTTGTGGTGGTGGGCACCTGTAATAGCAGCCACTTGGGAGGCTGAGGCAGGAGAATCGCTTGAACTCGGGAAGCGGAGGTTGCAGTGAGCCGAGATTGCACCACTGCCCTCCAGCCTGGGTGACAGCGTGAGACTCTGTCTCAAAAAAAAAAAAAAAAATTGAAAGCATATCATATTGCAGGCCTTGTTTCAGACTATGTAGAAGATGCAAAAACAAACTAAAATTGGTTTGTTCTCAAAAGGCTTGCAATTTCTAAAGATGGAAAACACGTACACAGGTAGCTATACTCAAAAGGAATATGTGAAAGTGTCAACGAACTGGTTTATAGTACTTTGTTCTATATTGCTATAGTGTTGCTGGAAAAGAGACTCCAAGAGCCAGTCCTTGGGTCTAGCACAGGGAAGAATTGGAGAGGAGTCACAGAGCACAGTGAAGGAAGAAAGTTTATTAGAACTACTCTGTTAGAGAGTAGTAAGTCCTCAGAAAGCAGGAGGAACACACTGTCCTTGGGTAGTGTCTCTACTTAGAAGAAACTATAAGGAGCTATGATTAAACTTGGAATGTGCAGATATGCTCACTAAAGGTCAAGGCTATTGGTGCTATAAGGACCATTAATCCTTCAAACTAAGCCTACTCATTAATGTTATCTTTGAGTGAAGTGGGCTGCACTCAGGACATCTGGACATTCTGCAGGCTTAGTGGGAGATGTCCTGCATGACCATAATTTTTTTTTTTTTTTTTGAGACAGAGTCTCACTGTTGCTCAGGCTGGAATGCAGTGGCACCATCTTGGCTCACTGCAACTACCACCTCCCAGGTTCAAGCGATTTTCATGCCTCAGCCTCTTGAGTAGCTGGGATTACAGGCATGCGCCACCACACCCAGCTTTTTAAACCATTAATATTTTAGTAGAGACAGGGTTTTGCCATGTGAGCCAGGCTGGTCTCAAGCTCCTGGCCTCAAGCGATCCACATGCCTCAGCCTCACAAAGGGCTAGGATTACAGGTGTGAATATTTTGTAATTATAATACTTATGGCTATTTTCAGACCATAAGTATTAATATTATAACTGCCTTGTGAGTGCCTAGCTATTCACTTTAAGATGGGGTCACTCTAGTCATGTTTTCTTTTTTGTAGGGGGGTGGGGACAGAGTCTTGCTCTGTCGCCCAGGCTGGAGTGTAGTGGTGCGATCTCGGCTCACTGCCACTTCAGCCTCCTGGGTTCAAGTGATTCTTGTGTCTTAGCCTCCTGAGCAGCTAGGATCATAGGTGTGTTCCACCACGCCTGAATGATTTTTTTGTATTTTAGTAGAGATGTGGATTTGCCATGTTGGCCAGGCTGGTCTTGAACTCCTGACCTCAAGTAATCTGCCTGTCTCAGCCTCCCAAAGTGCTGGGATTACAGGCGTCAGCTATTGTGCCCAGCCTCTAGTCATGTTTTATTAAACCAGAGGCCTGGTAAGCAGGGGTTCCTCTAACAATAGCACTTCTCACATTGCTATGAAATTATTTGTCCACTTGGCTATCTCCATGATTAAATTGTGAACTGAGGGCAAAGATCATATCTTATTCATCTTTGTAACCTAGGAACCTAGACTAGTGGGCAGCCTATAGGAGGGGCTTAATAACTGAAACAAACAAATGGATGAATACATGAAGAAAATGGCTAAACAATTTAGAGGGCAAAGATCATGTCTGGCTGGGTGATGAGGCAAGATGAAGTAATTTAACTTGAACCTTAAACGATTTAATGGTAAGAGTCTGACAAAGGGTATGTGTACAGAAGGTAGGAAATAGGGAAAAGAAATACAGAGTTGGAAGAGAGCTTAAAAGTCCGTTTTTAATATAATCTCCTGTTAAATGTAGGAATTTCATTTATAATGGTGCTGATGAGTCATTAAATACCTCATAAAATACCCTATTCAGTTTCTTAGTCTGGTTTGGACAATCTGACCTAGTTTTGATTCTTCCATAAATGAATTCATTTCAAAATATTTATTGAAGATCATTTCATAAAATCACTTTGATTTAGCAAGTTTATTTTTTTCTATGACAGGTACTTTTTCCGGCATTTGCTGCTTATATAATTTAACAAGATTAAATACCTAAGTTTTGATATTGACCACACCTGTTAAACTACATATACGATTTTTAAAAAATTGTAGTAAATACACATAACATAAAATTTATCATTTTAATTCGTTATAAGTGTACAGTTCAGTGGCATTAAATACCTTAACATTGATATGCTACCATCACTACCATCTATCTACAGAACTGTTTTTACACCTGAGATTTTTAATTTTTTTGAGATTTTTATTTATTTACTTTTTTAGAGATAGGTGCTCACATCTATGTTGCCCAGGCCTGACTCAAACTCAGCCTTAAAAGGTCTCCCATCTCAGCCTCCTGAGTGGTTGGCACTACAGGTGAATGCCATTGTGCCTGGCTTACACTAACATTTTTAAACTTAAAAATACGAAATATTACTGTTCACAGAGAAATCAGATACATTTTTAATAATGCCATTTACATTATAAATATGTTGACAAAATTCAGACCAGAACTTACAATTGGTGTATTAACTAAACTTTTGGGCTTGGTATTTAATAATGATTGTTTAAACCATTGGCCTCATAAGTCAAAAATCTAAGATCAGTGTAAAAATCGTATGCATTTTTATCTTAAAGAGAAATAATTCGAAGTACTAAAAGTTCAATTTTACAAACCTAGAAAAGAGATTTCTGATAGCACAGAAAACAAGACATTCTCCCTTCACTGGCTAACTCCTATGGGAAGAAAAATAGGTGGTAAGATCACACTTTAGGCTGGCGCGGTGGCTCATGCCTGTAATCCCAGCACTTTGGGAGGCCGAGGCAGGCGGATCACCTGAGGTCGGGAGTTCGAGACCAGCCTGACCAACATGGAGAAACCCTGTCTCTACTAAAAATACAAAATTAGCTGGGCATGGTGGCACATGCCTGTAATCCCAGCTACTTGGGAGGCTGAGGGAGGAGACTCGCTAGAACCTGGGAAGTGGAGGTTGCGGTGAGCCAAGATTGTGCCATTGTACTCCAGCCTGGGCAACAACAGCGAAACTCCATCAAAAAAAAAAAGTATACTTTAGCTTACTCCATCCTTATCACAGTAGTGCTTATACTCTTCCTGTGGGAGCCACTCTTCCCAGTAGCAATGGTTTCAGTTCAGGTGGTGGTTCTATATAAAAGGGCAATGTAAGTAGCAGCAGTATTTTCCCAATATCCTGCCAGAACTCGGCTAATTGAAAAGCAGCGCAAGGCTAGAATCAGAACCCAGGGTTTCAGGATCCAAGCCCAGTTTTATTTCTAAGAGAAATATTTCTCTACAATTACAATCTTCTATAACCCTATAAAACAGCTTCTTCAGTTCAGATTCTTCATCAGAACATTTCTATTTTTCAAATGCTGCCCCCTGCAGTTGATTCGATTTTGTAATGGATGGTTTTGAAGCTATTTCTGGAGCAAGTGTCGGAGCTTAGGAAACAGTTTTAATGCATTCTGTGTCGTCACTTCTATAACTTCTTCCACTGAGATCCCTTTCACCTGGGCAATATATTCTGCTGAAATAGAAATGTTCCAGGGCTCATTCCGTACCTGAAACAAGACAGCAGACACCATGTCAAACATGACACTGAAGGGAAGCAGATCCTTGGAGACTATAGATAGAAGAAAATGAGTTGGTAAAAACAACTGATGGGCTCCTTTTTTTTTTTTTCTTTTTAGGTGGGGATGAGGGCTGGGAGGGAGGTGTGGCTGCAATGTTGATTGTAAATCTGTGCTGCTCCTGAAAAGAACCCTGGGGTATTTACAATTGAAGTCCCTAGCTCCTAGCACATGAAGCAGTCTGCAAACAGTGAACACCTGGTAACCTGCCTGACTAATGGATTAATTGTCCTTTGGTTTGTTGCTTAGGCGAATGCTTGTAAAAGGTCACTGCTCTGCTGGTTGGCCGCCTACCTCACAGGCTACATGACAGTTTGATTCAAGAATTGCCAACATGTATTGGAAAGATGAAATAGATTATGTACTGGTATTTCACTGATTCTAAGATGCATTTCCTCTCCTATTTTAACATCTCTGAAATTGATACAGTATATTTCATTTAGATTCAGTGGTATTTCATAGTATAACTGGCAGTGTTTTTTCTTTCTTAATGGTCATAAAACAATGGTAAACAATGGTGCCTCTACAATCACTAACATTTAGATTTTATGAAATAAATTATTATTGTTACTATCAATAAGTATCTACTCAGGATGATAATGTTCAGAAGAACAACATTATTGTTAAAATTTTTAAAATGCACTTTGGTAATGTAGCCCAAAAAAATTAAAAATGGGCACAAAGATTTATGTTAATCATGTTGTTTATAATACAATCTAGATGACCAATAGCAAGTTAAATATGGTAAACTCACATACTGGAATATTATGCAGTTATTAAACATGATGAAGAAAAGTATGTTTATTAATATATACAGAGGTTCAGCCAGGTGCAGTGGCTTACACCTGTAATCTTAGCACTTAGGAAGGCCGAGGTGGGAGGATCACTTGAGCTTAGGAGTTTGGGACCAGCCTGGGCAACATAGTAAGACCTTGTCTCTATTAAAAAAAAAATTAACAAAAAAAAATATATACAGAGGTTTACCACATAAAGATCAGTTATAAAATAATATGTCCAAGTTAATCCTGTTTTTATGAAATATATGTGCACTAAAAATACAAAAATCAGCCGGGCGTGGTGGCACAAGCCTGTAATCCCAGCTACTAGGGAGGCTGAGGCAGGAGAATTGCTTGAATCCAGAAGGCGGAAGTTGCAGTGAGCTGAGATTGCGCCACTGCACTCCAGCCTGGGCGACAGAGCAAGACTCTGTCTCAAAAACAAAACAAAAACAAAAACAAAAACAACTAGCCAGGCATGGTAGCACATGCCTGATGGAGAATCATCTGAACCCAGAAAGTCGAGGTTGCTGTGATCACGCCACTGCACTATAGCTTGGGTGACAGAGTAGACCCTGTCTCAAAAAAAAAAAAAGAAAAGAAAGAAAATAAAAAGAAAAATAGAAACATTAATTGAACATCAGTTAGTAAAATTCACATTGCAATCACATATAATCATAGTTTCTGAATAAACGGATAATAATTGCTACTGTTCCCAAACCTCTAAATTTTGAGTGCCAATTCTCTGAATTTGCAGGCATAGAGACACAGATCTGATGGGTAGTCAAAGGCACTTATTAAACTGCACATTGGGAGGTCATTGTAATAGGTACTGCCTAAAGCAAATAAAGCATATACTGTGGCTTACTTTCAGAAAATTACAATTTAAAATAGTAGCAATATGAAAGAGAGTGAAATTTAAAATATGATTCTTTGTGGCTTACAATAACAAAAAGAGATACTAACAGCAAAGATCATATAAATAAACCCATGACTATATCAATACTTGTATTGAAAGAAATAGAACTTCATTATAACATGCTAATTAAAAGAAGAAAAATGAACACTCATTGAGTACCTACTGTATACCAGATACTGTTAGGTACGTTCACATACGTTACTTCATATAATACTTACCATAATCTTTTCTTTTTTTTTTGAGATGGAGTTTTGCTCTTGTTGCCCAGGCTGGGGTGCAATGGTGCGATCTCGGCTCACTGCAACCTCCATCTCCCGGGTTCAAGCGATTCTCCTGCCTCAGCCTCCCGAGTAGCTGCGATTACAGGTGCATGTGCCACCACGCCCAGCTAATTTTTTTGTATTTTTAGTAGAGACAGGGTTTCTCCATGTTGGTCAAGCTGGTCTCGAACTCCTGACCTCAGGTGATCTGCCCGCCTTGGCCTCCCAGAGTGCTGGGATTACAGGTGTGAGCCACCGTGCCCAGCCCACCATAATCTTTTAATGTATTTATTATTTTACCCATATTTTATAAATGAAAAAGCAGTTTCAGAGAGATTAAATAGCTTGCCCAAAGTCAGCTACTAGGTAGATAACAGGATTTGAATTTGTCTTTCTGACTGCAGACACTGTGCTTTTTACTACACTGGTCTGACTCTTATTATTACATACATTAGGACATGCTTCATTATCAAATAATATTATCTGGAGCACAACAGCTATATTTAGAAAGACCTGAAATAAAGTTAATATAAGCCCTCAATCTGGCAGTATATGAGGATTCCACTGTATTTACACTATAATGAGAAATACAGCTAAATTGAAAAGAACTCAAATGAAAGATACAATCTAAATAATATAGAAATTAGAAAACCATTTACCTGTTTTTCTGGTCCTAGTGCAGGTGAATCTGTTTCTAAGCATATAGAAGTTAAAGGCAATTGTTTCACAAGTTTCTGCTTCTTAGAGAAAAGAGAAAGCAGCTAAGTTTAAAACACGAGAAATAAAGATAAAGAGCATTAAATTGACATACTAATAATGCATTTTATTCTGCAATAACTTAAAATTTATGCTTTAGGCTGGGCGCGGTGGCTCACGCCTGTAATCCCAGCACTTTGGGAGGCCGAGGCGGGTGGATCACGAGGTCAGGAGTTCAAGACCAGCCTGACCAACATGGTGAAACCCCATCTCTGCTAAAAATACAAAAATTGCCAGGCACGGTGGCTCATACTTGTAATCCCAGCACTTTGGGAGGCTGAGGCAGGCAGAACATAAGGTCAGGAGTTCAAGACTAGCCTGGCCAACATGGTGAAACCCCATCTCTACTGAAAATACAAAAATTAGCCAGGCATGGTGGCAGGCACCTGTAATCCCAGCTACTCAGGAGGCTGAGGAAGAAGAATCACTTGAACCCGGGAGGTGGAGGTTGCAGTGAGCCGAGATCACGCCACTGTACTCCAGACTGGGCAGCAGAGCAAGACTCCATCTCAAAAAAATAAAAAATAATAATAATAAAATAAAAATACAAATATAAAAATTAGCCAGGCAAGGTTGCAGTGAGCTGAGATCATGCCACTGCACTCCAGACTAGGCAACAGAGTGAGACTCCATCTCAAAAAAATTAAAAAATAATAATAAAATAAAAATACAAATACAAAAATTAGCCAGGCAAGGTTGCAGTGAGCCGAGATCACGCCACTGTACTCCAGAGTGGGCAACAGAGTGAGACTCCGCCTCAAAAAAAAAATTATTTTTTACTATTCAACTGATAGGCCGGTTGTGGTAGCTCACGCCTGTAATCCCAGTACTTTGGGAGGCTGAGGTGGGTGGGTCACTTGAGACCAGGAGTTCGAGACCAGCCTGGGCAACATGATAAAACCCCATCTCTACTGAGAATACAAAAATTAAGCCAGGGGTGGTGGCTCATACCTGTCCAGCACTTTGGGAGGCCAAGGCAGGCTGGTCACTTGAGGTTGGGAGTTCGAGACCAGCCTGGCCAACATGGTGAAACCCCGTCTCTACTAAAAATACAAAAATTAGCCAGGCGTAGTGGTGGCTGCCTGTAATTCCAGCTACTCGGGAGGTTGAGGCAGAATCACTTGAACCCAGGAGGCAGAGGTTGCAGTGAGCTGAGATCACGCCACTGCACTCCAGCCCAGCCACAGAGTGGAAAAAAAAATACAAAAATTAGCCAGGCATTGTGGTACACGCCTGTAATCCCAGCTACTCGGAAGGCTGAGGCAGGAGAATCGCTTGGACCTAGGAGGCGGAGATTGCAGTGAGACAAGATCACATCACTGCACCCCAGCCTGGGCGACAGAGTGAGACTCTGCTTCAAAAAAACAATTCAATTGATAAATGCTAACTGGATGTTCTCATAATTCCACTACTAAAAGTTATGTTAAAATATAAACACTAATTCCTAAAAATTATCCAAAGCTTCTAGGGAAACCAAAGAATAGTAACCATAGCAAAAATGAGGTATACCCAGCAAGCAGAAATCCAAACATCTGGTATCATGTGCCGACATTGACAAGGAAGTGATTTCTGTTGTTTCTCCACCCTCATCACATTCAGTGTTTCTTTCTAACATCCACTTTAAGGCACTCAAAGCTTTATGTTTATAAATCTAAGGGTTTTGTTTGTTTTGGAGACACAGTCTGGCTCTGTCACTCATGTTGGAGTGGAGTGGCACGTACTCGGCTCACTGGACCCTCCATCTCCTGGGCTGAAGACATCCTCCCACCTCAGCCTCCCAAGTAGTTGGGACTATAGGCACACACCACCACACTCGGCTAATTTTTTTTTTTTTTTTTTGAGACAGAGTCTCGCTCTGTCGCCCAGGCTGGAGTGCAGTGGCGCGATCTCGGCTCACTGCAAGCTCCGCCTCCCGGGTTCACGCCATTCTCCTGCCTCAGCCTCCCAAGTAGCTGGGACTACAGGCGCCCACCAGCATGCCCGGCTAATTTTTTGTATTTTCAGTAGAGACGGGGTTTCACCATGTTAGCCAGGATGGTCTTGATCTCCTGACCACGTCGTGATCCACCCGCCTCGGCCTCCCAAAGTGCTGGGATTACACGCGTGAGCCACTGTGCCCTGCCTTCACTCGGCTAATTTTTATATGTTTTGTAGAGACAGGGTTTCGCCATATTGCCTAGGCTGTTCTCAAATTCTTGAGCTCAAGTGATCCGCAAGCCTTGGCCTCCCAAAGTGCTGAGGTTACAGATATGAGCCACCATGCCTGGCCCAAATCTAAGGTTCTTATGCAATTTAATTTTTTTTTTTATTAATTAATGTATTTATTTTTGAGATGGAGTCTCTGTCGCCCAGGCTGGAGTGCAGAAGCGCGATCTCAGCTCACTGCAACATCTGCCTCCTGGGTTCAAGTGATTCTCCTGCCTCAGCCTCCTGAGTAGCTGGGATTATAGGCATGCGCCACCACACCCAGCTAATTTTTGTATTTTTAGTAGAGAAGGGGTCTCACCATGTTGGCCAGGCTGGTTTTGAACTCCTAACCTCAGGTGAACTGCCTGCTTTGACCTCCGAAAGTGCTGGGATTACAGGTGTGAGCCACAGTGCCTAGCCCGATTTAAATTTTAGATTGGGTTGTGGATGGTTTTCTTTTTTCTTTTTTTTTTTTTTTGAGACGGAGTCTCGCTCTGTCACCCAGGCTGGAGTGCAGTGGCGCCATCTCGGCTCACTGCAGGATCCGCCCCCCGGGTTCACGCCATTCTCCTGCCTCAGCCTCCCGAGTAGCTGGGACTACAGGCGCCCACCATCATGCCTGGCTAATTTTTTGTATTTTTAGTAGTGACGAGGCTTCACCGTGTTAGCCAGGATGGTCTCGATCTCCTGACCTCATGATCTGCCTGCCTCAGCCTCCCAAAGTGCTGGGATTACAGGCATGAGCCACTTCGCCCAGCCTAGTTTTTAATTTTTAAAGCTATAATTCACATAACCATAATATTCACTCTTTAAAAGTACACAATCCAGTGTTTTTTGCTATATTCACAAAATTGTACAATCATCACCATTATCTAGTTCTGGAATATTTTCATCACTCCAAAAAGAAATCCCATACCCATTAGCTGTCACTCCCTATTATCCTTCCCCTCAAAATTCTGGAAACCACTAATCTATATTGTGTTTATAGATCTGCCTCACCTGGACATTTTACATGAATGGAATAATACAAGATGTGGTTTTTTGTCTGGTCGCTTTCTCTTAGTATAATGTTTTCAAGGTTCATCCATGCTGTAGCATGACTCAGTACTTCATTTCTTTTCATGACTTTATTCCTCTTCATTCCTTTTTATGACTTTATATTCCATTATATGGATATAGCACATTTTATTTATCCATTCATCAGCTGATGGACATCTAGGTTGTTTCTACTTTTTGGCTATTATGAATAATGCTGCCATAAACATTTATGTACAAGTTTTTGTGTGGACATATGTTTTAATCTCTTTTGGGTATCTACCTAGGGGTGGAATTGCTGGGTCACATGGTAATTTTATTAAGTTTCTAAGGAACTCCAAATTTAGTGGTATGAAGTTGTATCTCTCACTGTACCTTTGATTTCTATTTCCATAATGGCTAATGAGGTTGAGCGTCTTTTTATGAGCTTATTGGCCATTTGTATGTTTTCTTTAGAGAAATATCTAATTTAAATAATTTGCACATATTTTAATCAGGTTATTTGTCTTTTTATTGAGTTGTAATGGTGCTTTATATATTCTGGATACTAGACCCTTATCAGATACATGGCTTGAAAATATTTTTTATCTTTCTATGGGTTGTATTTTCACTTTTTTGATAATGTGCTTTGAATTATAAAAGTCTTAAATTTTTTATTGTGAACATTTTAAATTTTGATTATGTCCAATACATTTGTTTTTTTCTTTGGTTGCTTACGATTTTAATGACCTATCTAAGAAGCCACAGCCTAATCAAGGAGTCACACAAATTAAGGCCTGTTTTCCTCTAAGAATTTTCAGTTTTTTTTTTTTTTTTTGAGATGGAGTTTCGCCCTTGTTGACCAGGCTGGAGTGCAATGGCTTGATCTTGGCTCACTGCAACCTCCACCTCCTGGTTCAAGCGATTCTCCTGCCTCACCCTCCCAAGTAGCTGGGATTACAAGCACATGCCACCACGCCCGGCTAATTTTTGTATTTTTAGTAGAGACGGGGTTTCACCATGTTGGCCAGGCTGGTTTCGAACTCCTGGCCTCAGGTGATCTACCCGCTTCAGCCTTCCAAAGTGCTGGGATTACAAGGGTGAGCCCCTGCGCCCGGCCTTATTTGGTTTTATATTTAAGTCTTTGATCAATTTCTGAGTTCATTTTTATATATATGTGAGGTAGATACCTAAGATTAATTTTTGTAATGTAACTAGAATAGTATCACAAGTATGGAAGAAAAGCTCATGTTTTAAATTTTATTTCATAAGTATTAGATGAGTTTCAATGAAAAAATTTACCTGTCCACTTCTTATGATAGAAGGGGGAATTGAGAAGAAGTACCCAGCTCTTACTCCTTCCATGGCTACAGATGGCCGACCATCAAATGCATGCAGCAGTACCTTCTCAGCACCTTTCAAAAATGAAAGATAAGGCAGTATTCCATTTTATGTCCCATCAATCAAATTAAATAACAGAAGTCTGAAATTTTAAGTAAATGTTGGTCACTAGGATATAAACAAGAGGTTCTATAACTTCTAAAGGGCGGATAAATGTATGGTGTTCAAAGAATGGAATAAAAATATAGTAAATTTTAGGCCAGGCACAGTGGCTCACACTTGTAATCCCAGAACTTTGGGAGGCCAAGGCAGGCGGATCACTTGAGCCCAGGAGTTCGAAACCAGCCTGGCCAACATGGTGAAACCCCATCTCTACAAAAAATACAAAATTTAGCTGGGCATGGTGGTGCAGGCCTGTAGTTCCAGCTACTCGGGAAGCTAAGGTGGGAGGATCACCTGAGTCTGAGATGTCAAGGCTGCAGTGAGCTGTGATCGCACCACTGCACTCTAGGCTGGGCATCGGAGTGAGACTCTGTCTCAAAAAATAAACTAATAAAAACATATAGGCTGGGCGCAGTGGCTCACGTCTGTAATCCCAGCACTTTGGGAGGCCGAGGTGGGCGATCACCTGAGGTAAGGAGTTCAAGACAAGCCTGACTAGCATGGTGAAACCCCATCTCTACTAAAAATACAAAAAAATTAGCTGAGCGTAGTGGCGGGCACCTGTAATCCCAGCTACTTGGGAGGCTGAGGCAGGAGAGTCACTTGAACCTGGGAGGCTGAGGCAGGAGAGTCACTTGAACCCGGGAGGCAGAGGTTGCAGTGAGCCAAGATTGTGCCACTGTACTCCAGCCTGGGCGACAGAGCGAGACTCCATCTCAAAAAAATAAATAAATAAAATAAATAAATATATATATATATGTATATATGTGTGTATATATGTATATATGTGTATATATGTATATATAGTGTATATATATGTATATACGTGTATATATGTGTGTATATATGTGTGTGTGTGTATATATATATAGAGAGAGAGAGAGAGAGAGAGAGAATAAATTCTTAATCTTCAGAATAAAATTGAAATATTCAATAATGTTGGCCAGGCACAGTGGCTCATGTCTGTAATCCCAGCACTTTGGGAGGCTGAGGAGGGAGGATCTCTTGAGCGAGCTCAGGAGTTTGAGACCAGACTGGGCAACATGGTGAAACCCAGTTTCTACTAAAAATACACACAAAAGAATTAGCAGGGTGTGGTGGTGTGTGCCCATAGTCCCAGCTACTTGTGGGGCTGAAGTGGGAGGATCTCTTGAGCCCAGGAGGTGGAGGTTGCAGTGAACAGAGATCGCCCCACTGCAATCCAGCCTGGGCAACAGTGTCAGACCCAGTCTCAAAAAAAAAAAAAAAAAAAAAGAGAGAGAAATATTCAATTTTAAAGACAAATATAAATTTTCTGCACCATCAGACCTTTTCTAGAAGTCTGTGAGCTAATTGTTTCTAACAGGAGGTTTTTAAGCAGTCAAATGGATTATCTTAACAAAAATGCTAGTGAAAGAAGAAATGGGGAACTAAGTGACACAAACTCAATAGTCAGAGTGGGCTTCATAAAACTATCCCCAGTTATTAAAGGGTAGCTGCTCAGCCTGCATAAAAATCATGCTTTCAGTGACTCCAGAACTATTCATCACTGATTTCTAGGCAGGCAATTTCATTTACTTTATTATTTGACAGAGTTTTTTCAAATGGTATGAATGACTATTAGATGGTTCTGAACATAAGTGAGTTATGAAACCAACTTAGTTTAGTTTCATAAGTACAACCAATGAGTGCTTATACATATGTGTGTGTGTGTATGTAGCACACACACTTACATACCTATACATACATATACTTATGTGGATTGCTTGTTAAACTTTTGTTAGCTTTCTTTATGTAAATATGAGTCTCAAAATAAACTATATTTCTTACTGTGGATGGCACCTTTAAAATGTTGAAAAATAATGCCATAAGATGTAATTTTACTTTAGGAACAACTGGCAAAGAAGAGAGTGTGTATGTATCATGGCCAAAATCTGTATTTCTGCATTTCTGTAAATTCTGCATTTCTGAAGTAGCAGCTATAAAACATAAAAAAACAGTGACGCAATGTGATTGCTGTGTGATTGCCCTTCTTTTTTTTAACCTTTTCCCCATTAATCAGCTGATTGAGCTGATTAAGAAACTGGAGCTGCTGGCCAGGCACAGTGGCTCACGCCTGTAATCCCAGCACTTTGGGAGGCCGAGGCGTGTGGATCACCTGAGGTCAGGAGTTCAAGACCAGCCTGGCCAACATCGTGAAACCCCGTCTCTACTAAAAATACAAAAATTAGCTGGGTGTGGTGGCACACGCCTGTAATGCTAGCTACTTGGGATGCTGAAGCAGAATAGCTTGAACCCAGGAGGTGGAGGTTGCAGTGAGCCAAGATTGCGCCACTGCACTCCAGCTTGGGCAACAGAGTGAGACTGTGTCTCAAAAAATTAAATAGGCTGGGCACGGTGGCTCATCCTGTAATCTCAGCACTTTGGCAGGCTGAGGCAGTTGGATCACTTGAGATCAGGAGTTCGAGACCAGCCTGGCCAACATGGCAAAACCCCGGCTCTACTAAAAATATAAAAATTAGCTGGATGTGATAGTGGGTGCCTGTAATCTCAGCTACATGGGAGGCTGAGGCAGGATAATTGCTTGAACCCAGGAGGCAGAGGTTGCAGTGAGCTGAGATTGCGCCACTGCATTCCAGCCTGGGCGACAGAGTGAGACTCTGTCTCAAAAAATAAATAAATAAATAAAAGAAACTGGAGCTGCTAATTTTGTTTTGTTTTGTTTTTTATGAAGCTGCTAATTTTTAAATTAAGGGACATAAATTATTGTATTCAACTTTTCATTTACTCTATCTGGGCCTGGGAAATATCATAATTACACTGAAAACCTTGTAAACAGTAGCCTGACCTGCAACATCATCTTAGATGATTTCTGCCCCCCTTCTTGCCCCTGCCCTTCAAGAAATCAGATTAAAACATGGCTTGCTTTATGAGAACATAAACTGGAATTGTCAAACTTGAACATCAGGCCTATTTTTCTCAGGAAACGAAATACCTTGCTCTTGTAAAAGGTTGATGGTAGGTCTTCCAGCAGAGCGTGAGTGCACATTTCTGTTTAACGATAACAACATTTCTTTTAAGTACCATTCTGAAAGTATTGTTTTTGATCTATTAAAGTAGTTCGGAGAAAAATAAATGTAGAGTTCCATTTCAGGAGAACTCTGATCATTATTTAATTTGCTCTATAGCTATTAACATAGGAAAATAATTAACCTACACAGGCAAATTTAGTCTTTTGGCTAACTGGATCTGTCTGATTAGGACTTGTCTTTGCTCTTCCTTCTGTTCACCAGTGCCAGCAAATCTGGGGGAGAAATCTAGTCCAACCTAGAGCAGAAAAATAAAAGATATTACATATTTAGGTTTAAGGAACCTCAAAAGAGATCTTTGGATTGATGCTATCCAATACAAATATATAATGTGAAGCACAAAAGCAAGCCACATAAAAATATTAATTCTAGTAGCCACATTAAAAATATTCACAAAAACAGGTGAAATTAATCTTAATAATATACTTTAACTCAATATATCCCAAATATTATTATTTTAAACATGTAGCCAATATAAAATATTGAGTTATTTTATATTCCTTTTTTTTGTTTCTTTTGTTGAGACGGAGTGTGGCTCTGTCACCCAGGATGGATGGAGTGCAGTGGCGTGATCTCGGCTCACTGCAACCTCTGCCTCCTGGGTTCAGGCGATTCTCTTGCCTCAGCTTCCTGAGTAGCTGGGATTACAGGTGCCCGCCACCACGCCCGGCTAATTTTTGTGTTTTTAGTAGAGACAAGGTTTTACCATGTTGGTCAGGCTGGTCTCAAATTCCTGACCTCAAGTGATCAGCCCGCCTTGGCCTCCCAAGGTGCTGGGATTACAGGTGTGAACCACTGTGCCCAGCCTTTTTTTTTTTTCTTTTTGGTACTAAAACTTTGAAATACACAGTGTATTTTACACTTACAGCACATCTTAATTCAGAGCAGTCACATTTCAAATGCTCAGAAGCCGTTAAGTGGCCACTATATTGGACGGCACAGACTATAGATGACTCCTCCTAGGACTATTTTGGCATGCATTCTATAATCTATATTCTGAATTTAGGTGTTATTCTTATCTTTTGTCTCTAATTAAAAATGGAATTTATTACCAAGTAATAAAAATATTTCACAATTAGCCGGGCACGATTGCTCAAGCCTGTAATCCCAGCACTTTGGGAGGCGAAGGTGGGTGGATTACTTGAGGCCAGGTGTCCAAGACCAGCCTGGCCAACATGGTGAAACCCCGTCTCTACTAAAAATACAAAAAAATTAGCTGGGTTGGTGGTGCATGCCTGTAATCCCAGCTAGTAGGGAGGCTGAGGCAGGAGAACCACTTGAACCTGGGAGGCAGAGGTTGCAGTGAGCTGAGATTGCGTCACTGCACTCCAGCTGGGATTGTACCACTGTACTCCAGCCTAGGTGACAGAGCAAGGTTCTGTCTCAAAAAAAAAAAAAAAAAAATTCACAATTATAAATTATTTAAATAAAAAAGTTCTTTAATTACAAACTCTAGCCCATTTAAAGTGTGTTTCTAAATTACTTATGAAGAATTATAGATACTATATTAACTCACCAGAGCAAGGACCCATATTTAAGCATAAGAAAAAAAAAGCAAAGTATTTAGAAATGCTATTATTTTTCTCCAATTAAGGTAGGCCTATGGTAAGGCTTTTGATTGTTTCATCCCCAAGCTTTCTTGCTTATTAAAGAAGTATCAACGAATTATTATTTGGCTAAGTGGGGTGAACATAATTATACAAGTCAGTTATAATCACCAATACTGAACTAAAGATTATTTTCATATATCATATAGAAGTCTGAATTCGAAGTTGTTTGATCAGCTAGTGGGTGTTTACCTCTCCAATTGCCAACAACCGATCCTTATAATTCTCAATAATGGGCAAAGCTACATCCAAATCCTGGGAGAAAAAAAGTAAAATTGTTAAAATGGAAGAAAGGAACTACTATTTCACAAGCTCCTATTATGTGCTAGGTGCTATGCCATCCTGGTGCTTTACATACATTTAATCCATTTAAGCAGTCAAAGAACTACCAATAGTAATCCTTCTAAAATGGTGAGTACCTCTACCTGTAAGTTTGAGTAGAAACATATCCCATACCCATTCGGGTTACAAGAATATGACTTTTTATGAAGAGCGCCACTTAAACATGGCCTTCTGTTTAGGAGGTATTTCCTGACATTTAGGAGGCATTAGGACATTCTGAAATCACTAAGAAAAAGAGAGGCAAACCACCAGGGAGTCATCTCTGCATGTGAGCTTTGCGATTGCATTGTTGGGTTCTCCCCTTAGAATTCGTCTGGTTGGTGAGTTTATAATGATAATCCCATACTTCCTTTGCACTGTTTTCACTGATTTCATTTGTCTTTATAGCCCTGCTTTGACTACTTGTTCTAGATGCCCAGCAATATAAACAATGAGTATCTCATATATGCTTGTTAAATATTGAAGTAGCTGTGTACCATTAGTTTCAATGATATTACCTTTTCCACTGAGGAGAATTTGCCCTGTAGGGTTCCCTTCTTAGGCAGGGAAAATAAATATATGGAAAATTGGTTCTAGATACCTTTTAGACTACATTGCAAATTTTAGTTTCAGGATATATAAATTGCCAAGTATTTCTCCTGAGGATAATCAGAACAAGAGAGAATTAAGAAAAGGAAGGTAAAGCAGATGATAGAGGAACAGGAGTAGATTTTACAACTATGAGAGAGAGAGAACAAAGATGAAGGAGGGTAAGTTAAGGCCTTAAAATATATTCTAGTAGACTTGAAATATATTCTAGTAGACTGGAAGAAGAATTAACATTGTCATGAAAAATGATGGGTATATGACCCTAGATGTCAGAAAAGCTATTTGACAACAAGCTGAGTAGGTTAAACAGTTCCAGGCAAAGCTTTTTCCATATCACACATCCAAACTACTCTATGTCTCTGAGATCTCAGAGGGACTGGAGAAGTAGGAGAAATCACCCAGGAAATGTCTAACACTTAGAAAGCCTGAGTCACAGAAATTACACAGTTGGAGGAAGATCAGATGAAGAAAAAACCATGCCTCTTGGAATATGTATTACCTATGAAAAAGCAAAACAGATTTACAGTGAGACTATTCAAACTCCTAATAAAACAGATCTGGAAGCTTTCAGCAAGTCAAGAATGATAAATAAAAATTAATAGTAGAATATAATTCATATTACTTATTTAATATGTACAAATTTATTTGTGTGTGTGGTCTTTGTCATTTTATTTTAGTAGATGTAAACATATTTATAAGGCTATTTATAGGTCTATTTCTGCCCTCAGTTCTATCCCCACTCCCTTCATAAGGTCTCAAGTTCCTTAACAGCTAATGGTTCTATTATACTTTTGTGTTTTTGTTTTTTTTTTAAAGATAGGGTCTCAGTTTGTGACCCAGGCTGGAGTGTGCAGTGGTGCAATTATAGCTCACTGCAGCCTTGAACTCCTGGGCTCAAGTGATTCTCCCACCTCAGCCTCTCGAGTAGCTGGGACTATAGGCACGTGCCACCATGCCTGGCTAACATTTTAAATTTTTGTGTATGTTGCCTAGGCTGGTCTCCAACTTCTGGCCTCAAGCAATCTTCCCACCTCAGCCTCCCAAAGTGATGGGATTACAGGAGTCAGCCATGGCACCCCACCCTATTACGGTTTTTGTAAAAAAAAAAAAAAAAGATTACCTACCCCTATACCTTATGATTGGGCATAATACTACTATATAATTATTCATTATTTACAAATGAGGAAATTCAGACTTGGCAAAGGTAAGTAATGTGCCACAGATCACAGAAGTCAGTAGGCCAGGTCCCTCTGACTTCAAAGCTCATGCATGCTGTTTCCACCATGCTGCTGAAAGAAGAAAGGAAGAAGGGACAAAAAAGGGAATGAATGAAAGAAGGAAGGAGGGCAAAAGGGATCAAAGGAGGAGAAGAGATTTATTCAGAATGATTTTAAATAATTACAATAGATTTTTTTATTATAGAAAATGTTTAGTCTTCAGAACCTTTAGAACAGGGGTCAAGTGTTTAACAGAAATTAGTAAAGTGGAACAAGTAGAAACAGCAGCTAACTGGAGAGCAAATACCCTGCATGCAGGGGCAGCAGAATGCCGCCAGTGAATTGTATTATGGCGCCACTGCACTCCAGCCTGGGTGACAGAGCAAGATTCTATCTCAAAAAAAAAAAAAAAAAAAAAGAAGTACCTATCATACTATTGGCATATTAATTACTTTGGTAAGTTAACCAGTCCAATCAATTCTATATTAATGCCAAACATATGCCAAATCCACCCATTTCTCTACATCCAATGCTAGTACTCTGGTCCCATCCAGCATCATTTGTTCATCACAGTTCATTGTGGTTTATCCCCAGTGCCTAAACTGTGCCTGGTAATAATATTTATTGAATGAATTAATTAATTCAGGAATATGTTAAAAGGTTTGTGTGATACTAGGTAATTCATCTTATAAAACAAGTTAATTTGATGAATACTTACTACATACCTACCTTTGTACCACATATTTTAGAAGCCTGTAAAGGTGCAATGAGGCATACTTCCTGTTTTAAAGGGGTTTATAATCTAATCAGCAGGAGAAAACTAAACTGTAGTATGGACTACAAGTGCAACTGGAATAAAATAGGGCTAACTCTGCTCATCTCTAGTCTATTCCAGAGTATTATCACAACATTTGATAAGTTCATATCTGCTTTGATAATCAAGAATTACCTATTGGCTGGGTGTGGTGGCTCACATCTGTAATCCCAGCACTTTGGGAGGCCAAGGCAGGTGGATCACTTGAGGCCAGGAGTTTGAGACCAGACTGGCCAACATGGCAAAATCCCATCTCTACTAAAAATACAAAAAATGAGCCGGGTGTAGTGGTGCGTGCCTGTAATCCCAGCTACTCAGGAGGCTGAGGCACGAGAATCACTTGAACCAGGGAGGCAGAGGCTGCAGTGAGCCAAGATGGCGCCACTGCACTGCAGCCTGGGTGACAGAGCAAGATTCTATCGCAAAAAAAAAAAAAAAAAAAAAAAAGAAGTACCTATCATATTGTTGGCATATTAATTACTTTGGTAAGTTAACCAGTCCAATCAATTCTATATTAATGCCAAACATATGCCAAATCCACCCATTTCTCTACCTCCAATGCTAGTACTCTGGTCCCATCCAGCATCATTTGTAGCCTTCTAACTTTTTCCCCTTTTCATGTTTTGCCCTCTTCAAAACTCACTCTTCATACCATAGCCAAGGGGTTTTTTTTTCTTCACCAAACTCATTTTCGCCAGAGCCAAGAGGATCTTTTTAAAACATAAATTACATCTTGATACTTCTCACATTAAACCCTCCACTGCATGTAAACTAAAATCCAACAAGGTACTGTATGAGATCTCCGCCCATCCCTCTTACCCCATCACTATCACTTCCTCTCTTCCTCTAGCCATATCAGCCCTCTTTCTGCTTCTTGACTACACTGAGCTTATTCCTACCTTGGGACCCTTGTGCTTTGCTGTTTCCTTTGCATATAACACCCTGATCCTCTCTTTGCATGGCCAGTTCCTTTGTAGCATTCAGGTTGCAGCTCAATTGTCACTACCAGAGTCCTTCCTTGATGATATCATCTAACAATCAGCATTCACAACACCTACTATATAATCTTGTTTTACTGTCTTCAAAGCACTTAGTGCTATCGAAAGTTTTCCTGCTCATGTAATTGTTGACTGTCTGTCTGGGCCATCTAGAATCTAGCTTCCATGAGCACGATCTTACTCATAATTGGGTCTGCAGTGCTGACAGCAGTGCCTGGCATGTAGCAGGTGCTCAGTACACACTGGTTGACTACCTAACTAAATGAATGTCTATTGGTATAAATCCCCACATAAATGAAAGAAGTGCTGCCTTGCTATGATTCCACATTTGTAGAACTGTGATTATCTGGCAATGTAGCTAATTTTATCATACTTAACAATTCAGGATAGCTACAGGATAAGCATTTTTACCTGAAATGAATGAATTTTATTTTCTTTCTTTTCTTTTACTTTTTTTTTTTTGAGAGATAGAGTCTCACCATGTTGCCCAGGCTGGTCTGAACTCCTGAGCTCAAGTGATCCTTCCATCTCGGCCTCCCAAAGTGTTAGGATTACAGGTGTGAGCCACCATGCCTGGTCATGAATTTTATTTTGAAATAAGTAGAGCTACCTAAGGTATCTTAATATAGGAAGAGAGATACATTATTATTATTATTATTATTTGAGATGGAGTCTCACTCTGTCACCCAGGCTGGAGTGCACTGGAGCAATCTCAGCTTACTACAATCTCCGCCTCCTGGGTTCAAGCGATTCTCCCACCTTAGTCTCCCGAGTAGCTGGGACTACAGGTGCATGCCACCACACCTGGATAAGTTTTTGTATTTTTAGTACAGACAGGGTTTCACCATGTTAGCCAGGAAGGTCTCAATCTCTTGACCTCATGATCCGCCCACTTCAGCCTACCAAAGTGCTGGGATTACAGGCACGAGCCACTGTGTCCAGCCTACATTATTATTTTTTAAATGGCACTATATCTTAATTTATTCATAGGTAACAAAAAGTCATTACTTCTTTGAAATGGGGCTATCAAACCAATTATGCAATAAAACACTCATGAAACTGTGGATCTTCCTGATGCTGAGTCAGGAGACAAGTGTGAAATATAAGACATACCGACTATCGTGAGTCAGTGCGGGTAGGACGTTTTTAGAGAGGGTACAAATCAGTGCAATTTAATAGCTGGAGAGCAATCCTGTAACAATGGTTCTATGTTCAAAGATAATACTACTTACTTGAACTAATCTGTTCCCTAATAGTATATGGCACCTCTGAATTTGTATCTTTCTTTTTCTAGATATTCTATCACTTTTTTTGCCAAAGCAACATGACTACAGTACCAAAAAAATGTGAAAAAAGTTACAGATAATTCTAACAGATCATCACAATTACTATCATTTCTGTGTTTTCTCTCCAGTCTTTTCCTTATGAATATATGCTTATGTAGATGTCACTTATAGTGAATATGCTATTTGGTATCCTGCTTTTCTCCCTATATTATACAGTAAGCATTTTCCATGTGCTATACACACTTTATAATCCTCATTTTCTATAAATGCATTATATTTAACACTCTACAACTTAACTAATGATTCCTTTGTTTCTGAACCTCTAGGCTGTTTCTACTTTTTCTCTATTACGAATAATGTTGCAACAAACATCTTTGTTAAAGAAGGTAGTGTTTCCTTCTTTTGGATTATTTCCTGAGAATATAAATTAGAAAGAGGAGGATTACTGAGTCAAATAATTCTTTTGTTTGTTTGTTTTTAATGGTTCCTGTTTTGTATGACTGTTACCTTTAGTGTGACACTTCTTTGGTCTTCTGGTGAAAGTCCTTGAACTGGATGAACACCCAAGCATGGCAGGACAAACCCATTATACCTAAAAATGTAGAACCAACTGAGAAAGCAGGAACAGTAGACTAGTAGATTACAACATATTCTAAAGAATAAGTAGAGGCCGGGCATGGTGGCTTATGTCTGTAATTCCAGCACTTTGGGAGGCTGAACCAGGTGGATCACTTAAGGCCAGGAGTTTGAGACCAGCCTGGCCAACATGGTGAAATCCTGTACCTACAAAAAATATAAAAATTAGCCAGGCCTGGTGGTGCATGCCTTAGTCCCAGCTACTTGGGAGGCTGAGGCAGAGAATTGCTTGAAGCCAGGAGGCAGAGGTTGCAGTGAGCCGACATTGCGCCACTGCACTCCAGCTTGGGTGACAGAGCAAGACTCCATCTCTCAAAGAAAAAAAAAAAGGAATAAGTAGAAAATAATCTCTTTAGGGCTATCTTAAAATGCTTTTTCCTCTTTATTCTCTTTAAAAATGGATCTTTGATATTATAAACTGGATGTCATAACTGTGTTCTTATTAGCAACCCTTTAAAATCTTAATTAAAAGTAGCACCTTTCTGAAAGTTGCATAATCTTTTCAAATTCTCCTGAATGTTCGGCAACTGCCACAAGGGCCACAACATTGGCCTGAAAAAAAAAAAAAAGAATAAGGTTACAAACAATATACATTTAATATAAATTATAGAAAATTTTCAAGTTTTCTCTGCATTTTAGTTATCCTTGTTCAGCCATGCTTCATGAATACAATCAGAAGGGCTATCATTGAGTATTTACTATGTTTCGGACCTTATGTTCAGTGAATATAAATATTGCCTCATTTAATTTACAGAAACCTATAAAGTAGGCTATAGTCTACTGTATAGATCAGGAGACAGAGTTTTGGATGTCGAATAACTTGCCCAAGGTCATCAGGTCTATATATGTCCAAAGCCCACATTCCTAATTAAGCTGCCACAGTGAAAGTTACCTGTATGTAAAAATGCACTACAACCATTTCTGGCTGTATCATTTTTTGAGATGGCCACAAAATGCTAGTTACAATGAATTTCATAAACACTTCCAAAAAAATAATTTTTCTAAGCAAATCAAAACATCTCAGAAAACTTTAATAATATATCCCAGATCTCCAGAACCACGTGAATTTAAAAACTGAAAGATGGACCAATTTGTTCCATAGGGCTGTTGAGCATGGTAGCTATAGGAACATGTTTTGAATTCAGACTAACTTGTCTCTATCACTTCACTAGCATGTGTCTTTGGACCAGTTACTCATCTCTAGGCCTTAGATTCCTCATCTATAAAAATGGGGAATGATTGGCTATAAATTAGTAATTTCCTCAGAAGGCTATTGTGAAACACTGAATGAGGTAAAGTCGAGAAAGGCCTTAGCTCACTACCTGGCATGTAGCAAACACTTAATAAATGCTACTTAGGCTGGGAGCAGTGCCACATGCCTATAATCCCAGCATTTTGGGAGCCCAAGGTGAGTAGATTCCTTGAGCTCCGAAGTTTGACACCAGCCTGGGCAATATAGTCAGACCTTGTCTCTATTTTAATTATAAATAATAAAAATTGGCTGGTCGTAGTGGGTCACACCTGCAATCCCAGCACTTTGGGAGGTTGAGGTGGGCAGATCACCTCAGGTCAGGAGTTCGAGACCAGCCTGGCCAACATGGTGAAACCCTGTCTCTACTAAAAATACAAAAATTATCTGGGTGCAGTGATGTGTGCCTGTAGTCCCAGCTACTCAGGAGGCTGAGGCAGGAGAATCACTTGAACCTGGGAGGCAGAGGTTGCAGTGAGCTAAGATCACACGACTGCACTCCAGCCTGGGCGACAGAGCGAGACTCTGTCTCAATAAATAAATAAATAAATAAAATAATAAAAATAAAAAATGCTACTTACTATAAACTACTGAAACAACATCAAGGTAGTATATCTAAATTTCAAGCTGTTTTTGCTTGAAATGATAGTTAAAATAAAAAACCAAAAGAGCAATTACAAATATTGACTTACCTTCTTGGCTTTCTCCAACACATCATCCAAATCCTAAAACAAGCATAAGAAATCACCATTATTTTAGATGAATAAGCAGCTAATCTTGGACTGTATATGTCAATGTAGTTGTGGCATCACAAAGAATAACAATGATAGCAACTAATGGACTGGTGAAAAACAAAGAGCCTACACTGACCCACCTCCTGTTTACTCTTACTATCAGTAAAGTCTGGCTACTGTTCCCAGCACTAAAACAGAAGCCTCTATTGTCAAATATACAGGGTATTTCTCTGTCCTCATCTTATTCTACTCCTCAGCAGCATTCGGAATCCCTCACTTGCTTACTCCTTCCTTCTTGAAATGCTTTCCACCCTTCACTTCTGCAATACCACTCTCTCATTGGTGGCTACTTGTCAGTCTCCTTGACTAGCTCCCCTTCCTCTTTCAGACTTCAAGAACATCTGCTCCTCTCTCTGCACTTGCCTTGAGTGATTTCACTTCCTCTCATGGTTTTATCATCATTATGCTGAGGCCCCCATTTTTTTTCTTTTTTTTGAGATGAAGTTTCACTCTTGTCTCCCAGCTGTAGTGCAATGGTGCGATCTCGGCTCATTGCAACCTCCGCCACCCGGGTTCAAGTGATTCTCCTGCTTCAGCCTCCAGAGTAGCTGGGATTACAGGCGACCGCCACCACACTCAGCTAAACTTTGTGTTTTTAGTAGAGATGGTGTTTCACCATGTTGGCCAAGCTGGTCTTTTAACTTCTGATCTCAGGTGACCCACCCACCTTGGCCTCCCAAAGTGCTGGGACTACAGGTGTGAGCCATCGAACCCAGCCTGAGTCCCCAGTTTTTTTTTTTTTTTTGAGATGGAGTCTCGCTCTGTCACCCAGGCTGGAGTGCAGTGTCGCGATCTCGGCTCACTGCAAGCTCCGCCTCCCAGGTTCACACCATTCTCCTGCCTCAGCCTCCCAAGTAGCTGGGACTACAGGCACACGCTGCCATGCCCAGCTAATTTTTTTGTACTTTTAGTAGCGACAGGGTTTCACCATGTTAGCCAGGATGGTCTCGATCTCCTAACCTTATGATTTGCCCACCTCGGCCTCCCAAAGTGCTGAGATTACAGGCATGAGCCACTGCGCCCGGCCCCCAATTTTTATCTTTAGCTTGTAATTCTCTCCTGAGCCCATGACTCATGTTTAAAAATTATGACATCTTCATTTGGATGGGATTAGGTTTCCCAATATGCCCCAAACATAAATCTTTATTTTCTCCCCACAAACCTATTCCTTCTGCTGACCTCCCCACCTCCACCTCAGACCTTGGTCTTCCCTATAGCACAAGCTAATAATCTGAGTCATCCTTGACTCCTCCCTTTCCCTTGCTATCCACATCCAATTCTTTAGTACTTACTGTGGATTCTCTCTCTAAAATGTATCTTGAATCCATGTATTCATCTCAAACTCACCTGCTATCATCATAGTACCAACAGCCAACATCTCTTGCCTATATACTGCAAAAGCCTCCTAACTAGTCTTGTAGCTTCCACTCTTCTCCTCCACCCATTTGCCATACAAAATTTGCCAGCAGCAAAATGGTGTTAAAATGGATAGCATCATGCCTATCCATTTTTGTGTAATCCCAGGACTTTGGGAGGCCAAGGAGGGTTGATCACTTGAGGCCAGAAGTTCAAGACCAGCCTGGACAACATGGCAAAACTCTGTCACTATTAAAAATACAAAAAAATTAGCCAGGCGTGGTGGGACACAACTGTGATCCCAGCTACTTGGGAGGCTGAGACAGGAGAATTTCTTGAGCCCAGGAAGCGGAGGTTGCAATGACCTGAGATCATGCTATTGCACTTCAGCCTGGGGTACACAGCCAGACTCAATCTAAAAAAATAAAAAAATGAAAATTAATTTTAAAAAAGCCCTTTAATGAATCTGCATTGTGCTTCAAATGCAATCCAAATTCCTTACTGACCCACCTCATCTATCCCCTGCAAACCTCCCCAGTTTTGTTTCATGCCTTTCTCTTTCTAGCTCATCAGGCTCCACTTAGCATTTTGGCAACAGAAATGTGCCAAATTCTAGCTTGTCTGGGGGCCTGCAACCTATCTGTTTCCCTAACCAGCATACACTCACCCCCTTGCTTGGGTGGCTCCTTGTCTTTTCAGCCTTAAGTGTCAGCTCCTGGGAGGATTTCCCCCTGAAATAAAACCCCCCTTAATCCTCTATTATTAGTCTCTAGTTTCCCACGTAATGGGTAGAACAGTTTGTAACTGATTTTATGTGTGTATTATTATTTTAATTGAGACGGGGTCTCACCACATTGCCCAGGCTGGTCTCAAACTCCTGGGCTCAAGCGATCCACCCGCTTCGGCCTCTCATAGTGCTAGGATTACAAGTGTGAGCAACCACACTCGGCCATGTATTTTTGTTTGTTTGTTTGCCTCTCTCCCCCATTTGTGAATTTTTTTTTTTTTTTAAACAGGGTCTCACTGTTACCCAGGCTGGAGTGCAGTGGCTTGATGTCAGCTCACTGCAACCTCCACCTCCTGGGCTCCAGCGATTCTCCCACCTCAGCCTCCCGAGTAGCTGGGACCACAGGCAAACGCCACAATCACTGGCTTTTTTTTTTTTTTTTGGTTGGGACGAGGTTTCACCATGTTGCCCAGGCTGGTCACGATCTCCTGGACACAGGAGATGCGCCGCGCCCGCCTCGGCCTCCCAAAGTGCTGGGATTACAGGCGTGAGCCCGCGCCCGACCTCTCCCCGATTTGAACGCGTTTCGAGGACCGCTTCCCACAAAGACTGGCATCTCAGCCAGGAGGTGAGAGCCCCGAGGGGAAAAACAGGCCAGCCAAGGGGAGTGAGGGAACGATTCCAGGAACTCAGAAGAGCAAACAAAAGCCTTGTGGAGATAGCTTACCGCGACTGAATCAGGAAAAAAAAATCGGTATGTCTGAGGTTAAATAGGGAATAGGGAAATGAGGGGCAAGGTCATATGGCCATAAACAAGGGTCTGGGCGGCTGATATGGGGTTTCGTCCCAAGGGAGGAGAGCAAAGATAACACGAGGGGAAAGGACGGGGGCCTCCCTGCTCCCTCTGGCCCCGTATCGCCCTCACATACGCGGTCAAAGTCCGGGGCGGAGAGGTGGCAGTGACAGTCCACCAACCCTACGCCCGCCGCTCGCATTGCGCCCCGGCGGCTGCCACTTTAGACCGGCCAGCAGAGCCGGAGCCGGAACGTTTCAGCTGCAGCGTCCTGAGTTTCCAGCCGGATGCATGCTAGTTACACCAGTGTGAACGCGCTTTTCCGCTTCCAGAGTGCCCCGCCCACAGTTCAGACGAAAAATGGCGGGGTCTTCTGAGTTGGTGGTCCTTGACCCTCCATGGGACAAGGAGCTCGCGGCTGGCACAGAGAGCCAGGCCTTGGTCTCCGCCACTCCCCGAGAGGACTTTCGGGTGCGCTGCACCTCGAAGCGGGCTGTGACCGAAATGCTACAACTGTGCGGCCGCTTCGTGCAAAAGCTCGGGGACGCTCTGCCGGAGGAGATTCGGGAGCCCGCTCTGCGAGATGCGCAGTGGGTACGGGACCAGTTAGCCACTTCTTTACTCATCATCCTCTTACCCAACACCCAGGATTTTAGGATTCAGAAAGATCCCACGCCAGGCCTTGGCAGAATTAACGGTGCCCCAGGCTACTGTAGAACCAGTTCGAGAAACGCTAGAGGAGAAAGAAATAGATGCTAATGTCAGCTGGGTCTTATTAATTACTTAGACCAGCGCTGTCCAGTGAAAATACAAGGCAAGCTAATATTTATGTAGTTTTAAACTAAAAGTAAGAAATAGGTGAAATTAATGGAAATAAAACATTTTGTTTAACCCAATAAATCCAAGATATTTTAACGTAATAATATCAAATGAATGAGATATTAACTAGTTACATTTAAGCGCTCAGTAACTACAAAGTGGCTAGTGGCTCACCTGTTGGACAATGCAGCCGTAGACAATGAGGAATTCTCCTGGAAAGGGTAATTCTGGAAGTCAGCCATTCACCCAAGCAGCATTTGATCTTTCCTTTTGCATGTTTTATTTATTTATTTATTTATTTATTTATTTTATTTTATTTTATTTTTGAGACAGAGTCTCGCTCTGTCGCCCAGGCTGGAGTGCAGTGGCGCGATCTCGGCTCACTGCAAGCTCCGCCTCCTGGGTTCACGCCATTCTCCTGCCTCAGCCTCCTGAGTAGCTGGGACTGCAGGCGCCTGCCACCATGCCCGGCTAACTTTTTGTGTGTTTTTAGTAGAGACAGGGTTTCACCGTGTTAGCCAGCATGGTCTCGATCTCCTGACCTCGTGATCCGCCCGCCTTGGGCTCCCAAAGTGCTGGGATTACAGGCGTGAGCCACCTCGCCCAGCCTATTAACCTTTATTTTTACTGTTTGCACTGTGGTCATTCATAACTCACAAATATGCGGTATTATGAGCTTTTAGATTTTTTCCCCTACATGTAAGTAGATTGGTGCCTGTTACAAGGAAGCACACAATCCCTTTATTTCTTGTCTTCCCAAAAAACTACCACCTTCAGGGCTTTGCAAAAATATTTAAGAAAGGCTTGGGAAATGCGGTATAGGGGCAAATATATGATCTTAGTAAAGTTTTCAACCAACACAAATTTTTTTAACCTATTTTAGTCTTGTAAAGAAGATGTTTTCACTCTAAAATCAAAAGGGGTTGGGCGCGGTGGCTCACGCCTGTAATCCCAGCACTTTGGGAGGCCGAGGCGGGCGGATCACGAGGTCAGGAGATCGAGACCATCCTGGCTAACATGGTGAAACCCCGTCTCTACTAAAACAATAATAATAATAATACAAAAAATTAGCCGGGCATGGTGGCAGGCACCTGTAGTCCCAGCTACTCTGGAGGCTGAGGCAGGAGAATGGTGTGAACCCGGGAGGCGGAGCTTGCAGTGAGCCCAGATCTCGCCACTGCACTCCAGCCTGGGCGACAGAGCGAGACTCCATCTCAAAAAAAAAAAAGGTTCAGTGGAAGAATGAAGAAACACTCCTGGGTTGTGACTCTGTATGTAGTTTTGTATATAGTGACTCTTACGTCATTCCCTCCTTGCAAGCAAGGCAAGAATAGGGATATATCTCAGGACATTTTTAGTAGTTTTTTGGGAGAAGACTTTTGTTGTATAATCTTAGAATTTGTCTGATTCTAGGAAATGCTAAGGTATTTAAAACATTTAGGTGTCTTACAGAAAAAGAGGAACTTGGCTTAACCTATTATATCCTATTTAGTGGGACGATAAAGTGAATTATAAGATAAAGTTTACAGGGCTTAGACTACCACAGGAATTCACTTGTGTTTTATTTTAAATAAAGCAGAAGCTTTATTTTGTATTTCTGTTTAAAACTGCATATTAAGTAGCAGATTTTCTTTATAAACAGTATTGGTAGCAGTCTGCAATGAATATTACAAAGACAATATGTTTTCTCAGCAATTCTTGAAAGTAATTCTAGAAAATAATTTAAAAACATACATAGGCCGGGCGCGATGGCTTACGCCTGTAATCCCAGCACTTTGGGAGGCCGAGGCGGGCGGATCACCTGAGGTCAGGAGTTCCAGACCAGCCTGGCCAACACGGTGAAACCCTGTATATACTAAAAATACAAAAATTAGCCGGGTGTGATGGCGCTTGCCTGTAATCCCAGCTATTCGGGAGACTGAGGCAGGAGAATCGCTTGAACCTGGGAAGCGGAGGTTGCAGTGAGCCAAGATTGTGCCATTGCACTCCAGCCTGGTTGACAAGAGTGAAACTCCATCTCAAAAAAAACAAAAAACAAACAAAAAATAAAATAAGGATTTTACTTTATGAAATCTTTGAAATGTAGAATATGTACTTTAACTCATAATTATCAGTAATTTGGTTTATGTTATTTTTAATTATGCAAAGGGTACAAAATATATGCTCATAAAAAAATTCAAACAGTAGCATAAAGCAAAATTCTTTGAGTTCCCCTTCCCCATCCCTCTTCCTTCTAGGACATAAGGTACTATTTTGGAGAGTACTTGGGGAAAGTAAACTTTCTATACCCCCTTTCTGTGGCTTTACCTCTTTCTCTCTGTTTATGTTTGTTTGTCTCCATTAATAATGTCATGCTGATGAATTGTTATTGACCTGCCTTTTTTGAAACCAAACATGTCTATTATTTGTTAGTGTTACATAGAGCTTGTCTTCATCCTTTTTAGGTACTGCGTGGTATGAATATTGTCTATTTAACTCTTCTAATTTTGACTTTAGGTTTTTTCCCACAATTTTAAAAATTTCAAACAGTGCTGAAATGAACATTTCTAGCACATTCTCTTTAGTTTTTATGAGAGTAGTCCTTTAGGATGCATTGCTAGAAGTGAAATTGTTGGGTAATAGGCAATGTGTACTGCCGAATTCCTTTAGTCCATCATTTAAAAAAAATTTTGATGAAGTCCAATTTGTCTATTTTTTGTTTGTTTTTGTTTTTTGTTTTTTGGTTCTTTATCTTTTAATGTATTATGAACATTTTCAACCTTACAAAAAATTAGTTTAGTACAGTGGACACCCATATATCCACCACCAAACTCAACAGTTGTCAAAATTTTGTTACAGTTGCTTCTCCCTCTGTCTCCCAGGCTGGAGTACAGTGGCAATCATAGCTCACTGTAACCTCAAACCTTTGGGCTCAAGTAATCCTCTAGCCTCAGCCTTTCAAGTAGCCAGGACTACAGGCATGTGCCACTGTGCCTGGCTAATTTTTAAATTTTTTAGTAGAGAAGGATGTCTCAGTGTGTTGCCTAGGCTGGTCTGGAACTGGCCTCAAGCAATCCTCTTGCCTTGGCCTCCCAAAGTGATGGGATTATAGGCGTGAGCCACTGCACCTGGCCTACATTTGCTATTTTAAAGCATATCTTAGATCTCATGTCATTTCATCGCTACGTAAGTGTTCATCTCTCAAAAATACAGCCCTTTATAAAATATAATTTTATTTTTAAGCTTGTATGTTTTCCCTCTTGTTAACATCAACAGTCATTCAGCAGCATATATAGTACTTATACCCCTGAGATTCAACTGAGCCTAAATTTGTTAGATTTTATTTTTTCTTTCATTCTAGGAGTACTTTTTTTTGTTTGTTTATAAGAATATTCCAAAATTTTGCATCAGATTTTCTCTTGGGTAGCATAACGGCTATGAGACCCAAAATGTAGGTAGGATCAATGATTGAAGTGGAATCTTCATTGAAAAGAATAAATATACTAATTAGCTATTCTGCTACTTTTCTTTATTTCCTCTGTCACAAATCTGAAAGTATTATTTTGCTAAAACGTTTGAATTTAGTATTTAAAATTATTTTTAGTGACTTAACTACTGTGAATTTATTGCAGACTTTTGAATCAGCTGTGCAAGAGAATATCAGCATTAATGGGCAAGCATGGCAGGAAGCTTCAGATAATTGTTTTATGGGTATGTGACTTTTTCCTTCCATTATTAATTTCTGGGTTATTTTTGCAGCTAATTTTGTTTTGAATGCTGTTTTTTAATCTCCATATTTAGTGTCATCTATTTTCAAGAAGTTGTTTACTAGGGGAGTAATAAAGAACTGAGATTATGACTTCAATAGTCTTCTTTGTCAATAGTTTATTGGAAAATACTGTAGAGCTATCTCCAGATGACAAAAGAGGCCCAGGGAATTTCTGTAATTATTTACAAAGCAAGTTGTATTTTTGTAAGTGATCTCTAGAGTGAAGTACCCTTAAAAGTGTGAAGTTATTATTAATTATACAAGTACCGTGTAAATCATGAGGTTACATCTTTGTAGAAGGTTCCTTAAAGACAATTTTTTTTTTTTTTTGAGATGAAGTCTCACTGTCACCCAAGCTGGAGTGCAATGACACAGTCTCAGTTCACTGCAACCTCTGTCTCCCAGGTTAAAGTGATTCTTGTGCCTCAGCCTCCCGAGTTGCTGGGATTACAGGCATGCGCCACCATGCCTGGCTAACTTGTATTTTTGGTAGAGGACAGGGTTTCATCATGTTGCCCAGGCTGGTCTCAAACTCCTAGCCTCAATCTCCTAAAGTGCTGGTATTACAGATGTGAGCCACTGCTCCTGACCTTGTTCTCAACTCTTGGCTCATAGTAGGCACCTATGAAATATGTTAAATTAATGAATAATTCTTTCCTGTTCAATTTTTCTTTTCTTTCTTTTTAGACAGAGTCTCACTCTTACCTAGGCTGGAGTGCAGTGGCGCGATCTCAGCTCACTGCAGCCTCCACTTCCTAGGTTCAAGCAGTTCTCATGCCTCAGCCTCCCAAGTAGCTGGAATCACAGGTGCTTGCCACCACGCCTGGCTCATTTTTGTATTTTTAACAGAGATGGGGTTTTACCATGTTGGCCAGGCTGGTCTCGAACTCTCAAACTCAGGTGATCTGCCTGCCTTGGCCTCCCAAAGTGTTGGGATTACAGGCCTGCGCCTGGCTTCTGTTCAAATTTTGTGATACATTTTAATTGTAGCTTTATCACTAGGTGGTGCTAAGAAAGCATGTTCCTCTCTACAAAAAAGATTTACCTGGGAGACTTTTTTTTTTTTTTTTTTAACTAATTGTGAAATAGTACAGTATTTTCTTCAGGCTAATTATTTAACTTTTTTAATGGATAAATGAAAATTTAGGGAGGGCTGCTTATATAAATAATTATTCAAAGTAAGAAATAACTATTACTTCTTGCCCTCAAAAAGAAGGGTAGTTTCACAATGTATACTACTGGGTGATGAGTGCACTAAAATCTCAGACTTCACCACTGTACTATTCATCCATGTAACCAAATACCACTTGTACCCCAAAAGCTATTAAAAATCAATCTGTGTGTGTCTCTCTCTCTATCTATCTAGGAAAGAAGGAGGGAGGAAAGGAAAGAAAAGAAGGAAAGGAAGGGAGGGAGAATGAATGGGAAGGAAAGGGAAAGAAAGAAGGAAGGAAAGAAAGAGAAAAAGGAAAAAAAGGGTGCTCTCAAAAGAACTAATTTAGTGGGATTCAATTAATATTTGTGACATGAATGAAAGACTATACCTGATATACTTGATTATCTGATATGTATATACCGAAACATATCAGCAATTTCTCAAAATGTTTCAAAAATTATGTTTCAGATGTTAGATTTCTTCCTAATAAAGCTTCTGATCAATAAAATAAATAGGTCCATTTCTAGCATAGACTTTGACACAACAGAGCAATATGAGGACCATTTAAGCTAAGAACTTAGCTCTTTAGTATTTGTAACTACTTAGTATTTTTACTCTTTAAAATGATTTTCAAAATAAAGTTAGATGGATCACCTATATTCCTTTCATCTAGGGTGCTTCATTTCTGGGCCCCATCTCAGACTTACTGAATCAAAATTCTGTACTCCTGAAAACCAAACACCGCATGTTCTCACTCATAGGTGGGAATTGAACAATGGGAACACTTGGACACAGGTTGGGGAACATTACACACTGGAGCCTGTTGTGGGGTCGGGGAAGTGGGGAGGGATAGCATTAGGAGATATATCTAATGTAAATGACTAGTTAATGGGTGCAGCACACCGACATGGCACATGTATACATATGTAACAAACCTGCACATTGTGCACATGTACCCTAGAACTTAAAGTATTAAAAAAAAAAATCTGTACTCCTAACATACTCGTTAGGTGATTCTTCTAACATTTGAGAATCACTGTTTTAAAACATGAAAAAGCATATGATAAAGTAGAGTTAGCTAAATGAAAGAAACTCTAAACTCACTGTATCGTTCAGTTTTTCCTACCATCAATCCAGTTGAGTCCTATTTCAGATCTAGTTACTCCACTCACTGCTACTGTCATAGCTTTGGGTCAGTTCATAATAAGTCAAAACTTCTTAGCATCCCTGATATTAAATATCCTTTACAGCCTGGTTCTTATATATTTTATCATCCATTTTTCCTTTACTTTATTCTGTAGCCATTTAGAACTTTTCTCAGGTCTCCAAAGACTAGGATCTTGCAAATACTGTTTCCACTGCCTAAAATGCTTCTCCCTATTCCTTTTTTCCCCTAACACTTTTTATCCATTGGACTTACACTTCTATTTCAAGCTCAAATGTTACTTCTTTAAAGTCTTACATTTCCCAGTCAGTCAGTTTTCCATTGTTCTGTGTCCTGATGGCATTTTGCTCATACCTCTATTGCATTTATCAGGTTGCCTTGCAATTGTCTGTTTCTTTCAGCAAACTGTGAACTCTTAGAGAGTAGGAATCATGTTGTGCTCATCTTTGTATTTCTCTTGTTTAGGCCTGGCTTCTTATAGATGCTCAATAATTGATTGTTCAATGAGTAAATAAATTAATCACCAAAGTGGGGGCATTCATTAACTTGCCATATTTGTTTTCCTTCATTATTTTGTGTTTTCTAAATTTAGTTTATAGCACATTTCCATGCAGAATGTAAACAATGAGTTTTAGGGAACTTTTTATATATACATTTTTTTTTCCTCAAATAGATTCTGACATCAAAGTACTTGAAGATCAGTTTGATGAAATCATAGTAGATTTAGCCACAAAACGTAAGCAGTATCCCAGAAAGATCCTGGAATGTGTCATCAAAACCATAAAAGCAAAACAAGAAATTCTGGTAAGATGATTTGCCTTTAAAATGTTATAGTATATTTTACCACAATAAAAACATTAAAATATAAGGCTCTACATGGAGATAAGTGACATTTTGTTGTCTTTTTCTTTCCTGCCTCAATTAGTATTGTTTGTCTCTTGTAAGACTTTACTCTTCTAAGTTGTACTATGACATAGTATAGTCATACTATACTGTGTTTTGAACACACTGGTTCAAAAATGAAAAAAATGAAAGTTATAGTGAGTGGTTAAAATTGAAATTGGTGATGGAAGACTGACAATGACTTTATGATTCTGAGACAAGGATGGAAAAAGAAGCTTTTCTTTTAACACTTTTCTTTCTGTTTGTTGTTTGTTTTTGGCATATATTTGTATGTTTGTATATTTTGGAAGACCCTTTAGTTAAATTGATGAGGAAGATTGTTTTAGTACCTGTTCATAACACTGAAATTTGCTTTATGAATTGGGTGTAATTTGTTTTGCTGCAAAAATCATGACCATCTGGGTGACAAGACCAGGAATTCAGCTCCTTCAGCACGAGCTTTTTAGACAAGCAGAGCCGTAGACTTCCTTCTTATAATTACTATAGATATCAATGACCAACCATATCACACCCTCATCTTTTCAGATTTATTAGGACTAGAATAAATAAAAAATAGGAAATCCACAAGAAAATTGGACCCAAATCTTCCCTTGGTGGGGAGAGGAGATTTGCTGGGAATAGCATTGTCCCTCCAGTGAGGTACATGTTGTGTTTAGATTGTGCTATACTGTTGCCTTTAGTTTTTGAAATTAGTACATAAATGTTCACATATAAATCTTCTAGTTGCCTCAGTTTCAGGATTGTTTCAGGTCATTATATGCCCGGCTTAATATTGTATCTAAAACATTTTAGTTATTCTGTGAAAAACAGTATTCATGAGCAGAATTTTTAATTTTCTTTATAGCAGTTCTCAAATACCCCATTCCATCACTTCCCCCACCCCTCCCACTTGAAAGTTTTTTTCAGGAAAAACATTGAAAGTGTATTTTTCAGTGTCTCCCTTGTTACTGCCCCACTACCCCTAAACCCCCAAAACTAGTAATCAATATTGCAGAAAAGAAAGACGGCTGGCCTAGGTGAGGTACTGCTGTGGTAGTTTAAAAAGTAATGCAAAATGGATGAGGTGAGGATACCAAAGACCTTTTTAAAAATTTTTCCTGCCCTGCCCTGCCCTGCCCTGCGTCTTTCCTCTCTTCTTCCCTCCTTGTTGCTCAGACTGGTCTCAGACTCCTGAGCAAAAGACATTCTCCTGCCTGGGCCTCTCAAAGTGCTGCAATTACAAGTGTGAGTCACCACAGCTGGCTGAAGACCTTTTTTTTCTTCTTGTTTTCTTTCTTTTAACCTTTTTGGCTTCTGTTGGCTTTGGGCAAGAATAAGGAAGAGCAATTTCCTCTTTTTGCCTGCATTGTAGATTCTGTGCCAGTAATTCTGCTACTATAATTTCAGTGTGTCACAGGATATATAGGCTTAGTGTGGTGGTAATGTAGCCTCGCCACCTTTTAGAACTGAGTTTTCATGGAAATATGCATTTTGAGTTCTAAACACTTGTCCTGAATGAACTTTTGAAACACAGTCCCTTCATAATTGGAGACTACCCTGTACTTTAAACATAAAATTCAGTTTCTGTGCTTTTAATTTGCTTGATTGCTTTTTCTGATTATACTTTTTTATGGTGCCACTTCTTAGTATCTGCAGTAGGTGGCAGTACTGTAAAAGACATAATTCAGACTTAGTTTGGTTTTACCTTCTCACCTCCTCTTCCTTACAGACAGTAGGATTTAATTTTTTTTCCTCAAAAGAATGGTACTATCTATAGTATATCTCCCATATTAGCTGAAAGAGATGTTTATATGAAGCATTAAGTGATTAAATCTGTTTTAATTTATGTTATGTTTAGAAGCAGTACCACCCTGTTGTACATCCACTGGACCTAAAATATGACCCTGATCCAGGTGAGTCAGTATCCATTTGTGGTAAAAATGAAGCATCTGCTTATAATTTTTATGGGTTTCTGATATTCTTCTAAAAGGGTCAGCATCAAGGATATTCTCCCTTTGATGCTTTAACTTCCTACCAGTCATTCATGTTTAGCATTTCATCTAGAATTAAGAGGACTAGCTTTACACCCATTGACTCAGAATTCCAGGGGTGTTACCCTGGAATCTGAGCTTTTATAAAGTTCTTCCCTGACCCAGACTATTATAACACATACCCATCTCTAACTTCTAATACCCTCCTATCTCTGTCATTGTACTATCTATTCTTTGCATTACAGCCAAAGCTATACTATTAAAGCATTCTCTCATAGTGTCACACCCGGTGCAGTAACCATCATTGGTTTCTCATTATTTCTAAAATCAAATACAAATATATTGAATTTAAGAAGAAATAAGTATACTCATTATGCCTTTGAACTCAGTTTTGTTTCCATTTAGATGTATCCCATACAACAGGGAGAAATAAACTTGACAAACAAATTTATGTAAATCCAGCAGCAGAACTAGCATTGCTAAAAATGTGGATTATGTATATTTTCAAATGACTGTATTCTCACATTTAAAAATTTATAACAGTTTTTCTAAGAGTCCTTTTGGAATTTCCCTTTGGCACTTAAAATGACATTTCTAAACTGTTAGGATAAAACAGTTAAATCCCGGATTTATTTATATGGGATACTTATACTTAAAGCTTTGAGTACTTTGTTGAATTCTGAACTACTCTTTAATATGTTCCTCCACCTTCCCCAAATATCCTAAGCTAATGGGATAAACTGAGAGGGGGGGACGTATAAGCATAAAGCTACTCTGAAGTTGACTAAAATCACATCACTTATTGTGTTTGACATTAAAAATTGACCTAGGACCTAACACTCCTCAGTTTTCATGGTTCACTAAAAAGGGGTAGTTGCCAATATGCAGTGGTTGACATATACTTGTTTTGGTTTTGAATAACAAAAAAACAGTAATTGAAACTTGTGGTATTATGATATACTCAAGTATTACTTTTTAGATACAGTTAATTTCCCTCTAAAGAAACTTGGTTACCATTTTATCGTAGGGAGAACACACTTAGTTAATGACCCTTTGAAATGTGATTTTACTTTCACTGTTCTGATTATGTAGTATTAGTGGAAGAATCTTCTGTACCATATGATTCAGACTTAAAAAGTAAGCAAAAGAATTAGAATCTGTCTTTTGGATAAATTTTGAGTTTTTTCATTATGCATTTTCATAATGTTAACAAGCTTCGAATAGCATCAGTTCCTTAAGGAGAGCAAAATTAGCCTACAGTTATTAGCTTTATATCTTTGGCCAAGTCACCTGACTTCTTCAAGCATCAGTTTCATTATTAGTAAAATGACGAATTCTAGATTTGCCGCCTGATGCTTTAGGCGTGAATTCCAGCTCTGCACTAAATATTACAGAATGTCTTGCCTACTTATCAAGGTGGTAGTATAACCAAGCCACATAAGGGGCTGTATAAACTATATAACCAAAACAATATATGACTAGTAGTTTATAAGGATATATTGTGTAATAATAACCCTATTATAAATTGCATCCCATTTATAATAGTATACATTATAGTATTGTATACCTTATAATCTACCGAACTGGTAGAATCATATGAAACTGATTAAAATGGCTTAGTAAGAAAGTGGAAAGCATAAATGTCTATGGGCCTTAAAAGTCTGAATCAGCAGCATAGGAAAACTTTTGTGGGAACCTCTTGAAAGTTTTTTTTCCTTTATTGTAATATTAAGTGATATAAAATGTCTTTGAAAACTGACACTTTTAAAGAGGGTTGTCTGTTTTTCAAAACTAGGCAGTGTGTATAACATTGATTCAACTTAGTTACATTATGAACTTTGGGGGATACAAAGATAAAGCAGACAGATTCTCCCCATAAAGAGCTTATGTCTGAGTAGGAGAAATAAAAGATGAACATAAAACAGGATTCTTTCATGCCCCCTAACTGGTTCCTTTGCCACCTTTCCCTGTTTGAGTAAGTGGCATCTATACCTACATGTTGCTTTAGCTAAAGTTAACCTTGATTCCTTCTTCTGTCAAGTTCCTCATACCCAGTCCATCAATAAGTCCCATAAATTGTTCTTAATATAATCTCACATTCGTTGACTTCTCTTCATTTTGCTATTGTCATCTCTATTCTAGGTTACCATCACTCTAGCCAGGATTTCTACAAATGCTCTCTTAGAAGGTCTTCTTGTTTCACTCTTGCTCTCTTCCATTTCATTCTGCATACATAGGGCAGTGTGATTATTTTATTCTTTGAAATATTTCACATATTTGAAAGAAATATAGAAAATAAAGAATGCAACATAATGAACATCTCTGTTCCCACCACCCATATTTAAGTGTTAATCACATTTTGTCATACTTGTTTCAGACCTTTTTAGGAACTAAAATGTTCAGATATAGTTGAAACTTTCTTTGTGTCTTCCACTATTCCATTCCACTCCCTCTCTTACCTCAGAAGTATAACCAGGATCCTCAAGCTGTGTAAATCCTTGCTATTCATGTTTTTATACTTAATTTATAGATACATATCCATAAACAATGTATGGGATTTAAGTTTTTATATAAATTGTATCATGCTGATCATATCATTTTGTAACTTTTTTCTCCGTCAACGTTGTGTACACGCAGAGCTCTCTATTCATTTAGCTATTGTATATAGTATTCTAGTTTATGAATATGCCACTATCCATTCCTTTACAGGGGGACTAACTTAGATTGTTCCTTTTTATCTTGACATCTTGTTCTAGGTTCCTTTTTTTTTTTTTTTGAGGCAGGCTGAAGCCACCCAGGCTGAACTGCAGTGGTATGATCATGGCTCATTGCCACCTCAATCTCTTGGGCTCAAGTGATCTTCCAGCCTCAACCTCCTGAGTAGCTGGGACTTCAGGCATGTGCCACCATGCCTGGCTAGTTAAAAAAATTTTTTTTGTAGCGATGGAGTCCCACTATGTTACCCAGGCTGGTCTGGAACTCCTGGGCTCAAGTGCTTCTCCTGCCTTGGCCTCCCAAAGTGCTAGGATTACAGGCGTGAGCTACTGCACCAGCCTAGGTTGTTGTTGTTGTTGTTGTTTAATTAGTCTTTTCAGAGAGTCAGCTTTTAGTTTTGTTGCCTTCTCTAATTTTTTTGTTTGTTTGTTTTCTGGTTCCTTGATTTCTAATCTTTATTATGATCCTCCTGTTTTTGTGAGGTTCCCGTTATTTTTAGCTTCTTGAATTGAGCACTTAATTCATTTGTTTGTCTTATTTTTTAATAAATTCATTTAAGGCTACACATTTAGCTCTAAGTCCTGATTTAGCTACATACCACAAGCATTGACATGTAGAACTTTCATAGTTCAGCTCTATTTTTTAGTTTCCAAATACTATATAGAAGTTTTTGTTGTTGTTGGTTTTTTTTGTTGTTATTGTTTTGTTTTACCGTTTTCCTTTTATTGCCTTCCATTGTGTTGAGTGAATTTTCTTTTTCCTCTTATTTTTCTCTTTCTCAGTTTGGAAACTATATACTGTGTTTCTGTTCCATTTGTGTTTCCTATAAATTTTATTTTATTTTAATTTTAATTTTATTTTATTGAGACATAATCTCGCTCTGTCACCCAGGCTGTAGTACAGTGGTGCAATTACAGCCTCACTGCAGTCTTGACCTCCCAGGCTCAAGCAGTCCTCCCACCTCAGCCTCTCAAGTAGCTGGGACTATAGGTGCAAGCCACCATGCCCAGCTAATTTATTTTATTTATTATTATTATTTATTATTATTATTTTTTTGAGACGGAGTTTCTCTCTTGTTGCCCAGGCTGGAGTGCAATGGCGCGATCTTGGTTCACTGCACCCTCCGCCTCTTGGGTTCAAGCGATTCTGCTGCCTCAGCCTCCCAAGTAGCTGGGATTATAGGCATGTGCCACCACACCCAGCTAATTTTGTGTTTTAAGTAGATACAGGGATTCACCATGTTGGTCAGGCTGGTCTTGAACTCCTGACCTCAATTTTCCTTATTGTTAAAAAACACAATTTATGGGCTGGGCGCAGTGGCTCACGCCTGTAATCCCAGCACTTTGGGAGGCTGAGGTGGGCGGATCACGAGCTCAGGAGATCGAGACCATGGTGAAACCCCGTCTCTACTAAAAATACGAAAAATTAGCCGGGCGCAGTGGTGGGCGCCTGTAGTCCCAGCTACTTGGGAGGCTGAGGCAGAAGAATGGCGTGAACCTGGGAGGCGGAGCTGTCAGTGAGCCGAGATCGCGCCACTGCACTCCAGCCTGGGCGACAGAGTGAGACTCCGTCTCAAAAAAAAAACAAAAAACAAAAAACACCAATTTACGGTTACTACTTTTTTTGTACTCAATGATTAATTACATTTATGAATCAAAATTCCCAAATTTTGTAAGTTGTTTCTTGAATTTTATACCTTTTTTTCTGGGTTCACTTTTATTCTTGCTGAAGTGCCTCTGTAGATACTTTAAAAGTCTGTGGGTAGTAAACTCCCTTAGTTTTTCTTTCATCCTTGGTATTGAGTTTTTTTTTTGTTTTTTTTTTTTTCTGGTAGAGATGGGGTCTTTCTATATTGCCTAGGCTGGTCTCTAACTCCTGGCCTCAAGTGATCCTCCTGCCTTGGCCTCCCAAAGTGCTGACATTGCAGGCTTTTGAAATTTGTTTTATTTACTTTCATTCATTATACTGAATCTATTACATCATTATCTTTGACACTCTTTATAAATGGCTTTATCGAGATATAATTCATATACCATACAGTTCACCCATTTAAGGTGTACAACTCAGTGGCTTTAGTTTATTCACAGAGTTATGCAACATCATGATAATCAATTTAAAAAATGGTTTATTATTCTGAAAAGAAACCCAACACTCCTTAGCCATTATTTCCAGTCTCTCATCTTGCTTCCCTGGTCCTAGGCGGCCACTAATGTACTTTCTATCTCTATAGACCTGACTATTCTGGACATTTCATATAAATTGAATCATGTGGTATGTGGTCCCTTGTGATCAGCTTCTTTCAATTAGCATAATGTTTTCAAAGTTCATTTATGTTGTAGTATGTATCAGTACTTCATTTCTTTTTATTGCAAAATAATATTCCATTGTATGGACATATACTATGTATTTTATATATTTATATATTCATGAGTATACAGACTTTTTAAAAAACTTTTCTTCTTGTCACTTGTTAACACTAGAATGTACAGACATTTTACTCAATGACATTTTACTCATTTTGGCTACTACGAATGATGCTGCTGTGAACATTCATGTACAAGTTCCTGTACGGATATGTTTCCAGTTCTCCGGAGTATGTATACCCACAAATGGAACTGCTGAGTCGTGTGGCAACTCTTTATGTAGCTTTTGAAGAACTGCCAGACTGTTTTCTAAAGTGCCTGCACCATTTACATTCCTCCCTCAGTGTGTAAGGGTTCCAGTTCTTTATGCCCTCACCAACTCTTGTTATTGTCTGCTCTTTTATCAACCTAGTAGGTATAAAGTGGTATCTTATTGTGATTTTGAATTGAATTTCTGTAATGGCTAACAATGTTGAGCATCGTTTCATGTGCTTATTGGCCATCTGTATATCTTCTTTGGAGAAATATCTATTCAGATCCTTTGTTTTTTGAGGGAGGTATTTGTCTTTTTATTGTTGAGTTATACTGGTTCTTTATGTATTCTGGACGCTAGTCCCTTATCAGATATATGATTTGCAGATATTTTCTCTCATTCTCACTTTCCTTAAATTTTTTTTAAATTGGTACATAATATTTGTACATATTTATGGGGTACATGTGATATTTTGATACATACATACAATGTGTAATGATCAAATCAGGTATTTAAGATATCCATTACCTTAAATATTTATTGTTTCTTTGTGCTGGGAACATTTCAGATCTTCTCTTCTAGCTATTTTGAAATATATGACATATTATTTTTAATCATTGTCACCTTACTGTGCTATCAAGCACTGGGTCTTATTCTTCTATCTAACTGTGTGTCTTTACCCAAATAATTCTTTTTTAAACCCCTGCCCCACCCCCAACTAACTTCTCTGCATCCTCTCCATACTGCCTTCCCCGCTCTGCACATACCCTTCCCAGCCTCTGGTAACTGTCATTCTACTCTCTACCTCCATGAGATCAATTTTTTTAGTTCTCACATGTGAGTGAGAACATGAGATTTTTTTTTTTTTTTTTTTTTTTTTTTTGTCTTTCTGTCCCTGGCTTATTTCACTTAACCTAATGCCAGTTCCATCCTTGTTGCTGCAAATGACCGGATTTTCTTTTTTATGATGGAATAGTATTCCATTGTGTATATACACTACTTTTCTTTATTCATTCATCTGTTGATGGACACTTAGGTTGATTCCGTATCTAGGCTATTGTGAATAGTGCTGTAATAAAAATGGGGATGCGGATATTGCCTAGATATACTGATTTTGTTTCCTTTGGATGAATACCCAGTGGCGGGAATGGTGGAGCATATGGTAATTCTATTTTTAGTTTTTTTTTGAGGAACCTCCATATTGTTTTCCATTGTAGCTATACTAATTTACATTCTGACCAACAATGTCTAAAAGTTCCCTTTTCTTCACATCCTCACCAGCATTTGTTATTTTTTATCTTTTTGATAGTAGTCATATCTTAACTGGGGTAAGTTGATAACTCATTGTGGTTTTGATTTGCATTTCCCTGATATTTAGTTATGTTGAGCATCTTTTCACATATCTTTTGGCTATTTGCATGTCTTGTTTTGAGAAATGTCTATTCAGATCCTTTACCTTCTTTTTAACAGGATTTTTTTTTCTTTGCTGTTGAGTTATTTGAGCTTCTTGTATATATTGGATACTAGTCCCTCATTGATGAATAGTTTGCATATAGTTTCTCCCATTCAACAGGTGTCTCATTACTTTGTTGATTGTTTCCTTTGCTGTGCAGAAACTTTTTAGTTTGATGTAATCCCATTTGTCTGTTTTTGTTCCCTGTGCTTTTGAGGTCCTAGCCGTAAAATCTTTGCCTGGATGTCCTAGAGTGTTTTTCCTATGTTTCCCTATAGTAGTTTTATAGTTTTGGGTATTATGTTTAAATCATTAATCCATCTTGAGCTGATTTTTCTATGATGAAAGATAGGAGTCTAGTTTTATTCTTGTGCATATGGATATCCAATTTTCCCAGCACCATTTATTGAAGAGGGTGTCCTTTCCCCATTGTGTGTTCTTGGTGCTTTTGTTGAAAGTCAGTGGCTATAATTACCTAGATTTCCATGCATCTGTTCTGTTCCACTGGTCCATGTCTTTTTAAATACCAATATTATGTTATTTTGGTTACTGTAGCTTTGTAGTATATTTTGAAGTGAGGTAGTATGATGCTTCCAGCTTTATTATTTTGGTTCAGTATTGCTTTGGCTATTCGGACTCTTGTGGTTTTGTACTAATTTTAGGGTTTCTTTCTTTCTTTCTTTCTTTCTTTCTTTTTTTGAGACAATGTCTCACTCTGTCACTCAGGCTTGAGTGCAGTGGTGCAGTCTCGGCTCACTGCAACCTTGGCCTCCCGAGTTCAAGTGATTCTTGTGCCTCAGCCTCCCAAGTAGCTGGGATTACAGGTGCACACTACCACACCCAGCTAATTTTTATTTATTTATTTATTTATTTTTGTTTTTTGGTAGAAACAAGAGTTTCACCAGGTAGGCTGGTCTTGAACTCCTGACCTCAAATGATCCACCCGCCTCAGCCTCCCAAAGTGCTAGGGTTACAGGTGTGAGCCACTGTACCTAGCCTAGGATTGCTTTCTCTATTTCTGTGAGGAATGTTATTGGTATTTTGGTAGGAATTACATTGTATTCGTAGATTGCTTTGGGTAGTATGGTTATTTTATAATGTTAATTCTTCTGATTTGTGCACAAGGGATGTCTTTCTATTTGTATCCTGTACTAGTCTGTTTTCATGCTGCTGACAAAGACATACCTGACACTGGGTAATTTATAAAGTAAGAGCGGTTTAATGGACTCACAGTTCCACATGCCTGAGGAGGCCTCACAGTCATGGCGGAAGACAAACGGCACTTCTTAAATGGCGGTGGCAAGAGAGAATCAGAGAGCCAAACTAAAGGGGTTTTCCCTTATAAAACCATTGGATCTCATGAGAATTTATTCACTGTTACAAGAGCAGTATGGAGGAAACCGCCCCCATGATTCAATTATCTCCCACCAGGTCCCTCCTGTAATATGTGGGAATTATGGGAGCTACAATTCAAGATGAGATTTGGGTGGGGACACAGCCAAACTATATCATATTCTCTTCAATTGCTTTTAATAGTGTACTGTAGTTTTCCTTATAGAGGTCTTTTGCTTCCTTGGTTAAATTTATTTCCAGATATTTTATTTTTTTTTATACCTATTATAAATGGGATTGACTTCTTGATTTCTTCTTTAGCTAGTTCATTATTGGTGTATAGAAACGCTACTGATTTTTGTGTTTGTTTTGTATCCTGCAACTTTACTGAATTTGTCTATTATTTCTAAGGTTTTTTGTTTTTTTTTTTTTTGGTGGACTCTTTAGGTTTTTCTATATATAAGAACATGTCATCTGCAAAGATGGACAGTTTGACTTCCTCATTTCCAGTTTGGAAGCCTTCTGTTTCTCTTGCCTGATTGCTCTGGCTAGGACTTCCAGTGCTATGTTGAATAGGAGTGGTGAAAGTGGGCATCTTTGTCTTGTTCCAATTCTTGAAAGACTTTTAGCTTTTCCTCATTCAGTATGTTAGCTGCAGGTTTGTCATATATGGCTTTTATTATGTTGAGGTACATTCTTTTGTTGAGAGGTTTTTGGTTTTTTGTTTTTTGAGATGGAGTTTTGCACTTATTGCCAAGGCTGGAGTCCAATGGCACAATCTCAGCTCACCGCAACCTCTGCCTCCCAGATTCAAGTGATTCTCCTGCCTCAGCCTCCTGAGTAGCTGGGATTACAGGCATGCACCACCACGCCCGGCTAATTTTTGTATTTTTAGTAGAGATGGGGTTTCTCCATGTTGGTCAGGCTGGTCTCGTACTCCCAATCTCAGGTGATCCGCCTGCCTCAGCCTCCCAAAGTGCTGGGATTATAGGCGTGAGCTGCTGCGCCTGGCCTGTTGAGAGTTTTTTTTTATCATGACAGAATGTTGAATTTTATCAAATGCCTTTTCTGCATCTATTGAGATGATAGTATGCTATTTGTGCTTCATTCTGTTGATGTGATGTATCACACTCATTGGTTTGCACATGTTGAGCCATTCTCATATCTCTGAGATAAATCCCACTTGATCAGGGTGTATTATGATCTAGTGGGACTTTTGATGTGTTGTTCAATTCAGTTTGCTAGTATTTTGTTAAGGATTTTTGTGTCTGTTCATCAGGGATATTGGCCTGTAGTTTTCTTTTTTGTTGTGTCCTTGTCTGGTTTTAGTATTAGGGTAATACTGTTCTCACAGAATGAGTTAGGAACAATTCTTCCCTCTTGAGGTTTTTGGAATAGTTTGAAAAGAATTGATGTTAATTCTTCTTTATAAGTTTGGTAGAATTTAGCAGGAACGCCATCTGGTCTGCAGCTTTTCTCTTTTGGGAGCCTTTTTATTACTGATTCAATCTTGTTATGTGTTATTGGTCTATTCAGATTTTCTGTTTTTTTTTGTTTGTTTGTTTGTTTCCTGGTTTAATCAACGTAGGTTGTATATGTCCAGGAATTTATTCATTTCCTTTAGGCTTTTCAGTTTGTTAGTGTATAGTTGTTCTGTTTTAATAGTCTCTGATGATCATTTATATTTCTGTGGTATCAGTTATAATGCCTCCTTTTTTTGTTTCCAATCTTGGTTAGTCTAGCTAGCCATTTATCAGTTTCATTTATCTTTTCTGTTGAGAGTGGGCTGTTGAAGTCCTCAACTACTATTGTGTTGGTGTCTCTCTCTTTAGATTGATAATATTTGCTTTAATCTGGATGCTCTAGTGTTGGGTACATATATATTTAGAATTATTATATCCTCTTTCTGAATTGATCCCTTTATCATTATGTAATGGCCTCCTTTGTCCTTTTTTACTGTTCTTGACTTAAAATCTCTTTGATCTAAGTATAGCTACTCCCGCTCACTTTTGGTTTCCATTTGTGTGGAGTATCTTTTTCCATTTTTTCACTTTCAGTCTGTATGTGTTTTTACAAGTGAAGTGAGGTTCTTGTAGGCAGCATATAGTTGGGCCATGCTTTTTTATCCATTAAGCTATTATTTGTCTTTTAAGTGGATAATCTATTCACATTCAAGGTTATTATTATTGATATGTAAGGGCTTATTCCTGTCATTTTATTAGTTGAGTTCTGGTTGTTTTATATATCCTTTGTTCCTTTCTCTCATTGTTTATCATTGTGGTTTAGTGGTTTTCTGTAGTGGTAACATTTGAGTTTTTTCTCTCTCTCTCATTTGTATGTCTGTTCTACCAGTGAGTTTTATACTTTTATGTGTTTTCACATGATGGTAGATACTGTCTTTTTGCTTCCAGATGTAGAACTTCCTTAAGCATTTTTTGGAGGGCTGGTCTAGCAGTAATGAATTCCTTCAGTTTTTACTTGTCTGAGAAGACTTTATTTCTCCTTCATTTTTGAAGGATAGCTTTTCTGGGAATAATATTCTTGGCTGACAGGTTTTTTTCTTTCAGCACTTTAAATATATCATTGCATTCTCTCCTGGCCTGTAATGATCCTGCTGAGAGATACACTGTTAGTCTAAAGGAAGCTTCCCTTCTATGTAACTTTAGGCCTTTCTCCTGTTTTTAGAATTTTATCTCTTTCTTTGCCTTTTGATAGTTTGAGTATAATGTGCCTTGGTGAAGACCTTTTGGGATTCAATCTATTTGCAGAATTTTGAGCTTCCTGTATCTGTATGTGTATATCTTTTGCAAGATTTGAGAAGTTTTTAGCTACTATGTTGTTAAATAGATTTTCTTTTCCTTTACCCATCCCTTCTCCCTCTACAACACCCAAAATTCAAATATTTGGCCAGTTTATGCTGTCCCAAAGTCAGTTAGGCTTTCTTCATTTTTTTTTTATTCCTCCTCCATTTTATTGTCATTGTTTGTTTGTTTTGAGACAGGGTCTCACTCTGTCACCCAGGCTGGAGTGCAGTGGAGTGATCATAGCTTACTGCAGCCTCCACCTCCTGGGAGGCTCAAGGGATCCTCCTGCCTTAGTCTCTTGAGTAGCTGAAGTTCTGAAATTCTTTATTCTGCTAGATCTAGTCTGTATATTTTTTAAATTTTATTTCAATAGTTTTTGGGTCACAGGTGGTTTTTGGTTACATGGATGAGCTATTTAGTGGTGATTTCTGAGGTTTTAGTGCACTCCTCACCCAAGCAGTGTACACTGTACCCAAAATGTAGTCTTTTATTCCCTCAGCCCCACAACCTTACCCCAAAGAGTCCCTAAAGTCTATTATATCATTCTTATGCCTTTGCATCCTCATAGCTTAGCTCCCACTTATAAATGAGAACATACAATGCTTGGTTTTCTGTTCCTAGGTTACTTCACTTAGAATGATGGACTCCAACTCCATCCAGGTTGCTGCGAATGCTATTATTTTGTTCTTTTTTATGACTGAGTAGGATTCACATTTTCTTTATGCACTAGTTGGTTGATGGGCATTTGGGCTGGTTCCATATTTTTGCAGTTGCAAATTGTGCTGTTATAAACATGTGTGTGCATGTCTCTTTTTCATATAATGATTTATTTTCCTTGGGGTAGATATCTAGTGGCGGGATTGCTGGATCAAATGGTAGTCCTGCTTTTAGTTTTTTTTTGTTTTTTTTTTTTTGAGATGGAGTCTCACTCTGTCACCCAGGCTGGAGTGCAGTGGTGCAGTCTCGGCTCACTGCAAGCTCCGCCTCCCAGGTGCACGCCATTCTCCTGCCTCAGCCTCCTGAGTAGCTGGGACTACAGGCGTGTGCCACCATGCCTGGCTAATTTTTGTATTTTTAGTAGAGACAGGGTTTCACCATATTGGCCAGGCTGGGCTCAAACTCGTGACCTCAGGTAATCTACCCTCCTCGAACTCCCAAAGTGCTGGGATTACAGGTGTGAGCCACTGTGCCCGGCCCTGCTTTTAGTTTTTTAAGGAATCTCCATATTGTTTTCAGTAGTGGTTGTACTAATTTACATTCCCACCAGCATTGTGAAAGTGTTCCCTTCTCAACACAGCCATGCCAACATCTATTGTTTTTTGACTTTTTAATTATGGCCATTCTTGCAGGAGTAAAGTGGTATCTCATTATGGTTTTAATTTGCATTTCTCTGATGATTAGTGATGTTAAGCATTTTTTTCATATGTTTGTTGGCTGTTTGTACATCTTATTTGAGAATTGTCTATCCATGTCCTTTGCCCACTTTTTGATGGGACTATTTGTTTTTTTCTTGCTGATTTGTTTGAGTTTCTTGTAGATTCTGGATATTAGTCCTTCGTCAGATACATAATTTGTGAATATTTTCTCCCACTCTGTGGGTTGTCTGTTTACTCTGCTGATTATTTCTTTTGCTCTACAGAAGCTTTTTAGTTTAATTAGGTCCCATTTATTTATTTTTGTCTTTGTTGTATTTGCTTTGGGGGTGTTAGTCATGAATTCTTTGCCTAAGCCAATGTTTAGAAGAGTTTGTCTGATGTTATCTTCTAGAATTTTTATGGTTTCAGGTCTTAGATTTAAGTCTTTGATCGATCTTGAGTCGATTTTTGTATAAGGTGAGAGATGAGGATCCAGTTTCATTCTTCTACATGTGGCTTGCCAATTAGGATGTCCTTTCCCCACTTTATGTTTTTGTTTGTTTTGTCAAAGATCAGTTGACTGTAAGTATTTGGCTTTATTTCTGAGTTCTCTGTTCTGTTCCATTGATCTGTGTGCCTATTTTTATACCAGTACCATGTTGTTTTGGTGACTGTGGCCTAACAGTATAGTTTGAAGTCAGATAATGTAATGCCTCCAGATTTGTTCTTTTTCCTTAGTCTTGCTTTGGCTATGTGGGCTCTTTTTTGGTTTCATATGAATTTTAGGATTGTTTTTTCTAGTTCTGTGAAGAATTATGGTGGTATCTTGATGGGAATTGCATTGAATTTGTAGATTGCGTCTGGCAGTATGGTCATTTTCACAATATTGATTCTACCCATCCATGAACATGGGATGTGTTTTCCATTTGTTTGTGTCATCTGTGATTTCTTTCAGCAGTGTTTTGTAGTTTTCCTTGTAGAGGGCCTTCACCTCCTTGGTTAAGTATATTCCTAAGTTTTTGTTTGTTTGTTTGTTTTTGCAGCTGTTGTAAAAGTGGTTGAGTTTTTTAATTTGATTTGATTCTCAGCTTGGTCATTGTTGGTGTGTAGCAGTGCTACTGATGTGTGTACACTGATTTTGCACTTTGATACTTTACCAAATTTATTTATCCGATCTAGGAGCTTTTTGGATGAGTCTTCAGGGTTTTCTTTTTTTTTCTTTTTTCTTTTTTTTTTTAAGATGGAGTCTCGCTCTGTCACCCCAGGCTGGAGCGCAGTGGCACGATCTCGGCTCACTGCAAGCTCCACCTCCCAGGTTCACACCATTCTCCTGCCTCAGCCTCCCAAGGAGCTGGGACTACAGGCGCCTGCCACCACGCCTGGCTAATTTTTTTTGTATATTTAGTAGAGACAGGGTTTCACCATGTTAGCCAGGATGGAGTCTTCAGGGTTTTCTAAGGTATACGATCATATCACTGGCAAACAGTGACAGTTTGGGTTCCTCTTTTGCAATATGGATTTTCTTCATTTCTTTCTCTTGTCTGATTGCTCTGGCTAAGTACTATGTTGAATAGAAGTGGTGAAAGTGGGCATCTTTGTCTTGTTCCAGTTCTCAACGGGAATGCTTTCAACTTTTCCCCATTCAACATGATGTTGGCTGTGGATTTGTCATATATGGTTTTTATTACTTCGAGGTAAGTCTCTTCTTTGCCTAGTTTGTTGAGGGTTTTTTTGTTTTTTTTTTTTTTTTGAGATGGAGTCTCGCTCTGTCGCCCAGGCTGGAGTGCAGTGGCGCGATCTCGGCTCACTGCAAGCTCCACCTCCCAGGTTCACGCCATTCTCCTGCCTCAGCCTCCGGAAGAGCTGGGTCTACAGGCACCCGCCACCACACCCAGCTAATTTTTTGTATTTTCAGTAGAGACAGGGTTTCACCGTGTTGGCCAGGATGGTCTCAATCTCCTGACCTCGTGATCCACCCACCTTGGCCTCCCAAAGTGCTGGGATTACAGGTGTGAGCCACTGTGCCCAGCCCGAGGGTTTTTAATCATAAAGAGATGCTGGTTTTTTTTGTTTTTTTTTGAAAGACAGAGCCTCACTCTCTTTCCCAGACTGGAATGCAGTGGTGCGATCTGGCTCACTGCAGCCTCCACTTTCCAGGTTCAAGCGATTTTCCTGCCTCAGCCTTCTGAGTATCTGGGATTACAGGCATGCTAATTTTTGTATTTTTAGTAGAGATGGGGTTTCACCATATTGACCAAGCTGGTCTCAAATTCCTGACCTCAGGTGGTCTGCCTGTCTCAGCCTCCCAAAGTCCTGGGATTACAGGCATGAGCCACTCTGCCCAGCAGAGACACTGGATTTTACCATATGCTTTTTCCATCTCTGTTGAGATGATCATATGGTTTTTGTTTTTAATTCTGTTTCTGTTATGTAGCATGTTTATTGACTTGCATATGTTAAACCATCCCTGCATCCCTAGTTTGAAACCCACTTGATCATGATGTATTATCTTTTTGACATGCTGTTGGATTTGGTTAGCTAGTATTTTATTGAGGATTTTTGCATCTATGTTCATCAGGATATTGGTCTGTAGTTTTCTTTTTTTGTTATGTCCTTTCCTAGTTTTGGTATTAGGGTAATACTGGCCTCATGGAATGATTTAGGGAGGATTTCCTCTTTTTCTGTCTTTTGGAATAATTTTAGTAGGATTGGTAATAATTCTTCTTTGAACGTCTGATAGAATTCAGCTGTGAATCCACCTGGTCCTGGACTTTTTTTTGTTGGCAATTTAAAAAATTGCTGATTCAGTCTCACTGCTTGTTATTGGTCTGTTCAGGGTTTCTATTTCTTCCTGATTTAATCTAGAAGGGTTATATATTTCCAGGAACTTATCTACCTCCTCTAGATTTTGTAGTTTGTGCACATAAAGGTGTTCATAGTAGCCTTGAATGACCTTTTGTATTTCTGTGGTATCAGTTACAATATCTCCAGTTTCTTTTTTTTTCTTTCTTTCTTTCTTTTTTTTTTTTTTTTTTTTTTTTTTGAGACAGTCTTGCTGTGTCACCCAGGCTGGAGTGCAGTGGTGTGATCTTGGCTCACTGCAACCTCTGCCTCCCAGGTTCAAGCAATTCTCCTTCCTCAGCCTCCCAAGTAGCTGGGATTACAGGCGCCTGCCACCATGCCTGGCTGATTTTTGTATTTTTAGTAGAGATAGGGTTTCACCATGTTGTCCAGGCTGGTCACAAACTCCTGACCTCAAGTGATATGCCTGCCTTGGCCTCCCAAAATGCTGGGATTGTGGGCATGAGCCACCGTGAATTGAGCTTATTTGGATCTTCTGTCTTCTTGATTAATCTCACTAATGGTCTATCAATTTTGTTTATCTTTTCAAAGAACCAGCTTTTTGTTTCATTTATCTTTTGTATTTTTTGTTTTTTTGTTTGTTTCAATTTCATTTAATTCTGCTCTGATCTTTGTTACTTCTTCTCCTGGGTTTGGGTTTAGTTTGTTCTTGTTTCTCTATTTCTTTGTGATGTGACATTAAATTGTCTGTGCTATTTCAGGGTTTTTGATGTAGACATTTAACACTGTGAATTTTCCTCTTAGCACTGCTTTTGCTGTATCTCAGAGGTTTTGATAAGTTGTGTCACTATTATTCATTTCAAAGAATTTTTAAATTTACATATTGATTTCATTGTTAACCCAAAAATTATACAAGAGCAGATTATTTAATTTCCATGTATTTGTATAATTTTGAGAGTTCCTTTTATAGTTGATTTCCAGCTTTATTCCACTGGGGTCTGAGAAGATACTTGATAGGATTTTGATTTTCTTAAATTTATTGAGACTTATTTTGTGGCCCATCATATCACCTATCTTGGAGACTGTTCCATGTGCTGATGAGGAGAATGTATATTCTGCAGTTGTTGGGAAGAATGTTGTGTAAACATCTGTTGAGTTCATTTGTTCTAGGATATAGTTTAAGTTTGTTGTTTCTTTGTTGACTTTTTGTCTTGATCTTTCTAGTGCTGTCAATGGAGTATTGAAGTCCCACACTATTATTGTGTTGTTGCCAGTCTCATTTCTTAGATCTAATAGTAATTGTTTTATAAATCTGGGAGCTCCAGTGTTAGGTGCATATAAATTTAGGATTATAGTATCCTTATGTTGGGCTAATCCTTTTATCATTGTATTAACATCCTTCTTTGTCTTTTTTACTGTTGTTGCTTTAAAGTCTGTTTTGTCTGATATAAGAATAACTACTGCTCGCTTTTGGTTTCCATTTGTATGGAATGTCTTTTTCCACCCCTTTACCTTAAATTTTTATGAGTCCTTATATGTTAGGTGAGTCTCTTGATGACAGCAGATACTTGGTGGTTTTTTATCCATTCTGTCATTCTGTATCTTTTAAGTGGAACATTTAGGCCATTTACATTCAACGTTAATATTGAAATGTTAGGTACTGTTCTAATCATCATGTTAGTTGTTACCTAGATACTTTGTTTTTTTCATTCTGTTGTTGTTTTTTAGGCCCTGTGAGATTTATGCTTTCAGGAGGTTCTATATAGGTGCATGTCAGAGCTTTTGTTTCAAGATTCAGAACTTCTTTCAGAACTTCTTTGAGACCTCAGGCTCCTGGGATAATGTTCCAGAGGGTAGTTAACTGCATCTGCTGCATAGAAGAGTTCCCAAAGGGAGTGGAGAGTAGTGGGCAACAATGAGCCTCACCCAGCTCTTTCACAGTTGACGACGCTGGTCTCACTCCCACAGTGCTTCGCTCACTGGATTTAGTTCCAGGCAGTCTGCGCACGGAACTCAGACCTGCCCAAGGCCATAACCATGCCTTTCTCCATATGCCCATAAGGCCGGACGCCCAGCTCCTCTGCTCATGTCTGTAGCACACTTTACACTCACCCTGTGGGTTCTGTTCAGGAGAGCTCATCCCTACTCAAGATTATATCGCAAAATTCATCTGGGAGCTTCTTTCACCCTATGACCCCTCCCTGAACTCATTGACTGCTTCTTCGAGGGCCCCTGTGAGATACAGTCAGGAATGGCTTGCCTCTGTTCATGCTGGAGACTGGGAATGCCTACAAGGCACTTCATGCTGCTGCATCTACTTTTGTATTTCACGTAGACTAAATCCATTCCAGCTCTCGGTAGGGTTAAGGCTTTCTCCCATGGTCTGGATTTTCAGACTTGCAGGTGGGGTTGTGTGCTCTGAGACAGGCTCATTCCCCTGCTTACACTCTGGGAACTTAGTTTTTCACCTGTCTCATGCAGTAGGCTCCAGCCTGCTGCTTCTTTCAGAGGGTTTGTGGATTCCTTCCATCTTCCTGTGGTGGTTCTTGGAAAAAAGAAAATTCACAGTGTGACTCTCTAGCCACTATTCTTTCCTTCCAAGTGGGAGAGGCATGCTAACACTGACTCTTATCTGTCATCTTGGAAAGTAAATAAATAAAAGATCTAATTCAAGCTTGTCTAACCTGTGATCCATGGGCCTTATGCAGCCTAGGACAGTTTGAATGTGGTCTAACACAAATTTGTAAACTTCTTTTCTTTTTTTTTTTTTTTTTGTTTTGTTTCTTTTAAGACAGAGTGAGACTCTGTTGCCCAGACTGGAGTGCAGTGGAGCGATCTTGGCGCACTGCAACCTCTGCCTCCCGGGTTCAAGCGATTCTCCTGCCTCAGCCTCCCAAGTAGCTGAGATTACAGGCATGCACCACCATGCCTAGTTAATTTTTGTACTTTTAGTAGAGACATGGTTTCACCATGTTGTCCAGGCTAGTCTCAAACTCCTGACCTCAGGTGATCCACCCACCTCAGTCTCCCAAAGTGCTGGGATTACAGGCGTGAGCCACCGCGCCCAGCTGTAAACTTTCTTAAAACATGATTTTTTTTTTTTTTTTTTAAGCTCATCAGCTGTCATTAGTGTTCGTGTATTTTATGTGTGGCCCAAGACAATTCTTCCAGTGTGGCTTAGGGAAGCCAAAAGATTGGACACCCCTGATCTAGTCTGTTTCTGAAGCCCTCAATTGTATTTTTTATTTCATTCATTGAACTCTTCAGATGCAGGATTTCTGTTTGATTTTTTAAAATGATATCTCTTTGCTAAATTTCTCATTCAGATCATGAATTGTTTTTCTTATGTCCTTGTGTTTGTCTGTGTCCTCTTGGATCTCACTGAGCTTCTTTAATATCATTAGTTTGAATTATTTTTCAGGTATTTCATGTTTTCTTTTATTTTTTATATTTTATTTTTTCAGACAGGGTCCCAGGCTGGAGTGCAGTGGCACAGTCACAGCTCACTGCAGCCTTCCTGAGCTCAAGCAATTCTTTCACCTCCGCCTCCCAAGTAGCTGGGACGACAGGCATCTGCCACCAAACCCAGCTATTTTTGTGTTTTTTGTAAAGGCAAGGTTTTGCCGTGTTGCTAAGGCTGGCCCCAAACTCCTGGGTTCAAACGATCCTCCTGCCTAATAATTTTTTGTAATTTTTGTGGAGAGGAGGTTTCGCCACGTTGCCCAGGCTGGTCTCGAACTCCAAGGTTCAGGTGATGCACACACCTTAGCCTCCCAAAATGCTAGGATTACAGGGGTGAGCCACAATGCCTGTCCTATAGATTTCTTTTTCACTGGAATCTTTTGCTGGAGAATTATCATAGTTGTTTTGGAAGTGTCATGTTTCCTTGCTTTTTCATGTTTCTTATGTCTTTAAGTTGATACCTGCACATTTGGTGAAACAGTTACTTATTTCAGATTTTTAGATTGGCTTTCATAGGAAAAGACTTTTGCCTGTAGGTGTATCTATAATATTGATTGGGTAGGGTGCTTTAGCTTTGATTCCGGGTGTGTACAATAGTATAGTCTCTGCATGATTTCTTTGGGTGTAATCAGTGTCAGTGATGTTTGTGAGTTCCTTAGTCACTTACGCTATGGTTGGTACTGGAGGGTATGATAGGTCTTTACTTGGGATGGGGACTCCAGGCAGGCCTGTTCTTGGGCCCCACTGGTGGTGATGGCATGCCGAATACATCCATTTTTGGTTCCCTTGGCAGTGTACACAGATACTAGTGTTATCAGGTCCAGGCAGACCAATTCTTGGGCCTCCAGGTGGCTTGCTCAGGTACCAGCAGTGACAGCAATGGGATGGGCAGGCAGGTGGTTTCATGAGTCCCTGGGCAGTATGCGTGGTGTTGGTGATGGCAGTAGCAGTGGCGGGTCAACCGTCAGGCCCCCAGGCAGCAAGCACAGGCGGCAGTGGTGGTGGCAATGGACTGGGCTGGCCAGTCCCCCCAGAGCACATTTAGGGGGGTCCTGGCGGTGATGGTGGTGGTGATGATAGGCTAGTCAGGCCCGTCCTCAAGCCCTGGGGAGGAGTGTGTGGATGCCGGCAGTAGTGGCCAGTGGGGTGAACCTCAGGACCTCAAACGGTATGCTCAGGCACCTGCAGTATGTTGGCTGGGCCTGTTATCAGGCCCCTTGATGGCTGAGTGTGTGCACCTGCCCACAGCAACAGACAGAATGAGGCTATTCCTGGGCCCCTAGATGGCGCTCTCAGACACTGGTGTGGTAGAGTGGTGCAGAGCAGGGTGGGCCTGATCTTAGCCTCCTGATGGTGTGCCTAAAGTTGTGGTGGGCAGGGCAGGGCTATCCCTTTGCCCTTGGTTAGTGTGCTCAGGCACCAGTGGCTCACAGGCTGGACCTGCTGTTAAGCTCCCTTATGGTGTGTGTGTGTGCCCCAGAAGCAGCTGGCGGGGCAGGTCAATCCCCAGGCCCTGGACAGTATGATTGGGCACTGGCGATGGTCTGTTGTCTTGGTGGTCTGTTGTCTTGATGTGCTCACACACCCACCATGACAGATAGGGCAGGGTGATTATCAGGATCCCAGGACAGCATCTGGGTGGGCCTGTCCCTAGGCACACTAAAGGCACATGCCAGTGCGCAGTGGCCTTGCTGCTGGGTGGCCCCAGGGAAATGGCTCTCAGGCTCTGAGGAGTGTGCGTTTCAGCTCCCTCTGTCCCACGGGCAGCCTCCCTGGTGCACTGCACTGCTGGTTCCTTGGGGTGTAGGACACTGTGTAGGCTAGAGTGCCGGGGACCTGGTTTTACTATTGGGTTCAGTCAGTGTTGTGCCACTGCAGCTCTCCAGGTGGATGCAGTGGGGATGTCAGCAGGGCTCCAGGGATGTGGAGATGTAGGGGCTTTTGGGCCCTAGGGAAGGATATAGTCTGGTGGGAGTTGAATTCTCAAAATGGTGCTATGCTGCAGTGTCTTGGGCTTTGGGGGTATGTGAGGTACCCAGTGCTATCTCTCTGGAATTAATGTTGTATGGACTCCAGACAGCTCCCTATACTAGTCTTAGGGCCTGCAGGGGCCAAGGGGCTCTCCTGTGGTTAGTACTGCAGGATTCTGCAGTAGAAATGTGGGATCTCTCATTTACATTTTCCCTGCTTCCCTTTCTTTCCATGCCTCAGTTGTTCCCTGTCACTGTTCTGCTGAATTCCACTGTTTTTTCTTGGATGCTGTCTTTGACATGTGATTATCTACCCACTGTTTAGTCCTTCTTTGTGGAGGAGGCAGGTGCCAGGTGCCCCTAGTCAGCCATCTTGAAGCCCCCTCCCCATCTCACTTTCTTGATGATGTTCTTTGAAGCACAGAAATTTTAAATTTGGCAAAATCTAATTTACCTATTTTTTTTCCTTTGGTTGCTTTGGTTTTAGTTTCATATTTTAGAAACTGTTGTCTAATATGAAAGTATAAAGATTTATGCTTGCCTTTCTCCTAAGAGTTTTCCACCTTCATTCTTTTGTATGTATATATCCAGTTGTTTTAAGCACCATTTGTTGAAAATGCTTGAATGGTGTTGGAATCTGTGTCAGAAATCAGTTGACTGTAATATGTAGATTTCTTTCTGAACTCTCAATTCTGTTTCATTGATCTTTGTCTGTCCTTAGGCCACTACTACACTGTCTTGATTATTATAGCTTTGTAAGAAATTTTGAAATCAGAAAGTATGAGTCTTCCAACCTTGTTCTTCTTTTTCAAGGTTGTTTTGGCTCTTCTGATCCCTTACATTCAAATTCCGTATGAATTTTGGGATCAGTCTGTCAATTTCTGTCAAGAAGTCAGCTGGGATTTTGGTAGGAATTGTGTTGAAATTGTAGATCACTTTGAGAGTAATGCTATCTTAATGTTAAGTTTTCTGATCCCTGAATAATGGATGGCTTTCCATCTGGAAATTGATTTATTTCAACAGTGTTTTCCAGCTTTTAGCACTTCTTTTGTGAAACTTATTCCTAAATATTTTATTCTTTTGATGCCCTTGTAAATTGAATTATTTTTAAATTTTATTTTTGGTTTCTTCTTTGTTACTGTGTAGAGATAGAATTAATTTTTGTATATTAATCTTGTATCTTACAACCATGTTAAACTCATTTATTAGTTCTAATAGTTGTTTAATGGATGTTTTAAAGGATTTTATATATAGAAGATCATGTCATCTGCAAACAGATATTTTACTTCTTTTCTTTCTAATCTGGATGCCTGACATTCATTGTTGATGAGCAGTCTCTTGAGAATCTGATTACCATTCCTTTATAGATATTCTTTCTCTTCTGACTTTTCGGATTTTCTCTATATTCTTAATGCTCTGAAGTTTACCACAGTATAGCTAGATGTTTATTTTCTAGTATGGTGTTTGACATGTACATTTTCTGATTTATTTCACACTGAAAGTAATATTATTGCTTTTTCTTGCTTGTATGAACAATACATGCACATTCCAAAAATGTTAGAAGCATAAGAAACAAGTTTAAATCACATGAAATCATATACCCAGAGATAAACACTATTAGCATGTTTATGACCAGTAACCAGTATTATGATATATTGCATGATGCCTGTACATCCTCAGTCCATCAGTAGATCCTGCTGCTTTACCTTGGAAACATATTTCAAATCCTGCTGCTTACCAACCAAATCTGTCTCTCCTGCTCTTATCCATGTCACCATATTAGCTTAGGACCACTATAATAGCTTTCCCACTGATTAATATGGTTTGGATGTTTTGTTCCTTCTAAATCTCATGGTTGAAATGGGACCTTCAATGTTGTAGATGGACCTAGTGCAAGGTGTCTGGGTCATGGGGGCAGATCCCTCATCCGTGGCTTGGTGCCCTCCTTGTGGTAATGAGTGAGCTCTCCCTCTGAGTTCACCTGAGAGCTGGTTGTTTTAAAGACTGTGGCACCTCCCCACATCCACATCCTTGCTCCATCTCTTGCCATGGATGTACCGTTCCTCCTTTGGCTTCCATCATGATTGAAAGCTCACTGAGGCCCTACCAGAAGCTGAGCAAATGTTGGTGCTATGCTTGTACAGCCTGCCGAACTGTGAGCCAATTAAACCTCTTTTCGTTATAAATTACCCAGTCTTACATATTCCTTTATAGTAATAAAACAGACTAACACCCTGGTCTCCTTCCATCCAGTTCTACTTTTCACACAGCATCCAAACAATTTCTTTTAAAGCACAATCAGATTATGTCACTCCCTGTTGAAGGCCCTCCAGTGGCTCCCCATTATAATTCCTTTGGTCTAAGAGGCCCTCAATGATACGGTCCCCGGCTGCTTCTCTGATCTCATCTCTGACAGTGTTCACTTACCATCTCACCCTCGCTTACTGTGCTCCACTAACACTAATATTCTTGCTATTTCAGGACATACCAAGAACACACTGGCCCTACGACTTTCATACTCGCAACTCCCTGTATTTGAAACTGCTCTCCGAAACTACCTGCCTGACTCTTGCACTTCATTCAGCTCTCTGTTCAAAGTGTCAGTTCATCTGATACACCTTACAACCTGTGTCAGATTCTCTTATGACTCCCTTGATCATACTGTATCCCTTTAACCTGCTTTATTTTTCTCTGCCACTTACAGATATTATATAATTTCTCCTTATTTTCCTCTTCCCTCCCCACAGTATTGTAAGCTCCCTGTGAGCAAGAACTTTGGGATGCCCAGCTTTCCCTCTTTTTTCTTTTCTTTTCTTTTTTTTGAGACGGAGCCTTGCTCTGTCGCCCAGGCTGGAATGCAGTGGCACGATCTCAGCTCACTGCAACCTCCACCTCCCAGGTTCAAGTGATTCTCCTGCCTCAGCCTCTAGAGTAGCTGGGATTACAGGCGCCCGCCATCACGCCTGGCTAACTTTTGCATATTTAGTAGAGACAAGGTTTCACCATATTGGCCAGGCTGGTTTCAAAGTCTTGAACTCGGGTGATCCTCCCACCTCGGCCTCCCAAAGTTCTGGGATTACAGGCATGAGCCACTGCGCCCAGCCCCTGACTCTTAAGATTATTCTCTGACATGGTACACTCAATAAATATTTATATTTTTGCAAACAATACATAATTTTATATAAATAGGATTGAATTACATATTACGTTGTCCCTTTTAAAAACCAAAGTCGGCCGGATGCAGTGGCTCACACCTGTAAGCCCAGCACTTTGGGAAGCTGATCGCTTGAGCACAGGAGTTTGAGACTAGCTAGGGCAACATGGCAAAACCCCGTCTCTACAAAAAATACAAAAATTAGCCAAGCATGGTGGTGCACGCCTGCAGTCCCAGCTACTCGGGAAGCTGCAGAGGGAGGATCATTTGAACCCAGGAGGTCAAGGCTGCAGTGAGCTATGGTCCTGCCACTACACTCCAGCCTGAGTGACAGAGTGAGAACCTGTCTCAAAAAAACCCAACAAGGATAGCATTGTATTTTTACTTTTTGGTTTCTTCTCTCTCTTCCTGCCACCCCTTTAGATATCCAACATTAACCTGGTATGAATTCATTTATCCTTTTTTCTGTGCTTATATAATTGTTACAGGAATAAATATGCACTGGACATTTTGGGGGCATAATTTACAGAAAATTTATTCATGTATTCAAATTATCTGCAATTTCCTAGCTTAAGTTTATGGTAGACATCCTCCATTCGACTGCCGTAGCTCTAACCTTATTGTTTTAAATTGTGGTTATCTTTTAAATTGTATTTCTTGTGCTTTTAATAAATGCAAGCTTAATGTAAAATTTTTAATAATTACATATAGATATATATGAAAATATATACATATTCATATTTATATGAAATATACCATAACCTCACCTCCCAATCTGTCACATCCCACACATCTTCAAATAGGCAACTATTATCAGTTTGCTGTGTCTAATTTTAGATCTTTATCAATGCATTTGTATGCACATAGGTAGACACAGGGTTTTTTTTAGTTATTTATATAAATATTACATAATGCATTTTATTCTGTCATTGTTTTTCTTTTTTCACTCAACATGTAACATAGTTCAACTCCATGGTTTTTTTTTTGTTTTTTGTTTTTTTTTTCTTTTTTATTGATCATTCTTGGGTGTTTCTCGCAGAGGGGGATTTGGCAGGGTCACAGGACAATAGTGGAGGGAAGGTCAGCAGATAAACAAGTGAACAAAGTTCTCTGGTTTTCCTAGGCAGAGGACCCTGCGGCCTTCCACAGTGTTTGTGACCCTGGGTACTTGAGATTAGGGAGTGGTGATGACTCTTAACGAACATGCTGCCTTCAAGCATCTGTTTAACAAAGCACATCTTGCACCGCCCTTAATCCATTCAACCCCGAGTGGATACAGCACATGTTTCAGAGAGCACAGGGTTGGGGGTAAGGTCACAGATCAACAGGATCCCAAGGCAGAAGAATTTTTCTTAGTACAGAACAAAATGAAAAGTCTCCCATGTCTACCTCTTTCTACACAGACACAGCAACCATCGGCTTTCTCAATCTTTTCCCCACCTTTCCCCCCTTTCTATTCCACAAAACCGCCATTGTCTTCATGGCCCGTTCTCAATGAGCTGTTGAGTACACCTCCCAGATGGGGTGGTGGCCGGGCAGAGGAGCTCCTCACTTCCCAGTAGGGGCGGCCGGGCAGAAGCGCCCCTCACCTCCCGGACGGGGCGGCTGGCCAGGCGGGGGGCTGACCCCCCCCACCTCCCTCCCGGACGGGGCGGCTGGCCGGGTGGGGGGCTGACCCCCCACCTCCCTCCTGGACAGGGCGGCTGGCCGGGCAGAGGGGCTCCTCACTTCCCAGTAGGGGCGGCCGGGCAGAGGCGCCCCTCACTTCCCCGACGGGGCGGCTGGCCCAGCGGGGGGCTGACCCCCCCCACCTCCCTCCCGGACGGGGCGGCTGGCCGGGCGGGGGGCTGACCCCCCACCTCCCTCCTGGACAGGGCGGCTGGCCGGGCAGAGGGGCTCCTCACTTCCCAGTAGGGGCGGCCGGGCAGAGGCGCCCCTCACTTCCCCGACGGGGCGGCTGGCCCAGCAGGGGGCTGACCCCCCCCACCTCCCTCCCGGACGAGGAGGGAGGACGCTCCTCACTTCTCAGACGGGGTGGCTGCCGGGCGGAGGGGCTCCTCACTTCTCAGACGGGGCGGTTGCCAGGCAGAGGGTCTCCTCACTTCTCAGACAGGGCGGCCGGGCAGAGACACTCCTCACATCCCGGACGGGGCGGCAGGGCAGAGGTGCTCCCCACATCTCAGACGATGGGCGGCCGGGCAGAGACGCTCCTCACTTCCCAGATGTGATGGCGGCCGGGAAGAGGCGCTCCTCACTTCCTAGATGGGATGGTGGCCGGGCAGAGACGCTCCTCACTTTCCAGACTGGGCAGCCAGGCAGAGGGGCTCCTCACATCCCAGACGATGGGCGGTCAGGCGGAGACGCTCCTCACTTCCCAGACGGGGTGGCTGCCAGGCAGAGGCTGCAATCTCGGCACTTAGGGAGGCCAAGGCAGGCGGCTGGGAGGTGGTTGTAGCGAGCCGAGATCACGCCACTGCACTCCAGCCTGGGCGCCATTGAGCACTGAGTTAACGAGACTCCGTCTGCAATCCCGGCACCTCGGGAGGCCGAGGCTGGCAGATCACTCGCGGTTAGGAGCTGGAGACCAGCCCGGCCGACGCATCGAAACCCCGTCTCCACCAAAAAAAAACGAAAACCAGTCAGGCGTGGTGGCGCGCGCCTGCAATCGCAGGCACTCGGCAGGCTGAGGCAGGAGAATCGGGCAGGGAGGTTGCAGTGAGCTGAGATGGCAGCAGTACCGTCCAGCTTCGGCTCGGCATCAGAGGGAGACCGTGGAAAGAGGGGAGAGGGGAGGGGGGGAGGGGAGAGGGGAGAGGGCAACTCCATGGTTTTTATTGGTAATTTTTTTCTTGCTTATACACACAGAGACAATTTTATTTAAATAATATTATATATGTATTTTTGTTTTTTGTGAGAGATTATTTGGTTTTGCTAGATTCCTCTTTTCTCCCATCTTCCATTAACATCTCCATATATACTTTTATCTGAGGACTCCTATATTCTAGAAAATCTTTAACCTAATCCTTCAACTTTGCTTCTTTCTCATTTCTTCTATTTTTGTATTTTATGTTTTTATTTTATAACCTATTTTTCTTTTGCAATGTCTTATGATTTTCTTTAGCTATTGGAGCTGTGTAGCATTTTAAAGTCATTTTTATATTGCTCTATTTTCATTTCATCTGCAGTAAATTCCTCTCCCTGACATTGTTTATACTGGCTGTCTTTCATGGTTTTAATTTCTTCATTTATTTTAGACTTTTGATTTGCAAGTGCTTCTTGACTAGAATTTTTCATGTGCATATCTGTCTACCACTGCTTTCACTCCCTCTGTCTAGTAGGTTTGGTTGCCTTCCATCTGGCCCCAAACAATCCCAGGCTGGAGCCATATCTTAACACTGGCAACAGAGGGCCTCTGTCCCAGTGTGACACTGGAGATTGGTCCAGGCCCAGGCTTGGAGGCATTATCTGCTTCCCATCATTTCTGGTTTAGCTTTAAGTAAGCTTCGCTTCCTGGCAGCGGTTAGGAGCAGTTTTGTCTTTTGAGTTGGTTTTTTTTTTTTTTTTTTTTTTTTTTTTGAGACAGAATTTTACTCTTGTTGCCCAGGCTGGAATGTAATGGTTGCTCACTGCAACCTCTGCCTCCTGGGTTCAAGTGATTCTCCTGCCTCATCCTCCTGAGTAGCTGGGATTACAGGTGCCCACCACCACGCCCGGATAATTTTTGTATTTTTAGTAGAGGCGGGGTTTCACCATGTTGGCCAGGCTAGTCTCGAACTCCTGACCTCACGTGATCCACCCATCTCAGCCTCCTTAAGTGCTGGGATTACAGGTGTGAGCCACCGCGCCAGGCTGGTTAGTGGCAGTTTTTTTCAGCCACCTTTTCAGGGTGGGTAAACTCTGTCTCAGCCCTCGGTTTCAAACAGTGAAGCTGTCTCTTCGTTTCCTGTTTCTCTGGAGCACTTCGAACACCTTTTCTCTTGCAGGAGGCCAATTCCTGGCTACTTCTGCCTACCGGTAGGCCTGCAGCTTTAGCCTGACTTGCAGCTTTTTCTCTTCTCCTTTTTTTCTGGTTCATTGAAATGTTTTATTTTGTATATGCTTTAGGATATGTCATTTTAATTTTCTATATTCGCTGATGCTTTTGGACACAGGAAGGGAGTTTTATGCACTACTGAAATCAACTTGACTAAGAAGTCTTAGGATACTTTTAAAAATGCAAATCAGTTTTCAGTCCTCTGCTTAAAATCCTAAACTCTAGACTTTTAGCATTCCCTTAGGTGATCTGGCCCCTACCTACCTCTCCAGATTTATTTCAGGCACTTTCCTGTTTGCTGCCAGTCTTTCAGTTCTTTGAAAGTGCCTCACTGTCACACATGCATGCCCCCTCGCCCAAGTTTGACATCTTCCCAGTTCTCTTTTCTCATTTAAATGTTACCTCCTCAGAGAGATCTTACCTAACCACCCTCATTAAAATACTCTCCCCAGTTGTTTATCACGACACCTGTTTATTTCCTTAATAGCACTTGTTACAGCTTATAAGTATTTGTGTTTATTTTCTTGTTTATGCTCTCTCACAAAACTGAAAGCTCCATGAGTTTTTTAATATTATATTTACATTATATGTAGCCAGCATATAGCAGCATGCCCAATAAATACATCATGAGTGACTGTTACTCATCGGTCCATTCAGTTGTATATATTGAATGTCTACAGTATGACAGAACTGTTCTCAATGTGGCAGATGTAATATTAGTGAGCAGCACAAAGTTCTTACTCTATAGAGTTTATATTTTAGTGGGAGAAGAAAAGTAATAAATATAAAAATAAATAAGTGACATCAGTGCTTTAGGGTGGTGTGTTTAGGTGATGGGGAAACACTTTTCTGAGATAGTAACAGGAAGGAATTTATCTGGTGATGATCAAGAAAAAGAGCTGTCAAGCAGAGGGAAGAGCTAGAATAAAGTTCTTAAATCAAGAATGAGCTTGAGTATTCATGGAACAAAAGACCAGAGAGGCTGTAGTGAAGTGAGTAATAGAGGGAAGAAGCATTGCAAGACAATGTCAAAAACTTGGCTGAGGCCAGATAATACGAGTGAGGGTCAGGAGTTTGAAAGTGTGCCTTAAGAGAGGTGCAACATGGTACTGAAGGAGGTGGTGAGGTGTAGGTGGGAAGGTGTGCTGCAGAGGGTTTCATCTACTGAGCAAATGGGTTCAACACATCTCTATAAATTGTAGCAAAGGGTTATCTTTCAGAAAATCATAAATCACTGCTGTGTTTTTGGTTTCATTTTCACCAGGGATGCTGTTTTCCAATTCTTGGTTCTAATGGCTTAATTACCTCTTTAGAAACCAGTAGAAGCCACACATCCGATGCTGTGCGTGATTGCTTGTTTATATTCATAAAATACATTGGAAATAGAAAGGAAGTACTCACTTAGTGCTTTTTTTTTTTTTTTTTTTTGCTGAATTTCTGAATTTGGGCAGGCTTTTGGAAGTTCATGTTTCCTAGTTTAGTCAGTACAGTGACCTGAAAGCAAAACTAGGTTGATTACTCAATCTTTCATTTCCACTTTTTCATTTCCCTGTGTTTTAGAAAGCAAGTGACTAGGGAAGGCAGTGTTCTCAAGGATGCCTAACTTCCACATTTTTAAGAGCAAACTCTTTTTAAAAATATCCTTATAGCAATCTACTGATGAGCTGTCCACCAATAAGATGTGGTCTCATTTGACATTTACAACCTTTTATAATCCTGTTGTAATGAATAATTGCTTCCATATTGCCTTTTTTTAAAGTTCTTTGAAATTAACTGAAGAGACTCCCTTTTTTCCCTGTCCTTCACTAAACATGTAGCGATGGCAAGGAGCTATTTTAAGTTTCTGTATGGTAAACTTAATGATACTTCCAGTTCTTTTGCTGACCCTACAGGCAGAGGACTCAGAGGCAGTTCCGCTTCTTTCCTAATAATGCTGTCTTGCTTAAGCCACTGTCACAATATTTACAGGTAGCCACTCACAAATAGTTACACTTTAAAAATTCATGTAAGTCTGAGTTTTGGAATTTGAAATACACTTCCCACTGGGAAAAAAATGTATAAATAAATAAATAAATATGTTTCTAGGCAACCCTTTACAGGCTTATTAAACCTTAATCTATAATGTAGCTGAAATACTATACATTTATGATGAAAAAATTAGGAAAATCATATTTCAGATGCATATTAGTTCCACTATATGACATTTAAGTAGAATTTTATATGGAATAGTTTGGCTCCTTTAACACCATTGTTGGTGGTGAGAAGGGTAAGTAGTGGTGTCACGAGGTTCTAGAGAGAAGGCATTGAGAATGGTCCTCAAGAAAGCCCATCCCATCTCCTGCGTGGCATGGACCGGCCATCTGCATGTGAGACAGTCTTAAGTCACATACTTGTATATCAGGAGTATTGTATGATCTTACTAGTTGCAAAATGTGAAAAAAATCATTTAGAATAATCTTGAGTGAGGGAGTGAAAAGTATATATATTTTGAAATTTCCTAAGCAGATATTGTTGGAAAAATGCCTTTTTCATGCATTTACAGATAATATATTCATATATTTAGTGACCATTTTTAGTTGTGTTTTCCTTCTTTTGTCTTTAAAAAAATGGTTTTATTAATTATTGGTGCTACTTAGTTTTAAATGCAAAGGACTTAATTCATTTAAAAAGAAAAAAAGGTACCATAAAGTTAATAGTTTAAACATTTAATTCTATAATTGTTCTAGAGTTTTAATGTTTTAGTTCTTTACCAGGCACAATTATTTCAAGAGATTTTCATTATGTTGAAGCTAACTTTTTACCATTAGTTAACTTATATTCTTATGAGGACAGTATAATTCCTGACAAAGCAGTATTTTGGAAAGTTATAGAATGTAGAAGAGTGTGTGCTTTGGATTCTAGGAGGGAGATGTGAGTTCTTACTCAAGTCTAGATACATTTCTCAGCTTCTGTTTCTTTACCTACAAAAGGAGGCTGATGAAACCCACTTGCCTCCCAGGGTTGCTAAAATTGCATAAGATTGATTGAGAATGTATGTCAGCCCATACTACTATAGGAATGGGCTGTCCATGGAACAGGTAGGGAAAGTTTTCATGCCATTGTGTTTTTCTTCCTTGTACCCTTCTTCCTTTTATAACTAAGTTTCTCAAATGAATAATCTATACTCAGTAGCTTCACTTTTAATCTTTCATTCTTGTAAAAAAAATCAATAGTATTTCATATTTGTATTTTTATGACTATGTAAGTGTTCTTCAATCTGAGTCAGGTAATTATTATTTTGTTCCTGAGTCAGATAATTATTACTATGAGTATATTCTTTCTTGAATAGCTTTCTACCCCTTTTGGAACAATAATTGCTTTATTATTATTTTTTTTCCTTTGAGGCGGTCTTGCTCTGTGACTCTGGCTGGAGTGCAGTGGCGCTATCTTGGCTCACTGCAACCTCTGCCTCTCAGGTTCAAGCCATCCTCCCGCCTCAGCCTCCCTAGTAGCTGGGATTACAGGCGCCCGCCACCATGCCCGGCTGATTTTTTGTATTTTTAGTAGAGACAGGGTTTCACCATGTTAGCCAGGCTAGTCTCGAACTCCTGACCTCAGGTGATTTACCTGCCTCTGCCTCCCAAAGTGCTGGGATTACAGGTGTGGCTCACCATACCTGGCCTATTTTTCTGTTTGCTTTGTTTTCTGTTGTGTCTAACAGAACTGTAAAATTCATCTCAATATGGCAAACACTTAAGGTTATCTCTCAGATCCATTTTTAAACTTTATCTTTTCCTCGGAGATACTTCTCTGGGAGCCTTCTGCCCTCCTATTCCAGTCTGGACTGGCCGCTGTCTAGGCCTGGTGCAAAATTTTCATCCTGCCTGTTCCTTTCATCATCGTCCTGGGAATTTCCCTTCCTTCTCTCATGTTTTGAATCGTGTTTCCTGGTTCCTGTTTTCTACTCTTTCTTGATTTATTCTCTTGTCTTTGATGTATCACATCCTCTACCACCCACCTCCTACCCCAGCGGACTCCCAGCTCACCTAGCACCAAATCCTCTATTAAGGCAATTTTCTTACATCACCTGTGAAGATTTCCCTCTCCCTTCAGTTCCCTTGTTAGATTGATCTCACCCTCCTTTGTGCCTCCATGGCACCCTCTATCATAGCCTTGGTCCATCATGACTACTGAACACCTGCTGTACACGTTAGGCACTCTGTTCAACATTAGGGATTCTGAGATTAAAAGAATGTGTTTCCTGTTCCCAAGGGAGTTCTGGAAGCTAAATGAGAATGCCAGGGTTCTCACTGGGGTTAGTACTGCCCTCTAGTGGACCCTTTGAAAAAGTGAAAGAAAGTTTTTGGTTGCCATATTAATGGGAAAGTGTAGCTGGTGGCACTTTGTAGTCAGGGGCCAGGCATACTAGATGTCTCATATGTCCAGCACAACTTTAGGATATCTCACTAGACATTCATTTGTTAAAATATGTTTATAATTATTCAGCCTAGGACCTAATTCCATTTTACACACAAACCCAAACTACTCTTAGCACTTTTTACATTGTCATTGCTTGTGCAACCGATAGAAAACAGCTATTGTTCAGCAATGTGAGTTTAGAGACAAATTTCTTTTTAAGGCAGCATGAGATATTTTAGGAATTCTTTATATTGGTCATTGATGGCGCTTAGTCTCTAAGAATCCTAGTGAGAGGCTTCACAAATCAGTGAATATGGTTATCAGTGCCGTTAATTAAAAAATAAAGTGTAGGCTGGGCATAGTGGCTCACACCTGTAATCCCATCACTTTGGGAGGCTAAGGCAGGAGGACTGCTTGAGTCCAGGAGTTTGAGGCTGCAGTGAGCTATGATCATGCCACTGCACTCCGGCCTGGGTGACAGAGTGAGATGCTTGAGCCCAGGAGTTTGAGGCTGCAGTGAGCAGTGATCACATCACTGTACTCCAGCCTGGGTGACAGATCGAGACCCTGTCTCAAAAAAAAAAAAAAAAAAAAAACACAATAAAACGCAAAATCCCTTAAGTGATGGATTATTTTGTAAAGTTTGTAATGTAAACAATATAATAACAATGAAGAAGAATATGATTTGACCTTACCCTATTCATAAAAGATAACTTTTCATATTAAATGTTAAGAAATATTTTGTTCATTATTGTATGTGTGTGTGTGCACATATATTGCAGTATAACATATAATGCACAGCTTTATGAATTTATTTACATGCATACACCTACACACATGTAACTGCCACCATGATCTAGAAATAGAATATCTGCATAGTTGGAAAATATAGGATAAACTTATTTTTAAACAGTATATTGATTATATTTTTTTAATACTGTGCCTATTATGTTTTCATGTATACAATAAATACAATTCAGAGTGTCCAAAAAACCTGGAAGCATAAAGAAAACAGTGTGTTTATTGTATTTTAAAAAATATTCACAATTGGGGCCACTGCTTTAAATTTAGAAGTGTTTTACTTGGAAAAATATATTGAGGTTGAAGAAAAAGATATTGAACATATTATTTGAAAATGTAACTAGCACATATTTATCCTGTTCCCCAGCCTTATGGATACCCTGTATAACATTTCCAGTACCCCAAAATGTTTCCCATACCCCTTTTTAGTCATTATACCATTTCTATCAGGTATAACCACTATTCTGACTTACATCATCATAGATTTTTGTCTTTTCTTGAACTTCATGTAAATGGAATCATATAGTATGCATTCTTGTGTTACCTTCTTTAAATTGGTGTTATTCCTATGAGATTCATCCACGTTTTGAATGTAGCAGAAGTTCTTTGTTATTGTGTAGTATTCCATTGTGTGTCTACAGACAATTTATCTCTTCTGTTGTTACTTGATTTGTTTCCAGATTTTGGCTATATGAATAAAGCTACTATGAACATTCTTATACCACATTTATACTCATCTCTCATAGATATATATCTAGAAATAGAATTTTTGGGTCACATGTAGGCATATGTTTGGCTTTTATAGCTATTACTAAAAAGTTTTCTGAAGTGGTTATTTCAATTTATACTTCTAACAGCAGGTATGATAGTTACAGTTGTTCCGTATCCCTAACAACAATTCATAGTGTTACTAGATTACATAATATTTATTCAATCAGTGTTAAGTAAAAAGTTAACAGATATTATCATATCATTAAATATATTTGAAACTGCAAGAAGATGATATAAATCACATTAAAGTGAAGGAATTATAGTATTTATCTACAATCATATATTATTTGAAAGTAAGGCTGGTCACCGTGGCTCATACCTGTAATCCCAGCACTTTGGGAGGCCAAGGTGGAAGGATCACTTGGGGTTGGGAGTTCGAGACCAGCCTGACCAACACGGTGAAACCCCATCTCTACCAAAAAATGCAAAAATTAGCCAGGCCTGGTGGCACATGCCTGTAGTCCCAGCTACTCAGGAGGCTGAGATATGACAATCACTTGAACCAGGAGGCAGAGGTTGCAGTGAGCCGAGATCGCACCACTGCACTCCAGCCTGGGTGACAGAGTGAGACCCTGTGTCAAAAAAAGAAAAAAGAAAATAAATCTCACTAGGAATTTTATTTCTACCTAAGATAAGCCTAAATTTATTCCTTTGAAAATATATTGCTCTCATGTTGTATTAGTTATCTATTGCTGCCTAACAAATTATCCCAAAGTTTAGCTGCTTAAAACAATAAATGTGTTATCTCTTACTGTTTCTGAGGGTCATTAATCTGATAGCAGCTTAGCTGGGTAGTTCTAGCATAGGGCTCCCACAAGGTTGTAGTCAAGATGTCATTTGGAGCTGCAGTTATCTCTCAGGGCTCACCTGGGACTGTGGGAAATCCACTTTCAAACTCACTCACATAGTTGTTGGCAGTACAGCCCTGGCTGGTGTGTTAGAGACTTTAGTTCCTTACAACGTGGGCCTCTCCATAAGCTTCTGTAACGTGTCAGCCTACTTCTCGCAGGACGAATGATCTGAAAGGCATAGGGAATGAATGAATAAATGAATACCCAAGACAGAAGTTGTCTTTTTTATAACCTAATCTTGGAAGTGATTTGCTATTACTTGAGCTGTTAGTTACTGGTCATGCAGGCTGACCTAGTACACTGTGGGAGAGGACTGCACAAGGAGGCATGAATACCCTGCACAAGGCAGAGATCACTGGGGGCCATCTTTTTTTTTTTTTTTGCTCTGTCGCCCAGGCTGGAGTGCAGTGCGATCTCAGCTCACTGCAACCTCCGCCTCCTGGGTTCCAGTGATTCTTGTGCTTCAGCCTCCCTTGTAGCTGGGACTACAGGCACGCACCACCATGCCTGGCTAATTTTTGTGTTTTTAGTAGAGATGGAGTTTTGCCATGTTGGCCAGGCTGGTCTCGAACTTCTGGCTCAAGTGATCCACCCACCTCAGCCTCCCAAAGTGTTGGGATTACAGGCCTGGGCCACCGCACCTGGCCACAGGGTCCATCTTGAAGACTACCACACATATGGATGCTTATTTTTTGTTGTGGCAGTGGCAAAGTACACATAAAATTTACCATTTTAACCATTTTGAAGTGTATGATTCACTGGCAGCACATTCATAAAGTTGTGCAACTCATCTAAGCAGTTTCTTACCTTTGGCATGGAGCATCTTAGTTTATTTTTTCATTTTCAACCTATGTTTGTCTTTGGATCTAAAGTGAGTTATAGACAGAATAGAGTTGGAATCATGTCTTTCTTATCCGTTTGCCAACTTTTGTCTTTAATTGGAAAGTTTAATCCATTTACACTTACTGATAAGGAAGGACTTTTGCTATTTTGGTATTTGTTTTCTATACTTTTTTACTTCCACAATTCCTCCATTACTGTCTTCTTTTTTGTTTAATTGAGCTTTTTGAAGTGTGCCACTTTTATTATTTTCTGTATAGTTCTTAGGGGTTTTTTTTAGTGGTTTCCTTGGGGATTACAATTTGCATCTGAAATTTATAACAATGTAGTTTGAATTAATACCACTTTAGTTTTAATACTGTATAGAACTTCTTCTATACAGCTCTGTTTCTCCCCCTTTATGTTGTCATTGTCACAGATTTCATCTTTATACATTGTATATCCATTAATGTAGATTTATAATTGTTGTTTGATGCATTTGTCTTTTAAATTATGTAGAAAAAAAGGAGACGTCACAAGCTAACTTTTATATTTACCTATGTAGTTACCTTTATTGGTATTCTTTATTTGTTCGTGTGGCTTCAAGGTGCTGTCTAGCATCCTTTCATTTCAGCCTGAAACACTGTTAGCAGTTTTGTAGTCCAGGTTTACTAATTATTAACTCCTTCAAGTTGTTTTGTTTTGTTTGTTTGTTTGTTTGTTTTTGAGATGGGGTCTTACTCTGTCACCCAGGCTAGAGTGTGGTGGTGCCATCATAGCTCACTGCAGCCTCAGCCTCCCTGGGCTCAGGTGATCCGTCCACCTCAGTCTCCTGAGTAGCTGGGACTACAGGCATGTGCCACCAAGCCCAGCTGATTTTTTTGTATTTTTGTTAGGCATGGGGTTTCGCCATGTTGTCCAGGTTGGTCTCAAACTCCTGGGCTCAAGTGATCTGCCCACCTCAGCCTCCCAAAGTGCTGGGATTATAGGCATGAGCCACTGTGTCCAGACAATTCCCTCAGTTTTTATCTGGAAATGTCTTAATTTCACCTTCATTTTTGAAGGATATTTTTGGCAGATAGTGAATTCTTGGTGGACAGATTTTTTTAAAAGTCTTTCAGCACTTTAACCATATCCTCCCAGTGCTCTATTCTTCATGGTTTCTGATGAGACATTGGCTGTTAATCTGATTGAGGATGTCTTATATGTAATGAATCACTTCTCTCTTGTTGCTTTCAGGATTCTGTCTTTAGCTTTCAGCAGTTTGATTAGTATGTGTCTTGATGTGGCTTTCCTTGAGTTTTTCTGCTTGGAGTTTGTTGAGCTTCTTGGATGTGTAAATGCTTGGAGTTTGTTGAGCTTCTTGGATGTGTAAATGCATGTATTATCAAATTTGGGAAGTTATTGGCCATTATCTCTTAAGATATTTTTTCTGCCCCTGTCTCTTCTCTTCCCCTTCTGAGACGCTTGTTATGCATATGCATATGCATATATATATATATATATATATATATATATATATATATATAGTTTGTTGGTTGGTTGGTTGGTTTGTTTTGAGATGGAGTCTCACTCACTCTGTTGTCCAGGCTGGAGTGCAGTGGCACAATCTTGACTCACTGCAACCTCGGCCTCCCAGGTTCAAGCAATTCTCCTGCCTCAGCCTCCAGAGTAGGTGGGACTACAGTCATGCACCACCACACCCAGCTAATTTTTGTATTTTTAGTAGAGACGGGGTTTCACCATGGCCAGGCTGGTCTCAAACTCCTGACTTCACGTGATCTGGCCGCCTTGGCCTTCCAGAGTGCTGGGATTACAGGCGTGAGCTATGGCACCTGGCCTTGTTATGCATATATTGATGGGCTTGATGGTGCCCACAGATCTCTTAGACTTCATTTGGCCTACCTTCAAGTTCCCTAATTCTTCTGCCTGCCCAAATCTGCTGTTGAACACTCACCGTCTCCCCTCTGAGTTTTTCATTTCAGTTATTATACTTTTTAGCTCCAGAATTTTTTTTGTTCCTTTTTATAATTTCTGTCTGCCTTTGGTATTCTCTGTTTGGTGACACACATTATTTAGGTTTTCTTTAGTTCTTTGAGCATATTAAGATAATTGATGGAAAGTCTTTATCTAGTCAGTCCAGTGTCTGAACCTCCTCAGTGACAGTTTGTTAATTTCCTTTTTTTCCTGTGAATGGACCATACTTTCTTGTATTTTCGCATGCCTCATAATTTTTTGTTGAAAACTGGACATTTCAAATATTTTAATATGGTAACTCTAGAAATGAGATTCTTCCATCTTCCCAGGATTTGTTGTTGCTGCTTGTGGTGAGTTGTTTGTTTAGTGACTTTTCTAAACCTGTTTTGGAAATACCATGTTTTTTGTTGTTTGTAGTCACTGAAGTCTCCATTCCATTAGCTTAGTGGTCAGCTAGTGATTTGTCAGAGATTTCCTTAAATGCCTGGAGCAAAACAAAACATTAAACTCTGTAGGTGTATGTTGGGATATGCCTTCAGCTCTCAGCCAGGCAGTTCATAACGGCCTTTGCCTTCCCATCCTGCTTGTTTGGAGCTTTTCAGCAAGCAGTTTGTTTGCCCCAACTGACTTCCTGTGCTGCATGCTGCATCTGCTGCTTCGTTACCTTTCAATGTTTTTAACAGATAACCTCCAAGTAGCCACTTTTCCACCCTGAGAGAGTTCCGAATCAGGTGAAATAAAGGCAAGCCTTTTGTGTTAGTCCTTCAGAGAGCCACTCACCAGGTCAAAACAATACAATTCTTTGAGAGCAGAGTCTACTCTGTTGTCTCCAGCACCAGTAACCCACTCTGGGAATTACTGCCACCGAGCCAGGAAGAAGGGAATGGGGCAAGGGTAAATTAAAATAGACCAAGTTCTCCTACCAGATTTCACTTGCTCTTGCCTTGATTAAACATTCTGTTGATTGGTGAAAACCCTTGACTGTTTTCCAGATTTTTGATAAAGTTGATTGTGACAGATTTTGCCAGCTTTTTTCTGTGGAGGGATGGGCCTTTGGAATCTCCTATGCCACCATTTTTGATGATGTCACTCCTATGCATGCTATTTTTAAGATAGGGTGATTATATTTAAAGATTGTATATACAAGGTATTTAAGAATTTGAATATACATGAAGTATATTTGGAGTATACATGGAACCTGTTAATGAACATGTGGAGGAAGGGAAAATTGAGCTAAAAAAAAAACAAATAAGCCAGGCGCTGTGGTTCACGGCTGTAATCCCAGCACTTTGGGAGGCCGAGGCGGGCGGATCACAAGGTCAAGAGATCGAGGCCATTCTGGCTAACATGCTGAAACCCTGTCTCTACTAAAAATGCAAAAATTCGCTGGGCATGGTGGTGCATGCCTGTAGTCCCAGCTACTCAGGAGGCTGAGTCAGGAGAATCACTTGAACCTGGGAGGTGGAGGTTGCAATGAGCTGAGATCGCACCACTGCACTCGCTGCTGGCGACAGAGGGAGACTCCATCTCAAAAAAAAAAAGAAAAAAAAAACAAAGTAAACAAAAATCTTTGCAGCTAGAGCTACATTTAATCAGTAAATGTTTTAGATTCAGTTGAGACTTTCATACCTGTTTTTTCCTAAGGAATTACTTAGAGCATTTCCAACAATTTTAATTAAAAGGGATTTTAATTAAATGCAGTATTTAGTTATTACAAAAGCAGCAAAGCTGATGGAAAATATGTAACAAAGTTTGAGAGTCCTTAGGACTAGAACCAAATGTTACTGAATTAACAGAAGCACACAAAATATAGGGATCTCATTTTTTTTTAAGCAAAAGTGGTTTAGGTATATTTGCTATTGTCAAACTAAATATTAAAAATTATATTTTTGTACCACAATGATAAGAAATTATGTGAAGATTTAAAATGTTTAAAGTATTCTAATTATAGTTTTGAATTGCCTGTTTTGAGTGTTAGTCAGATTAACTAGAGAGAGGTCAGCCACATATCATCTCTATAGTTTCTTGTGTTAATATTTTGCCTAATCCATCCTCTATTTCTCATCACCTTTCGACAGTATGATCTTTGAAGTCTTTTTAAGTTAATGTATATATTGACTATAGTCTAAATTATGGGAATTTTGAAGCAGGAGATATGTTTTCTGGTAGACTTTAATCTCGCACTTTTTCATGTTATAGGGGATAATTTTGACACTACACTTTTAATAAGGACATCTCATTTGTAGAAATAATGTACTTCCTAATTTTCACCAGTTCAACAGTCAGTACTTTGTCTTGGTATGTTATCTCTATTTCAGTTTTTCTTCCTCTTATATTCAAATAAATCTAATCTATTATTTCTTATGTAACATTAAGTTTTATTCAAGTTCCATCCATACTTCTGATCTTCTGCTTTCTGTATAGAATGGCTTCAAATGTAAATTTTCTTAAGTCCAAGCTTACTCATTATAAGTAGGCACAAGTCTGAGAGTACTTCATTATGTCTTCTGGTATAGTTGGGTCTGAGCATATTTAAACATATTAAGTACATATTTTGATGAATATTATTTCTCCCTTTATTTCTATTTATATGTGTAGAAATATTACCTATGAATTTTGCTTTAGAATAGTAATGGGATCTTTACAAAATATGTTCTGAAGTTGGGGGTGGTGTTGGGTCGGGTCTGATAGGGTTGAGAAATTTATTCTACACAAATTAGTGCAATGATGTCTTCCAGGCATTGTACTAGAACTGTGCAGGACCCAGTGGGAGCCTGTAGCAAGGCAGGGTCCATTCAGGCAGGAGGTGAGATATGTGTTAACCGAGATCATGGAAACATGAGACTACCCAGGAAAAGTTTGAGCTAATTTTGAAGAACTTCCTGTGTTTCTCTCTTCTAAACTGAATGTTCCTTGATGGGCAGGGACCATTTTTACTTATTATAAGTACCTGCTGCTCAGCTGTATTAGTCTCTTCTCACACTGCTGTAAAGAAATATCTGAGACTGAGTAATTTCTAAAGAAAAGAGGTTTAATTGGCTCACAGTTCTGCAGGCTGTACAGGAAGCATGATGCTGGCATCTGCTCAGCTTCTTGGGAGGCCTCAGGAAACTTATAGTCATGGCAGAAGGCAAAGGAAGAGCTAGCACCTCACATGGATGGAACAGGAAGAAGCTGTTTTGGGGGTGAGGTGCCACACACTTTCAAACAACCAGATCTCATGAGAACTCACTCACTATCATAACACAGTACCAAGGGGGAAATCGCCCCGTGATCTAATCACCTCCCACCAGGCCCCACCTCTAACATTGGGATTATGATTCGACATGAGATTGGGTGGGGACACAGATCCAAACCAAATCATAAGCCTAGCCCATGGAAGATACATCATAAATGTTCGTTGAACGGATAGCTCCTACACAGGTGTGTAAGCTTGAAGAGAGAGTAAGTGTGGGCCTGGCTAGAATCCATATTGCCACAGGAGGACCAAAGGATGAATTATTTATTTGCCATACCACAGAGAAAATTTAACAATTGTTATGCCCCTGAGTACTTTTGGGGAATCTCCTCAAATCGTAAATAATAGAAATTATGATGTTATTCCAAGGCAAGGATCCTTAGGACCCTCCTGTGAACTTGTATAGGAAAAAAAGTACATTTTTATTTTTACTAGCCTCAAACTGAAATTTAGCATTTCCTTCCATTTTGAATGTAGGTAATAGTGGTGATGTTATCAGTATCACTAACTTTCTTTCTGTTACTTAAAGCTACAGATATTTTCATTTTCTGTTGTTGTGGATACCTCACACTGTTGTTTACACTCATTGTTTTTATATTATGGTAATCATTATGCCATCAATTTTGTTATTTAAATCATCAATAAAGAAGCACATATATTACCTATCACAATTTTCTACTTACATTTTAAATTTTATTTTAAAACATTCTGAAATTTAGAATAAGCAAAACTAATGTATAGTGATGAAAATCAGATAAATGGTTGCTTCTTATGGAGAAAATTGACTGGGAAAGGGGCACAAGAGAACTTTCTAGGGTGATGAAAATGTCCTGTGTCTTGGTATACACTTGTCAATTGAATGCTGAACTTACTGTCTATACATTTCACTATATATAAATTATACCTCAATTTAAAAAACAAGTACATTAAAAATTTTTCTAAGAAGGTGTTCATAGGTTTCACCAAATTGCCAAAGAAATTTCTGGTACAAAAAAAAAAACCCTTTTCTGAGATTATCGTGTTGCCATTGTCTGTCTCCTTCTTTGAGTGCCCTCTTTCAGTAAGCTGTTTTTGTGGTTCATTTCCATTTTTCTAAATGTGTTCTCACTTTTTAAAGATGAACCTAAGACAAGTCAGAAAAGAAAAATAGCAGTTATGAAAGAAATATTTTGCCTGGGTTATTGACCAATCTCTTCTAGCCAGTGAAAATGTGGCCCTCCTAACATAGTTATATACTTGCTTTGACTCTAAGAAATTTCTAGTGAGAACTACTCTTCTAAAAACTAATTCATAGATCATTTCATAATGGAACAATTTTTTCTCATTTTCAGTTTTGTTTAGAGTTTTAGTAAGATTTTTATCTTTCTGTATCATTGAATATGCAAAGATTGGAAGAAGAAAATATGTATTAGGAAGTAAGGAAAGAGAAAGTAGTATTACTGATAATCTGTTCCAGATTAATTCCATCTAGGCATGATCTCAGTGCAGTGTGATTGTATATTCTAAGATCGAATATGTGTTACTTTTATAAAATTCAGAGTAATATAAAAAGTATTTATTTAAAAATGTGATGATAGTGCTCAAAGATGTTAAACATAGTGGTAGGTAATGTATAGAATGAACATTGAACTCTCTTTTAGGGGCACACAGTGTTATGACTACTCGTAATAGAATTTTGTGTACCATCTTATGCTTATAACTTTTAGTTTTACTCTATTATTATAATGGTCTCACTCTAAGAAAGATTAAGCTGAGGTGAATCATCCTAGCAGATTTTTGTCCAGATAGCATCTATATGCCTTTCAGATAGTATCTATATGCCTTTTATGATTTGCTATTAGATAAAAACCTAAAATACTGTTTGGCAATGTTTTTGCAGCCCCTCATATGGAAAATTTGAAATGCAGAGGGGAAACAGTAGCAAAGGAGATCAGTGAAGCCATGAAGGTAAAAGCTATGTGCTAAAAAAATTATCAAATGAACAAAATGTATGGCTAGGTATTTGCATTCAACATTCATATGTGTTTTAGTCTGCTCTAACAGGAATTCTCAGCGGTCCTTTAAATAAATCTTTAATGAATTTATTAAGCAACAGTAACATTTAGAATAGCTGCCATTTATCAGGTACCTACTATGTGCCAGGTAATATACCTGTCTTCTTTAAAGGTTGATTATATTTTTGTGTTCTGGGTGTTAGCAGTTCACCGAACAGTTTTGGATAATAATACCAGCTAAAATGTATTGAATAATTGGTATGGGCACCATCCAACTGCTTTACATATATTGTCTCATGTAATCCTTACATCCTATGAGACAGATACTGTTATTTCTTTTGTAGATGAGGAAGCTGAGGCACAGAGAGGCTAAGCAGGTTGCGCACATAAGTAACCTACAATCCAGCATTTAAAGCCTGGATCAGCAAGGGCACAGTGGCTTACACCTGTAATCCAAGCACTTTGGGAGGCCAAGGCAGTCAGATCACCTGAGGTCAGGAGTTCAAGACCAGCCTGGCCAACATGGTGAAAGTCCACGTCTACTAAAAATACAAAAATTAGCCAAGTGTGGTGGTGCACGCCTGTAGTCCCAACTACTCGGGAGGCTGAGGCAGGTGAATCGCTTGAACCCAGGAGGTGGAGATTGCAGTGAGCTGAGATCACACCACTGCCCTCCAGCCTGGGCAACAAAGCAAGACTTCTCAAGAAAAAAAAAAAATTTAGAGTATGGCATCCATCTTTGTCTGTTTGTGTTTCAACCTGAGATTAATGTTGAATATTACTGTTTTTGTTTGTTTGAAGTCCTTGCCTGCATTAATTGAACAAGGAGAGGGATTTTCCCAAGTTCTCAGGATGCAGCCTGTTATCCACCTCCAGAGGATTCACCAAGAAGTCTTTTCCAGTTGTCATAGGAAACCAGATGCTAAACCTGAGAACTTTATAACACAGATAGAAACCACACCAACAGAGACTGCTTCCAGGAAAACCTCTAACGTGGTACTGAAAAGAAAGCAAACTAAAGACTGCCCCCAGAGAAAATGGTATCCATTGCGGCCAAAGAAAATTAATCTTGATACATGAGCTCTTTCTGTTTATTTTGGGAGTTGAAAATAGGCACCATCAACATTTAGATTACAGCCTAATTAATACCTAGATAAGACTTCATTTGAAATAAGAAATAACTCTTTTACTAGTGATTCATTTATACAGATATAGTATCTCTGTGCGGGGATATGATATAATATTGTATTTCCTTACTGTTTTATCTATTGTAAATAAAAAGCATTTTAAAAAGTATTGACACAAAGCCCATCAGTGGGTATTAAAAATATTAAAAGTGCAGACTTTTACTGTCCTTAAGTGCCATCAACTCTCAGCTCCCTTGTAGCTTTTGTGGGATTTAACAAGTAACAAATTCTGTTGTGTTTCCCTGGTATACATCTTTCTAGGAAAAAAAAAAAAAGAGAGAGAGCTGTATAATGATTTTTCGTTTACATGCTGAAAAGTAATTATCAGTTCTGCACAGCAGCAGATGCAGGGTTTTTTTTTTAAAGATGTAGTTTGATTTATCAAATTAATGTGCTGATGATAATACTGGCTTTGACTTTGTTACTCCATGTTCAGCTAATTTAGGTTTGTGAGATTAACTTTAGGATTTTTTGTTGTGTAAGACAATGATAACTATTATTTGTGCAACATTACTCTTTGAAATAAAAATTGGCATGTAGCCAGTGTTTCCTGCCCGCACTCACTTTTTTCTATAGACCATTAACATAATTTGACTTGGAACTAATGGTTTCTTTTTAGGGTTTCTTATTTATTTCTTTACAGATCATTCCAGTTCAAAATATATATCAGATTAATACACTGGCAAAGTGTCATTGTGTTATTGAACTATTTTACATTTGAAGATGTTTATATATCAGGTATATAATCACTGGGAGAAGTCTGAGAAAACGATATTGGCTTTACTTCTAACATTTAACTATAGTTTCTTATAGCTCTTATTGTGTGTCTTACATTATACAGTGTAGGCAGGGCCATCAAACTTACCAACTGTTTCCCCTTTTGATGACTCTGATACCTTCATTCATTTTTCAAAGGAGTTTACTGATCATGAGGTTGGAAAATCTGTATTTCTCTTGCTTATTATGTATTAATAATTATAAATGTCTAGATTCACCAGAAGTCACCAGAAGGTCTGTCTCAGTGAAGAAAACTTATAAAGCCACTTTACTGCATTTTGTGTTTCAATGTTACAGTTTGAGATCTGTATATTTGTACACAGCCATGTGTTTTTCATTGAAATAATGTACAAAGACTGATCTTGATGCTGTGTATTTTTATGAGTTGTCTTAGGCATTCCTGAGCTCAGCTTCAGTTGGATGGTGGGTCAGCACCCTGCGTTTCTGAACATACTAGACTTCAGTTTAAAACTGTTTTGAGGCTGTATAATATGTGGCTGTTTTTACAGTGCTAATGTTTTTATAGTATTAAAATTCTGTATGATTTGTTTCACTTCAGAGGTCCCCAAACAAAAGAGTTATTGTTAATTCTATTAGATTATATAAGCTACTTGCATTTTGATTATATAAGAACATGGTCCCTCCCTTTTAAGAGAGGTATATTGTGCTACATAGAGTTTTTAAATGACATGATAGATTTGCTCTGAAGTATTCAGCAGAGAAACAAGGAATCAATTAAGGAAATGTGACAAAAATCCTGTTAATGTTGAATCTGTGTAATGAATATATTCTACTTTGTGTTGGAAATTTTTATAAGTTTTTAAAAAATGGTTATATTTTAAAGTCCCCAGGCAGACAGCTGAGATTTGAAATCCTCTTGAGTAAAACTATGAGTTTTACTCCATAGTTATAGCAGAGTTTAAAATAGAAATACCATGGGAAAGACAGTACGTATTAGCATTATTAACTAAGAAAAGCATGACCAATAGCAGTAATAATATTGAATAAGTATACTGTGTAAGAGGAGAAGTTGCATTTCTGCATAGGCCAAGAACTAGTAAGCTAAGGATTAAAAGCAAGAAAGTCTGTAGTTTTAAGGAATTGGAAAGGTTGAAGGAAAAAATTGAAAATCAAATCTTGCTCTATGATAAAAAGAGTCTGGATTGAATAGGGTCTTAAAATTATCTTTCAGAAAAGAAATAGCCAGGCGCGGTGGGCTCATGCCTGTAATCCCAGCACTTTGGGAGGCTGGGGTGGACAGATTACTTGAGCCCAGCCTGGGCAACATAGTGAAACTCCATTTCTACAAAAAATACAAAAATTAGCAGGGTGTGATGGCACACACCTGTAGTCCCAGCCACCCAGGAGGCTGAAATGAGAGGATCACTTGAGCCCAGGAGGCAGAAGTTGCAGTGAGCCAGGATGGCACCACTGTACTCCAGCCTGGGTGACAGAGTGAGACCCTGTTTCAAAATAATAATAAGAACACAAGAAGGTTAAGTCTAGTCCCAAAGAAGAGAGAACACTGTCAAAGCTGGTTTCTGAAAACTGGTACCAAAATCTACATTTGTTTATTTAGGCTACTATAACAGAATACCACAGGCTGGGTGGCTTAAACAACAGATACTTACTTCTCACAGTTCTGGAGGCTAGAAGTCCATGAGAAGGTGCTGGCAAATGCAGTTTCTGGTGAGGGCTGTCTTCCCGACTTGTAGATGACCACCTCCTTACTATGTCCTCACATGGCCTTTCCTCAGTGCATGCATGTGGAGAGAGAGACAGAGTGCAAGCTCTCTGGTGTCTCTTCTTATAAGGACACTAATTGTATCAGATCAGAGCCCCACCCTTATGGCCTCATTTAACCTTAATTATTTCCTTAGAGGCCCCATCTCCAAATACAGCTACAGGCACATGGGAGTTAAGGCTTCATCATATGGATTTTGGGGAGACACAAACATTGAGTCCATAACACAAGCCCACAGAAAATCTTATCCTGGACCTCTTTCCCTGGCCCTTTATGGCTTGGGCTCCGTAGAGGACAAAGTGAATAAAACCAAATTTTTTATTTGCTTCAAACAGTATGATTTCATCTTGTAAGATGTACTTTTTCTTTTCTAAGGCTGAATTTGTTTGATTTCTGGTGAACACCTATCTTCTCTATCCACCTTCATTCATTTATTCATGTGTTCAACACATACAGTTGGACACCTACTCGGATCAAAAGTCAGAGATCTTAAGAGCACAGCCTCTAAGCCAGATCATCTGAGTTCAGATTTCAGTTCTACCATTATTAGTTCAATGATATTGGACAAGTTACTTAACCTGTCTATGATCAAAAGTCAGAGATCTTAAAGAGCATAGTCTCCGAGCCAGATCATCTGGGTTCAGATTGCAGTTCTACCATTATTAGTTCAGTGACATTGGGCAAGTTACATAACCTGTCTATGCTGCAGTTTTCTCATATGCAAAATGGGGATAATAATTATGCCTACCTCATAGTGTTATTCTGAGAAGTAAATGAGTTCATAATGTGAAGGCCTTAGACTAATAACTGGCGCATATGAGTACTCTATGATCACTGTTATTACTTCTTTTGATAAAGGAAATGAAAACACTCAGGACAAGTGTTGCCTTGAGGAAGGTCATATTCCAGTGAAGAGGATGAGTGTGCAAACAATGATAATGCCATGCAGCAAATGGTATGATGGATGTATGTGTGGAACTTAGGGGAGTAGCCATGGAAGTCTTTGTAGAAGAGGTGGCATTTGAGCAGTCTTGAATGTTTTAGGCAAATAATCAGGGAAGGAATACAGGAATAAAGAACAAATTACTGTTATAACAATGTGGATCAATATCAAAGATACTATATTGAATAAAAGAAGCAAAGCCAGGCACAAGAGAATACATCCTGTATATGGAATCATAGAATGGGCAAAACTAAGCCATGGTGGTTCCTTCTGGGGAGAGGGGAGATATTAACTAGGAATGGCACGGGAAACATTTTTGGGTGAGCGAAATGTTCTGTATCTTGATCTGAGTGGTGCTCACATGGCTGTATATGTATGTAAAATTTTGTTGAACTATACACTTAAAATTTCTGCACTTTATTTAAGTTTTATATTTTAAAAATGCACAAAACTGATTCACCAAATATTTGAGGAGAGTCTCCAGCATCAAAGACAGACCCAAAAACTGTAAGTCCCTTAATGGCAGGAATCTTTGTTCCATCCACCTGGAATAATTGCTGGCACATGATGGGCCCTCGATGCATAGTGGTTAATTGAGTGAATTAAAACAAAAACCAAAGAGAATAAAGGACCTCAAAGAAAACAGATACATACAAAGCAAAATCCCAGAATGATGACTGTACTCCCAGAAAGAAGAGAAAATCATACATTTTTTGGAAAATCGGAATGCTATTAAATAATGTTCAGTAAATAAGAAAAAGTTTTTGAAAATTAAAAATATGAAAGTTGAAATAAAAATTCAGTGGGAGGGCTGGGAGATAAAATGAAATTTTCCCAAAAATAAAACAGAAAGATTAAGAAATGGCAAATTAGAAAAGTAAGAATAAAGAGAATAAGTTCATAAAGTTCAAAGTCTAATCGATACCCATTCCAGAGACAGCATGCAGAAAAAGCAGCAGAGTCAAAATTATCAAAGAGATAATGCAGTTACCATATGGCCCAGCAATTTTACTCCACGTTCTAAACCTAAGAGAATTGAAAACATGCTCACACAATAACTTACACACAAATGTTTGTAGCAGCAGGTTGAACGTTCATGAACTGATGAATGGATAAATAAAATGTGGACTATCCACTCAATAGAATATTATTTGGCAATAAGAAGAAATGAGGTACTGGTAAATGCCACAGTGTAGATGAACCTTAAAACATGCCAAGTGAAAGAAGCCTCTCACAAAAGACTGCTGAATTTTGTAGACTCCATGTAAATGAACTGTCCAGAATAGGCAAATCTACAGAAACAAAAATTAGATCTGTCACTGCCTAAGGCTGGAAAGATGGAGAGGGTGGAAGGAATAGGAAGTGACTGCTAATGGGTATGGGATTTTTTGTGTGTGTGTGAAACAAGGTCTTGCTGTGTTGCCCAAGCTGGAGTACAGTGGTGCTATCTTGGCTTACTGCAACCTCTGCCCCCGCAACTCAAGCCATCCTCCCACCTTAGCCTCCCAAGTAGGTGGGACTATAGGCATGCACCATCATGCCCAGCTAATTTTTGTATTTTTTGTAGAGACGGAGTTTCGCTATGTGGCTGGTCTCAAACTTGTGAGCTCAAGCGATCCGCCCACCTCTGCCTCCCAAAGTGCTGGATTACAGGCGTGAGCCACTGCACCTGGCCTGGGATGTCTTTTGAGGGTGATGAAAACCCTCTAAATTTGATTATGGTGATTCACGACTGCTTGTTGAATATACTGAAAACCATTGAACAATACAGTTTAAAAGGGTGAGTGAGATGGTAAAGTATATCTCAATTTAAAAAGAGAATAAAGAAATAGAAATAACACAAGAAACATTCCCAGACCTGAGGAATACCAAGAGGAATTGGAATGGCATCAGATTACTAAACAACAATCCAAAAATCTAGAAGCATCTGGAGCAATATTCTCAGCATAAATGATATACAACCTAGGCTTTTATACACAGTCAAACTAATAATCAAGTGCATGATTAGCTAAAAGATATTCTCAGATATGCAAAGCGTCAAAAAAAAATTACCTCCAAGGCATCCTGTTTGGGGGTTCTACCAGGGGCTGTGCTCTATTCCAAAGGGTAAACCAAAAAAGCAGCAGCCATGGGATCTGGGAAACTAAGGCTCCCAAAACACAGCACACTCGAGTCTACAGGCTACTAACTAATCAGCAGATTTGGAGACTAGGCAGACCAGGTTGGAATAAGACTATGTAGGCCGGGTGCGGTGGCTCACACCTGTAATCCCAGCACTTTGGGAGGCCGAGACAGGCAGATCACCTGAGGCTGGGAATTCGAGACCAGCCTGACCAACAACTAAAAATACAAAATTAGCTGGGCATGGTGGCACATGCCTGTAATCCCAGCTACTCAGGAGGCTGAGGCTGGAGAATCGCTTGAACCCAGGAGGCAGAGGTTGCAGTGAGCCAAGATCACGCCATCGCACTCCAACCTGGGCAACAAGAGCGAAACTTCATCTCAAAAAAAAAAAAAGGACTATGTAAGACTCCAAAAGAGATATTTTCAGAAAAAAATAAAAGTGACAACACGAGTGATAATGTTAACTATGCAGAAAATTGTATAAAGGAGATGTTTTGTAATATGATTAAGGTGTTCAAAGAAACAAAAAATAAGGCAGTTATTCACTACAGTAAAGGCAGAAAGCTGTACAAAAAAAGAAATGTAATCATGGTTACAAATTAGTTCTCCAGTGAACAATATTTATATAGCCATAATAATAAAAACCCTGAATCTGAATTCAGTAAAAAAAAAAAAAAAAAAAAAAAAAAAAAATTGGGACAGTTACACTGGGAGGCTAAAGGATGGGAATTAGCAATTAGTACAGCACAGGCACTGAACAGTTAGATGGACATTGGTTAAAGCAGTAAGGTGGGGTGTGGAGGCCCTTATAGCTGCTGGGTCCTGGGGCAGGGTAGGGTGTCCCAGGACATGGAGCTGGAGCAGCCAGAGTGGCAGGGATAGTGAGGAGGCTTCTGTGCCAACCAGTACAATCCATATGTTTGTAACAGTGTGACTGTCTGAACACCAGCTTTGACATGGCAGTGGGGAGTGAAATCTTCACCCACCACAACTGGAAGTCAGTGGATGTCTAAAAAGCTGATTCAAGATCATACAATATGGATATAATTTAGTGTAGCAGAATAAAGAGCTGACAAAGTGGGAAGTATTAACTCTGTGGATGAACTTAGGTGGGGGAACTGGGCCAGGGACTGATAATTTTTGATAGAAGCCTCATAGATTTGATTTTTAAAATTAAATGCATATAGTAATTAAGGGAAAATAAATTTGGTTTAAGAGACAAATCATCCCCTAGAACCTTTCTCGGGGTTTCAGTTTTTCAGGGTTTCAGAAGCTTTCTCAGGGTTTCAAAACAGGCGTGTGCCACCATGCCTGGCTAGTTTATTTGTTTTAGAGATGGGGTCTCGCCATATTGCCCCGGCTGGTCTTGAATTCCTGGGCTCAAGCCATCCTCCTGCCTCAGCTTCCCAAAGTGCTGGGATTACAGGAATGAGCCACTGCACCTGGCCTATCACAGTATATTTCAGATAAGACTTCTATTCTCTGTTTTTGGCTGATAATTCTAGTTTTGGTTTCTTCGGGTTTTTTTTTTTTCTCCCCTCTGACCATTTGTTTTGCAAATAGATTATACTATGAAAGTCTCTGAAGAAAAAAGTATCTCTCTAGAGAACCACTGAAGGGGGTTCTTGGGGATTTTATATGAAAGGATTTGAGAAAATTAATGTTATATTCATTTGAAGCTTCAGGGGTAAAGAATCCCTTGTAATTCGTTGCTGTGTCTCTACATTGCTCATACTTTGCCCATGGGCTGTAAACTAATATTCGTTGAATGAATGAGTTCATATTGCAAATTTCTAACTTGTTGGTTTCCCTGGATCACAATCTCACACATTAATGGCTTGTGGCATTTATATTCATTATTAATTGAACTTAGAAGGTGAGCGTGGGGAGGGGAGAGGTAAAAAACTGAGGACAGATCACTGGGAAACTGACCTGAATTAGGACTCCAGAGTCTCCTGGCTACTAGAACTAAGTCTAATTCCCATATCCCTGCAGGACATAAGAGCAGAGGATGGCATTGACATCCCTCAGTGACGTCACTGTGCTAGCAGGTATAGTTGCCTTCTGATCACCTTTTCCTTTGGTCACATCCCCTGACTTCTGGGTGGCCTGGGATAGCTAGAGAAGAAAATTCAACTTCTCCCTGCAGGTCTTCTGCTCCAGCTGACTCCTGTGCCTGTGTAAAAGATTGGGCATTTCTATCATCACCTTGACTAGCCTTACTCAGAGAATGGCTCCAATGCCTTTGGGCTCATACCTAGTTGCAGATTTTAAGACCTCCCTTGGTGCCCATTCATGTAGCTCTGTGGCCCACATCTTCTACAATGATGTCATTGGAGTTCTTTTGTCCATTTCTGCCCCTGATGCCACCTTGATGGGAATGCCACCCTCCACACAACTCTTCACCAGTCCATAAATACCTGAGACTTGGCGCATTTCTTTGTCTTTTTTTTTTTTGAGACTCTGTCACCCAGGCTGGAGTGTAGTGGAGCGATCTCAACTCACTGCAACCTCCACCTCCCAGGTTCAAGAGGTTCTCATGCCTTAGCCTCCTGAGTAGCTGGGATTACAGGTGCGTGCTACCATGCTGGGCTAATATTTGCATTTTTATAGAGAGGAGGTTTTACCATGTTGGCCAGGCTGGTCTCGAACTCCTGACCTCAGGTGATCCACTCGCCCTGGCCTCCCAAAGTGCTGTGATTACAGGAGTGAGCCGCCACGCCCGGCCCATTTCATTCTTAAAAAAAAAAAAATCCTTCTGGAGGTTTAGTTCCTCCACAGGGCAGCTTCTGGTTACCTGCCCCCTCAGGGTCCTTGCTGCCTGGGTCACCCCAGCAACCCCTTCGTCCACACATCACTGCCTTTTGCAGCACCAGCTGATTACATTGCTTTTTCCATGTTCTAGCTGTTCCTCTTTTGAGCCGTTTTATAGCCGAGCATCTCCACCAGAAGAGCGGATAGGAAAAAGGAAAAGAGAGGAGGATTTGACCTTGGTATCTTGCTTCATTTCCTTCTCTGACAAAAATTTGGTGAAAAGGTTAAAATAAGTGTTCGAATTCTCTCTGACTTGTCATATTCTGTCTATGCCCTGTGTGCCTGCCTCTGATCCTGAGGAAGTGTAGAAATGAGGGGATGACACTGGCAGAATAATAAAAATGGGCAAAGTTGTAGGGCACCCCTGCTCCAGGTCCCACACACCCCAGCTCCAGAGCCTCAGGATCTTTCCCAGCCATGTGCCAGACAATATTGTAAAATGATTTTTCGTAGCCACACCTTTTATTACACACATACTCGATGAATCTAAATACTGTGCTAAGAGCTGTGTGGATGTACACCTGTAAACCAAGTCACAGACCCTGCCCACAAGCAATTTGCCGTCAGTTAGGGGAGCCATCAGTAGCATCTAGGGATCCATTAGAGGGAAAAGAGGGAGCTGAGGGAGAGGCTAGGAGCCCAAGCAAACCTGCACTTCTGCTCCTAGAGGGAACCTGAGAGTGAAACTCATGGGTTTGGAAACTTCTGTGGAATTAGCTGCTTGCAAGAAATGATTTTGTCTGGTTTTAGAAACTACGATGGAACACTAATATATTCCTGTAATTGACTGGCAAGTTTTAACACTTACTGCAATTTATTTTTGTTGTAAGCCCAACCCAAGAATTCTTCCTTTAAAAAAAATTTCAGATTGACAAATGACTGCTTCTTTAGAAATCCTCCTTACTAAAATTACTCCTCATTTCTTTTTCTTTCATATTCAAAGGGAACAAACGTTCAAACACACAAATAAACACTGCTCTTTGCCAGAGTGGTGGACTCTGGCCTCCCCACCCCCAGCACTCCCAGTCTTGCCCTCCTGCAAACACTAGACTTAATTTTCTCTGCGCTGAGGGCCCTCCTCGAGTCAGAGTGAGAGGAAACAGAAGGGAGAAGCTGCGAGATGTGGCAACAAAGGGGACGGTGATCAGGTTTATCCCTGATGTTGTCTGTGAAGGTGTTCCATTCTCCAGAGATCTCATCAAATGGTATAAGTGATGTGCAGATAAGCCTGTGGTTCCCTTCACTCATCAGATCAGAGCCTCAGAATTCTCAGAAACCATTTTTTTCCTAACATAAAACTCCTTTTCTCATTTCTATCCCTCTGTAAATCTGATTTGAAAAAATTGTTTGAACAAACCCACAATGTCAGATTTGTTCCAGCTATATGAGCTCACAATTCATCTACTCTTGGTAGTTCAAGATAAAAGATTACCCAAAGAAAAGGAAGAAATTGAGTAAAGCCACAACTGTAATAGTGTCCCAGATTGGGTAAAAGGCCATTAATAAATAGCGTGAATTGTAGAACTGTTTAAAGCAGCATATTTTTAAAACAGGCATATAAAGAATCCACTTTATGCCTGGAATTGTACAAAAATACTTTAAATAAATGTTTACATATATAATGTTATCAACTTATTTGCTGAAGGTAATATCAATATAATGCTAGTAGTTACCATGTATTGAGTGCTTACTACATGCCATGATCATGCTAAAAGCTTCACATGCATCATCTCTTTTAATCCTCAAGACAATCCATGAATTAAGGGCTATTACCACGCCCATTTCATGAGAAAGGTGGAGATGAGAAGGGAAGTGCCTGGCCACCTTCCTAGCGGTCTATAGACCATGTAGAGCAGAGCGAGGCCTTCTGACCACAAACTCTGCTTCCACCTTCTCCCCGTGGTTCACAGCAAAGGCCTTGTCCAGAGTCTCAGACGCTCTCGCCGCTACACCACAGCGACCTCGTTGGTTCTTCTCATTTTTTTTTCAATGACACATAGCAACAGAGAGTATCAACAAACATTTTTAAATTTCCCAGCAGTTAATGAATGGTGAATATTACTATGTAATACTAGTGTCTAAGAAAGTGCCCAAAGTTGTTTAAAGCAATTTATTATCTTAATGAGGTTAAATATGAACTTTTGCTGTTAATTTCTTGGGAAATATAAATCATCATAGCTAGTCATTCTTTCATCGTGGGAAGCTAACAGTCCTGATTGTTCAGGATTATAATTATAGTAAATTCTGAATTTGTGACGTGTGAATTTTAGAAGGTTACAAAACAACTTCCAGACAACTGAGTCATAAAGTTTTTGAGAGAAGTATGTGGCACATGTCTAATTCATTGTCCTTTCTCTCCAGTGGTATAGTTATGATATTAACCTAAATTGCAAAAGGAATCATTTTAGTTGACTGCTGCTTGAAATTGTGTCACTTTTTCAAATTTAGGTAATGTCTGTTACAAGGAGTATATTTTGGAAACATTAACTTGACTGATACTTATTTCCCTGGTTAAGTGACCTTCCTGCCATGTGCTGAGTGCCAGGACTTACTGCCCCTCAGTAATTTAGAAGGGGATCCTGGGCCCTGCCTGGAACAAAGGGTTGTGAAACAGCTCTGAGTCTCAAGGCAAGTCTTGAAAGCCATATATAGTTTTCAGAAAAAGAGATCTTCTAAATTCCATTCACCCCCATTTGACACATTAGGAGCCAAGCCTGGTGGACTAGCTCTAGGGGCAGTCTAGGAGAGAAGGGGATCGGGGAACCTTCATCCCTTCTGCCTCTGGTGAACTGCGCAAGATGAAGAGGATGAAGCTGGGTGACCCAGAGCCCGCCCTCCCTCTCTCGGCAGTCATCTCCAAGGCCGGAGTAGACTGGACTGGAGGGCCTCTGAGAGGACACAGCCAGGAAGCACGCTGTCCCTGTGCTCTTCACCCACCATGAAGAGACAGGACGGGAAAGTCCGTCCTGTGCTGGTGTCCATCAGAGGGAGGGACACCATCCAGCCCCTGGGACCGGGCTCGGCTCTGTTGTTGCACAGAAGTCATTTGGAGATCCCCACGTGCCACGTGGAGGATTGTGGGAGGACCCCACCGAGGTGGCTGGCAGCCTCTCGTGGACACCATGGAGAGTGACCCAATCACTCTGCATTTGAGGACTGCAGAGTGGCTCAGCGGTCTGGACATTGAAGAGGAGCCAACCTCAGGGGTAACACAGTGCCGCTGGGAGCTGAGATGAGCCAGGTGGTCTGTGGGGGACACAAGCCTAGAACAAATTCAATAAACCAGCCACAGACGTTATCATCAGATGTGCCCAGAGACAAGGTGGACAGGGGCATTTGCTGTGGAGACCAGAGGGCCAGAGAGAGTACAGGGACCTGGATAGATGGCTCCAGCACCTCTTCTTCTCCCTACACGCATATGCCATCTTGATAAACAGCAGGGAAATCTGAAAAATACCAAGTCTTCCCATAGAGACAGTGTTACCTCCCAAAAACTGTTTGAATAATTGGCTTGAACTGGATTTTCTGAACTGAACTAATGCTATTGTTTTGTGGGTTTTTTTCTTCCTACTGAGTAGAGTAGTTGTTTATGGGGGACATCTGATCCTTTCATTTTCTTCCAGAGAGCTAACCACCTGTTCTGACACCATTTATTGAATAGTACCTCTTTTCCCCCACTGATGTGAGAGGCTGCATTTTTCATCTAATAAAATCGAATATATATTTAGATCTATTCCTAGTCTGTTCTTTTCATATGCTCGTACCGTGCTGCTTTAACTTGTAGAGCATCATGATAGATTTATTTTTTCTTAGGACTATCTTCCTCCACTTGTTATTACTATTTTTCCATAAAGTTCCTGGCTACTTTGGCTTATTTATTTCCCTACATGAACTTTAATATCAGCTTGGCTGAGATGCCAAGGATATCCTGTTGGTAATTTTGGGGGATTGCATTAATTTCATAGTTTATTTTAGGGAAGATGGACTTGGTAATTCTTATCTAAGAACTTGATATGGGCTAGGTTTTTTTTTTCTTTTTTTTTAAAAAAAGATTAGTATGCTTTTTTTTTGAGTAGGTAAACATTGAGAACTGAAGTGATTTTTCTTTTTTTTTTTTAGTATTTATTGATCATTCTTGGGTGTTTCTCGGGGAGGGGGATTTGGCAGGGTCATAGGACAATAGTGGAGGGAAGGTCAGCAGATAAACATGTGAACAAGGGTCTCTGGTTTTCCTAGGCAGAGGACCCTGCGGCCGACCGCAGTGTTTGTGTCCCTGGGTACTTGAGATTAGGGAGTGGTGATGACTCTTAAGGAGCATGCTGCCTTCAAGCATCTGTTTAACAAAGCACATCTTGCACCGCCCTTAATCCATTTAACCCTGAGTTGACACAGCACATGTTTGAGAGAGCACAGGGTTGGGAGTAAGGTTATAGATTAACAGCATCCCAAGGCAGAAGAATTTTTCTTAGTACAGAACAAAATGGAGTCTCCTATGTCTACTTCTTTCTACACAGACACAGTAACAATCTGATTTTTCTTTCTTTTCCCCACATTTCCCCCTTTTCTATTCGACAAAACCGCCATCGTCATCATGGCCTGTTCTCAATGAGCTGTTGGGTACACCTCCCAGACGGGGTGACGGCTGGGCAGAGAGGCTCCTCACTTCCCAGAGGGGGCGGCGGGGCAGAGGCGCCCCCCACCTCCCAGACGGGGCAGCAGCCAGGCGGAGGCGCCCCCCACCTCCCGGACGGGGCGGCTGCCGGGCAGGGGCTGCCCCCCACCTCCTGGACGGGGCGGCTGCCGGGCGGAGACGCTCCTCACTTCCCAGACGGGGCGGCTGCCAGGCAGAGGGGCTCCTCACTTCTCAGACGGGGCAGCCAGGCAGAGACGCTCCTCACCTCCCAGACAGGGTGGCAGTCGGGCAGAGACACTCCTCAGTTCCCAGATGGGGTCGCGGCCGGGCAGAGGCGCTCCTCACATCCCAGATGGGGTGGCAGGGCAGAGGCGCTCCCCACATCTCAGACGATGGGCGGCCGGGCAGAGATGCTCCTCCCTTCCTAGACGGGATGGCGGCCGGGAAGAGGCGCTCCTCACTTCCCAGACTGGGCGGCCAGGCAGAGGGGCTCCTCACCTCCCAGACTATGGGTGGCCAGGCAGAGACGCTCCTCACTTCCCAGACGGGGTGGCGGCCGGGCAGAGGCTGCAATCTCGGCACTTTGGGAGGCCAAGGCAGGTGGCTGGGAGGTGGAGGTTGTAGCGAGCTGAGATCACGCCACCGCACTCCAGCCTGGGCAAGATTGAGCACTGAGCGAGCGAGACTCCGTCTGCAATCCCGGCACCTCGGGAGGCCGAGGTGGGCAGATCACTCACGGTCAGGAGCTGGAGACCAGCCCAGCCAACACAGTGAAACCCCGTCTCCACCAAAAAATACGAAAACCAGTCAGGCGTGGTGGCGCGCGCCTGCAATCCCAGGCACTCGGCAGGCTGAGGCAGGAGAATCAGGCAGGGAGGTTGCAGTGAGCCGAGATGGCGGCAGTACAGTCCAGCCTCAGCTGGGCATCAGAGGGAGACCGTAGAGAGAGAGGGAGAGGGAGACCGTGGAGAGGGAGAGGGAGAGGGGGAGGGGGAGGGGGCTAGGTTTTTTTTTTAAAAGGTTTATTGCTACCATGACTCTGCTTGTTTTATTTTATTTTATTTTATTTGTTGATTGTTTGTTTGTTTGTTTGTTTGTACAGGCGAGGTCTCACTGTGTTGTACAGGCTGATCTCGAACTCCTGGGCTCAAATGATCCTCTTGCCTTGGCCTGCCAAAATGCCTAGGATTACAGGTGTGAGCCACCACACCTGGCCTCTGCTTGATTTTAAATGTCTAAACATGTAATCTATCAAATTATCTTGAAACTGCTTTGGAAGATCGTATATTACTCTCCTGTCTTCAGAAGTGATGAGATTTTTAAGTTACCAGTTGCTCGTATTAAAAAAAAAAAAAAATCCCCAAACTAGTGGCTTAAAACAACCAAGTGGTTATTTGCTCACAATTCTACAATCTGAGCTGGGCTTAGCTGAATGGTCTGCTGGTCTTGCTGGTGTTCACTCATGTGTCTGTATTCAGTTGGGTTGGCTGGAGACTGGGTTCTTTGGGACACTGGAATGTCTGAGCTTCTCTCCCTTTCCCTGTAGTCTCAGAGCCACTCCCTTTCCAAGTGGACTCTCCACACAGTTTCTCCAGCAGAGTAGCAGGTCTTTGCTCATGGTAGCTAAGGGATATCAAAACCACAAAAGCAGAAACTGCCAGCTCTTCTTGGCCTTACACCTGGAATTGGCACAACACCACTTCTACTATATCCTGTTAATTAAAGCAGATCACAGCCCAGCTCAAAATCAAGAGGGATAGGAGACTACACAAGGGTATAAATACTTAGAGAAATAGTTCAGTGTGGGCCACCAAATTGGTGGTCCACCACAATAATCTTAAAAATTTCAGCCAGGCACAGTGTCTCATGCCTGTAATCCTAGCACTTTGGGAGGCTGAGGTGGGTGGATAACTTGAGCTCAGGTGTTTGAGACCAGCCTGGGCAACATGGTGAAACCCAATTTCTACTAAAAAAAAAAAAAAAAAAAAAAAAAAAAAAAAAAAAGGCTGGGTGTGGTGGTGTACGCCTGTGGTCCCAGCCACTTGGGAGGCTGAGGTGGGAGGATCACTTGAGCTGGCAGGCGGGGTGGGGGAGTGGTGGGGAGTGGAGGTTGCAGTGAGCTGAGATCACTGCAGCCTGGGTGACTTTTATATATAGATTTGTTTCATGAAACTTGCCTGAAATCACTTACTTTAAAAATGACATAAAGTTCTACCTCTTGGGAGCTTGGTAAAAATAAAATTTCTCAAAGAAAAATTCAATGGGCACTATATCTCCAGTACCTAACAGTACTTGGCTCATAAAAGGCTCTCAATAAGCATTTGTTGAATGAATACTACTGAAGAATCTGGCTAATGCTGCACATATAAGCAGCACCACTGGAAATATAGAACAGGTTCTGAAGGCAAAGTCTGAGCAATTACTTGCAAAGTCACACCTGTGGCAACAGCCTTTGCTGCTGATATGTTGGGGCCATTTGCACATCAAGCTGGACACCATCCTACTTCTCAGAAGTCATCATCTATAATTACATCCTTCCTGAGAGTCTAAAAACACACATTAAACTAATAAATAAATTGCAGCATTTATGTTCTGTGAAAACAAAAAGGAAGTTATTTGAGGAGAGCGGTTAGTGTAGAAGGAAGCCAGGAAGTTTCATTGTTCTTGTTAGTCAGGGAAGACTTCCTGGAAGAGGTAATTTCAGGAGCCCTGAGAATGATGAGAGAAGATAGAGGTTGATTGGGGGTGTTCTGAGCAAGTGGTATGAGCTTAAATAAAACGTCAGAGACACAAGAGCAAGATGAATAACGGGAGTAGTGAATAACTTTCCAAAGAATAAAGGGCCAATTTTGGAAGGTGTTTGACAGACTAGTTCAGGCACTTTCTGCAAAAGTAAAGGCCTTGGGTGCCTCTGCAAAGGTTGAATGTTGATGAGTCTGAGCTCTCAAAAGATGATCATTTTGGCCCCATCACTCCACTGCTTGGGCTCCCTCCTGCTCTGGCCTCCCAGTTACTTCTAGAGAGATTCCATGTGAGGCACAGAGTGAGCACGGCTGTATTTCATAGGTTCACTGGCACTGGGGTGCAGCAATACACGGTCTCAATGCCATCACACTTAAAAGTGGCTTCCTTAGAAAGAAACGAGGAAATGAGAAGGAGTCCACTTGAGTGAGCCCCTCTACCTAGACCTCCCTTCCAAGCTGAGTGAAAGCCACCCCTAAGAAGCCTGTGCTCCTTGAGGAACACCATCCGCAGGACACACTCCCTGCCAGGGAACACGTTGCCTGGGGTCTCTGGGGTCTGTCTTATGGTCTTTGTGACCATCCCTTTGTGACCAGGTGCATATACGGAGAAGTGGCTGGGAAATGGGCAGGAAGCCTGCATTATTTTCCCTGCTGCATCCACCACTACTGAGTAAGCAGCAGATTCCTGGAACTGCTTTTACTGTTTTTTGTGACTCTTATTAGGAACCACACTCATGAGTCATACAACCAGTAAGGCTTACCAAATATTTACCATGAGCAGAATCCTAAGCCACGTCCCGAGAGGGCCCACATAAAGTCAAAACTGAAAGGAAGTCCCCAAAGTTATCTGATCCAGCTTCCTGCTTTCAGGTAGGTGAATGTCAATAAAGTGAGCTAGTTGTTAGAAGAAATATGCCTTGCGCTCAACCTCTCAGAAGGCTCAAGGGATGCCCCAAAGTGGCAAAACAATTGGAGAATGAGACTCACCTGCCAAGAGGAAAGACACTGAATTGATTCATCCCTGAGGAGAGCAGGTTAAGGTGTGGTAGTTTAGTTCTGTAGGAAAGTCATAGGCAGAGCTCGAGGCCAACGCTTCTCTGCCTCTGTTGGGGAAAGAACAAGAGGAAATGGGTTTGAAGAACAACATGTAGGACCAAAAATAAACGCAAAGAACTGCCGATCATCAGTGTTGTTAAGTCCTGGAACGCTGAAAGCAGTGCAGAGTCCTTCATTAAAAGAAAAACAAAAACCAAACCTCAGGTATAATCTTGCCTAGACGCAAACCAAAAAAAGATCTAGGACAATCTCTCTAAGATCTATGTTATCAGCAGTTGTCTCTGGGTAAAGGGGTTATTGGTGGTAACAATAACTGAATTATTTTCACTATGTATTAATTAAATATATAATTTATTATTAATGATCAATAATTATTGCTGTTTTCTGAATTTTTAAATTTTCTGTGGTGTCCCTTTTTATAATGAGAATCTTCATTTTTAGGAATCTCTTCTAGTCTTCTGTGACTTAAAAATTTATGATTCAATTTTTAATAAAGTCTGGAATTGCCTGGTATATAAAATTGTATCCATGCAAAATATAAAAATTCATGGCTACTTTTATATATAGATATGTTGTATGAAACTTGCCTGAAATCACTTACTTTAAAAAATGACATAACATTCTAGCTCTTGGGAACTTTGTAAATAATAATAATAATAAAATAATAATGATATAAAGGTGTATTTAGACTTAGTCTTTGTAAATCCCTTTATAGTATGCAGACCACTGAAACTATCAGCTAACAATAATTACTCCAAAATCTGCCATCAGCTAACTAACTTGAAGATACAAAAGTTCAAAATTCGGTGGAGTGTTGCCCACTTTGACTCACAATAAAAGTCAGACTTTTTTTTTGAGACGGAGTTTTGCTCTTGTTGCCCAGGCTGGAGTACAATAGTGTGATCTCGGCTCACCGCAACCTCTGCCTCCCGGGTTTAAGTGATTCTCCTGCCTCAGCCTCCCAAGTAGCTGGGATTACAGGCATGCGCCACCACGCCTGGCTAATTTTGTATTTTTAGTAGAAACAGGGTTTGTCCATGTTGGTCAGGCTGGTCTCAAACTCCCGACCTCAGGTGATCCGCCTGCCTCGGCCTCCCCAAAGTGCTGGGATTACAGGCCTGAGCCACTGCACCTGGCCAAAAGTCAGACTTTTAAAATAGATTTTTTGAAATGCTCAACACCACTAATCATCAGAGAGATGCAAATCAAAATCATAACGAGGTACCATCTCATACCAGTAAGGATGGCTATTATTAAAGTAAAAGAAAAAAAAAAAACAGATGTTAGTGAGGTTTCATGGAAAAGGGAATGCTTATACACTGTTGCTGGGAATGCAAATTAGTACAGTTCCCGTGGAAAGCAGTTTGGAGATTTCTCAAAAAACTAAAAGTAGAATTACCATTCAACCCAGCAATCCATTACTAGGAATATACCCAAAGGAAAATAAGTCATTCTATCAGAAAGATACCTGTATTCATATGTTTATCACAGCACTATTCACAATAGCAAAGACATGGAATCAACCTAAGTGCCCATTAATGGTGGATTGGATAAAGAAAATGTGGTACATATACACCACGGATTACTATACAGCCATGAAAAAGAATGAAATCACATCCTTTACAGCAACATGGATGCAACTGGAGGCCTTTATCCCAAGCAATTATGCAGAAACCAAAAATCAAATGAACTATTATGTTCTTACTTATAAGTGGGAGATGAACATTGGGTACACTTGGACACAAATATGGGAACAATAAACCCTGGGGATTCCAAAAGGAGTAGGGGAGGGAGGGGAAATGGGTTGAAAAACTACCTATCATGTACTATGTTCACTACTTGGGGGATGGGATTCTTAGAAACCCAAACCTCAGCATCATATAATTTACTCATGTACCAAACCTGCAAACATATCCCTTGGATCTAAAATAAATAAATACACAAGTAAAATACATTTTGTCAGTTGTTTTGCTACTGATAGTTCATCTCCCACATCTAACTGACATGTATGTGGAAATCACTTCATAGCATGAGTTTATCAGCATTCTGAATAATTTATTCCTCCAATCTATCATATTAGTAATATTTCTGCTGAACAAGTTGGCAGTTTATCCAATACACCACTTTTGGTGGATATAGTCATTTGAGATGGAATTTTAACAATGTTCACTACGTGAGTTAGAATATTAATAAAAGAGGCCAGGCACAGTGGCTCACGCCTGTAATCCCAGCACTTTGGGAGGCTGAGGCAGGCAGATCACCTGAGGTTATCAGAAGTTCGACACCAGCCTGGTCAACATGGCGAAACCCCGTCTCTACTAAAAATACAAAAACTAGCAGGGCGTGGTGATACACACCTGTAATCCCAGCTACTCGGGAGGCTGAGGCAGGAGAATCACTTGAACCCAGAAGGCGGAGGTTGCAGTGAGCCGAGATCGCACCACTGCACTCCAGCCTGGGCAACAGAGTGAGATTCCATCTAAAAAAAAAGACTATTAATAAAGGAAAGGCACTTCGCCTACAAGTCAATAAAATAGATGTAAAGAAACAATAAGACACTTCTGCTCTGAATCACTGAGACCACCCAGTGGTTTCCCAGCTGTATGCATTATGATACCAAACCATGCAGTCATTATATGACAGACGTTCTATAATCTGTTGTTAAGAGGAAGAAGGCAATCACTTCCAGTTGGAATGATCAAGAAAGTCTCCATAGAGGGAGCATTTGAGCCACATTTAAAGCATAAATAGGATTTTGGTTGACAGCATTGTATTCAAAGAAAATGACATGGCCAAAATTGTGGAGGGAGGAACAAGCTAAGCTGGGAAACAGGGAGGCATTGACACAGCTGGATTAGGTAAATTTAAAGTGTGCCATATACGACTTAAAAGTCAGCCTAAAGTTTTGGATTATATTTGTCACAATATGGGGAATAATTGAAGGGTTTTGACCTAAGTGTGTGTCTAATTGTTTGTGGCACTGTCCCAGGTAGAGATACACAAGGAGAATTACCCATCTCTATTCAGATCCATTGGCAGAGGTCACTACATATGTAAAAACAAGACCAAAACCAAAACAAAAACAGGAAAAAACAAGGAAAAATAAAGCAATAAATTTGACTAATTATTAGGTTGGTATAAAGTAATTGTGGCTTTTGCCATTACTTTTATGGCAAAAAATTGCAATTACTTTTGCACCAACCTCATAAGCTATATCATTGGTAAAGTATCAATGATATATTTTTAAAAGTACAATGAGGGATAAAAACATAATTTGATAACCAATCTCACTAGAACTCAAGGAAATGCAAATTAAGATCACAATAAGATAACATTTTACACTTCCTAGATGGGCAAAAATTAAGAAATCTGACAATGGTTGATAGAACCACTAGACAAAAAAATCAGCAAGTCTCTAGATCTCAGACATCATCAACAAACAGGATCAAATCTATATTTATAGAACACTCCACCCAATGACAGAAGAATATACATTCATTACAAGTACCCATGAAATGTATACCAAAATAGACTATATCCTGGGCCATAAGACAAACCTCAATAAATTAAAAGAATTAGAATCATACTGAGTGTATTCTCTGACCACAATGGAATGAAAGTAGAAATCAATAACAGAAAGGTAAGAGGACAACAAGATAACACTCTTCTAAATAATCCATGGGTCAAATAGGAAGTTTCAAAAGAAACTTTTTATAAAATGCCTTGAACTAAATGGAAATGAAAGCACAATATATCAAAATTTGTGCTACAGCAGTGCCAAGAGGGAAATTTATAGCACGAAATGTTTCAAAACTTTCACCACAAGAACCTAAAAAAGAAGAGCAAAATAAGCCCAAAGCAAGCAGAAATAAGAAAATAATATTAAGAGCAGAAATCAATGATGCTGGTAAAAAAAATAATAATAATAAAGCAAACCACTGAAACAAAAAGCTGATTCTTTGAAAAGATCAATGAAATTGATAAACCTCTAGCAAGACCAACAAGGAAAAAAAGAGAGAAGACAAAGGACACTAATATCAAAAATGAAACAGGGACTATCACTAGAGAACTTGCAGATAACAAAAGGATAATAAAAGAATACTAAGGACAATGAAACACACATAGATTTGACACCTTAGATCAAATGGACCAATTCCTTGAAAAACACAAACCATCACAACTCACCCAATATGAAATAATTTTAATAGTCCTATTACAGCTAAGGGATTTGAGCAATATAAAGAATTCAGCAGTGTATATATATAAATTCGCTAGGTGCAGTGGCTCACACCTGTAATCCCAGCACTTTGGGAGGCCGAGGTGGGTGGATCACCTGAGGTTGGGAGCTCGAGACCAGCCTGACCAACACAGAGAAATCCCATCTCTACCAAAAAAAAAAAAAAAAATACAAAATTAGCCAGGCTTGGTGGCGCATGCCTGTAATCCCAGCTACTCGGGAGGCTGAGGCAGGAGAATCGCTTGAACTTGGGAGGTGGAGGTTGCAGTGAGCCGAGATCGCGCCATTGTACTCCAGCCTGGGCAACAAGAGCGAAACTCTGTCTCAAAACAAAAAAGAAAAAAAAGTTATAACTAAGCAGAGTGTATTCCAGGAATGGAAGTCTGGTTAAATTTTTGAAAATCGATGTAATCTACCATATTAATAGTCTAGAGAGGAAAAATCACATGATCATATCAATTGATACAGAAAAAGCATTTGAAAACAAAATCAACAATGATTCATGATAAAAATTCCCAGAAAAAGTAGGAATGGAGGGGAACTTCCTCAATTTGATAAAGGACAGCTACAAAAACCCCACAGCTAGTATTATTATACTTAATGATAACAGATGGAATGCTTTCTCCTCTAAGATCTGGAACAAGGCAAAAATGTCCACTCTCAGAAGTTTATTCAACATAGTGCTGGAAATTCTAGTTGGTGAAATAAGGAAAGAAAATAAAAGAAAAACTGTATAGATCAGAAAGGAAGAAATGAAACTGTCCTATTTGCAGATGACATGATTGTCTACACAGAAAATCCCAAGGAATGCACCAAAAACTCCTAGAACTTACAAATGAGTTTAGCAAGGTCACAGGATATAAGATACACCTACAAAAATCAGTTGTATCTCTCTATACTAGCAATGAACATGTGGACACATAAATAAAAATACAATACCATTTGCAATCACTCAACAAAAAGTGGTTGGGTGTAAATCTAACAAAACATGTATAGGACTTATTTGCTGAAAGCTACAAAACATTGATGAAGGATGTCAAAGATATAAATAAAGAAGAGACACAACATGTCCATGGATGGAAGACTCAATCTGGCCAATTCGCTCCAGATTTATACACATATTTAATGTAATTTCTATCAAAATCCCAGTAAGTAAGTAAGTAAAATCCCAAAATATATATACACAAGATTATTTTAAAATGTATATGGAAAGGCAAAGGAATTAGAATAGCTAAACCAATCTTGAAAAAGAAGAAAGTAGAGAGACTCAGTCTATCCAATTTCAAGACTTATTATATAGCTATAGTGAAGACTGTGGGATATTGGCAGAGAGGTAGACACACAGATCAAGAACACACAGAATAGAGAACCCAGAAGTAGACTCACACAAATATGGCCAGCTGAGTTTTGTCAATGGTGCAAAAGCAATTCAAGGAGGAAAGATAAGTCTTTTCAACAAATGGTACTGGAACAATTGAGCATCCATGGGTAAAAGAAACAAACAACCAGCCAGGTTTGGTGGCTCATGCCTGTAATCCCAGCACCTTGGGAGACTGAGGCAGTAGATCCCTTGAGGCTAGGAGTTCAAGACCAGCCTGGCCAAAATGGCAAAACCCCGTCTCTACTAAAAAAACAAAAATTAGCCATGTGTGGTGGTGCATGCCTGTAATCCCAGCTACATGGGAGGCTGAGGCATGAGAATTGCTTGAACCCGAGAGGCAGAGGTTGCAGTTTGAGCCTAAATCAGACCACTGCATTCCAGCCTGGGCAACAGAGTGAGACCCTGTCTCAAAAAAAAAAAAAAAAAAAAAGTAAGGAACATCCACCTAAGTCTCACGCTTTATGGAAAAATTAACATGGGTCACACACTTAAATATCAAATATATAACTGAAGCATTTAGAAAAACTAGGAGAAAATCTTCAGGATCTAGGGCTAAGCAAAGAGTTCTTAAACTTGACACCAAAAGCATCATTCATTTTTAAAAATGGATAAATTGGATTCATTAAAATTAAAGATTTTGCTTTTTGAAAGATGTTGTTAAAAGGATGAAAAGACAAGCTATAAAGTGGGAGAAAATATTTGCAAACCGTGTATCTGACAAAAGATTAGTATCTTGAATATATAAATAACTCTTGGCTAGGCATGGTGGCTCATGCCTGTAATCCCAACACTTTGGGAGGCCAAGGCAGGAGGATTATTTGAACCCAGGAGTTCAAGACTGGGCAACATAAAGAGACTGTATCTCTACAAAAAGTAAAAAACAAAACAAAACAAAACAAAATTAGCCAGGAGTGGTGGCACACAGCTATAGTCCTTGCTACTTGGGAAGCCGAGGTGGGAGGATCACATAAGCCCAGGAGATTGAGGCTACAGCAAGCCATGATTGCACCACTGCAATCCAGCCTGGGCAAAAGAATGAGACTTTGAAAAAAAACAAAAAAGCCTCTCAGAACTCTGAACTGCAAAACAGCAAGCAACATAATTATAAAATGCACAAAAGACATAAACATTTCATGAAACGGCATATATGGATGACAAATAAACACCTGAAAAGATGTTCAACATTAGTAGTCAATAGGAAAATGCAATTTAGAACCATAATAAGATATCATTACACACCTATCAGAATGAATAAAATAAAAAATCATGACAATATCAAATGCTGGAGAGCATGCAGAGAAATTGTATCACTCACATATTGCTGGTGGGAATTAAAAATATACAGCCACTCTGGAAAACACATTGGCAGTTTCTTAGAAAACTAAATGTTCAACTACCAAGTGTCCCAGCAATTGCACTTGGGCATTTATCCCAAAGAAATGAAGACTTATGTTTACACAAAACTCTGTACCCAATTTTTTTTTGAGACAGAGCCTCACTGTGTTGCCCAGGCTGAAGTGCAGTGGTATGATCATGGCTCACTGAAACCTCCACCTCCTAGGATCAAGCAATCCTTCTGCCTCAGCCTCCTGAGTAGCTGGGTCTACAGACACGCACCACCGTGCGTGGCTAATTTATTTATTTATTTATTAGAGACAAGGTCTCACTATATTGCCCAGGCTGGTCTAGAGCTCCTGAGCTGATGAAATCTTCCTGCCTTGGCCTCCCAGAGTGCTGGCACTTACAAGCATGAGCCACCATGCCCAGATACACAAATGTTTATAGCAGTTTTATTTGTAATAGCCAAGAACTAGAAAACAGCCCAGATGTCCTTGACAAGGTTAAACAAACTGTGGTACATCCCTGCTGTATATGGAATACTACTCAGCAACAAAAAAGGAGCAAACTATTGATACAGGCAACAACTTCCATGAAATCTTCAGAGAATTGTGAAGAAAAGCCAATCTCAAAAGGTTATGTGCTGTAGGATTACATTTATATAATGTTCTTGAAATGACCAAATTACAGAAATGGAGAACAGATTTGTGGTCACCAGGGGTAAAGGAGCGGGTAGGCAAAGCATGAGCAAGAAGTGGTTGTGACTAAGAAAGGGCAACAGGAGAGATCCTTGTGGTGATGGAAACGTTTTGTGTCTTGGCTGTATCAATGTAAATATCCTTTCTGATTGTGATATCATACAGAACATAGGTTTGCAAGATTTTACCATTGGGGGAAACTGAGTATAGGGCACATGGGATTTCACTGCAAGAGAATCTACAAATATGTCAAAATAAAAAAGTTTAATTTTTAAAATGTGACAAAACTATAAACACAAAATTTAGGATAGACAGATGGGGGAGAAAGGGGCTGGAATAGTGAAGAGAACAGAGGTAAATAAAAGGGATTGTCATCGTTCTGGTTCTTGGATTAGGTGATGAGTTTAGAGATGTCTGTTATATTATTAACAAACAAATGAGTAATAAATAAACACAAGAAGTATATTCATGAAACAACAATGTCAGAGTATCAGGAACCAAGGATAAAGGTTAATCCAATTTTGCCTACGTGAGGTCTATTGGAGGGAAATAACAAACTGGCTCTGCTTTTTTGAAAAGAAGACTGAGATGCTAATTTTTTTTTTTTTTCTGAGACAGTCTCTGTTGCCCAGGCTGGAGTGCAGTGGCATGATCATTTCCTCCAACTCCTGGGCTCAAGCAATCTCCTGCCTCAGCCTCCCAAGTAGCTGAGATTACAGGTGTGTGCCATTTTTCATAGAGATGGGGTCTCACCATGTTGCACGGCTGATCACAAACCACTGGGCTCAAGCAATCCTCCTGCCTGAGCCTCTAAAAGTGCTGGGATTACAAGCGTGAACCACTGGCCTAAGGCTCTTTCTGCCCTAAACTATCAAAGAGCATGGGCTATTGTTAAGAAAGAAAAGAGATTTCTTGAAACAGCCCCAGGCATCCACTTTGAGTGTTAGGGGAACTACCAAAGTTGTTAGTGTCTTTCTAAGGAAATCCACTGCTGTCAGTAGAAGTCATTCGTGGTTTATTCATTCAGCAGATGTGTGACCAGGATTGTGAGCACAGCTCTGTGCCAGGCACAAGAAGTTGGAAATGGATCCAAGAAAATGCAAATCAGTTGTAGGTGGTAGTAGGTCCTACAGGAAATGAGTGAAATTATTTTTTTAAGTACGTCACAAATGGCACATATCTTATTCATGGTTTAAAACAGGATAATGAGCAATCTCTTCAGATACTACACTACTAGAATTCCTATGGTGTGGCATCATTTAGGGCTTCAGTAGAAACCAGCATTACAAGACTTTAGCAAAAACACATTTTTGCTAGGCGCCTCTCCCTTAGAAACAAAATTGGGGAAAATAAGAAAAAATAAGTTATTGTTGGTTGTGGTGGCTCACGCCTGTAATCTCAGCACTTTGGGAGGCCAAGGTGGGTGGATCTCTTGAGGCCAGGAGTTAGAGACCAGCCTGGCCAACATGGCAAAACCCCGTCTCTACCAAAAATACAAAAATTAGCCGGGAGTGGTGGCGCACCCCTGTAATCCCAGCTACTCACGAGGCTGAGGTACAAGAATCGATTGAACCTGGGAGGCGGAGGCTGCAGTGAGCAAAGATCCCACCACTGCACTCTAGCCTGGGCAACAGAGCAATACTCTGTCTCAAAAATAATGGTAATAATACTTTCTTAATTTTTGAATGAAGTATGCCACCATGATGCACGTAGAAGTCATTAAACATTCTCATGTGTACTTTGATATGTACTGGACCTCTTTTTGGGGTAACTCTTCTATCTAATCCAAATGTCACTTGCTGCAACATGACTATTTATTCATTATTGACCAATTAAAATTATATTAAGTGCATGCTCTGCCTGAGTTTGAATCCCAGCCCAGTCACTTCTCTGGGTAACGTGGGCAAGTTTCTTCAATTGTCTGCGCTTCAATGCATCATTTCTAGTGCTGGTTATTACTACAGCTAGCACTGAGTTGGGAGGGGCCAGCATAATGAAGACATTGCCTTTGTCCTCATATGGTTTGTAATCTAGGAGGAGGAGACAGATTTGTAAATGAGGAGTATGTATATACATATTATAAAATCTGGAAGGATACACACAAAATTAATGACCAGAATTGAAAGTGATGATCATAGCTGGGCACGATGGCTCACCCCTGTAATCCCAGCACTTTGGGAGGCCGAGGCAGGCGGATCCCTTGAGACTAGGAGTTCGAGACCAGCCTGGCCAACATGGTGAAACCCTGTCTCTACTAAAAATACAAAAATTTAGCCGGGTGTGGTGGCGGGCGCCTGTAGTCCCAGCTACTCAGGAGGCTGAGGCACAAGAATCGCTTGAACCCGGGAGGCAGAGGTTGCAGTGAGCTGAGATTATACCACTGCACTCCAGCCTGGGCAACAGAAGGAGGCTCCATCTCAGGAAAGAAAAAAAAAGTGCTGATCACTTTCAATTTATCTGTAATGGTTAAATTCCATTTTATTCTGGGAATGCATTCATATATTTCTTTTAAAAAATGTTTTTCTGTACTTGCTTCCTTCACATATATTTCTTATTAAATAAAAACAAAATTTTAAAAACTTTATAACAAAGTAGAGTAGTGGAAAAAAGAAATATGTGGTTAATTCTACCTGATTGTCAAGGAAAGGCTTTCTGGAGGGAGAGATGTTGAAGCTACTTTTGAAAGAGGAGTACGTGTTCATGAAGCCGACTGAGTTAGGGGTGGGGAAGGGATAAGCGTGGAGAAAAGAGGGACCGAGAAAGACAAAAGCCATAGAGAGTAGAGACATCCTGGCATGGTCTAGAGGTTCCTAAGCAGTCCTTCTATCTCATGAGCATGAGGGTGAGGCGAGTCGGGGAAGGGAAAGTCAGAGCAGCCTCTAGAGAAAGCCTTGGAGGCCAAGCAGAGCCGCTGGGCTACATCCTGGCAGGATTTTAAATACTGGAGTCACATGACAAATTTGCAGGTCAGATGGGCCGGAGGCCCTTGAGAGCAGAAGGAAGGCCTGTCACAGGGCTGTTGCTGTGGCCCAGATGAAAGGAGGAAGGAAGGGAGGAAGGAGATGAAAGGAAGAGGAATAGAGATGTTGCGAAGACAGAAGTGAAGATGGACTCACTGTGAAGCTACTAACGTTAAGCTTCAGCCCATCCACTTCCCAGGCCCTGGGAGGGGACACAGTACTGTGTTCACCTAGACAAATTTTATTTTGCAAAATTTGCAAAAGAAAGATATTTCGACTTCAATGAATTAAGATTGCTGTCTCTTTCCACTCCAGCCTTCCCTTTGACATATATTCTTTCAGGGCAGGTGGCATGGGTGGCCATGGGCATTTTTGAGAGAGAGAAGGGGAGTTGGGTGAGTTTGCAGTGAGTTTGGGTTTCACTTGGGAGTAGAGTTGCTATTGCTAGGATACTGGTGAAAGCGAAGCTTCCAGGATACATACTCCTAACACACACCAAGCCAACTTACCTGGCATGGAGATGCCGAGGTGCAGGGCCAGAGGTGATTGGATATGAACATGTCCTACAGTGCCAAAAACAGAAGTAAGTGGGCAGTGGAGGTTTGAAATATATGCAGTGGAAGCTAGCTGGTGGCAGAGGCTTCCAATCATTAGATACGTAAAAATGTAGGATTCTGGTTTTTTTTTTTTTTTTTTTGTAGACATGTGGTCTCACTTTGTGGCCCAGGCTGGTCTCTGAACTCCTGGGCTCAAGCAATCCTCCTGCCTCAGCCTCCCAAAGTGTTGAGATTATAGGCGTGAGCCACTGTGACTGGCCTGTATATACTCTTTGATGGGAATCATAGAAAATAGAATTGATTGGAATTCCTGAATTTTGGTGAGTGATCAGCAACTATACCTCTGGGTAGAATCAATCACATGATTTATGTAATCTCAAATATCAAAAATATAATTTTAATCAATCACAAGAGTGAGTTATCTTTCTATTATCTCTATAAAAATAACTTTCAAAAGCATTGTTATATGAAGAGGTGGTCAAAAAGCTTGCAGCCAAAAACAGACACAGTAGAGTGTGTTAGCCATTAATGAAAATAAGTATGCAATCTTCTGGAATTTTATATTTGCAATATTTTGTTAAGATTTATTTTCTCATTCTACTTAATATTTAACTTGAATATCTAGATTTGAATGATTTTTCTTAAAGAGGCGGCTCCTAGTAGTATCAGCTTTAGGCCCCACAAAACCTGGCTCAGCCCCAGAGTAGGTGCTATAGCTATAGAGACTGAGTGTGGGGTCTACAGAAAATGTGGCCATGCCCTCCACCCCAGTGGCTGGGCAGCCTTTGGCACAGGTCCCTGAGATGGTGCATGAAGAGGAGCACATTTGGTTTGATAATAAACTTAATGCTGAGCATGCCGAGTCTGAGATGTCTGTGGGATATCCCAGGAGAGGCCCAGGAGAGAGGTTGGTCTCCTTGGAGACAGGGAAGGAGAGGAAGAGGAAGGGAGGGAGAGGGAGGGAGCATAAGAGGGAAGGAGAGAGACGGAGAGAGGGAGAACACCAGGACAGAGAACCAGTCACTTAAACTTCCCAGTCTCTATTCCAGAACCTTCTATGGCCCAGGTAGAGTCACTTGCTGGCATCTCACCATGAATACCTTCTTTACTCTCTTCTTCCCCCCCACCCACTTTTTTCTCCTTCAGATTTTTCTTTTTTCCTCTATCCTTTTCCATAACCAATGCAATGCATGGAAGTAAGAGGATAATAACCTGACCTAATGTGATTAAGTGTTCTCCCCCAAATCACTCCCCCATTCTTTAGCAGAGGTGAGATGAACACCCGGGTTTGACTTGCTTTCTTCCTAGTCTTTCCTCTGTGAAGTGGGAGAGAAAAGCCTGCCAGATGAGAAGTTTGGTTGGAGCAAATGTGGTGATGCATTTTGGATTAGGCTGCAGAACTAAGGTTGCCTGCCCCTTGGGGAATCCTGGGCTCCAGGGACACAGCTTCAGGGAGTCAATGTAGAACTGCCTGTGGAAGTTGGATGGGGGCGGAGGGTGGGGAGGTCCCCATCGTATATTTATCTGTTCCTGATTTCTTCTCCTTCATCAGGATTCAACAAGTGATCTGAGAAACAAGTTGAGTTCCTCTGATCTGGAAATGTAGCCCACCTAAAAATGTTACCTAATTAGCTAGTACGATTTTCACACAGTGCTGGCAGGACTCTTAATTGCAAGGCCATTTGGTAATATGTGTCCAATACCTTGCAAATACAAATATTCCTTATTCTCAGCAATTCTATTCCTAGTGATTAAACCTAACACCTGTCTGGGTGCAGTGGCTCATGCCTGTAATCCTAACACTTTGGGAGGCTGAGGAGGGTGCATTGCTTGAGGTCAGGAGTTCGAGACCAGCCTGGCCAACATGTCCAAACCCCGTCTCTACTAAATATACAAAAATTACCTGGGTGTGGCAGCGCGTGCCTGTGATCCCAGCTACTCGGAAGGCTGAGGCAGGAGAATTGCTTGAACCCATGACAGTGGAGGTTGCAGTGAGCCAAAATCATGCCACTGCACACCAGCCTGGGTGAGACTCCGTTTCAAAAAAATAAATACATCCCAGCACTTTGGCAGGCCAAGGCTGGCGGATCACAAGGTCAGGAGTTCAAGATCACCCTGGCCAATATGGTGAAACCCTGTCTCTACTAAAAATACAAAAGTTAGCCGGGCACGGTGGTGGGTGCCTGTAGTCCCAGCTACTTGGGAGGCTGAGGCAGAAGAATCACTTGAACCTGGGAGGCAGAGGTTGCAGTGAGCAGAGATTGCGCTACTGCACTCCAGCCTGGGCAACACAGCGAGACTCCATCTCAGAAAAAAAAAAAAATCCTAAGGCCATAATCAGACAAGTGCAGACATACGTGAGTACAATGATATTAACAATGTTGTTTCATCATATGTAAAAATTAAAAACAACAGAACAGTAAGGACTTACTTAGACCATCTATGGCATATCTGCTATGGAAACTGTGCATATTTAAAATAATGACAGGTGTATATTTATTGTCATGAAAAGATGCTCTGTAACACTAAGTGAAAAAGCAGCTCAGAGTATGATTTCTTTTCTTTTTTTTTTTGAGACGGAGTTTGGCTCTTGTTACCAGGCTGGAGTGCAATGGCACGATCTTGTCTCACCGCAACCTCCACCTCCCCAGTTCAAGCGATTCTCCTGCTTCAGCCTCCCGAGTAGCTGGGATTACAGGCATGCGCCACCATGACCAGCAAATTTTGTATTTTTAGTAGAGACGGGGTTTCTCCATGTTGGTCAGCCTGGTCTCGAACTCCTGACTTCAAGAGTTTTGAGGCCCACCTCCGCCTCCCAAAGTGCTGGGATTATAGGCGTGAGCCACTGTGCCTGGCCTAGAGTATGATTTCATGCATATAAGCATATATGTAGTATATACTTGCATAGAAAAAAGTGGGAACGCAATAAATGCCAAAATATTAGCAGTTATCTCTGTGTGGATGCTTGGATTATGGAGAATCTGTTTCTTCTCTATGCTTTTCAATTGATTCTAGATTGTATTATTACGGATGACCAAGTATCATAAAAATATGGACCGTTACGGCTCATATATGTAATCCCAGCATTTTGGAAGGCTGAGGTGGAAAGATCACGTGAACCCAGGAGTTTGAGACCAGGCTGAGCAACATGGTGAGACCCCGTCCCTACAGAAAATACAAAAATTAGCCACGTGTGGTGATGTGCATCTGTAGTCCCAGCTGCTCGGGAGGCTGAGGTGGGAGGATTGCTTGAGCCTAGAAAGTTGAGGCTGCAGTGAGCCCTGAGCATGCCACTGCACTCCAGCCTGGATGACAGAGCAAGACCCTGTCAAAAAAAAAAAAAAAGAAAGAAAAAATAAAAAGAAAAGAAAAAAGAAAATATGGAAGGTTGTGAGTTAGCTAGCTATTAGATGCTGCCCATCTCTACCACAATGTCACAGACTGTCAAACAGGGCTCTGAGTTAGGAAAGTAATTTTCTCATTCTAAAAAAAAAGTACAGGGCCAGGCAAGGTGGCTCATGCCTGTAATCCCAGCACTTTGGCAGGCCAAGGTGGGTGGATCACTTGAGGTCAGGAGTTCAAGAACAGCCTGGCCAACATGGTAAAACTCCGTCTCTACTTAAAAAACACACACACAAAAAAAATTAGCTGGGCGTGGTGGTGGGCGCCTGTAATCCCAGGTACTCGGGAGGCTGAGGCAGGAGAATTGCTTAAACCCAAGAAGGTGGAGGTTGCAGTGAACTGAGATTGCGCCACTGCGCTCCAGCCTGGGCAACAGAATGAGACTCTGTCTCAAAAAAAAAAAAGTACAGCAGATTACAAATTTCAAAAGCTGACAAACACCAAAAATATTAGAAAATCAGGAAAAATACTGTTTCAATTAACTTCTCCACATACCTCTTTAATACTTTTTTCTTATACTATAGTTTTTGGCAGCATGCTTTTGTTCTCCTATTCATAAGACAATGATTCCATAATAACATTTTCTACAGACTAGAAAGATAATTCAGTCTTTCCATGTAATGGGTGAAAAATTAATGTAAAAAATATTCAGATAATTTTGTTTCAGCTTCACAACACATTCTTTATTGGTAGTGTCATATAATTTTTAAGAATTGTAGGGCCGGGCATGGTGGCTCACGCCTGTAATCCCAGCACTTTGGGAGGCCAAGGCAGGTGGATCACCTGAGTTCAGGAGTTTGAGACCACCAGCCTGACCAACATGGAGAATCCCCGTCTCTACTAAAAACACAAAATTAGCTGGGTGTGGTGGTACATGCCTGTAATCCCAGCTACTCAGGAGGCTGAGGCAGGAGAATCATTTGAACCCGGGAGGCGGAGGTTGTGGTGAGCCGAGATCATGACATTGCACTCCAGCCTGGGCAACAAGAGAAAACTCCGTCTCAAAAACAACAACAGCAACATCAACAACAAACAAAAAGAATTGTCAGATTTGGAAAAAACCTCTATTTTTTTATTTATGAGTTGTAACATTTCAGGGTATTTCATATTTTTCTTTTCCTGTGATTCATTTTAAATATTCTTAGAATTGATGACACTCATTAACCAATTTGTTATAAATGTCCTCATCGTGTTGGCATATTATGAGCTTGGTATTATCCTCATCAATGTCAATATTTCAGCTGAAAGCAGTAAGAATTGTAAATATTTTCCTATTGTGTTTATATGATCCATCCTTCCTCATTATTGAATCATCAAACAACCCAAAAGCCTGCTCATTGCTTCCATTTGACATTTATCTTTTTCTCTGAATAAACTATTGCTTCTAGTATAATCTGAAATATGTTGTTACAAATTGTTTATTAATATCAGAAACATTTCTATTGATTTCAATTGCTTATCCTTAGGTCTTTCTTACATTTCATTAATTATATATATTTTTTCTTTCAGTTCTTTAACACACACATACATTTAGAGATGAAAAAGGATGGTGCTCTTCATGTATGAACAAATGTTTCACAACACATTTCCAATAGCAGTTAAAAAGTCAAATATGCAACTCCAGATAACAAAGGAAAAAACCCCTCTGGGTTTTTCAAAATGCAATTTGTAACTGTATAAGCTGTATTGTTGCTTTCATTCCCGACAGGAGATAATTTGGTTTTGACTAGATGCAAATAAGAAATGAATCCTCTGTTTACAACTTAACACGTATGTTGATTTGAAGGATTTTCACAGACTGCTTCTGGGGCTCCCCTCCACCACCTTGATACATATATGTCTGGTGCAGGGCAGTGTAGGATCTATGCATGTCTCAGTACAATAGATGTTGTCGAGTGAGTTAGCACAGTGGGCAGTCAGAATATTCTGGAGGCCATACAAAATGTGTAGCAAATATGTGACTGTATACAGGAGTTTCTGAAACCCACATACCCTACTATATTAATATATCTGGTTAAACCTTCCTTTGCTAGGTCCCTCAAATGTCCATAGCCATTGCAATACCACTAGGTATGAAGAGACTGGGGGATGCTGGGGTGAAAAGAAACAGTGGCCTTCACAGCTTATGGTTTAAATATCCCCTTTTTGCACATTTTATTAAAATACATCACCATGCGGACACATTGCTAGGGCCCCTTCTGAGCTGTCGTGACAGGGGCCTGTGTAAGTGAGGTGCCCTGAAGCTTAAGCCCTTTAACTTCCTGGCAAATTTGCCTCGGCCTTCCCACTCCCAACATCTCCCAAGCCCCTATCCCAGCTATCCTGGACTGCTGCTGTCATTTCCTGTTTCTCCCTTGCCCCTCTCAGTCTGTTCTTAACACAGCAACCAAAGCGATCTCATAAAAAACTCAAGTCAGATCACGTCATACCTCAGCCCAAAGGCTTCCAGTGTTTTCCATCTCACGCGCAGTAGAAGCAAGTAGCCCAGGAGGCTCCGCAAGACCTGGCTCTTACCGCCTTTTTGACCTCATCTCTTGGCCTCCACCCCTTCCTCACTCCACTCCAGCCACATGAGCCTCCTGCAGTTTCTGGAGTGCCAGGCAGGCTTTCATAGGGCTTCTGCATTTGCTGTTGGTGCAGCCTGCACCACTTCCTGCAGGTATCCAAAGGGCTCCCTCTCTCACCTCCTTCCAGAAGCCTGGCTGGACCTCCCTATTCAAAAGTGCACCTCTCCCCACACCTAGTCCCTATTCCCTGCTTTGTATTCTGCCATAAAATGTACCACCCTCTGACACACTACTAAATTTTGTTTATTGTCTGCCTTCCTCTGCTGAAACGAGAGCTCCGGGAGGTATGGACGGTTTTTTGTCCACTGCTGTATCCCAGTGCCTAGAACGGGGCCCCACACACAGTGGCTGAGTTCTGGCAAACACAGCAGATTCTGCCTTCAGCTTTCTATTCTCCAGCCCCACCAGGAGCCCGCAGGACCACCTTCTAAGGAAGGGCAATGAGACTACAATGACTGAAAGGCCAATTTTCCTAAAAGAGAAGCAAAGGTGAACCAGTGACAGTGTTTGCTAGAACTGGAGTGATGAGTTTTTATAAAGGGTTGTCTTTTGTGAAGTGAATCACCAGAGGATTTGGTCACTGAGCTATAAACCTCTTGCACCTCCTACCCCCTCCCCAAAGATGTAATCCAGGGTAATTGTGGTATTAATCGGAAATTGCCAAATCATATAATTTCTCTTCCCAGTTCAAGGAAAATAATACAAATAAAAAGAAAATAAAAGGCTGAAGAAAAGGAGACATTTGAAATGCTTCTTCTTATCTTTTCTTTACTTTCATTTTTCTTTCTCCTTCTGACTAAAGAGAATAAAACAAACGAGAAGATATTACAGAAAAGCAAGGAAAAGTCTGTTATTAGAGCAAACCACTTGATCAGAGAAGTGCTGGCATTCTGGTGAGGCCAGGGAGCTTAGTGCCATACAAATATATTTATATCACTTATACATGTGAAATGTTTTAAGATGCTAACATAATAAAAACCATTTTTCAACAAGTACAGGTAAAAGAAATTATAATGCCATCATTATAAGAGAAAGGCTACCATCAGGGTACGTTTTCTTCCAATCTTTTCTCATATGCATACATTCGTACATACTGTTCATGTCATATATGTACTTTTTGTATCCTGATTTTTTTTCTCACTCTACTTCAGATCAAATAAACATTCCAAGTGGCAAATTTGTCTGCATGTTTGTAATTTTTAAGAGACAGGGTATCACTCTGTTGCTCAGACTGGAACTCAGTGGTGCAATCATGGCTCACTGCACCTTGCACTCCTAGGCTCAAATGATCCTCCCACTTCAGCCTCTAGAGTAGCTGGGACTACAGGTGACAGCCACTGCATCCAGCCTGCATGCTTGTAATTTTAAAGATGCATAACATTCTATCCTGTGGCAATAACATATTCTGTTTAGCCATTCAACTATAATTGGACATTTATGTTGCTTACATTTTTCACTCCTAAAATGTTATTATGAACTTCTAGTGCATATAGTATTTTTCTCCCTAGTATTTTCAATGATCTTTCTAGGATGATTTTCTAGCAGTAGGAAAATTGAGTCAAAAGTGATGACTCTTTTATGGGTCTTGAAAGTGACAGTAAAACTGCTTTCCAGCAGGTTTGTGCCAATTTACAATGAAGCCAGTGAAACATGTGAGTACTAATTTCACCATACTCTCCCTAGCATTTGATATTACTTTTTATTTTGCTAACTTAAAAAGGTTCTTATTTTAATATATATTTTCCTATATCTATTTTCCTTGATTATTTCTTCTGCTGGGAAATGCCATTTCATATCCCTTCTGCAATTTACCTTTGCGGGTTGTCTCAATATTCTTATTCTTTTTCGTGGGCTGTATATTAACCCTTTCTCATATGCACTGTATTTATCCAATCTGTTTGTTTTACATTCCTGGTTATACTGTCATCTAAAACAATTTAGCCCTTTTATATAGTTCAGATCTTATCAAGTCAATTTCTCCTATTACATGTATTCTTATAAGATCCTTTCCTTGTCTTATCTCCACAACTTTATTTTATTTATTTGAGATAAGGTCTTGCTCTGTTGCCCTGGAGGCTGGAGTGCAGTGGTGCAGTCATAGCTCATTGCAGCCTCAAACTCCTGAGCTTAAGTGATCCTCCTGCCTCAGCGTCCCGAGTAGCTGGGACTACAGGTGTGCACCACCACACTCAGCTAGTTGATTTCTTTTAATTTTTGGTAGAGTTGGGGGTCTCACTATGTTGCCTATGCTTCCATGACTTAAATAAGAATTTAATTCTGCTTTAGCTCTCTGATTTTCATTTCTGTATCTAGCTATTTAATCCATTCATTTTGATGTATGATCTTTACATCAAATTGATCTCTGCCCTAAATGCTACCTAGTTAACCAAGACTAAATGCATTTGAAGAAACCCTTGCGTAACACAAGACAGTAGACTATGCCTATATAAAGAGTTCGTGTGTGCTGGGGCATGGTTCCAGGCTCCCTGGGGAGAGACAGGGAAGCAGCAGCCCCAAAGGACTTAAAATGTGATGTGGTTCAGTGAGAAAAGTGGGCATGACCAGAATAAAGCGTAGGAGTGCACGGGAATGTTCCCGAGGTGTTTCTACCTTGCCTTTTCTGTGCATAAAAAACACTGGGGAATGAAATCACTTCTGAAAATGATAACCCCTTGACCCAGATGTTTTCCTAGCTCGTTAGAGCCCTTTTAGTGCTTCAGGAATGAGAGCTTTCAGCTGACCTAGTGCAATACATATACTGAGCACCTGTTGAGTGTATGTAGTGTGCTATGCTAGGCACCTTGTGTGGGTACCTTGTGGGATGCAAAATAGTCCTGGGGCAACCACCAGTTAAGCTGAGTGATGAAATAACGGAGACGAGAAGATTAATCCGGGCAGATAACCCAGCGTAGCGCTGGCTCTGCTGCGCAGCCTTGCTGCTGTGGAGTGTGGCGCTGCAACTCTAAAGGGCTGCGTCCACCCTCCGTCTTCCTCCCCGCCTCTCAGTTGGCCGAAGCTTCTGATCACACAGACAAGAATCTCCGCTCGCTTTCCCGCTGGCCTCCAGGCAGCCAAGTTCACTCAAGCTCTCTCAAAGCTTTTGCAAGAGTGGGTCTTAAATCCTGGCGGGGGGCACGTGCACTCATTTAAGACTTAGAAAGGAATCGGAAATGACTGTCCCCATGCCCACTGCTGCCCACAAACCTGAAGACTCAAGCGACCACACTTGGTAGGCACTTCTGCCCTTCTGGTCTGGTTCCCACCCGCCCATCCCGAGTCGCGGTTATCTTTCCCGGTGCTCACAGCATGCAGACCACAGCCTGTGGCCGCTAGTGTTTCCTTCGCTAGGACCACGTGTAATTGTCTTGGCTTCGCATCTTTTGACTGGCAGGCAGGTGGACAGGGACTTGCCCTACCTCAACCCGGTCCCCAGCTTGGCACGAGCAGATAAATCTTGAAAAAGAAAAATGATCTGGGCCGTTTAACCGTGGCATGGCGGGTCCAGATCCCCAAACCTGTCACTAGTGACGTCCCACGTGGCAGATTCGCTCTCAGGGAAGCCCGTCACCGTTTTTGTCCGGGACATCCTCCCCATGCCCACCCTCCGCTCCGGGAATTCACCCTCGGGGCCGCCCCGCCTCGTTCCCTCCCACAGCCCGGCGGACCCGAGACGGGAAGGGCAGGCACTCCCTGCAGAGTCCCTGGGGCGCCCGTGGCTCAGGGTGCGCGGTGGGACTCGGTGAAGCCGGCGTCTTAGCCCCAGAGCCGCGGCTTCGGGGCCGCTGGAGGAGCGAGAGTGGCGCCCGGATGACTGATCGCCGAGGAGAAAGTCCCCCGGGACTGTGACCCCCGCGCCGGGGGGCGGACGCAGGGCGTGGCTGAGGCGCAGGAAGATGCCGCGATGGGACCGGGAAAAAACACCGACCCCAAAACACCCACTGTGTTTCTCAACCTGAGTTCCCCGGCAGCGGCCGAAGGACCCCAAAGGCTGCATGGCGCCCCCCTGGTCCCCACCCCCCCGGGCGTCGCCTCGCGTGGGTGGGCTTCGCGTTCCCTCCGGGGTTTCAGAGCCACCACGTGACTTCCACGAAGCGCGGGGCGCCGGCGGAAAGCCGCGGCAGGGGTGGGATTTGGGACCCCGAGGTGCGGAGAGAGGGCGGGCAGAGGAGGAAACAAGGCGGGGGTGGGAGAAGGAGGGCGGGGCAGACGTGGGACGGGAAGGACGGCTGCCGGGACTGGCGCGCGGGGACACCGGGCCGACGCGTGGAGTAGCGGGGAGAGCGGGAAGCCTGAGGGGGCGGGGCCGGCGCGAGGCCGTGGGTGCGGCACGAGGATGTCGGCGGCGGGACAGCGCCCGTAGGCAGCCCCACGGGCAGGGCGCGCGGGCGGGGCGGGGCACGCCGGGCCAGAGGAGCGCCCGGCATGTCGCAAGGGCTCCCGGCCGCCGGCAGCGTCCTGCAGAGGAGCGTCGCGGCGCCCGGGAACCAGCCGCAGCCGCAGGTAGAGGGCGAGAGGCTCAGGGAGGGCCGTGGGGTGCGGGGACCGGCGCGCCGCGGGGGGCGAGGAGGTGGGTGCTGGAGTTCCGTGGTGGTGACTGCGGAGGTGCAGAGGTGGCGGTGCGGCCGGAGACACGTAGAGGTGGGGGCGTAGGGATGTTGGGGGGTGGGGGCGATCCAGGGACCCTGGCGTCCGCACAGTGTCCGCGGCGCCTGGAATGGCTCCTGAGCCAGCTCCTGCGCCCTCTGGGGGAAGAAGCCCGAGGGCGCCGACGCCTGGCTTGGCCGGGCATGGCCGGTGCTCCCCGGCACGTGGGCTCCGCACTGCCCTGAGGGCCGCCCCATCCTGGCGCAGCCAGCGACTGCCACCCCACCACCCGCGCCTGTAGCCCCTCCAGGATTCCCCCGGGTTGGGGGGGTGCTGCCGCGGGAATGGAGAACGCCGGACTAGTCAGCCTGGGCGGGGGGAACCCACAAAGGGCCGACTCCGCCCCCAGCTGGTGGAAACCCTTTGCCCCTTCCCAGTTCGCTGTCCCCTAGCAACGTTTACGGCGGCGCAGTCAGGAAAGAGACCAGGTTGGCCACAGGGACGGCCGTCTGGAAACTTTGCCTGGGTCTTGGCCACCTGCCTTACGACGAAGACTGGGTCTTTTCATCCTTACTCCCCACCTTCCCAATTCAGCGCCCGGCACGTCATCAGGTGTCGCTGGAGTGTCACAGAGATCTGAGTTTGGGCCTGGGCTTTGCCACACACAGGCTGAGCAGCCTTGAGCAATTTGTTTAACCTCTCGGACCGTCCATTTCCCCATCTGTAAAATGAATATAGTAACATCAACCTCTCAGGATTTTTGAGACTGAATCAGATATGGTTAATAACATAATACTATCTCTAACTTTCGCTCACCTCTTTCTGTCTTGATTAAATGTTTCTACTGGGTTGGCAGGTGTGATCATGGTGATGAGTCCAGTTTAGAGTCAGCTCCCCGAGGGCAGTATGCAGGCTGCTTTCTTGTGCTAGTGACTTTTTGATTACAGAGAGCAAAGAGGCATGAAAAGCACTATGCAGAATACATTTTTTTTTAAAGTAGCAACTTCAACAAAGGCAGGTAACTTCTTGAGGGCATACTGTGTGCTGGGAGCTTTAGGACAAAATCTCATTTCATCGCATCCCAATCCTAAGCATTAGGCTGTTAGCACCAAGTCTGCAGAGTTCACTGACCCTTTGTTTAGGGCTTGTATCCCCAGTGTCTAGAACAGTGTCTGGCACATGGTAGGTGCCCAGTTAATACATATTGAAAGAATGAATGAATTATGCTTACAATAAATGAGAAAACGGAAAATTTAGAGAATTTAAACCATTTACACAAGGCCATGTTGACACTAAGATACAAAACTAGGATCTGTGTGATTCTAAAGCTAAAGAGCTGTCTTCTAACCACATGTTCCCCTGTAATGTTCTGGTTTTGTTTATCAAGACTTCTTTGCCTCTCTAGAAGACTGTATTATCATACTTTGTTCCCTTAAGCTTCTATTTGCTATGTATGTTATTTATTCCTCTCCTTTTTATGCCTTTATATTCTTGCATATCTGAAACTTCGTACCTGCAGTAACTTGGGAAGATGTGTGTCTTATGTGGAATACAAGATGAGATCAAATGATAACTGAAAATATCCTTTTTTGTGTTATTAATATTTGCATTCCATGAATATTAATAACTGAGTAGTTTTCCTTGTTTGTACCTCTTGGCTCTTAAACTCTGTAAGTGTGGTATTTTTCCCGCTTGGTGGTATCTTCTTATGGGGTTCTAGAAAGCAAATACTGCTCTCCTTTTTCATGTTTTCTATAGCTGATTGAAGTGTTTTTACCATGGTCGGTGCATTTTTCCACCTGCCTGTTTCATGATCACTATTGAGGGATTTGACTGAATTTGGTTAAATCTTACATATAGCTAACAGCTTTCAAGACACATAAAAAATTTGCTGACTTCTGAAACAAAATGTCAGCCAAGCATTGTTCAAATGAGTACACTGTCAGTGGGGTTTAAGATCATTTGGTGTGTTGGTAGAGTTATGTGGCTGCAATTAGTTGTAAGTGTAATCATGATTTGCATGCAGTATCAAAAGTACCTTTCATGTGTGGTGGTATAAGGACTGGCAAACAGCAAGTTCCAGATAGCAGATCTCTCCACCGCCCCCCACCCCCACCCAGCTTTCCAGTCTCAGATGGATGACACTGATACCACAGCTCTTCCAGGCTCACGCCCTGTGGGCTAGAGGTTTATGAACGTTGATTTGGAGACCAACAGACCTGAGTTCCACTTCCCACTCACCCACTTAGTGGCTGTAATACCTGGAGCAAGGTCCTTAACCTCTCTGAGTTTCTTATTCCTCATCTTTTAAACGGCGGTCACACCACACACTTCACACACTCACATGGTGAGTGCTCCTGGGCAAGGGGCTGTTGTGAGCCCATTGGTATAGCAACTAGTGGTGCTGTCTACTGCAAAGCAAATGATGAAGCTCAGTGAACAACGCTGAGTGATGAGACAGGGCAGAAAAGGGTAAGGCGAGGGGCCACGACATCACACCCACCCAATGTTTTTCCCCAGAGCCCTGAGGATGATGACAGGAAGGTCCGAAGGAGAGAAAAAAACCGAGTTGCTGCTCAGAGAAGTCGGAAGAAGCAGACCCAGAAGGCTGACAAGCTCCATGAGGTGAGACCGTGGTAGGGGCAAGCCACCTTAGAGCCACACAGCCTCTGCCTTGCACGGGAGTGGGGGTGATGACTGTTCTCTTTATCACGATTTCAGCAACACTCATATCTAATTTCTGCCAGGTCCTTCCAGCCCAGTGTTCTCACTGTTTGCTCACGGACGTGTTCATTTCTCCCTCATCCACTGAGTGCTTCTCATGCTCAAGTTTCTTTCATTATAAAACAAAACAGAGCCTCTTCTGGACCCTGATTCCCTTTCAAGTTCTTGCTCCGTTTCTTTTCTTCCCTCACGTCCTTGCTTCTTGTTTTGTTTTGTTTCCCTCCAAAGTAATCCGCTAACATCTTTGCTTCTTAAAAAAGAGTAGTTACACCTGTTGTCTCTGTGTCCCTGGTTCCTGGTTATTCCCCAATCCTCTGTGATTTAATTTCTGCTACCCCCTTTCCACTCAACACACATATATATACACACAAACAAACACACACATCCACACATGTACCCAATGTGTGTGTGTGTACACACACACACACACACCCTACAGAAACTGCTCCCATTGCAGCCATCAGTGCCCTGGCACTGCCCTATCCAGGACTCTCTTTCTGGTCTCATCATCCTTTACCTTGTTAGAACATTCGACACTTTGGACCCATCTCTTCTTAAAGCTTTCCCCTCTTTTGCTTCTAAAAGACCACATTTCCTAGTTTTCCTGACCCTCTTCACCAATTTTTTTCTCTATTTCTTTGTTAGCCTTCGACCCTCTATTTGCTTAAATGTTGGTGGTGACCAGTGTTTCAAACTCTGCCCTTTTTTTTTTTCTCACCCTGGAAGACTTAATCTATTAATCTGTTCTCCCAGCATCAGCTCCCAACATTGATTACTCCAGGCAGGCCCTCTGTCCTGGACCCTGGACCCCATAGCTTCAGCGTCTGCTGAGCTGTTTCTCCGTGGGTCCACTGCAGGCTCCTGTGATGTACCACATCCATAAAAGAGTGTTATTGTCCGTTTACCCTGAGACTTTCTCTTCTCATTGTCTTCAAACTGTAGTTAATGGAGCGAACCATCTTTCTCATCACTCAAATCAGAAGCCTAGGATTTATCCTAAGCCATTCCTTTTCCCTCCGCCCTCATGCATACACCTGCATAATCCTGCAGTTGGGACGTGGAGCTGCTCCATACCAGGAACTGGCCTTGAAAGCATCCAAGGATCTATCTGAGGAGTGGGCCACCATTCCATGTCTTGTCTTTGTCGGGGTTGGTGCGCATAATTAAAGATTTTAGTTTAGCTCTCTCCTGCCATACTTTCTTGTCTTTTTGAGACGGGATCTTGCTCTGTTGCCCAGGCTGGAGTGTGATGGCATGATCATGGCTCACTGCAGCCTCCACCTCCCAGGCTCAAGCAATCTTCCCACCTCAGCCCCTCAGCCCTTATTTTTGTAGGTTTTTTTTTTTTTTTTTTTTTTTTTTTTTTTTGAGACAGAGTCTCTGTTTGCCCAGGCTGGAGTGCAGTGGCATGATCTCAGCTCACTGCAACCTCCACCTCCTGGGTTCTAGCGATTCTCCTGCCTTAGCCTCCTGAGTAGCTGGAACTACAGGCGCCCGCCACTACACCCAGCTAATTTTTCGTATTTTTAGTACAGATGGGGTTTCACCATGTTGGCCAGGCTGGTCTCGAACTCCTGACCTCGTGATTCACCCGCCTCGGCCTCCCAAGTGTTGGGATTACAGGTGTGAGCCACTGCGCCTGGCCATTTTTGTAGTTTTGTAGAGGTGGGGTTTTGCCACGTTGCCCAGAGCAGTTTCAATCTCCTGGACTCAAGCAATCCACCTGCCTTGGCCCTGCAAAGTGTTGGAATTACAGGCATGAGGCATTGTGCCAGGTCTCCTGCCATGCTCGTCTCAGCAAGGCCATTCTGGGGCATTGGCAACATGGAAACTCTGAGGTGTGTTGGGGAGAGAAGAGGAAAAGGGCAATCTTAAAACTCTAACAATGAACAGAGAACAAATTTAGAATGCACATACTCCACAGAGAGGTGACCTTCCGATATAAATTCACAGTGTGGCATAAATCATAAATGTCAGATTCTTTCCTAGAAGTAAGAAGGCTGGGCCCTAGAAAGAGACTGAGGTCTCTAGACTAGTGTCACAGAAGGTCCCTCCCAGCCTTTGTTCTGAAGAATTTCCACAGAAGAACGGCAATGCCCTTTGCCTCCTTTCTTTCTTCCCCCTTGCTCCTGAAGCAATTGTGGTTCTAGCGTCATGTTACCAAAATAGCCCCCAGAGGGGACCTGTGGCTCCCAGTTAGTGCATGGCCCTGTATTCAGACCACATGTGCTGCTGGATGGCCGAGGCATTACTCCTGAAGAAGCTCCTAGTCCCAGCCAGGTACATTAATATTTTTAAAAAGTAGTTTTAAAAACATCAGTTGTAAATCTGGACTGAATATGTATCTGGAGGACAATATCTTGGACAAGATCTTTCATGGAGCACAGTCGAGTAGATCCATTTCACAAATACCAAGGCATTGCCATTGGGTCACAAAGAGAGGAGGAAGATCTCATGCTTTGCCTGTCGGTGGGAAGCCTAGAATTTCCCAAGGAAAGGATGTTAATTTCCTACTGCTGCTGAAACAAACTCTCACACATTTGGTGGCTTAAAACAACACAAATTTACTATCTTACAGCTTTGGCAGTCACACATCAGAAGTGGGTCATATTGGGTCAAAATGAAGATGGCAGCAGGGCTGCCTTCCTTCTGGAGGTTCTGGAGAAGATTCGTTTTCTTGCTTTTCCCAGCTTCCAGAGGCTTCAGTGTTCCCGGGCTTGTAGTCTCCTTGAGCCAGCAATGGCCGGTTGCGTTTTTCTCAGGCTGCGTTACTCTGGTGCTGTTTCCGTTGTCACATCTTCTCTGACTCCCCGACACCCTCTTTCACTTACAAGGACCCTTATGATTGCGTTGGGTCTGCCTGGATAATCCAGGATAGTCTCCCCATCTCACGCTTCTTAATCACATCCGCATAGTCCCTTTTGCTATGTAAGGTGACATAATCGCAGGTTCAAGAGATTAGAATGTAAACTTCTGTGAGGAGTGAATCGATTATGCTGCCTAGCACAGAAGGTAATGTAAATACTCACGGAATTTTACTACAATATCAAAAAAGTACCTGTATGAAGCGTTGGCTCTCTCGCACTTTCTGTCACTGCTGCATTTGACAACTGAGTGAACCAGGTGCCTGGGAACTTCAGAGTGGTGCCACGTTTACCCCTATCTGACCTCTCTTGGAACTGTGGGGTGGAGACCTCTTCTGTAGGGTCCCTGGCCTGCTCTCCAACCCAGAGACTGTGTTGCATGACAGTCATGCCAGCTGCCCTTTTCAGAAATGGGGTGGGTTGATCTGAAGCCCAGACACTCCACGGAAGAGCACCCCCTTCTCCTCTCTCTCTGTGGGGCTGAAGGAATGGGTCAGGATTACTCACCACTGGCAGATCACCTCAGCAAGACCAGCTTTATTGAGAATCACAGGGTCAAAGAGGCCAGGACAGCGGCTCCACCTGTATACAGACCCCAGAGCTGTAGCCCTCACCTTAGCCTCACTAGCTCCACACAAGTGTTGTTGGTCACAAGCGGGTGAGGAAGCAGACGACTGGCTTAGGAAAATGGAAATATATCCCAAACCTTCTGCAGAACCAAAGGAACATCATCTCTGAACCAAATCATTACTCACCACGTGAGTAATCCCTTCTCTGTTCCTTCCAGGAGGGCATTGTAGCTGTGGGTATCATTGGATGACTAAATCTACTATTGGAGGCAAGGTATCTGGTTTAAAAATGGTGTAAAGAACCCTTTTGTCAAGCTCCAGTGAGTTGAGCACAGAGTGCCTTGCACACTACTGCGGGCCATGACAGAAAGCCCCTTGGGACCCCTGGACCTCCCAGGCCAATCTAGGATGGGGACACCATGCATAGGAACCTCCTCCTCAAATCTGGAGTGAGGCCAGCTCATTGGGAGACACCAGAGGGCCCAGAAAACAGCCACTGACAGCCACTGCCTGCTGCTCCCTGGAGACTGTAGCGCATCAAAGGGCTTTCTTCATGTATTCCTCTATCCCACACTGCAGGGATTGCATTCCCGAATATCTCAAAGTAACTCAAGCTCTTTACTTGCATTTCTTTTTATTTATTTATTTATTTATTTATTTATTTTTTATTGATCATTCTTGGGTGTTTCTCGCAGAGGGGGATTTGGCAGGGTCATAGGACAATAGTGGAGGGAAGGTCAGCAGATAAACAAGTGAACAAAGGTCTCTGGTTTTCCTAGGCAGAGGACCCTGCGGCCTTCTGCAGTGTTTGTGTCCCTGGGTACTTGAGATTAGGGAGTGGTGACGACTCTTAACGAGCAAGCTGCCTTCAAACATCTGTTTAACAAAGCACATCTTGCACCGCCCTTAATCCATTTAACCCTGAGTGGACACAGCACATGTTTCAGAGAGCACAGGGTTGGGGGTAAGGTCACAGATCAACAGGATCCCAAGGCAGAAGAATTTTTCTTAGAACAGAAGAAAATGAAAAGTCTCCCATGTATACTTCTTTCTACACAGACACGGCAGCCATCCGATTTCTCAATCTTTTCCCCACCTTTCCCCCCTTTCCATTCCACAAAACCGCCATTGTCATCATGGCCCGTTCTCAATGAGCTGTTGGGTACACCTCCCAGACGGGGTGGTGGCCTGGCAGAGGGGCTCCTCACTTCCCAGTAGGGGCGGCTGGGCAGAGGCGCCCCTCACCTCCCGGACGGGGCAGCTGGCCGGGCGGGGCGGCTGGCCGGGCGGGGGGCTGACCCCCCCACCTCCCTCCCGGACGGGGCGGCTGGCCTGGCGGGGGGCTGACCCCCCCACCTCCCTCCCAGACGGGGTGGCTGCCGGGCGGAGAGGCTCCTCACTTCCCAGACGGGGTGGCTGCCGGGCGGAGGGGCTCCTCACTTCTCAGACGGGGCGGCTGCCGGGCGGAGGGGCTCCTCACTTCTCAGACGGGGCGGCCGGGCAGAGACGCTCCTCACCTCCCAGACGGGGTCGCGGCCGGGCAGAGGTGCTCCTCACATCCCAGCCGGGGTGGCAGGGCAGAGGCGGTCCCCACATCTCAGACGATGGGCGGCCGGGCAGAGACGCTCCTCACTTCCTAGATGTGATGGCGGCCGGGAAGAGGCACTCCTCACTTCCTAGGTGGGATGGCGGCCGGGCAGAGACGCTCCTCACTTTCCAGACTGGGCAGCCAGGCAGAGGGGCTCCTCACATCCCAGACGATGGGCGGCCAGGCGGAGACGCTCCTCACTTCCCAGACGGGGTGGCAGCCGGGCAGAGGCTGCAATCTCGGCATTTTGGGAGGCCAAGGCAGGCGGCTGGGAGGTGGAGGTTGTAGCGAGCCGAGATCACGCCACTGCACTCCAGCCTGGGCACCATTGAGCACTGAGTGAACGAGACTCCGTCTGCAATCCCGGCACCTCGGGAGGCCGAGGCTGGTGGATCCCTCACGGTTAGGAGCTCCTTTACTTGCATTTCTTGCATATCCTGAGGGGGGATATTTGGAGCAAACTTGTTTAAAGTTTCCACTTTTTGGTCAGGCACAGTGGCTTGTGCCTATAATCCCAGCACTTTGGGAGGCTGAGGTGGGTGGATCACTTGAGGCCAGGAGTTCAAGACCAGCCTGGCCAACATGGCGAAACCCCATCTCCACTAAAAATACAAAAATTAGCCAGGTGTGGTGGCATGCGCCTGTAGTTCCAACTACTCGGGAGGCTGAGGCAGGAGAATCGCTTGAACCTGGGAGGTGGAGGTTGCAGTGAGCCGAGATCGCGCCACTGCACTCCAGCCTGGGCAACAAGAGTTTCCACTTTTCTCTCCTCACCTCACTCACATACTCTACCTATACTTGAGCCTCTGGTTTTTTGGGGTTTTTTTTTGCTCTTTCGTCTTCCTGGGTTTTTAAAAAAATATGGAACACTTTATGAATTTGCATATTATCCTTGCTCAGGGGCCATGTTAATCCCTGTATCATTCCAATTTTAATGTATGTGCTGCTGAAGTGAGTACTTGAGCCTCTGTTGCCTCCAACACCCTGAGAAACTTGCCCCAGCTGCAGCTCTTAGGAGTTTTTTGGCCACCTCCCTCCCCTCCTTGTTCTCCATCTCCAAAGTCCTAGGAGTGTCCGTCAAGGCGAGACCTCTGTGGAGGGGAGAATGGGGGAAGAGGCTGCACAGGCCAAGCCAGAGAGGCAGGGGCTGGGGTTCCCCTTCAGGCAGAGTTTTCTGGGCAGTGGTTGCTGGCAGTTGGACTACGGTGATGAGAAGCAGTTCTTAACATGTGTCTGTAGACCTCAGAGTTCACTGTGGGCTTTCAAATCATCCCTTCAACCCGCTCACACCTCCCGTGGGGATTTCGACCTGCATTCATCTCTGAACACTAGGCGCGTGCCAAAGTCCACACTGACAAATGAGAACCAAAGTGAACAGTCAGGGTCTCGTCTCGTCTCACCCAGGCTGAAAGGTGGCTCAGAAGTGGGTCAGACTGGTTCGACCAGGCACCCCAAAGGTGTAAGACTGAGAAAGAATTTTGAGTCACAAAAGGAAAGCAGCAGTGCCATCCTCAGGAGCCCCAAATGTCACAAACTGACAAATGACTTGGGCAATGTGATTGTGGTATGTGTCGCCATGGTTTTTTCAGATATTGCATGTTCTAAGAGAGAGCTTCATGGCAGCACCCATGTGGCTTAGAAACTGATTGTGGCACTCATTTGTACAGCCCTTGCTGGTAACACAATTTTTCTGCTGGGAAGTGCATCAGTGAAGGCTTGGGAGTAGACTTATTCTGAAGTCCTGAGATCTTATGGCCTCTTACTTCTGGTAACCATCATGGGGAAATCTGGACCCAGGCACTGCTAACTAAAAGCAGAATTGTTGATGCTACAAGAGAGTTGCAGTTGACCTTGAAGTTAGGAGTCAGATCCCAAGTCTATGTGACCTTGGAAAAGTCACTGTACCTCTCAGAGCTTCAGTTTTCTAACTTGTGAAATGGGGTCTGTGTGTGGCTATGGCCTCCTGTTAGCCTGTTCCTACTTCTTTCTTTCTCACCTTAGTTGTCATATCTGGTCCCTGGTACCCACTTCTTTACCAGTCCTTGATCCTGTCTTCAGCCTCAGAGGCACCCTGGACCCTGCGTATCCCTAGGCAGCCCGTTGATCCCAGTCACCTGCTCCTAGATGCCCAGAACAGGGTTTCTCAGCCTCAACACTGTTTATGCATGGGGCAGCATAATTCCTTGTTGTTGGGGGCCTGTCTTGTGTGCTGCTGGATGTTGAGCAGCATCCCTGGCCTCTAGCCACATGATGTAGTAGCACCCCCGACCAGCTGCGATAACCCAAACTGTCTCCATACGCTGCCAGTGTCCCCTGCAGACTGCCACAATTGCCCTACTTGAGATCCACTGCCTTAGGCAGCTTAATTTCTGAGGCAGAGCTGGGATCCACAGTGATTTCACCACCTCTAATTTTTAGGTGTCTGCTTTGAAACTGTCCCGACAAATACCCAGAGAGGGAGCACAGCAACCTCAAACCCTCCCATGGCAAAGGATTTGGAACTTGGCAGAATTCGAGCTAGAGGGGTCATATTTTTGGAAATAATTAAGGGTTTAATGTTCTTTGCTTGCTTTTTGTTTGCGTTTACTCCAGGAATTTCTTCTGGGTGTGAGGTGGGTTTCATTTCTTCCCCCTTTGCTGCTATTCGGTGTTCTCTGGCCTCTTCTTTCTTCCCTCCCAGCTCCTCTTTTTATTTTCAGAGGGCTCGTCTCACCTAAAGATTTTGACTTCTTCTCTTCTTGTTATTCCCTCAGCTCAATAAAAGTCCCTCAGCGGGTTTATGAGTAATGCTTAAATCCTAGAAGAGAAAGTCCTTATGAAGAAGGCAGATGAGGGGCCCGTGGGGCACCTGTCGGGCGGCTCTGAAGACTCTGAGCATGGGTTGGAGGAGGGCAGTGGACGTCAGGGAAGCCTCAGGCCACAGGGCTGCGCACGGCTTCCAGAGACAAAACTGGGAAGCTCAGAGCGTCTTGCTGCGGAATTCAGTATATGTAGAAAGGCAGCTTGGAATATTCTACCAAAGGAAGAGGGCTTCTTGTCCTTTGGAATCTACTTAAAATGTTAGCACGTTGGAACTATTCAAATGTACTCTCCATTTTACTTGAAAGTCAAGGGCATTTCCAGCTGCAGGGTGGAGTGTGTGTGTGTGAGTGTGTATGTGAAAGTGAATGTGGGGAGTGTGCATGTGAGTCTGAGTTTTTGTGAGTGTGTGTGACTGTGCGAGGTGTATGTATGTGTGTATGACTGTATGTGTGTGACTGTGAGAGTGTATGTGTGACTGTGTGTTGAGTGTGTATGTGTGTGAGTGTCTGTCTGTGGCTGGGTATGAGTGTGTTTGCAGATGTGTGTGTGACTGTGTATCTGTGTGTGTGTCTGTGGTTGTGTATGAGTGTGTGTGTGTGAGAGTGTGTATGTGTGTGAGAGTGTGTGTGTCGGGCTGTGTATGAGAGTGTGTGAGTGTGTTTGCGGACGTGTGTGTGTGTATATGTGTATGTGTGTAAGAGTGTGTGAATGTGTATGAGAGCGTGTGAGTGTGTGTTTGCAGACGTGTGTGTGTGCTGCAGCTTTTCTCATCCCTCTGCTGCCTGCAAGATTCCCTTGACGCCTCGGCTTCCATCCCATCCTCCCATCCAGACTCTCCCCTTGCCCACGGAGAGCTTTTGGCTGGATTTGTAGACAGAATTCTCACTCCAGAACTAGAGCTTGTCAGAGGTCAAAGGAGGGCATGAAGGCTTGGGAGTGGGAGGCAGGGAGGAGGATGGAGGCAGAATGGGGCTGGTGTACTGGTGAAGCCACATGGCCCCAGAACAGCTTGCTGCCCTGGAGAGTGCTCCAGACCACCCTGGGAGCCTGCCTGGGGAATGGCTCAGATAGACCCTACAGGCAGCCCCGCCAGACCCCTTGGTTCTTAAAGGGAGGAAGATGCTGAGAGTCCCTTCTGAAAGGAAAGGATGGGGTTAAAGAAGAAACAGAGGATGAGGGCTGAGGAATCACTGAGCATGTAGGTGCTGGTGCTGTGGCGCATCAGGCAGGGGGTAGAGGAGAGGAGTAGCAGAAGTTCCTAGGTCCTTTACATTTCTGATCTTTGGGGGGAGACATTACTTAATATGAGTGAAATTGAGTATGATACAAAATAGAATAGAACACATAATAAAAGATGTGGTTCCTGTAGGTGCTGTGGTCAGGGAAGCCTTCCTGGAGGTGGTGGGCTTGAGCTGGACCCATGCAGAAAAGGAGGAAGGCAGTCCAGTTGAGGATAACTGCAAGAGCAAAGGGGCAGGGTTGAGAATTTGCATGTGTCTTTGGGGGCTATAAGATCACATTTCTTTAGTGATACTCCCTTAAAATTACTAGTCAGAGAGAAAGTGTGATGAGTAACGCAATTGGGCCCTGAGCTTGGGAAATGCATGATGTGCATGGTACAACAAAGCCTTACTATAAACTAGAAATGAACGAAAACATTTCAGCAAGATTTAAATGAGATTGCCAGCCTAGAGAGGGTCTCTATTGGCATGCCGTAGAGCTCTGCCATTGGCTATTTTTTGTAGAACTTATTAATGACTTGGATGAAGAAAAGGAAGACCTGTGTGTTAAGTTAGTGGATGGCTTAAAGCTGTGTGCTGTCACCATTCATGAGACGATGCAATTGAGATTCCAAAAGATTTTGCAATTTTGCTGGTCTGGAAGATGTCCAAATAAGGAATGAAATTCAGTGGAGATGGATGTAAAATCCTACCCTTAAGCCCCATAGCATCCATCATCATCCAAGGACAGACGGAGAAGCAGCACATGCAGATAAAGCTTGCATTTCTCTGCAGGCTCAGGGAGAATCCTCAGCGGCTTGGGCCCAGCACAGGAGAGGTCACTGCCACACATTTGCCCTTGGCATGGTCTCCAGAACCATGCATTGCATCCTGGGAGCAACATTTTCTGAGATATTCTGGTAAATTGGAGTGTGTGTTGGTGAGGGTCCCCAGAACGGCAAAGAAGAGCCTGATGCAAGGAACTCAGAGGACCTGAGATGCTGTATCCTAACATTTCAAGAACTGCGATATTGAAAAACGCATTGGATCTACTAGATGTGGTTCTATTAAATGGAACCAAACCCAACAGGTACATTTGAAAGTGAGAGCGTTTGGATCAGTACAAAGAAGAGTTTTTCTTTTCTTTTTTCTTTTCTCTCTTTCTCTTTCTCTCTCTCTCCTTCCTTCCTTCCTTCCTTCCTTTCTTCCTTCCTTCCTTCTTCCTCTTTTTGTTTTTTTGAGTTGGGATCTTTCTCTGTTACCCAGGCTGGAGTGCAGTGCTGTAATCATGGCTTATTGCAGCCTCAAAATCCTGGGCTCAAGCAATCCTCCTGGCAGAGCCTCTTGAGTACCTGGGACTATAGGTGTGCATCACCACGCCTGGCTAGTTAAAACAAATTTTTTTAGAGATGGGGTCCCACTGTGTTGCCCAGGCTGGTCTCAAACTCCTGGCCTTAAGTGATCCTCCCACCTTGACCTCCCAAAGTGCTGAGATTACAGGCGGGAGTCACCATGCCCAACAAAGAGGATTTGTCTAGTAGAGCAGCCCAGAAATGACAGTCTGTCCATTGAGGGCAGGAGTGCCCAGAACAAGTTGGATATGGATGGTTTCTACATTGTGTGGATTGGGCTAAGGGACCCCTCTGATACCCTGCAGTTCTACGCCTCTGTAAACCCTGATGGAGAGGAAACTGAACAGGTGAGTGCTGGAGCAAAGCCAAGGCAAGGGATGTTTTCATTCATTTGTTAGTGCAATCAACAAACATTTGTTATGTTCCAGGTACTGTACTAGGTGCTGGGGGTATAGCTGTGAACCCAATAGAGATCTTCGGAAAGCACATCAGCATTTGGGGGGACTAACTGCACAGGGGCATGGGGAACTTTTTGGAGTAGTGGAAATGTTCCGTGTATTGATCAACACAGGTGTATACATTTGTCAAAACTCACTGGATCATACTTAAAATAGATACATTTTATTTTATGTAAGTTATACCTCAATAAATTGTTTTTCCCAGTGGGAGGGGGGAGACACTCATCAAATAGACAAATATCTGAATATCTGAGCAGTGGAGGGGACATGCGTAATGAGACAGCTTTCATGGGCAAGAGGTGAACAGCGCGGCACAGGAGGACGGAGGAAGGGAACACTGCACCAGAAATGATTTTGCCCATTCTGTCTCCCCCAGGAATATGAGAGCCTGGAGCAAGAAAACACCATGCTGCGGAGAGAGATCGGGAAGCTGACGGAGGAGCTGAAGCACCTGACAGAGGCACTGAAGGAGCACGAGAAGATGTGCCCGCTGCTGCTCTGCCCTATGAACTTTGTGCCAGTGCCTCCCCGGCCGGACCCTGTGGCCGGCTGCTTGCCCCGATGAAGCCGGGGACACTCCTCTGCCCAGCAAGGAGCCTTGGTCATTTTCATACCTGGGAGGAAGGCTTTTCCTTCACAATTGTATACAGGGGGCACCTGTGGCCAGGCCGCCTCCTGGGAGCTCCAGGACCAGCCAGCTGTGTTCCCTGCAGACTGGGCTCAGCCCGACATCCAACAGGCGCCAAACTTACAGAGCCCTTGTGCAGATCCAGCATGGAGGCCACCCTCAGGAGTGAATTCTCATCCACCCTGGCAGCTAGTAGGTTCTGCTGTTATGCAGAGCCATTTCCTCTAGAATTTGGATAATAAAGATGCTTATTGTCTCTCCCTTCTCCAGTTCTGGGAATTTACAGGCACAATACACTTCCTTTTCCTGGAGAGGTCGTCTTCTGTCTTCTCTGGGTGTTCTGTGGCTCATGGGTCTTGCCTCCCTGCCTGGCCACTCTCCCACAGCCACATCCACAGCAGACAGGGGAGGTGGCTTTAGGGGGCTGTGGTGGAGCATAAGCCAATGGGACTTCCTTGCCACTTCTAGGCCTTCAGAAGTCTTTGACCCAGCTGGGTCACAAAGTTGCATGCTGGGTGTGACCCGTGTGTTTGTCATGCTCTGCACAGCCTTCCACCTTGGCCAACTCTCACACTCATGCTGGACTGGCGTGGGAGATTTTCTATTCCCGGTTGGTTTTCTCAACTGCACTGTCCACTCTGAGGCCACCTTCTTGTTCTATAAGTAGGTGTAGGATAGGGGAGAAACTTTGTATTAGTCTGAGTCACAATTGAGTGGAGAAATTTGTCTCCTTATTTAAACAAATATTCGGGTAGATGAGAAGAGGAGCAATTTCTTTTCAAAAAGCCCTGTCTGCCCGACTCTCGCCTTTTGGGAAAAACAGAACCAAGCCAGGAAGAAGCTGGCCCCAGCAAGGAAAACCAATTGGGAAGACACTCCCCATCCTCCAATTCTCTTTTTCCCTGGAAGAGAGGTGGTTCTGGAGGGTGGAGCCATTCCATCATAAAGGGAACAAGAAATGGGAACAGAAAGGAAAGTGCTTGGCTGTAAATGTAGATGGTTAAAGAAGTAAAAAAACAAGAAAGAAATAGAAGGCAGCCCCTCCCAGGGGTGAAGGACTTGCTGACTCTTGGCTACTCCTCTCAACACCCCCTTTCCTAGGGAGAGTTCCCCTTCCTACTGGAGGCCTGCCTGGTCTCTAACACTCACGGGCTGAAGGCTGCAAACTTGCCCTTGTCAGACGTGTTGGAAGGCTGCTGTTAGAGAACAGGACTCATACCTGCTGGGAGTTCAGGGGCAGAAAGCATGATGCAAGGTTTTAGAACAAGAGACATTAAAATCATCCATTCTGACCCCTCCACTTTGCAGAGAAGGGGCTCAGGTGCAGCGAGGGGGAGAGACTTGCTCAAGGTCCCCTGTGGGTGAGCAGCAGAACCAGGCTAAGACCTCAGGTGGTCTCCCACCTGATCCTCTATGAATTGAATCAGGCTGATGTAACAAGGAGGTACTCTGGGTGCGGCTCAGGTAGTGTCTAAATGTGGCCTGTCCTTCCATCTGCACGGTTCAGATGAGCACCCTGTCTGTAATGGTAGACTTAGAGCCAGGATCCCAGGGGTCTCTGCAGTGGTGAGTAGGAACATACAAAGTGTGTGCCTGGCACATGCAGGAGTTTTACTGCTGCTGACTTTCAACTCCAGGAATTTGTGGCCCTGCAGGAGTCTCAGCCTGATCCTGCAGAATTTCCAAGTTCTCCAGGCTTGTGGACCTGGACTCTGGCTGACCCGACTTCCAAAATCCAGCTGTCCTGACTGTCCGCTGACCTGCTCCGACCCTTGTGGTTGTTGCTGTTCTACTGCCTGCTCCCCTACTCCACTGCTAACTCAGGGTGTCCAGGCCTGCTGGCCCCGTTGGCCTGCTTATCCTTAAGCCCTATTCAGCCTGACCTCAGGTGTAATCCCCTGGCTCCACATCATAATCCTCGTTAGTCCCCTAGCTTCCATTTGCTGTGCGCCCTCAAGGCCTTGCCATCCCCCAGCCCCTCTATTCTGGCCGGGAGGCTGGGGAGGAGAGGGTCCATGGGGGATGAGGCAAAGGACTATGTCCTGGAGGTGACGGTATATCACTTCCCCACAGTTCAATGGCCAGAACTCGGTCACCTGGCCCCATCCAGCTACAAGGGAGGTCAGGAAATGAAATTTAGCCAAGGGCTCAGTGGGAGGAAGAATTGGGTTTGGTGAATATCTGTCAGGCTCTACCATAAGATCCAGCCTTTTCTCCCACCCCCTCACTGAAACTGACTCCTTGGAGTTTACCAGTAAGCTCTGGTCACTAAATCTAATGGTCACATCTCAAGTCTTATTTTCCTTTACTTCCCAACAGCCTATGAAAATGGCCTTTACCTTTGTTCTTTGCTCTACCTGCTTCTTCTCAGCCACCATCTGTCTCTATGCTGGTAACTTTCCCATCTGTACCCAGAGCCCAGTTCTCTCTCCAGTGGGCAGCCCTGTGGATCCATCCAGCTGCCTGTTAGGTGTCTCTCGGAGGATGTTTCCGGCACATTCCACTCAATGACTCAACGTGGCGCAAGATACACTCATGATCTCATCATCTTCCCCTCAAACATGCTTTTCAATCTGTTTTTACCTATTTAATCAAGGGTCCATCACCCACCTGGCTAGAAACCTATTGATTTCTCTGTGTTCCCAAGCTAATCTACCCAGTCCTGTCCATTATGTCTCCTAAATATCTCCCAGATCCAGCTACTTTGCTGCAATTTGTCAATTGCTTTATCTGTGATCGAGAACTTTATTCAAATTAGCCACTGAATCAGGCGTCCTCCTCCCTAGCTGCTGTGTTGAGCTTGAGGTTGAGCTTGAATTTTGGGAGGATCAAGACTGCCTCCACTTTCAATGTGAAAGCAATATATTTGGAAGCAGGGAAGCAAAACTAAGGCAGCCCATGGTGCTGAGGGTCATGTCCCCTCTGAGATAACTGGAGATGGGACCAGAGTCCTGAAAAACAAATGTCCCCTGGGCTACTCCTACCTGAAAAAGTAAAAGTTCTGCAGAGTATAAGCCTGAGAAGGTGCTGTATTCTTCCAGGAGGGACTAGGGTAGTACACAAGGTGCTGAGGACTGGATTTGCGTGGTTCTATTCGTACTGCCGCTGGGCACCAGGCCTTGTGCTGGGCATCTGCATCTCAAGTCTCAGAGCGGCTGCCTGCTGGGTTGAAGGAAGGAAGGCAGCCTGAGAAAGGCCCCCTCGGCATAGAAAGTGTCAGAGAGGGAGGAAGTCCTTCCTTCACACCCACACAGCCCCACCACTTCCTGTCCGCAATCTCGCCCTGTATTGCACCAGCCAGCCTTGAACCTTGGGGTTTCCATTCAGTAATCAGGACCCAATTTTGACCCCAAATCTTGGTAAAGAGTGATGACTCTTAACAGACAGGAAAGCGAGAGTCCCAAAAGCCCCTCTCTTCTTTCCCACCAATGCTGGGGTCTCCACCACCCGGGGGGTATTTACTGACACAGGGCTGTGGGCTTTGCCCCAGCAAGAACTAGAAAAAAAAAAAAGGGAGGCCCCAGCTCTCAGTGACACACCTTCCCTCCCTTGAGGTCCAGGAAGTCCTGGCAGGGTCATCCGTGCTGCATGAAGGAGGCTTGTAGAAGAGAGCCAGGGAGCAAAAAGAAAGAAGCAAGAATGGAGAGGAGGAAGAGAAGGAAAGAGGGTTGGAAAAGGGAAGGAGGGAATGGGGATCCTTGTTCTCTGAATCTAAATCATCCCTTCTCCTGGGAAGGTTTTGCTGAATCCACAGGAGGGTGTGCTGGGGGAAGTTCCCTCACACCCCCATAATGCTGCATAATTTGAGGTTTGAGGGTGTGGCCAACCAAGGCCCAAATCTCGAAACTGTTGTATGCTTGGAGTCAAGGGAACTTTTCTGGAGTGCCCATTTGGAAATGGACCACCTTGATGAAAGCGTCCCACCCTATCTATGTGAGACAAAGGAGATAGGTGTGGTCAACACCACCACCACGGACATCATCACCATTAGCGTGACCCACACCAAAAGTTTGTATTTAGCAGTGGTAGTGCTCTTGGCGTGGTATGCTTGAAGGGCTTGAACCCTAAGTCCAAGGCTGTGTTCAAGACAAACTGCCCCTTGAAACAGCTCACCTGTTCTCTTGGCTGTTCTAGCATCACCTTTTTCTGGTATGATATTCTTGAGAAGACCAGAAATATCATCACAGATCAGAACGAAGGCTACTAGCACAGAATTCTAACCACAGCCCTGAGGGAAAGTGCAAGGGAGAGTCCATTGTTTGCATTCTGCCACACCATCCTGAAAGGCCAGAGATGGGCTCTGGAACTTCCCTGATTTCCCTTAATAACCTGCTACTTATCTATTCATTTCTTAGTCAAGACTCATCTGGAACTGGGTTAAGTTTTCAGTTGCCTTGTGTAGGATATAAGCTTCTGCTGTGCTCTGAATTGGCCCCGGTGTTGTCTGAACTTGGGGTTGGCAGGTTCTTGGACAATGTGTAATCATTACTGTTGCCCAGAAGCCTGAGAGAAAGGACCATTTTCCAAGCATCCTCAGCTTTCACAGAGCTTCCTTAGGCTTTCCTTCAGGCTAATGGCAAGACCAAAAAGTACCTTCCAGAATGTCACAAACCCAGAGAAGGCTCAATTCACCAGGCAGTACTTTCTGAAATTGAGAAAGCAAGAAAGTTTGAGAAACACCAGTGGCGGACAACAACCTGAGGCTGAGAGTGGAAAGAATAAATGAAAGTACCTCCCAGAAGTTCTTTAATTGTTACAGCTAATTTGCAAATTAGTTGTAACCATTTGGAATATCGAATCTTTATTAGTAATAAATTATTTATGCAAATCATAAATCATATTAATTATAAATATTTAAATATTATTAATCATTTATGCAATTATAAATATTACTATCAATAAACTAATAATTTTTATAAAAATAAATACTAATAATATAAAAATGATTAAAATACTGATTAGTTATTAATTTACAAATTATTGTTCAAACAATGAAAGCTTAAGTCCCCATTGTGTACATCGTGGTGAAACAAGACACACAAGGGAAAGACACATCCCTCACCCACATACACCTTAAAGGGCCCCCTTATCATACAACTTCTGAAATCTCACCTCCAGACCTGTCTTGTTTTGGTCAGAGGAAATCTAATGCTTTCCCCCATCTGGTCTGAACAGGGAACATACCTACTAAGATTTTAAGCAACAGGTCAGAGAGTGTTTTATTCATTCCTATATGCCTGGTTGCTTAGCACCATGCCTAGCACATGGTAAGCACTAAAAAAAAAAAAAAAAAAAAATCTGTGTGACTGACTGACTGAATGGGTACTCCCTCCCTAGTTGTCTTCATCCCAGTTAAGCCTTCACCCCTACTCCAACCCCTACAAAATCACTTTCATATTTGTGATATGAATTTCTCATTGTTGTTTCCCCATTTAGGAGCATGGACATAACCTACTTTCTTTGCTCCTATAATTCATCATCTAGGTCAGTTTGCCTGTTGTAAATGTGGAGTTCCCATAAATCAGCAAAGACGTTGCTTAAGAAAGGCCTTGTAATAACAGTGATGAAAGTGACAATAGGTTGATGATGATAATGGAGATGTGAGACAGAAATAGACCCAGGACACAAATCTCTTCCGTTGTTAACTTTAATTTCATTTAAATGCTGTAAATATAGTTATCACATTTCTATCTGTTCAACATCATTACCGTGTAAGTCCTTAATATTTGCTTAGGATTACTTCATTTATCATGTGTGCACAGAGGAGTTGGGTACACAAATCACCCGTGGTCCTGGCCAGAGGAGACAAAAAGCAAGAGAATTTGACAGGCTGGCCACGTAGGGAAAATATGCAAGAGGAAACTATGCATTGTCTAGGGGACACCCCTCAGGTTATCTGATAAGAGTCTTGCAGTGTCTTTGAGCTTTGACAACTCTGTCAATTGTAGCTGATTCATAACAATGCAAAGTCATTATCTGTAGACATGCAAATTATGTCCTGCCCATAGATGATCAATTTATTTTCCTCCTCCCTCTCCCTTGGAAAGACCAGTTTGCCTCCATTTGCACATTCATATTGATATTCCAAATCCAGAAACATGCCTGTTTTTCAGATTATCTTTTGAACTGGTTACAACCACTTGGCTCCCTCATTGATTAGTGATTTCCAATAAATAAAAGCCTTAACACTTGCATATTTCATGTATAAATAAGAACATGATTTTGCCTTTTTAAAAAATATATTTAAACAGTGTCAAATGAAGCTAGTGTTTTTGGAAGATGTTTATTTACCCCCAAGTGCATAGAGACACTGAGAAAGTCAGGGCATGATGTATTGACTGTGTAATTTCCAAGGAGCAGAGAGTCCCCGAGCCACCTCACCTGTTCTGCTGTCCTGTGGGGGGTGGGCTGCCTTGTCCTGAATTAGGCCCTCATAGCTGCTATTCCTCCCCGTCATTTCTCTCCAACTCCTAAGCACCTTTAGGGCACAAGCTAGACACCGCTTCCTCAGAAGACTTCTGTGATCTCTGACAAATTTGATGAGAGGCTTTTCCCATTTGCTTGCCTTGACTCTGAATCACAGCATGCATCCCGTTATGTTGGTTGGGTTTTTTTGTTTGTTTGTTTTGTTTTTGTTTTTTTTGGGGGGGGCTTGTTTTGAGACAGTCTCTCTCTGTCACCAGGCTGGAGTGCTGTGGCATGATCTTGGCTCACTGCAACCTCCGCCTCCTGGGTTCAAGTGATTCTCCTGCCTCAGCCTCCCATTACAGGTGCGTGCCACCATGCCCAGCTAATTTTTGTATTTTTAGTAGAGATGGGATTTCACTATGTTGGTCAGGCAGGCCTTGAACTTCTGACCTCAGGTGATCCACTTGCCTCAGCCTCCCAAAGTGCTGGGATTACAGGCGTGAGCCACCGCACCTGGCCATATTGTTGTTGTTTATTTAAGTAAATGAGTAAACAAATGACTGTGTTCTGATGCGAAAGATGCCACAGCATCTTGTATCCACCTCTTCCAGTGTCTGGTGTCTGACTTCAAGGAGAAAAACGCCTTGGGCCTCAGTGAAATCTTTGTGGTAGCGTTTCCCTTTCCTTTTCCTCAGTGGACGCATCACCTTCTTTCTTTACTATGTATTTCCACATGCTTGGGAACCCTTGCTAACCACCTGTTCCACCTTTTCTTTTTCTTATTTTTCTCTTTGTCTTTTTTGTTTCCCTCCTTTATCCTCTTTAAATAAACTGCAGAACACATATTTGAACGTGTATTTGTGACCAAACACTTTGAAAGCAGCAAGATCCCAGTCTCTGTCTATCCTCCCAGAGGACAGGGACACTTCATGGGCACAGTAAGGGAACGAGCAACTCCCTGAGCTTGACCTGTGAGTAACTTTGAAGCCAGTGTGAATAGGCCCTTCCCACCTCCAAAAGAAAACAGTAGCATGTGCTCCTATGAGGCATCTGACCCTATAGAAACTAGGAAGGTAGAAAATTGTAGAAAACTAAGAGGCCCTCTGGGACCCAGAGCTGACTGAGCAAATCTGTGCACTTACCTGGACCAATTCTCTACATTAATAAGGAGAAAGATGACACATGTTGGAAATATTGGGACCCCCTTTCAAACCCGGATTCCAGAAAGGCTCTGCGGTACAGCCCCATTTCACCCCAGGGCTGTGCAAATGTGGTTGGTGGTCACTGAAGCTTCTTTGCCTCCAGCTTATTGGGTGAGAAAATATGGAATCCTGTGTCTTTAAGAACTGAAACCATCTAGAAACAGGATTTGATACCCTGTAGGAGACAGGAGAACTTCCCTTTTGCTGTTCAAGTTTCATCTTCAGTTATCAGGAACTGAGCAGGGGGCACCAGGACTTGGAGCTACAGCAACACGGGTCTGTGAAACTGCTGCTCTCTGGAGATGAATACTCTTCTTTCTTTTTGAATATACCTCACCACCGTGAAAAGTACGTTTAAGAAAAGTCCCTTGTTGACTCTGCATGTCCCATGGGTTTGCTGGAAAAGAGGAGCATCAGCTCTAGTCCCAGATGCTGGCCAGTCCCAGGCCTCCCCGGCACTCCCCTCGCCCAGCACTACTCCTCTCTGCCTGGGGTCGAGCCACAGTCTGTGCTTGGTGGGAGGGCCAGCTGACTTACAGCAGGGTCAGAGAACTCTCTGTGGAAGGCCACAAAGTTCACTCAACTGAATGGTCCAGCCTACTCATTTTGCAGCCAAAGCAGTCGACGCCTAAGATGCCAGCAGCATGCCTCCCAGGACGCTCAGTGTGCGTTGGGGCAGGGATCCAAGAGTCCTGACTTCTGTGCTATGGTTTTTCTGTCATTCCTCCGAGTTACCCATGCCCCTGCTTTTACACAGGCTGTGTTCCAGTGTGGCTGTGTTGGTATCTTGCTTGCCCCTGACCCCACACACCTGGTCCCTTCCCTACCGTTCTTTGCTCATGCTCCCCTGATTGCTGGCTTCCAATCGGCATTAGCCAGTGGGAGGCACCAGTTGGAGACTGAGGGGTGAGGAGGGTGGTGATAGAGGATATTTTTTGTCTGTGCCCTCTTGATTCAGAGGCTTGGCCTGGCAGTGGCTGCATTCTTCCAGGGGCCCAGCTCCTCCTCCATGGCTGTAATCTCCACTGGGCCTCAGTAATACCATCCTCTCCCTCTGCCCCTTCCAGCCTCCACGTGGTAATAGCTTCCACTATGGAGAGCTCCTGTGTGCCTCCACATCCCTGGTCGGCTCCGTAACCTGGCTCTCATCCCTGGAAATATCCCTTTATTAAAATCTCGTCAGTGGAACAATGTGAGTAGAATCCTGGAACTGGACTCCACTGGTCAAATTTGTTCTGGCATTCTAAACCAAGGGACAATTGTCTAGAGGCTAACAAAGTCCATGCTAAACAACGAAACCATGGAGAAAATTGCTTTATAGTAGCTCAGAGCCCTAAGATTCAGCAACTGTCCAGCTAATGCTCAGAGCACAACTTCCTCAGCAGCAGGGTCTGCCCCACGGAGGCAAAACCTAAAGGGCAGCTGGGGTCAGCCTGTCTCCAGCTCTCTGCACTGCTGGACCCACTTGGGAGGACTGAGTTTCTGAGCTCTCTGGAGGGCATATAGAGATCATTTTTCTCTCAACCTCTCTCTCATCCCCACTGCCATGTATAAAACTAATTTGCTTTCCATTTCCCAAATCCTGGAATATGAAATCATTATCCACCCAGCTTCCCAAGATGGAAACCAGAGTTAATTGGATTTTTTTCTTCCACCAAGTCCAGTTGGTGTTCATGTCCATCCTGTCTTCCATCTGTTCTCCCGTCTCTGTCCCCAGAGGCACCACCTTGTTTGAACCCATAGTTCTCAACCAGGACCAAGCAGGGAGTTTTTTTCAAAAGTCAGATGCTTACCTGAGCACCCAGATGCTGGCGCTGTTCAGTCACCTCCTTTGAGGAGCTTCCCTCGAGTCACCTAATCAGAGCTATTCTTTCTTCCTCTGTGCCATTGTAGAACCTCATGTGTGTCTCTGTCACAATCTTGGTCTTATTTTTTTCTATTTTAGATTCATTGTATTATTTTTAAAATTCTATGTAAATTTATATGTCAGAATCAGCTCGTCAATGTCTAAAAACTCCAGCTGTTTTCACATAGGATTGTACTGAATCTATAGATCAATGTGGAGGAAACTGACATCCTGCTAATAGTGAGTCTTCACTATTCATAGATGATAATACATCTATTCATGTATTTAAATATTCTTTAATTTTTCTCAGTGATTTTTTTTTTTTTTTTTTTTGAGACAAGGTCTTGCTCCACCACCCAGGCTGGGTGGAGTGCAGTGGCATGATCTCCTAGGCTTAAGCGATTCTGTCGCCTCAGCCACCTGAGTTGCTAGGACTTCAGGCGTGCACCACCATGCCTGGCTAATTTTTGTATTTTTTATAGAGATGAGGTTTCGCCTTGTTCAAGACCCAGGCTGGTCTCGAACTTCTGGGCTCAAGCCATCCGCCCACCTTGGCCTCCCAAAGTGCTGTGATTACCAACAGGAGCCACCATGCCCAGCCTCAGTTATGTTGTATAATCTTCAGTGTAGAAGTCTTACAAATCACTCATTAAACGTATGCCTAAATATTTCATGCTTTCCAAGGCTATTGTAAATGGGATTTATAAAATTTTAATTCTTCAGTTCTTTGTTGCTAGTATATTCATTTTTATATATCACCCTGGTATCCTTTAACCTTGCTCAATTCACTTATTAATTCTAGAAGGGTTGGGATTTTTTTTTTTTTTTTTTAGATTCCATAGGATTGTCCACGTAGACAATCATGTTACCTGTAATTAGAGAAAGTTTTACTTTTTCTTTCCAACCTTTTATGCCTTTTATTTCTTTTTCTTGCCTTAGACATTGCTAGGGGCTCCAGCACAATATTTCATAGATATGTTCAGAGCAGTTATCCTTTCATTGTTCCCTGTCTTAGGGGAAATCATTCAGTCTTTCACAATTATGTTGTTAGTTGTAGTTTTTTTCAGATTCGCCCTTTGTCAAGTTGAAGAAGTTCCTGTCTATTCTTAGTTTGCTGAGAATTTTTATCATAAAGGAATATTAGTTTTGTCAAATGCTTCTTCTGCATCAATTGAGATGGTTATTTGATTTTCTCTTTTATTCTGTGGAGAATTATTAATACTTGATTGATTTTTTTTTTTTTTTTTTTTTGAGATGAAGTCTCGCTATGTTGCCTGGGCTGGAATACAGTGGCAGTTCACAGGTGTGATCAGAGTGCACTACAGCCACACGTTCCTGGGCTCAAGTGATCCTCCTGCCTCAGCCTTTCAAGTAGCTGGGACTATAGACATTGATTTTTTAATGCTGAGTCAACCTTTCATTTGGTCATGCATATTAATTTTTTATATTGAGGATTCAATTTGCCAATATTTTGCTGAGAATTTTTGCATCTATGTTCATGAGGGATATTGGTCTGTATTCCCCTCCCCTCCCCTCCCCTCCCCTTCCCTTCCCTTCCTTCTTTCGACAGAGTCTTGCTCTGACGCCCAGGCTGGAGTGCAGTGGTGCGATCTCGGCTCATGGCAGCCTCTGCCTCCTGGGTTCCAGCAATTCTCCTGCCTCAGCCTCATGGGTAGCTGGGATTACAGGTGCACGCCACCACGCCTGGCTAATTTTTGTGTTTTTAGTAGAGACGGGGTTTCGCCATGTTGGCCAGGCTGGTCTCGAACTCCTGACCTCAGGTGATCCACCCACCTCAGCCTCCCAAAGTGTTGGGATTACAGGTGTGAGCCACTGCACCCAGCCTGTAATGTTTTTCTTAAACTGTTTTTGTCAGAGCTTAGTATAAAGTTTTATTTTTTAACATTACAATTTAATTTTTGATCAAAAAATGCATAATTTAAAAATGCAATAGTGCCAGAAGGCTTATGGAACAATTAGAATTACTTTTAGCAACAAACAGCAGAAAAACTCAAAATATTTGTGCTTAAACAAGATATATATATATTTTTGTATAAAAGCAGACTAAGAGGAAGGTAGCCAAGCTGGGAGCAGCTCCACTGTGTCATTAAAGGCCCAGGCTCATTTTCTTTTCTGTTCATCCTTAAGGTCACTTCATACTCCAAGATGATTGCCAGAGCTCCATCCATCAGGTCCACATTCCAGGCCAACAGCAAGAGAAAGGAGAAGAAAAAGAAAAGGGTGTCTGCTCCTCACTTTTACAGAAGCTTTTCCAGAAGTCTCACATGACTTTTCTATGTATGCTTCATTGGGCATCATTTTGTCATATGGCTACGTCTAGCTGCAAGGAAGGCTGGGAAGCGTAATCTTTCAGCTGGGGATATTGCCCAGGATGCAGTTACTAAGGAAGAAGGAGAGGATGGATGTGGTATTATGCTGAGCAAAAGGAGCCAGGACACAAAAAGGGTACATAGTATATGATTCTAATTCATAGAGACAGAAAACAAGATATAGTGACAGAAAACTCATCATTGATTGCACACCAGGATGGAATGAGAAAGTACAAGGAAACTTTTTGGGATAATGGAAATGTTCTGTGTTTTGATTGTGGTGATGGTTATATGAGTATATAAATTTGTCAAAATTCCTCCAATAGTATACTTAAAATGGATGCATTTTTGCATATAAACTATACATCAATAAAGTTGGTTTCTATAACTATGGAAAATCCCACTGCTGTAACATAACTACTCTTAAATTTTGTTCATTTTTCTTTGAGTCTTTTTTTATTTGCTCATTTTTATATAGATGACATTGGAATGCACGTACTGACTACGGATGTTCGCTTTTCTCACTTTACATCATAAAAATTTTTCATGCTGCTATATTAATCTTCATAACCATAATTTTTAAATGACTATATAATCCTTTGGGAATTTAAAATGTAATATATACAGACAGTTCAAAAAAAGTCAAAAGTACCAAATAATACACAGCGAAAGTAATTCTTCTCCCAGCTCCGGCCTTTAAGACCCTTTACTTGGTGGCTCACGCCTGTAAGCCCAGAACTTTGGGAGGCTGAGGTGGGTGGATCGCTTGAGCCTGGGAGTTCAAGACCAGCCTGGCCAACATGGTGAAACCTCTTCTCTACAAAAAAATACAAAAACTAGCTGGGCGAGGTGGCGTGTACCTGTAATCCCAGTACCTAGGAGGCTGAGGTGGAAGGATTGCTTGAGCCAGGAAGTGGAAGGATTGCTTGAGCCAGGAAGTCGAAGCTGCAGTGATTCGTGTTCATGCCCCTGCACTCCACCCTGGGTAACAGAGTGAGATCCTGTCTCAAAACAAACAAAAAAAAGACCCTTTGTTTAGAAGCAGTGGCTATTCCAGGTTCTAAGATATACAACCAGCAATATTCTGTGCACATAAAGACTATACATGAAGATCGTTTCCTCTTCTTTCAGGCACAAATGAGGTAATACTAGATACAGTTGGCCCTCTGTATCTGAGAATTCCACATCTGTGGATTCAACCAACTGTGAATTGATAATATTTTTAAAACCCAATATAATAATAAATAATACAAATAAAAAACAACATAGTATAACAACCACTACATAGCATTTACACTGTATTGGGTATTATAAGTAATCTAGAGATGATTTAAAGTATACGGAGGATGTGCATAGGTTATATACAAATAGTATATACCATTTTATATAAGGGACTGGAGCACTTTCAGATTTTGGTATTTTTGCGTTGTTCCTGAACCAATCTCGTGTGGATAGGGAGGGACGACAGTATTTGCTTTCTCATGTAATACATCCTGGACACTGTCTCATGTTCACACATTGAGACGGGCCCTATACTTTTTAACTACTGCCTAATACTCTATGGCATGGATGTTCTATAATTTATTGAACCAATAATTGGTAAACACTTAGGGTTTTCCCAGTTCTTTTTCTATTATACATGCCACAAGATGTAATGTTGAAGTTTTGAATCAGCTACCAAGTTACAATAGATGCTACTTTCTAAAGGAAGTGCGAGGCTGTATACAAAATTTACTACAAAAGAAATTTAAGACCGGTTACCTGACTGGTGAAACCTCTCAGTTACACTGAAGATATAAAAGAGTGGAGACAGGAGAAGATTACAAAAGGATTTGTGAGGACTTCCTCCTTTCCCTGAAGTCAAGAAAGGGGAATCCAACAGGTAGCTCAAGAAATGTCCTCGTTGCTCCTCCTGATCTGGAGGCCAGCTGCCAAGGTCATGGTGTGTGAACCCACCCACTTGATCTGTTTTTGAGGCCAAACCCCAACAAGGTCTAGTACCAGCTGTCCTCAGAACACTGCCACTTGCTCAGAGAGAACCAGCCCTTCTAGCATCATTGGGAGCAAAGCAAAAACTCTCAAAGTCAGGTCATTGCCCATGAGGACAATATCCAACAGGTGCTTCTTGAACTTCAATGTGCATTGAAAGCACCTGGAGATCTTGCTAAATTGCAGCTCCTGGACCAGGAGAATCGGGAACTGAAGATTCTGCATTTCAATCAAGCTTCCAGGTGATGCCAATGCTGCTGGTCTACAGAGCAAACTTGGAATGTAGAGGACTTACAAATGCACCCCAAATAATACATTCCAAAGCCAAAGTCACTTTATAAAAACATTCTTCTGAGTTATCTCATTCATTCAGAATAATTGAGGTAGGGAAGATATTCTGAAAATTTGAAGAAGTAAATTATTTAAAAATTGTAAAACACAGTGCCTTTATTTTATTTTTTTTGAAGGCTATGTATTTTCATTGCATGGAGTGAGAGAGGTTGACAAGAAGGGGGTTCTGTGAATCTATCTCAATAAAGAGAAAAGCATTATTTGAAATTTCTAGGTCTGTTTTTTTACTAAACTCAAGACCCTTGAAACAACTTGAAAATGCCTAATTCTCTCCCATAGGCTAAAGTGCTGATTTTTCATGCTAATAACAGCCATTTTTAGGGTGTTTTTTTTTAAAGCTCTCCTTTATTGTGTTGTCATGTATACATTGAATAAATGAGCAAATAGTTGAGTTCCTTTGCTTATAAATTAGTTCCCTCATAAATGGCACAAAAGTAAGCTTTGGTTCCATCACTAAGTTGTTACAAAGTCCGTGCACTGTCCAGATGAATGACACTTTTCTAAGACCTGAGCCAGCCTGGCACCAGTTTCCTTCCCATGCCCCACATGCCCAAGAATTAGCCAGGGCTGGGGGAGTGTGTTCTCCTGAACAAGGCTGAGCAATCATTTTTGCTGCCCCTGCAAAGACAGCTGGTAAGAGCCTGCTTATTATCACCTCCCCCTGCCTGTGCGGGGGTGCGGGTGGGTGAGGAGGGTTGGCAGGGAAGTGAAGAGGCTGCTTCTGGAGCCTGCTAGGTAAATTACTGTGTGGTTTCTCCCTGAGTCATCAGGGCAGGGATGAGGCTGGAGGAGCGGGGTTTTCCTACCAGTATTTGTGTTTTCTTTAGGTGTGAGAGGACACAAATGGCTCTGGCAACCAGGCCCACAAATGGCTCTGGCAACCAGGCCCACAGCTGCTGCCTCATTTGCATGATGATTTACACAGCTGAGGCTTGGACGCTCAAGGGTAGGCATTTTTCTAAGGTGTTTAGGCAGACTCATCCTTTATGCATATATATGCAAGTAAGGAGTTGTTGGGGGTGAAGAAGGATCGGGGAACTCTGTTTTTGGCTGTTTCCTCATTTCTGCATTTCCACCAGCGGTGCCAGCTGCTGATGTCATCCTAGCTGTGAAGTTGCAGCATCGAACCAGAGCCTACCTTACGAAGAGCTTTCTGTGGGGCTCTTGGAGTTAGAGAGGAAGGACGTGAAGAGAACTAGTGAGCACAGCCTTGGCTTTTGAGGAACTGACAGGCAGGAGCAGAAGCAAATACAGATCCTGAGAACCCTCATGAAGGAGCTTCTGTGCAAATGGGTATAGAGGGCACAAGGGTGGTGACCACGTAGAAAACTTGGGTGCTATGGCCTGGGGAAAAGCAGAGATGAATTCACTGTGGCCTCTAGGTCTCAATTTCCTCCTGGTACAGTGAGACTAATAATACCTGCCTTGCTCAGTTGCTTTGAGGATTAAATAAGATCATGAATGTAAAATGCCTAGAACAGTGTCTGGCTCTAAGTGGTATCTGTCATAACATCAATTATTATTGATAAGATGAAACCATGGAGCAACCAAGATCCTGTCTTGCATATCCTACTTCTTTGCTGCCTTTTCCTTTGTGAGAAAAGCCTGCCTTGAGCTCCCTTACTCCTTCCAACCTTGGGTTCTCTTTGGGATCTGCAATATCAACAAATGGCTGGACAGACTGCAAGGTGCCATCTGTGGCCCCCAAACAGGACAGGCCAAGGTGTGACTGAGTAGCTCACTTGAGGGTAAAACCTGGGACTTCAGCCTCAGGGACAGCATAACTTCCCACTCTGCAACCAGCAGGTTGTAATGAGTTGGGAAATTGGGGCTCCATGGTAGAGTAGAAAGAGCGCAGAACCAAACTGCTTTCAAATCTCGGCTCTGTCACCAGATGTATGACTTTGAGCAAGTTGTTTAACCTCTTTGTGCCTCGGTTTCTTGATCTGTTAAATGGGGATGATAATATTACCCACCTCATAGGGATGTTGTGTGAATCAAAAGTGTTAACACATACAGTTGTCTCTCAGTATCTTCGGGGGATTGGTTTCTTCGGGTAAAGAGAACCCAAATACTGGCAGGAAAACCTCGCTCCTCCAACCTCATCCCTGCGCTGATGACTCAGGGAGAAACCACACAGTAATTTACCTAGCAGTCTTCATGGACATCAAAATCCAAAGACGCTCAAGTCCCTGACATAAAATGGCTTAGTATTTACATTAACTTATGCACATCCTCCTGTATACTTTAAATCAACTCCGGATTACTTATAATTCCTAATACAATGTAAATGCTATGTAAATAGTTGTTATACTTTATTGTTTAGGGAATAATGACAAGAAAAAAATGTAGATATTCAGTATAGATGTTTGGTTTTTAAAAAATATTTTCTATCCACTGTTGGTTGAACCCACAGACATGGAGGACTGAATGTATGAAGTACTTGGAACTGTACCTGGCCCAGAGTAAACCCAAGACAAATGATCAAATTTGGCTTTTGATCATTTTTGATTGGGGGGTGACTAGGGTGTGAAGGGTGTGTGGCCAGAGGACTGAGGACAGCCGGGTGGGCAGGCAGAGACCTCCACTTGCCATGGTTTATGCATCTTTAAGGAAGGAAAGGACAAAGATGGTGGCTGGGATGGAGAACGACGCGCTTGTGCAAAGTCAAACAAACCTCCCAAGGACTCTCACTAATATCCTAGGAGCTTCCACAGGATCTCAGGGCTCTGCCCAGGCCACCATCGCCTCATCCTGCAGAGGGAGGATGGCTTGCGTCTGCGTGACCCTTCTGTGAACCAGGCCTGCCAGCTGCAGCCTGTGCCGCCCAGCCCTGCTGGCCTGCTCCTCCTCGGGTACATTGGTGCATGAACCTTGCCCTGGGGATGTCTGACGTCTCTATCATTATTTTTCCTTCTTTCCATTTCTGCTTTGCTTAAAAAAACTTGCTGAATGATATGTATTAATATTTGATAAGCCATCTTAGGTTATTCCTGGAATAGGCAGAGAATAAAGAAATAAACCACCTAGTTCCTAGAGATTTTAACTTTCTTAAAGTTTTTATAGCAGTGGTTTTCAAATTCATTTTTTTCAGAGGATCCCCCTTTTAAAAAATGAAATCTTTTCTAGAAACCCTAACATATGTAAACAGCCTGATCAGGTTAAAGCAGGGAAAAGGACCTCAGCACCCACCTGCTGCTCACCCCCCGGCCACTCCCTGCCCGCCTTGCCTACCCCCTTGTCCCCCAAGGTGTCTGTACCAAGTCCTGTCTCGGAGGGGCACTGTTTGTAAACCATGAGTCCTTTCCATGGCAATCACACTGCAATGTTTGGTATGTCATTTTGGTGCAAAAATAAGGAAGTGAGATGGTTTCCTATGACCTTTTGGACAATTTCCTAATTATTGCTGCTAAACAGCAATATCTATACCTGCTACATCTATGTCTGCTATATAGACATAAACTGCTAAAGAATGAATATTAGTTAACCTCTAACAGGAAATAACAAAATGAACAAAAACAAAAGTCCTGTTTACCTTTCTATTACAGAAGATAATCATTTGTGAGTTTAAGTAACAATTGAGCTTTAATTATCACTGACAGAATGAAAACAAATAACAGCTAGATGCAGATCTTCAAAGTGAAATACAAACAAAATACAATTCAAAAGTAGTTTAGAAACCGAGTTTTAACTAATAATTAACACAACCTCTACATCAGCTACCCCCAGTCTCCCCCAATACAGGGAATTCTCCATTCCTCAAATTGTCTCTACTTTCCCATCCTTTCATGTTTAACCCTCTTCTCAAATCCCAGCTCCTTCGTGAAGCCTCGTGTGATCTACCTAGTCAAAGCCCAGTGGCACTTTATTAAATACAGTCTTCTCTATCTTAGGGTGTGGGCTTAGTCCCCTCAGTGAGGGGGCTGACGTGGCATCTGGGCCACTTTCACACAGTGGTCAGCCCCGCCGAGCACAGTGGACACCCAACCACTGCTCCTTCCATTCTCTCTCTCATTCTCCCTGGTACTCAAGATGGTGCTGCTTCTGAAAGGGTTAAACTTTATATGACTGTGTTGGTAGAAAGACAAATACATTAAATTCTCTTTCAACATCAAGTTCATTTTTTCTGATTTTAAAAGAAATTAAAATATTTACATAGGCCCCTAAAAGCAAGATAGGCCCTTGGTGATGCTACTGTGCACATATATAAAGCTGCCACTTTACTAGCTATGTGGACTTGGGCAATTTACTTAACCACTCTGGGCTTTAGTTTTCTCATTTGTAAAATGGGGATAATGATAGCACCCAATTCACAGAATTAAATGTCAGCTATGACTTGCCTGCATTGCAAAGTTAAAAATAGGGAAACACAAAGGATAATATCTTCTTGATTTCTTTTTATGCTCTGATCCAATATCAAATCTAGCTTTTCAACTTATTTTTGGCAAACATAAACTTCCTATTTCAAAGGAAAAGCACTAGAAAGAACAAATGAAACCAAACCAAAAGCTCTTCCGAGACATCCAAGGACTCTTGCCAAACAGCAACGTGATGAGTTCACAGTAAATGAATCAGAGACATATGGTTTAGATTCCCCACTCAAAGTCCTCAGGGGGAAATAGGAAGGCCAAGGACTGCAGAGAGCAGCTGGCCGTGTCAGCCCCACTCTGCCAGCTAAGCAAGAGATTACGATGCCCTGGAGCCCCTCAGGCATCTCCCGGATGATCCTTTCCCCTGGGCTCAACTCACGTTTCTCATTTGACTCTGTCTTCCCCCAGAAGGAAGATGTCACCCAGGAACCCTAACTGGAAACCGGACAGTTACCAGGGCACCCAAAACCCAATATTTGGTTATTACTTCATCCTTGACCTTCATTCCATTCATTCCCAGCTGCAGACAGTAGGGTTTCTAAGGAAGAGTTAAGAGGGTAGAGGTGGTGGACTGTCTCTCTGTGATTGTTGTTTTCCAGGAACTCAGCTTGTTGCCAGGGAGATGTCACACACTAGAATGTTCCCACTGACCAGCAAGGGAACTCTAGAATGACTCATGTGAGGACCTGCCCCAGGAAAGGGAGGGTTATGGCCTAAAACCACACCACCCCCCTCATTGTATCAAACTCCATCCTTTTCAATGACAACTTCAGCCCCTCCCCTTCCCCCACCAGGAAGCCTTCCTAGATGAACCAGAAGCACTGTCTACCCCAAGCCACCCTCACACCTCCAACACTTCATTTGCATATGTGGTTAGCTTTTTAATGATATCAGAGCAATCTGTGAACAGCTTCAGCAGGGGGCCCTCTGGCAGAATTGAATAAATTGGATGGTTAAAGACCTGATTGAGGCCAGGTTTGTTGGCTCACTCCTGCAATCCCAGCGCTTTGGGAGGCCTAGGAGGGAGGATTGATTGAGCACAGGAGTTTGAGATCAGCTCCAGGCAACATGATGAGATCCCCATCTCTAAAATATAAAATAAAAATTAGCCAGGTGTGGTGGCAGGCACCTGTAGTCCCAACTACTCAGAAGACTGAGGTGGGAGGATCGCTTGAACCCCAGAGTTCGAGCCTGCTATGAGCCATGATTGTGCCACTGCACTCCAGCCTGGGCAACAGAGTGAGACCCTGTCTCAAAAATTAAAAATATATATATATGACTGAGAGCCAGCTTGGTAAAGCCTTCAGAGCCAATGTGCCCGGCAGTCCGTCAACACACATGGAATGATTGCGCACTGGGGAACTGCAGTGCAAGACAGAGATGTGGAAGAAAGACTTGACTCTCAGAGATAGAAAAGTCAGGAAAGACACAAATAAAAACCCCAAAGAACTCCCAGACACAGACCTCTACAAACTGACTTGTTAACCTTTTGGGCCCGATCACAGCAGAAGCAAGGGCTCCACACCACACGAACCTGGGTCAAGGCTAAGGTGCCGGGGCCGGCTTCTTCTCCTCTGCTCAAGCAGGCTTTATATGGAGCACACTCTCTCCAGGACACAAAACAAGAACCATGCCCCTTCCACCCTGGCCCCCCTTACCCTCTCAGAAGGGGCTCCCTGGCCTAGCAGAGAGCAAAAGGCTACAGGTCTCACCACTGAAAGCTGGGCACCACCCGCCCCAAAGCAGAGAAGTGGAGGAGAGGACACTACGTAGCTGCGCTAGCAGGGTTGTGCATGAAGCCAGCACCTGAGAGAAGACAGGAGGGAGGCAGAATTGAAGCCAGAGGCCGTGGTTTTTGGTGGTCACTATGGCCCACTCTAATTACTATGCACCAGGCGCGAGTCTGTGCTGGGTGCTCCTGAACATACAGATATGCAAGACACGGCCCTTGGGGATGGGATGTCCTATAGGAGAAATTAGCCAAAAACGCAAGGCTGCCTGCATTGAATGCCAAATGATGGACACACACCATAAGTGTCAGAGGAAAAGAAATAATATTTACTGAGTACTTACTATGTGTTAAAGCACCTGTAAATGGTTTAGATGTATTTAATTTTTCCAACAGCCCATGAAGTGATTACAGGTATTATTTCCACTTTATGGATGAGAAAATTGAGGCTCAAAGAGTCTTAAAACACTTGCTTGGTGTCACACAATTTTTCATGGTAGATTCAGATTTTCAACTCAAAATTCTACCTCTCCAAGTGCGCGCGCGCGGACCCACGCACATGCATGGTTTTCTTGATGGGAGAGGATTTTGGGAAAGAGAGGTGACACCAGGCACGGGACTCTGGCTCCTACGCATAACTTATTTTTGACGCATAACTTATTTTTGACACATAGAGGGAACTTCGACGGCTACGTTTTCAAGCAGAGGGATGTCTTCTAACGAAGAGTTCATTTTTGATGTTTAGTTGTGCAGTCGTTAAGTCTGCGAGTTGCGATCCTGCTTCAGTTGTGCTGTGGGAGCGCGGTGGCCCAGGACTGGCTGGCCCGGCTGGGGAGGAGCCCAGGGAAAGAGGAAGGGAGGGCAGGGGAGGGGAGAAGCAGCTGTCCCCGGGCTGCCTGGGAGTCACTGGGGAGTCCTAGCCCGCCCTTGGGCCTAGGGCTCCCTGATGCGGCCTTCACTCTTCGCAGGGCCAGGGGGCGAGGAAGGAGGAGGGAGGAAAGAGGGAAGTTGGGAAGTGGGAGAGCGTCCTCCGCGACCGCTTGGGTCCTCCGCGGGGCAGCCTCGGGGAGGGTGGCTGCAGGGCCCGGAGTCGCCTGGATCGCAGCGCCATCTCGTGGCTGCTGGCAGGTCTGCCTTGGGCCCTCTTGGCGCACATAGGAAACAGGAGCTCTTCCCATCAGTGACAGGTGCCCGCAGGCCCGCAGTGAGTCCCAGGGTGCTTTCTCCTGCGTCAGGGAGCCAGGAGGGGAAGGGGGCATGGGTGCTGGGACCAGATTTCCCTGGCTCTGTGCTCCTGGGTAAGGACTGATTGTCAAGAGTGGGCTTCCAGTTCTACCCCAGGCCCTGAGGGCCTTGTCCTTTTGCTGGGAGCCCCCACCGTTCTCCCCTACTCCCTCCTGTCTTCTCAAACGATAGCATAATGGAAGAAATCATCCTTAGAGTATGCAGGCCAGAACCCTGCCCCGTTGCGTAAGAGCTGTTGTCCCCGCGTCTCTCTGAGCCTCAACGGTCTTATCTGTTAAAGGGCATAATAACACCAGGAGAAGAATATATTGTAAAGCCTCTAGCACAGTGCCTTCAAGTAGTAGGAACTTAATCCATCCTTGAAGGCGACATGATTGTCAGTGGTTACAACAGGTCTCAATGTTGCGGAAGCTCATGCTTAGCAGATGGTAGGTGCCCTGGGAATATTGCAAACTAGTAGCGATGTCTTCTTAGCTCCAGCCCGAGAATGGGACAGTCCTAGTGCTAGATGTTTGCATAGTTTCATAGATGATAACAATCCAGCTGGTCTTGCAAACCTAGTAAAAATAGCTGTCTATTCTACCCATCAGCCCAGGAGAATGCTCCAGTGTCACCAGTGACTCCTGCTCCCACATCTGCCTACAGGAAGCCCTCTTGGAACAAAAGCGTCTCACTTCTGGGAGGCATCAAGGTAGTGAGGGGAGAGGGCAGTGGTGTGGGTTACACAGACCTGGGGCTCCCTTACCAGGTGAGGACCTGGAGCAGGCCACTAACCTCTCCAAACCCCATGTTTGTCATCTGTAAATCAGGGATGTTATTATACTTCCCACCTCTTTAGGCTTGTATGGAATTGAATGAGATTATTAATGTAAAACACTTAGCACGGTGGTTTTAGTGTGCATCAGCATCACCTGAGGATTTATTAAAATATGAGTTGCTGGGCCCCACCTCAAGTTTCTCAAGCAGTAGGACCATGGTGTGGCTCAATAATTTATTTGCACTTCTAATTTGCATCTCGGGGGATGTTGGTGCAATCTGTCCAGGAACCAGGCTTTGAGAAGGACTAATCTGGCACATACTAGATCTGCAATGAATTTTTTTTATTATACTTTAAGTTTTAGGGTACATGTGCACAACGTGCAGGTTTGTTACATATGTATACATGTGCCATGTTGGTTTGCTGCACCCAGTAACTCATCATTTAACATTAGGTATATCTCCAAATGCTATCCCTCCCCCCTCCCCCCACCCCACAATAGGCCCCAGTGTGTGATGTTCCCCTTCCTGTGTCCACGTGTTCTCATTGTTCAATTCCCACCTATGAGTGAGAACATGCGGTGTTTGGTTTTTTGTCCTTGCGATAGTTGGCTGAGAATGATGGTTTCCAGCTTCATCCATGTCCCTACAAAGGACATGAACTCATCATTTTTTTATGGCTGCATAGTATTCCATGGTGTATATGTGCCACATTTTCTTAATCCAGTCTGTTATTGTTGGACATTTGGGTTGGTTCCAAGTCTTTGCTATTGCGAATAGTGCCGCAATAAACATACGTGTGCATGTGTCTTTATAGCAGCATGATTTATAATCCTTTGGGTATATACCCAGTAATGGGATGGCTGGGTCAAATGGTATTTCTAGTTCTAGATCCCTGAGGAATTGCCACACTGACTTCCACAATGGTTGAACTAGTTTACAGTCCCACCAACAGTGTAAGTGTTCCTATTTCTCCACATCCTCTCCAGCACCTGTTGTTTCCTGACTTTTTAATGATCGCCATTCTAACTGGTGTGAGATGGTATCTCACTGTGGTTTGATTTGCATTTCTCTGATGGCCAGTGATGATGAGCATTTTTTCATGTGTCTGTTGGCTGCATAAATGTCTTCTTTTGAGAAGTGTCTATTCATATCCTTCACCCACTTTTTGATGGGGTTGTTTTTTTCTTGTAAATTTGTGTGAGTTCGTTGTAGATTCTGGATATTCGCCCTTTGTCAGATGAGTAGATTGCAAAAATTTTCTCCCATTCTGTAGGTTGCCTGTTCACTCTGATGGTAGTTTCTTTTGCTGTGCAGAAGCTCTTTAGTTTAATTAGATCCCATTTGTCAATTTTGGCTTTTGTTGCTATTTTGCTTTTGGTGTTTTAGACATGAAGTCTTTGCCCACGCCTATGTCCTGAATGGTATTGCCTAGGTTTTCTTCTAGGGTTTTTACGGTTTTAGGTCTAACATTTAAGTCTTTAATCCATCTTGAATTAATTTTTGTATAAGGTGTAAGGAAGGGATCCAGTTTCAGCTTTCTATATATGGCTAGCCAGTTTTGCCAGCATCATTTGTTAAATAGGGAATCGTTTCCCCGTTTCTTGTTTTTGTCAGGTTTGTCAAAGATCAGATGGTTGTAGATATGCAGCATTATTTCTGAGGGCTCTGTTCTGTTCCATTGATCTATATCTCTGTTTTGGTACCAGTACCATGCTGTTTTGGTTACTGTAGCCTGGTAGTATAGTTTGAAGTCAGGTAGCGTGATGTCTCCAGCTTTGTTCTTTTGGCTTAGGATTGACTTGGCAATGCGGGCTTTTTTTTGTTTCCATATGAACTTTAAAGTAGTTTTTTCCAATTCTGTGAAGAAAGTCATTGGTAGCTTGATGGGGATGGTATTGAATCTATAAATTACCTTGGGCAGTATGGCCATTTTCATGATATTGATTCTTCCTACTGATGAGCATGGAATGTTCTTCCATTTGTTTGTATCCTTTTTTATTTCATTGAGGAGTGGTTTGTAGTTCTCCTTAAAGAGGTCCTTCACATCCCTTGTAAGTTGGATTCCTAGGTATTTTATTCTCTTTGAAGCAGTTGTGAATGGGAATTCACTCATGATTTGGCTCTCTGTTTGTCTGTTTTTGGTGTATAAGAATGCTTGTGATTTTTGCACATTGATTTTGTATCCTGAGACTTTGCTGAAGTTGCCTATCAGATTAAGGAGATTTTGGGCTGAGACAATGGGGTTTTCCAGATATACAATCATGTCATCTGCAAACAGGGACAATTTGACTTCCTCTTTTCCTCATTGAATACCCTTTATTTCCTTCTCCTGCCTGATTGCCCTGGCCAGAACTTCCAACACTATGTTGAATAGGAGTGGTGAGAGAGGGCATCCCTCTCTTGTGCCAATTTTCAAAGGGAATCATTCCAGTTTTTGCCCATTCAGTATGATATTGGCTGTGGGTCTGTCATAGATAGCTCTTATTGTTTTGAGATACGTCCCATCAATACCTAATTTATTGAGAGTTTTTAGCATGAAGGTTGTTGAATTTTGTCAAAGGCCTTTTCTGCATCTATTGAGATACTCATATGGTTTTTGTCATTGGTTCTGTTTATATGCTGGATTATGTTTATTGATTTGCATATGTTGAACCAGCCTTGCATCCCAGGGATGAAGCCCACTTGATCATGGTGGATAAGCTTTTTGATGTGTTGCTGGATTCGGTTTGCCAGTGTTTTACTGAGGATTTTTGCATCGATGTTCATCAGGGATATTGGTCTAAAATTCTCTTTTGTTGTTGTGTCTCTGCCAGGCTTTGGTATCAGGATGATGCTGGCCTCATAAAATGAGTTAGAGAGGATTCCCTTTTTTTCTATTGATTGGAATAGTTTCAGAAGGAATGGTACCAGCTCCTCCTTGTACCTCTGGTAGAATTCGGCTGTGAATCCATCTGGTCCTGGACTTTTTTTGGTTGGTAAGCTATTAATTATTGCCTCAATTTCAGAGTCTGTTATTGGTCTATTCAGAGATTCAAGTTCTTCCTGGTTTAGTCTTGGGAGGGTGTATGTGTTGAGGAATTTATCCATTTCTTCTAGATTTTCTAGTTTATTTGCGTAGAGGTGTTCATAGTATTCTCTGATGGTAGTTTGTATTTCTGTGAGATCGGTGGTGATATCCCCTTCATCATTTTTTATTGAGTCTATTTGATTCTTCTCTCTTTTCTTCTTCATTAATCTTGCTAGCAGTCTATCAATTTTGTTGATCTTTTCAAAAAACCAGCTCCTGGATTCATTGATTTTTTGAAGGGTTTTTTTGTGTCTCTATTTCCTTCAGTTCTGCTCTGATCTTAGTTATTTCTTGCCTTCTGCTAGCTTTTGAATGTGTTTGCTGTTGCTTCTCTAGTTATTTTAATTGTGATGTTAGGATGTCAATTTTAGATCTTTCCTGCTTTCTCTTGTGGGCATTTAGTGCTATAAATTTCCCTCTACACACTGCTTTGAATGTGTCCCAGAGATTCTGGTATGCTGTGTCTTTGTTCTCATTGGTTTCAAAGAACATCTTTATTTCTTCCTTCATTTCATTATGTACTCAGTAGTCATTCAGGAGCAGGTTGTTCAGTTTCCATGTAGTTGAGCGGTTTTGAGTGAGTTTCTTAATCCTGAGTTCTAGTTTGATTGCACTGTGGTCTGAGAGACAATTTGTTATAATTTCTGTTCTTTTACATTTGCTGAGGAGTGCTTTACTTCCAACTATGTGGTCAATTCTGGAATAAGTGTGGTGTGTTGCTGAGAAGAATGTATACTCTGTTGATTTGGGGTGGAGAGTTCTGTAGATGTCTATTAGGTCTGCTTGGTGCAGAGCTGAGTTCAATTCCTGGATATCCTTGTTAACTTTCTGTCTCGTTGATCTGTCTAATGTTGACAGTGGGGTGTTAAAGTCTCCCATTATTATTGTGTGGGAGTCTAAGTCTAAGTCTCTTTGTAGGTCACTCACGACTTGCTTTATGAATCTGGGTGCTCCTGTATTGGGTGCATATATATTTAGGACAGTTAGCTCTTCTTGTTGAATTGATCCCTTTACCATTATGTAATGGCCTTCTTTGTCTCTTTTGATCTTTGTTGGTTTAAAGTCTGTTTTATCAGAGACTAGGATTGCAACACCTGCCTTTTTTTGTTTTCCATTTGCTTGGTAGATCTTCCTCCATCCCCTTATTTTGAGCCTATGTGTGTCTCTGCACGTGAGATGGGTGCAGCATCTGAATACAGCATTCCTGAATACAGCACACTGATGGGTCTTGACTCTTTATCCAATTTGCCAGTCTGTGTCTTTTAATTGGAGCATTTAGCCCATTTACATTTAAGGTTAATATTGGTATGTGTGAATTTGATCCTGTCATTATGATGGTAGCTGGCTATTTTGCTCGTTAGTTGATGCAGTTTCTTCCTAGCCTCGATGGTCTTTACAATTTGGCATGTTTTTGCAGTGGCTGGTACTGGTTGTTCCTTTCCATGTTTAATGCTTCCTTCGGGAGCTCTTTTAGGGCAGGCCTGGCGGTGACAATCTCTCAGCATTTGCTTGTCTGTAAAGTGTTTTATTTCTCCTTCACTTATGAAGCTTAATTTGGCTGGATATGAAATTCTGGGGTGAAAATTCTTTTCTTTAAGGATGTTGAATAGTGGCCCCCACTCTCTTCTGGCTTGTAGAGTTTCTGCCAAGAGATTAGCTATTAGTCTGATGGGCTTCCCTTTGTGGGTAACCCGACCTTTCTCTCTGGCTGCCCTTAACATTTTTTCCTCTATTTCAACTTTGGTGAATCTGACAATTATGTGTCTTGGAGTTGCTCTTCTTGAGGAGTATCTTTGTGGCGTTCTCTGTATTTCCTGAATTTGAATGTTGGCCTGCCTTGCTAGATTGGGGAAGTTCTCCTGTATAATATCCTGCAGAGTGTTTTCCAACTTGGTTCCATTCTCCCCATCACTTTCAGGTATGCCAATCAGACGTACATTTGGTCTTTTCATATAGTCCCATATTTCTTGGACACTTTGTTTATTTCTTTTTATTCTTTTTTCTCTAAACTTCTCTTCTCACTTCATTTCATTCATTTGATCTTCCATCACTGATACCCTTTCTTCCAGTTGATCGAATCGGCTACTGAGGCTTGTGCATTCATCATGTAGTTCTCGTGCCATGGTTTTCAGCTCCATCAGGTCCTTTAAGGACTTCTCTGCATTGGTTATTCTAGTTAGCCATTCGTCTAATTTTTTTTCAAGGTTTTTGACTTCTTTGCATTGGGTTCGAACTTATTCCTTTAGCTCAGAGTAGTTTGATCGTCTGAAGCCTTCTCTCAACTCATCAAAGTCATTCTCTGTCCAGCTTTGTTCCGTTGCTGGTGAGGAGCTGCATTCCTTTGGAGGAGGAAAGGCACTCTGATTTTTAGAGTTTCTAGTTTTTCTGCTCTGTTTTTTCCCCATCTTTGTGGTTTTATCTATCTTTGGTCTTTGATGATGGTGACATACAGATGGGGTTTTGGTGTCGATGTCCTTTCTGTTTGTTAGTTTTCCTTCTAACAGTCAAGACCCTCAGCTTCAGGTCTGTTGGAGTTTGCTGGAGGTCCACTCCAGACCCTGTTTGCCTGGGTATCAGCAGCGGAGGCTGCAGAACAGTGGATATTGGTGAACAGCAAATGTTGCTGCCTGATCGTTCCTCTGGAAGTTTTGTCTCAGAGGAGTACCCGACCGTGTGAGGTGTCAGTCTGCCCCTACTGGGGGGTGCCTCCCAGTTAGGCTGTTCGGGGATCAGGGACCCACTTGAGGAGGCAGTCTGTCCGTTCTCAAACCTCCAGCTGTGTGCTGGGAGAACCACTACTCTCTTCAAAGCTGTCAGACAGGGACATTTAAGTCTGCAGAGGATTCTGCTGCCTTTTGTTTGGCAATGCCCTGCCCCCAGAGGTGGAGTCTACAGAGGCAGGCAGGCAGGCCTCCTTCAGCTGCAGTGGGCTCCGCCCACTTCGAGCTTCCCAGCTGCTTTGTTTACCTACTCAAGCCTCAGCAATGGCGGGAGCCCCTCCCCCAGCCTCACTGCCGCCTTGCAGTTTGATCTCAGACTGCTGTGCTAGCAGTGAGCGAGGCTCCGTGGGCATAGGACACTCCAAGCCAGGTGAGGGATATAATCTGGTGTGCCATTTGCTAAGACCGTTGGAAAAGTGCAGTATTAGGGTGGGAGTGACCCGATTTTCCAGGTGCTGTCTGTCACCCCTTTTTTTGACTAGGAAAGGGAATTGCCTGACCCCTTGCGCTTCCCAGGTGAGGCAATGCCTCGCCCTGCTTCAGCTCACACTCGGTGTGCTGCACCCACTGTCCTGCACCCACTTTCCGACACTCCCCAGTGAGATGAACCCGGTACCTCAGTTGGAAATGCAGAAATCACCCGTCTTCCGCCTCAATCACGCTGGGAGCTGTAGACTGGAGCTGTTCCTATTCGGCCATCTTGGCTCCATCTCCAATGAATTTTTATTGTCATTCCCCACCCACCCACTTACAAATCAAAAGGGAAAATGAGGATATATGGGGAAATACAACCCAAATCCAGTCAAGTAAAACTATGAAACCCCACATCTAGCTAGACATAAGAACAGTTCAATTTAACAAATGTTAGTTGAATACCTTTTTCTATTTCTTCCATATGTTTTGTTGGGTAGGGATTCACTCAAATGCCCCATCTCTTTCGATGCTCATAACAATCTTGTGAATTATATCATGATCTCCATTAAGAGGTGAGTGACTTGCTTACAGGCACAAAGCTCTGGAAGGCAGAGCACAGCCTCAGTTGGAATTTGCTGACCCGGCTGCGCCCTTTGGAGTGCGTCTCAGACACCTCGGCATGCTCGTGGAGGCTGGCTGGGCTGATGTCAATCTGTCTCAGGAGCTGTCTTCTAAGGGTTTCCGTCTTGACTGACTTTCCTGGCCAAGCTCACTCCCAGCTCACACTGCTTTGGGGTCAAGTGTGGACTGGTTTATCCTTGCCAGGCTCACTCGCTCTCTCTTCTCATCCACTGTACTTTCAGAACATGGCTCCCAGCAGAAGGATGAGGCCATCAGGGCCTAGGGTAGACTAGAGGCTCACCTTATCCAGGCCCTCTAGGTCTTATCAGTCCCTATGCAGGCCCTCCAGGTCTCAGGAATAGTCCTTATCCAAGCCCTCTAGGTCTCAGGAATAGTCCCCTTCTCCCCCATCCTGGACACCTGAGAGGCCTCAGTAGCAAGCCACCTGGAGACATGGGAGGGGCTGCCATCCTTCCCTACTCAGTGCCTCCTTTGCCTCTCCTAAGTGGGGTGAAGGAAGGGAAGTGCACTAAACCTGGGTGGGCTCTGGGACGCCAGGATTTTCTCTTCCAGTTTCCTCCTCCAGAACCCAGATGGTTTGGGTTTTTATGTTTGGTGGAACGAACATGGCCTTAAGAGCAAAACGACCTGATTTGAACCAATGCCAGGTCTCTGCTACCAGAATACTTTGTGGTCATTAGGAAGTCTCTTAACTTCTTTGTCTTGGTTTCCTCATCAGCAAAAATAGGCACAGGAGGACTCGCCTTTCAAAACTACTGTTTGGTTTGTGTGACATCTGCGTGTTAAAGTTGCTGGCACCTAATGAGCAGTGTCTTAGTCCATGCAGGCTGCTATAATGAAGTACCATAGAGTGGGTGGCTTACACACAATCGAAATTTATTCCTCACTATTCTAGAGGCTGGGAAGCCCACAGTCAAGGTGCTGACAGATTCAGTGTTGGGTGAGGCCTGCCTTCTGCCTGTGTCCTCGCATGGTAGAAAGGGTGACAGGTCCCTCTTGGGCCTCTTTTATAAGGACACTAATTCCATTCAAGAGTGCTCCACCATAATCACCTCCCAATGGCCTATGATTGGGAGGTAATCACCTCGATAAAGCCCCATCTCCTAGTACCATCATGTTGGGGTTAGGATCTCAACATCTGAGTTTTTTGGGAGGGGTGGGGGGCACAAACATTCAGACCAGAACAAACACCAAATAACTCTATTTTCCTTAATTTGGTATTTACTAAGCACCTACTGTGAGCCTGTCCATGGGGGTACACAGGTGAGTAAGCCAAAGCCCTTGCCTGCTGGGAGCTTCCACCCCATACCCTTGGCCTGTGTGGACGATGAGGCCGGCATGTGACCAGATCTCACTGGGGTAGTTGGGTGTAGGAGGCAAGGCTGCTGGTCTGGGGATGGGTGCTCAGGGTGTGAACTCTGCAGCCAGGGTGACTGAAGCTTGCTCTGTGCCTGCTGGGCTTGAATTGCAGCTAATGGTTTTCACAGCTTTGCCCTGGAGGCATGGAGAGCCCTGTGACTCACCGAAGCCTCCTCCACTCAGCAGCCTCTGCTCTGGCATCCTTTGTTGCATGTCCATTCTCCCATTCATTCACTCATTCACTTATTTATTCATTCATTCCACAAACATGTGTCAGGAACCCAAAGTGTGCTGGACTCTGGGGCCTGGAGTGTGGAACACAGACTTGACGGGGAGGCTGAGAGGGGATTATACCCCACCCATCCCACCTCTCCTCACCAGGCCATAAGAGGGGTTGGGGGTAGGGGAGTAGGAGCTTTTCTCCTAGTTCTCAAGGTTCACCTCATGGGGTCCAGGGAAGCCTGATGAAGGAGAAGTTTCTGAAGTTAATCGGGCTGGATGTGGCTCCTGAAGGGATACAGGATGAGGAAGGAGGAGCCATCATGCTGGGGGACCAAGAGAGGGGGGTACCACTGACACCTGGCTTGGAGGGGAAGGAAACCAATTTGGCTTCAGTGTAAGTGTTCCCTTGAATTTCTTTTCTTTTAGAAGATGAAAAAAGAGTGAAGAGGCACAGAGTGGGGAATTGGTGGATAAAAGTGAGCACAGAGAGAGGGCGAATGCTTCCAAGGCCCTGCTCCCTCAAGCCCTCATGCCCTGTGCCTCTGTCTCCTCCACCTCCCTCCATCTGCAGGCCATCCTCTACTCTCTCATCTCATCAATGTCTCCCCTACCCTCCAGACTATGTCTGAAGCTCCCAAGGAATAGCTGAAAAGTGCAGTGACCCCTAAACCTGCTCCCTCCTATCCCACTCCACCTCTGCATCCAGATTTTGCTTCGAAGTTCTGTCCCAAGACTTACAACCAGAAAAGAAGTCCTACTTAGAAAAACAAGTTGTCTTCATTAGAGGGTGGAAGGAGCAAACAGCCTCCTTCACGCTGAGTTGCGGGTTACTCTGCTAGTGAGCTTGTGAGCTGTTGTTAGTGGGTTGTCAATGCCAACTCCAAACCCCATTTAAATCCTGGGGAATAGGGAAATTGCTCTTAGAGGTCTCATTCAAGGTTAGCTGACAGATGGTGACAGTTCAGCGACTTGTCTAATGATACGCCATAAAGATTCGTTCTCTTCTCTTCCTTTTTGAATTTCATTAGGGAGGTCCCAGCCATTCTTAAGATCTTCCTTGTCATCTCTGTGGCCACAGACCAGCTTCTGACCTCTTCCCCAAGCACCAGAGCCTCATGGTGATTAGGAGCTTTGGAGCCAGGGGCCTGGGTTCTTACTTGCTGTGGGAACTTGGGCAAGTAGCTAACCTCTTGGAGCTGTAGTGTCCTCATCTGTAAGATGGGGATAACAATATCTACCCTTTGGGATGTTATGAGAATTAAATGAGATAATGCATGTGAAGGGCTTAGCATGGTGCCTGGTAGAGAGTAATCTCTTAATGTTTGTCAGCCAATACTAATGACAATAATAATATCTCCACTTGGATGACCTACAAGTACCTTAAACTCGGTATTTCTTCACTATAAACCAGCTTTCTGGCCTCCCTTTCTAGTTCCCTTTAAAGAAATCAGCATTCTTCCTACACGTCTTTGGGGACAAGCTCACCTGGATTCTACTTTGTGCCTTTCTTGTGACCTTTCTACCTATTCCTTTACGGCCATGTTCAGCCCTTCATTATGTCTTCCCTGGAGTCCCTGATGCCAGTCTCTCCATTCAATCCTCTCCACATAGCCATCAGATTTGACTTTTGGATTATGTCACTCTCCTCCTCAAGAACCTTCAGTGTCTCTCTAGTGTCCACTACCAAAGTAACCACATACTTCTTACACTTCTCTCCACAATATGCCCCGATATACCTGACCACCCACCTCCATGCCCTTCCCCTTGCCCAGATTTTCTCCCTGGAAGTTTACATAATTTTCTCCACCACCCTCTTGTTCTCCAGTATGTGCATCACCAGCAGGACAGACTTGCAGCACCTATTCTGAGTGAAAAAGAGAATCTTTTGGTGCTACCCTCAACCAACCTCATCCTTTCTCCACTTGGATTCTTCTCAACATTGACCCTCTTGAAAAGATCATAAAAACTCACTTTAAGGTGTATATGAGGAGTTTTGTCTCCCAGGAAGGTTTGCATTGTATCTCTAATGGTGGAGTCTCAGGCATTGACTTCCCAGGTGAAGGAAGGGTGATTTTGGGATGGGGGGGCCTTCCTGAAACCGCTGAAGAAACAGCACACCAGCACCTCTGCCAGCCAGCTGCATCCAGGATCAATGTTCCCCCTAGTTCTGGTTCACTCTTTTGAAGCTTTGCAAGTCCCAGAAGTGAATTCTTAGCCTTTCTTTGAGCTCTCTTTGGTCCAGGCACAGCTGTAGGAAAAATTGTACAGTGGCATGAAAAAAGTGAAGGGTTTAGTGTAGTAAATTCTGCAAATTTTCTTTAAAAAAAACCTGCATTTTAAAAAATAAAAATACTATGTCCTATTGTAAGGTAAATGTATTTCTACATATGCATGTACACAAATGTACTTAAGAGATAATTCAGTTGAAAGTCGTTATAGATCTTTACCGTAAAAATCCTTGGTTTACCCAAATTAATGTTTCTCCTGAAAATGAGAATTCATGAATTACATTGGATTTGGGGGAACAACTGCTAATCTATAGGATGTGAGCATCTGGTAGGTGCCCAATATATTTTTTATACACCTGCATATAAAGTGCAAATACTCTGGGCTGGGCAACATGGTTTTCAGTTTTTGCACGTGTGCACACACGTGTGTGTGTATGTGGTAATACATTCTTATGCATTCTATCCAAATGGTATTCAGAAACAATACTGTGGCTTTATTTGATGCACTTGTATTTTTTTCCATTATGGTTGGTTTTGAATACACTCACAATTACTGTTTTCAAAGCAGTTCCCATTTCACCCTCTATAAATGTAGATTTATACAGTGGTGAAATTTATACAGTGGTGATTTCACAGTGATGAAAATTGACACTAAAGAGCTGTTTCAGCCCTGTTCATCTCACCTGCTGACTACAGGTGTACAGGAAGAGTGCTGATTTCCTCTGTGCCAGCCTGGACATGGCTGGTTACCCAGACTGGGCTTCCAAGGCAAACTGGTTCTAGTTTGTAAACTGTAAATGGAAATGGCTTTACTTCCTTACATATACACTTTCTAAATAAAGCCCTAAAAGGTGGAAAAAAAGAGAAAAAAGAAAAAAGTAAAGGGCATGAAACCAGCCAGAAACTGCAAAAAGTACTCATCCATGAGAGGAAGAGGACCTTGCTGCCAGGCTGGTGGGGAAGCAGGAGATCCTAGAGACTGAGGGAGTCTGAAAAGTGGAACCCAGGGCAAAGGTTTGTGTGCGCCCATGTGCACACACACATGCACACACTCATGGATACAACAGGAGCTCTGACAGAAAGAGCTAGGAACACAGCTCTGGCATCTTATGTGTCTCAGTCCACAGCCTTGCCCAGGCCCAGCAGAGGCTCACTCTGCCCCTTCTTATTTGCCCCTTTGCCCATGATTCTCAGATGCCAGAATCCAGGCTCTATCCCCATGGCTCCCTGTGAAATGTCCTGGGCACCTCCTCAGGGTGCTGGGGAGACCACCACAGGAAAAGGCTTATCACAGGATAAGACTCAGGAGGCCTGGGTTCTCCCTCTGCTTCTGCCTCCATATCCAACTCAGATTCTTCTATTACAAAGAAACTCAAAGTTCTCCCAGATCTCTTCCAGCTCCAACAACAGATGATTATTTTAGAAGACAGTGAAATTCAGAGAATCAGTTTATCAGAATGTTTTGGCTGCAAATAACAAAGCACTTAGTATAAGAGAACTAAATGACGAGGGTTGATTCATCAGAGAAAACCCGCAGTTCAGAGGGAGGTGATTCCAGGGTCATTGTGGTGGCTCCGAGAGATCAAGGACCCAGGCTCCCTCTGCTTTCTTTAGGGCTGCTGCTGCCTTCCCTCATGGTGGCAAGATGGCTGCAGTGGCTCCAAGCTTTTCTTCTCATGTGGCGGCTTCTCAAGCAGGAAGAAAGGGGCCAGGGACACAATGAGTGAGGAAAGCCTTTCCCAGAAGCTTCCAGCATTTCCCCTCAGGTCTCTTTGGCTAGAGCTGGGTCACAGGCCTAACCTTAGACGTGTCGCTGCACAAGGGGATAGGACTGACCAGTCATGGTCCCTATACTTGGGCCAGGTAGAGATATGAAGAAATAAAAACTTGGGGTTCTATTAGCAATAAAGGGAAGGGGAGCAGCCACTGGGTGACCAACAGTGCCTGCCACAATCAGGGGGAACGCGTTCAGGAGCAAGAAACCAAGACTATCTGGTGGTTGTAACCAGGAAGGACATTTATTGGAAGAAATGTGTGGTGTGAGTCTGGAGGAAACAGCCCAGAAAAAAACCAGGAATCACAAAACATGCCTTTTAGCCGGAGTGGCCTGGTGTGGATTCCTCATCACGGCAGAAGAATTCTACTGCTTCTGGGCTATGTGTCACTTGTTCGAGATTGAAGTCTTGGCAGCAATATAGTATTGGCTCAGGCTGGGGTTCAGGCCTATGACCTGGATAGCTGAGTGCAGAGAGAAGGAAGACTTGGTCTTTTTAGTCTCCAAAATGGCCACCCACCAAGACTATATAATAGGAGATTTCCCTCCAATAGGAAAGAGGAGTTGGATGCTACTCGGCCAAAACAAAGCCAGATGGCCCAGCTAATATCCAGGAATTTGAAAAGCCCTTATTAAGCCTGTAGCCTGGGAAATGGGAAGGCAATGGCTGGACTTACTTATGGCCACCATGATTAATTACCAGGAAGCAAGTCACGACTATATGCTTCATATGGTTTTGCAAGTTTTATTAACAGCTGGGTAAGTTTACTTTGATTATAATGTGAATATCTGTGTCCACCAACTTTGTAGTGTGGTTAGTTGTTCACAATTTTAAGAAATTGTAAGAATAGAGTTGTTAAAGAAAAAAAAAGACTTAGAAGGAACATTTAAAAAAATTACTTAGTCTCAGAGATCGCCAGCTGGATACATCACACCTGAGTGAAGCTGTGGAAAGGCTCCGAGACACCAGAGCTGGAAACAATGCCCTCAGCTCCCGAACACGCTTGCGAGTCCCTGGAAGATCTGAGGTTCCTTTTTAAGCAGAAAGATAAGTAATGCCTTTTCACCTCAAAGTAAGGCCATTAAGCTCCAGATCATCCTCAGTAAGGGACACCATCCTCTCAATATTCAAGAATCACCTTCTACAGGGGCCTCTAGACTGCCCATTGTGGGATATGACTGAGGCAAAATCCTGCTTCTGTCTTCTTTGGACCTGGTTCGATACCACTTTCAGCAACTCATGGAGCCAACTCAGCCTAGACAGTGAGAGGCTAAGACTCACAGAACCACCACCGCCCCTCTGTCAGCAGGAAACAGTTACAGAAGACTGACCTTCATCCACTTTCCATCAAAGATTTGGGGTCTTGGACTCTTAAGGCAGGGGTAAATGTTACAGTAGGTAGCTAGTCAGGTATGAGCACGGCAGGAGAGGGCTCCCCACCACACACACACCAGAAATGTTGGGCAACCATCAGGTGATGGCCAGGCGGTTGTTAACAGTTTGTTTAAAGTAATAATTAGTCACAGCTGGTGCCAGGGAAAGGTAGGCTCCTAATAGATAGAAAACACCTGAAACTGATCAGCAGCTTCCCAATAAGATCCTGGAAGTATGCCAACAAATAAAACCCCCAAGTCAAGATGTGAAGCTGTGCACTTGGTTTCTCAAGTCGCCTGCTTGGCCCTCTTCCAAGTTGCATTTTCCTTCTTTCCTTTCCTTTTTTTCCTTACTGGCCTAAAGCTTTTAAAATAAACTTCCACTCCTGCTCTGAAAAAAAAAATTACTTAGTCAAAATTTATTTCAAGGACTGAAAACATTCAGACTAATCAAAATGGCACTACTGTAACTTTTTTTTTTCTTTTTTTTTTTTTTTTTTTTTTGAGACAGAGTCTCGCTCTGTTGCCCAGGCTGGAGTACAGTGGCTTGATCTCGGCTCACTGCAACCTCTGCCTCCTGGGTTCAAGTGATTCTCCTGCCTCAGCCTCCCGAGTAGCTGGGATTATAGGCGCACGCCACCACGCCTGGCTAATTTTTTGTATTTTTAGTAGAGACGGGGTTTCACTGTGTTAGCCAGGATGGTCTCGATGTCCTGACCTCGTGATCCACTTGCGTCGGCCTCCCAAAATGCTGGGATTACAGGCGTGGGCCATCACACCCGGCCTTGTAACTTCTTATAATAGGTAGTTAATATAAAACTTTGAAAAATGTGGATACAGTTAACTAACCTCTACGCACCATACCATCCATCTTAAAAGCAATGGCTATTTAACAAAATGTAAGGTGGCTATAAAGTATAAAAGAACATTCACACACTTAAAGAGAACATAATTAACAGCAAGCTAGTCAGACAAAACAAACACAAATATTTTCACATTTTCCATGTTTGTTTTTAACTTTACTTCATGAAGCCACTTATAATTGAGGCTTCTTTCAAGTACAGGATTTCTAATATGAAAAATAGTATTTTCTACATAGCTCTATAAAGAAATGAAAAGCCACAAGCTGCATTGTTTACCAAAGAGTAAAACACAATCCAACTAAATTTATACATGTTTCCCTCTTCTCCAACAACTGCTTCAGATGTTTTTCTATGTACTTTCAAAATATTTTTATTAAAGTCAGTTCAAATTCATTTATGCAGATTAGGAAAAAATGATCCATAGTGAATTATTTTTAAAATTACCTTCTATATACTTCTATCCCTCCACCAAACCAACCACCAAATCTATTGCTAAAGTGAACTATAATGCAATATACTGTTTGAAAGGGCCCAACACAATCTGTAATCTTAATTTCCTAAATATCCAAAGATTTCAACATTCTGCTAATATCAACAAAAAGACTCAAGTGGCCAAAAATCACAGTCAGTAGGAGGAAAAAATCTACAGTATGAAGATTGTTTAACAAAATCTATGCCTTTCTCTCAAGCTACAAGCATTCTTAGACTAGCATTAAATTACATTGTGTGTATACAACTACGTCAGTTTAGATTTGTCCTGGAACATATAGTTACATTAAGAATAAATAATTTTCTAAGTATTTTATAGTTTAATTGGCTTTAAATAGTTAGGCTAGAGGGAAAACAAGCATTTTATGTGTGTTTTTTTTAAGAAACTGGTACATATAAACTAACGGCTATGTGTTCACTTAAATCTTGAGGAAATCTAAAGATGAAGTCTGTTGTGTCTTTGTTTTTCCTAAAAAAGGAAAAAAATCAAAGTCAAGAAAAATGTTAAAGTCTTATAGATATCTACAAGAATATCTACTCTGAAGAAGAAAGAAGTGTTATCCAACAAAAAGGAGAACCTATAGATTCAAAAAACATCTATCTTACTGTCTTAACAACAATAAAGATATGCAGAGGGAGTCTAGATCACTTAGAACCGAAGCAGCTCTATACAAAAATGAAAATGGTGCAATGATGTGACTGCCCAGATAATGACTAAAGGCCAGGTGCCGTGGCTCAGGCCTGTAATCCCAGCATTTTAAGAGGCTGAGGCAGGAGGATTGCTTCAGCCAAGAGTTTGAGACCAGCCTAGGCAACGTAGGGAGACCTTGTCTCTACAAAAATATTTTAAAATTGAGCTGAGCACGGTGGCTCACCTGTAGTCCCAACTACTCAGGAGGCTGAGGTGAGAGAATTGCTTGAGCCCAGGAGGTCAAGGCTGCAATAGACCTTGATCACCATTGTATTCCAACCTGGGTGACAGGGCAAGACCCTGTCTCAAAAAAATAAATAAATAAATAAAAATAAAAATAAATAAATAAAAGAAAAAAGAAAATGACAAAAAAAGTTTCACAAATGTCTTCATGCTTATAATAATATATTAATGCATCATATATCACAAATACAAAGTCTGGAGTTTTCCCCTTAGGTTTATAATAAACTATACAACTCCTATTTAATGTATTTACTTTTATAAGCCTTCTCTGTTTAGGACTATATGCTATGCAAGTACATACATGAAGGTTTTTGCCATGAGAACTATAGTTCTCATCTCAAATTAGTGGCTTGCCTTTTAACCCATACTTATATACATTTCATTTCCATTGTAAGACACTCAATACTCTTCTAGTGGTACATTCTAATCAACATATTTTGAAAATCTTTATTTTTAGATAAAGCTTTTTATGTATTTAAATAAATAAAACCTGTTAACAATTTAACAATTGAAGCACAATATAGTAACTATGTTGTTTTGTTTAAACTAGTTCACAGCTGTGGGGAAATGTTTGATTTTAAAACTATAACCAAGGTGAGACTGGACAGTTGTAAGCAGTGAAATACTAGAATACAGTGAATGAATAAATAAGATTTTTTTTTTTTAATCAGTGGCCATTCATTATTTTGCTTTTAGGAACCTGGAAGAAATGGTCTTCTTTAAGTTTCAAATGTTCTGGTAAATGTAGGCGTTTCTTAGCTTCCTTAATATCACCTTGAATTGCCGAAATAAGTGACTCTAAAGAAGCAAAGTTCTTTCGGGTCTGAGGTAGCCAAGGATGGCCACATTGAAGATCTCGCCACGCAAGTCCTTTTTGAAGATACCCATGATGTGCGTTTCCATGGACTTCTTTGTTTTCTTAGAGTATGGGTTCCATCCTATCCTCATAATCATCTTATAGACATCTCCACTTCCAGCACTGGCCCGACCATAATAAATGCCAGTGCACTCATCAGCTGGAAGAGTACTACTTGTTCAGGGAAGTTCGCTGTGGCCATGCCCAGTGCTTGGATCCACAGCACCTGGCCTGGGCAGAAATAGAGCAGGTGCCTCAGAATGCAGTCCACTCGCTTGGGGCACGGGCTGTGGCCCAGTCCATGCATTGCCCAGACCCCCGCACAAAGGGGTCCTGGGGGACGGGGTGTGAACTCTGTGCTGGGGCAAATGCCCACGACACGTGGTGGTGGGTCCCTCACGCCGCCGACCCCAGGAATAGTTTCTGAGGCAGATGGACTAGGGAGGACTGTGACCTGCACCTGCTTCTCCCACACCCTTCTCTGATGGGGTCCCCCAGGGATGACACTGATGGGAGCAGAGGCTTCTCACGGATGATTTGGGGATGATTTGGATGGGGAAGGCAGAGAAAAGAAACAGGTGGTCTTGGATTATGCAAGTTCTACCGTATTGATGCAAAACTTTGATTCGTCCGCACCACCTCCATTTAAACTGAATCAAACACGTGTTCGCACAGCATCAGTTTCACCATGCTGCGGCCCCGGACCCAGGTGGGGGCGAGGTTTGCCTAAGCACGCTGCAAGACCGCGCACAGCCAGCGATGTGCATGCGCACTCCCGCACCTGCACATGCTCACACAGCCCAAACACTTGCAGTCGCAGTGCTGTCTCTGGACCGACAGACTGTGATGGGAAGTAAAGTGAGACCAGAGCCAGGTGCCAGGCCAGTGAAAGTCCTGAACTGGCTGCTCCTGGCTCCAGAGAGGGCAGATTCATAGGGTATGTTGACGTGAATGCCTGGATTTTAATCCGTGCTAAGTGACCTCTTTAATGGCGGTTTCAGGGTAAGGTTCAATCCTTACACTTCATGTCAGCCCTGGCTCCCACCCCGGCCATCATCTTAGGACATGTTACATTTCAGATATTTAAGTTCTTCCCCTTGGTGCAAACAAACCCAGCAATGGTGGTTATTGCCTCATCTAAAAAGAAACATTCTCTTCTCAATTAAACTCATTCTTGAGTATTCAAATCCAGTGACTAGGCAATTTTAATCATCTTCTCTAAACAAACAGAAATTTCCACCAGATTATCAGGCCCAGTTAACTTCCTGAAGCCAGTCTCTGAAGGAGCGTCACCAAGTCTCCTGCTTAGACCACCGGGCTTGAGGCAGCTCTGGACACCTTGGGCACAGTCCAGGGGAGTGGGAGAAGGGGGCGGAGGGGCGCCACCTCCTTCTGCCCTCTGGGTCCCTCTGTGTCTCAGTCCCCTTCAGCTGGAGCTCTCCCACTGCTCTCATACACCTCATACTCAGATTTCCATCTCAAATCCTCTTCTCCCTCTCTGGCCAGGCCACAGGCTCTTTCTTGTCTTGGTGGAGCCACAGGTGTGTGACAGCTTGGTCTCCATCTGCCCACCAAACCCAGCCTCCTCCCCACTGGCCCCTCAAGTCCTGCTCGCCTCGAGACTTCTTTCCTGACTATCCTGCCCCCAGTCGACCTTACACCCCAACCTTACTCTCCTCTCCACCATCACTAAGGAAGGCTTTTCTTGCCTACCAGACAACAGGCTTCTTCCCCAGGCAATTTATTTTCCCTAGCTCAAAGGTTACCATTCACCCTTGGTGTTTATTGACATGATTTCACTGAACTATAGATGTAGTATGTGTGGCAGCTGGAGTGTGGGGGAGAAACAAAGGTGGCCTATACCATCTGCATGTGACATTCCTTTTAGTTTTCCTTCCCAGTTCGTTTGTTTCTTTGTTCATGCACCAAACATTGCCCGTTTATCATTTGTCTGGTATTGTGAAAGACATTGGGCATAAAATAAGACAGATAAGATACAATTTCTCCCCTCAGCCCCCAAGGAAACTTGGAGTCTAGTAAGACAGTAGTTTGGGGTTCACAGCAGATAGGTACAATACAGTGTAGTGAGTGCAGTAATAAGGCATTATGGGAGTGACGCAGAGGGGCTCCGAACCTGGGTGGGGAGGACACTCAGCTGAATGTTGAAGGATGAGTAGGCAATAGTCAGAGGAAGGTTGGGGCAGGGGAAGGGAGATCAAGGGATAGTGGTGTAGCAGGGAGAGGGAACTGTGGAAGGCACCATGACGTGTGCTGAGAACTGAAGGTAGTTTGGAGTTGCTGGAACTGAGGTTTGAGGCAGAGAGTGGTGACCGATGAGGACAGAACTGCTCTAACTCCAGGGGATGCCATACATACTGCAGTCGTCATGATAGGTAGCCCCTGTTGTGCACAATTTTCGTGGCCTTAGTCCATGACCCTGAATGTGGCTGAGAGGTAAAGCTGAGCTTGGTGATAAGGACTACAATCTGATAAGGGCTGAAGAACTTGAACTTTAGCCTCATGCTATCCCCAGATGACTGGGCCCCCACCGTGCTGTGTCCCTCTGGGCACCCATATGCTGGTCTTTTCCTTCTCACCCCTTGCTCCTTAGATCACAGGCTGTTAGAATTAGAAGAAACCTTAAATGCCATCAAGGGCAATCCCCTTCTTTCAACAAATAAAACAACACTAAAACAAATAAAGGCCCAGAAAAGAGATTGGTTTGCCAGAGATCACATAGTCAGTGGTAAAATCTTCCAGGTCTATTCTTCCCCCAGACCCACTTACCTACTGGCAATATCCCCAGCGTTCACCCTGCCCCCCAACTTCTCTTGGTGTTTTCTTTCAGGCATTTGGATATGGCTGAGGCTGATTTGCCAAGTCCCCTCCCTAAACCTTATGGTTAATGAATTGGGGGTGGGTCCTGGCAGTTGGATGATGAGGCCCTGGGAGAGGTTTATTGGGGAACTGTAGGAAATGCACTTCCTTCCTCTTCTGAGCAAACTTCCAGAAGTGCCAGATGCTCCTGGATGTTTGGGAAGGACCTGCACACAGCCACTGGGTAGAAATTCTCAAAGGAAGTTTGGAAGAAGGGGAGCCTTGGGAGACACACAAATGTAAGGCAGCAGAGCTCCCAGCTTTAACATTTCCCCTCACCCCTTTGGGAAAGACTGCCAGAGACACCTGTACAGCCTGGTGTGTGGTCTGGGGTGACTGTAGAGAGGGGCAGTCAAAGGAAGAGAGACTTTCCTGTTGCCACCTACTTGGTAGTGTCCTCGGGGTTGGGGTGGGGGGCAAACACTTGGAATTTCAGGCCATGATCAGGGAGGGAGCAGTGGTCCCCCCACCCCGCCTCAGTGATGCTGGGAGGGCTGGAAGGAGCCCAGAATGCTCAGAAGCCCCTGGTGCCTGTGAGCTGTAGGCCTGGGTTGCACATGTATCAATTCTGTGTATCAACAGCAGGTGTTTATCCTTTCTTCCCCTATTTTCTCTCCCCTTGATGTCAGGCTGTCTTGTGACTTGTTTTGGCCAATGGAATATGAGAGAAACACTAGCAGGAGCTTTAAATGGGTTTGTGTGTTTTGGCTTCATCTCCTGAGCTTTACTGGTCATGAGGAGAGCTTGTCCTGAGTGTCTGCTAGAGCTTGTCCTGAGTGTCTGCTAGTCCCAGGACAAAGACCCACAGCCTGAAGCGGAGCCACAACATCTGATGTGCAGGCTATTGAATGAGAAATAAATACAATTGCCATCTGAGATTTCAGGGTTGTTTGTTAAGCAGCATGGTCAGAGCAAACCCTAGAATACAGTTATTTTGAGAAAGACTGAAAACACAAATGACCAGTGACTTAACACAAAAAGGTTTTCTTCTCTCATGTAAAAGTCCAAAGGTAGGCCATCCAAGGAGTCACCGAGACCCAGGACCCTTCCAGCTTTCAGTTTCACCCTCTTCAGGTTGTGGCCCTCATTTTCATGATCCAAAGTGGAGTGAGTGATCAGGGTCCACATTCTAGCCAGCAGGAAGGAAGACTGAAGGATGGCAGAAGGACGTGCCTGTCCCTTTAAGGAGACTTCTTAAAAGTTTTACACCGGGAGTAATTTTGGAAATATTTAACGACCAGTAAGGCATGGGTTTCAGTTAATCAGAACGAATACCAGCTATAAACAACAGGTACATCTCTACCTGGGCATGTGGTGTAACTATCAGCCCTGATCACATCTTTCCATTTATAGATCTCATTGGCAGATCTTAGTCACATGCCCACACCTAGCTGCAAGGAAGGCTGGGAAGCATAGTCTTTACTCCAGACAGCCTTGGATCCAGACACAAGTTGGAGGTTGTAGTATCGAGGGAGAAGGAGAAAGTATTTACAGTGGGACAGCTAGTGTCTCTGCTACGCAATTAAAGACACTTAGCGGCCGGGCGTGGTGGCTCATGCCTGTAATCCCAGCACTTTGGGAGGCCGAGGCGGGCGGATCACAAGGTCAGGAGATCGAGACCATCCTGGCTAACATGGTGAAACCCCCTCTCTACTAAAAATACAAAAAATTAGCCGGGCGTGGTGGCAGGTACCTGTAGTCCCAGCTACTTGGGAGGCTGAGGCAGGAGAATGGCATGAATCCGGGGGACGGAGCCTGCAGTGAGCTGAGATCACACCTCTGCACTCCAGCCTGGGTGACAGAGCAAGACGCCATCTCAAAAAAAAAAGACGCTTAGCAGAGCTCTTGGTACAGGTCCATAAGCCCTTTCCACAATTTAAAAAAGAATTTTCCAAGTTTCTCTGAAAACTTTTATGAAAAAGTATTTTCGTAAATCATTAGCAGAATCTGACCTGATGTGTCGATTCCATTTGGTGTGAATATTCATACATTTGCTGCAGAACTATAATGTGTTTGATTATGAGGTACTGCCCTGGATCCCTCTGCATACATACAGTATATATACACATACACACATATGCATGTACACAGTATTACCTTTATAAAATCTAAAAAAAGTCTGAACTTAAAGCACGTTTGCAGGGTTTTGGATAAATCAGGTGATCATACATCCCAGTTTTACAACTGTAGTCCTGGTGAAATTATTGATAGCTCCCCCACCCCTCCTTTTCACTTTCAAAATTGCCTGGTTTGCAATGATAAATTATATGGTCAACCTGTGGATAAAGGATTGTGAATCTGTACAAAGTTAAGCTCTCAATAAACGGCAGCAGTTATTACCATTCCCAAGTCAAGCTCTTATAGAGCCTATGTATATACAAGAATATACTAAAATTTTTTAAGCTAGCCATTCAGTTCCTCACACCTAAACAGCACCCTCATCCCCATTTTGGCTCCATTCTTTATGAATTGGCTTCCAAGACAGCATGGCAGCCAGCTTCATCCCAGCTGCCTCTTAGTGGTCACAGGCTTGGAAGTAGTGAGCACTAAATCAAAGCTGTTTTATTGAAGCAGGAAAAGGACTAGCGCATTTTGAATGTTGACAGGCTTTTCTTTCTTTATTTATGGTGAATTTAAAAATAGGCCTGGAGATGATTTTTTGCAGCTGAATTCTACATTCATGATACCCCCTTTCCACAGTAGAGATGTGGGGAACATCCGACTGGGAAGTCTGTTTCTTGATTTGAGGTTCTTCCTCCAGGTTCCACAGTCAGGACCTCAACTCCTGGGACAGGCACCAGTGTCTGTCTAAGCAGGGCCAGCCCTGAGCAGCACTGTAGAAGGTCCCTTTCTTTTCCCTCCTCCCTGCATTCCTTCACCATCCCCGCTCGACTTACCCTCTTCCAATTTCCCACGGCAAAGCACAGTGTGATATTTCCCAAACTTGGCTCATCTTCACTTGCATCTGGGGGTGTTTGAAAACACAGATTGCTGAGCCCTGCCCCTAGGAGAGTGATTGAGGAGGCTGGGGCCAAGGCCAGGAATCTGAATTTTTAACTGTCCCCTTGGTGATTCTGAAGAGCCCCCCAAATCAAGAAACACTGGGCCGGGCACGGCAGCTCATGCCTGTCATCCCAGCACTTTGGGAGGCCGAAGTGGGAGGATCATTTGAGGTCAGCAGTTCGAGAACAGTCTGGCCAACATGGTGAAACCCCATCTCTACTAAAAATACAAAAATTAGCCAGCCGTGGTGGCAGGCATCTGTAGTCCCAGCTACTTGGGAGGCTGAGGCACAAGAATCACTTGAGCCTGGGAGGTGCAGGTTGCAGTGAGCCAAGACCACATGACTGCACTCCAGCCTGGTTGACAGAACGAGACTCCATCTCAAAAAAAAAAAAAAGAAAAGAAAAAAAAAGAAACACTGGCATAGTGCAATGAGCAAGGGCTTTGGAATCAGACAAAGCTGAGTTCAAATCCAGCTTCTGCCACTGTGGTCATGGGCCATTACAAATTTCTCTGAGTCTCAGTTTGCCCATCTGTAAAAGGTGAAAATTGAGTAAAAAATATATATATGTAGTTGTTGTTGTTGTTGTTTTGAAGGGTAGCATTTTGCTCTGTTGCCTGGCCTGGAGTGCAATGGTGTCATCAGCTCACTGCAACCTTAAACTCCTGGGGTCAAGTGATCTTCCCGCTTCAGCCTCCCGTGAGTAGCTAGGACTACAGGCACGTGCCGCCATGCCTAGATAATTTTTAAAATTTTTGTAGAGAGAGATTCTCACTATGTTGCCGAGGCTAGTCTCAAACTTCTGGCCTCAAGCAGTCCTCCCGCCTCAGCCTCCCAAAGTGTTGGGATTACAGGTCTGAGGCACGACACTCAGCCAAAACAATGTATTTAAAGATCCTGAAACCATAATTGGCAGATTATAAGGACTCAATAAATATTAATTCCCCCCAAGTCCTGAATCACAATAAAGCATAATTGATTAATAAGACAGTTGTGGGTTACTCTTCCAGAGAGACCAGCCCAGCATTTAAAGGGGGAGGGACAAAGTGTTAAGACCAAGAATCAATTCTCTCACTGGGTACAGTGGCTCAACACTCATAATCCAAGCATGTGGGGCTGCAGTGAGCTGTGTTTACATCACTGCACTCCAGCCTGGGCAACAGGCTGTCTCAAAAAAAAAAAGAAAAAGAAAAAAAAACAATTAATTATTCTCTAGACCTTGGTGGAAATGTTTGAGGGGAACAGGAGAGATCTTCCTAGCCCCTGTAAATTATGCCTAAAGGATTTCTTATCTTTTTTTTTTTTTTTTTGAGACAGGGTTTTGTTCTTGTTGCCCAGGCTAGAGTGCAATGGCACGACCTCGGCTCACTACAACCTCCACTTCCTAGGTTCAAGCAATTCTTCTGCCTCAGCCTCCCAAGTAGCTGGGATTACAGGCACCTGCCACCACACCTGGCTAATTTTTTGGTATTTTTAGTAGAGACGGGGTTTCACCATGTTGGCCAGGCTGGTCTCTAACTCCTGACCTCAGGTGATCTGCCCGCCTCAGCCTCCCAAAGTGCTGGGATTATAGGCGTGAGCCACCTCGCCCGGCCAATTTCCTATCTTAATGGAAAAATTTTAAAACCTTTACCCTTTATTTTTCCCTTCTTGCCAATAATCCTTTTCCTGCCCCTCATTTCAAAATCAGATTGGTCTGATTCTATCATGCCAAAACTACTGGTTAATCTTAGCTTATATTTTGTAGAATGACAGCCTATGGGGGAAAGGCTGATTAAGTCTGTTTCTTTTGTCATGATCATAGTGTAGTCCTTATATGATATTTACTCAGCTCTTATTGGCTTGGGGCAGGGATGACAGGATGCAATGGTGAGTTATCAATCACTGATAATGGCTTTGGTAGGCTTTCATAATGGCCACAACCATGTTCCATGTCCTCTAAATTCATAGCTCCACATACATGGGATGAAGCCACAGGTGGACATCGTTCTTGGACGAAGGTGGTAGAGAGGACTCTTTTTGGCATGAATGCTGAAAGGGTTTCTCCAGCTCTCCAATAACAACAAAAGCAGCTTTTTCTCCCATGTTGTTGTATGCAGTCAACAAATATTTATCAGTTACTTGCTTGATTTTATGTTTTTGTATAGGCAATTTCTCTAAAATCTTTAGGAATCTAAAGTTCTTGGTTCTAGGAATCTAGTTCTTGGTTATGGGAGACGCATAGAGGGGGAGAGACGAAGTAGATAACATTTTATAGTTTAACTTTTGCATTTCTGCTATATTGTTTGGCCATACGGCTTAATGAGAAAAGAAGGTCTTTGGAGTTTGACATGCTTGGTTTCAGATCTTGACCCCAACACGCTGTTATTGAGGATAAACTCTCAGTGGCATAACACAGTGAAACTTTATCTCATATAAGTCATAGTCTAGTGCAGGGGGCAGAGGGCAGGATGAAGGATGCTCTGTTCCATGTAGTCATTCAGGGATCCAAGCTCCTCCCATCTTCATCACATGGCTCCATGGTACCCTGGGTCATCCAGATAGTGATGTGAAAAAGGGAAGTGGAGGTTCATCTGCAAAGTCTTTATGGGCCAGGCCTGAAAGTGGAAAAAAATCACTTCTGTCCCCATTTCAGTGGCCAGAACTCAGTCATGTGGCCTGCCTAGCTGCAAGAGAGCTAGGAAATGTAGTTGAGCATGTGTCTAAAAATGAAGAAAATGGATACTAATGAGCATTAAGAGGTTCTGCCACAGCTATTCATCAGCTTTGTGACATTGAGCAAATGACTTCAACTTTCTTAGCCTTAGTTCCCTCATCTGTATAATGGGAGTAATACAAATCTCGTGGGACTGTTGTGAGACTTAGAGGAAATAGTATACATGAAGTGCTTGGTACCCAGTGCGCCCTTCCCATTTTAAATATACAGATGAGCACTTTTTCCTTCCTCTGGGCAATCCCAAATATTGGCTAGTTGAAAGTTGTCCTTCAGCAAACTTTTATCTCATTAGGGGAATATGGATCAGCACACACAGCTCCTATGCCCTGGGAGTAGAGGGTTGAGTTTGAGTAATCTTTCAGGGAGGCAGCAAGGTGGTCCCTGAAGCTTGAGGGAGTTTTTCTTAAGGTCTTTTCACAACATATGTGAAGGTTTTGCTGAGCTATTATCTGAATAACCAGGAACAGTGGTTCTTTAGTTACCTTGAGGAAAGTACCAGAACAAAATGACTTCCATGGCAGCACCAAGCATTTATGTTAATAGAAGGAAAAAAATCTGATGAAACTACTGGACTATTACAAAGACTTTGGAAAGAAGACTCTTTCCTTCTCTTGAGATCTTTAAGAAAAGGTCAGTTTCTTTTTTCTTCTTTTCTTTTCTTTTCTTTTCACCTCCCTCCCTTCCTTCCTTCCTTCTTTCTTTTCTTTTTCTTTCTTTTCTTCTTTCTCTCTCTCTTTTTCTTTCTCTCTTTCTCTCTTTCTTTTCTTTTCTTTTTCTTTCTTTCTCTCTCTCTCTCTGTCTGTCTCTCTCTGTCTCTCTCTCTGTCTCTCTCTCTCTCTTTCTTTCTTTCTCTTTTTTGACAGGGTTTGGCTCTGTTGCCCGGGCTGGAGTGCACTGGTGTCATCTCAGCTCACTGCAACCTCTGCCTCCCAGGCTGAAGTGATCCTCTTGCCTTAGCCTCCTGAGTAGCGAGTAGCAAGGACTACAGGTGCCACCATGCCCAGCTAATTTGTTTGTGTTTTTGTACAGACTGGGTTTTGCCATGTTGCCCCAGCTGGTCTCGAACTCCTGTGCTCAAGCGATCTGCCAAGTGCTAGGATTATAGGCATGAGCCACTGCTCCTGGCCAGAAGAGGTCAGTTTCTATATTTTGGGGTCGTTCAGCACATTTCTGTTTAGGATCAGAAGAATGGGCTGAGGCTTCAGGGGCCACCTGCATCCCTCCTGTCCTTTCTCAGAGTGGTCCTTTTCTCCCTTCTTCAAGAAATGAGGCACCTAAGCCTTTGTGGCTGAGTTGACCTGCCCCTTAGCAATCCTCTGAGGGCTGCTTTATAGGAATCTCCAGGATGCCTAACCCCTGATCGGGTTCCAGAACAATGTCCCAGAACATTCTGTGCACTTGACTGGCCATACCCAATGAGAGCCAAGTTCAAGAGGGTCAGTGTAGGGAGATGTAAGGGAAGAGGAGAATAGTGAAGTGCTGTCATGGGAAGTAAGATATAAATAAAATGACCCTGTTTCCAAAGAGGCAGTACAGCCCAGAGGCTCTGTTCTTGGGCGTGCACATTGTTGGGTGGTTTTGACAGGCTGTGGAGCTAAACCAGAGCTCAGAGTCAAGAAGGAGAAAGGAGGCACAGGCTTGGCAGCCAGATGGTTTTTCTTCCTCTGCCTTCTGTTGGGTGGCTTAGAGGATGCACACGGAACCCAGACTGCGCTCTTTCCTCTGAATGACTTCTAGCCACATCCCTCCCTGACCCCAAACTGAAAGCCATTCTATTTTAACATTTCTCTTGGGAAGTAGATTCCAAAATTTCCCTAAGTCTTCCCGTAAGGGGAGCCTCTGATTTCCAGTAAATCAAGGGTCACATAGTTTTCTATATTCATTTGCATTTGGTTTGCATAAATTAGCATGCTACCAAGTCCTGGACTCTGAGTCAAAGCAAGCCAGGGAATTAATGCAAAAAGGCTCAAGCTTCTGTGCCCCTGGGAAATGGCAGAGGAAGACAGCTTCAGCCTCAGAGCGCACAGCACTGATTTGTAAGAAACAGGTCTCATCATCCCCTTGGCCAGCAGATTTTCACCCTGGGCCCACTAAGAAGCCTGCCAGGGGGTCCTCTGTTGTCTGGACCCTGAGGCTTCATCCTCAATGTGTTGGAGCCTAGGAGAGAGGATTAGAGTTATGCGGTAGGTGTGGGAGTTGTGTTTGATGGGCTAGGAGTTGGGTGAGGAGGGAATCCTCAGTTTTGGGTAAAGGCAAAAAGGCAAGGAAGCCAGGAAAAAGCAAGGAGTTGGAATAAAGACAGTGTGGGAGAAAGAGAGTGAGCTGGGTACAGGGGTGGGAGCAGATGTAGAAGGAGGAGGACAGAGAATCTGACTCAGGATTGAGACAGCCCGTGGGAAGTGGATCCCTAGTGTAGGAACAGGAGAGAGCCAGAGAGGAGAGGTAAGAGGGGGCAAGACTCGGGGTTTAAGTAGAGGCAAGCCGGCAGGCAAGCACTGCATGGCTAGTTGAGAATGGAAAGGGGACGTGGTGATCTAGGAAGTTTCTGTTTAAAGGCAGAGAGTGTATGGTCAGGCAGGGGCTGTATCTATTTTCTTGTTTGTTTATTCTGTTGTTTGTTTGTTTGTTTGTTTTGAGACAGAGTTTCCCAACGGTGCAGTCTCTACTCACCGCAACCTCTGCCTCCCGGGTTCAAGCAATTCTCCTGCCTCAATCTCTTGGGTAGCTAGGATTACAAGCATGCGCCACCACTCCCAGCTAATTTTGTATTTTTAGTAGAGATGGGATTTCTCCATGTTGGTCAGGCTGGTCTCGAACTCCTGACCTCAGGTGATCCACCCAGCTCAGCTTCCCAAAGTCCTGGGATTCCAGGCATAAGCCACTGCACCTGGCCTGTTTCTATTTTCTTTTGCCAGGCAGGTTATGTTATACTGGGGTTTCTTGCTGAGGTCTGTCCTGGGACTGTCTGAGGTGTCACAAAGAGCCCACAGGTACAGACGAGAAATTTGAAAGTGACTCCAGACGCAGCAGATGACAGCAAGATGGGACTCCAAGTTCTTTTTCTAGAAATTACAAGCTGCTCCGCTACCCACACATGTAGCTCATTCTCCCTGTGGCCAAGACACTCCTGTGCCTGAGGGAAAGGCAATGCCTGCGGCAGAAACGGAGCGGTCCCCCAGCCAGGGAAGAGAGTGGCACCTAGTATGGTACCCAATGCTCTAAGGCATGGAGCTTATTGACTGCTGACTGTAGACCAGCCACTCACCACAGTGTAGGTTGGAAGCCTTCTAAGGCCATGCGTTTTGCAAACTCAGCCCATGATGGGGCCAGGAGTGTGGGCTCCAGTGTCACCCCCTTGGGATTTAATCCTGGCTGCACCTCTGGGGGCCTTGGGTAAGTTCTTGTAACTCCTCTATGCCTCAGTTTCCTCATCTGTAAAATGGGAACAATAATGCCTACTTCATAGAGTTGTGGGGAAAGAACTAAGCACGATAATCCCTGTAGAGCTCTTAGAAGAGTGGCTGGCAGAGAGGAAGCACTCAGTAGAGGCTGTGATGACACACGGCAGCCCTGATAAGATGCAATAGAAAGATTGCAGAGCTTGGAGAGAAACACCGGATGGGCCCCCAGTTGCTTGGCTCCGTGCCCGATATGGCAGCTGCTCTTACAATTTCAACTTCAGTTGCTGCAGACACGGCAGCTCACTGTGTGGATGAGGGCCAGGTTCAGGCTCTGGCCAACCACAGGTTGGGAAATGACACTGTTAGCTGACGATGTATCATCTGGTTTAATGATGTTTCTTCCTGTTTTAAGTTTTCCTTTCCTTTTTTAGGAGAGTATAAGGGAAAGAAATAGTCCCTTCCTTTCTTTGGAGAGAAGGAATCCATGAGCTGGAAGGAGGGACCCTGGCACGAAGAAAGGCACAGGCCCCTCCCTAACTTGTTTCTACCACTCCCCTTTGAGGGCCCCTGGGGAAGGTTGGTTAGTCTTGAATCTGTGACCAGGAGAAACCAAAAATCCTTAGTGGGGTTTCTCCCTGTCCTAGGCCTCCTGTCAGAGCTAGCGGAGATCTGCTGGAAGGAGGCTGGGAGGAGGGGATGTACAGATGCCATCATGCCTGGATGGAGCACCAGAAGGTCTTTATAACAAGTATTTGTGGAGCTCCTAATATGTGCCAAACTGTGGTAGACCTGGATACGCAGAAACACGGCCACTCCCCTAAAGGAGGTTGCAGGCTATACCAATTAAAATAATTATTTCAGTCCCTTCTTATCAACAGAGTCGTCCATGGAGACTATTTCTCCCCCTGCCCCAGGCACACAGAAGCCTTGAGGCTTTCACTGTGGCCCCACGGTGACAGCACACCCAGGTGGCACTCTCAGCTTATCACTGATTTGCAGAGCTGCTGTCTTGCAGCTAAAAGCAATGTGCTGGTGGATTTTTAAAAAGAAGTTCTGAGAGGCTTCTTAGAAGGTCATTCTCCACATCACTAACTATTCGGATTCCGGAGCACGGTGCCAAGCCCCTCCATTTACTGCAGCCTTGCCCTTCCTCTCAAGATCCAGCCGCTAATGCTATGGGATGGCTGGTGGCCCCACTTGGGCTCCCCCAACCCCCACCTCGACCCCTAGCTTCCGCCTGTTTGGAGCTGTTATCAGAGGAAACAGACTTGAACATGACGGAGTTGCTGTCTCTTGGGCCTGACCAGAGAGTTGTGTTTTCTTGGCCTATATCACCTCAGATTTATCCTCGGCCTGACCGCAGTCATTATCAGCTAAATTCACCATCTCTAGATGCCCAGAAGATTTCAAAAGTGGACTATAGGCTGCCAGTTGGTGTTAGAGTTCAGAGAATCCCTGGACTTCAGCACTAGAAAGGAGCAGCTGCTATGTCGGTGGTGTCAGGGGCTGGATGCAGGGGCTGTTGCACTGATCCCAGCTTGCTCCATTCACAAGCCCCTCATCCATCTCTGAAGACTGGGACCAAAGCCAGGGCTGGGGCAGGCCTCTCTGGGCACAGGGGCCTGTTAGCATTGGTTTCATTCCTTCACCAAGAGGCCTAAAGACATTGGAATGATGAGGCAATTAATGTGAAACGGAAACAAGTGGCTTTAGTTCCAGGCATTTGAAACTGAAAGGAAGCTGTTGACATTCTTTGAGACCCACTCTAGGCTATGATTTATGCTGTGCTAGCCAGAACTCTGCTACTTACTTGAAGTAGGACCTTGGGAAAGTCCCTTCTCTAGGCCTCAATTTCCTCATACGTAAAAGTGCATCTGGGATTAGTCAAGACCCTTCCAAGCCTGACATGCTATGGTCTAAGTGTCCCAGTAATCTCTCTGTCACCCAGGGATCAAAGATTTACAGATGTGTAGGAGAGATGGGGAGGAACGGACTAAGATATGTCCTTGTGAGTTTAGTTAACTAAAAGACTGGGGGAAAGAAAGGGAAGTAAGAAAATAAAGTGAAAAGGTGGAAGAAGGCAGAGTGTAAAAGAGGGAGATAAGGAAAGTACAAAAGATAGAGATGTCTGCTGCAATTTCTCAGTACTCTTCAGATACATCCTGGCCAGGTTTACTTTCTTAGGGGCAGGGTAGATTGTGAGGGTGTGGAAAATGGTATTTTTTCAAAGAGAGTCACAATAGTATTGCCATCTCACATGCTCTTATACAATGTGATCTTGCCATTTCTCTACCAAGATAAATGCAGTCTAGTTTCTCTCCCTTTAAATCTGAGCTGGCCTTAAGACTTGCATGAACAATAAAATGTGGTGGAAGTTATTCCAAGTGACTTCTGAGGCTTGATCAGAAGCAGCTTTCCCTTAGTTACTTTGAGACATTTGTTCTGAGGGAAGCCAATCTGACTACCTGAGGCCATTGTGCTGGAGAAGCCACACCTTGGCATTCCTGTTGACAATCCTAGCTGAACCCTGCCTTCTAATCATTTCCCTCAAGGCTTATCAAATAAGTGAATGAAGCTATCTTGGACTCTCCAGACCAGCCCATGCTGCAGCTAAGTATTACTGATCAATTTCACTTTATACCACAGGGAGCGGAAGAATCACCTAGCTGAGCCCTACCCAAATTCCTGCGGTGTTTGTGCCTAGATTTTTTTTATAAAACAAAACACACTGGAACAGGATGGTAGGAGATTTTTTTGTTTTTGTTTTTTAAACGCTTGTTTCAAACAGCAATGAAAAATCCTTAAAAATGTATAAATAAGACTTCAAGATTTTAGAGGTGTGAAATTTCAAAAGAAATCTGGAGGCTGGGCGTGGTGGCTCACGCCTGTAATCCCAGCACTTTGGGAGGCTGAGGCAGGTGGATCACGAGGTCAGGAGATCGAGACCATCCTGGCTAACACAGTGAAACCCCGTCTCTACTAAAAAATACAAAAAATTAACTGGGCGTGGTGGCAGGCGCCTATAGTCCCAGGTACTCAGGAGGCTGAGGCAGGAGAATGGCATGAACCTGGGAGGTGGAGCTTGCAGTGAGCCAAGATCGTGCCACTGCACTCCAGCCTGGGTGACAGAGTAAGATTCCGTCTCAAAAAAAAAAAAAAAAAAAAGAAATCTGGAAGCCAACTTTCAATTTGCCCATTAAGGACTTTAGTACAAAACTACCATCTTCTATAGGTCATTATATCGTTTTTGTTTTTGAGACAGAGTCTCACTCTGCCACACACATTGCAGTGCAGTGGCGCAGTCTTGGTTCACTGCACCCTCCCTGTCCCAGGCTCAAATCGTCCTCCCACCTCAGCCTTCCAAGTAGCCAGGAATACAGGTATGCACTACCATGCCCAACTAATTTTTAATTTTTTTTTTAGTAGAGATGAGGTCTCAATGAAGCAGTGTTGTTGTCTGGGGTAAATACCCGGGTTCATCATCTCGAGCCAAGAAGATTAAGGACATGAACACACATGAAGAGTAAGTTTAGGAGCAGAGGTTTAATAAGCAAAAGAAAGAGAAAGGAGAACAGCTCTCTCCCTTGCAAAAGAGAGGGGCTCCCAAAGGGGAAAACCCAGCCTGCGGTGGACTACGCCCGATTTTATAGGCAAGCTTGAGAAGGCAGTGTCTGATTTATGTAGGGTTCACAGATTGGTTTGACCAGTATGATGTTTACATAGTATTCACGGAAGGCTGCACGCCCCACCCTAATCTTATTATGTAAATGGGGTCTTTGCCTGGCTGGCGCCATATTGTCTTCTCCTTACTGTACATGTGGCTTGACAAAGGGAAGGGAAGATGAAGCTGCCATTTTGAACATGCCTAGTCCCAGGTAGCCTTTTCCTATTGGCACAACTGCTGGCATTCACCTGTACAAGCTTCCAGCTTGCTTACCTATGTCTGCAGCTCGATTTTACAGGCTGCTCTTTGTAGGAAAAAAAAAAAAACTATTTTGGGACTGCTTTTCATGAAAAGAAAAACCTTACCAAGGACTCCCAGACCCTCACTATCTGCCTAAGTAATTTCTTCTTAACTCCTGTATCATTACTATATTGCCCAGGCTGGTCTCAAATTCCTGGGCTTAAGTGATCCTCCTACCTTAGCCTCCCAAAGTGCTAGGATTACAGGCATGAGCCACTGTGCCCAGCCATGTTGTGTTTTTTAAAGTACAGTTTATCATGAAAAAGGGAGAAAAGGTACTACATCCAACCAGAATGGCTAAAATGAAAGAGATAAACACTATCAAATTTTGACAAAGATATGAAACAACCAGAACTCTCATATATGCCTGGTGGCAGTGTAAAATGGCATAGCCACTTTAGGAAATAGCTTGGTAGTATCCACTAAAGCTGAAAATATGCATATATTCAATTCTATTCTTAAGTATATATCCTACAAAAATTTATGAGCGTTTTAACCAAAAGATCTGTGTACAAATGTCCATAGCAGTAATCTTTTCTTTTCTTTTTTTTTTGCTCCAGTCAAGGGAGAAGCAGTGATGTTTTAGTATCCAGAAAGTGGAAATAACCCAAATGCCCATCAACAGCAGAATGAAATTGTACTATATTCACACCATGGAATGTTGTATAGCAAAGAGAATGAATGAACTATTACCAGAGAAGACATGGACAAATCTCATAAACATGATGCTGAAAGAAACCACAGTCAAAAAAGTACATTATTATGTGATTCCATTTATATATAGTGGGAAAAGGAAGCAACATTAATTTATGGTGTTAGAAGTTAGGATAGTGGTTACCCTTAGGGGTAGTAACTGAAAGAGAACATGAGAGGGGTATTGGGGGTGCCGTGATGTTTTGGTTCTTCATCTGGGTGCTAGTTGCATGGGGTTGCTCACTTTATGAAATACCATTGAGTGGTATGCTTTTGACCTGTGCACTGCTCTGCATGTGTGATATACTTCAAAATGAAACATTAAGATACAGGAGGAAGGACATAGTCTCAAAGCAAAGGACAGTTTTTTTGTTGTTGTTTGTTTGTTTGTTTTATTTTGTTTTGAGACAGAGTCTTGCTCTGTTGCCCAGGCTGGAGTGCAGTGGTGGGATCTCGGCTCACTGCAACCTCTGCCTCCCAAATTCAAGCAATTCTCCTGCCTCAGCCTCCCGAGTAGCTGGGATTACAGGCGTGCACCACCAGACCGGCTAATTTTTGTATTTTCAGTAGAGACAGGGTTTCACCATGTTGGCCAGGCTGGTCTTGAACTCCTGACCTCAGGTGATCTGCCTGCCTCAGCCTCCCAAAGTTCTGGGATTACAGATGTGAGCCACCATGCCCAGCTAGAACAAGTCTTTAAAAACTAAATTTAACTTTATGAACAGTTTTACGAAAAATGTACTATATTTGTCCACATTTTCCTCATCTCTCCTTGAAGCAGTGTAAATTGCTTTAAGACAGGGTTCTGGGGCTATGCCAATGTCAGTGGGAAAAGAAAACAGGGGTGACAAGACTGGCATCAACTGATGCTGTGAGGAACAGGCCAGCTCTTTAAGGAAGGTGCCTCTCATCTGCTCCTGGCTTCTGTGCTCATAGTTCACACTCACGGTGTTGTGTGCATGTCTAGGAAGATGCTTCCCAACCTTTTGCAGACCATGGCATACGCAGAAAATGACAACATCGGAATGGCACACTGGCATACCAGTTGGAGATCCTTGCAGTCAATGCTGACTGGACTCATCCTTCAGCCGCCCCCAGGAAGAGAGAGATCAATACCTTGGCACATCTGTGGGAAAGCTCCCATTAGAGAGTGTGGGGAAGACACAGGCCTCCACAACACATTTCAGGTTCTCTAAACTGGCAAAGGGGAAGAGTCTGGGCTTCCTTTGCCCTTTTGTTCTCGAAGAGCCCAGCTGTGCACACCCCTCACCCCTGCACTATAGCTCCCATTTGGGTAGTGAAAAATCACAGGACTCAGGGGAGTTATGCAGCATTCGGGAATGGAGACCTGGAAAGCCACACACTCCTCCTTGCTTTCCTGTGAGCCTCTCTTCTTGCTGTCCCCTTTACAACCAACAGTCCCTGCAGGGGGAAGACACTCTGCTTTAGTCAGTTCCACCTCCCTTCCAGATCTCATCCTCCTTCCAGCCTAATTTTCCTCACACTGTCATGCTCCTTCCCACTGCTCGCCCCCCACCCCCTACTCTCCTCCAGCACATCACACATTGCGCCTGGGCACACTGAGCTTGTCTGCCATCTATGAACAGGCCCACGTCACCCAAGCCCTTCTCTTTCCCTGTCATGCCATAGCCTCTTCCAGGAGCGCTCAGCCTGCTGTTTCTGCTCAGACCTCCCCTCCTCTGCAAAGCCTCCTTCTGTGTGCTGCCCGAGAGCCATCCCCCACTTGGGTTTGTGTTACTGCTGTGTATGGCAGCATCTTCACTGTGCCTGATTTCCCGTCTTGGCCCATCGTAGGTGCTCAACAATTGTTTCTCAAATGACCAGCAGCCTGCAGAGGGACCCTGACACGAACTCCACCCCACCCCGACTCTTGGCAGTTACTCACTGTCCCCTTGAGTTGGGATCCCAGCCCCTCAGGGGACCTGTCTTGCAGCCATTCCACGCTCTGTCACCCCACTGCCAGGAGACTAGAGCCACACTGCCTGGATGACACTCATCTTTACCAGCTCGCAGCTCTGCCGGCTGCCTGCTCAGGGGTGGCCGCCAGCTGAGGGATTGAGCTGATTATAGGTGAATCAGCACCAGGCTGATTGTGGTGTGAAAAAGGGGAAGGGTGACTGTGTCTTAGCCTCAATCCTGGCTCCCCTCCTTCCAGCCCTGACCGCCTCAATCCTGGCTCCCCTCCTTCCAGCCCTGACCTGCAGTAACAGCACAGGGCCACCAGAGGCTCTATTGGGCGACTCATGCCCTGCGGAGAAAGGCCCAGTGGGAGAGCATCTGACCCAGTTCCCAGCAGATGAGAAAGGAAGAAGAGTTCAGGAGGCCTCTACTCTCAGAGGTCTCCAGCACTGAAACCCCGCAGCCCCACCTGGCTGCCTTATCCTTGTGTTTTGCCCCTCATGGGTCTAGAAGCTGTTGCGTTACACCTTAACATCTTCCTCCTTGCTTGCCATGAGCCCCTCTGCTTGCAGCCCCCTTTACAGAACAACAGTCATGGTAGAGGGAAGATGTCTCCACTTTTGTCAGTTCTGCCTCCTTTAGGAGAGTGTCAGGCCTAACCCATGTGTGCTCTGTCTTTCAGGGCATGGAAAAGACTATTGTCCTGTTTCGTCTTTTCAACACCTCTTGACTCTCTCCCCCTGGTTTCCTAACAGCCAGCTAGGTTCAGGGCCTCCCATCTCTGGCCAGGATTAGTGCAATGGCTTTCTGAAGGGTCCCAGGCTCCAGGGAGCCCCTTGCCCATCAAGTCTCTACCCTGGAGCCAGACAGCCCTTACTCCCATCAGACATCAGCCTCCAGTGGCTCCGAAAGGCCAGGCATCCACACAGCACCCCACGGCCCCAAGAACTGGCTGCTTGATTTTCCTGCCCTGTGTCCCTCCTCTCCTTGGCCCTCTACCCAGCAATCACCCCAAAACACTGTGATGTTTCAAGCCTTTGTACTTTGCACACATTCTTCTCCATGGCCTAATTCCCTCTCTCCACCCCTCACTCCACACCTCCTCCACCTTTACCCTTTCTCCCCATTCTTTCTTCATCGGGCACAGCCCTACTTATCCTTCAAAACTGCCACTTCCTCTGCGAAGCCTTTCCTGACCCGTGTCCCCGAATCCCTCCTCTGAACAAATCCTGTTCCCTAAACATGCATCTCTCATTGTATCTGTCACTCAAGGGTTGCAATAATTACACACACGCCTGTCCTTTGTCCTCCACTGGCTCTGTACCTCCATGTGGGACCCATGGCCAGCACACATTGGTGGTGCCCGAAAGCTGTTGCACTGGAGTTGTTCCTTCTGCCCCGTCACCTCCCACCTTGAGCAAGTCCTTTAGATGACCCGAACTCCAGTTTGTTGATCTGCAAAATGGAGAGATGTGAGAATCAGAAGAGAACACGTAATGAAAGGGTGTTATAAACTGCTAAGGGCTGTACAAATGTTTGTATTGCATTTTTGTCTTCCAGACTAGTGTTTACCTACACTTGCCTGTGTGGAAATCAGAAGATTAAAGGAATGCGATGTGATCTTTTTGTAATTTCCCCACTTGGGTCAAGGGAAAAGCTGGTCAAGAGTAAACCATTAATTCATCCCCCTGCAGGCCCCCCAATCTTCCCTAGAATTCTGGGTTAATGATTCTGAGGTTGTTTTCCTCACAGAGCCAATTCATATCTAATCTTTGGCATGTTCCCCCCTTTATTAAGAATAACTTGACTCACTCCATTAATTCCTCATCCTGGGGTCAGGAGCCTTGTTTTGCAGAAGGAAATGGTGGCTGTGTGTATGTCTTGGGCCTTCTTTCTTTCTCAAACCCCTTTCATGGATTCATGCCTAAAATTCCCTCTGTGGACAGAAGAGACCTCTCCTTACCCGCATAATGAAATGTGTGACTTTTCTCAAAAGTAGCTTTAGGAATTAACTGTGGAGGTCCAAGTAGCAAGGATGCTGTGACCTAACTCGTTACCCCCTCACGTGTGGTTTAATTGCTTTTGGAATCCCAGCAGAAAAAATTTCCTGAAGATCTGGTACAGAGAAACCATTCTGGGCCTGGCTTTTAAATGTTTTATTAGCAGCTGGGCAAGTACTGGGCTGCAAAGAGATGCAGCCCCCGTCAGAAGCGATCCCTGGTGGGGAGCAAGGCCTGGAATTCCAGGAGGGAGGTCTGTTTATAGCTGAGGCAGAGGCTGGGGAGCGAAGCCTGGGAGCCAGACATGGCTTAAGGGTGGTCTGGACACTCTTGAGATAAGGCCAACTAAGGACTATGAGCTCATTGAAGTTCCAAAGCCAACTCACAGCAGCTCACCACCAGACATGTCCCCTGCCCCCACATTCCCTCCTCTCAATCCAGGAATTTTGGTGCTCATCTCTATAAAGTTTTAGACCATGGTGGTAGGAACCTGGTAAGTCTCAGGTTCTTGCGTTGCCCGATTCTCCTTTGATTTGCTGGGTTTGCCTCCTTCCCATGTCTCAGACAGGGCTTTGCATAAAGAAGTGGGCTGGTAGATCTGCAAAGGTCCCTCTGTGTGACTGGAGCAAGTTACCCTCTTGAGCCTCAGTGTCCTCTTCTGTAAAATAGGGATATCATTCTTTCTTTCCCAAGGCTTTTGGTAATAATGTCATTCTCATGTGATTCTTAACAAAATGGGCCTTTCAGACTTAGATCACTTTTGTGCATGCATAAAAATGAAAGCATTGAGGAGAAGGAATTGGTGAATATATGTCTGGAGCAATAACTTCATCAGAACTGCCACGGTGATTGTAGGACCATTCTGATTCCAGAGGTATTAAAATGCAAAACACAATATTGAAATGCAAAACCCAACAAAATAATAAACAGCCTTGTACCTACCTCCTCCCTTAAGAACTAAAACAATTCCCAACACCACTGAAAGACTGTGTTCACCTCCTTGATCCAATCTCTTGCCTTTCCACCCCAGAGAAAACCACTGTCCTGAATTTTTTCCCACTCCCTTGGTTTTGTTTTACCAAACATGTATCCAATATGTAACATATTATTTGTATTTGATCTTGTTTTTGAATTGTCCTGTAGGTAGAATTATATCTTATTCTGCAATTTGCTTTTTAAAGTTTTTGAAAGAGCAAAACTTATCTATGCTAATACGCTAATGTGTGTAGCTGCCATTTATTTGTCACTGCATATACCCCTCTCAATTCTGTTGATGGAAATTTAGGCAGTTTCCAGTATTATTTTGCTATAAACATTCTCATGGCTGTCTCCTGCAACATGTGTGTTTCTTGGGAGTGTACTTAGGAGTGGAATTGCTAAGTCTAGACAATGCTCCTCCCTGTTCTGGTTGCCAACACATGCTGCTGCTCCCTTACTCCCTCCTATGAATAGTGCAAGCGGGTGAGAGTTCTGTTCTTGCTTCGTCTTTGGATTTTCCAGGGTTGGGAGGGGGCAAGTTTATAAAAAGGATGGGGAGATGGTGGAGGTAGAGCTTCAAGCTCCCAGCCTGACTTTCAGCCATAGTCCTGGCGAACCAAAGCCAGGAAGGGGTTGAGGAAAGCTGGAGCACTCATCTGGGCTCTGCTGAGCATGGGTGTGAGGTGGGGCTACCCTTGACTGGATCCTGGGGTCTCAGGCTGCAGCACAGTTGACATCACAGAATCCACTGTGAGGTCACTGCTGGGCTGTGGGACACAAAAATTCAGCCAGCAAGCCACTCTCAGATGTATGATTCTTTATTTAAACGGCGGTAAAGAATGCCGGAATAGGCTTTCCAGGGACACTCCCATGAGCTCTGGGCTCCTTTGCAGCTTCCAGCTCTGGGTCTTATTTAATGGGCTTCAAAGGTCACTGTCTCCATGATGTCCGGTGTCATAGAACCAACCATCTCCAGCCCCTGGCCACCCTCTGCTGTCTCGGCGATGGCCACGTTGGTGCTCCTCTCCGCCATCTTAGCCATGATGTCCACATCTCCGCCATGTGGTGTGCCCACTGCTTTTGTAGTAAGGTTGGCTCTGACGTTCCTCAGGAAAGAGCTGATCCTGCCAAGTCCCTTGCTGGAACCGGAAATGGTGGTCGATAAGCTCCTCCCAGATTTGTGAGAGGTCCTGGACTCCTTTGAGATGGGCGTGTGGCTGACACCTTTATGCGAGTCCCCGTGCCTGCTGCTCCCCGGGTTGCCACAGCCTTTCTCATTTTTGTCATCTCTATTGGCTCTGTGGCTGAATGAGGACCTGCTGGAGGACTTTCGGGCAATCTTGTCTCCCCTTGTTTTGTGGCGGCTTTCACCTGTCCTGCGGCGATGGGAACTCCTTCCGAGAGCCCTGTCCTTTTCCCTTCTTTCCCTCCCCTCCTTGCAGCCTTCAGCGCTGGCCTGGGTTCGCTCCCTTCCATGCTGTCCACTCAGGCTGCTCTTGCTCTGCCGGGTGGAGACGGGAGGTCCCGCTGCTGCATCCATGTCTGTTTCTGCAGCTGTCCTGCTGGTCAGTACTACTCCTGCAATGGCCAGGCTCACGCTGCCCTCTCGGGAAAGGCTCATGGATGCGCTGGAAACATGCTCTGAGGACTTGCCTGCAGCCCCTGCCACAGCCACCTTCGTGCTGTTTGGAGCCATGCTGGCAGTGCCTGCAAGGGCCATGTTGCTTTTGTTTCCTCCTGCACCGATGGTGGCCGCCCCAGCTATGGCTGTGCTCACCTGTCCAGGGGCAGAATTGGCTGCTGCCACACTCAAGGCACCTGCTATGGTGCCTGTTGCTGTCCCTGCAGCTGCCCCTGCTGCTGCTGCCTCTTTAATCGCCCCTGTTGCTGGCTCCTCAGCAAGTTCTGTAGATGTTTTGGGGATGGATACATTGAGCACATTAGTGGGTTTGTGAAAGTCATTTTGGAGTCCCTCCCCTCCAGCATAAGCAGCAGAGGTGGCCCCACACACCTCAGAGACCATGTGGAGGCTTTGAATGCTGACATGGTCCTGATCCCCCTTTCCTTGAAGGTTCAAGGCTCCCAGGCTCCTCCTGTCTTCCTGAAACACAGGCATCCACATCATGTCTTCAGCTGGAATGCCACAGGTACTGCTGTTACTCTCCATGGGTGGCCGCAAGAGGTAAATTAGTTTTTCCCAATAGGCAAAGAGGTCATCCCGTGTGTTGAGAGCGGGACACAATTGCAGATAGCAAGATCTGCCAGTGGCAAACTTCAGGCGCAGCTGTTGTTTCTCATGGTCTTGAACAGAGATCCGTACAAACTTCAGGGGCAGAAGCCTGGTGAGCTCTAAGTTCTTTGCTGCCTTGCGTTTTTTTCTCTTGGTGGCCTGGCCATGTCCAGCATACTCTTCGCAGCCGGTGGCCGGTCGCGCCAGTAGCATGACATCTGGGAGTGGGAGGATGGGGCTGGTACGTGCAATGCCCATGGTCACCATACGGACACGGTTGTGCACATCAATCACTTCTCCCCTTTTGGTGATCTGGATAAAGTCGCTCTCAAATATCGGTGCATACTTGAATATATCATACTCCCCCTTGTACAGTTGTCGCTGCAGTTTCCCCATGGTGGTGTTGAACATGCTCATGCTGGAGCCACTCTGGGCCGTATAATACGGCAGCAGAAAATCAGCATTCATGGTTGTCTTTCAGCACAACGGCAGCACTGGTGAGGCAGGTCTCTGGGTCTTCCTTGGCCTTGGTGGCAGATGAGGGACCAGTGGTGCTCCTGGGTCACAAAGATGTCTCTGCAGCTCGTCTCTCAATCCCACCCCACCCCACAGGCCCCCGCTGTTGCCTCAGAGCCTCCCAGAGGCCGGGGTGGGGGTGGGAGCACGGATGATTGCTGTGGGGGGTGCTGTAGGGTGCCTGGACTCCAGACTCTTCCAAGACGTGGAGATGCAGGGTGGGCTCCAGAGAGGTTTTCTTCTGGACCTAACCCCCTGACCTCCACCTCTGATTTTTTTAACTACAGTTTGTAGTCTCTAGAGAGACTACAAACTGTAGTCCTAGTGACAGGAAGTGACGACCCTCTCTGCCTAAACCCCCTGTGCAGCCATATTTATCTTCTGCTTCCCTTTGTGACCTGTTGCTGTCACATACCCCTTTGTTCTCATCCCCCAGGCCAGGGCCACAATGCCCTCACTAATACTCCATTGCCCCCATAGAGGACAGCCCCACCGTTCCAGGTACTCAAGTGGGTGCTAAAATAAAAATTTTTCAAATGAGAAAATGTGTGGTTGCTTCCCCTTCCTCACCCCCAATTCAAAAGATTCAGCAACTAGGCAGAGTCTACAGGAACGCAAGATGATGGGATAAATTTGAACCATTTGAGTACACGGTTTAAATTTTTTTTTAACCTAGAATTCGCAGTCTTGGTTCTTAGCCCACTCTTCCATAAAATCTCAGTTCATGCTGACAATGGAAATCTTTAGTAATAACCTCAACCTTTAATAATAACATGAGAGATTGCTTCTTCTAGGCGCCATACTATGTATCAAACTCCATTCCAGTTTGATACTATTGCAACTCTTCTCATCTTACAGGTAAAAAAAAAAAACTGAAGTTGTGTAACTTACCTACATTCGTAGAACTCGTAGGCAGTGGAGGTATTATTTGAATACAGGTCTTGCTGCTTTTAAAGTCTTCCTTCTGAACCACTACAGAACTTACAAAAAATGCTTGGGCAAGCCAAATAAGTTGCATAATTAATTCTGTGTGTGTGTGTGTGTGTCTGTGTGTGTGTGTGTGTGTGTGTGTGTGTGTGTGTCTGTGTGTATGCATGCATGTTATGGAGAATCCAGGACAACCACTTCAGAAAGGGGCTGGGCTGAGTTGGGGATTAAATTATCCAGGGGGCCACCTCTATTCTTCTCCTCCATCATGTTTATACCAACATCCTGTGTCAGGGAGCCCAAATATTTTCTCAAGGCCCCCAGTGTTTGCCCCGTGCCTCTTCTTACCCCCTACCCTGTGAAATGCCACGAGAAGAGGGTAGGATGGAAAGTGTGAACTTACATTCCAGGAGCCTATCAAAGGCCCTCCTCTACTAACCTCTCTACTATGCAGAAGTACTTTGGAAGCCATTTACATCCATGTGGAACAGGTGCCACTATACCTCCTGCCTTGCCATGCCCACAGAGCGAGCCCAGGAATAAGTAATTTCCAAGCTGTTACCTGGAAGTTCTGAGAAGGAGCCCCTGCTTCCAACTCTCTTTTCTCCCAGCTTGACATCAGGCCTGAAATCCCACCTTAGAGATTCAGTTCTTGAAGATAAAGGCTAGCTCTTTCTTAACATACACACACCTGTCTATCAACTGATGAATGGATAAACAAAAGCTATAGTATCCATACAACAGAATACTATTCAGCCATAAAGAGAAATAAGGTACTATTACATAATACGCTAGGCTGACACTTGAAAACATCATGCTAAGTGAAAGAAGCCAGCCGTATTGTGCGAAAGGCCACATATTGTATGACTCTATTTACATAAAATATCCAGCGCAGGCAAGTCCATAGAAACAGAAGACAGATTAGTGGTTGCCAGAGACTGGAAGGAAGGGGAATGAAGAGTGACTCCTTAATGGGTACAGGATTTCCTTTGGGGACAGTGAAAAAGTTCTGGAACTAGATAGTAATGGTTACACTGCATTGTGAATGTACTTAATGGCACTGAATTGTACACTTCAAAATAGTTACAATGGCAAATTTTTTGTATATCTTACCACGCACACACACACAAATGTATATACTCTTGTTTGAAATCATTGCTGTTGAAAACAAGCATAGGCTTCAGCTTTGGAAAGATCCACTGTGAGACCTCGAGCAGGTTACTGAGCTCTCCACTCCCTCATCTGTAAAATGGGGGTAGCAGTTGTTGTGAGGATTAAATGGGATAATACATGTGAAGTGTTTAGTGTATTGTCCTACGCAATAAATGTTAGCTTCTGTTAGCATTAGTCCTCAACAGTCCTTTTAACCTCAGTGTAAATTCCTCCCTGAAAGCAGTGTTTGATGAGACCGTGTTAAAATCTTCTGGAGTTAGAGCCACCATGAGAACACAGGATGCTCAGTGGGCAAATGGGACCTCCTTTCAGGCAGATTCTAATTGGAAACGCTGTTCACGCCACAAAGAAACAGTACATGAACCCAACCAGAGGTTACGGGACAGGGAAGAGAGGAGAAAGCTTGATATGGGTTGGAGTGTTGAGGGTTTATTCAAAGCCCATGGGGAGAAATTAGGATACAGACGGAAAATAGTATTTTAGTTAACAGAAAGTGGAAAGATTCCATTCCAGAACTCCTGTCCTGGGCCAGAACCCTTTAAAAGCTCTTGACTCTGAAACAGGTGTCAGGCCAGCTCTCAGGGAAAGCCAAGGGGGCAGGTGGAAGGCAAGAGAGAGGAGGGAGGGTGGCTTTCCACACCCTGGCAGTGTGACATCACCACTACCAACAGGAGACAGCTCAGTGCAGACACTGCCAAACCGGGTGCTTGATATTGGTGGTGGCCCCATCTAAGTTTATTCTCTCAGATCCCCCCACCTTCCCTTTCCTCTAAATGTGAAACAAAAGAAACTAAATGCCTTGATGGTAAATGCATAGTCATCATCCTTTTTAAAATTAAAGTATCAAAACATAAACTTGGCTACATAAAACAATTTTTAATGCATTTGTGATAGACCTTCATTTACACTTACCATACACATCAAGTTTTCTTGCCATAGCCACCATCCGCCCCCAGCTTCCTTCCTCTCTAATCCATTGTTGTCCCTGGCAGCTTACAAATTGTCTTGCGTTTCATAATGGCTGGTGGCTGGTGCCTCTACCCATAACTAGAAGGTAAATGCAAGGGATGTTTTCCCCTCCACCAAGAAAAGGAACATAAATTATCTCCTGAAAGAAGTGCTGAATGGTATTAACATCAGATGGCTCTTGATGGATTAGGAAAGACCCCTGATGTGCAATTAAGAGAGTAAAATGAAGACACCTGTGTCTTAAGAGATCATTTAAAGGAACCATACATGAGGTCAAAGAAGTAGGCACAGAATTCATGTGTACGAATCTGACATTTAACGAAGACATTCTTCTCTGAAGAACGGCACCAGCGGCGAGTGGCCAGTTTTTATGTCTAGCCTGTGAATGTTATAGAGAAGCACAAAAAGCAAGGGGGCCTGGCTCTCTTGCAGGCCTAAGGAATCATACGCCCTGGAAATTCCAGGAAATTCAGTGGAATGTCTTTCTTTGAATTATCACACCCATGCTGTCTAAAATGGTTCTTTCTTCCTCCGGTACCCCTTCCCATTCTTTTCTGATATGTATTTGCAACAATGAGACACACGTTTAGACATGAAACAGATGTAACTCAAGTGAGTAACTCTCTGAGACGAGTTCTGTGGCAGAATGTTAGGGGTCAAAGGTTCAAGCTGAACAACAGGTGTATGTTTTAGGTGTTTGTACATTCAGAGAAAATACTTAAGGTATCTAGTAATTCAGTTGTATATCAAAATTCTAAACACCAAACTGTTGATCTAAAGGATATATTTGGTGCCATGTTTCAGGGTTTGTCAATGAAAAATTGAGCATAAGGTGCCCGAGACTGAGGAACAGGACTGAAAGCCAACTATCCCATCTAGTGATGCCCCAAAGAGCAAAGGATGACATCTGGAGAAGTTTAAAGCTAGGTACCCCCCATAATGGGGAGGGAAAGGCAGGGAATCGCTAGATCTCAGCAACCGACAGATTTAAACGAACAGAAACCAGCACAACACATGTTTACCATGTCTTGGTTCCAATATTTATTATTCTGACAGGTTAGGATACTAGGATAAATAAGTAATATTTTCTCTTACAGAAAATTGTAATGATACTATTGAGTACAATTAAACACTCTGAGAATTTCACAGAAACATCAGAATTTTAACAGACAGTAGCCAGCGTCCTTGTGGCCAGTGTGAGTGACTTCTCACAGCTGCAAACACCCTGGGCCAGATTTCTTAAAACAGCTACATGACAAAAACAATGCTATTGACATCCAATAATGCTAAAGCCTGGGTACCACCTAGGCTCCACTGACTGTGGTTTCCAAACATGTCTCCACTGACTGTGGTTTTCAACCACAAGGAAAGGAAAATGGAATATTCTTTGGCTCTTCCAGCCTAGACACAACTCCTGACCTAAGACATTGAGTGGAGAGTCCTAACCCTTTGGAAGTTGAACTTTCTGCTTTCTTCCTGTGACTTTGGAACTGAGTTTGCAACAGAGGACCTGCCATCATGCTGCCCATGGATTTTGTGTTAACGCTGGGAGAATTCTGTCCTCCTCTTGCTGACAAGCTCTTCTGGCCACCTGAATATCTTGAGATACTGCACGTGGTGACAGCCCCGCCCCCCAAAACTCTTAGAAACCAGATCTGAGAAAAAGCATATAAAAGTCACATCAGTGTTGTGTGACACAAACATCGGAAGAGTACATTGCCTAGTTTTCTTGCACACACAATTTCTGGACATAACAGCATATTTGCTAGAAAGCACAAACCTGGCCATTGCACAACTTCACTAAATGCTGTTCTCACTCCACATCCCCTACGAGTGACAACGGTAGCCACGGTGAAGGAGATGGCCCCATCCCTCCCACCCGAGGTACAGACACTGCTGCCTGAATCCTAACGGTGGGCATCCTGGTTTTTTGTAGAATCCAGATGAAAGGCGGGCAGGACACCAGCTGGGGGCCATCTGGAACATAAGAATGGCCAGTGTGTTAAGGCCTAAATCCTGGAGTTGAGGCAAAGATGCACTTGCCCTGGTCCAAGACCCACTCTGGGGCAGAATGGGAAGGGCCCGCTGAATCACTGCAGGCCCTCCCGCCTTGATGGTTCTCTGCTGCTGGGATTCTAGAGGTACACAGGAAGACAGCTCTCCAATGGCTTCAGGGTTTTGGGTATAAAATGAGGATTCAATGAGGACTCCCCAATCGCCCCCATACCATGACTGCTTAGCTCTGCAATGTTCCTTCTTTTATCTGTTGGATAAAGAGGTTTCTCTCATCTTCTGGAGTCCTCCCATTCTGAGCCCGGACAATACACGTGGGCCGATGAAGGTTGAGCATGTATATCAAATGCTGCTTCTCGTTCTTGAGCTCCTCAATCTGAGCCTTCAGTTCAGCATTCACACTTTCCAGCTTCTCCGACTCCTGGGGGACAAGCAACAGAGGCATCAAGAAAGGAGCCAAGGGCCAGTGAGGAGGGGGTGGCCTGGGCTGCTGCCTGGATGCAGGGGTGTACCTGGGACACACTGGGGCTCATGAAGCTGCGAGAGGAAGATGGGAGATGGGAGAGCAGCACTGGGTTTAGGAAAATGCAGACCCTCTTCTTCAGAGAAACCCTGGTGATGCCACAGAGGCGGCCTGTGACTCTGCTAATACTGAAGCTGCAGTTCAGATACCTCATTTGCATGAGTCAACAGCCCATATGCAGGTCTTCTGGACCCAAAAGGGCCTTAGGAGCTGGGGAGAAATCCAGACTTATGGTGGCTTAGTCGATTCTGAGTCACAGATCTCAATGAGAAGCTCATCTCCCCAGAAAAAATGTATATGGCAACACACAAAATTCCCTAATTTTCACTGATCCCCTGAAGCAATCAACAGAACTTTTGGGGATCTGTGGGACTTGGGCTAAGACTCTGTCATGGCCTGTCCACATTTGGAGGAGGGACACAGCCACTGGAAAGACTGCTGAGCACCACCGGCCACCCTGCTTGCCCACAAAAGCTATTTCCCCTAGTGTCTCTCAGGCGGGCCGGCTGAACGCAGCCAGGGGCTCAGCTTACTGGCTAAGCCAGGGAGAAGGGCTCTAGAGTTAGGAACCAGACAAGAATGCAAAGCAAGTGTAACCACTGCTTGTGGATTAAGGAAATAACTTGTTTGAAGAGATTAATTAAAGGCTTTTCATAGTGAGCCAAATGAGAGCTGGCAGCTTCCTTTTCTCAGGAAAACAGTCAAGTGAAGCCTCTTTAACTGGGCTGGCATGTCCTGCAGCCTGGAAGCTGATGGACATGTATGAACCGGCCGAGGCTGCTGGGAGTCAGGCATCAGACGAATTCACACACCTGTTTTTATACATCCACAGTCACATCCATTGTGTTAACTGCTTTGCCACCTCCTCATTCTGCAACTGGCATTTCTGCTACCAGCTACAAGGCCCTTCTTGGGAAACTATAACCAAGTAGGGGGTTTTCTAACTCTTCTTCTGATAGCCACATGAAGCTGGTGAGGACAGGCGTGAGCGAGAGGAAGGGTAAGGCTAGAAGGCACTCACTTTCTGCAGGCACTCCGTCTTCTCCTTCTTCTTGTTTCGGCACTTTGCAGCTGCAATCTTATTTCTTTCTCGTCGCCTCTTTTTCCTTTCATCTTCTTCAGGGGCTACCTGTAAAATCCAAAAGAAACACATTTAAAGGGTAGTAAGAAATGCCACCTACCTCAAATACACTGCCTTTTACTGCCAGCAAAAGCTGGCAGACAAGGGCAATGCTAGCGCTAAAAGACCCCGAAAAACTACAGCTCTAGACTTTTGTGTGAAAACCCCTACACACACACACACACGCACACACACACACGTGAGTGAACAACAAAAATCAAAGTTAAAATTATACCGGCAATATATTAGTAAATTAAAAGTTAGCCAATTTTAAAAATGCATTTGGATTTTGAGATGAGGATAATATGCAAATTGATAACTATTGGTATTAACTATAATCATTTAAAGCCGAGACAGATTCTGTCTGGTAAACATCTCCTTTCTTTGAGAACCAGGAATGATCTCAGGATCACTACCTAGCCACCCACTCCCGGCCTCTTCTTCAATTCAAGACCCAAGGGCAACCCCACTCACCTCTGACTTCACCTGGAGCATCAGAGCACCAGCTTCCCAAATTTGGGAGAAGCCCATGATGCTCCTGTAGAAAAGGCACCTAAGCCCATTCCCAACCAAAGCGGCATTAATCGGCCCATGCTGGGGTGCCACCTGCAAGTGGTGAACTAGGACAGTCTTTTAGGTCAGTCCCACTACTCCTTGCCCAAAGGCTGCAATCATGCCAGTTGAGTAAGCGTGAAACACTTCCACTTGCCACCACGAGGAAAAGGCCAACAAAATTGTGGAACCTCAGCTCTGACATCCTTAAGCCACTATGGCATCGCCAGAAGCCGCCTCCCAGACTTCTCACCATGTTTATTATTCCAGGGGTCTTACCCAAGGTTGCCAAGTGTGGAACAGTGCAAGTGTGTCAGACAGAAGTGAACCTGGAGCAACACCTGGTCCCAAGGCTGTGAACATTGCTACAGGGAAGGGTGGGGCAGGCTGCCTGGTCCTTGCTCTACTGTCTGGGTGCTTGGGTCCTAGTAGTGATAAAAACAGGGACCACCACGCTCCAAGCTTCTTCAGAACAACTGGACACAGAAGGTGGCCTCATCCTGACTCATGGCTTTAAGTGCCATCTATATGCCGATAATTTCCAACTCTATTATCTCTAGCCCAGACTGTCCTCTGAACTCCAGACTCACATATCCAACTGCCTGCTTGACATCTCCACAGGGGTCTGCAGAATAGGACAGACCTCCTGCTCTTGCCACCACCCTAACCCCTATAATCCCAAATCTCAGCAGCAAATGGACGCTCCATTCTTACAGCTATGCTGGCCAGAAAACTCAGTCACCCTTGAGTCTTCCCTTTCTCTTACACCCCACATCCAATCTATCAGCAAATCAGCTTTACCTTCAAGTCAGATCCAAAGCCAACCACTTCTCAGCACCTGCACTGCTCCCTCCTGCTGCAGGCCCCCTGACTCACGTGGATTCCTGCCACGGCCTCCTTTCTGTGCACTCAGCTTCTGTCTTACCCCTACTGCCCATTCTCAACGTAACAGCCAGGGTGATCATTTAAAAATATAAATCAAGGCTGGGCATGGTGGCTCACACTTGTAATCCCAGCACTTTGGGAGGCCGAGGCGGGCGGATTACCTGAGGTCAGGAGTTCGAGACCAGCCTGGCTAACATGGAGAAACCCCGTCTCTACTAAAAAAATTCAAAAATTAGCCAGACGTGTGGCGGGCACCTGTAATCCCAGCTATTTGGAAGACTGAGGCATGAGAATCCCTTGAACCTGGGAGGCAGAGGTTGCAGTGAGCCAAGATCATGCCACTGCACTCCAGTCTGGGTGACAGAGCAAGACTCTGTCTCAAAAAAAAAGTGTGTGTGTGTATCTGTGTGTGTGTGTGTGTCGAATCTTGTTGCTTCTCTGCTCAAAAGCCTTCTGTGGTTTCCTACCTCACTCTGAGCCCACGGCTGCATCTATACAATAATAGTCTGTAAGACCCAATATGACCAGCCCCTATTTATCTCCCACCCCTATACTCTGCCCCACTGCACAGCCCACCAGGCACCAATACTTCCACCTCAGTGCCCTTAATTTCTTTTACCAGATACCCACGTGGCTTCTTCCCTCTCCTCTTTCCTTCTTCCTTTCCTTTTGACCTCTGCTCGAAAGTCACTATCAGTGAATCCTTACCTGACTTCCTAATTTAAAACAGCAACCCCGGCTGGGTGCAATGGCTCATCCCTGTGATCCCAGTGTTTTGGGAGGCTGAAGCAGGAGGATCGCTTGAGCCCAGGAGATTGAGGCTACAATGAGCCGTGATCACCCCACTGCACCTCAGCCTGGGTGATAGAGCAACACTGTCTCTAAAAGCAAAATGAGTCTTGCTCCATCACCCAGGCTGGAGTGCAGTGAGGTGATCACGGCTCATTGCAGCCTCAACCTCCTGGGTTCAAGCGGTCCTCCCACCTCAGCCTCGCAAGTAGATGAGACTATAGGCCATATACCACCTTGCCCAGCTAATATTTTCATAGAGATTGGGTTTCATTGTGTTGCCCAGGCTGGTCTCAAACTCCCGGACTCAAGTGATAATCCCATCTTGGCCTCTCAAAGTGCTGGGATTATAAGCGTGGGCCACCATGCCTGGCCTGAAAAGTTTTTAAACCCAGCAACCCCAACCCTACCCGTTCTCTCTGCCCCGCTCCCTGCTTTTTTCTCCTTTGCACTCATCTCTTAATGTGTACTTACGTATGTTATGTACTGTCTGTCTCCTCCCAGGAGAAGGTAAGCTCCCTGAGGGCAGTGGTTTTGTTTGTCTCACTCTCAACAACAGCCCCCTGCCTAGAACATGCCCAACACACAGTGGCTGCGAGCGAAACATGTGCCGAAAGAATGAATACCTGTGATAGAACCCACCTCGGCTTTTGTGATGGACACCCCGAGGGGTCTGTCGCTGACAGTGACTGACTCCAGCGCAGAGGACATCCGGTGGCAGAGGTGCTTGTTCTGGATGGCAAACCTCAGCTCTTCCTTGACAAAGGGCGTCAGGTTAGCAAAATCCTCAAACACCAGTGACCCAGGAGGGGACAGGCAGGGGACGATGGCAGAAGCACTCACTTCCGAGGCAGAGACCTGGCCTGGGTGTTGAAGCATCATTTTGCTGAAAGACACATTGAAACCCAAACTGTTTCAGGGGCTCTGGGGCATGGGATCAAGTCCCCCTCCCCCACCAGACCTCCAACACCAGAGCCCCACCCTCAGAGAAAAGTCCCATAAGCCCTTGGGTTTCTGTTTTGTTTTCATTTCATGCCATCCTCATCTTAAGTAAAACAGGTTCTTAAAATACACATAGCTCAGTGACATGAACAAAATGCCTATTTGAAATTTATAAGGGATGATGTTTCAGGCTACTCTGAATTCACAAGATCTATGAGTTTTGGCTGGTGTGCCTATGTGCAAATGTGACCACAAACAGTCCTGAAAGAGGAAGAACATTTTTTAAAAATCAGTGAGGCCATTTTAAAAATCATGAGTAATCTCATTTTCAGCTTCTTTTTCTTTCTCTCTCTCTCTCTTTTTTTTTTTTTTGTATATTACTCAAAATAAAGTTTCTTTCACTTAAAAAAGCCTCTTTTCCAAAGAGGCTTGACGTCAAGCTGAAACTATCAGTGAGTGGAAGTAAAAGCAAAAAGTGGGGAATCCTTGAATTTAGCAAATACATCTCTGAAGCTTCTCCCCCGAAGTTGGGCCCAAGCAATGGGAATGAGAAAGGTAACTGTAGCCAGGTGCGTTTCTTCACCCCAGTCTTTGGCAGGGGATGGGGAGGTGGATTCTTAAGGTTAAGGTTGGCAAAGCAAAAGGTCTTAAAGAAAAGTGAGGCACTGTATTGTGGGGGAGTTGTTCAGGCCTGTGGTATAGGGATAGACTTAGGCTGGGTGTGGGGGCAGGGAACCCTGGAGCTGGCTCTGGCACTAAACAGCAGTGACTTGAGCTAGTCATTTCAGCTCTCTAGGACCCAGTCTGTGTCTGGTAAATGACTGACAGCTCCTCCAATGCAAGCATTGAGTCTCCACCATTGCTTTACCCAGAGCCTGGCCTCATTGGCCAACTGATAAATGAAGTGGGGATGGGGTCATCAAATCAAATGGCCCCCATGGTCCAAGGTTACCTTTCTCATTCCCATTGCTTGGGCCCAACTTCCGAGGGAGAAGCTTCAGTGATGTATTTGCTAAATTCATCTCCCTCTGTTATTCTATAGCTCGGTGAACCCAAAAGGATGACAAAAGGAAAATAAAGAGTAGAAATAGTGACAGTTCCATGGCCCCAATTTGGAAGAGTCTCCCATAAGTCTTGGCCTGCTGTGTACTCCCTCCAGCGGTGGCCATTCCCCCTCCTCCCTGCAGTTGGTTCCCAAGGGACAATGAGTATAGGGATGAGTGGAGGATGAGTGTGGTCTGGGCATTCCTCTCAACCGGGGATCTGTGGTCATTAGCACAGTCCAGACAGAGAAGAAGCCCTCTGGCAAGTCTCAAACATTTAAGGAGTGCCTCCTTCATACCAGAAACCTTAGGGGCACTATCTCATTTAATCCTCACGAGAACCCAGTGAGTTAGGATCTAGCTGCCTTTTATAGATGAGATAATTGAGGTTTAGACAAACTAAGTCATTTGCCCGAATTCACAGAATTAATATGGGGCAGCATCAGGATTTGGAATTAAGTTAGTTTGGCTCCAGGATTCATGCCCTTAATTTGTACATTGCAAAAAACAAACAAATATTATTCTACATTACAAAAACAAACAAGCATTATGTTATATTGCACAAACAAACAAAAAACCAGAGCAAATTTTCTGGGGGCAGGCCTTAAGGTAGGTGGGAGGCCTGGAAATGAAGTGATAGAGGGGAGGCTAAGTAAAGATTCCTCGGGATAAATTGAACTCTGTTTAATGAACTGCTAATCTTTATGTCACGGTGCATACCCAGGCTGCTTGCTACCTGCCTTCTGGGAGTGTGAGCAAGTGGGTCTCTTATCCACAAAATTCCCAGACTGAGGTCAGAAGATGAAGATTTGAAGCCCACTTACTCCATTATGTGTTATCATTGTACCTCCCCGTGGCTTTTTCTCCTCTGTTAAAGAGGGCTTGTAATAATCGCCCTATTTTCCCATAATATCCTATGAGGAATTGAGGAACTAATACATGAATATGCCCTGGAAAACATTCTTTGGCCAGGAGCTCCATGATTACTAGGCCTCCCAGAGATCTCTCCAGCCCAGGGCTGGCTCTCTGACAGAGGCTCTGTGGAGTCCAGGAAGGAGGGCAGCTGGTCACCCGCTTTGATCTCAAAGGCTTCTGAATAGAATACCCTGACTTCAAACTCCCCCTGGAGATCTAACATACACCAATGGAGGCAAGACTTCCAGGCCAATGAAATCTGCCCTTGACTAGTCAAAGAAACCCAGGCTATGTATGTAATTCTTTTCCCAAAGCCCTGTGTCATGAGTCAGAACTGAAGTTCTTCTCTCAATTTAATCCTATAATCTTAGGATGCTGGGAGGATACTTGTCACTGTCAGGCAATAAACTCTGAGAAACTAGCCTTCTAAAGCCAGAGGCTTAAGATTCTCCCATGCATTCATGTTTCCCTTCCCTTTCCAAGTTTATTAAAAACTCAGTGATTCAGGGATGACATTCAGAGCTACCACTGGGCTGGTCTTTGTTTGGAGGCCTGGATGGCTCCCTTCTACACGGGTACTTTGAATTCCACTGCAGTAGAGTGTAGTTCCATTTTGCCACCCAACTAGGTTTATTAATGAGCTCTCAGGGCTTGGGGTCTGCTGTTTATGACTCCCGCCCCCTACCCTTCTTCTTATGTAAAGTCAGCAGTCCCAATGAAAGAAGCTGAAGAATGTCAGTGGTATGGAATGCTTTTATGAAAAGCATTGGGTGGGCTTCCTTGGGGACATAAATGGTTGTAAAAATGTTAAAAGCCTTTCAGAAAATAAAACAGATGTATCTGTCGAGATTTGGGTTTTCTCGGCACTAGGCTAAAGCTTAACTTCTTGGGATACTTTCTAGTTATTCCTTTACTCAGTCTCTTGAGGTATGATTCAGCCTAGACTACGGCTGTGTCCCCACAAGGAAATGAAGTTAAATCTTCACACAATTTTTCAGAAAGTTGAGATCCTCAAACATCCCGGTCATTGAAAAAAATTGTTTGGGGACCTCAGATCAGAGTTGACTTTCTATGCTGATCATAAAATTGTTCAGACTTGCTACCAAGAACTTGCATTTTGTTTCTGCTTGATTATTTCCAATCAGAAATCATGTTGTATCATTGGCAGTTTCATCATTTTCAAGAAAGTGAAAGTTTACTCATGTATTCCTTTAACTGGAAATTCAGCTCCCAGATTTTTATTTCCTAGTAGCTACAGCTACATTGAATTTTCACTTTTAATTTTCATCCTCTTTCCACTAAGCATTGCTTGCTAACCATCTTATGTTACTAGGAAGCCAGTACTGGCCTTTCACTAACTCTTCATATCTTGGTCTTCCTCCCAGACCTCTTGAAGAGGTGCAAAGCTGGGCATCAAGGGCCAGAGACAATGTTTCTAAGCCTATCAGTGCCACTCATAAGCTGAGCACCCACCAACAAATCACTTAGGCTTTCTGGGCCTCTCATTCTCTTCCTCTGTAATTTGAGATCAAAACTGCCTTCCCCAAAGGGCTGTTGAGAAGGACATATGAGATTTACATACACACCGGGTAGTCATTACTACTGTGACTCCATCTTCTCCATTTCAGGAAAAACTCATTCTGTTGTTATCAATTCAATAAAGCCCTGTTAGTGAGGAATTAACTGGAACCTTCAAGACATTCAGGTCAGTCAGAGCCTCTTTTGTACTCTCATTGACCCCAAGTTCTTCACAGACCAGGTAGGTTTCACCCCACTATTTGCTGATGCCAGCATTTCTGCATTACATATTTGAAAGAGAACCAATTCTCACATATAAACCATTTCTCCCTTGGAAAGCTTCTGAGGCATCTTGGCTATGTCCTTCCTCCTCCCCTGGCTGGGTAACACTCGAAGCCACTGGCCCTGTCCCATGCCCAGCCAATTTTAAAAAGGAAGGAATCATGGACTCTATCTAATGGAAATCACGCCCTCTCAATATTAGAATCATCTAGGTCAGATTCTCATTTTATAATGAGTACATTGGTCCAGGGAGGTAAAAATGACTTGCCTGAGGTCATAAAGCTGGTGAGTGGCCCAGCCCATGCCAAGCTGCTGAACACCCACCGACTGCTCATTTTGCTCCATCACCAATAGGTATCGACCGCCTCAAGGGATCAACCAACAAGGCAACCAGAGAACAGAGCCATTAGCCAGGTAGATAAGGGGTCAAGAGTCCTGGCACCTGGTACCAATCACAGAGGAGACTTTGACAGGACTGAGATAGGGAGGGGCTATCGAAGAAAACGGCCATGGAGAAAAAGGAATTCTATAATGGCTAAAGGGCAAGGAGGAAGAGAGAGAGAAAAAGAAGGCTCCCATCACTGCCACAGATGCTGGGTGCTGTATCTTATCCCCACTGCGGGCGTGGGGTGCTGCCTTCTTTGCTGTCTCTGAAACCATTCCGACAGTAACTGCAATCCTCACCCCATCCCATCTTTGTCCAGGATATCCTTAAAGCAGGAGCCTGTATGTTGTAGCATTATTCTACAACCAATGCTAACTGCAAAACAATGGGGACAGTAATACCAATTTTTTGCCTTCACTTTAAGTTACAGAGACAGAAACTTCGAATAGAAGATATGACTGTCACCTACAACGAAAGGGGTACACTGAGAGAACATCCAGATTTTCTGGCTCTCCTTTTCTTTCTGGGTTCATCAAGGATTTAGTAACTATTTTATTTGTAAGAAAGCATATGTGACCTATGCAATGAAATTAGGGAAAAGAAAATGTTTAGGAGGAAAGGAAGTAGATGAGAGATGAAAATGGGAGTAGGGGGAGCAGAGAAGGAGAACGAATCCGGTGGAAAGAAAGCTGGTGAGGGAAAAGATGCCCTGCAGAAAAGTCCCCTTTCCCCCACTGTCTGGACACTGGTGAATGACATTAGACAGAGACCCACCCCATTCAAGTCCCCTCACTGGCTCCTTTTCTCCCCACTACACCACTCCAAAATCTGAAAATCTCCAGACAGAAAGGACCTTAGTAGTTATCTGGTCCAACCACTGCATTTTGCCCTCCAACACGCAGAGGGGGCCGGTACTGCCCATGTGCCCTTATTTCCCGGCTCCGCATACTGAGGCCCAACGACATCGATTGCAGTGTAAGCGCTCAGAGTCCTGGCACTAGACCACAAAGCCATTCTCTCAAATATCTGCACAAGTGGCTCCACACCCTCGCTTCCCCGCCACGGTGGGTCTCCCGCGGACCCGCCGAAGGAAAAGCCAGAGTGAGAGTCCCAGGTGTGTGGGAGTCCCGGGCTCGGGGTTCGGACACCAGCCGTTGCCGGGAGCCCTCCCCGTCTTCCGCCCCGGGACAGCGCGACACCAGCGCTCGCCACTTCCAAGCTTATCCCAGCTAACTTTTTCTCGGGGTTGCCTTCACGGTCCTGCCGCCAGTGCTGCGGGGTACCCAGGGCGACCCCCAGCGGCCGCGCCCGCGACGCCTCCCGCCCTCTCGCCCCTTCCCCATTCATTCCTCTCAGCGCGTGGGGCAGCCCTCCCGCAAGCCTCCGGCCTTCGTGCCTCTCTGCGCGCCCCCCCGGGAAGGATCGGCTCCCACAGTGCCGTGTCTCGAAGCGAGGGATGGAGCGGGACGGCGAGCGAGGCAGCCTCGGACACCCCAACGCACCCGCCCACCCACCTTACGCCCTCTCCCAGCCGGGCAAGCCAGCGCCGTCGGCGGAGAGAAGCGGCGCTCGAGGCTGGCGGCAGAGTGGACGCCCGACCTCCGTCACCAGGAACCTTTCGCGCCCCAAGTCAAAAGAGAAAGTTAGTTCTTTCGCTTTGAGGGAAACTTTTCGAAGCGCCGAGGAGCAGCGGTGGCTTAGAAGAAGTTTAAGCCAGAGTTATTTCCAAGCCGGAGCCTGGGGGCGCGGATCCGGGGTGGGTCAGGGGTCGGCGGACTGGTTACTTAGAGGGGCGCGAAGGGAATGAAGGCGAGCAGCCCTCGTCGCGCTCACTCCCTCGGCTTCCAGCGCTCACCTCCAGGCTCCGCTCGGGGCGGCCAGGGTCCGGAGGACGGGCAGGGTCGGGACGGGGTCGGGCGGGCTGTTTGTCTGGCCGGCGGGCGAGCACCGAGGACTCACGGCCGGCGCGCGGGCTGAAGGGTGCGCTCGGGCGGCGGCGAGAGAAGAGAGCTGTGCAGTGCGCGCCTGGCTGCGTGCGACTGTGGCTTGGAGAGCGTTGCATCACCCCTTTTATAGCCCTCAGGCTGGCGGCGCGGTCGTTTACTCCGTGTTGCCAGTCCCAGGCTGACGTAATGCTATTAATAGCTTCCCGGGAGAACCGGCCGAACGGAGCGGAGGAAGGGGGGTGGAGGAGGGGCCAAGGCGGGGCCGAAGGCGGGTGGAGAGGGGGGGCACTGGTGATGCAAGTTCGGGGAGGAGCCAGCCCAGGCGCGTTCCCCCAGCCTCGCTCACTGAGACACACACCAGCCCGCCCTCTCTCTCCATATCAGGACCGGAGCCGCCCGGGATAGCCGCCAGATGTGCGTACTCGCTGCTGCGTGTTCCAGGCATGACCAATGGTGCCCAAGCCAGCGGCATGACTCCACCGCGCTGGCATCTCTCCCTCCGCTAGGTTGAGGAGCGGGGGGGCGGGGAAGGTGGGGAGGCGGGTCCCGGCCCCAGCCCAGACTAGGTGAGGCTGGGAAGCGGGCACGACCTTTCTCTAAAATGCGTGGTCATTTTCTGGAGCTTCAGGAAAATACCCCCTCCCCCACTGGCCTCCTACTTCTCTAGCAGGGGCGGAGTAGGGGCAGAAGCGTTAGTCTGTGGTGTGGGGAAGGTGTCCAAAGTCACCCTTCGGTGTATCCACGCCGTTACCCGCCGGGTGTGACCTCTGCGGCGGGGACCGCGAGAAGCCCGCCGGTTAACACAAAAGCGGAGGGCAGCCCTCGGCTGGCACCATGCGCCCGAGCCCGCAGCCCCGGACACTCCACATGGACGCACACGCAGGACAGCTCCGGGCTCCGAAACTAGGGCGAGTGGTAGGACCGTATCGGTTCGATTTTTTTTTTTTACAATCACAAAGCGTTTGAAATTGACAAGAACATGTCAGTGAAACCAACAAGAGCGTGAAAAGATCGGAGTCCAGGAGGAATCAGAGGCAACCCGGTGGGAGGGTAGGAGGGGGCGGAAGCCAGCGGCCAGGAGGAGGGGGAAAGAGAAGGTGCTTTGGGATCCGCAAACCTGCCCAGGCCTGGGGGTCGCCCCGCTCTCAGGCAATATTTAGGGAAAACCCATCTTCAGCTTTCACGTGTTCTTCTGCTCCCAGAGCCGATTGGACTGGGACCGGACGGCCCGGAATGGGGACGCACTGACCACAGGCGGAACCCGCAGCAGAAATCCCCTCTGCCCTCAAGCCAGGGTGGCGGGAAAGGCGGGGCCCCGTGGTCCGAGATTCGAGCTGAGACCTCAGCAGAACTGGGTTTGAACCTTAAAAACGATTTCCTGGTTCTTATTCCCCGACCCCAACAATTTCTGCTCAGAGAGCGGCAGAACCAAGGAACCTTCTTGACTGCCCGTGGATGACTATTTGTAGACACAAGTGTGGCCTGGGACTTTCGCACCTGCCTGGGAGGGAGACCTGCGCGGCCGCAGGGTGTGGGGGCACGGTGAAGGGCAGAAACACCTGCTCCTTTCCACCTGCCTCTGGGAGAGAGGCGGCCGAAGGTCACAGTTTGGTAATTTGGGGTAGAAACTAGAGGTGTCTGGAGCCTGGGTCTCACTTGAAGTCCCCAGTTCCCCCCACCGGGGTTCCTCGCCGCCAAGCCCGACCTCACTCAGACCACCCACCTCCCCACGGGCCTGGGAACACGCGGAGGGCGGCCTCGGAAGTCTTTGCGCCCCGGCGGACCCGGGAGCCCTGGGGTTCCACGCGGGATCCTCCGAGATCCTGCTCTGAACCTGAACCGATTTCCAGCGGCGTCGCGCGGGAAGTGCAGGGCGGGTGTTTTCGCTTTACTTTTCGCCCCGGTAACGGCTCTCCGGGCCCCACCCTCCGCTTCCACGCCCTCACCCCCGCGCGCCGCTCAGCACACCTCCACAACCCGCCCTCCCGCTGGAGTGCGCGCAGGTAAACCCCGGGCGTGTCGGAGCAGCCCCGCGAACACCGGGCGGGATTAGGTGGAGGAGTGTTTGTGCATTTGAATGAAGTTATTTGTTATCTCTACTTAGCTATTTTATCTACTTATAGATTGTTCTGGAATAAATAGCACCATTATAAAGTGAAGCAAGGAGAGGAGGGAGAACACGTGAAGCTTTTTACTCTTTCTGCTGTGAAACAGAAATTTTGACCAGTTTACAGGTTGAACTATGATTCCATTAATACACCCAAGCCAGATCTGTGGAGATCTGCTCCTGTCCTTAAGGGGAGATTCAACTTAGGGCGTCAAGTAAACAAACAGCCAGACCGTCCTCCACAAAACAATGCAAGGGAAGGATAATTGGGGTGGGGGGAGAATCCCCCAACACCCCGGTAGGTTTATTCTTATTACCATTGTGCCTCCAGTTCTTTTTATCAATCTTGCTTCATTCTAATTACTCTTAGTTTGGAATCTCCAAGTTACACCTGGATAGAAATGCTGTCAGCTGTTCACGGAAGTCTGATCCTCATATTCTAAACCCGAAAAGTGATAAGAATCTTGACAGAGAACTAAGTCCACTCCCACTTGAATGAAACTCTTACCCAGGGAAAACAAAAACTACTCCTGCCTGCCTCCCTCCCCTCAGCCCCCAGGAGAACCGTGAAATGCCTGCTGAATTGAGAGACTGGAAAAGAACAGAGCAAGGCAGAGCCCCTGAGGTCTTTGCCACAGGAGAGTGATCAACATCTGAGTCCTTTGCATCCTTATTTTACCCTGACTTAAGTTAATGCCACCAATGTCCAGTGTGCACACTCTCAGCACACACACAGGCAGTGCCATGAAGTGGAGGGGACAGAAAAGCTTTCCACACCAAAACTCTTCTCTATGCAAACCAAAGAATGGCTGTCTCGCCTTAGAAGGAAGCCCTGGCTAGGGTGATTTCAGGGGTTAATCCTCAATGAAAGAGGGTTAAGCAGAGACTTGAAGATTGCTGAGGTTTTATGATGGTGAACTGCCTGGGGAATCCACATTCAGATCAGCCTTGGTATGTTTTGCTGAGTGAGATAAGAGTTGGAGACTTCATGCTGGGACATGTGCAAAAGGAAGGGAAAAAATTAAAAGGGGAGGGGAAGGAACTAGGCAACTAAAAACAGCCCACTCGTGGCAACCAAATCTAAACAGAAAAACATTGCAGGGAGCCAAACGCAAAAGAAAAAACAAAAAAGTTTGAGATATTTAAAGTTTCTAGCAGTTTCTTAGTTCAGTGCACAGTCCCTTCCCACATTCCTCCGCCCCATTACTCTGTTCTCTAAACCCTAAGACTGTATTCGTGCCCAGAATGCTAGAAACACAAGATAAGATCTGCCAGAGAAGAGGCAGAGTACTAGCAGCTCTGTCTGCCTGGCTCAACCTACTTCTTCGCTTTGGAATGGGAGTGGAGTCCATTTTCTTATACTTTATTCTGTTTCCGAAGCTCACTCTTTCTACAAAGTCAGTTTGAATGTGGGGATTGCTAGTTTAATAGTGTCCAAAATGGGCATTGTCAGGAAACAGGGGCAGCATCACACAGTAGGCACCAAAGTGTGGAAGGCACTTGGATTCTGGATTCAGCACTTAGATGCTGTGTCACCTTAAGTAAGTTATTTCCTCAAATGAAAAATGGCACTAACAATAGCACCTAATGCATAAGATTGTTGTGACATTTCTCTGAGGATGTGGCACCCAGTCAGCCCTCAGTAGTGGTATCATTAATTAATTATGAATCAAGAGAAGCTTTCTGAGGTACCCTTGAATCTCTCCAGGAACTCATTCAGTATCACTTGTCAGTGGAAAATAGTGGATGAAGTCAAGCGATCTCCAGGAATGACAATCAAGAGGGGGCGGGAGCGAGAGCCCAGGCAGACACCAATGAAAGCCATCCTCGTTCCCCATCACAGCAACTCAACCACACACCTGGGGCTCTCCTCAATGCTGGGTGGCCCTGCCAAGTATCCTGGGCTAGGAGCAGGGGATTTGGGTTTGGGGTCTGGTTCTGTCTTTGGTATTCTTGAGCAAGGCACTCCCCGTTTCTAAGGCTCCCAACTTTTCTGAAGTGAGGAGCCTTGGGCTGAGCTCTGACGGTCCTGAATGGGGACCCTCTGCCAAAGCCACCCTATGAGCTTCTGGCAACTTTCCCTAAGAGAGATGGGGAGAGAGAAGACATCATAGGTAAGGCACTGAATAGAACAAGGACAGACCCATTTCTGCAACCTTTCTTCCCCTCCAAAAACTAGAGTTAAGAAATGTTGTCCAACTTAAACACAGCCTGTCCTTCTCCCACCTCCAATACTTCCAAGGCACCCCCATGGACTAGGTGCCTTGTGAGAGAGGGACGTGGCAGAACACCCCAGGCATGGATTACATCTCTGGTGACTTCTTGCGTGTAGTCCATCATCAACAACCATAGACATCTACCTTGGTCTACAGGGCCAAAACCCAGGTAGCAGATATTCCCATTTGAGAGATTGAATCCGGAGACCCCAGAATCCAAGATGAAGTCCTGGAAGTCAGTGGATTAGCAGGACTCAGGAGACCGGGGATTCATCCACAGGTTTACCTCCAGTCAACTGAGTGAGTATACAAGTCATAAACACGATGTCTCAGTTTCCCAGTCTATAAAACGGAACCGCTTAGCATTGACTCCCCCTAGGTTGTTGTAAGAGTCAAATGAGATAGTATATGTGAAAGTGATTTGAAGATAAAAGATTCATAGTTTTAAAGATTTCTTTGGGGAAAGTTTTACTATAATTTTTTTGTCATTATGAAAATTTGGGAAACAGACAAGGGAAAAATATTACCCACAATCTCAACACTATTAACACTGTAGTGTGTTTCCCTCTAATCTTTTTTCTCATGTACATGATTTTAAAATACAGTTATGATTTTAGATTGCATGCACCTTTGAAATTTGCTCTTTTGCTTATTACCTCGAATGGCATATGGTCTTTCTTCTTAAAAATATGTCTTATTATAAAGTATAGCATATATACAAAAGATTATATAGAACACACACACACACATACACATATATATACACACACATTTTAATAATCAAACACATTAGGAACTCACCACTCAAGAAGTAGACCTCTTTGCTTCCCAGAGGTAACCACTATCCTGATTCTTATTACCATAACTTGCCAATGGATGTTCTATGATTTACTTAATCATTTCCCTACTTTTAGAATTTAGAGTGTTGCTAATATTTTGCTTGAATGCTATACAAATTGAAATCTTTGTATAAGAGAAAGGATATCAAATACCATCATTGCTCAGGATGCTTAAATGGGGTTAAAGAATGAGTCTTGATGTCTACCTTCAAATGCTACACACGGCATATATATGGTGGAAGATGGAAGGACCCCCAAAGATTGTGACTACTTGTGCATTTTCCTTGTTTCCTAACATCCAAACAAAAAATCCTGCAGGCGCTTTTTCCTTTTTTTAAATCCCTGCCCCTCTCTGCTTCCCATCCTCCTTTATTTCCTCTTCATCTACCTTGAAGCAGAAAATGTAGTCTGCAGCATGGGCTAGTAATACAGAATTAGAGCAGCCAGGCTGTGCTTCTCCCTGTGCCTTCAGGCAAAATTCTCACTGTAGCTCGGGCAGCTCTAGCATCTCTATGCCAGTTTGGTGACATGAGTGGCTACCATGTAGCTGGTCACTTCAGTCTGCACCTGAGCAGGTGCAGATGTTTGGCAGTGATTCTCAGAACTAAAAGACACCATAGCCAAAAGGACCCTAGAAGTCATTCACTTCCATTTTCTCAAACTGGACATGAGCACACACAGGTGTACCAGGGCCATGAGATAAACAAAGGAGATCTTACTTGAGTGTCTGCCTTAAATAAAAAATCCTTAAAATATTGTGTTGTATTAAACATATATAGATATGTGGAATTTGAATGTAAGTCATGCAAGGATTTCTAAGGAAAGAGAGAAGATATCAAATACATTCTGGGTCTAGCATGGGCTGCCAAAAGTTTTATTCCTGGGACCTTGAGAGGATTAGTTCCCTCCCTTCTTTCTAAGTGTAAAATGTTACTATGTAGCATTCTGGGTGTTCCGTGCTATGTACTAAGCCCTTTACGTACAGTTAATGCTTTTAATTATTGTAACCACCCTTTGATGGACTGTAAACATCTCCATTTTATAGATGAGGAAACTGAGGCACAGACAGGGTAAATAACTTGCCAGAAGTTACCTAGCTAGTGAGCAGTAGAGCAGGACTCAACCCAGGCAGTCTGACTCCCAAGTCTGAGTGCGCAACCACAATACCTACCACCTCCTGGCAAGTGCTCACGGGAAACTTGGGATGCTCTGATGCAGTTCAGGGCCCTCCTTTGATGGATGAGGAAACTGAGCTTACAGAGAAAATGTGGCTCTACATCGTGTCAGAATCATAAATTCTCATACCAAAAGGAACCTTAGCAGCCATTGAGACTTGTGAACCCCTTTTTTGCCCTCCACCTGGGGAGATGCTGCTTTTGCTAAGAATAGGGCCAAGGTGAAAAAAGCTGATTGTAAGAAGAGCACCCTAAAACATTTTAGGGGCACCTTAGCTAGTGGCTGGCAAGGCATACTATCCTTGGGGCTGAAAAGGGGATGGTGTAGGGTAGAAGCCAGGGATGGCAGAAAGAACCTGTGGTCAGATAGAACTGAGTTCAAATCCTCTTTCTGCCACTGCTTATTTAGTTTTAAGAAGGTCTTATAACCTCAGTTTCTCCTGTAAAATGAGGATAATGTCTGCTTCCTCATTTATATCTGTTTCCTTAATCATGGGATTAAGGAACAATACACCTTTATTATACATTGTATGCCTGTATCAAAATATCTCACATACCCAATAAATATATACACCTACTATATACCCCCCAAAATTAAAAAACAATTCACCCTCAAAAGTGACATTCAATAAATATTGCTTTTTTCCCTCTTCACGCCTTACCCTTGAAGCTACCAAGTCATGTGGAAACCTGAGACACCAAAGTGTCTAGACCCTCATGGAAAGTTCCATCTCTCAGGCTGGCTTACTGACTGATTTTAAAACAAATTTAAAAAAACTTGATGTGTGGCCAGGTCCTATTTAGTAATTACTATTTACTGAGCACATACTACATGCCAGGCACAATAGTAAGCACTTTTAAAAATACCCAGTATCTTATTTCATCCTTATAATAACCTGTGAGGTAGGTTTTTTATCTCGGTTTTACAGATGAGGAAACCAAAGCACAGAAAGGTTAAGAAAATTGCTCATAGGCACTTGATTTAAACACAAATCTAACTTATTTCAAAACTTACATTAAGCGATACTGTCCTCAAAATCTTAGAGAGCATGATGTGTGTTTACTTTTCTTTAGCCTTCCCTACCTTGTTGAAAATGAGCACCCTCGCTTTACCAAAGTCTTGCTGAATGCACAGATGCTTCTAGAGTTGACCTTACCAGAAAATTCTTACTCCTGATGTCCCAGAGGATTCATGCTTAATAAATTCCAGATCCCTGTGCCCTCAGGGATACTTTCCCCCCTGCCAAATTTGCAATTATTTCATAATTTGCTTTAACCACAAACATAAGCCCTGTTATTGACTGAGTAAACTGAGTAGGGCTTTTTGGACTTTTATTCTTTTCCCAAAATACGATGAACTTGAATCATCAGATGATGAACTTGTACTTGAAACTAGAGTGGCTGAGGGCAAAGTGAGTCACTCCAGTGAGTTTATGCCTATCAATCAATGCATCAAATTGTGTCCTATTACCAGACACTGCTCTCAGCAGTCTACTTAGACACCTTGGGGTTACAAGGACAATATAAGAGCATTTCTTGACCTGAAGAGTTAAAAATCTTGTTTAGGTGGCAAATTAATATACATGAAGCAGAAGTCCAGCAATATAGTAGGTATTTTATATATATGCTATATATATGTATGTATGTTTAGTCCTCCAACATTTTAACGAGCACCAACTATATGCTGGATACCGTGTCAGAAGCTGCAGGTACACAGTGATGCGTATCTGCCTTCCAGGTGCTCACAGCCCATGGGGAGACAGACTTGATAACAAATAGTTACAGCTTGATGCAGCAAGGGCTAAAGTGGGGCAGGACGGCTCTGCCCAGGAAAGCTGGCAAGAGCTGATGGCTGAGGTGACTGTCAAGCTGGATGTTGAGCCGACCATTTTCTAGGCAAGGGAAGTGGACGGGCATTCCAGGCATAGAGAAAGTCATATGAAGAGGCTGTGAGTGCCAGGAAGGGGCTGTGCCCTGCTCATCTCTGTCCTTATTTCCAGCTCTTTGCACAGTTCCAGGCACATGCCAGACCCACAGTGAATACGCATTCAGTGGATGAAAATACGGAATGGAGAGAACATGCAGAGTGTTTGGAGAACAGTGAGGCAATTGCTGAGCAGGAGTATTTGTGGAAGGGAGGAGACGTTAGGGAAGCAAGTCTGGGAAGAACAGACTGTGATAGCCTTTGAAGATGTAATAATCAGTTTGGACTCTGTCCCCAGGGACAAAGGGAGGGGGTCTGTCAGTGGCAGATGGACACAAACAGATGTTTTTCAGGAAGACTGCTGGTAGAGGGCTGAGGGTGGGCTGGATGGGAGAGGAAGATGCCCATGGAGGGCCATCAGGAGGCTGCAACACTGGTCAGGTGAGGCCATCGGAGGCCAGATGAACTGTGAAGATGGTGGTATCCCCACTCTCATATGTTGTTCACTCAAAATAAAAATTATTCAAAAAACACAATGCTCTTATGTGTACTGAAATTAAAATAGCCTTTTTCCCCTGGATCTTTTCATTGCAAAATTCAGGATTGCTTTATTAAAACTGAGCTTCCCTCACTTTCGGGGGCCCTCCCCATTACAGGTACCCTAAGCAGGCATCTGATCAGTCTTGGGAGTACAGCAGCGTTGCCTCACCTGAGGCAGGGCTGGTAAGGAGAACACAAGGGGATGATTTTGGGAAACTTCTAGGCAGACATCTTTGGATTTTGGTAGAAGCTTGGTGTTAGGATAGATGGAGAGGGGAGGAATGCCCCTATCTCAGATGTTATAGAGCATAGCATTGGGGTGGGAAGGAACTGATTGGGTATTGTAGGCAGTAGAAGTGGGAAAAGACTAATAAGGGCATTTCGGGACAAAATGCTTAGCAGTGGGATGTCAAAGAAGGGAATGGCCCCTGGCCATCAGCATGTTGGGGATATCAAAGTAATGGCAAGACTCAGAGGAGAGAGGAGAGAGAGGGAGGAAGAAGAGCCAGGTTGGGGCCTAAGGCATAATGTAGAGGTCAGTGTGGATTATTGGAAATTTACGGATAATTACCAAGTACCATGAAAATCTACCTCACTGGTTCACAGCTGTAATCTATGCTTTCCCTCAGGCTTTGGATAACAATATTTATCCCAGCTAGCTTTCTGATAAAGTGATTAATGAAGACCAGAAATGGTCCCTCAAGAACCAGGAAAAGCCAGTGATCCTTAGCCTGACATAATTGAGAACTGACAAACTAGACACTTACTTAAACAAGTCTTTTTTCAGTGCTATGCCACTATTTTAAAAGATATTCAAAAAGAGATTACAACTTAGGGAATGCTGTAGAGATAATGTGGGTTTTAAATGCAAGATACATATCATCTCACCCCAGTTAAAATGGTTTTATCTAGAAGACAGACAATAACAAATGCTGGTGAGGATGTGAAGAAAAGTTAACCCTCGTACACTGTTGGTGAGAATGTAAATTAGTACAGCCATTATGGAAAACAGTTTGGAGGCTCCTCAAAAAACCAAAAGTAGACCTACCATATGATCCAGCAATCCTACTGCTGAGTATATACCCAAAAGAAAGGAAATGAGTATATCAAAGAGATATCTGCACTCCCATGTTTGTTGCAGCTCTGTTCACAGTAGCCAAGATTTGGAGGCAACCTAAGTGTCCATCAACAGATGAATGCATAGAGAAAATGTGGTACTTATACACAGTGGAGTACTATTCAGTTATAAAAAAGAATGAGATACTGTCATTTGCAACAATATGGATGAAACTGAAGGTCTTTATGTTAGGTGAAATAAGCCAGGCACAGAAAGACAAACATCATATGTTCTCACGTATCTGCAGGATCTACAAATAAAACAATTGAACCCATGGACACAAAGAGTAGAAGGATGGTTACCAGAGGCTGGGAAGGGTAATGGGGGTGGGGGAAGGTGAGGATGGTTAATGGGTTACAAAAAAATAGTTAGAATGAATAAGACCTACTATTGATAGCACCGCAAGGTGACTGTAGTCAAAATAATTTGCTTGTACATTTAGAAATAACTAGAAGAGTATAATTGGATTGTGATACAAAGGATAAATGCTTAAGGGGATGGATACCCCATTTCCCAAGATGTAATTATTCCATCTTGCATGCCTGTATCAAAGTATCTCATGTACCCCATAAACATACACACTTACTATGTACCCATAAAAGTTAAAAATAAATAAATTTTAAAAAGTAAGATATATATCAACACAGAACAATCATAACTCAATAAAAGCTATAAATAAACAACAAAATACATAGAATAAGGGAAATAAAGAAATTTCCATAAAATATTAAAAGTATTTAGTTGTTGGAAGTATGGGTGGGTAACTTTTTTTCTCTTCTACTTATATATTTCTGAATTTTCCCATTGTTCTATAGTGCGGATGTGTTAATTCTTAAAAGATGAAAGTATAAACTTTCATGAAGGCAAAAACTAATATTACTGTGTGTCTTTCGAAGAGTGTATTTGCCTACTTTTTTCCAGTCCTGCCATTAAGGGGTACCTAAGACTGAGATTCCATCCAAATCAAATCCTGGCTTAATTATGTATCAAGCACTCCTTGAATGCCTACCATGTGCCAGGGGCTGAGATGGAATCCAGGAAAGAATAAAATTGTTTCTAAGGTAGGAGATGGAATGATGAATTAATCTTCAATAAGCTCAGTTTTTGTCCTGCTAAACCTCATAGTGACTTATATAAGCGAAACGGAAAGAAATCCAAAGTGTACTCATCTACACTGAGAACACTGTGGTAAGTGGAAACGACACTCGGGCCAAGGTTCAAGTTCTGGTTCTGCACTAGCTGAGAAACCTGAGGTCCCTCTCTGAGGGTCAAATTCCTCCTGTGTTAGTCAAGGAGGCTGTGCTAAGGGAAGGGCTCCAGAAGGCAGCAAGAGTCTCAACCTCTGCCACTTACTGGCCTGGAACGTTGAACATAAAGCTAATACGACCCACCTTGCAGGGTTGATATGGGGCAGGGGGTGAAAAGATAGATGATTACTAGATAGATGAATGGATGGATAGCTAGCTAGCTAGCTAGAGAGATAGAGAGATAGATGATAGATAGATAGATAGATAGATAGATAGATAGATAGATAAACAGATATAACTCAGTACCCAGAATATAACAACACATTAGTAAATGGGAGCTTCTATTATTATAAATTCTGAAATTCCTTACAGTTCTTCAATTTTGTGATTATAAGCGCTGTGTCTACAGTCAATGATGATGAAGATGATGATCATGATGGTGATATTATTTTCTAAGGGCCCCTTTTTTCTTGTCGTCATTCCCTATTGACCAAGTTTCTACAGAAGAGACACATACCTAGTCACATAAAAGTGAGTCACCGAGGAGGCCCCATATTGTCTCTGTCTGTGTTGGACATGTCTTGCTGGACAAACCACCCTTTCTCTCAATTTCCAACACTTAGTGTCTGTTTTCTTATCTGAAGATTGCCCCGCAACTTCCTCACATAAAAGTGCTGT